>NC_053490.1:152655468-153900468 GCF_905171775.1 Rana temporaria
AACAGTACACCACCAATTAATTTTAGCAGGGAAGTTTCCCTACCCCAGTTGCTGAACCATAAAAATAAATTTGTTCCCAGCCATCCACATGCTCAGCGTCTAAATGCTAGCTTGGCCAAATTTAGCTTGGCCAAATTGCTAACACTGCAACTGCTGCCTTTTCATCAGGTAGACTCTACCCCTTTTCGTAAATTTGTGGAATGTGCTGTACCTCAGTGGCAGGTTCCAAAAAGCCATTTCATTTCACAGAAGTCGATTCCGGCTCTCTACCGGCATGTGGAAGGCAATGTTTTGGCCAAGTTGGACAGGGTGGTCAGCAGTAAGATTCATTTTACCGCTGACTCATGGTCCAGCAGGCATGGGCAGGGGTGTTACCTTTCCTTCATGGCGCACTGGGTAACTCTGCTGGTAGCTGGGAAGGATGCAGGACACGGTTCAGGGTTGGAGCTTGTTCTGCCATCATGCCTCCAAAATGCTAGTAGTGATTCTGCCACAGCTCTCTTCTCCATTGCCTCCTCTTCTTCTTCCTCTATGGCCTCTTCTACAGATTTGTCCTTTGAACCAGCAGTGCTCAATAAGCGTTCAAGGGGCTACGCAAGCAGTCAGGCTAAAAGATGCCATGCAGTGCTTGAGTTGATTTGCCTAGGGGACAGGAGCCACACAGGGCAGAGATTCTGTCAGCTCTGCAGGATCAGGCTCAGTAGTGGTTGACACCATGCCAGCTTCAGCCAGGAATGGTTGTATGCGACAATGGCACCAACCTTCTCTCCGCCCTCCAACAGGAACACTTGACCCATAAGAAATAGGTTTGGTACCAGAGACAAGGGCCCAGATTCACAAAAACTTACGACGGCGTTTCCTTGATTTCCGCATTGAATATGTAAATGAGTAAGATACGCCGATTCACGAACGTACGTACGCCCGTTAGTTACGCCATTTACGTAAGACATACGCCGGCGTAAAGATAAAGCTGGTCTATAGGTGGCGCAGTCCATGCAAAGTATGGACGTCGGAACAAGCGTATCTTTTTACGTCGTTTGCGTAAATCGTACGCGAATAGGGCTGTGCGTAAGTTACGTTCACGTCACAGGCATTGAGCCGACGTATCTTCAGGCGTTAATACGACGTGATACTGAGCATGCGCGCATTCGCCGTTCGTTTGGCCATGCATCTACATGGGGTCAAGCCTCATTTAAATACAACACGCCCCCTACCAGCCTACTTTGAATTACGCGCGTTTACGCCGGCCCATTTACGCTACGCCGCCGTAACTTAGGACGCAAGTGCTTTGTGAATATAGCACTTGCCTCTCTAAGTTGCGGCGGCGTAGCGTAAATACGGTACGCTACGCCCGCGCAACGTAGAGCGGCCATACGTGAATCTAGGCCAAGAGGTTTAACTACCGGCACCACCTCCCCTAGATATAATGAAAGTACTAAGAAACAAAATTGGGAGATTTGAGGTGCCAATCACCCTGTATGGTACCTGCATGATTTCAGTCCAATGTGAAAAGGGTTATTCCCTTGGCATAGGTTAATTAAATTGATCTTCCCCTGTCTAATGGTATCACACTGACACTAAGGAAAGGAATTTGTTTATCTTCAATGAAGGAAGTGTCTAGATGGCACAGTCCTTCTGAAGTCTAATACCAGTATTTGAAGTATACCTTTAGGAATGATATAATTATTAGCCCCTAAATTCCTTGACTTCTTATCATAAAAGGGTGTCAATACAGGGCTATTATCCCCTTTATGGCAAATGAATACTCTTTTGGACCACTTGGCGGATCTTGAGGGTCCTTTGGAACCTTGATCACATTTGGGTGACATTATACGTAAGGTCTTACAAAATCTCCGGAATAATTATGGCGAAACAATCAACTTTTGTATTGGTTTTAAACTTCATCTAATTTAATAATGTTTGTTTAATATAAAATTAAATGTATTTAAATTTGTATTAACAATTCAAATCAATCAAAAAAAGTGTCAAAATGTTAAAAACCACTGGAGACAGTTTGGGACAAATCCTTTAAGAAAAAAAAAAGGTTCCAATGATGTAATCCACTCTCGCGCGATACAGAAAAAAAAAACCCTGACACTATGAACGATACCACCTCATAGGAGGCGCCCGGCCGAATGACGCTCTGCCGGGTTGACAGCTCTTTTATAGCTGAGGGCAGGGCCACACATCACGTGCGCAGGTGACCCCGCCCCCTCTCTGATGCAAGGAGTAAGCCTGGGTTACCCAATGACGTGTATGTGTGACCCTGCCCCCTCTTGCGCAATGCGGGTTTCCCGTGATGCATCAGAGGGGGCAGGGTCACCCGTACACGTCAAAGGGTAACCCCATGCTTTCTCCTTGCGTCAGAGAGGGGGCTTGGTCACACGCGCACGTGATGTGTGGCCCTGCCCTTAGCTATAAAAGAGTGGTCAACCCGGCAGAGCGTCATTCAGTTGGACGCCTCCTATGAGGCGGTATCGTTCGTAGCAGCAAGTTTTTTTCCCGTATCGCTCGAGAGTGGATTACATCGTTGGAACCTTTTTTTTCTTTTTAATAAAGGACTTGTCACAAACTAATCTTGACACTTTTTTTGTGAAATGGTAGGGGTACAATGTACCCCGTTACCAATTCACATGGGGGGCAGGATCTGGAGTTCCCCTTTGTTAAAGGGGGCTTCCAGATTCCGATAAGCCCCCCGCCCGCAGACCCCCACAACCACCGGGCAAGGGTTGTAGGGATGAGGCCCTTGTCCCCATCAACATGGGGACATCCTCCCCATGTTGAGGGCATGTGGCCTGGTACGGTTCAGAAGGGGGGTGCTCTCTTGTCCCCCCTATTTTCCTGCGACCTGCCAGGTTGCTTGCTCGGATAAGGGTCTGGTATGGATTTTGGGGGGAACCCCACGCCATTTAAAAAAAAAATGGTGCAGGGTTCCCCTTAATATCCATACCAGACCTGAAGGGTCTGATATTGATTTTTTTTTTCATTTTGGTTCAGAGTTCCCCTTAATATTCATACCAGACTGGACCCAAAGGTCCTGGTAATAGACTAAGAGGGAACCTCATGCTGTTTTTTCCTCAATTACTTTTATATGTATTGCTGGGACCCGACAATTCATTATAGCCGCAAGTAGTTTTACATTACTTTTTTCCTTTAGCAATGTCATTTTGTGCAGGGACTTTTCTAAGCATGGGAAAAATGTGCTGCTTTACAGGCATACAATAGACACCCCCCATGTACAAAATGTAAAGGAATATTTAACTTTTATTGTTTCACTTTAAGCATTGTTAAAATCACTGCTCACGAAAAAACGGGCGTTTAAAAAAAAATTGCATCGATACATGTCTCCTGGGGCAGGACCCAGGTCCACAAACACTTTTTATAACAATAACGTGCATATTAGCCTTTAAATCTATTACTTTTGATTTTTCTTGTTAGTGTCCCATAGACTTTAATGATGTTTGCGTGTTCGAACACATTTTTTGCCTGTTCGCATGTCCTGCTGCGAACCGACCCGGGGGGGGGGGGGGGTTTGGCTCATCCCTATTGACAATGCTGCAGTGGCTGCACACACAGCAAAGGGCCATCACTGAGTACTTCTGCAAGTATGGCACCAAGACAGGGTCATGGGAGCGTGACTTCTTTTTGCCACACCAGTGGCTACTGATCAATGATGCATGTGCTGTCCTGTCACCATTTAAGGAGGCCACCAGAATGGTGTTAGGACCTGGGCTTGAACCTGGGGCCTGTGCTGTGTCTGGCCTTGGTTGTGTCTCTGCTTGCTGAGCCACCTGAAATGCTGGACAGCTCCTTAGACAATTCTTTGAATGATCTTGTCTTGAATCATGTTTGCCTTGAACCTTGAACGCTTTGCTTCTCCCATTAACTTTCTGATTTAAGCCATGTCTCTGCACTTTCTGGTCACCAGAATATTGTGCCTTCACCAGCGAATATCTTGCTCCTATCTCTCCTGCTGCGGACCGTATCTTTGCTACCATTCGTTACCAACATTAGGCTTGTTCCTCGACTATGCTTCTGCTAAATCCCAACCTGCAACTATTTGTTACCGACTTTTGGCTTGTTTCTCAACTATGCTTCTGCTTGATCCCTACCTGCTATATCTGCTACTAGACCCTGGCTTACTCATCTCCTGCTGGGGCTATACTGAGGACCGTGACCTGGTACTAACATGCAGCAAATCCTATCTCCACCATCAGGAGCTCTGGTAAATACCAGTTAGTGATTAGACCCCGCACCTCAGGTGAACCTGTGTCATAAGCCAGGGTGACCTGTGTGAATATCTGCTCTGCTGCTATAGCTACTGTACCTGTTGCCGAGAATGTGTTTCCAGCATGACAGCATCGCGCTGATTCTCGGTGACAGGGTGCCGACATCTCGCACTCGCTGGAATAGACAAAGCACATTCCAGCGAGCGTGTCATAGAAGCGACGGGGATCCGACTTGGATTCCCGCCAATTCTAGCTGCGGCGTTTGGTATGAATCCTGTTTTGTACGTCTGATTCATGCTTCCGTGACATTAGGCCCAAGCCATGAATCCTGACGGTACAGGGCCATCCTCACTACCCATGCTGGTTGCCAGACTTGATCAGCAGGATCACCTGCTGGGTCAGTTCGCTCAGGCGTTGCAAACCCTGCTTGCACGCACTGCTCATCTCGCTCCTGCTGCTGCTAGGCCGGTTGTCGCTCCTGTTACCGCTGCCGCTCCGGTTGTTGCGCCAGAGTCTACCCCGGCACCCGTTGTTGCGCCTGCGGTGTCTCAGGGTATGACCGGTTCTGCCCCCGCCCACAGCGCTTTGGGGGTGAGCCAACTCAGTGCCGAGGCTTCCTTAACCAAGTGGGCATTTATTTCGAGTTGCTGCCACATGTTTTTCCTACTGAGAGATCGAAGGTGGGCTTCCTGATCTCGCTGCTCTCGGACAAGGCCTTAGTCTGGGCAAGTCCTTTATGGGAGAACAACAATCCGGTGGTTGCCGAGTTTTCCGCTTTTGTTGCTTCTCTTCGGAGGGCTTTCGATGTGCCGGCTCGCTCTGCCTCTGCTGCAAAGCTCCTCATGTCCATCAGACAGGGTTCACGATCGGTAGCCGAATACGCCATTGAGTTTCGTACCCTGGCATCAGAGGTGGGCTGGAATAATGAGGCCCTGGTGGCTGCCTTCTCCCATGGTCTCTCTGACACCTTGAAAGATGAGATTGCGGCTAAAGACCTACCCGTGGAGCTTGAGGCTCTCTTTTCTTTCCTGATATTGATTGACACCAGACTCAGGGAGAGACCTTACTTTAAGGAGAGCCTGCGGAGGCCTTCCAACAGATTGGCGCCCACGTTTGCTGTCCCACCCGTGCCTCCCTCTCCTCCCATGCCTCCTGGGGTTGATGTGCCTGGGGGTGAGCACATGCAGCTGGGGTTTGCTCGCCTGTCTGAGGGGGAGAAGGCACTTCGGAGAGCGGTTGACGGCAGACCCCTTCAGCCGCCGCAGGTGACTCATGAGACCCTTCCAGTGGAGATAGCCATTGGGGCCGTTCATAGGGAATCGGTCTGTCTTCAGGTCATTTCGTCTCCTCACTACTCGGTGGTCTTGGGGTACCCCTGGCTCCAGAGGCATAATCCGACTTTCGATTGGAGATCGGCTGAGATCCTCTCGTGGTCCCCACAGTGTGGGGCTAGTTACATCCATGGGCCCGTCAAGGTGTTGTGTGCCTCCTCGGACTCCGTGTTGCCCTCTGAGTACGGGGAGTATCTGGATGTATTCAATAATGTGATGCCCTGCCTCTGCACCGCCCATACGATTGTGCCATAGATTTACAACCTGATGCCTTTCCTCCTCGTAGCAGGGTATATCCACTGTCGGTTGCTGAGAATGAGGCCATGGAGGAGTATGTGAGGGAGGCGGTTTCCCGGGGGCACATTCGCAAATCCTCTTCCCCAGCAGGGGCTGGATTTTTCTTTGTAAAGAAGAAGGGCGGAGAATTGAGGCCTTGCATCGACTATAGGGGTATTCGACTCTCCTTCTCTTCGGCTTACCACCCTCAGTCCAATGGGGCCGCAGAGCGATCCAATCAAGCCCTGGAGCAATTTCTTCGTTGCCATGTCTCCGATCATCAGGACAATTGGGTTGACCTTCTGCCATGGGCTGAGTTTGCCAGGAACACGGCGGTTAACTCTTTCTCTGGGATGTCTCCCTTCATGGCCAATTATGGGTTCCAACCTGCTGTATTACCGGAGTCATTTTCTCCCCAAGATGTTCCGGCTGTGGAGAACCACCTTTCTGCCCTACGTGCTTCATGGGTACAGATCCAGAGGTCTCTCAGGGTCTCTGCGCAGCGTCAGAAGCTCCAGGCTGATCGCAGACGGTTGCCTGCTCCTTCCTACCAGGTCGGAGATCGTGTATGGTTGTCCACTCGCAATCTCAACCTCCGAGTGCCCACTCCCAAGCTGGCTCCTCGCTTTGTTGGTCCCTTCCGTGTGCTTCGCAGGGTGAACCCAGTTGCCTATGCTCTCGCGCTTCCCCCTGGTATGCGGGTTTCCAATGTGTTTCACGTTTCCCTGTTGAAACGACTAGTATGCAATTGTTTCACCTCCTCGGTTCCTCGGTCTCGTCCTGTCCAGGTGGGCGATCATGAAGAATACAAGGTGAGCGATATCCTGGACTCACGCTTGGTCCGTGGCCGGTTGCAGTTCTTGGTGCACTGGCGTGGGTATGGTCCAGAGGAGCGTTCCTGGGTTCCTTCCGCAGATGTCCATGCTCCTGTCCTCCTCCGAGCCTTCCACACGCGCTTTCCCCAGAAGCCGTATTTTGCGCCACGGAGGAGGGGCCCTTGAGGGGGAGGTACTGTCATGGTCTTACCTCTTTGCAGGCTTCTCATCACTGACATGTGCTAGCAGCCATCTTGCTTCATGGGGTTCTTGTAACCTGTCACACCCTGCTGCTCCTCCTTTCCACTGGGAGGAGCTGGCTGCTCAACATATATATATGACGGCAGCTGCAGCATTTCCTCGCTTGGGCCTTTCGTCTCACACCTCTCCTGTGATCGTGCTGACTGCTCCTGGTTTTCGACCCGGCTTCGGACGTTCCTTCTGGTTCCTGATTCCCAGCTTCGTTTCACCCCGTCTCTGGCTACAGACCCCGGCTCGGCTGACTCTAATCCCTGGCTATCGACCCTGGCACCGTTGGACGACTCTTCTGGCTGTTTCGATCATCTGTGTGGACTTTGACTTTGCTGTTTGGTTTCCAATAAAGTCTTCTTATTCATTTATCTATTTTGTACGTCTGATTCATGCTTCCGTGACACCAATGAAGGGATCTGAGAGAAAGTGAGATTGATTCCCATGTTTTTTTCCCAGTCACAAGTCGGGCGGCCGTATTTTGAACAACTTGCAGACGAGTGATTTGGTACTTTGGGAGTCCAAGATAGGGGGCATTTGCATAGTCAAGTCTGGAGTTGATAATAGTTCCCACCACAACTGCTTTTTTTTGGATAAAGGGAGTGAGTCTGCGTAATAGGCGCAGCAGATGGTGAGATCCGCTGACTACTGACCCTATTTGTGCATCCATTGTCATGTTGGTGTCGAAGATGACTCCGAGACTTTTGACTTTGGTGCTAGGGGTGATGGTTTGACCCAGAATGGGTGGGGGCGTCCATGTTGTTGCGGGATGAATCTTTCGATTGGCCTGAAACAGGAGAAGTTCTGTTTTTGAGCCATTGAGTTTAAGATAACTCTTAGTCATCCAATTTTCTATCAAAGAAAGGCATTTCTCTAGTCCGAGATGCTGATCCTTTTTGTTGCAGATGCGAAAATATAGTTGTGTGTCGTCTGCATAAGAGTGGTAGAGTAACTTCTGGTTACTGATGATTTAAAAAAGAGGGCGGAGATAGATATTGAACAGAACAGGCGACAATAAGGATCCCTGGGGGACCCCCTTCCGCATGACACTGTGCGTTTTTCAGAAGTGAAAGGACCAAGTTTCACTATTTGTGATCGGTTTTCCAAGAAGGAGGAGAACCAAGATAAATAACATTCCGTGAGTTTGGCTACTTCAGCTAGCCATGTCAGCAATAATTGGTGGTCTACCGTATCAAAAGCTGCGCTTAGGTCCAGCAGTGCTAGAAGACAAGATTCTCCTTCGTCTACGGCCTCTAGAGCGTCATCCCATATTTTGAGCAGTGCTGTTTCTGTCCCGTGACCAGGACAGAAACCGGACTGGAATGGGTCGAGTAATTTATGGGTGTCCAAATGATGTTGTAGCTATTGTACAACTACTTTCTCCATTACCTTGGAGAAGACATTTAGGCCTGTTATGGGACGACGGTGGTTAGGGTCTTTGGGGTCGAGGGTGTTTTTTTTTAGAATTGGTTTGATTATACCTTGTTTCAGCAAGGGTGGCACCATGCCTTCCTTGAATGACTGGTTTATAAGCTGCATGATAGCTGGTGCCAAAATATCGGCACATTCTTTCAGCAGTTTGGTGGGAATTATATCATTGGGCGCTGTGCTATTTCGCAAAGTCTCGATGATATGTTTAGTGGCATCGATGGAAATGGGTTTTAGAGTGAAGTTAGATGATTGCGGAGAAATTATGTGGGTATTAGGTTTGTGATTTAGGGGGGGGGGGTGGATGGAGGTTCTATTTTGCTGAATACTTTCACAGATTCATTTATTTTTATTGATGAAATAATCCGATAATTTGTTGCAAAAATCTTGTGAATCAGAATTAGGGGCTTCTAGACAGACTGGGTTCATGGTCTTGGTGACTAGATTGAAGAGTTTGCGAGGGGCGGTTTAGGGCATTGGTGATAATATTGGAGATTTTTTTTTTTTGGCAATAAAGATTTCTTTATGGTATTTTTTTGTTATTATCTTATAGATAGTGTGATTTTCCTCTGAAGAGCTTCTTTTCCAGGCTGCTTCAGCTCTTCTGCGCTCTTGCTTTAGCAACGACAGCTGGTCGTTAAACCAGCTGGAGTTGTTTTCCCGGATGCACATTGTGCGTTTTGGCGCTGCTAAGTCGGCTGACTGTAGTAGAGCCTGGTTTATGGCATCAAGGGTTTCTGTGGCTGTTTGATGTGGTTGGATTGTTTTTATTTTGTTGCCTAATGTAGTTTTGAAGAGCTCTGAATGGAGCTTCTTCTGAGATCTAGTCCAGTGTGTTGTCACTGGTTTTAGCGTTTTTTTTGAGAGAGGGCATTTATGGTAATTGTGAATTTAATGGCATGGTGATCTGTTCATGGCTGTGGCTCATTTTCCCGAATATTAATTTCCAGATCTTGTCTGAAAATGAGATCGAGCGCGTGGCCTGAAGTATGTGTGGGCCCACATACTAGTTGCTGCAGACCTAATCCTTCCAAATTGTCGATGCAGGCGTCGGCGTTGGGGTCATGAGAGGAGTTGGCCCAGAGGTTAAAATCCCCTAACACATGTAGATGGGTGCCTGGTAGGGATCTGAATACCCCCTAGTTCGGTTTGGATGTAGAGGATAACACGCAGCATCAGTCTTCAAGGGATGTTCATCAGTCCCCAGAAACCTAAGGAGTTGTACATGGCTGGAAGGAGGTGGTTACGGATAATGTGATCATTAGTTACCCAGAGGACTCACAATCGAATGCCCCTGCAAACTTGCACTGCAGAGCCTCCCTAAATCTGCAAAGCCTGCGAAAGGACCCTAGGATTCATGGTATCAAGGAAAGTGATCATTACTGGCTGGCAACCCTTCTTGATCCAAGTTACAAGGGTAAAGTTGCAGAACTCATCTTGCCTTTGCAGAGGGAGCAGAGGCCTTGAAGAGAGGATTGTGCAATGCTTGCAGTTTTAAATTAAACATTTTCCTTTAGAAATGTCACTTTACTGGGGTACTGTTATAAACATGGGGAAGACGTGCTATTTTACAGACAGACTAAGGAGACCCCCCCAGCACGATTATTAAATAAATATTTCACTTTTATTGTTTCACTTTAAGCATTTTTTTAAATCATTGTTCCCAAAAAAAGTCTGTTTTTAAAACTTTTTTTTTGCACTGATACATGTCCCCTGGGCCAGGACCGGGTCCTCAAACACCTTCTATGGCAATAACTTGCATATAAGCCTTTAAAATGAGCACTTTTGTTTTTTCATGTTCACGTCCCATAGACTGTAACAGTGTTTGCGCCAATTTTTTGCTTGTTTGCATATTCCGCTGCAAACCAAACTAGTGTTCAGATCCCTACCAGGCACCCATCTACATGTGTGGTGGCAATGCCCAAATGCTCAAGAGCTCTGGATGGGCATGATTGCAAGACTTTAGAAACTAATCTCAAACCAGATCCCTCACCAGCTTTCTTAAACCTAAAACCAGCAGATTTGACCCATTCGCAATTCCAATTGCTTCTACAACTGTCCACGGGGGCCAAGCAAACTATTGCTAGGGCTTGGAAATCCCAGACTTTGATTCTGGCTAAAGCTAAAGCATCAATCAATGACAGCCATTGAAAGTGACAAGATACATAACTTTGAAAAAATATGGCAACCATGAGTGAAACACTGTTTACAGATTTGGACAAAACCCTTCTACTACCTTGGTAACTGTGTTTCTCTCCCTCTTTGATTGACCACATTAGCTCCTGAACTTGAACTCTGCTACCATCCATGGAAAAACCTTTCCACCGACTGTGTCAACATAGGCAAAATGTTTTCCTGATGATGTTTGACCGAAGTTACCCCTGGCCGTCACCTTTTTGTTTGAATACATATCTCCAATATTTCAAGAATAGACAAACGTGTCAGCTCATATGTTTTTTTCTTGTATGTATGTGTGACATTTATCTCTGTAATATTACTATTTTATCACTACGTGTGACCAATAAAAGCTTTTTGACAAGTAAAAAAATAAATAAATGTTTTCTAATGTGGTTGAAATGTTTATTATTGTGGTTGCAATGTTTTCTATTGTGGTTGAAATGTTTTCTAGTGCAGTTGAAATGTTTTCTAGTCTGGTTGAAATGTTTGTTAATGCGGTTGAAATGTTTTCAGATGCGGTCAAATTTGAATACAAATAAACAAAACAAATACTAAAGACGAAATAAACAAATTTAACAAATCAAATTAAATTAAACTGGTTAAATAACAAATCAAAACAAAAAAATTAAAGAAATGTTTTTGTTTTGCACATGTCTTGAATCTATTAACTGCTTGCCGACTGCCTCACGCACATTTATGTTGGCAGAATGGCACGAGCAGGCAAAGCTACGTATATATATGTTGCTTTGAACCTGCCCCCTAGCGGGCGTGCGTCCGCTCTTGCCTCTGTGACCATGCCCACGGGACCTGCGGACTCGATGTCCACCGGTGTCCCACGATCGGGTCATGGAACGGCAGAATGGGGGGATGCCTTTGTAAACAAGGCATCTCCCTGTTCTGCCTGGTGACACAGCACTGACCGTCTGCTCCCTCTCATCGGGAGCAGCAATCAGTGACGTGTCACAGTAAGTCACGCCCCCTAACAGTTAGAATCACTCCCAAGGACACACTTAACCCCTTCCCCGGTATAAATGTTAATGGTCCAAAAATAGTGTAAAAAATGTCTGATGTGTCCACCATAATGTAGCAGTCATGATAAAAATCACAGATCGCGGCCATAACAAGTAAAAAAATAATAATAATAAAAATGCCATAAAACTACCCCCTATTTTGTAGACGATATAACGTTTGCTCAAACCAATCAATATACACTTATTGCGATTTTTTTACCAAAAATATGTAGAAGAATACGTATCGGCCTAAACTGAGAAAGTATTAGCTTTTTAAAAAAAAAATGGGGATATTTATTATAGCAAAAAGTACAAAATATTGAATCTTTTTCAAAATTGTTGCTCTATTTTTGTTTATAGCGCAAAAAAAACAAAAACGCAGAGGTGATCAAATACCACCAAAATAAAGCTCTATTTGTGGGCAGGCAGTTACAGAATGACAGGAAGCATCAATCAACTACCTAGAGCATTCATCACTGTGCTGGTATTTAATTGAGAACTATAAGTCGTCAGGTACAATAGCTGAATGTAGTTGTAGTTCCACCATTCACATAACTTTTTTTAAATTATGACAACATGTGCAGGAACAAGATCCCTGGCCCACTGTCACAATGGGGACTTGGGGGGGGGGGGCTACTGCATCTATAACATGTGTAAGGGATCAGAGGGGTGAACAGCCAGCTGGGAGTCAGTTTAGTCAACACAAAAAGCAACAGAAAATTAACAGGCTTTGTCTTCATAGGCAGTTAAAACACACAAACTCTTCTCAGCAGTATAAGACAGTCCTTTTAAAATATGCTCAGCTTCCCAGCCACAGCATATAACACAGTAAAGTCACAATTCAGGCAAGCTCACCTGGCAGGATCAAGTCAGAGGCAACAGGTGTCCTTTCAGCATCAAGCCCTCTTCAGTTCTGATAGGAACACAGCCATTCCTCTCTGACGAGGTGCCTAAAAAGCCTGAAAGGAAAGTACTTGCACAGTTTTATTAACCCTCTCCAGGCTGACTCTCCATATGTTACATGTTAGAATCTGGAGATATGGGTGTAAAGCCCTGTACACACGCCCGGGAATCCTGTCAGGAAATAAATGTCGGTTTTCCTGATGAGATTCTTGGCAAGCTTGGCTTGCCAAGCCATGCATACAGACGGTCATTCAAAAGAACCGCCATTCTTTTAAATGGCAATAACGCAGTGACATCATCGACTACGATGAGCCAGCGCTCGTCACAATCAATGCCGTTGCCGCCATCTTGCTACACTCTACACTATGCCTTGTATGTTACCACGCATGCGTCGAAGGCTTACCGAGCATGCACGGGTTTAACTTAGGACAGTTAAGCATACAGACGACTGGTTTTCTCAGCAGGAAACACTCTGTCGGCAATCCCGACGAGAAAATAGAGAGCCAGATTCTCTATTTTCCCATCGGGATTCCCGTCGGGAAAATGGCTAGGGAGCATATACACGGCCGGGATTCGCGGCCAAATGCTCTCCTGCCAGTTTTCCTGCCGGGAAAACCGGTCGTGTGTATGAGGCTTAACATGTAACATGTTATAGAAGGTAAACTCATCCTTTAACTTTCTAACTAACTTGATATTTTTCATAGAGAAAGTTTGCTTCTACACAAAAGCATTACACAAACTTTTTTTTATATTAGACAGCTGTCACATGAATAAAATGGCTTTTTAATATCCCTAAGAGCCAGTTCAGTCAACTAAGAAGAAATCATAGTTGCCTGGAGGATTATAAACAGGAAGCAGAAAAAGTCTGACAGAACAATTTTCACAAAGAGAATATCCAAAAACTCGGTTAGAAAAGTATGTAATGGAAACATTTGAACAGGGCAGACATTCTGAGAACTAAAGGTCATAATGAGACTTCACTAAAAGACAATGATTATAGTTTTCAACTATAGTTCTCAGACTCATCAACACTGGCCTACTGGGACAAAACACTTGACCCAATTTCTGCAGGAAAAAAAAACAACATTTTGTTTTCAAAAGGGCATCCAACCCTTATCTCATACAGTAGTTTATACCACAATCCAGAATAGTAGGAGAAGTCAGGTTAGGACTATGCATTCATATGTTACATTTTTATGTCCGGTGGGGCTGCATACTGTGCAAATCATTTATTTGAAGGATATTGTCTGCACACAATTTTAGATAACCTTTTTTGGTTGTTTTTATAATCTATTCTATAATGTTTATATTTGAATATCCCTTGTTTAATTTGCCCCTCCCCATGTGGGCTCTTCGCCATTTTTCCCAGGCTCCCTGTTCTATTTGAGGACCCAGGACGGATATGACTGATGTCACCAGGTAGAGGGGAAGGAGACCAGTGAACATCCATTTGCTGGACTCCTCTACCCTGTAAGAACCTGTAAGTGACATGTATTACATTGCTAAGAGTTTGGCTGTCACTTTCACTGGATGCTGTTGCCAGAAAAGAATATAATAGAGCATGATCTGTGCTCCATTAGCTTCAAAGGAGAGACAACAGGGGTCTCATTAAAGAGAACCTGTCAAAACAAAATATTATCACATAGTGGACTTTTGTTCCCCTATGTAATAAAAATAAAGTTGTGAACACATGTGTTGGGGGTAAAAAAGAGGATCACCGCTCCAGTAGACTGACTCAGGATACCGTGGGTGCTGGCAATGCACTGACCATGCATGACATACAAAGAGAGGAAATGGATAGCCGCACTCCAATAACCAAAAAGGTTGTCTTTTTATTCAAACAAACAGCAAATACATCCCTTCACAAGGTCACAGCAAAGGAACAGGGAAACAGCCGACGCGTTTCGCACTAAGCCATTGCATATTTTTGAACATGCTGGAGTGTATTTTTAATTGAAATTTTGTGCTGGATATACTGTTGTTTAAGTGACATAAAAATTGGAACTCCCGCCATTTTATTCTATATGGCCTCTACTGTAAGAAAATATATAATATTTTAGGGGTTTTAAGTAATCTTCATGCCTAAAATAATTTTTAAACATGTGTATAAAATGTGAAAGCGGTTATGGCAGTAAAAGGGTTAAAAGAAGAAACAAAGCTCTCCTGCACTACTACTCTGTCCAGAGTATCAGCCAGAGAGTCCAGAGAGTCTTGTCAGCTCAACACTCATACATGCTTCCTGTGATGTGTGTTGCCACAATTGCAGCACAATCTATTGTGTAACAATCGCGGCAGACCCGCGTGCTGCGATTTGAGGTGTCATTCAAATTAATGGCATCTCAAATGGATTTGTCATTCCAGGATTTGTCATTCACACATCAGCGCTTTCAAATCGTGGACAGATTCGCGGTAAATCTGCCCATGATTCAAAATGCTGAAGTGTGATTGCAGCCTTATGCCGCGTACACACGATCGGAATTTCCGACAAGAAAAGTTTGATGTGAGCTTTTGGTCGGAAATTCCGACCATGTGTAGGCCCCATCAGACTTTTTCTGTTGGAATTTCCGACAGCAATAATTTGAGAGCTGGTTCTCAAATTTTACAACGGGAAAAGATCTGTATGCAATTCCAACACACAAAAAAACACGAATGCTCGGAATCAATTTGACACATGCTCGGAATCATTGAACTTAATTTTTCTCAGCTTGTTGTAGTGTTGTATGTTAATGCGTTCTTGACAGGCGGAATTTTGTGTGACTGTGTGTATGCAATACAAGTTTAAGACAAGATTCCGTCAGAAAAAATAAAATTCTTGTCGGAATTTCTGATCGTGTGTACACAGCATTGGAGTTAGAAAGGTGGTTAATTACTGTGTAATTTCATGGGTGGTGAAGGGGGTATTAAGAAATTATAATTGTTGTAGTGATATGGAGGGGAGATCAGCTTGTGCAAGGAAGTCCAGGATTTCCTTCTGAGAAGGTTGGTAGGTATTTTTGTCCTTTCAAATATTGTATAGATCATTGTAGTAGGCACTAAATGTGTCAGTGATGGACTTAGGTTTAAGCAAGTTCTCATTGTTATTAGGATGGTACAAATACGGGATTTTGGATTTAGTTATTTGTCCTTTAATACGTAAGGCCATCGCTTTACCTGCTTTATTACCTGTAGTATAGGTATTCACCTTAACTTTGCTATACACTTTTTCAAATGACTCCAGAAGTAATGAGCGTAATTTTTGGCGTAACAGTAACAGTGGCTTCAATGTCAGCTGTAAATTCATCTAACCACTGCATCCTCTTTTTCTTCACCCTAGCCCCCAATTGGATAAAGACACCCCTAATAAAGGCTTTGTGAGCATTCAATACCACCATCGGGTCAGACATTGAGTCTGAGTTAATGGAGAAAAATTCCTCAAGATGTTGTTTGAGGGATGCGGTATAACAGGGATTTTGGAGAAGGTAATTATTAGCTCTCTCCGTATATAGGAATTAAGCTGTGAGGATTTGTCAGAGAGGGTGATACTGATAGGAGCATTATCAGAGCAGGTGGTCATGGAAACTGTTTATGATTGCGCTGGGGATCTGCATTCTGGGCAAAATGTGTTTCTTGGATGCATAATATATTGCAATTAAGCGATATCGCTGATTCCACATGGAGGCTCGTTTGGCAGGGTAAATCAGCCTTTCATGTTAAAAGATAGTATAGTAAAGGACATGTTTATATGTATTGGCGTTTGGTCTGGGAAAAAGTACCTTATGGTTGAAAGAGTCTGTTAAAAAGTTCCTCAGGAGTGTGTCATTTGCTGCTGCGATTGTTCTTCTCTTGGAGGCTCCGGATGGAACAGATAAGGTATTAGATTGTCAAGTATAAGTATCAAATAACATGTTAGATACTGCAGGCGTTTAGCTTCTGGATTTTGGGAGTTGCTGAAAGCAAAAGTTTGACAGTGAATAAAAAAATAAATAAACAAAACAGAGAAACGAGTCAGCAGTGTGTAATTCTTGGAAGGTGCTGACCAACCCTTGGGGGGGAAAGTTCAAGAGCAGGATTTGGTTGAGCATAAAGCCTGATCGGAACTTAAGGCTGAAGCATACCTGTAGTGTGCAAAGGGCAAGGTCAC
The DNA here is from genome assembly GCF_905171775.1 of Rana temporaria. NCBI lineage: Eukaryota > Metazoa > Chordata > Amphibia > Anura > Ranidae > Rana > Rana temporaria. Next base: position 152,672,008 of record NC_053490.1, read on the forward strand.
TCATTTGTACTTTGATTTGTGGTTACTACGGTTATGCCCATGTTGATAAGAACTGGGTTTCCTTGAATAATTAGGCATGTTATGAGGAAGCTCCAGGATACTGTAACTGTGGATACTATTGTGGATATTGCATAAGGGACCCCATTGTGAGTAGCCGGGCAGCACCATTTTTAGGTTAGCTTATGGTTAGTGAGAGCTCTAGTCACTGTTTTCAGTTGTCTTCTCATTTGCTGGGTGTATTGTGATAAGTCTGCATACAGCTGGATGTCTATTAGGGTTAATGCCTTGCTTTGGACAAGATTTGCTCCTTGGCCTGATAGAAGTGTATCTGCAGAAGTACATTTATGGGGATTGGCGTGGTTTAGGAATTCTATATATGCAATCAACAGTGAGCTCTATTGGAGACAGCTTGGGTAGGAGCATGGAGAACAGATTGCTGGAATAATTGTGCAGCTCTGAGGGAGGGATGGATTCAGGTATGCCATGTATTAATATTGTTGCAGCGGGAGCGGTCTTCAAGGTGCACCAATTTTGCTTTGATCCACATGGTGTCATCTTTTTTTCTCCATATAAGCATCCACTAGGTCATTCACTGTATCAGTGCATTCCTCTATTTTATTTTCCATATACTGTACTCTATCTCCTCTCTGCTGAAAACGTATGGATCAGGGAGGAGAGATTGGTCATGAGAGAGGATTGCAATGATAAAAGCATGTCCTTGATTGTAGTATCTAGTACATGCTGTCCTGATGTAGGAAATGCAGCTTTTGAGGATTGCAGAGAGGAGATTGTATGCTCACGGTGCTGGTCTGTCCTTACTGTGGTCTCAGCCTGGTGTGAAGAATCCATCCTCATCCTTGCCTTGGACTCTGGAAGACCAGAGTTATTGGATGAGAGTTGTGGGGAGAAGAGGATGCCAGCCGCCATCTAGTTCTCCTGGATCAGCATCCAGGCACTCTGTATAGGATGAAGATAGCTGTGCAATCTAGTATCCTTCTCCGCTGTGGAGTGGTCTGAAGGAAGAAGACTGTAAGCTTCTTCGGGCACCGGTCCTCTTTCCTCTTGTGGGACATCTGAGTTGTGGAATACATGGAGGTGTAGGGGTTGCCAGGGGATCTCGATGGAGCTGAATTCTTGCCCTTTTGTTGTGGGTGTCTGGCTGAGAAGAGCTCACGGCTTAGGCTGCCATCTCGTGCATGCGCAATGGGATGTCCAACAAACTCATATTCTTGTAGGTGTGATGGTCAAGTGTACAGAAAACTTTGACCAAACAGTATAGGTCAGAACAAAGTGAAGAAGAAATAACTTTAGACATCTGTCCTGTCTTCAGTAAGTGCTTAAGTGAGTAATTCTATATCAAATCCTAATCTGGTTTCTCCATTGTAAAATATTCCACATTGTTTTTTGTGCTGTTTACACTAATAATATTGAATCAAAGTACTCCTGTCATAAAGGGTGTCACCACTGCTTGCCATCTTCTAAAAATGCTTAGTCTGGCTGTGTCTGGTTTCAAAATTCTAAATCACAAACCTGAAACAAATACAGTATGATACAAATTAATACAAAAAAAATATTAGAATTCCTCATCATTATACTCTTTATATGTCAGAGACTCAGAAAGTCAGCAAAGGCAGCCTACATATTTCTCTAATGGCAGGCGTACTTTTAATATGTAAACAGACAAATCCTAGCAAAGTATTCTCTTTCTAGGCTTTGTGAAAAAGATTTTATTTTCCATAAGATATTCTCTTTGTGTGTAAAAGGTGCATAAATAACTTAGGTATGGAAGGTAAATAATTTTGTTCATGTCTGAATAAGTTATAAAAGAATCCAATGAGAAAAAGTTTTAGGCCCACTGTTGACAATGGATGAAATTTATTTATGTGATAAAAGAAGATTTGTGAAGCAAGTAGAAAAGGAAAGTGTCAAGGTAATTCACATGAGCAATGTGTTGGTTTTACTTAGCCCCATGAGACCTTATTATTTTTTCTGACTTGGAACTTGCCTCTAAAAAGATTTTTTAAGATCTGTAAGAAATTTTATGGCAAAGTTATATTATATCAATCGAACATGTATTATGATGATTGCATTTAATCCCTATGCCCCCTAATACTTATTGCTACTGTATTACAAATCTATGAATCAAAGCTGATTTCTGGAAGTAAAATTATAGTAACAGATAAAAAAAGAACAGGTCATGTAATTACTGGGAATTGAAGGACACCTGTTTCAGGTGTGAGTGGCTAAACACTTTAACTCTGTATTGTACTAGCAGGCCTTCAGATTAATATTTACAATTGACATTGCTTGTCAGATTTGACTATTAGACTTAGCTATCAGAATAAATACTTAGGCCCAGATTCACAAAGCACTTACGCCGACGTATCTCGAGATACGCCGCGTAAGTATAACTATGGGCCGTCGTTTCAATGCGCAGTGCCCACAATCTGAGATACGTCTAAAAATAGGCTTCCTACGACCAACGTAACTTGCCTACGCCGTCGTATTGTGGGCGCATATTTACGCTGGGCACATTTGACGCTCTTATTGATTTTCTATGCACATATGCAAATGAGGGAGATACCCCGATTCACAAATGTACGAGCGGTTTGCGTAAGTCGTACGTCCGGCGTAAAGTTATTCCCTATATAGGAGGCGCAACCCATGCAAAGGTATGGACCAAGGAACACAAGCCGTCGTATCTTTTGTCGTTTACGTTGTACGTGAATATGACTAGGCGTAGGTTACGTTCACGTCATAGGCAGTGATCCGGCGTATCTTAGGGAGTAGTTCTGACATGATTCTGAGCATGCGCACTAGGATGTGGCGACAGGACGGCGCATTCGCCGTTCATTTTAAGTACTTCTATGGCGCTTGCCCCATAATTTGCATGGGGTCACGCCTCATTAGCATGGCTCACTCCCACTTCCACCTATGCTGGCTTACGCCGAGGAAACCCAGCCTATCTTTAAGAGCGAGTGCTAGCAAGTGCTTTGTGAATCCAGTACTTGCCTCTGTGCGCTGCGTCGGCGTAGCGTATATTAGATACGCTATGCCCGCATAAATATGCGCCGATGTATGTGAATCCGGGCCAATATGCTCAAGGTAAATTCCAATGAAAATAGAAAATTAGGTCTTCCTCCAGGTGATCACACATCTGTATACACAATTATGCACATGATTTCACATAATCACATGAACTGTTGATATTGTTTTCTCAGCAAGATGGAAAATTTTTAGTGTGTTTTTTGTTTGCACAAATAAGGTCGAGAATTTTTTTGTGTATGTGCATTGGTGACACTTTGATGACAGTATTTTTGTGTGTACAGTTTTATTTGAGTACAATATATATAGTGGGCTAGATTCAGGTACCTGCACTTGTTCTTACGGCGGCGCAGCGTATCGTATTTACGCTACGCCGCCGTAACTTACAGGAGCAAGTGCAGTATTCACAAAGCACTTGCTCCGTAAGTTGCTGCTGAGTTACACCTCCTTTATGGGGCATAACTTTACGCCGTACGTACAACAGTCGTAGCCTGTGTCGGGCGCAAGTACGATCGTGAATCGGCGTATTTCCCTCATTTGCATATTGGAATAGAAAATCAATGGGAGCGCCAAATGCGTCCAGCGTAAATATGCGCCCACTCTACGCCAGCGTAGGCAAGTTACGTCGGTGGAATGAAGCCTGTTTTTAGGCGTGTCTTAGTTTTGTGGGCACGGCGCACAGATACGACGGTGCATATTTGCACATTGGAGATACGTCGGCCCAAGTGCTTTGTGAATCCGGGCCAAAGAGTTTGTTTGCACATTAATATTGTGACTAGTCTCAGTAATAGATGTTGTGTTTCCAGTCTTTAAATCCTTTAACCAATGCGCAAAACAAAATAATAGGTTGTAAAGCTATGGGGTTTAAAGATAGGGGGCTGGATTCAGATACATTGGTGTATTTTTCCGGGTGGCGTAACAAATCTCAGATACGTTACGCCGCGGTAAATTAGGGCGCAAGTTCCGTATTCAGAAACAACTTGCGCCCTTAGTTACGGCGGCATAACGTATGTGTGTCGGCGTAAGCCCGCCTAATTCAAATGTGGATGACGTGGGCGTGTTTTATGTATATTAACTGTGACCCCACGCATTTGACATTTTTTAAATCCCAGTGCGCATGCTCTAAAGTACGCCGCAAATCGTCAATGCTTTAGACATGAATGTAACTTACGTACAGACCTATTCATGAACGACTTACGCAAACAATGTAAAATTTTAAAAACTCAACGCGGGAACGACGTCCATACTTAACATCGGCTACGCCTCATATAGCATGGGTAACTTTACGCCAGAAAAAGCCTAACGTAAACGACGTAAAAAAATGCGCCGGCCGGACGTACGTTTCAGAATCTGCGTATCTAGCTCATTTGCATATTCCTTGTGTAAACATATGGAAGCGCCACCTAGCGGCCAGCGTAAATATGCAGCCTAAGATACTTACGCCGGTCGGATCTTAGGGAAATCTATGCGTAACTGATTCTATGATTCAGTCGCATATATACGATGCCACACACTCAGAGATACGACGGCGTATCCGGAGATACGCCGTCGTATCTCCTTTCTGAATCCGGGCCACGGTTGGCAACTTTGGCACTAGCTGTGGTGAAACAACAAATCTCATAAGATAATGCAAAACTCTTAGGCCGCGTACACACGGTCGATCCATCCGATGAGAATGGTCTGACGGACCATTTTCATCGGTTCACCGCTGAAGCAGACCGATGGTCTGATGTGCGTACACACCATCAGTTCAAAACCTGTGCTGAAAAAAACGAAGTTCAATGCTTCCAAGCATGCGTCGACTTGATTCTGAGCATGTGCAGGTTTTGAACCGATGCTTTTGTGTACTAACTATCGGTTTTGACCGATGGTCAGCCGTCCATCAGTTCGATTTTAAAGCAAGTTCTATAATTTTTCTATAATTTTTGTCCGAAGGACAACAGAACGATGGACCGTACACACGGTCGGTTTGGACCGATGAAACTGGACTTCAGGCCGTTTTCATTGGTTTGGACCGACCGTGTGTACGCAGCCTTACAGTCACAAGAATAGCTCCCACTGGCAGAAACATGATGGCCTTTGTACTTTCATCATAGCTGAAGTTCTGAGGTGGCTTACCTCTGGTGCAAAGTCCTATTTTTATCAAGGATGTGATTATCATTTGATTTGATTTTCTTATATCAACATACTTTATTCTCACCCTAAAATTCCTTATATTTTAGTTTAAGAAAAAAGAAATACAATTTTCTAATCAACAAATGGACATCTTTCTGCTTTGTTTGGTGATTGCACCTAACAGATAGGTAGCTGATTTTCATTAACTGCTTCCCGCAAACAGCCATCATTGTACGTCGGGACTTTAATGTAGACTATCAGGTAGCTGTCATAACCCTGGGATTTTCTTCAGTGGCGGGTGGCCCACTTTCAGATATAAGTGGTCTCTGTGGAGGGTTTTGCCACAAGATCACTTTTATCAGCGGCGGGAGAGATGCCCCCCTCCTGTCGTGCTCTGGTCATCTCCTTTTTTACTGAAGCTGCCGGCAGTGGCAGAGACGATCGTCACTTCCTCCCAATGATCTTAAAGGGGGATTTTTTTTTTGGGGGGGGGGATACTTTTTTTTTCATTGCATTCAAGTATAAATGTGAGATCTGAGTTTTTTTTACCCCAGATCTCACATTAACCACTTGCCCACTGGGCACTTAAACCCCCTTCCTAACCAGACACATTTTCAGCTTTCAGTGCTCTCACATTTTGAATGACAATTACTCAGTCAGGCAACAGTGTATCCATATGTAATTATTGTCCTTTTTTCACACAAATAAAAAAAAAATTGGTGGTATTTGATAACCACTCGTTTTTTTTTTGGTGCTATAAATGAAACATTTCAATTCTGTTATAAAAAATTCAAATTAGTAATTTGTCTTCTTAAATTTTGGCCAAAATTTATACTGCTACATTTCTTTGGTAAAAATAACCTAAATCAGTGTATATTATTTGGGAAAGTTATATTTCTGTGTGGAAGTTATAGAGTCTACAAGCTATGGTGCCAATTACTGAAATTTGATCACACCTGATGTACTGAAGGTCTATCTCATTTATTGAGACCCTAATAAGAAAGGACAATACAAATATCCCCCAAATGACCCCTTTTTGGAAAGTAGACAATCCAATATATGTAGTAAGAGATGATTGGGTGAGTATTACCGCGCTTACCACGAGAGTGGGGGAAGGGGGAGAGAGAAGGGGTACAGCTGCTGCACTGGATGGTGTATCAAACCAGGAACAAATGAAGAATTTAATCTAGTCTATTACAATCACCGTTGTGTGTTATACTTGGCACGTTGTACACCCTATTGTGTATCAGTACATTTTTTACTACTTTATATGACACTTGCACTGTCACTTTGTAATACTTCACATTTTGGCAGCTAGCCTCGGCTGCATTGTAGCACATTTATTTTGATGTTATTTACTTATTAGAATTTACCATACCATTCTTTATTATTGTTACTTATGATCACTAGTCAGAGTATATTTTTTTCCATATATAAGGATTTGCCACACTCCCTTTGCACGTTACCCCATTCCCCATTCATAGCGCAACACTACCCCTTTATTCTTAATTTATTCTATATTTAGTAAGAGGCTTTGTGAGTTTTTTGAAGTTGTCATTTTTTCACACAATTCTTTGCAAAATTATGTTTTTTTTTCATTCCACACAATTGTCATATTAACAGGTTATTTCTCTCACACAGCGTATGCATACCACAAGTTACACCCCAAAACACATTCTAATCCTCCTCCTGAGTATGGCGATATCACATGTGTGAGATTTTTACACAGCCTGGCCACATACAGAGGCCCAACATGCAGGGAGCACCATAAGGCGTTCTAGGGACATAAATTACACATTACATTTTTGGACGACTTCTTACACTTTTGAAGACCCTGTAGCACCAGGACAGTGGAAACCTCCACAAAATTACCCAATTTGGGAAAATAAACACCCCAACTTTTTATATGAGGCATAATGAGTTTTGAACATGATATTTTTTCTGCAAGTTTTTGGAAAACGTGGAAAGAAAGTGAAAATGCATTTATAAGATATTTCCAACACCTAGCATTTACATAGCAAAATGACACCCCAAAATACATCCTGATACTCCTCCTAAATATGGCGATATCACATGTGTGAGATATTTTCTACAGCCTGATCACAAGAGGAGGTCCCCTGCGGCGGACATGGGGGGACGTGCCATTGATGGACTGACTGCAGTGTAAAAGTGCAGTGTAAAGGGTCGGACCCAGGGAGATATACCAGTAGTAGATGAATAAAATAATATAATGTTATTGTTGTTTATTGATTTTTTATTAATAAAATTGAGTTATTTTTCTATGCATGTGCATTTATACCTGTCATGGATCTGCCACTTAAGGGTTAATGGTGCAGACTGATTTCAGTGATTAACAGCAGGCTGGCCTATTTAAACACCTCAGCAGCACAGTGTCTTTGCTGCCTGATCTGCAGTTCTGACGTGGATCCTATCTGAGACCTGTTTGCTATCTGAAACCTGATTTGAACATTGAACTTGGCTTGTTTTGACTACTCTACCTGAAACCTGATTTGAACACCGAACCCGGCTTGTCTGACTCCTCTCATCTCTCCTATCCTGACCCGGCTCCGTTTGACCATCCGCCTGCTTGACTTCACTGCTGCCAGATCCACCTGCTTGTTTACCGACCATTCTTCAGTCATCTTTCTGCACGATCACCTGTTATGACCCGGCTTGTTTGACCCTGCTTTCCCGGTATACCTGAACTATTACTAACTTGTGCCGCTGTAGTCGCAGCTTCTGTGCGGGTCGCTGACCCATCCTCCGCTGTACGTTCAGCATCTTCTTGCCAGAGGTATTCGTCCACCTGCTTCTACACATCACCACCCGGCACTCCTACCCCTCTGTGCTCCGAGCCCGCTGTCCCATATCCAGTGGCTCGCGAACCAGAGTCGTAAGAGAGGCTACCCTGCATCAGACTCTGGAAACCAGGTACGTAACAGTATCAGGCAGCCATGACAGAGTCTGCAGGTGTAGTTCCGGCTATGGAAGAGGTGTGTAAACACTTAGCATCACTTACCCAGGCCGTTCAAAACCTACAAGATGGCTACCTGAGATTGGAGGGGCAGGTTCAGAACTTATCAGCTTCTGGGGACGCAACTTCAGCATCCACTGCTAGATCATCGTCATCTGCGGGTCCGTCAGTTGTGATGTTGCCACCTGAACCCAGGGTTCCCATGCCCGAACGATTCTCCGGGGATCGAACCAAGTTCCGGGACTTCCGAAACTCATGTCAGTTATACTTTGCTTTGCAACCCCGAACCTTTTCTTTGGAAGCCACTAAAGTGGGATTTGTCGTTTCCCTACTCCAAGGGGAACCCCAAAATTGGGCACATCGCTTGTTAGAGGAGAACGGTGTCCAGACAGAGACTTTGCTAAACTTCTTCCAGACTATGGCACAGCTCTACGACGACCCGCAAAGGACTGCTACTGCTGAAGCTGCTTTACTCGCTCTCCAACAGGGGCGTAGAGCAGTGGAGGACTATGTTACTGATTTCCGCCGCTGGAGTGCGGACACCCAGTGGAATAGCGCAGCTTTGCGCCACCAATTCCGCTTAGGTCTGTCTGAAGCCTTAAAGGATGAATTGGCCCGTATTGGGGTACCTGACACCCTGGATGATCTGATTGACAAAGCCGTTCAGATCGACCGACGACTACGGGAACGCCGAGCGGAACGATCCTCTCAACAGAGTCGCCCAGTCTGGGTCACCACCCGGGCTCCCTTGCCTCCTTCTCGTTTTCCACCACCTGTTTCTTCCAATTCTGCTGGTCCACCCATGGATACTTCAGAACCCATGCAAATAGGCGTGATGCGACCCACCTTGCCACCTGAAGAACGCACACGCCGCCGTCAGCTAAACCTGTGTCTATATTGCGGTGAGGCCGGTCACTACCTACACAATTGTCCCGTCAAAATACGTAAGTTCCGTTCTTCAGTTCCTGATAACATCTCTGCTATTACTACCAACCCCAACCATCTTGCTCTCTTCCTTTCCTTACAGCTTCCGGGAAAGACGGTGTCGGTCAACGCTATCGTTGATTCAGGGGCATGCAGTTGTTTCATCGATTCCTCATTTGCCGATCTGCATAACATTCCCGTCCGCACAAAGGACTTTAGACTTTCCGTTTTTTTGGCTGATGGCTCACACATCAAGTCTGGGCAAGTGACCCATGAGACCCTTCCTTTACCTGCTATTACTTCATCCAATCATAAGGAACTTTTAATTTTGGACATCATTTCATCTCCTTTGTTTCCAGTAATCCTGGGTATACCCTGGCTTCAGGTACACAATCCTCAGATTGACTGGACATCTAAAAATCTTTCGTTCCCATCTCATTACTGTCAGGAACACTGTTTTCCCGAACGTCCTAAACCATCTTCTGCCCTGCTGTGCTTAAACACTGACCCAAGTTTGATTCAATCCATCCCCAAACCCTACCATGGATTTCTGGATGTCTTCACTAAGAAAGGGGCAGATTCCCTTCCACCTCATCGGCAGTACGATTGTCCGATTGATCTTCTTCCAGGGGCCGAGATCCCTTTCGGACGAATTCTCCCACTTTCTGAAAAAGAACAAGACGCATTAAAAATCTACCTTGACGAGAATTTGGAAAAGGGATTTATCCGCCCGTCAACTTCACCAGCAGGTGCCAGAATATTTTTCGTCACAAAGAAGGACCAAACTCTTCGTCCCTGTATTGACTACCGGGAACTCAACAAAGTCACCGTGAAAAATCGTTACCCTCTACCTTTAATACCTGAACTTTTCCAAAAATTAAGATTTGCCGTTATCTTTACAAAATTAGACCTAAGGGGAGCGTATAATTTAATACGTATCAAGGATGGACATGAGTGGAAAACAGCATTCCGTACCCGCTATGGCCATTACGAATATTTGGTCATGCCCTTCGGGCTATGTAACGCGCCCGCTACTTTTCAGCACTTCGTCAACGACGTATTCCGAGATTTTTTGGACATTTTTGTAATCGTGTATCTAGATGACATACTGATTTTCTCCCGTTCCTTGGAGGAGCACCGAGGACATGTCTGTAAGGTTCTGGATCGCCTCCGTCAAGACAGTTTATATGCGAAAGCTGAAAAATGCGAGTTTGAACAGCAAACCATCCTATTCTTAGGCATGGTAATTTCCCCTACAGGAATTGAGATGGATCAAAAGAAGGTATCTGCAATCTTAGACTGGCCAACACCCTTGGATAAAAAAGGGGTGCAGCGTTTCATTGGATTCGCAAACTTCTATAGAAAATTTATTAGAGGGTTTTCGGCTATTGTGGCCCCTATCACACAACTCACGAAACAAAATCTTTGTTTCTGTTGGAACCCTGAAGCGCAGAAGGCCTTTGACATTTTAAAAAGACTCTTTACTTCAGCTCCGATCCTTAGACATCCCAATCCAACGTTACCTTTCCTTCTTGAGGTCGATGCCTCCGAAGTTGCGGTAGGAGCCGTTCTCTCTCAGCGCTTGGGGGACAAAGATTTAATACACCCAGTGGGATTCTTCTCTCGAAAGCTTTCCCCCACAGAAAAGAACTATGATGTAGGAGATCGAGAACTACTGGCCATTAAGACAGCTCTAGAGGAATGGAGATATCTATTGGAGGGCGCCATTCATCCTGTACTGATCTACACAGATCATAAGAATTTGGAGTATTTGAAATCTGCCAGACGTCTTAAACCTCAACAAGCCCGTTGGGCTCTTTTCTTTTCTCGTTTTTGTTTCCATATTACCTTCCGACCAGGATCCAAAAACATTAAACCGGATGCATTATCCCGAATGTACGATAACCCAAAGGATACTTCTATTCCCGATACCATCCTGTCGGATGGCAACTTCCTGCTCCTACACACTGACCTAATCTCCATGATCCAAGGAGCATCTTCCGATTCGTCCAAACCCTCTAATGTCTCACTAACTTCCAGAAACGGGCTGTTTTGGAGAGGAAGTCAGGTTTTTGTCCCAGAAAACATTAGAGTGGAAGTCTTGAAACTTCTTCATGATCACCCACTTGCAGGTCACTTTGGAGTTAATAAGACTCTAGAATTGGTACGACGCACCTTCTGGTGGCCCAATTTGGAGGAATTTTGCAAGTCTTACATCAGTTCTTGTCCGATATGCAACTGAAATAAAACACCCCGAAAACTAGCCTGGGGTTTACTAAAACCCTTACCAGTACCTAACCGACCATGGGAGATGATCGCAATGGATTTTATTGTTGAACTTCCTCGATCCGAGGGATGTACCACAATTTTTGTTGTCGTGGACCGTTTTACTAAAATGGCTCATTTCCTGCCTTTAAAAAACACACCTTCTGCTGCAGAAACGGCCCGCGTGTTTATCAAGGAAATCATTAGACTACATGGGGTACCTTCCAACATCGTTTCGGACAGGGGAGTCCAATCCTACCACCCCCAGTCTAATGGGCAAACAGAGAGGACGAATCAAACCCTGGAACAATATATTAGGTGTTTCACAGCCTTCTCTCAAGACGACTGGGTCTCTCTGCTGCCTTTGGCAGAATTTGCATATAATAACACCAATCACTCAGCTACTGGGCAATCCCCTTTTTTCTCTAATTATGGCTTTAATTTAACATTTTTACCAGATTTCTTTTCAGAGTCAGCAGTTCCAGCTGTGCAGAGTACTATGGACTTTCTCCAACGCAACAATCAGTTATTGCACGACGCAGTAACTAAAGCCCAGGCCGATAGCAAGAGATTTTTTGACAAGAAAAGAAGGGGTGACTTGGACCTGAAACCAGACGATCAGGTATGGCTGTCTACAAGTAATCTCAAATTACCTTGCCCATCCAAAAAGTTGGCACCTAGGTTTTTGGGTCCATTTTCAGTTAAAAGAAAAATCAACTTAGCTTCTTACGAACTGTTTTTGCCTGACTCATTGAAAATTCACCCTGTGTTCCACGTTTCTCTACTCAAGCCTGCAGTGGCCGATCCTTTTCCCAACAGAGGATCCAGACCTCCCGAACCCATCCAGGTTGACGGTTGGGAAGAATACGTGGTGGAAGCTATCTTGGACTGTAGGAAGCGACAAGGCCAGAATCAATTCCTAGTCAAATGGAAGGGGTACGGCCCAGAGGATAATTCTTGGGAGCCAGAAGGTAATATACATGCCAAGAGGTTGTTACATGCTTTTTTCCTTGCTCATCCTGACAAAGAAGCCCGACTGGGCATCCGGAGGCTGCCCCTTGGGGGGGGGGCAATGTCATGGATCTGCCACTTAAGGGTTAATGGTGCAGACTGATTTCAGTGATTAACAGCAGGCTGGCCTATTTAAACACCTCAGCAGCACAGTGTCTTTGCTGCCTGATCTGCAGTTCTGACGTGGATCCTATCTGAGACCTGTTTGCTATCTGAAACCTGATTTGAACATTGAACTTGGCTTGTTTTGACTACTCTACCTGAAACCTGATTTGAACACCGAACCCGGCTTGTCTGACTCCTCTCATCTCTCCTATCCTGACCCGGCTCCGTTTGACCATCCGCCTGCTTGACTTCACTGCTGCCAGATCCACCTGCTTGTTTACCGACCATTCTTCAGTCATCTTTCTGCACGATCACCTGTTATGACCCGGCTTGTTTGACCCTGCTTTCCCGGTATACCTGAACTATTACTAACTTGTGCCGCTGTAGTCGCAGCTTCTGTGCGGGTCGCTGACCCATCCTCCGCTGTACGTTCAGCATCTTCTTGCCAGAGGTATTCGTCCACCTGCTTCTACACATCACCACCCGGCACTCCTACCCCTCTGTGCTCCGAGCCCGCTGTCCCATATCCAGTGGCTCGCAAACCAGAGTCGTAAGAGAGGCTACCCTGCATCAGACTCTGGAAACCAGGTACGTAACAATACCTCACTTCATCTTCTTATCTGTACCGTGATAGTCCAATTGCCCGCATCCCCCCTGTTTTTTGGAGTTTAAATTTGGTGACCAATCCTCCGATCTTTATATACTAAATTTTCTGGATGATGGTACGACCAATTCTATCATAGATTATCTATTTACTTTCCAAGAGGCTACTCTTTCATTTTGTGAGACACTGATGAGCACCGCTGTGGCAAGGATGAGCACTGCTGTAGTATGGATTAGGCATGGAAGAGCATGAATGAGCCATGGGTGGGCATGAGTGAGCCACCGATGAGCCATGGATGGAGCACGGATGGGCATGGATGAGCATGGATGGAGCATGAATGAGCCATGGATGGATGGAGCACGGATGGAGCATGGCTGAGCACTGATTGAGCATGGATGAGCATGAATTGAGCATGGATGAGCAAGGATGAAGCATGGATTGAGCATGGATGAGCATGGGTGGAGCATGCATGAGTCAGGGGTGGATGGAGCTTGAGTGAGTCAGGGATGGATGAAGCATGGATGAACCTGGAGTGGATGGAGCATGGATGAGTCAGGGATGGATGGAGCATGGATGAACTAGGGATGGATGGAGCATGGATGAGTATGGATGAGCATGGATGAAGCATGGATGAGCCAGAGATGGATGGAGCATAGATGAGCCAGGGATGGATGAAGCATGGATGAGCCAGGGATGGATGGAACATGGATGAGCCAGGGATGGATGGAGTATGGATGGGCATGGATGGAGCGTGGATGAGCCAGAGATGGATGGATGTTACATGGATGGGCACATATGGAGCATGGATGAGCCAGGGATGGATGGCTGGATGTTACATGGATGGCTGGATGTTACATGGATGGGCACATATGGAGCATGGATGAGCCAGGGATGGGTGTTACATGGATGGGCATATTTGGAGCATGGATGAGCCAGGGATGGATGGATAGATGTTACATGGATGAGCACATATGGAGCATGGGTGAGCCAGGGATGGATGGATGTTACATGGATGGGCACAGATCTGCACTGTGGGCACTCCAGAGACAGCCCACAGCTCTGCTGCAGCCGACTCCTTTCTCTCTTTGCACACTGTATCAATTGCTGCGAGGAGAGGGACAGTGCTGCACTGGAAAAGCCCTGGTTTGTTGACAAGTGATCGCTTTGTCATTGGATGGAGCGATCACGTGGTAAAGGGCCACTGTCATTGGCCCTTTACCCCATTCTGTGATGCAAGCATGTAAAGGTAAACCGGCCAGCTCGATACACAGCCCCTATCCGGGTAGAAGATGTGCAGTGACATCAGAACGCCGCCTCCCTACGTTTCGTCATGACAGGACTTGATCCCGTGACCAAGTCCTGTCGTGACGAAACGTAGGGAGGCGGCGTTCTGACGTCACCGCGCATCTTCTACCCGGATACGGGCTGTGTATCGAGCTGGCCGGCTTACCTTTACATGCTTCTTACCTGCTGTGCTATGTAAGTGCATTTTCGCTTTTTTCTCCAATTTTCCTTTATTTGATTTTAAACAGCAAGGCAAGAAATTTTACAATAACCTAAGAGGCATTCCTCTGGTTTCATCCCTTCAGTTCATATATAACAAACATCATTCTATCATTCCAACAAAAAAGAAAAGAAAAACAGAAAAAAGAAAACACAACAAGAAAAGAAAAGGAGGAAAAAAAAAGAAAGGGAGAGAGCAAGACCTTTTCTCATCATATCCTTCCCCGTATATGACCGGAAGAGGACATTACAACCAAAATATGATTCAATTATTCTATATTGTTCTGTCTTATCCCTCTTCCTTTACCCTCTCTTGATCCCCCAAGATCCGCTCAATTAACTAATGTCATCCTTGCCTCAATGTCACTTTTATCCCCAACCCGCCGGGAACACATGTCCCGCCGTAGTTAGGGCATTTAATCTAGCTCCGCTTTGCCTCCCCTAAACCCCCCCCCCTCCATAACTTAACCCCCAAAAAAAAAAAAAAAAAAAAAAAAAACATCTCTCCCCCCGGGGCCCACCACGTTCCCCCTTCCTCAATCTACATCTATCAGGGCCTTTCCCTCCTCCGAATATTTAAATACGTTCCACTCCGCCCACGTTTCTAAATATACCTTCCGTTTCTGCCTTGAGGTCCATACCAAGTCTTCCATTCTGTTTAGATCTTCCACTCTATTAAGCCACATCCCTATGGTTGGGGGCCGTGTCTGCTTCCAGTTCCCCGGGATACATGCCCGGGCCGCATTTAAAAGATGACACACTACTGTTTTCCTGTATCGCCTCACTGACATCTCCATATCCTGCAATATATAGAAAGACCACTCGTCTGGGAGTGGCTCCCCACTGAATCTTTGTATTATTTCCCGGACCTTGCCCCAATAGCCCAAGATCTTGGGGCAAGTCCAGAAAATATGCATTAAGGATCCTCCTCTCTTCCCGCACCTCCAGCATCTGTCTATCATATCCGGATAGCACTTACTCAGTACCTCCGGGGTCCGATACCACTGAGACAGAATTTTATAATTCATCTCTTGTGTATTTACACACATGGATGATTCAAAAATATTCCGGATTATTTTGTTCTTTTGCTCATCTGTAAAAGGTCTTCCTAATTCGCGCTCCCACTTATGAAAAAAGGGTAACTGAGACGTCTCTCCTGGACTATTCAATAGTTCACTAATCCTCGATAGGGAGTGTCGTAGACTCCCCCCCTCACTACAGAACCTCTCGAACCTAGTCAGTCTTCGACCGTATTTATCTGGTGAACTCAAAGTATCCAAAAAATGTCGCAATTGTGTAGATCGCCAGCTATCCAGTTGATAGGGCGACTCTCCCCTTGCCATCTCTTGCCTAGTTATCCAGGAACCCTCCTTCAAGAAATGCGATGCCTGGAACCGCCCCTGTTCTACTAGTTTACTAAATGGTCCTTTCGTCCATTCTATTTTAAACTGCGGGTTTCCCAAGATTGGAAAGAGCGGTGAGTCCTCTGTTGACAGTCTACCCCTAACAAATAACTTATGTGCAACCAGAAGTGTAGGGCCTATCAACGGATGCTTCTTAACATTTTTTGGGAGCCCCCGATAGCACCATGCCGCCCGCTGCAGCATACTACCGCATTGATCTTGTTCTAGTCCTATCCACATCTTTTCTTCGGAGTGTCTGCTCCAGTCAATCAGTCGACACAATAACGTCGCATTTTCGCTTTTATCTACTATTAAACAAGACAGTTTTACGCTATGTGAGTCCTTTCTGTCTTTATATACCCCCGGATGACATATCGAGAGCATATACCTGTAAAGACACAGTTATCAAGATTCCATCGCTGTTGCTGTTTATGGGATAGTATCCATCCATGTCTCTTACCATGCGCCATCTGATCTCTTATAATCTGGAGATCAATTCCATTTGGTAAGAGGCTTTTATATCGTTGGTGGAGGATCTTTTCTGTCAAGCACTTTTCTTTTGTGGATTGAGTTCATCACCTGGGAGATTGTTGATTTAACTTGCCTTTGTGGCGGGACTGACCACTTATTTGAACTTTTGTCACTATTTATGTTCACTTATCATTTATTTAGCGCGATCTCTTCCCTTTTTTGCATTGTTGTTTGTGTGGTATAACACATTTTAAGGTTTGCTGCTTTTTTTCACCTTAACAAGCGCAATATTTTTCTTTTTACCATTTTTTTAAAGGACAGTGTAAAAAAAAAAAAAAAAAAGTTAAATACATATTTTTTTTTAAAGTCCCGCTGAGCTCGCGTACAGAAGCAAAATCATATGTAAGTCGCGCCTGCATATGAAAACAGTGTTCAAACCACACATGTGAGGTATCACTGCAATCATTAGAGTGAGAGCAAAAATACTCATAAAATACCTTCTCTGTAAATCAAAACTAGTAACCCGTAGTCATTTTTAACCCTTGCCTATGGAGATTTTTAAGGGTTAATGTGTGTCGCCATTCCAAGAGTGGGCGCAATTTTGAAGCATGACATGTTGGGTATCAAATTACTCGGCATAACATTATCTTTCACAATATAAAATAATGGGCCAACTTTACTGATATCTTATTTTTTTTAATATAAAAAGTGTTTTTTTTTCCCAAAAAATTGCGCTTGTAAGACTGCTTGACTTGACTGCTTTCAAGTTTGAAAAATAGGCCTGGTCCTTAAGTGGTTAATTGGAAAACATGTTCATGTTCGACAAATAAGTAATACCTGAGTATATATAAGGATGTCTAATTGACTTCAGTGGCTGTAATTAAGTATGCTCTAAAAGTTCAGGACGACCATGAGTTTGTTTGCAGTTCAAGACAATAGTGAACTATTGCGTTTGTTTACTGCCGTAGCAACCATTACCAATAATGTACTTTCTGGTCCCGGAATTGTGGTTAGGTGGTTTGGAAGGGTCGCCCATGTGGTTTTGCCACTGTGCCTGCCTTAAAAAAAGTCAGTATTCCCAATGCCCTTTGTTTATTGTGTGTTGCAACACAGATATGTGTAACAGATATGGAGTAGTTTAGGGAAAGCTCTCAGATTGCATGGAAAGTCAGATGATAATGTTGACCAGTTTTCATTGCTCAAAAATGTCTGGTGTTCAGGGCTGCACAAGATTTGCATGAACTTTGGGTATTAGACATCTTGGACAATCCCGGGCGATTTCATTGACCAAATATGGTCACGTCCATATTTGGTCAATTATATCACCGGTTATCCAACCCCCTTGTTTACATTTAGCTTCCAGCTGGGAAACTGTCATTCATGACAAGTAGTTGGCCTTTTTTTTGGCAGGGCATCAGACTTGTTCATCATGAATGACATGGATCCACATCTCTGAATTGATGACGAATTTACACTTTTTGGCATTTCATTTGTTCAATAAGGATTTTGTCACTAGCTTTTTTTTTTTTTCAAAGGATTGTTTATAAGGTCTCAGTGTGTTTACTATTTTACTTTTTTGTGAATGAGTAACTAGCCATACTATGTACTCTTTACTAATTTGTGAATAATTGTCTGGGGCTTCCTTTTTAAGTCCCCACAGCAGACCCTCACATCCATGGGGGGTGTGGACAAGAGGCCATTGTGCTTATCAACATTGGGGCAAGGTGCTATCCCAGGGGAGTCTGGTATGAATTTTGGGGGAGCCCACATTTTTTCATGTTTTTTGCATGGGCTAACCCCCAAAGTTAATACAAGACCCTTGTTCAGGAAAAGGGTCAGGTATAGATAAGGGTAATCCTTTAACATATTGTTTTTACAAACTGAAGTAAGTGGTCAGAAAATGTCATTTGATTGCAAGCAATTCAAATAGTGTTTGTTCACTGTTGCTTGTGTACATTCTTTTAGTGTGTCACTTAACAGGCGGGTTTAAGGTAACTCCAAGCAGGTTACTTAAAGTGGAGGTTCACCCTCAAAACAATTTTTGACATCACACAGAGCCGCGCCATCCTACCGACAGAATGCCGAAAAAACCCGAACGTCGGTGCGGCTCTATACGGCGCCTGCGCACCGATGTTCGGGTTCTGTCGGCAACCTGTGACACACAGTATGCGCCATTCGGAAGCCTGTCAATCACAGGCAGTGCTTGGGAACGACCACTCCCGCGGGATTGCCGTGAGGTCAAAATCCTGATTAAGAGGTATGTGCTGAGAAAAAAAAAAAACACTGGCATTCTGTCGGTAGGATGGCACGGCTCCGTGTGATGTCAAAAATAGTTTTAAAGGGAGAACCTCCACTTTAACCCCCTTGGCGGTAAACCCGAGCGTGACTCGGGGTTGTTTTTTCATGTTAAGATCGGTATCCCCGAGTCATGCTCGGGGTGGACGTTCAGAGTGTGCAGCGGCGCGGCTTACCTTCTCGCTGGATCCACAGGCAAGTTACTTACCTTGTCCCTGGATCCAGCGATGCCACCCCGCTGTGTGAGCGAGCGGGTCCTCCTCGCTCGATTCACAGTCTCCCCGTGTGCCGCCGATCTCCGTTCCCTGCGACGTTACGACGCACGGGAGCGGAGAACGGCGCCAATTTCAAAAAAGTAAACAAACACAATACATACAGTATACTGTAATCTTATAGATTACAGTACTGTATGTAAAAAATACACACACCCCTTGTCCCTAGTGGTCTGCCCAGTGCCCTACATGTACTTTTATATAATAAAAAATGTTCTTTCTGCCTAAAAACTGTAGATTGTCCAAAAGTGTCCCTTTATGTCAAAAATGGTTTTAGATCAGCTAGAAAACAGCGATAATAAATTATAATCACTTGCAGAATTGTGCGATAGCGATTTGTGGGGAAATTCGTCATAAAAATAAATAAATAATGACAGCGACACTTCTGCAACTGAGCAAATTTCAGTGATTTTGAGTTGATTACATTATTGAATAATTTTATTATAATTATATTATTATTTGTTATAATTATTTATAATTATTTATTATATTATAATTTATAATTTTGTTTTAAAAAAAAAATCATACCCGGGATGCCTACAAGACTCTTGCTTGGTCAGATTTAAGTGAGTTATTTCTAAAAATTACAGGCCTACAGTATAAAACTCCAAATTTTCTTGCAAAATAATTGTACCGCTTTTGGTACGTAATTCCAGACAGAATCATACCGCCAGGGAGGTTAAAGGATGTTTATATGTTTAATTTTGCCTTTTAAGCCATAATAAAGGTGCTGCTTCCCACTCAATGACTGGATGCCATTTTTTCTATTCTATATTTATTTTTGTATTGGTACATGTCCCCTGTCCCATGTCCTTTGTTTGATTTAGGTCAGGCTCCCTCCATGCCATTTGTTTTAACAAAATAGCAAGCAAATAGGGAAATGTCATTTAGCAGGAATTTTGTTTCTTTGCATATGTCCCTTTTCCTGGGGTACACTATACAGGTGCACCACTTTAAAGACAGGTTTAGGGCACTCCCAGCCATGTTATTTAAAAGAATTGTGCATTTTTTAAATGTTTTACCTCAAAAAAGCTGTTCTTTACCAATAGCTTTCCATGCCCTTTGCTTGACAATCCCTTGCCTATTAACCTTGAAAATAGAGTTTTCAAATTGAGGATGGTTGGATGTGCTCATCGGCCCTTAAATCAAATGTTTACACACAGTCACAGGCACACAAGTAGTGTATACAAAAGGAGAAAGCTGCGCTGCAAAATAAATGTGACTTTAAAACAACATAGAATGAACAGTATGCTGTAAATATTGCACAAAGAACACCAGTGCAGTATTAGTGTCTGGTACACAAGTGAAATAAAATAAAGTCCATATGGATAAATGTATCCCAAAAGTTCCAACAAAAGGGGAAATAAGACAGAGATGACAGAGGATTCTCCGAATGGGTGATAAAAAGTCCAGACACAATCCTGTGAGTCAGTATGACTGATGAGAGTAGCCTCCACCACTTAACTGCTTACCGAAACGATAAATCAACAGCGCATGTAATCAGCCAAGCCAAGAGATCCAGGAATGCTGTCAGTCTATCTGTGTCTCCATACTCTTATTCGTCAGACCATCTCTCCTCCATATATATGACCCAAAAGGAAAACACTGACATAGCGTGATACCGTCTCAAAGGTTTAATAGTTAAAAGAGATTACACTCACATGAAATGCAGATAAAAAGTGCATGTATTCTGTAGCCGGCCGGCTCTGCTATCCGCTCGTCCTTCCGGATAGACAGCATGGTACAACTCGTTGTGACATCAGCACGCCGCTCCTCCCTACGCCGTTTCATCACAACAATGACTTCTTCCAGGGGCACGAGCGGCGTGCTGACTCGCCACTCTTTATTCAGCAAAACAGACACCCAGGACCGCCCAGCTCTGAACTTTGGAAATCGAGGCCGCAAACCGCCATTTTGGAATTGGGATCCCTGCCAGTATTGAAACCAAAAGGGATAAACTCAAACTACGAGAAGTTTAAAGTTATAATCTTGAGTCACAAATCAAAGTGCTTTATTCAAACATGAATACAAGGCTAAATATCCAAAACTGAATAATAGATAAATGGTATTTTTAAAAAACTTGACATTTATTAGTATATACTAAAATATATTTTTAAGATTTATGTTAAAATTAAAAAAAAAAGGCACTGAACTTGAGAACGTGCCACTAGATTCTGTAATAAAAATCACAAAAAAATGTATAATAAGGGCTATTATATACTATTAATGTGAAAAAGGTACAATATTAATAAAAGAATATGAGTGTGTTGTTGACAAAATTGCGCATGTTAAATCGCACCATATGAGGCAGAACAACAACAACAATACAATTAAAGCATAAATGGTAGGAGAGAAACCATAATGCCTAAAAATGGAGCTTAAAGAGAAAGAGATTTAATAAAAAATCTAAAAGTATGAGAAAAATATGATTGTAATTGTTTACATAAAAATGTATATAACAAGTACAAAAAATAGAAAAAATAAAAAAGAGACCCTGATAGACCAAAATTCAGAGCTGGTTTACAAGCAAACTGAAAATCTAAAACCATAACGCTAGCCGTTATCTATGAAGGCATTCACATCAGTGTCTATATTGAGTCCATAAGGGACGTAAGTACGGATTCGATAGATCCAGGCCATTTCAAGCCTGGATAATTCTCTGACCAATGAGCTACCTCTCCAATGGGGATCAAATTTGTCTATCCCAATGAAGAGTGTACCTTCTGGATTACGATTATGACATTGATCATAATGGCTGGACACTGAGTGTTGCGGGAATCCAGATCTAATATTGGTAATATGTTCACCTAATCTTACATTCATTGGTCTTTTGGTCCTGCCAATATACTTTAATCCGCACGGACATTCTAAAAGATAGACAACCCCAGTTGTACTACACGTAATAAAAGGCTCGATTTTGTGTTCTTTTAGAGTGCTTGTTGAAATAAAGGATAACGTTTTCTTAGATTAAATTTTATTTAATGTACAAACTTTACAGTTTCTACATTGGTGAAATCCTTTGATGTCTCGTTGAAAGAAAGATATCTTCTTGGTGGGAGGATCCACCACATTAGGGGCTATTTTATCCCGTAATGAGGGTACACCTCTGAAAATCACTTGAGGGTTGGCTGGTAGGAATGTATTAATGACCCTATCATTGGATAGCAAATGCCAATGTTTTTTGATCAGTTTTTTAATGGCATAATGCTGACTAGAATAAGTAGTGATGAATGGCACTATAGGTTTGATTTTGGGATAGAGTTCAATAAAGTGCATCTATCTATTGCAGCCACTTCATTAAAAATATTTTCCAATGTTGGAGGATCATATCCTTTTTCAAGTAATCTGGTTTTGAGTATACCAGCTTGAGTTTCATAATCCTTCAAAGTAGAGCAATTTCTCCTCATCCTTATAAACTGGCTTCTTGGAACAGAATTTAGCCAGTTGTCATGGTGGCAACTTCCTATTGGAATAAATGAATTCCTATCTGTTTTTTTAAAATAAGACTTTGTTAGAAAAGAATCTTTATCTTTAACGATGGTAAGGTCAAGAAAGTCAATGGACTCCTGACTAGCTTCAAAAGACAAACATATCCCTCGCTCATTATTATTGAGTGAGGAAATAAAGGAATCCAGTTGTGATTTGCTGCCAAGTAGTGTATTCTAGCATTTTATAGCAGATTATGAAGAGATTTAACCTCCCTGGCGGTAATCCCGAGTCTGGCTCGGGGTGGAAATCCAGTCCATTAGCATATCAGCACATTAGCAGCATATTAGCACATTAGTATCCAGGCAGAGTTTACTTACCTTGTCCCTGGATCTAGCGATGTCCCCCAGGTGTGTGTGCGAGCTGTCTCCTTGTTCGATTCACACAGTGCCCGTGTGCAGCCGAGCTCCGTTCCCTGCGACGTTACGAGTAAGTAAAAACACAATACACATACAGTATACTGTAATCTTACAGATTACAGTACTGTATAAAATTATTACACATCCCCTTTGTCCCTAGTGGTCTGCCCAGTGCCCTGCATGCACTTTTATGTAATTAATACTGTTCTTTCTGCCTGGAAACTGTAGATTGTCCATAGCAACCAAAAAGTGTCCCTTTATGTCAAAAATGGTTTTAGACAGCTAGAAAACAGCGATACTAAATTAGAATTGAATTGAGCGATATTGGGGAAATTCGTCATCAAACACTGAAAGTAATGACAGCGACAATTCTGCAACTGAGCAAATTTCAGTGTTTTTGATTTGATTATATTATTGAATAATTGTTATTATTATTATATTATTATTTGTTATAATTATTTATAGTTATTTATCTATATATATAAAACTCAAGTGTGTGTATTTATGTATGTATGTTCCAGCATCACGTCCAAACGGCTAAAGATATTAACATGAAACTTGGCACACATGTTACTTATATGTCAGCAACAAACATAGGATAGGTGGTTTAACCCTTACCCACCCCCATTTGTCATGGTCGGGGTTTTTCTTTAAAGTCCCATTCAACTCTATGGGAAATACATGTTACTTCATGTTCCAGCATCAAGTCCAAACGGCTAAAGATATTAACATGAAACTTGGCACACATGTTACTTATATGTCAGCAACAAACATAGGATAGGTGGTTTAACCCTTACCCACCCCCATTTGCCATGGTCGGGGTTTTCCTTTAAAGTCCCATTCAACTCTATGGGAAATACATGTTACTTCATAACTTCCAAACGGCTGTAGATATTTCGATAACACTTGGTCACATGTTACTTATATGTCCACTTAAACTATAGGATAGTTAATTTATCCCTTAAATTTGCCATGGTCGGGGTTTTTCTTTAAAGTCCCATTCAACTCTATGGGAAATACATGTTACTTCATGTTCCAGCATCACGTCCAAACGGCTAAAGATATTAACATGAAACTTGGCACACATGTTACTTATATGTCAGCAACAAACATAGGATAGGTGGTTTAACCCTTACCCACCCCCATTTGCCATGGTCTGGGTTTTTCTTAAAAGTCCCATTCAACTCTATGGGAAATACATGTTACTTCATGTTCCAGCATCACGTCCAAACGGCTAAAGATATTAATATGAAACTTGGCACACATGTTACTTATATGTCAGCAACAAACATAGGATAGGTGGTTTAACCCTTACCCACCCTCATTTGCCATGGTCGGGGTTTTCCTTTAAAATCCCATTCAACTCTATGGGAAATACATGTTACTTCATAACTTCCAAACGCCTGTAGATATTTCGATAACACTTGGTCACATGTTACTTATATGTCCACTTAAACTATAGGATAGTTAATTTATCCCTTAACTAACCCCATCTGTGAGGGTCAGGGTTTTTGTTTAAAGTCCCATGCAAATCAATGGGAAATGTATGTTCCCACATAACTTCTGTACGCCTGGAGATATTTCAATAATACCTGGTACACATATTACTTATATGCCAAATAAAAATATATGACAGTTAAATTAACCCTTACCTACACCCTTATATAAAAGATGGGTATATTTATATTACTATGATTTTCCTCCCCAAAAGGTTAAGATAGGAAGACCGGGCAACGCCGGGTATTCAGCTAGTTATATTATAATTAATGATTTCGTGTTTCAAATTTTATCATACCAGGGATGTCTACTAGACTCTGGTTTGGACATATTTAAGTGAGTTATTTCTAAGAATTACAGGCCTACAATATAAAACGCCAAATTTCCATGCAAAACAATTGTACCGCTTTCAGCATCAAAAACCTGACATAATCATACCGCCAGGGAGGTTAAGGTTTTTAACTAGTGATAAGTGGCCTGGGTTCAGTTCAAGCAGGGTTCAGCAAACTTAAAATATACATATACACATGAGCACATTTTCAGCTGGGTAAAAGAGGGTGGGCAATGGTCTCTCTGTCACTGGGATTTCTTGAATAAAAGTTCAAAAGATGCAAGGGTAGGTCATAGTGATCTCAATAGATGCTGGTCTGAGGCGGTTGCAAGCTCAAAACAAGCTAAAAGGGACTCTGTAGACAACAAAAAAAGAAAGAGCAGCATCATCTAAGTGCAGCAATGTGTTGACATTTATTCCAAGAAAGGCAAGTAAAAACTCACAGGATTTACAGGATGTCAGCGCATGTAGGGGGTATTATGGTTCATCCACTCTTGGACAAGGCGGCTGCAGACAGGTGAGGAGACAGCTGATACTTCTGGCTGTTCTGGTGGCTCCCAGTGCTTTCAGGAATGGCTCAGACTGGCTGAGGTGCAGTCTATGGCATCAGATCCATATGACAGGGGGAGTGGGGAGCAGCGCGCATTTGGAGCATGCATGCTACTTCATCAGGCTATCTAGTGTAACAAAATAGCACAGAGGTTGGCACTGAATTCTAGAACAAGCACCAATGCTTTTTTTTGTATGTATTGCATTAGGCCAGCAAGCTTAAATGGAACAGAGTGCCATCGTACGTGCTGAACGTAACCGTGCTTTGCTAGAGCATGATGTCCTCAGTCCTCCTTTCTCCCTATAGGCTACAGTGTCATCAGGTACTACTTACCCAGTAGGTAGATTTTACTATACTACTAGTACATGCAGTATGCACAAATTGCATATAGTGGATAGTCGTAACCAACTACAAAGAAGTAAATGTTTAACCACTTCAGCCCTGGAAGAATTTACCCACTTCCTGACCAGAACATTTTTGTGTGAGTCGGCACTGCGTCACTTTAGCTGACAATTGCGCGGTCATGCGACGTTGTACCCAAACAAAATTGATGTCCTTTTTTCCCCACAAATAGAGCTTTCTTTTGGTGGTATTTGATCACCTCTGTGGTTTTTATTTTTTGCGTTATAAAGTAATACTTTTTGCTATAATAAATATCCCCCAAAAATATATAGAAAAAGTAATTTTTTCCTCAGTTTAGGCCGATATGTATTCTTCAACATATTTTTCGTAAAAAAAATCACAATAAGCGCATATTGATTGGTGTGTGCAAAAGTTATAGTAATGGCAGCGATCTAAGATTTTTATCGGACTGCAACATTATGGCGGAGACTTCGGACACTTTTGACACTATTTTGGGACCATTGTCATTTATACAGTGATCCGTGCTATAAATAGCCACCAATTACTATATAAATGACACTGGCAGGGAAGTGGTTAAACACTAGGGGACGATCAAGGGGCTAAGTGTATCCTAGGGAGTGATTATAACTGTGGGGGGATGGGCTACTGCTGACATGACAGTGATCGCTGCTCCCGCTGACAGTGATCAACGTATATGTGTGTGCGGCAGTCGGCAAGTGATTAAACAGACAGTGCTATATCTGATACACCAGTTTTTGCAAATTATGACCGTAATAAACATAATGGACCTAAAAAATAAAGTCATCATGCATGTGTGAGGCAGTTATGAGCAAAACCATAAATCATAAAAAAAAAAAGATATCAATAAAGTCTTTTTGTGACTCAATCACTAAGGCCCCGTACACACGACCAAACATGTATGCTGAAACTGGTCCGCGGGCCAGTTTCAGCATACATGTTCGGTCGTGTGTAGGCGCGAGCGGGCCGAATTCCAGCAAACATTTGCCCGCCGGGCCTTTTCCCAGCGGGCAAATATTCCTGGACGTGTTTTAAAACCGTCCGCTGGAATCCTGCCCGCTCGGACATGTACGGTCGTCAGTACAGACCTACCGTACATGTCCGAGCGCCCGCCGTCCCTCGCATGCGTCGAATGATTTCGACGCATGCGTGGAAGCCTTTAAATGGCAGGCCCGCCCACATCGCCGCGTCATCGCCGCGTCATCGTTGCGGCGACGACGCGGACACGCCCCGCGTAGTGTTTACGCGCGGACTTCTGTACGATGGTTAGTACAACCATCGTACAGAAGCCCTCTGGCAGGCATGTATGGTGAAAATGGTCCGACGGACCGGTTTCACCATACATGTTTGCTCGTGAGTACCCGGCCTTAGACAAAAACCATAATTAATGAAATGGCATACGTTTGGGGATTTTATGGGGACACTTGTACTTTTGCACCTGTTTGTGGAATATATATTGGCACACTGATTCAGGATGGATTTGTAAGTGCAATATCTTTTATACATATAATATATTTCTAATATAACAAAAGATGAAAAACACACATATAACCGTGTATACAGTATATAATATAACTCAAAGTAGCGCTCTTAAAAGTGTCCAGAAAACAAAAAAGACAAAAAATGTCCTTAACGATGAAAAATGTATATATGTTTGTATATAAATACAGTGAAAAAATATATACATAAAACAAAAAGTGGATGTAAACCCAATTTTCTATTTATTTTTTGCTGTAACAGTGTAGAGTAAAAGATTTCCTATCATCTGTGCCTAGTCTTGCCACACAGAGTTAATCCATCTCTGAGCAATCCTCTTTTATTGTTCAGTGAGATAAAACGGACTAACAGACTGACCTTGCTGTGAATGACAGGTTATTTACATATCTCATGCACTAGCCTGGAGACAGGACTTATTTTTTAATTCCCACCCCCACTCATTTTCTGAAGTCATGTGGTTATTTTTCTGGATTTTGACTGAATGTTAGTGATCATAGCAGAATTTAGTGTAAGGAATACATAGGAAAAATGCATGTTGACAAGGGGAGTGTAGAGGAGGGCAGGGAGTCTACTGACATCATGACTCCACCCACCGAGCTCCAGACAACAGATCCACCCACAGAATCTGCAGTTTTTCAGTTCTTATAACAGATAGAGGGGAGACATTTGACAGGTAAGAATACTTACAGGAGGGATGTATATCCTTATAGATCAGCACTATGGCAGTAGTTTAGAAAGGATGAGAGTGGGTTTACATCCACTTTAAATACTCTTATAATTCCATACCAAAAAACAGTCCTGATTAAATAGTGCAAAAGCAATATGTGTGATGATGAGTGATAAGGAAAAAGCTCACCAGATGAGTTTGTCATTCACTCTCGTCATAGGTGTGCGCAGTCTATTGCATCAGGGTGTGCACCCCAAAGCTCAAACACACACTACTGATCACTCACGATGTTCATTCAGAAAGGGAAGGGGATAGTCAATTACATATTTACCGGCCCCTTCCTCCACTCATCCTAAAACATCCTTGCAGCACCAGCTGGCTGGACAGGAGGGAAGCTGGTAGCACTGCAGGGGGAAAGAGGGAGCCAGGGAAGTAGAGGGAATCTGTGATGTTAAGGGTGATTAGGGTGTGCCTGGGCACACCTGGCACACCATGTCCGCACGCCTATAACTCTCGTGTTTGGCAAGCAAGCTTAAAGATTATATGGAACAGCTGCTGTAAAACGCCATACTTTGTTGACATGCCAGGATTTGACTCCACATGTAGAAAATAGAAGGAGAAATGGAGCCTTCAATAGTGTAAAATCATTTAGGGTTCACACCTATGAAAATTGAATGCACGTTTTTCCGCATTCAATTCACATAGCAGGAGAATGTGACTGGCTCTCTATGGAGCCGGTTCACATATCTCCGCAGCGGGTCCGGTGCTGTGTGCCGGAAAACCGTGTGCCTTTTTTGGTGCGTTTCATGGTTCTATTTCAGCCCAAAATTCATGCTGAAATTGGACCTTAACTGGTGAACCAGTATGCACCGGACCCCTGCTGTGAGCCGCATGCGGGGATGGTGTGAACCCAGCCTAAAGGTATTGATTTATTTAAAAAAAAAGTATTGCACGTGCATCAAACGCAGTTAAAACCAGCCTTTTTGTAACATGGTACTGTTTCATTCCCTAGACATCAGAACACCATCCCAGCTTCAACACACATTGGCTGTTTAGCCAGGGGGTGTGGCTACACTGTGACTGTGTGTTGAAGCTGGGATGGTGTTCTGAAGTCTAGCGAATGAACCAGTGGTGAGATCGCAGCATAAAGCTGCTCAGCATGTCTTGTACCATGTTACAAATCAGGACTGTCTCCATGTTACATTTAATCAGGGCTGTTACCATGTTACATTCAATCAGGACTGTTTTTTTGGTGTGGATTTATAAGACTATTTCACTTTTTGGTTTATGTATATATTTTTTACTGTATTTATATACATATATATACAATATATATATACTGTACATTTTTCATCGTTAAGGACTTTTTTTTCTGGATACATTTAAGAGTGCTACTGTGAATTATATCATATATACACGGTTATATATTTATGTTTTGCATCTTTTGCAATGTTTATGTTTTGTTATTTATTATTTAAGTAGCAGCTTTATTTTTGTGAATTGTTTGCATTCTAAAGCGCATTGTTTTTTTATTTTATATATTTATAATATCTTTTATTAAAATAGTTTCAATAATTATGGTTTATGTCACTGCCATGCATGCTTGGTCCATCACTTTATTGTCTTTTGGTCCATATCTTTATTACGGTCATAATTTACACATACTGGTGCATCAGATATTGTTTAACCACTTAACTACCGGCCGCCAACAATTGACGGCGGCACGATAGCTCCATTGTTCTGACAGGATGTCATGAGACGTCCTCGTCTTTTAGAGCCACTAGGGGGCGCACCCGCCGCGTTAGTGGGAACACGATGCATGTGCTCGGCTGCCGCGATGGCCGCCGGGCACCCGCGATTGCCCAGTAACTGAGCAGGACTGTGGATCTCTGTGTGTAAACACAGAGATCTACATCCTGTCAGGGAGAGGAGACCGATGCTGTGTCCCTTGTACATAGGGACACAGATCAGTCACCTCCCCCAGTCTGTCCCCTCCCCCCACACATTTAACCCCTTCCTCGCCCCCTAGTGTTAACCCCTTCCCTGCCAGTCACATTTATACAGTAATCAGTGCAAATTTATAGCACTGTTCACTGTATAAATGTTAATGGTCCCAAAAATGTGTCAAAAGTGTACGATGTGTCCGCCATAATGTCGCAGTCCCAATAAAAATCGCAGATCGCCGCCATTACTAGTAAAAAAAATAATAATTAAAAAAATCATAATTATGTTCCCTATTTTGTAGGCGCTATAACTTTTGCGCAAACCAGTCACTATACACATCGAGATATCACTGGAATCGTTTTTTTGTTTTTTTATTTTTAATACAGGACTTGTCTCAAGCCGTCGCCTGACGTTTTTAACATGTTCACACTTTTTTGTGGTGAAATGGTAGGGGTACAATGTACCCCTTACCAATTCACATAGGGGGTGGGATCTGGAGTTCCCCTTTGTTAAAGGGGGCTTCCAGATTCCGATAAGCCCCCCCGCCCGCAGACCCCTACAACCACCGGGCAAGGGTTGTGGGGATGAGGCCCTTGTCCCCATCAACATGGGGACATCCTCCCCATGTTGAGGGCATGTGACCTGGTACGGTTCAGGAGGGGGGGCGCTCTCTCATCCCCCCTCTTTTCCTGCGGCCTGCCAGTTTGCGTGCTCGAATAAGGGTTTGGTGTGGATTTTTGGGGGGAACCCCACGCCATTTTTTTAATCATGGTGTAGGGTTCCCCTTAAAATCCAAACCAGACCTTAAGGGCCACGCATTTTTTATTTTTCAATGACTTTCAATGACTTTGAACTGTTTTGCCAGGATCCAAAAATTCATTATAGCCACGACTAGTTTTAAATTACTTTTTTTTCTTTAGAAATTTTATTTTGTGCAGACTGTTATAAACACGGAAAACATGCATACTATAGACACCCCCCAGGTACACAATTTAAAGGAATTATTCACTCTTATTGTTTCACTTTAAGCATTATTAAAATCCCTGATCCTGAAAAAACTTCATTTTTTAAAACTTTTTTTTGCATTGATACAGGTCTTCCAGGGCAGGACCCGAGTCCCTAAACACTCTTTCTGACAATAACTTGCATATTAACCTTTAAAATTAGCACTTTTGATTTTTCATGTTCGTGTCCCATAGACTTTAAAGGTGTTTGTGTGTTCGAACAAATTTTTTGCCTGTTCGCATGTTCTGCTGCGAACCAGGGGGTGTTCGGCTCATCCCTACTGTTAGCTAACGTTATATTTCCTAGTGTCTGAGCTAAAAAAAGAGACAATTTTTAGCTTATATTAGAGCGTCTCCCAGGGCTCATGTGACTCCTTGGCTCTCTCCTTTACCCAGCTGACAGCTATAGCTGAAGGGGCCAAGAACTCCCACTGAGGTCAGCCAGGAAAGAGAGGAGGAGAGAGCTGATGAGTCATGTGAGCGCCGGGAGACGCTCTGATATAAGGTATAAATCATAATTTTTTTTCCAGCACAGACACCAGGACACATAATGTTATCTAACAGAGGGGATTGGATGTTTATAATACTGAGATTATATCAGCATTAAGGGAAGGGGCGGGGAGCAGAGTGAAACAGACTAGCTGACTGGCAGGGAGAGGAGGGGGGAGAGGACAGGGGAAAGGAGGACAGAGGAGAGCTGCAGATAGTTGCGGCTGACAGAGGCACATAAACTGATCACTGAGTCAGGGCTCAGTTACCATGATAAAGCATGGTCAGTTTACAGGGGGGGCAGAAACTGGCAGGATCAGCCAGTTTTTTTGGGTTAAACAAGGGGCCAAATTACATAGCACAAGCGTTGTGCTGTTATATATGTGTTAGGGGAACAGGATACTTTTTTGGGGTGTTACAAACACTTTAAGGATTGGTCAAAGAAATCAGGTGTTGTATCTGCAACTAGCTGAAAAATACTTTTTCCCCTAGTTATAAGAACAAATTAGATTGGGGTGCCATTAATGCTATATTCAATTCAAGCATTAATATAGCATTAAAGAAATATAATATGCATGCAAATCACATGATGTTGCTGATGCTGTCTGTGAGACTTGTACTGTTCTGTAACACCACACATCGTTTAAAGTCATCTGCCAAGCATGTAGTTAAAAGGGTTTAAGGTTTGCCAAATGTCACCCTCAAAGTCACAGTAGTGAATAAATAACCCCCCTCTCCCCCACCATGATTTTTGTTTGACAACCCCTTGCCTACTAGGTTTGGAAATTGGCAATATTGATTTTTAAGATTTTCCCACATTGATTTACAATTTGAAATTCATGATGAGTTTAATGAACAACCTGAGAATTGAATTCAAGCACATTCTTCACTCATCACTAGTTGTCATGAAACACTATATCAATAGCACTTTTACATGGTTTAATGTTGTTTTCCAGTATAACTTTTTTATTTTTTTATCATAAAAAAAATATATAATTATTCAATATACTCTTTATAGAAGTTACTTTAAGTGGTATATTTAATACTTACTAGCACCATTTGACTTTATATAAAAATTGGATCAACATTAGTCAAATTAATAGAAATCTAAATACTTCTTAAGAATTTCATTGAGGAGATTGTGAACATCATTAGAGTTCTTAATACTGGCAAATTGTAATTAGTAGCAGAATATTTGTTTAGCCTGAGACTCATTAAACATCACCTTTGGGTTTCACCTAATTACAAGCTTACAACATTTCTCTTGTATGGGTCTGAATTTTAATCGAATATAATTAAAGTAAGGTTTCAAAGTTGTTGTTTTTTGGACCAGTTCAATGGAAAATCAGTTTGAACAAAAACGTTGTTATGCTGAACGGTACTATAGTAGAATGTGTAACAATGCCACTTAATGTTGACTATAAAACTATAAACTTTTCTGATATTATCATATGCTTTACTAAATAAGGACTGAGATAATACCTAATGTCCTTAGAAGTAAACATAGGAGTATTGATTTACTTAAAGTGGATGTAAACTTTTTTTTTTTATGTCACAATGTACAGTATAAGATTTCCTATCATCTGTGCCCAGTCTTGCCACACAGAGTTAATCCAGCTCTAAGCAATCCTCTTTTATTGTTCAGTGAAATAAAACAGACTTACAGAGAAAATCCTTAGTCCGTTCCGTCCCCTTGCTGTGAATGACAGGTCATTTCCATATCTCATGCACTAGCCTGGAAACAGACATTATTTTTTAATTCCCACCCCCACTCATTTTCTGAAGTCATGTGGTTACTAGTCTGGATTTTGACTGGATGTTAATGATCATAGCAGAATTTAGTGTAAGGCAGCCCTCAAAATTTCCACTCGCCTACTAGCATTTGGCGAGTGGATTTAAGCTGTGGGCGAGTGATGACAGGGCTGCATGACCAATCTCCCTCCAATCTGTGCCTACACTTAGAGTCCCGATAATATTGGCGGCCGAAGAGGAAAGGTGCATGCTCGGGAAAAGTAGTCTGGTGAGCCGCGCACAGGCAGAGCAGTACACAGGTGCTCTCCTTAGAATTCTCATTAATACCCAACAGTATGACCTCTCTGAGCCTGCCCCCCTCCCCCGGGCCCCGACCAATGTAGCTGGAGAGCAGAAAGTAATGAGTGAGGTGGAGGATTGAAAAATTACCACTCCGGTGCAGCACTCACTGAAAGTTGCCCTGACATGAGAGCGACAGCCTTCTAGTTTGTGCAGTTTTCTTCTCCTTGTGCTCTATGTAAGTGTCCAACAGTTTAGCCTGAGCACTGTGAACAGACTGGTCTCAATGTGTGCTGTGCGCTGTCAGTGTGCGCTGTGTTATGGTGTCAATGGCTGTGCAGTTGTGTGGATCTCAGCGCTGGATTATACTCCCTCCCGCTGTGCTGCACCTCCTCTCCTCTCTGCCAGCCTGAATAAAAGGGGGAAGTGGGGACATGCAAGCGTGGAGCCGCACACACAGGCTCCTGATGATGAGATTAATGGGAGAGAGAGAGAGAGGATGGATGGGAGTTGCAGAGGAGACAGCAAGAGAATGGGGAAGAGACCCAGTTCTAGTGCCCTGTCCCTCTGGTCTGCCCCCAGTGCCCTGTCCCTCTGGTCTGCCCCCAGTGCCCTGTTCCTCTGGTCTGCCCCCAGTGCCCTGTCCCTCTGGTCTGCCCCCAGTGCCCTGTCCCATTTTGTTAAAGTTGTTGTTGGTAATATTTAATTTTGTAACTTGATTCTGCATAAAACATTGTCATTCCATGAGATAATCTATGAGGGCGTGTTTACGGGTGCAATTAGGCGCAGGGCAGTGTATGAATTAGGTGGGGCAACTGGTGGCGAGTAACTCTTGAGGCCTGGCTAGTGGCTCAGGACTTGAAATTTTGAGCCCTGGTGTAAGGAATACACAGGACAAAATGCATGTTGACAAGGGGAGTGTAGAGGAGGACGGGGAGTCTACTGACATCATGACTCCACCTACAGAGCTCCAGACAACAGATCCACCCACAGAATCTGCAGTTTTTCAGTTCTTATAACAGACAGAAGCAGTGGCGGCCCGTCCATAGGGGGCGTATGGGCGCCGCCCCCCCTCCCCCCAAAGCCAGTAAAAAAAAAGGTCCTTTAAGACAGTGCATGTTCAGGGTGGGCGCCGGTCACAGACTCAGTGCACTGCTATAGCATCATTGAAGCGTCATGCCAATGCAGCAGGCAAGACGCTTCATTTGCAGTTTTTTTTTAAGCTCTGTAGCTATGTGCTGTGCGCCACGAGCCAATCACTCTCCAGTGTCTCCACAGTCTCCTCTCTAATTGGGTCCTGCTGCTTCCTCACTGCAGAAGGAAATGGGCGGTGCTTTCCCCAGGGCAGTGTTACTTTCGGTTTTGGCTCCAGGAGGACTCTAAGGTAGGAAACGTATTAAAATACTTTATTTGTCTCATTGTCTGTCCTGTCCAGTGTCCCTGTCCACCCCATCCATGTCCAGCACCTTGTGCTGTATGCTCAGCCTGTACTGTGATCGGACTGAGTGTGGACAGGAGGGAGGGGGAGGGTGCCGTGCTTCACATCTCCTGTCTGTGTGTGAGGGCTTAGAGTACCTGCGTCCTGCAGCTGTGCTGTACAAATCTCTTATCTCTGTCTGTCTATCTATCTGACTGCCCCCCCCCTCTCTCTATCTATCTACCTATCTATCAGCTACCTCTGTCTAATTATCTATCTATCTATCTATCTATCTATCTATCTATCTGTCTG
Organism: Rana temporaria; assembly: GCF_905171775.1. NCBI lineage: Eukaryota > Metazoa > Chordata > Amphibia > Anura > Ranidae > Rana > Rana temporaria. Next base: position 152,706,960 of record NC_053490.1, read on the forward strand.
TTTAATTATCTATCTCTCTCTCTCTCTCTCTCTCTCTCTCTCTCTCTCTCTATCTATCTATCTATCTATCTATCTATCTATCTATCTATCTATCTATCTATCTATTAGCTACCATCTATCTATAGCTATCTGCCTAATTATCTATTTATCTATCTAATTATCTATCTATAGCTCTATCTATCTATCTCTCTATCTATCTATCTATCTATCTATCTATCTATCTATCGCTATCTGCCTAATTATCTATTTATCTATCTAATTATCTATCTATCTAATTATCTATCTATATCTATCTGTCTGTCTATCTATCTGTCTGTTTATCTATCTATCTAATTATCTATCTATCTATCTATCTATCTATCTATCTATCTATCTATCTATCTCTCTATCTATAGCTCTATCTATCTATCTATCTATCTATCTATCTATCTATCTATCTATCTATCTATCTATCTATAGCTATCTGCCTAATTATCTGTTTATCTATCTAATTATCTATATATATATATATATATATATATATATATATATATATATATATATATATATATATATATATATATATATATATCTACCTGTCTGTCTAATTATCTATCTATCTCTCTATCTAATTATCTATCTATATCTATCTGTCTGTCTATCTATCTGTCTGTTTATCTATCTATCTAATTATCTATCTATCTATCTCTCTATCTATTTACAGCTCTAGCTCTCTATCTATAGCTTTATCTGTCTGTCTGTCTATCTATCTATCTATCTATCTATCTATCTATCTATCTATCTATCTATTAGCTACCTCTGTCTGATTATCCATCTATCTATCCATCTATCTATCCATCTATCTCTCTATCTATAGCTCTATATATCTATCTATCTATCTATCTATCTATAGCTCTATCTATCTATCTATCTATCTATCTATCTATCTATCTATCTATCTATCTATCTATATATAGCTATCTGCCTAATTATCTGTTTATCTATCTAATTATATATCTATATCTACCTGTCTGTCTAATTATCTAACTATCTCTATATCTATATATATCTGTCTGTCTATCTATCTGTCTGTTTATCTATCTATCTATCTAATTATCTATCTATCTATCTCTCTATCTATTTACAGCTCTATCTCTCTATCTATAGCTCTATCTGTCTGTCTGTCTGTTTGTTTGTCTGTCTGTCTGTCTATCTATCTATCTATAGCTATCTGCCTAATTATCTATTTATCTATCTAATCATCTATATATATATATATATATATATATATATATATATATATATATATATATATATATATATATATATATATATATATATATATATATATCTATATCTACCTGTCTGTCTAATTATCTATCTATCTCTCTATCTAATTATCTATCTATATCTATCTGTCTCTCTATCTGTCTATCTATCTATCTATCTATCTATCTATCTATCTGTCTGTCTGTCTGTCTGTCTGTCTGTCTATCTATCTATCTATCTATCTATCTATCTATCTATCTATCTATCTAATTATCTATCTATCTAATTATCTATCTATCTATCTATCTATCTATCTATCTATCTATCTATCTATCGGAATATCTGTCTCTCTGTCTATCTGCAGGTCCCATTTTCTTGCGAGTGGCGCGGACGGGGGGGGGGGGGGGTTGACTGGGGTTTTGTTTGAGCCCCCCCAAAAAAATGGAGCACCAGCCGCCACTGGACAGAAGGGAGACATTTGACAGGTAAGGATACATGTATATCTTTATAGATCAGCACTATGGCAGTAGTTTAGAAAGCATAAGAGTGGGTTTACATCCACTTTAAGGAATAGAGGCTGTACACTTTAAAGAATGTTCACCTTGAATAGTGAACATTAATAAAACGGTAAACCTGTATTTACTTTAAATATCCAACACAGAAAATGAGAAATATAAATAATATTTTTTTCTTTGACTAGATTGGTTGATTAAACTGATTACAACGTTATCTTATTTACTAAGCTCAGTGAACATTCACTTTACTGAGTGAGCAGTCTCTAGTCCTTTAGTCAAAGCCCATGGGGTGTATTTAAAAAAAAATCATAGCAATTTGCCCAGGGAAAGTGAAATGTGGAAGAAAACATTTTTTTTTTTTTTCCTGTGCAAATGGGGCAAAATCAGTAATGTTATTTAGCTGCTTCCTGTGCTAGTCAAATGTTTTCATTGATTTAAAATAAAAAATACCACATTTGGCCCCTAGACAATATCATAGGAATTTATTATAGGAAAAGTAAAGTATGGGAAAAAAAGAATGAGGAGAAAGTAAATGAGAAAAATACAAACTGTTCAACTGTTATGCCGTGTACTCACAATCTGAATTTCTGACAACAAAACCGTGGATTTTTTTCCGACAGAATTTTGGCTCAACCTTGTCTTGCATACACACAGTAACACAAATGTTGTCGGAAATTCCGAACGTTAAGAACACGATGACGTACAACACTAAGACGAGCCGAGAAAAATTAAGTTCAATGATTCTGAGCATGCGTAGGATTTTTGTGCATCGAAATTGCATACAGACGATTGGAATTTTCGACATGTGTAGGCCCCATGTGGGGCCTACACATGGTCGGAATTTCGGACCAAAAGCTCACATCGAACATTTCTTGTCGGAAATTCTTAATGTGTGTTTATTATTGTCTTGAGAAAAACACAATGGACTTCTTTTTCATTCCACTAAAGATGGTGGAAATCAGCAAAAACATAATGCATGGGCTTAGAGATTTGCATTTCAATGTATTCAAAGAGGAGATTGAGTTTAGGAATTTACATATTATTTTTTGGCAAAATCACTAGTTTGTGGGAGACTGGCAGCGTGGGGGCGTGGTCACGGAGCTTCGGACCGGGTCGTGACCCCACGACTGGGCTCTTAAAGGCAACGTGCAGGTACCTGCCTGTGCCCAGCTGTGCCCTTCTGCCGACGTATATCGGCGTGAAGGGGTCCTTAAGTGGTTACATTTCTTTTTTTCCTTCAGAAATTACATTTTGTGCAAGGACAGTTCTAAGCATGGGAAACAAGCGCTACTTTACAGGCATACTATACACACCCCCCAGGTACAAAATTTAAAGGAATATTTCACTTTTATTGTTTCACTTTAAGCATTATTAAAATCACTGCTCCCCAAAAAAACTTCAATTTTAAAACTTTTTTTGCATTGATACATGTCCCCTGGGGCAGGACCCGGGTCCCCAAACACTTTTTATGACAATAACTTGCATACAAGCCTTTATAATTAGCACTTTCAATTTTTCATGTTCGTGTCCCATAGACTTTAACGGTGTTCGGATGTTCGAACAAATTTATTGCCTGTTTGCATGTTTTGATGCAAACCGAACTGGAGGGGGGGTGTGTTCGGCCCATCCCTAGTGTTGTGGGTAGTGTATAGTGTGTGTAGTGTATAGTGTATTGTGTGTAGTGCATTGTGTGTGTCTGTGTGCGTGTAGAGTAGTGTATAGCGGTCAGTATGTAGTGTATTGTGTAGTGGTCTGTGGGTAGTGTAGTGGGTAGTGTATAGTGTATTGTGTAGTAGTATAGTGTAGTGGTCAGTGTATTGTGTAGTGGTCTGTGGGTAGTGTAGTGGGTAGTGTATAGTGTATTGTGTAGTAGTATAGTGTAGTGGTCAGTGTATTGTGTAGTGGTCAGTGGATAGTGTCATTTGTGTAGTGGTCAGTATAGGAATCAGGTAAGTTAGTGTGGTGTGGTGTGTAGTGGTCAGTGTGTAGTGTAGTGGTCTGTGTGGTGTGTAGTGGTCAGTGTGAAGTGTATTTGTCTGTGTGGTGTGTAGCGGTCTGTTTGCTGTGTAGTGGTCAGTGTGTAGTGTAGTGGTCAGTATAGGAATGTTAGTTTGGTGTGGTGTGTAGTGGTTAGTGTTGTGTGTAGTTTAGTGGTCAGTGTGGTATGGTGTGTAGTGTAGTGGTCAGTGGATATTGTGTAGTAGTATAGTGTAGTGGTCAGTATAGGAATCAGGTAGGTCAGTGTTTAGTGTAGTGTAGTGGTCAGTGTGTAGTGTAGTGGTCAGTATAGGAACCAGGTAGGTTAGTGTGGTGTGTAGTAGTCAGTGTGGTGTGTAGTGTAGTGGTCAGTGGATAGTGTAGTTTAGTGTATTGTATATTGTAGTGGTCAGTATAGGAATCAGGTAGGTCAGTTTAGTATAGTGGTCAGTGTGTAGTGTAGTGGGCGATGTAGGAATCAGGTAAAGTTAGTGTAAGGGTCTGTATAGGAATGAGATAGGTCAGTGTGGTGTGTAGTGGTCAGTGTAAAGTATAGTGCAGTGGTCAGTGGTTAATGTAGTGGGAAGTGTAGTGTATTGTGTAGTAGTATAGTGTAGTGGTCAGTATAGGAATCAGGTAGGTTAGTGTGTAGTGTAGTGGTCAGTGTGTAGTGTAGTGGTCAGTGTGTAGTGGTCAGTGTTTGTTGTGTGATGTGTAGTGTAGTGTTCAGTGTGGTGTGGTGTGTAGTGTAGTGGTCAGTGGATAGTGTATTGTGTAGTGTAGAGGGTAGTGTAGTGCATTGTGTAGCAGTATAATGTAGTGGTCAGTATAGGAATCAGGTAGGTCAGTGTGTAGTGTAGTGTAGTGGTTAGTGTGTAGTTTAGTGGTCAGTATAGGAATCAGGTAGGTTTGTGTGGTGTGTAGTGGTCAGTGTAGTGTAGTGGTCCGTGGATATTATATTTTGTAGTGTAGTGGGTAGTGTATTGTATAGTGTAGTGGCCAGTATAGGAATCAGTTAGGCCAGTGTAATGTAGTGTAGTGGTCGATGTAGGAATCAGCTAGGTTAGAGTAAGGGTCAGTATAGGAATGAGATAGGTCAGTGTGGTGTGTAGTGTGTCAGTGTATTGTGTAGTGGTCAGTATAGGAATCAGGTAGGTTAGTGTGGTGTGGTGGTCAGTGTATAGTGTAGTGGTCAGTGTGGTGTGGTCTGTAGTGTAGTGGTCAGTGTAGTGTGTAGTGTATTGTGTAGTAGTATAGTGTAGTGGTCAGTATAGGAATCAGGTAGGTTAGTGTGGTGTGGTGTGGTGTGTAGTGGTAAGTGTGGTGTGGTGTGAAGTGTAGTGGTCAGTGTATTGTGTAGTGTAGTGGATTGTATAGTGTAGTGGTCAGTATAGGAATCAGGTAGGTCAGTGTAGCGGTCAGTGTGTATTGTAGTGGTCGATGTAGGAATCAGGTAGGTTAGTGTAAGGTTCAGTATAGGAATGAGATAGGTCAGTGTGGAGTGTAGTGGTCAGTGTATTGTAGTCAGTGTAGCGGTTAGTGTAGTGTATTGTGTAGTAGTATAGTGTAGTGGTCAATATAGGAATCAGTTAGGTTAGTGTGTAGTGTAGTGGTCAGTGTGTAGTGTAGTGGTCTGTGTAGTGGTTGATGTGGTGTGTAGTGTAGTGGTCGATGTAGGAATCAGGTAGGTCAGTGTAGTTGTCGGTATAGGATTCATGTAGGTCAGTGTAGAGGTTAGTGTAGTGGTCAGTATAGGAATCAGGTAGATTAGTGGTCAGGAAGGTCAGTTTAGGGATCAGGTAGGTCAGTGTAGGAATCAGTTAGGTCAGTACTATTGTAGGAAGGGAAGGGACTCAGGGAGTGCAAAATGTCCACAGGTTAGTGGGCGCAAATTACTTGCCTTGCCCCGAGCACTGACCCACGCTACGCCACTGGTATACGTATATAAGAATGTGGGAAGATGGTGCTTGGAATAATCATAGGCTCCTTGCAGGTATCAATTGAAAGAAAAGAGGGGTGAAGAAGGAATAACAAGGAAAATCTGGATGTGCCAACCAATAATGGTGATGAAAGCTATGCTTTAAATTAGGGAGTTCTGGGCTATGTAATACAATTCTACTCTATAGAGAGTATGTATGCACAGGTTTTTCCAATGTCATTCAGCAATATGGCTTATTTACCGTCCATCCCCATTATTGGTTAGCACATCCACTTTTTCCTTTTTTCTTTCCTCTTCTCCCCTTTTTCTTTCAATTGATACCTGCAAGGAGATTATGCTAACTCCAAGCACCATGTTCCCACATTCTTATACATGTATACAGCTTTGGGTGCTCCTAAGTAACAGTGGTACTTATTAATAGGGATGAGCCGAACACCCCCGGTTCAGTTCGCATCAGAACCTTTGAACGGGCCGAACGTTTGCGTGAACTTTAGAACCCCATTGAAGTCTATGAGACTCGAACGTTTGAAATCAAAAGTGCTAATTTTAAAGGCTAATATGCAAGTTATTGTCCTAAAACAGGTTTGGGGACCCAGGTCTTGCCCCAGGGAACATGTATCAATGCATAAAAAAGTTTAAAAAACGTCTGTTTATTCGGGAGCAGTGATTTTAATGATGCTTAACCACTTAAGGACCGCCTAACGACGATATACGTCGGCAGAATGGCACCGCTGGGTACAATCACGTACCTGTACATGGTTGTATAAAGCCCAGCGGTGGGTCGGGGGCGCGGGCCCGCGCTCCCGCGACCCGGTCCGAAGCTCCGGATCGCCGCTAGAGTCCGGTGATCGGTCCCCGGAGCTGAAGAACGGGGAGAGCCGTATGTAAACACGGCTTCCCCGTTCTTCACTGTGGCGCTGTCATCGATTGTGTGTTCCCTAATATAGGGATGCACAATCAATGATGACATCAGACCTACAGCCACACACCCCTACAGTTGTAAACACACTTTAGGGAACACATAACCCCTTCCGTGCCCCCTTGTGGTTAACTCCCAAACTGCAACTGTCATTTTCACAATAAACAATGCATTTTACATGCATTTTTTGCTGTGAAAATTACAATGGTCCCAAAAATGTGTAAAAATTGTCCGAAGTGTCCGCCATAATGTCGCAGTCACGAAAAAAATCACTAATCGCCGCCATTAGTAGTAAAACATTTTTTTTTAATAAAAATGCAATAAAACTATCCCCTATTTTGCAAACGCTATAAATATAAATATAACGCTATAATTTTGCGCAAACCAATCGATAAACGCTTATTGCGATTTTTTTTACCAAAAATAGGTAGAAGAATACATATCGGCCTAAACTGAGGGAAAAAAAATTATATATGTTTTTGGGGGATATTTATTATAGCAAAAAGTAAAAAATATTGCATTTTTTTCAAAATTGTCGCTCTATTTTGGTTTATAGCGCAAAAATTCAAAACCGCAGAGGTGATCAAATACCACCAAAAGAAAGCTCTATTTGTGGGAAAAAAAGGACACCAATTTTGTTTGGGAGCCACGTCGCAAAAAGGGGCCTGGTCTTTTACCTGCATTTTGGTCCAGGTCTTAAGTGGTTAAAGTGAATTTTTTTTTAAAATATTTCTTTAAATATCGTACCTGCTGGGTGTCTATAGTATGCCTGTGAAGTGGCACATGTTTTCCGTGTTTAGAACTGTCCCTGCACAAAATTACCTTTCTATAGGAAAAAAGTATTTTAAAACTGCTTGCGGCTTTAATGTGATGTCTGGTCCCTGCAATATGGATGAAAATCATTGAGAAAAATAGCATTGGTTCCTCCCCCAGGTCATTACCAGCCCCTTTGGCCCTATATACTTTAAACAGCAGTATACATTTGGTGCAAACAAGACAGGGACTGTAGATTTGTTGTTAAGTAGAATCTGTTTGTAATTTTGAACTGGTACATTTTTAAAGTGTAGCTCCAGCCAAAAAATCTATCTTTTTGGAAAACTTAGAGAAGGGTTATCACCCCTGTAACATTTGTTTTGCTCTATGTGCATATTTTCAGAAGATTTCACCTCACTTTCTGTCCCAATGACAACTGTTTTTTTGAAAATGTGTTTTTTTTAGTGAAACAAGGATTGGTGATAAAGCATCAGTGGACAGGAGACACCTCTTACAGAAGAGAATTTCCCTTCCTAGGGGTAGATTTCCTTTCACTTCCTGTTGTCTCCTTCTGTTTGCAAGTAGAAGTCGTTTGTAAGTTGGATGTTTGAAAGTTGGGGCCTGCCGTATATACTCTGCAGAAATTTCGGCCCTAGGTGTTGGTGTTGCCACAACACTGTAAGCCTTCACAGTTAGTCTTGGTGGGCACTGGAATGCCCTACTGTGAACTATTATATCAAGAATTGTAATTACATGCCATTGTTGAACAGTGGTAGAAAAATTGGGCCTTTGGTGCTGGTGCTGGTGCCACAACACTGTAAGTCCTCACAGTTACTCTTGGTGGGGCCAGGAATGGGCCCAGCTGGTAAATATTAGACCAATAATTTTAATTACATGCTCCTGTTGAACAGGGGCAGAAAAATTGGGCCTTTGTTGGTGCTGGTGCTGGTGCCACAACACTGTAAGCCCTTACACTTACACTTGGTGGGTGCAGGAATGGGTCCTGCTGTGAAATATTATTTCAAGAATTGTAATTACATGCCCCTGTTGAACAGGGTCAGAAAAATTGGGCCTTAGGTACTGTTTCCACAACACAGCAAGCCCTCACAAATACTCTAGTTGGAGCGCACTAATGAGCCCTGTTGCAAAGTATTGCATCAAAAATTTTAATTACACGCCCCTGTTAAACAGGGGCCAAAAAATTGGGCCTTAGGCACTGGTGCTGGTGCCACAACACTGCAACCCCTCACAGATACTCTAGTTGGAGAGCAGGAATGAGCCCTGCTGCAAAGTATTGCATTAACAATTGTTAAACAGGGGCAGAAAAATTGGGCCTTAGCCACTGGTGGCAGTGCCCAAAACCCAAAAAATTCTTACAAGCTATCAGCATGATCATTGAGGAGGAAAAGGATAGTCACTTAGCATAACAGGATAGTCACTCAGCATCAGCATAGGCAGTCTTGAAGGGATCTGACATTTCCAAAAAAAAATATTCGGTTACATCAGGTGCTTGGTAGCTGGTGGTGATCCAAGCCTGATTCATTTTTATGAAGGTCATTTGATCGACCGAGTCGGTTGAGAGGCGCACCCTGTGATTGGTTACAAAGCCTCCAGCAGCACTGAATGTGTGTTCCGAAAGAACGCTGGATGCAGGACAGGCCAGTAGCTCAATTTCATACTGTGCAAGCTCTGGCCAGTGATCCATCCTCAAGACCCAGTAACCCAGAGGATTTTTGGTGGGAAAGGTGTCCAAGTCTGATCTTGCCCCTAGGTATTCCCGCTCCATGTAAAACAGATGCTGGCGATGGTTGCTGGAACCGGTCATATCTTGGGGCTGCGGACTGCAAAATTGTCTGAACGCATCGGTGAGATGACCACCTTCTCCACCACAACTTCTTTGACTGACCGAAGCCTCAGTAACACGTTGTCCAGGACCAGGATTTTGTAACCTCCCAGTCTCTGGGAACGCATTGCACAGACATTTCTGCAAGGCCTCCCAAAGATGCTTCATCTTCTGCTCCCTCTGTGCCGGCAAGATAAGGTCTGCAACATTACCCTTGTAACTTGCATCAATGAGGGTTGCCATCCCTCTCCTAGATAGCACGAATACGAGGATCCTTCCGCAGGCTTTGCAGGATCAGGGAGGCCATGTAGCGTAGGTTTGCTGAGGCATTCGGTGCGGAGTCCTCTGGGTCACTGAGGACGACATTATCCGCAGCCACCTCCTCCCAGCCACGTACAAGTCCATGGGTTTCTTGGGACTGTAATTGATCCCTTGAAGACTGCTGTTGATGCTGAGTGCTAGGCTCCACCTTCATGCTGACACAATCCTCCTCCTACTCCTCCTCCTCGTCCTCTTCCTGTGTGATAGGCGGGCAAGCAGGAACAATGTCAGGATAAAGGGGGCCTTGAGAGGTAAGGAAGTCCTCCTCTTCCTCCCTCTATTCTGCCTCAAGTGCCCTGTCCATTATTCCATGCAGCGTGCGCTCCAACAGGTGGATAAGAGGGACAATGTCACTGATGCATTCACTGTCACTGCTCACCATCCTCATGGCCTCCTCAAATGGTGACAGGACAGTGCATGCATCCCTGATCATGGCCCACTGGTGTGGGGGAAAAAAACAAGCTCCTCTGACCCTGTCCTGGTGCCATATTGGCACAGATACTCATTGATGGCCCTCTGCTGCATGTGCAGCCACTGCAGCATGGCCAGCGTAGAGTTCCACCTGGTGGGTATGTCACAGATTAGGCGGTTCTTGGGCAGGTTGTATTCCTTTTGGAGGTCAGCCAGCCGAGCACTGGCATCATATGACCATCGGATATGCACACAGAGTTGCCTGGCCTGCTTCAGGACATCCTGTAAACCCGTTTACTTGCCCAAGAACCGCTGCACCACCAAGTTAATGACGTGAGCAAAACAGGGCACATGGGTCAGTTGTCCCTGTCGGAGGGCAGAGAGGAGGTTGGTGCCATTGTCGCTAACCACCATTCCTGGCTTAAGCTGGCATAGCGTCAACCACCTCTGCCCCAGTGTAGCTCCTGTAGCAGCTCGTCCATACCCTCATACTCAATATATATTCACATGATATGATTATTGAACGTGCGCAAATAATCGTGAAGCCTAAACATCTTCCCAATACTGTCCCTAGAGATACTTTGGCTAGACTTCATTTTTTTTCACATTAAAGAATGATTATTATGCACAACAAGATCTATGCACACTTTGCCAGTCCCCTATGCTGCAGTCTCTATTTTTAGTGATACATCAGCTGCTACAGTTAGAGCACGCAGGTTGTTTGCTCTAGTTATCTCGATCCTACAGGAAAAGCATGTGACATATCACTGGGATTTCTCTACAAAGCTCCTAGTCCCTTACCAAAACCAACATGTACTCATAAAATGTACCCTCGCTGTTTGTTCACCCATTAAGACAAAAAAGCTTGATATGTAACGATTGCAATTCGCACCTCATTAGTGTTTCAACAAGATCAGGTTGAACAAGATTCCTTGGGCAGATTTCTCATTCTCTCTGCATTATTTAACAACTGCCCACTAGTTATAGTCAACTTATACTTTCCTAATACTGGACATTTTTTTTTAGATACATACTGAATACGCTTTCTACCTACCCCATGAAGTACATCATTATATGCAGAGACATCAACAAGATAGTAGTTCACTCCATGGACTCTTCCAACCCCCAAGGAAACACTAATCCATTCACACACAACAAATTGGTAACTATGCAACTTTATAATTCTTCCACAGTAATTTGTAGAAGCAAAGTTTATTTATTTATGCATTTTGTTACAGCAGCATAAAAAAACCTCTGAAGAAGACCCCATGAAGGGGTTGAAACGCGTCAGATTGCTGCATACTTGTACATTATATATGTTCATTTGTATGACAATCTTTATGCTTGCATTGCTGTATGTGTACATTGTACAACATTTTATACACCAGAGCTCATATCTCAACTGTTCAATGAATTTCTACTTTTTATACAATAAAATTATTTTATTATACACCTTGTTTTATATCCTTTTCTACCTTGCTGCCTAAAAACCCCATTGGGGGATCCTTCTATTTTTCTATTATAGGGGTGAGCATCACTCTTCCTTTCCAGTCGTGTCTTTTCTATTTCACACTAATCCATGTTATACTCATTGCTCGGTATGGAGATCCTTTACATTCGGATAGTGCATAGTATGAAACAAAAGATTATATATTTTTTCACCTATACAAAGATCCTATTCCAGGCATCTAAATCCCTGCTACAACAAGTCACCTCAGCCTGTATTGGGCTCATAACATGGTCTCACCATGCACCAGTAACTATAACCCAGTGCACTGCTTCTACCCCCAGATCCAATACAGTATAGAGAATAAATGTTTCCTTATGAGCGCACATGCTTTACAACCCATAGATGAAGACTGAATATAACATAATCTTATATTTCTTCTAGCTCAGGATCTGTATCCAACCCCACCACAGTTTGGAATGCTCACAAATCAATGCTTAGAGGCCCTCTGAAACTGCTGCCCAGTAATTAGATCACATAAGGGCACTCAAGCTTAGTAAACAGTTCTTTCCCACTGCCTAATCCACCAGTGAGCAACGCCAACTCCACCTCAACCTTAAAGCTCTTAGCTCTACTTCAAACGCTTTTGACTCTCTTGGTATTCCCAAAGGAGCAAACTTGACAATGTTCTGGGCAATCAATACAAATGTAGAGTATCCCAGTCCAAAATAACATAGTTGATAGGTCCCTAGGGTAACAGATGCACCAACCCACTCAATAGTACTGTTTCAGAACCTTTCATTCAAAACTGTACAATTTGTTACATCTAACATCAGGCCGCCCCCTTCAGACAGCGCCATACAGTCCTTTCTATTATCGGAAAAAAAGGCAAAAGCAATCCGCGCTATCCCCAAATGCGTGATACTATTAGTTTAAAAATAATTGAAAACTGTGAATGTAACTTAAATGTGAAGTGCTGCACTCAAATGCAAAGGAGCCTAATATTGGGCTCCAAACAACATATATAAACAGAGAAAAAAGTGTGCTACTATCAAACATCAAAGTAAAAATACATAAAAATAATAAAAAAATATATATGTCAATGAAATTAGTGAAAAAAGTCCCATGAAAAATATCCACAGGTAGTGCAAACAACTGGTGAATACGTTCTATCCAAGAGACATCAGAGGGAACTGATTATCAAAAAACTTTGGCTCTTCACAAACATATGCTGCTGTAGAAACATCAACAGGTGGATAACATCTATCCCAAAGGGGAAAATGATGGCCGCTTACCAGAAAGATGTACCCACAAGGGGTCAGTCAGGCACTCAAATAGGATGTCACTCTGTAGATCCCAGGGGATGATCCAATGTAGTTTTCATTGACACTCCGGTAGCGATCCCCCACCTTATGCTCCAGGGTATAACAAGAGACGATTCCTTGTGCTCAGATAAAGAATGGGGTTAAAAAGAGAGGAGGAAGGACTTCATAGTGCAGTAGGTATCTTTAAAAGTTTTTTATTCAGTTTAAAACTGACATCAGCTTAAAAAGTATTCAACACTGCATACATGGATCCTCACGAACCAAAAGCTGAAAACAGCGTGTGTAGTGACTACCAGCTGCGGTACAGACTGATCAGCTGGTGAGCGTGGTGACGTCAACGAATGCTATGCTACACCCGACGTGGAGTTTCGTCCAAACGGGCTTCTGTGGGGAAAGGAGGCGTAGTATCGGACGTCACACACCTCGCTCAAATGTATACACTGACAGCTGAGTGACACCGGGAAACTCCTCAGAACGGAAGTCTCCAGATGTTCTCATGTAGTAACAAGTAAACAACTCTCTGCTGTATCCCACGCCGCCATAGATTTGGCATGAAGCGCGATGCACTAAAGGCATATAGCAAACATTATGAGGAACATGCAATCTAGAAATTTATATACTCTTGCACAAAATAAAAACAAATTTACTCGTAAAAATTCATATTTATCTATTATCGGCCCAGCTCCCCTCAACCCAACGTAGTACTTTATCACAGCCATTTACAGAGCAAGAACCTGAAGGGCGTCCAACTGAATGTTGAACTACCTAGGGATACATTTAGTCTTCTGCAGTTCTTCACACCAACTCAGAGCTATTGATTAACAAGTTACAACAAGTAAGTTCCTCACTGTGGACAGCAAATGATTCCTGGGCGGGAAGCATTACCTTGATTAAAATGTTCCTAATGCCACATATAGTCGTATATCTCTTTAGAATTCTGACAGTTCTTATGCTGCTTTGTCACCTCAAAAAAGCTGCAACGCATTCGGAACTCTTTCATCTGGGAGCACAAACGACCTCAGCTCCACAATCCTTTGACTTTGCGACCAAGGTAAGGAGGTTAGCTCCAGATGTCAAAGCATACTATGAAGTTGACATTGACTATGCTTCAGCTTGATCCCAACCTACAGCTACTTGTTACCAATCTTTGGTTTGTTTACTGACTGTTTGATCTTTACCTGCTATATCTGATACTGGCCTCCAGCTTGCTCAACTACTGGTGAGACTATCCTGAGGACTGCGACCTGATATTTACATGCAACTAAACCCATCTCCACTATCAGGATCTCTGGTGAACAACGGTTAGTACTTAAACTCCCCACTTCAGATGAGCCTGCATTATTTGTCAAGGTAACTGGCTTGTAAACCAATCCTGCTGATTAGTGGGAGTCCCCCTACTGCTATGGCTATTGGTCTCTGAGCCTGATCCCAGACCATAACATTTGCCAAACATTGTCAAAACAGGAATAGCATAGCTTGTTATAATTTTTTTCAGTGCTATTAACAGAATGGCAATGCTGAATGCACCAGAACACCTCCACACCAAAAACACACATTCCAGATATAAGGGGGTTGTTAAGATGATGTCAGGAAGGCACTAGCACACCTGAAACCTCCAGACGTCCACAGGTGCACAGGCCCAGATGTGCGGGTGCCCATTTGCCTGTACTTAACTGTGCGCAAATTGGAATGCATGTGCGTATGCTGCTAATGTTGACATCAATGACACTATTTAAATAGCAGCAGTGCTACAAGCCAGTGCTGTCTGATTAGCAGCTATTACCTGTGTCCCTGCATCCATTCCTTTTTTGACCTGGCTTGCCTTGACCTTAATTAAACGCTTCCTGTCCTGACCTTGGTCTGTCCCTGGGCTTGCTCTGTCTCCTGTTATCTGCCTGATTCTATGTTGCCTACCCTTGCTTGTACTCCAACCATTCTCTGTCTGCCATTTATGCCTGTATCTGACCGTCTGTTGCTGACTTGGCTTGTCTGACGTTACATACAGTTATTCTCCAGATTTACTCTGCATGCTACCTGGTACCTGCTGGTGCTACAGCTGCTGAGGGTTACCAATCCTGCCGCATCAGCCACCTGCTAGCTGCCTGTCAAGCATCTGCCACTTGCTTTCTGCCCCGGCATCTGCCTGTCAAGCATCTGCCACTTGCTTCTATCCCTGTTCCAGTGATCTGACCTGTCCTTGGCGATGCTCCTGCTACCTGCTGCCATGGTTGACGGAACATCTTACATGCACTTATACCTAGCTGGGGTCTAGTGACCACTGTCGCAACATCATTGATTACAGAGCCGTGGCTGTATGAGAGGCCTTCCTCTACACATCAGGCCTGCCACAAAGTGATAGATTAACTAAAAAATACAGTGTCATGTTCCAGATACTACAGCCAAGCAAATGTCACAGTAATTTGAGAATAAGTCAGCAGTTTCATTGTGGCCTGGGGCAATGTAATAGGAAGGGTTAAGTCAATAATTTAAAGAAATAACAGAATATGATATTTCAAATACAGCAGCCATAAATATTGTGTAGACTTACTCAGTGTTTTAGCGTGGGTTGTCAGCACCCGGGGTAAGGTAAGTAGTCTGCGCCCCCTAACCTGTGGACTTTAGCACTCTCTGAGTCCCTTTCACTAGTACTGACCAACCTGATTTCTACACTGACCACTACACTGACCTACCTGATCAATACACTAACCCAGTGGTCATCAACCCTGCCCTACAGGGCCCACTAACAGGCCAGGTTTTATGTATTACCATGGGGAGATGCAGTCTAGAATACTGCAATCACTGAGCAGAAAATGATATCACCTGTGATGTATTTCAGTTATCTTGCAAACCTGGCCTGTTAGTGGGCCCTGTAGGACAGGGTTGATGACCACTGCACTAACCTACCTGACCACTACACTGACCTACCTGATCCCTACACTGAAACCCGCTAACTCTGGCTAAAAGGTCCTGTACATCTGCAGCCCTCAGTACAGCCATGCACAGCTCCACAAATTCCCCCTCCAATTCCCCAGTACAATGTACATACATCAGTGGATCTTACCTCTTCATGGCCTCCATCATCAGGCTCTCCCCAGCACTGGACAGACAGTATTTTTTTGGGGTCTCGCCACTCAGCCACTTCTCGGTATCCCCAGCCCGCTGGATGTCCACCAACAGCTGCATCTGCACCATGCACCTCCCCCTCCACTGTTCTCACACAACAGACTGCACCAGAGTGGAAAGGTTGGACTGGATGAATCCCAGGGTGCGGGAATAGGGTGCTGCAAAGGAATGCAGGCCCAGAACGTAGGATGTGGTCGGGGAATAGCAGGGATATGCCTCATCAGAGGAGATGGGGAGACCGCAGCACAGCACACTCGGGACGGCACAAGAATAATTTTGTGCTCTCCGTAAATGTTGCACCCAGGGCAAGCATACCAGGTCCCCCCACACACACTACACCACTGTACTCACTGCACATTACACAAGCATTTTCACTTGGCCATTATGTTAGAGGAAGATATGAGACATATGTTGTTCTAAAAACAAAATTCAGTTTATTGTGGCACAGTCAAGAGCCAGAAATATTTCAAACATGCTGAATACCATGTAAGTGTTTTTACTAGGCCACAATTGACCAATTTACAAGAATAAAAAATGTAATACATAATAGATGTGGAGGCTGTGTTTACTTCTTTAGGTTTTATTTTTACCTGGTGCATCTTCCAGTAACACACTTCCTGTCTGAGAATGACTAAGCTCACTTCTCAACTGTATCTATGAAGGAGCAATGTAGCAAACTCTTGGACCATACCACTGTCAACCTGTGGAAAAAGTAGTGTCATATTACTAGAAGGACAGTGGATTTAGATGGGCTTTACTTAAGTGACTAACAAATTAAAGCCTAGTACTCTTTAAGCAGTTATAGGTACAAGTTATTTTCCTTATAGGATAATGGTTTCAGCTAAATGAATAAAAGCTGTCCATTGTAAGCATCTGTCAGTTTTAAATAGTTTGTCTAAACCCTCTAAATGTGACTGCTGGACATGTCGGTCTGTTAAAGAAAGTAGAAAAATTGCATACTTACTGGTATGTTCAAAACATAATAAAACTGTGTTATATGTAGATAAATAAATAAGTAATTGATAAATGAGGTGATGAGCGCAATAGAAGTGCAAAACAATAAATATAAGCACAGCCTGGTGCTATACTCTAAGCTGCAATAATGTGCAGTGATGTGGATAAAAACACAAATGAGTGATGTGGTGAATGACTAGTAAAAGCTAGCAAAATAAAGCAGATAATGGCACTGTAGCACAAAAAGTCCCAATGAACAAAAACTTTGTGGATGATCTGACAGTGAATGCTGCTGATGATGTTCTTTCTTCTAAATAAATCTTCAAAGGAGTGGGCTCACAGAGCGCTTACCTTCCTGCAGTGAAAAAAACGCCTTGGATATAGGGGTCTCTGCTGCTGATACGGGACGTGTACTGTACTGTACCGATCCGGCTCCTCCTGGTGATGTATGATGAAGGCTCGGTCCTCCGGGTGATCATCAATATTGCCCAAGGTAAATGAAATGAAGGAGAGATCCCATAGTGTAGTACGTAATGTACAATTTATTTAAGATGCAAGTAAAAAACACTGCTTACAAAGTGAAATGAAAAATCACGGAGGTACTTCCTGGTGTAAACCATAGGAAAATAGAACAAATAATACAATTAGTTCTTATCCTTGTGTCCTTTTTCTTCACCACTACTTTAATAGAGTACACAATTCTCATACTCATATTATCTGGAAACATTAATACATTTCCTCTTCTATAGTAGTATAATTTTAGTAATGTAAACTATAGCAGTATTTATTTTTTTCACTTTTCAATATAATTTTACAAACCTTTGAAAAGGATCACAGTTGCTTTAAATTTAACTGCATTTATTTTCTCAAGTGCTGTTATTGATTTTCCTTTGAGCTTATAAGGTATCATTACAAAAGGCTAGCAATGTAATATGTAACTTTGTACATTTTCACTATGCTTCTCTTTAACATTAGGCATTTTATTAAAATACCTTGAAAAATTAAGATGCAAAGTGGAAAAATGTATCTAAAAGTAACAGACTAGTTGATAGTTACATAGCAGTATCATGGATGAAAAAAAAGACAAGCTTACAAAATACAAAATTCTCACTGATCCAAAGGAAGGAAAAAAGTGAGTATTTTTGAACTCTTGTGGCACTCTCATAAACCAATGCATTAACAATATAGGCCCGGATTCAGAAAGGACTTACAACGGCGTATCTCTATGCGCTTATTCAGGAACTGAGATACGCCTAAATTTTGCAAGATACGACCGACGTAAGTCTCCTTACGCCGTCGTATCTTGGGTGCATATTTACGCTGGCCGCAAGGGGCGCTTCCGTAGATTTACGCATCGCATATGCAAATGACCTAGCTACACCGATTCACAAACATTCTTGCGCCCGTCGGATTTAGCTACGCCGTTTACGTAAGGCTTACGTCCGGCATAAATTTACCCCTCATAAAGCAGGGGTAAGTCATGTTAAGGTATGGACGTCGGAAACGTCGGAACAGCGTCGTATTTTACGTCGTTTGCGTAAGTCGTACGTGAATGGGGCTGGGCGTAGGTTACGTTCACGTCGAAAGCATTGAGCCGACGTATCTTAGGGAGTATTTGCAATGTGATTCTGAGCATACGCGCGCATGCGCCATTCGATCGGCCATGCATTTACATGGGGTCATGCTTCATTATAATACAACACACCCACTGCCTTGCTACTTTGAATTACGCCGGCGTACATATGGGAGCAAGTGCTTTGTGAATACAGTACTTGCCTCTCTACGTTACGTCGGCGTAGCGCATATGAGATGCGATACGCCCGCTCAAAGATACACCAATGTATCTGAATCCCGGCCAGAGTGTGTATTATGTTTGTTCTTTACATAAAAAGATTTTTTTTTTCAAATAATCCTTCAAAAATGGTTAGCAAATAAAAGTGCAAGTCATGTGAAAGACAGGTTTCTCCAATATACAAAGAATTATATAAACTATTAATCGTGATTGCCTCTATATTCCTGAATAGTGAGATTTGGATAGATCTGTATGCCAAAATTCTGGTAATTAATTGTTATCTACCCTAATTTGATAATTAAAAGCACTTGGGGCCAGATCCACAAAAACCTGACGTAACTTAAAAAATCCAATTTAAGTTACACTGCCTTAAAGTTTCTACCTAAGTGCCTGATCCACAAAGCACTTATCTAGAAATTTCAGGCTGTGTAACTAAAATTCCGCCGGCGCAAGGCGTTCCTATTCAAATGGGGCGAGTCCCATTTAAATGAGGCGCGCTCCCGCGCCGGCCGTACTGCGCATGCGCGAAGTTACGTTATGCCGAGTTTTGAGGATCGCGACGGCTTAAAGTTGCGTCGGGGGAAAAAAAAAATGACAGCGGCATGCATTCCTGAGGGAGAACTCCATGCCAATTTTCAAAGAAAAAAACGGCATGGGTTCCCCCCCCAGGAGCATACCAGGCCCTTAGGTCTGGCATGGGTTGTAAGGAGACCCCCCCACGCCGAAAAATTGACGTAGGGGGTCCCCCTACAATCCATACCAGACCCGTATCCAAAGCACGCTACCCGGCCGGCCAGGAAGGGAGTGGGGACGAGCGAGCGCCCCCCCCCTCCTGAGCCGTGCCAGGCCGCGTGCCCTCAACATGGGGGGGTTGGGTGCTCTGGGGCAGGGGGGCGCACTGCGGGCCCCCCCACCCCAGAGCACCCTGTCCCCATGTTGATGAGGACAGGACCTCTTCCCGACAACCCTTGCCATTGGTTGTCGGGGTCTGCGGGCGGGGAGCTTATCGGAATCTGGGAGTCCCCTTTAATAAGGGGGCCCCCAGATACCGGCCCCCCCACCCTAAGTGAATGGATATGGGGTACATCGTACCCCTATCCATTCACCTGGAGGCAAAAAGTAAAAGTTAATAAACACACAACACAAGGCTTTTTAAAATATTTTATTATTCTGCTCCGGACGCCCCCCCTGTCTTCGTTATTAGCTCAATTACCAGGGGGGGCTTCTTCTTCCGCTCTCCGGGGGTCTTCTCCGCTCTCCGGGGGGGGTTTATTCTTCCGCTCTCCGGGGGGGGGCTTCTCCGGACTCCGGGGGGGGCTTCTCCGGACTCCGGGGGGCTTCTTCCATCTTCTCCCCTCTTCCGCTCTTGACTTGGCGAACCCCGGTTCTTCTGCAGCTCTCCGGTGCCTTCTTCTTCAGCGCTGGCTGCCTGCTATGTTTGTGTGTTAGCTCGATTTCAAACAGGCAGCCAGCGCGGTCTTCTGTGGCGTCAGGGTCTTCTCTTCCTTTCTTCCGATGTTGCCTCGTCGCCTGTTGTCGCTGTAATGATGGAAGCGCGCCTTGCATCCCATTTATATAGGCATCACCGTCCCATCATGCTCCGGTAGGTACCCACGTGGTGGGTGCACGTGGGTAGGCACCCACCACGTGGGTACCTACCGGAGCATGATGGGACGGTGATGCCTATATAAATGGGATGCAAGGCGCGCTTCCATCATTACAGCGACAACAGGCGACGAGGCAACATCGGAAGAAAGGAAGAGAAGACCAGAAGACCCTGACGCCACAGAAGACCGCGCTGGCTGCCTGTTTGAAATCGAGCTAACACACAAACATAGCAGGCAGCCAGCGCTGAAGAAGAAGGCACCGGAGAGCTGCAGAAGAACCGGGGTTCGCCGAGTCAAGAGCGGAAGAGGGGAGAAGATGGAAGAAGCCCCCCGGAGTCCGGAGAAGCCCCCCCCGGAGTCCGGAGAAGCCCCCCCCCGGAGAGCGGAAGAAGAAACCCCCCCCGGAGAGCGGAGAAGACCCCCGGAGAGCGGAAGAAGAAGCCCCCCCTGGTAATTGAGCTAATAACGAAGACAGGGGGGGCGTCCGGAGCAGAATAATAAAATATTTTAAAAAGCCTTGTGTTGTGTGTTTATTAACTTTTACTTTTTTGCCTCCAGGTGAATGGATAGGGGTACGATGTACCCCATATCCATTCACTTAGGGTGGGGGGGCCGGTATCTGGGGGCCCCCTTATTAAAGGGGACTCCCAGATTCCGATAAGCCTCCGCCCGCAGACCCCGACAACCAATGGCAAGGGTTGTCGGGAAGAGGTCCTGTCCTCATCAACATGGGGACAGGGTGCTCTGGGGGGGGGGGGCCCGCAGGGCGCCCCCCTGCCGCAGAGCACCCAACCCCCCCATGTTGAGGGCATGCGGCCTGGCACGGCTCAGGAGGGGGGGGGGGGCGCTCGCTCGTCCCCACTCCCATTCCTGGCCGGCCGGGTAGCGTGCTTTGGATACGGGTCTGGTATAGATTGTAGGGGGACCCCTACGTCGATTTTTCGGCGGAGGGGGGGTCCCCTTACAACCCATACCAGACCTAAGGGCCTGGTATGCTCCTGGGGGGGAACCCATGCCGGTTTTGTTTTTACAAATTGACGTGGAGTTCTCCCTCGGGAAAGCATACCAAATGCCGTCGCTGGAATGGGCCTTTACAAGGTGTGACTAACTTTACACTTTGTAGAACCAGCCCTAATTTTACACTTGCAAAATAACACTTACGGCGCAAAAAGGAAGCTAGAAAGCTTTGTGGATCGCCTTAAGTGCTAATTTGCATACTAGCAACGGCATTTCGACTCGAAATGCCCCCAGCGGCGGATGCGGTACTGCATCCTAAGATTCGGCAGTGTAATTCAATTACACATGCCGGATCTTCTGTCTAACTTTGGAAAAAGCCTTTTGAGGATCGTTTCCAAAGTTACACACAGACTGAACAGCAGTTAAGTCGGAGTATCTCTTTTGAGGATCTGGCCCTTGATGTGTGTTTTTGAAAAACCTTAAAGTGGGCAGTTTTCTATGTTATATTCCATGTAGGCAATTTTATTTTTATAAGGGGTATCCTATTCTACTTTAATCACCTATTCTCAAGAGTTAATAGATTTTGTTCAACGCTGTCGTCTACTGTAATGGAGATCCTCCATACCTTTTCTTTGTTTTGTTTCCCTTCTCCACACTCTTTACATTTCGAGGATTTTTTTTTACATGTATTTAGGAGAAGATTACAGTATACTAATTATTTGTATTGAGGCAAGATTATGTCCCATTCTTTCAAATGTTTTATACCAAGATCTTTCACCTTTATTGATTTATAGAAAGCTCTCATCACTGCCATCCAGGTTTTTACACTGCATTTATATTTTTTGTTGTAAAATTGATAACTTGACATTTAGCCATATGGTACATATTGCCGCTAGAAAGAAAAATAAATACTGTTTATTTGCTTTAAATTCAAATGAAAAAAATTGCACAGATGTGCAGTACACTTTTTAAGTAAAACATTAGTGCTTGGCAGTAGGCTGCTGAAACATCTGTTCCTCCGGGCTCAAATTGCTCTTCTCCTGAAGCAATTTGGTGCAATGCCCAGCTCATCTGCTGAGAACCAAGGTATTACAAAACTTCATATGGCTGCACTATCCACAATTCCAGTTTATTGAAGAACATATAAAAACACATGTATACTGTAGAGGCATATACAGGCAAAAGATGGTAATGGGGTGCATGGAAAGTCAATGTGTTTTGTGCTGATTCAGCACTAACTCATGAGTAAGCACTGTGTCAGCACGAAACATGTTGACTCTCCCATGTACCACCTTACTCACTTTTGCCAGTATATGTCTGTATACATACACGGTTCTTCAATAAACCAGAATAGTATGGAGTGCAGCCATCTGAGGTTTCTGCAACAAGTGGCTTATACTGCACTCAAATAAATATAAAAAAAAAACAACTTCTCTATGCTGTTGCTACTGTTGATCCCAGAAACATTGAAATAACATTGGAATAAGTAAACAGAATTAAGCACAAATAAAAAAAGCTGAAGGACAAAAAACAACTAAAACAAACCCCCAAACAGCTACCCTAAAACACTACAAGCAAAATAAATCCCACTTTTTTAAATATAGAAAAAGTAAAAGCTAAATACAAATAAAGACAAAATAGCCCCTCCCCCTCAAAAAAAATAAAAAAACAAAAACAAAAGAGGAATGGCATAAATGCAGTCACTTTTTGTTAAGGAAAAACCATATGAAGTTTACATCAATTGTTCATCGGTTTTTCATCCATTTTTACACCATTTTTTTTTACATTTGCCAGTCCTTAACCACTTGAGTCCCGGAGCCATTCTTTCATGCAAAAACGGACCGTTTGTCTGTTTACATTAACTTTTGTCTGTTTTTCGTCCTGATCCGTTTTGTCGATGAAGGAAAAAAAGGGTTTTGATCCATTCAACAAAAAATAATGTTGACAGAAGCCAATGTAAATGGATGATCATCCATTTACATCAGTTTTTCCGTTGAGATGCATTGTTGTCTGTTTTTCATCCATCAGCGTTAGTGTGAAAAGGGGCATAAATTAGCATATAGAAATGTTCTAAAATATATGGTACATTGCATGAGGGATCATGTGCAATTTATTTTACAACATGCCATAGTAGAGACCCACAGTAGAAATAACAAAAAGGAGAAAAAGACCAAAACGGGCTTACCCCAATTTAAAATCACAGCCAAACACGCTATAGGTCCTGAATGTGCTGGAAGGTCCCAAAGTGCTGCTGGGGAAGTGTATTAATAGATCACCTGAGGCTGATTACCAAAACCAAACGGTAGAGTCACAATTAGAGTTGAGCGGACACCTGGTCCGAACCCGAACTTAAAAAAAAAGTTCGGGTTCGGGTTCGGGAACCCGAACCCGAACTCCGAACCCCATTGTAGTCAATGGGACACGGACTTTTAGAAAAAAAAATGCGCGGAGGTCCCCGCAAATTCAATAACCAGACCCTTTAGGTCTGGTATAGATATTAAGGGGAACCCCGCCGTCAATTTAAAAAAAAATTACGTGCGGTTCCCCCTAAATATCCATAACCAGACCCTTCAGGTCTGGTATGGATATTAAGGGGAACCCCGCCGTCAATTTAAAACAAAAAAGACGTGCGGTTCCCCCTAAATATCCATAACCAGACCCGTTATCCGAGCACGTTGACCTGGCTGGCCGCAGAAAAGAGGGGGGGACAGAGTGCGCCCCCCCCCCTTCTCCTGAACCGCACCAGGCCACATGCCCTCAACATGGGGAGGATGTCCCCATGTTGATGGGGACAAGGGTCTCATCCGCACAACCCTTGCCCGGTGGTTGTGGGGGTATGCGGGCGGGAGGCTTATCAGAATCTGGAAGACCCCTTTAACAAAGGGGACCCCCAGATCCTGAACCCCCTCTGTGTGAAATGGTAATGGTGTACACTGTACCCCTACCATTTCACGAAGGAAGTGTAAAGTCTTGTAAAAAAACACACCGTAGAATAACTCCAGCGGTGATAATCCACTCGTTCCCGGCTTCCTGCTTCAACGTTGTCCTGATCCTGCGATGGCTGCGGGTGATCTCCAGCGATGAGAAGATCCTGCGACGGGTGATCTCCGCTCCAGCGATGAGAAGATCCATTCATCCGGAGCGCAGCATCCCCGACCTCCTCTCACCGCTGGACACAGCCCAGCGAATGACGCGCTGAAGCTGTGACATTACTTATATAGAGGAGGCAGGGCCACCCGTCACGTGACCCTGCACCCTCTGACGTACCCTCTGCTACGTCACTGGGGAAGCCCAGGAAGAGGGAAGCCGGGGCTTACCCAGTGACGTAGCAGAGGGTACGTCAGAGGGTGCAGGGTCACGTGATGGGTGGCCCTGCCTCCTATATATAAGTAATGTCACAGCTTCAGCGCGTCATTTGCTGGGCTGTATCCAGCGGTGAGAGGAGGTCCGGGATGCTGCGCTCCGGATGGATGGATCTTCTCATCGCTGGAGCAGAGATCACCCGGCCGTCGCTCGATCTTCTCATCGCTGGAGATCACCCGCAGCCGTCGCAGGATCAGGACATCGTTGGAGCAGGAAGCCGGGAACGAGTGGATTATCACCGCTGGAGTTTTTTTTTTTATTAATAAAGGACTTTATTCTACGGTGTGTGTGTTTTTTTTTACAAGACTTTACACTTCCTTCGTGAAATGGTAGGGGTACAGTGTACCCCATTACCATTTCACACAGGGGGGGGGTCAGGATCTGGGGGTCCCCTTTGTTAAAGGGGTCTTCCAGATTCTGATAAGCCTCCCGCCCGCATACTCCCACAACCACCGGGCAAGGGTTGTGGGGATGAGACCCTTGTCCCCATCAACATGGGGACATCCTCCCCATGTTGAGGGCATGAGGCCTGGTGCGGTTCAGGAGAGGGGGGGCCGCACTCTGTCCCCCCCTCTTTTCTGCCGCTGGCCAGGTCAAAGTGCTCGGGTAACGGGTCTGGTTATGGATATTTAGGGGGAACCGCACGTCATTTTTGTTTTAAATTGACGGCGGGGTTCCCCTTAATATCCATACCAGACCTGAAGGGTCTGGTTATGGATATTTAGGGGGAACCGCACGTAATTTTTTTTTTAAATTGACGGCGGGGTTCCCCTTAATATCCATACCAGACCTAAAGGGTCTGGTTATTGAATTTGCGGGGACCTCCGCGCATTTTTTTTCCCGAACTCCAATCCCGGACCCGAACTTTTTCCAATTATTTTTTCCGATCTTTACAGTTGGGGTTCGCTCAACCCTAGTCACAATATAAGGGGGATGGCTTAATCAATGATCAATATGTCCCAATAGGTGGATAGACAAACTCCAATCATAATGGGCCAATGTTGTGGCGAACCCAGCAGGAAGCTGCAATAGTGTCCCCCACCTAGCGCCCGGAGGGTAGAGTCACTTTGTTGGAAGCTTATTTGGCTTCACTTGGATTAGGGTCACTTGTGATCATTTTAATGTCCCTCTTTGGTGGATTGGCCTCAATGTGTACAATAGATACTATTTTCAATTTTTCTATCTTGGTATTTGGCATGGTCCTTTGATACAGTATATTATTATTATTATTATTATACAGGATTTATATAGCGCCAACAGTTTGCGCAGCGCTTTACATCAGGGAAGACAGTACAGTCACAATACAATCAATACAGGAGGGATCAGAGGGCCCTGCTCGTTAGAGCTTACAATCTAGAAGGGAGGGTCAAGTGGAACAAAGGGTAGTTAGCTGTGGGGGGTGATCAGATGGACTCAAATGAAAATACAGTTATGTGTGGGAAGGGTAGGCTTCTCTGAAGAGAAGGGTTTTCAGGGATTTATATGGTGATTTATACTGATAATAGTTCTTATGATAATAGGCCATTGTCCCTAGAACTATTTCCTGGCTGTTGGGATATCTGGAAATGCCCTGGTGGTGTCTGCATACACTTGGTCTCCAACTGATATATTGTGAGTTATTTTTTTTAAAGATGATATGCTATATATTTATATACATTGGTACATTTTCCATGTTACTCCTTGGTTCTTATCGATTTTACAGAATCTACCCATTGCATTGTTCAAAAGAACACCCTGATTAAGACTCAGAAAATTGATACACGTAGGGGTCCCTCTTGGGCCTTAATGCTCTTGTGATGGGTGGAGGTCTTTTTTCTTTCTGTCTTCTATTTAGATCATGTACTCATTGTTCATATGAATTTTTATATTGTTATCCATATACTGGTTTTTAACTTACCATATACTTTTTTGCAATGTACTACATCTATGTTGCATATTGATGCCCAGAGGTGGCTCTAGACTTTGTGAGGCCTTAAGCAAAACCTAGACATGAGGCCCAACTTACGCCCATAACGGGAAAAATAATTCAAGCAATAAAAAAATTAACTGTAGAAATTGCATATATTAAGAGCTTTAAAGTGCTGGAGTCAGTGCTCTCTATCTCAGTGCTGGAGCCAGTTCTCTCTATCCTAGTCTTGGAGTCAGTGCTCTCTCTCCCAGTGCTGGAGCCAGTGCTGTCTATCTCAGTGCTGGAGCCAGTGCTCTCTCTCCCAGTGCTCTCTATCTCAGTGCTGGAGCCAGTGCTCTCTATCCTAGTCCTGGAGTCAGTGCTCTCTCTCCCAGTGCTGGAGCCAGTGCTCTCTATCTCAGTGCTGGATCCAGTGCTCTCTCTCCCAGTGCTCTCTATCTCAGTGCTGGAGCCAGTGATCTATATCTCAGTACTGGAGTCAGTGCTCTCTATGTCAGTGCTGGAGCCAGTGCTCTCTATCTCAGTGTTGGAGCCAGTGCTCTCTATCTCAGTGCTGGAGCCAGTGCTCTCTATCTCAGTGCTGGAGCCAGTGCACAGTGGCATTGTTGTCAGCAGAGGTGGCTCCTTAATTATACGATCGCAAATGGCCACTGTGAGTGCGAGGCCTTAGGCGATCACCTAATTTGCCTAATTAGAGAGCCGCCTGTTGATGCCCCTAAAAATCCCCTCCATAGTGTCATTGTTTCTGACGTTCAGGCACCACAAATGCCCTGCAGCCGTGTGCATTGACAGAAAAATCCCCAATGTGTGATGATAAACCTCAAAATAATCACAATAAAATAGCATGATAACATATGACAATCAAAAATAGTTATACAATCAATTACAAACTCCACACATTTACGTTTTGAATAATAAAAAAAAAAAACATCAGTTTGTGGCGCACAATTCTTTGTGTAAGCATTTACCATAAATACTCAATGGTCTACCTCAGTGCCAGTACACAGTATTAGTGTGTAAATCTTCCACCATAAGTACCTATAGATGTGTTCTCACCTTAAGAGCTGGACCTTTTAAGCCAGGGGTTCCCAACCAGTGGCCCGCGGAGCGCTCTGATGTGGCCCGTAAACTCCTGCTCTGGGATGGAATAGAATAGAATACTGTTATTAAAGGTCAATTAATTACTAAAATCAGTGGCCCAGATTCAGGTAGAATCGCGCAATATTTGGGTGGGCAAAGAGCAAAAATTTTTCTCTGCGCCCACGCAAATATTGCGCTTTGCCCGCGATTCACGGAGCAATTGCTCCGTAAATTGCGCGGGCGATATGCTAAATAGCCCTGCGTAAGGGCGCCTAATGTAAATGATCCCGCCGGGGGCGGGAATCATTTAAATTAGGCGCGCTCCCGCGCCGAGCGAACAGCGCATGCTCCGTCGGGAAACTTTCCCGACGTGCATTGCGGCAAATGACGTCGCAAGGACGTCATTTGCTTCTAAGTGAACGTGAATGCCGTCCAGCGCCATTCACGGTTCACTTACGTAAACGACGTAAAATTTGAACGTCGCGAGCGGGAAGCGCAGCTATACTTTAGCATTGGTTGTGCCTGCTATTAGCAGGAGCAGCCTTATGCTAAAGTCGCCGTACGGAAACTCCGCACCTTGCGTGCGCAGGGCCCGCGCAACTTTTGTGAATCGGTGGTAGTATGCAATTTGCATACTATACGCCGATCACAATGGCCGCGCCCCCTAGTGGCCAACGCAAGAATGCAGCCTGGGATGTGAAGGCATAAGGAGGCTTATGTCTGTCACATCCTAGGCTGCAGTCGGTGTAACGAGGTTCCTGAATCAGGAGCACTCGTTACACCGGAGCAAGTAAGACCTTGCGCCGCGCAACCTATGGCGCAAGTGCTTCTTGAATCTGGCCCAGTGTATATATGGGCTATCTTTTCTACACTGGTTACTGGGCTGCTTTAAAACTGATCCTGAGGTGCAGATTATTTTACCTGTGGGTTACCTGCACTGAGCCATAGACTTCTGTTATTACCTGTGAGTTTGGTGAGCTTTCTGAAAGTGCACCAAACATGCAGAATATAATAGAAGTCTATTGAAAAGTGCAGGAAAGCCAAAGGTATACTGCATTGCACCCATGGTGCAGGTAAACCGCAGCATATCAGTGTGAAAGCAGCCTTGGGCCCCTTTCACACGGTCAGTCTGACAGTGTGACCAATAGGACCCTCCATTCACCTCTAAGTAGTGGAAGACATAAACAAACTGGAGTCCTACCTCCAATACGCAGAGCAGACAAGAACATGCCATCCACCCGCTGTGCTCATTGTGGCCCATGACCGGTTACCAAGTCGCTTAAGTGGCCCTCACTCTTCAAAAGGTTGGGCACCCCAGTTTTAAGCTATAGGAGGTTACCCCTTGTGAGTTAATCCAGTAAGCAGCTTTGCATAAACTGTGATGGAGTCCTGTGGCTGTACACATAAGGTGGAGCTGTGGGCAGTGATATTCTTATGCTTGGAAGGACTGTATGTCCTGTTGAGAGGAATGTGAGTGCTGTATCTGCTTCCACTATCAAGGGAATATTGGATGTCAAAATCTGAGAATTTTATGGTTTTGAAGAGTGCTACTTACATAATGTAAATGTGAGTGTTTTTAATCCAGTGTTTTGCTGTAAATGCACAGTAGAAAAATGTGATTCTTCGGTCTCATTTATTGAGTCTAAATGGGGAGAATGTTAGCACTGAATTATCCCCTGATACAAGCCTGTCTAAACTCCTATAACTTTTTGGGGTTTATTTACTAAAGGCAAATCTACTCTGCACTGCAAGTTTACTTGGAAGTGCTGTTAATGTAGATCTGAGGGGAATATCTGAAATGAAGGGGATTGCTGCTGATTTTATCATCCAATCATGTGCAAGCAAAAATACTGTTTTTTATTTTCCTTGCATGTCCCCCTCAGATCTACAGTGACTGCACTTCCAAGTGCATGTACAGTACATAGTGGATTTGCCTTTAATAAATAACCCCCTATATGTCCAGATCTTAAGGTGAGCACACATCTTTAGGTACACATGGTGAAAACTTGCAAATAAGATTGTGTCACAAACTGATTTTTTAATGGAACACATATGAGTGGATATTTGTATTTTATATGTAGCGATTAAACCAACATTTCCTTACCCTATAAGTCATGCTGTCCTTGAATTAGTTGCTAAGCAACCTGAGCCCCTAAAAAGCCCCCACATATTGTCTGTCTCCCTTCTTTACCTTTTTTTGTTTTGTTGGTTCTATGTTATATATATTTTTTTTCTTTTAGCAACTATGCAAACAATACCAGTGGTTGAATTTCAACATATGATATTATTATTTAGCAAACTAAAGCTTGACTTTCTTGATGGCTTAATTATATATGTATTTGTTTTCCCCAAATTGAAATCTGTATTACACTTCATTGAACCAGTTATTATTTTCTTCTTGTCTATATATACCTATTTGAATTATTCTATTAGGTACTGTATGATTAGGTATACTTTGTTAAAGTTAAAAAAATATATATCGATTTTTTGCAGTGTGTTAAATGTTTTCCCTGCTTAATGCTGGTTTTCAATGGCACTGAGTTTTCTAAAAAATGCTAAGAGGGAAGCTGTGCAATATTGATTTCATAGTATTTTACTTTGAGGTTTATCTCCAATCTTTTAGTGTTTGCTTTCTCATGCTCCATTAAATATTGATGTTTTCTTTCTTTTATTTGTTTTACTCCAAAATAATAACAGCAATAATATCACAACTGAAACAATGCAGTTATAAAACAAAGATACAAAAAAAATCTATTTTAGAATTATTTAAACTAAAAATACATTGAATGAACTAAAAGACAAATTAATATATATATTAATATATAATAAAATAAAATAAAAAATAAAATAATTATAGTTGGTTGACAATTTTGTAGTGTTTGATTTGAACACTGATACTATACTGCAGGGATCTGCAATTAGCGGACCTCCAGCTGTTGCAGAACTACCAGTCCCATGAGGCATAGCAAGTCTCTGACAGCCACAAGCATGACACCCAGAGGCAGAGGCATGATGGAACTTGTAGTTTTGCAACAGCTGGAGGTCCACTAATTGCATATCCCTGCTATACTGCATTAAAAATACAGAAATTAGGAAGATGTTGACTTATACATGTGGCCCTATTTTTGCACAAATGTAATATTGTGTATAATGGCATTTATAAATCCCATATGAAATGTATTTTAAACATTATACTAAAGCTACTAATGATTCTTACTCTGAATGGTCCAAGGTTATCAGTGGTGTACCCCAAGGTTCAGTGCTGGGACCCTTACTTTTCAATATATTTATAAATGATATTGGGTCTGGGATCAAAAGTAACATTTCTGTCTTTGCAGATGACACCAAGCTATGCAGTGGAATAACGTCCTTGCAGGATGTCGCCAATTTACAAGCCGACCTTAATGCTCTGTCTAATTGGGCGACTGAGTGGCAGATGAGGTTTAATGTTGATAAATGTAAAGTTATGCACTTGGGGGCTAAGAATATGCATGCATCATACATACTAGGGGGAGTACAACTGGGGGGATCTGTAGTGGAGAAGGATCTGGGGGTTTTAGTTGATCATAAGCTCAATAATGGCATGCAATGCCAAGCTGCGGTTTCCAAAGCGAGCAAAGTCCTTTCTTGTATTAAGAGAGGTATGGACTCCAGAGACAGAGATATAATTTTGCCCCTGTACAAATCATTAGTAAGACCTCATCTGGAATATGCAGTTCAGTTTTGGGCACCAGTTCTCAAAAAGGATATCGGAGAACTGGAGAAAGTGCAGAGAAGAGCAACCAAACTGATAAGAGGCATGGAGGAGCTCAGCTATGAGGAAAGATTAGAAGAACTAAATCTATTCACTCTTGAGAAGAGGAGAATTAGGGGGGATATGATCAACATGTACAAATATATAAGAGGTCCATACAGTGTACTTGGTGTTGAGTTATTCACTTTACGGTCAACACTGAGGACAAGGGGGCACTCTTTACGTCTAGAGGAA
Source organism: Rana temporaria (assembly GCF_905171775.1). NCBI lineage: Eukaryota > Metazoa > Chordata > Amphibia > Anura > Ranidae > Rana > Rana temporaria. The sequence continues at coordinate 152,738,431 of NC_053490.1, forward strand.
AAGAGATTTCACCTCCAAATACGGAAAGGTTTTTTCACAGTAAGAGCTGTGAAAATGTGGAACAGACTCCCTCCAGAGGTGGTTCTGGCCAGCTCAGTAGATTGCTTTAAGAAAGGCCTGGATTCTTTCCTAAATGTACATAAAATAACTGAGTACTAAGATTTGTAGGTAAAGTTGATCCAGGGTAAATCCGATTGCCTCTCGGGGGATCAGGAAGGAATTTTTTCCCCTGCTGTAGCAAATTGGATCATGCTCTGCTGGGGTTTTTTGCCTTCCTCTGGATCAACTGTGGGTATGGAGTTGGGTGTATGGGATTGTATTGTGTTTTTTATTTTGTTTGTTTATTTTTTTTGTGGTTGAACTGGATGAACTTGTGTCTTTTTTCAACCTGACTAACTATGTAACTATGTACTCATACAGGGAGTCCCCTGCTTATGAACCCAATAAGGACTGTAGGTTTATTCGTAAGTTAAATCTGTTCGTAAGTCGGAACACTGCTTGTACTGTAAGTGTAACTTCCACCTGTGCAGGGATGTGAGATGTTCCGGCTTCCACCTGTGGAGGAATGTGGCATGTCCATTGTTGTGCTCATGGATTATGGATTTCCTAACAAACAGGCAACAAATCATGAGAATAGGAGATTGGTGTCTAACACTATTATTTTGAATACAGAGGTACCACACGGATGTGTGTTAAGTCCTACCCTGTCTACATTGTTTACGCATGACTGTGATTCCCATACATGTGTCTATTACTATAGTGAATTGTGCTGATGATACCACTTTAGTGGGACTCATACGAGATAATGATGAAGCAGCTCATAGGCAGAAAATTAAAAATTTAGTTGAGTGGTGTAGAAAAAATTATTTAATACTTAATGCTGCAAAAACTAAAGAAATAATAGTGGATTATAGGAGATCACAAAAGATCAATCATTGCCCAGTATATATAGGTGGTGAGGAGGTGGAAAGGGTAGACACTATTACATTTTACAAGGGAGTTGTCATGGTCTCAAAATGCTTTTTTTCTAGTGAAAAAAAGCACAGCAGAGACTGATTTTCCTTCAGGGACTGATTGCAGGCTGGATTGCCCTTAAGGCTTCTGGTCAATTTCTATCATTGTACCATTGAGAGTATTCTTCTCCACTGCACTTTAGTGTGGTATGTCAGCTGCAGGGGGAGGATAAGAAGTGTCTGTATCATGTGGTAAAAACAGCACAGCGGATCATTAGAACAGAGCTACTGAATTTGGACACGACATATGCGAGCCAAATAAAAAAGCAGGAAAAAGCTATTAGTATTGATCCAACCCACCCAGGTTACAGTGTGTTTGTCCCGTTGCTATCAGGGAAAAGATAGAGGAAACCTAAAAAATGCACTAATCACTTAAAGTACAGTGTTTTTTTTCCTAGGGCTATATTGTCCATAACCCCACCAGGTACAGTATTTTAATAATTTTATGTGGAATTTTAATATTTTTAAATAACATTTTATATTTTGTTATATTTAAGTAGATATGTGGGCATGTGTTAGAAGTATGTATGTGTGGTTTTGTTGAGAAGTGTTTTATTGCTTCTGTAAAAAGTATCCAGCTAAATTTTGTATATCAATATATATATATATATAGAGAGAGAGAGAGAGCGAGAGAGAGAGAGAGAGAGAGAGAGAGAGAGAGAAAGAGAGAGAGAACATTGAGTACTGTCCGTGATACTTTTTTGATTTGCACTAACATATAAATTTTCATGAATTTTTCTTGGCAGGCACAGCAGGATGTGTTGTATATATACAATGACAATAAAGTGTATCTTATATGTGACAGGAACCTCCTAGGATCATTTTGGGATTTCCCCAAAGAGATAACCCAGCAATATATATTCATTCTCTCACAGTCCCAATCTAACTCAAAATCCATAAGAGATGTATGAGCAGAGCAGAGCAGAGAAGGTGGAATGTCCCGCTTCAGCTTTGCTCTACTACAGAGGTCTTATCACATACCTGGTAGCAGAGTATACGATGAAAAAGGCCTCTCTTACACCTCTGATTCGGGGGGCCCTGATAGTGTAGTAAGAAGGTGCAGGAGTGCAGAGTGGCACGATTGTCTGTAATGACGCATACACACGATCGGTCAAACCGATGAGAACGGTCTGATGGACCATTTTCATCGGACCAAACTGATCGTGTGTGGGCCCCATCGGTTATTTATCCATAGGTTAAAAACAAGCAATCTTGTTTTAAATTTAACTGATGGATACCTAACCGATAGAAAAAAACGATTGTTAGTAGGCACGACCATCGGTTAAAAATCCACGCATGCTCAGAATCAAGTCGACGCATGCTTGGAAGCATTGAACTTTGTTTTTTTCAGCACGTCGTTGTGTTTTACGTCACTGCGTTCTGAAACGATCGTTTTTTTAACCGATGGTGTGTAGGCAAGACTGACCATCAGTCAGCTTCATCAGTTAACCGATGAAACCGGTCCATCAGACCGTTCTCATCGGATGGACCGATCGTGTGTACGCGGCATAAGTCTTGCTAGCAGCAGGGCAGGAGAAGTTGTCAGATGGCTTCAACAAGCAGTTGGACAAGCGGGCAGCTGGAGAATGGCAGACTGAAGCAGACTGGTACTGGAGACAGCAGGCAGGTGAGGCATACACTGGTAGCAGACTGAAGAACAGCAGGCACAGCAGGATATGTCCAGAAGCAGTCAGGCAAGCCCTGTCATCCACTGGCAGGACAAATCAGGTACCCAGGAGCAAGCAATAGCATGATTTGGGTGCAAGCCAGATCAGGAGCCAATCGGTGCAATAGAAGCCGATAGAGCAGACAGAAGCGGAGTTCAAGAACAAGCCGGGTCAGTGCACATGGAGTGCAGGTGGAGTTCAGAGAGTGGTCAGACAAGCCAGGTCAGTAACTGGAATCAGGATACAAGATAACAGGAACACAGGATACACAGGAGGTTGAATGACAAAGCAGCACTGAACCTGAGCACTGGCTGAGTTTCAAAATCTGTCACAGGTGCACATTGTTGCGCATGGAAATGTGCGATGGCTCGTGTGTTTGTGAGTTCACGCACTTGCATATTTATTAGCCAATGCCCAATCCTTGTGAGCATGAAAGGAATCTGTTTTAGCCTGTGCACAGAATGTCTGTCTGTCTATACACAGACTACTCACAGAAAAAATTCTAGTTATTGTTATTTTTAATCCATATCATTTAATATTTTCCTGACTACAAAAATGCAAATATTTTTAACATTTGATGTCCTAGCCCTTAACATGTACACTTCATATAGGAGAGGCGCTGTGTCCGGGTGACACAAGTGAATCGGGATTGCGCGGCTACGTGGTCAATTGCGATCCCCCTCCTTCTGAAGGACGTTCCTGAATGTCCACTCAGAAGAGCCCACCCGGCCGTATATATGCAGTGGTCGGGTGGGAGGTGGTTAAACAGACTTCATAAGATGGATTTTTAATGCTTTCACTACTAAGAATTTAACCATCTGTTAGGTCTGACATTATCTGAGTCCATACAAATTCATTGGAGTCAACCATGTGGGGGTTAATTTTTACAAGGCAATGTGAAAGAAAATTTGAGTCTTAAGGGAACACTAAAGGCTTTTTTTTAAATAACAAACATGTTATACTTACCTCCACTGTGCAGCTCGTTTTGCACAGAGTGCCCCCTGTCTTCTGGGGTCCCTCGGCGGCTGTCTCGGCTCCTCCTCGCAAAAGCTTTCCACCTTCATGCGAGCGAGCTCGCATGGTGGTAAGCTTTTGCGAGCGCGCTCCCGTGATACAGCGGCGGGCATAGCGATAATTTTTCAGCATGAAAGAAAACTTTGTTTTTCAGCATGTCCAAAAAACAAAGTTTTTCCAACTTCATCATTAAAAATGACGTTGCCCACACACCATCGTTTTAAAAAAATTGTGAACAAAGCGCGGTGACGTACAACACGTACAACAGCACTCTAAAGGGGAAGTTATATTCGCCTTTGGGCTGCTTTAGCTGATTCCTTGTTAGTAAAAGACGATTCACGCTTCTTTGTCTGTTACAGCGTGATGAATGTGCTTACTCCATTATGAACGGTAGTTTTACCAGAACTAGTGCTCCCATCTCATAAATTGCTTCTGAGCATGCGCGGGTTTAAAACGTTGTTTTAGCCCACACACAATAATTTTTTACAACCCAAATTTTTTTTTTTTAAACTACGTTAAAAAATGCAGCATGTTCGAAAAAAAAAAAAAAATTTCAGAAACTGAAAAACGATGTGCAGCCCACACACGATCATTTTAAATTACGTTTTTTATAAACGATGTTTTTTTCATGCTGAAAAATGATCGTGTGTACATGGCATATCACTCGGCCCGCCCCCCAGCGCGCCGCGTCATCCGCTGTGATTGACAGCAGCCCCAGCCAATGGCTGCGCTGCTATCAATCCGTCTAGCCTAGCTAATCAACGGCCAGGCTGGGAACCGAAGAGGATCACGTGGACGAGCCGCAGGACTTTCAAAGGGGTCAGGTAAGAAAAACAGGGGTTCGGGGGGGGGGGGGCGGTAGGATGCATTAAGGTGAAAAAACATTTACCTTTACAACCTCTTTAACCTCCCTAGCGGTATGATTATTTCAGATTTTAGGTGCTGAAAGCGGTACCATTATTTGCAAGGAAATTTGGCGTTTTATACTGTAGGCCTGTAATTCTTAGGAATAACTCACTTAAATCTGACCAAACAAGAGTCTAGTAGGTATGATCCCCGGTATGAAATTTTTTTAAAAACAAAATTATAAATTATAATATAATAAATAATTATAAATAATTATAACAAATAATGATATAATTATAATACAAATTATTCAATAATGTAATCAACTCAAAATCACTGAAATGTTCTCAGTTGCAGAATTGTCGCTGTCATTACTTTTATTTTTTTATGACAAATTTCCCCACAAATCGCTATCGCACAATTCTGCAAGTGATTATAATTTATTATCGCTGTTTTCTAGCTGCTCTAAACCCATTTTTGACATAAAGGGACACTTTTGGTTGCTATGGACAATCTACAGTTTGCAGGCAGAAAGAACATTTTTTTTATATAAAAGAACATGTAGGGCACTGGGCAGACCACTAGGGACAAGGGGTGTGTGTATTTTTTTTACATACAGTACTGTATTACAGTATACTGTATGTAAGGTGTTTGTTTACGTTTTTGAATTTGGCACCGTTCTCCTCCCCGTGCGTCGTAACGTCGCAGGGAACGGAGATCGGCGGCACACAGAGGCACTGTGTGAATTGAGCGAGCACCCGCTCGCTCACACAGCGTGGTGGCATCGCTGGATCCAGGGACAAGGTAAGTAAACTTTGCCTGTGGATTCAGCGAGGCGAGCCCGAGTCTGACTCGGGGTTACCGATCGCAGCAAAAAAATTTAACCCCGAGTCAGACTCGGAAACACCGCCAGGGGGGTTAAGCATGGCTATGGAGCAATATAGACATTTTTTTCAGATAATTTGATATGCAAAGATGTTTTGTATGCAGTAGAGATTGATTACCTTAGTTTACTGTATAGGTAATTTGTATGTCCTAATACATAGATATGATAGCACACTATGATTAACTATTAAAATATTATGCAAACAGATGCAAGTGTTACATAGTTACATAGTAGGTGAGGTTAAAAAAAGACACAAGTCCATCAAATCCAACCTATGTGTGTGATTATATGTCAGTATTACATCGTATATCCCTATATGTTGTGGTCGTTCAGGTGCTTATCTAATAGTTTTTTTGACCACTTAACCCCCGGACCATATTGCTGGTCAAAGACCAGAGTACTTTTTGTGATTCGGCACTGCGTCGCTTTAACTGACAATTGCGCGGTGATGTGACGTGGCACCCAAACAAAATTGGCGTATTTTTTTCCCACAAATATAGCTTTCTTTTGGTGGTATTTGATCACCTCTGCAGTTTTTTGTTTTTGTGCTATAAACAAAAATAGAGCGACAATTTTGAAAAAAATGAATATTTTTTACTTTTTGCTGTAATAAATATCCCCCAAAAATATATATAAAAAATGTTTTTTCCTCAGTTTAGGCCGATACGTATTCTTCTACATATTTTTCGTAAAAAAAACGCAATAAGCGTTTATTAATTGGTTTGCGCAACAGTTATAGCGTTTACAAAATAGGGGGTATTTTTATTGCATTTTTATTAATATTTTTTTTTACTAGTAATGGCAGCGATCAGCAATTTTTTTCGGTACTGCGACATTATGGCGGACACTTTTGACCATTGGCATTTTTATAGCGATCAGTGCTATAAAAATGCCACTGGCAGTGAAGGGGTTAACACTAGGGGGCGGGGAAGGGGTTAAGTATGTCCCTGGGTGTGTTCTTACTGTGGGGGGGGTGGCCTCACTAGGGGAAATCACTGATCTTCTATTCATACATTGTATGAACAGAGGATTAGCATTTCCCCCCCTGACAGGACTGGGAGCTGTGTGTTTACACACACAGCTCCCGGTCCCTGCTCTGTAACAAGCGATCGCGTGTGCCCGGCGGCGATCGCGCCAGCCGGGCACGCGCACAGGAGTCGGGGGTGAGCGGGGGGCGCGCGCCCCTGGTTGCCTGCGAGAGAGCCGACGTAGAGCTACGGACTCTCGCGCAGGAGAGCCAACCTGCGCCGTAGAATGACGGCGGCAGGTCGGCAAGCAGTTAAACTATCAATGCTCCCCGCTGAGACTACTGTCTGTGGAAGGGAATCCCACATCCTTGCTGCTCTTACAGCAAAGAACATGCTATGTAGTTTAAGGTTAAACCTTATTTCTTCAAATTTTAATGAGTGACCACATGTCTTGTTTTATCCCTATTGTGGGGTCACCAGTATGGTATTTGTAAATTAAAATCATATCCTCTCTTAAGCGTCTCTTCTCCAGAGAGAATAAGTTCAGTGCTCACAACCTTTCCTCATAACTAATATCCTCCAGACCCTTTATTAGCTTTGTTGCCCTTCTTTGTACTCGCTCCATTTCCAGTACATCCTTCCTGAGGACTGGTGCCCAGAACTGGACAGTATACTAGGTGCGGCCGGCCCAGAGTCTTGTAGAGCGAGAGAATTATCGTTTTATCTCTGGAGTTGATCCCCTTTTTAATGCATGTCAATATTCTGTTTGCTTTGTTAGCAGCAACTTGGCATTGCATGCCATTGCTGAGCCTATCATCTACTAGGACCCCCAGGTCTTTTTCCATCCTAGATTCATATTGCTCATATTGTTCATATTGCATGCCAGATTGATTGGGCTTGTTTAGATATCCCTGGCCAGTTCTAATCCTAAGTACATTACCCCGGGACAAGACTTCAGGAAAGAACAAGAAAAAAATGTAATTTTACATCTTCCAGATATCTTCTGAGCATTAAAGCTCCATTCACACTCTCTACGGTGTATATACAGTTTCAGTGGACTAATTAGCATGGGAAACCAAATTGAAAAAAGAACAATGGTTGTCACATATAAAATGCCTTTTCTTTTATTGCTTTTACCTTATATACATGAATTATGAGTTTATTAGTCATTTGCATGAATGTGTTCAGTTGATAAAATAATAAGTATACCAACAAAGAAGTAAATTGGATATTTGACATAGGAAGACTTAGGATGTTGTTAAAATTGTAAATGCAATCATCAGTAGGAAATTACAAAGGCAGTGATTAGATTCCAGCAGCTATGTTAATAGTTGGTTGTTATCTATACCTTTTAGATTAGTATTACTTAATGATAGCTAGAGTGTTCAAAAGGCTATTACCTCAGGCTAATTTTAGTCTGCAATAATGTTTGTAGGTCTTCAAATAAAGTAACACACAGTTTCGGGTTACATAAGGGAAAAATTGTTAGACACATACAGTATTTATAAGGCACTGAATTTGTGACATTCACCAAACATCACTGCAGGGGAATCTTTCTAGTCATTGTGTTTTTATAATACAGTAAATGATTAATTGCTACTGGTCATTGCCTTGGGAATGTCACATTCACTGCTTTGTAAACATGTTATGTTTGTATGTATACAAATTATTATTAATGCAACAGCTTGAATCAAAAAGTAAATATACTATGCACAATTTACTAAATTTGCTGTTTTACAACTTTCAAAAATTCTAAAGACAACTTTTAACCGGTTCCTGCTCTTTTATTCCCACTACCCAGTTATATGGTTTTCAACAAAGGGGATGTTTTACTAAAGGACAATAACATTTTTTCTTTGCATGGGAATTTTCACTTAGCTTGGTAAATTTGGGGAAACTGTACTGACTGCCTTCATTTAATCATGCCCAAGCCAATTTTTTTTTTTTTTGTCCATGCATGTGATTGACTCTGTGCAAAGTGAATTTTCACTGTATTGATTAAAATGTGCAAAAATTCCCTTTTACAGTGAACATACTTTATGCCTTCAGTAAATCAGCTCCAACGTTCTTATATTCTTTACACTGACCCTGCAAATAAAGTATTTGAACAGTACAGAAAAAAGAATGCTCCGCCTTCATTGACGGCGTATTGCCGAATACCTCCTGTTTGACAGTTATTATATAGGTAAGGGCAGGGCCACCTGGGGATGTTGCCTTGTGGCAACGCCCCCCTTGTGACATCATAAATCTGTGCATGCTGGGTCAGTGGCATCACAAGAGAGCGGTGCCACTGCATCCTTAACTGATGACTCATCAGCTGCCAGCAGGCATTCCCGCTGACAGGTGAATGCAAACAAAAGAATGCTGGCAATTAAAAATTCAGAAAAAAAGAGCATGGGGGTCCTCCCCAATCCATATCAGGCTATTTGGTTTTGTTATGGATTTTAAGGGGGAGCCCCATGCCATTTTTTTTAAAAAAAAGTGGTGTGTGGTCTCCCCGCAAAAGCCATACCAGACCCTTATCTGAGCATGCATTTCAGCAGGCCAGCAAAGCGGGGACGAGTGAGCTCCACCTTCCTGACCTATGCCAGACCACATGCCCTCAACATGGAGGAGTGCTTTGGGGCAAGGGGGCTCTTCCCACAACCTTGGCCGGTGGTTGTAAGGGTCTGCGGGCAGGGGGCTTATTAGAATCTACTAGTCATTTTCATAAGATCCGACGGTGTCGGCGTATCAGGAGATACGCCGTCGTATCTCTTTTGTGAATCTGGCTAAAAGAATCTATCTGAAACCAAACAATTTTTTTTTTCTATTCTGCACATGTCTATCATTAAGGTCATCAAAACATCATGAGGTTAATTGATAAAAAGGCAAATAGGCTGTTCACTTTGTCAGAAAATTTGCATTTTGCATTGGAATTTTACCCAGAGCTTGGTGAATGTGGTAAAAAGTTATTGTGCAAAGAGTACACAATTGCAAAAAAAAAAAAAAAGCATTTAGCTTCGCATACTCAGGGGAATGTAATTTAATAAAATATATACTTTTAAAACATTTACCCATTTTGCCCATGGATGGGGATTCTTATCCATTCATCAATAAGTGATGTAGATTCTCCAGCCGTCGGACCAAAACCCTGGGGGGTATTTTATTACCTAGTCTGTTTTTATCCAAAGGTTTGGAGAGGGAATGGTTAAACACCACTGGATCATATGCCTGTGGTGTAAATACATGTCACTTTTGTACAAAACATGACAAGAAATAAAAAACAGTGCATTCTTGTTCAACAGGAAATTAGTTTTCTCTGCCAGATTACATTAATTGTGGTTCTTCCAATGTGATGTATGCTTGGGCACTCCACAGTATATGGACTTCACAACAAGGCCTCCAAGGACAAGAGTAGAGGTGCATTTTCATTCAACATTGTATCAAAGTGATAAGGAACTGTCAAAGTATCTATGCCTCTTAAATATGTTCATCTTGGAGATATGGCCTCTTTTACTTTTTATGGCTTGGAGAGAGTGAGAAATCCACCTAAAAGGGGGGGGGGGGTAATACCCACCGTAAGCTTCTCGAAAGAGAAGTCTGGTGGATATTCAATTTAAAAATGAGAATTCCGGTTGGAATGAATTACAGATATGATGTGGATCTGTTTTAAGTTAGTTAGTGACACTAGCTATTATTACCATCAACCCGCAGTTTGTGTCTCTTCCACCTATTTCCATTTCTCTGATACTCCTTGCCATGAGATCCTTGTTGTTTTTTTTTAAATATTAGTCTTGATCTACGCATGTAAAATAGTTGTATTTATTCATTTTTAAACTATAGTATTTGTGTTCATTAAATTGTAACCTTTTCTTTCTTTCATGCATATTATTATCCATGTATCATTATATATATCTTTATCTGTCAAGTTACCATTCCTAGAGAGTCTTTTTTGCAGCAGTGATTCTTATTTACTGCTAATTATACCAATTAACTAATGGAAGTGGTTACAGTCACTTTGTTTTATACATATATGTGTGTTGTTCATATTGGTGCCTATGCTGTGAGCAAGGCTACTCGCCAAAACATGTCAACGGCTACCTTGTAACTTGGTTTTATTTGAATAAAGCATATGGATGGATTCCAGAGTGCCGGCTCTTCCAATTCATTTCTATTTAAGTGTTTGTGACACGTGGGAGGATGTCTGAACCTGAGCACCCGGAGTGGAGATACCAGTGATCAACTATTTACATTTTTTTTTTCATTCACTAAGTTCTAGGGAAAATTCCCTTTGATTCCAAAGTAAACAATCTATTTGCATTTAGTAAATCACCCTCCATAAGTTTTTATATCAATATCATAAACAAAACATATCCTATTATGTTATTTGATAACATATTTGTTTTGATAAATTTAGATTTTGTATGGTTGTTATACATGCTCACTGTTTCTCATCAGTTAAATATATTTAAATATTTATTTTTTATATATACCGTATTTGTCGGCGTATAACACGCACTTTTCCCCCCTGAAAATAGGGGAGAAATCACGGGTGCGCGTTATACGGCGATAGAGTACCTCGGAGGAGAAGGAGGGGGAAGAGCGCCGCCGGAATTACTGAGCCGCCATGTACTGTTTACTCGGCTCTGACGTCACACACACGTCCCACCTCCACCACCGGCATTGGTCCAATGTTCTGTCAATCACAATAGCTGGTCCAATGGCGATGGCGGGACTGTGTATGTGACTGCCGACTGAGAGTCGAGTACTGTAAACAGAAGATGACAGCTTGGTGATTTTGGCTGCGCTCGTCCCCCTCCTGATTTCCTGCACTGCATGAGAGATATTAAGGCTGCAGATAGGCATCAGGCTGCATTGGAAGGGGGCAAATCAGGCTGCAGATGGGCACAGAGGCTGCATTGAAGCTGCAGATGGGAATCAGGCTGCATTTGAAGGGGGCAGATCAGGCTGCAGATGGGCACAGAGGATGCATTGAAGCTGCAGATGGGCATCAGGCTGCATTGGATGGGCACAGATCAGGCTGCAGATGGGCACAGAGGCTGCATTGAGGCTGCATTGGATGGGCGCAGATCCGGCTGCAGATGGTCACAGAGGCTGCAGATGGGCATCAGGCAGCAGATGGACACTAATCAGGCTGCATTGATTGACACTGACTATTATTTTGCTTCAAAGTGGTGTATTTGAAAAAAAAAAATCCTGAAACTTTCCTCTTAAATTGGGGTGCGTGTTATACGCCGGCGCGTGTTATACGTCGATAAATACGGTAGTTTGTATTAATGATTTCATGGTTTATTCTGAACTACCATCAAGGCAACATTCAGCACAGGCATTTTGATTTGTGTATATAAAGCCTCAGGGCAGATTCATTATGAATAACTCATTTAAATGTCCCCAAAGTATTGGATACCATTACATTACAGATGTTAAATCATTTAATGCAAACTATATAAAATACAGTATATGTATATTTGTATAAAATAGCAACCATACAAATAATATAATTGATGCACATGTCGTGTACCATTTTATTCCGTGAACTATTTGCTTATTTAAGAATGGCCTTAGGATAAAATTATTGCAGATACTTCCATGTTTATTGTTCATGACGAGTTAAGGCTAAAATTATTTCTTCTAATTTTGTTGCATACAGAGGTCTAGAATTATGCTACAATTACAGCATAAAAACTAATAGATTTCATTATTTAATACATATTTTTTTACATCTTTATTAGTTACATCATTGATAACAGGCCAATTAAAATATGTCCTTTCTGCTTAAACCTGTTAAGTTATTAAGCTGGTTAATCACTAAATTGTGATGTTCCAAAGAGGATTTTAATTAATCCTCTAGAGCAGGCCCGGACTGGGACAAAAAACAGGCCTAGGCATTTTAGACTGAGCAGCCCGAGGGGGGGGGGGGGGGTCTGCGTCATTCGCGGGGGCTGTTGGTAACGGGATCTGGGGTTCCAGGATGTGTGGATTCAGTTACAGTAACTTTTTTAGTGTAATGTGTCAGATTGGGGCCAAAGCCAGATATAACAGAGTACTAACAAAGCCAGTTATTAAGAAAAACTCCTTTATAACTGGCTCTGTGAGTAATATACTACAACTGGCTTTGTGAATACTGCAATGCCAGTTTTAAAGCATTACTCACAGAAGTATTGCTTTATAACCGGCATTTTGAGTATTACTTAACCACTTAAGGACCCCTTCACGCCGATATAAGTTGGCAGAATGGCACGGCTGGGCACATTCACGTACCTGTACGTGACCCTTTAAGCCCAGCGGTGGGGTCGCGTGCATGCCGCTGGCGCGTGCACGCGACCCTGTCCGAAGCTCCGTGACTGCGCCCGCGGGATCCGCGGGCCCGATTGCCTCCGGTGTCCCGCGATCGGTCCTCCGGAGCTTAAGAACGGGGAGAGGTGTGTGTAAACACACCTTCCCTTTTCTTCGTTGTGGCAGTGTCATTGATCGTGTGTTCCCTAATATAGGGAAACACGATCGATGACATCACACGTCCAGCCCCGCCCCCCTACAGTTAGAAACACATATGAGGTCACACTTAACCCCTTCAGCGCCCCCTAGTGGTTAACTCCCAAACTGCAATTGTAATTTCACAATAAACAATGCACTTTTATAGCATTTTCTACTGTGAAAATGACAATGGTCCCTAAAATGTGTCAAAATTGTCCGATGTGTCCGCCATAATGTCAGGGTCACAAAAAAAATCACTGATCGCCGCCATTAGTAGTAAAATTTTTTAAAATGCAATAGAACTATCTCCTATTTTGTAAACGATATATATTTTGCGCAAACCAATCGATAAACGCTTATTGCGATTTTTTTTACCAAAAATAGGTAGAAGAATATGTATCGGCCTAAACTGAGAAAAAAAAAGTTGTTTTATATCTTTTTTGGGGATATTTATTATAGCAAAAAGTAAAAAATATTATTTTTTTTCAAAATTGTCGCTCTATTTGTTTATAGCGCAAAAAATAAAAACCACAGAGGTGATCAAATACCACAAAAAGAAAGCTCTATTTGTGGGGAAAAAAGGATGCCAATTTTGTTTGGGAGCCACATCGCACGACCGTGCAATTGTCAGTTAAAGCGACGCTTTGCCGAATGTCAAAAATTGGCCTCTTCCTTTACCTGCATAAAGGTCCGGGTCTTAAGTGGTTAAAGACCTCTTTCACACTGGAGGTGTTTTTAGGCGCTTTTGGGCTAAAAATAGCGCCTGTAATGCTCCTGAAAAACGCCTCCCCTGCAGTTTGAGAGCCTGAGTGCTTTCACACTGGGGCGGTGTGCTTGCAGGACGTTTGAAAAAGTTCTGCAAGCAGCATCTTTCAGGCGTTCTCCACTGAAAATCCATTGAAATCAATGGGCACTGCTGCTGAAGCGCCAGAAAAGTGCTTTGACAGCTGCGCTTTTAACCCTTTATTCGGCCGCAAATGGGGGGTTTAACGCCCCCCTGCCCCAGTGTGAAAGTACAAAGCATGTTAAATATTTCAGGGGGAGGAGTGCCCAGAGGTAGTGGCGTAGCATAGGTTGTCAGCATCCGGAGCAAGGCAGGTAATTTGCGCCCCTTAATCCGTGGACTTACCTATTCTTGTCTTGCACCCAGAGAACTCCGTCGCGCTCCTGCTGCCATGGAACCTGAAATGACATCAAGGGCAGCACACTCCTCTAAATTTTGCACCCGGGGCCACAGCCAGTCTGCCCTCCCCCCCACACTATTCCACTGCCCAGACAGCAGGCACACACTGATTAAAAAAGCCTGGCCATGAGCTGGCTGATTTGAAGACTGCAGTCACATAAGGAGGAGAAAAATGGCATAATTACCATTAACAAAGGAGCACTCTCTGGCCCTGGAGCATTAGATCCAAATCCCTTCACCAGCAGCAAAGAAGTTGGCGGGAAGACAGGTGTGTGTACATCAGCCGCGCTGCTTTCCCAGCTTTCATATGCAGAAGGCGGGTCTGAGATCCTGCAGCTGCGAATACAGAATACAGAAGGTGGTGGTGTGGAAGGACTCAGCCCACCTTCTCTCCTGATTGCCAGGTGACCAACGGCTGTGAGGCGCATGCATGAACCGGGACCTTCGCCATGGCCTAGGTTGCTATGGTGCGGTTTGGTGGGCGGGGAATATGCAGGACATCGCCCGCGGCCGTCTCTGCATCCCACCAGCCACCAGCAGCCATCCCACCGCAATCCGCCCATCCAACCACAGCCATCCCCCACAATCCGCCCATCCACCCGCCGCCATCCTCCGCAATCCACCCACGGCCGTCCTCCGCAATCCACCCACGGCCATTCTCTGCAATCCACCCGCGGCCATCCTCCGCAATCCACCCGCGGCAGTCCTCCGCAATCCACCCGCGGCAGTCCCCTGCAATCCACCCGCGGCCTTCCTCCGCAATACACCCATCCACCCGCGGCCGGCCCTGCAGTTTTCCTACGCAGTCCAGCGGCCTGTCCCACCGGGAAATTGCCCGGTGGGCCCTATGGCCTGCTCTAGAGATTAATCAATTAAGTAGATATTCTAATGATTAAGATAGCCAAATAAATTCACATACTAACTGTTCAAAAAAAAAAAATTATTAGAAGTAAAACGGGAAAGTGGTATTAAAAAAACAAAAACAAAAAGCAATGCATTATTAAATATGTAGTGGGAAAGAAGAACTAATTAGCAGCAGATGTAATGGATAAATCCTCAATCGCCATACTAGAATATTACTTGTTTAATCAAACAAACTGTCTTTTAAGAACTAGAAATAATGTGATGATTAATG
Organism: Rana temporaria; assembly: GCF_905171775.1. Lineage (NCBI taxonomy): Eukaryota > Metazoa > Chordata > Amphibia > Anura > Ranidae > Rana > Rana temporaria. Next base: position 152,753,620 of record NC_053490.1, read on the forward strand.
CTATTCTCCTAATTATGTCCTTTTTCTGCTCATTCCTGGGTGGAACACTATTAGCTGCCTAACCGTCATGCTGATATCCATGCATAAATATTTGAGACATTGATTCAAACCATGTATATCAGTGGTTCTCAACTCCTGTTCTCAGGACCCACTAATAGGCCATATTTAACATATTTAAGTCTTACCTTGGGGAGATGCAGACTAGAATACTGCCATTACCGAGCAGCAAATGATATCACATGTGATATATTTCAGTTATCTTGCAAACCTGCCTGTTAGTGTGTCCTGGGTACAGGAGTTGAGAACCACTGATGTATACAGATAAAGATAGCTGACTTTGTCTGATGCTTTAATCTGCATATTTGTTCCAGGTCAGTAAGTAGGTAATCAACATAAAAACCAAGTAACAAGCATTTCAAGAAGAAGTTAGCAAGGAAAGCCCATATTTTTACAAGACAGATTTACTTTTAAAATATAACTATACAGTTGTATATTTTTCAAACCTTCCCTAGCAACATCCTCTCAAAATCCTTTAATTACCTGTCTGCACTCGTACCAGATTCATGCCATGCCCCAGGGGATCCGCAAAGCCACTACTGCAAACTCTACTGGCCAATCCTTTACTTCTTTTACACCTGCATGGAAAAATCCATTTCATTTCTACCAAAAGACTGTTTATCATATGTCCCAAAAATGGAAGATCTATCCGTAGAAATGTATTAATATTGTTTCCTGTAGTGACATAAGTGGTGGCATAAAAAAACATCAAGCACAATGGGGGTCCAGACATTTACCCGACATAGAAGTGTGTCAAATTTCACCATATTTAAGAGAGCAAAGATTGGTGGAGCACTGTGGGGGGGATATACAGATAAGTACTAAATGTTATCTTTGCAGGAAGATTTTTTTTTTTTTTAAATCCAGCGACAGAGCCACTTTAAAGAAAAAGTTGTTCCTCATATTAAATTACATTGGTGTCATATTATGTTACTGGTTTAGATGTATAGATGAAACACTGTACTTTATACCTATTCACTGGAATGATGGCTGCCATAGAAACAATATTGTATTATTCATCATTTTTATGTAAGAAGCTGTGGATTTCTGCTTCCTTAAATTCAGACTTTAAGAATACTAATGCAAGTGGTACATCACATCATTTATCTAACAAACAGCCTAGACTATCAAGCAGAACAAATTCACGCATGATATTATTATAATTTCTGCCATATGTTATGTTATTCTGATATGTGGGGATAGGGGCAGCAATCACTTTTGTTATGCTAATTTTTGCACTGCTTGTATGGTATAAATTACAAGACTGAATCCCCAAAGTTTCATTAGATTTCTCTACTCTTCCTGTTTAAGCTGCTTGCACATTTCCCAATACTGCATAAAATACCCATTTGTAATTATGTTTAACCTTTGTAAAGCCTCTGTGTAAAGTCAACTCATTAATCTTTAACCTGACAAGCCTTAGGGGCCTTGAAATCAGTGCAGCTATGTATTAGATGCAAAGAGACCACCGACTGGAAATACAAAGGGGTAATTAGGGGGAGGTGTGGAAAGGAATAGAACAAAACTAAAGGGATATGATTATCTTATTCTAGATGTCAGCTAGCAGCGTGGACAAAGGGATTCAAATTCAAAATTTTAAATGTACAATATAAGCATTAATCTTGGTAACAAACTGGCTGAACTGCTGCCCTCATCATGACGATAAAATGAACATATCTTTCTAGCAAGGTAAGGTAGGAAATGCACAGATCATTTTAATAACGTTTGTGCTTCACCTACTTTATAGACTAAAACAAGATAGGGTACATCCATAGCACAAAGAAATTACTAATTTTCTGTGGAAGTAACCACTTGTTAACCTTCAAAGTCCTTTACTATAATAACTCTTATTATATTTTTTCTGTTACTTGTACATCAATGCAAAAATAAAAAATATGGATTATAGTGTTTGAACATCAAAAATATAAAAAAAAAAATATAAAATATATAATATATATATATATATATATATATATATATATATATATATATATATATATAAATATAAAAAAAATATATAACAACATTTTCTGAGAATGCAAACAACGACACTCCCCCTACCTCTGTTTGGGTTGCTCATAAAGCTGTCCTCCGGGGACATATTATCAAATTAGCTGCCACCAAAAATAGAGAAAGATTAGCAGAAATTAAATCCCTTACCAATGATCTTAATCATTTATATAATAAATTAAGTCATTTGGCTTCCCAAGATATCACCCAGCAGATTCAAAATAAACGGGACCTAGACCACATATTATCTACCAACACTGAGAGATCTCTCAGATTTTCAAAAGCTAAGTTTCTATTACACAGCAATTCCCCCTCAACTATGTTCGCCAGAAAATTGACTCAAGATAGTAGACCCACTCATGTATACAAGCTTAGGTAATTTAGTAAAGTAAAGGTAATTTAATTACACATCCACAGAAGGTTTTGAAAATATTCACATCCTTTTATAAAGATCTTTTATCAAACCCTCATGTTGATCCAGACATCACCTCCAACTCTTGGTTGGACAGTTTACAAATACCTACTCTTGACCAACGCCATATAGACTCCTTAAACAAACCCTGTACTGCTGAGGAAATCTCTCTAATCATCAAATCCCTTAAAATCTCTACAGCCCCTGGCCCAGATGGATTTACTACTTCTTACTATAAGAAATTTGCCCCCCTTCTGGCCCCCAACCTTACAACACTCTTCAATCATATTTTAAACGGCAACCACTTCCCTAAAGAAATGTTATTGGCCAACCTTATCCAATAAAAATGAATATCATCCCTAAACTACTATATTATTTTCGCGCCCTCCCTATCAACTTATCAAAAACCAAATTAGAATCTGTTCAACGCACTATTAATAAATTCATTTGGGCAGATAAAAAACCTAGATACAGTTATGTTCTTATGCATAGGCCTCAATCGAAGGGTGGATTAGGCCTCCCTAACCTATGGCAATATTTTCTTGCCGCTAGGCTGTCCCAACTCTCACAATGGTTCTCCCCATCCCAAAATATACCCTGGAAAGACTTTGAATCCACCTCAATTCTTCCCTATCACCTTCAAGGCTTACCTTGGTCCAACTGTGTCCTGTACCATAAACTACTGAAACGTAACATGATAGTTGCTCATCTATTCCAACTTTTTTTCCAATAGTTTTTTATTGAGTTTTAACATGAAAGAAAAAGACATATTGCAAGCATCTGGATTCTCCACAACGCAGTGCGGAGAACCGCCAACATTTTCGTGCAGTGACACGACAGAAGTGCATGTTAACTGGACTTTAGTCCAACCATAATAAAATAAACAAAACAAGAAAAAGTAGCGTAAAGTAAAGGTATGCTTATCTCTAATAAACAATCACCGCCTTTCCGGTGAGCGATAATGCAATTTACTATCGAATGTCTTGTATCAGTAATAACATAAAACCAAAATACTTGTAAATGCTTACTGGGGATAACAACAGGGAAAAAGGGAGAAGAGATAGAGTGGGAGAAAAGGAAGAATAAGAAGTAGAAGAAGAAAAGGAAGAAGAAGAGGAAGAAGAAGGAGCCGTATCAAGACTGAAGTAGTATGTAGTGCATATAGAGATCCCATTTAATACAAGTAGCAAGTAACAATGGCAGTGGTAGTAGACGGTTCGCATTGGGTAATTAAGAGTGATACCAGCTATTCCAAAGCTCCCAATGTTTGCTCGCACCAGATCTACCTCCCGTACCTAAGTCAAACATTTGTTCATAAGTTCCATGTGTGTGGATTATTTGCACTGTCTCGGCCAGGCCCGGAGGTGAAGGGTCCCTCCATTGCCTAACCAAAGCCAGTCTCGCCACCATTAGCACATGGGACAGCAAGGATCGAAGATGGTGTGGTACTGAGTCCATCTCCAGGGAAAGCAGTGCCATTCCCGGCTCTGGACCCAGGGTGAAGCCTGTCACTTGATGTATCAGTTTGAATACTGAGTTCCAATATTGAGTAATTCTAGGGCATGCCCAGAGCAAATGGTACAGTGTGCCAATATTTCCGCACATCCTCCAACATAGGGGGGATCCTCCAGGGGCAAACTTAAATAAGCGGTAGGGTGTGAGATACCAACGCAGCAGGAGCTTTTGGCACATCTCCCACAGGTTGGCACTCCTAGTGGATGAGTATGTAGTTTTGAGGGCTATTTGCCACTGTTCTTCCGAATACGCTTTATTGAAGTCTCTCTCCCATGCTCTCATATTGGGAGTCTTTTGGAACACACATTTATTTTGTAAGAGAGAGTAGAATAATGAAATGCCCCTCACTTTTGGCGATTTGGAGAGGTAATACTGGGGGATCTGCCACGGGAGAGAGATAGAAGTCTCCCTGAAAGTCTTCAGGAGGTGACTTATTTGCAAATACTTGTAGTGGTCGGCTGATGGAATAGCTAATTCTAATTGAAGTGTTCTAAAGGTCTTAAGTGCCGGACCAATACATAAGTTCTCAACTGTCAGCCCCCCCCTCCTTGTCCCACGTGGTGAGAGAAAAATTGGGAATGAACAGTGACAATGCCGAGATGGGGAGCTTCAACGATGAGGATCGCTGGTCATGGAATGGGTGCAGTAACAGTGACCTCCAAGCAGCCACCGATCCATGAATCGTTGGGCTCATCTTAGGAGATGGGCGGGGCAGGGAGGCACTAGACAATAAGTAATCATATAGGTTTCCTCCAGGTATCTGGTGACTCTCTAGTATAGACCAAAGACTAGGTGTTGTGGAGGGAAACCAACCTCTCAGTTGGGCAAGGATGGAGGCCGAGTGGTAATCTCTAATGTGCGTGTGTCCAATCCCCCCTGCTGATCTATGCTTGATTATCTTACTAAATGCACATCAAGCTCTCTTGCCTCCCCATAGAAACTGATTAATCAGGGCTTGTAAAGAGGAAAAGAAGGACGCAGGGGCTGGCAGAGGCATTGTTCTAAAGATGTAAATTATTTGAGGGAGAATTTGCATCTTGAAGGCCGCCAAGTGGCCGGACCAAGAAAGTTCAAATCTTGCCAGGTTGCTCAACTTAGAGGGAAGTGACTGTAGGAGGGGGTAGTAATTTTCTTTAACTAATTCAGAGGATTTGGGAGTGAGAGTGATACCCAAGTACGAGATCCCCTTTTCTCTCCAAACATATGGGAATCTCGAACTCAAGGATCGCTGAAGCTCTGGGGAAACACCCATTCCCAGGATGTAAGACTTGGTGTCATTGACCTTATAGTAAGATACTGATGAAAATAGTCTTAATGTTTCCTGAACTGAGATCAGAGAGGATTCCACATCCGTAAGCATCAGGATGATATAATCCGCGAAGAGGCTTATAGTATGTAGTGAATCTCTGCTTCTAAATCCTTTGATCTGGGGATGCAAACGAATGTACGAGGCCAGAGGCTCCATAAGTAGATTAAATATAAGCGGGGACAGCGGACATCCCTGGCGGGTCCCATTAGTGATATTGAATGAGGAGGATAGCATGCCCGATATATATACTTGTGCTGATGGGTTGGTGTAAAGTGCCATTATTGCAGAGTGAATTTCCCCCACAAAGCCAAACTTGGTGAGAACCTTTGCCAGCTACTCCCAGTGTATCCTATCAAACGCCTTCTCTGCATCCAAAGCAAGGAGCAGAGAAGGCGTTTTGGTCACATTTGCTGCATGAATGATGTTTATTAGGCGTCTCGTTGCGTCCGCCGTCTGCCTACCCTTCGTGAAGCCTGATTGATCCATGTGGATCAGGGATGGTAATAAGTCAACCAATCTGTTTGCAATGAGTCTGGCATAGAGCTTCAGATTGTTGTTCAACAAGGAGATCGGTCTGAAGTTCTGTGGTGTGTTTGGGTCCTTCCCTGGTTTCGGAAGTGCCACAATTAGAGCACGGAGCATCTCATTCGGGAAGGATGAGGAGGAGACCGCTTCATTGTACACCCTGGATAAATAAGGAGCTAGATCAAATTTGAATGCCTTGAAGTACTCCCCTGTGAACCCATCCAGTCCAGGAGATTTGTTGATAGGTAGAGAATCAATGGCTTTAACAATCTCCTGGACCATGAAAGGTGAGTTAAGTTCAGCCAACTGGGATGACGTGACTCGGGGGAGATTGACCTGGTCTAGAAAATTTGCAATCATGGACTCGGTGGGTTGAGTCGTGGCTCGGTCTTCCCGCAAGTTATACAGGGAATTGTAGTAGCAACTAAACGCATCCGCTATGGCCTGCGGGTGGTACAACTTTTCCCCAGTAATAGGATGTAAAATGTAAGGTATTTTAGTCTTATATCTGATCCCTCTAAGGCGGTTGGCTAGCAGCTTCCCGGCCTTATTGCCGCTAACATAATATGACATCTTAAGGTGTTTAGTTGCAAGATCAAAATTATTAAGTAGTACTAGTCGCAAGTCATACCTGAGCTGCGATAGCTGGGCGGATAACGTCGAGGAGGTATCTTTTTTGTTTTGAACTTCTAGGGTATGAATTTCGGTAAGCAAATCCTGGATGCGCTGTCTCCTCCTTCTCCTAACCCCAGCTCCCATTTTTATCAACACTCCCCTCATATATGCCTTATGGGCGTTCCAAAGAATCATAGGATTAGCGACAGAGTTGGCATTATTAGCAAAAAAAATTGACAGTTCTTCCTGCAGTTGGGCCTTAGATTCCCCATCCTGGATCAGCCTCGAGTTGGACCACCAGACAAAATATGAATTCACGCCTGGCGAGTCGGCAACCGACAGCTTCACCGAGGCATGGTCAGACCACGTGATGTCGTTAATCTTGGATGCAGTTACTTTGGGCAACAGCCACATGTCTGTGAGAAAAAGATCGAGCCTGGTATAGACTTGGTGACTCGGTGAAAAAAAGGAAAAGTCCTTCTCTGACCCATTAAGACATCTCAAAACATTGTAGAGTTCTTGTGTGTGAAGGAGCGGCTGTAGTGAGTGGCGGTGTCTATTTGAACAAGATGTAGAGTCCACAGTCGGATCAGGGGGAAGATTAAAGTCTCCGCAGAGGAGAAGGTAGCCCTTCTGCACTTGTTTAGCCTTCCCAAGGACTTGATGAAGGAATCGGACCTGGTGGTTATTGGGCGCATACACGTTCACAATAGTATACGTAGTGGAGGCAATATCACATACCAGAATGTGATAATGGCCCAGAGGGTCGGCTGTCTCACTATGCTTGGTGAACGATACTGTGTCTCTAATCGCAGTAAGCACCCCACCCTTTTTGGCTGATGCACTTGCCATGAAGATATGGGGAAACTTAGGGTGAGTGCATGAGGGCATTTTCTGCTTATGGAAATGAGTCTCCTGGGCACAGAGTACATCGCCTTTATGAAGGATAACTTCATTCCACAGGGATTTCCTCTTCACCGGGTGATTCAGGCCCTTGGTATTTATTGTCAGGAATGTAACTGGCATGGTAGGTCCAAACCAAGAGTCATTGCAGAGTAAAGAATGGGTGCATCACTTACAGTTCCCGAAGCTTGCGTACGGTGAGGAGGTTCCACCATCACTTGGAAGGATCCTGGTTCGCCGGGCGGTTCCTCAGTAGGTGGAAGAGGTGTGGATTCTCCGACTGTGGTAGAAAGGCTCCATACAAAAAAGGGAGAGGAAGAAGAAAAAAAAATAGAAATCAAAGTAAACAAAGAAAGCAGTGAAGGGATGGGGTAGGCCATAGCTACCCGAGTGTAGCGTGTACAAACGCTAACTTAGATCAGGGGAAAAAGTCTAGCTTGGTTGACAAACTCCTCAACGGGGAATTACAGCTGTGCGTGGTGTAAAATATCTGTATAGCTTAGCGAGCAATTTAGCGGTGTGAGCGAGCGTTTTTCGCGTCGACTAGGTGCCAGTCATCCTTGACTCGTGATGGATCCTCTCTGTTTGTGCCTCGTGTGTCCCCCTCAGGAATAATGAGCCAGGATTTGAGTAGGTCCAGACCTTTGGAGAGGGAGTCCACAATAAAGTATTTTCCCTTGTTGGTGATGATAAGTTTAGTAGGGAACCCCCATTTGTAGGCTATATTGTGGTTTCTCAAGGCCTTGGAGATGGTATTTAAATTGCGCCTCTTCTGCAGTGTGTGCTGGGACAAGTCCGCAAAGAACTGCAGGTCCTTATGTTGATCAGGGACAAGATCTTTGTTGCGAGCTGCTCTCATCAAGCGATCTTTGATATGGTAAAAGTGGAGGCGTAATATAACGTCCCTAGGTATATTGTCAGGCAAGTGGGACGGTTTAGGTAATCTTTGGATCCTGTCTATGGTAACGTCTAGCGATGAGACTTCAGGCAGGATAGCGGTGATTATGCGGGTAACATGGCCGTGCAGGTCTGGCTGTTGGACTGTCTCTGGGACCCCCCTTATTTTAAGGTTGTTCCTCCTTGCACGGTCCTCAATTTCTTTGATCTTGGCCCTCACTGCTTCCATCTCCTCATCCCTGGCATCATGTGCATCTACTAGGCTGTTAATGGTGTCTGCATACTCCCCCATTTTGGTCTCCATGTGGTCCACCCTGGCAGACACATTCTGTAAATCTGTACCAAATTTGCGCATACAGGACATCATATCGCCATGGAGCGAGGTCCTGAGAGAGACCAGCATGTCCTTAAGTGTTGTGTCTAACACAGGCTGGTTAGTGGTAGGGAAGCGGTCTATGGAATCGGGGAGGTCCCTGGTATTATCCCCGGAGTCTAGGCCCACACTAACCTCCGGAGCAGGATCCTTGGCATCCAGCTTAGGCCGCGACTTCTCCGGGCTCCCCGAGGCAGAGGAAGACACAGAGGATTGTCTCCTGGTGGAAGGTGAGTTCCGTTTTGCCGGTTTAGAGCTGGATTGAGCTGCCTGTGGAGTGCTGGCTGCGGATGGTCCGGGAGGGCCGGCGCCATCTTGTCTCTGCTCCCATGCGAAGTACTCCGTCATTTTTTGAGGCCGCTGGAGGCCTTTTCTTTTGTTCGCCATCCCGCGGGAGGTCAGCAGGACCTGCACACCCGGTCAGTAAGTCTCGATTGCCGCTGAGTGAGCTGTAGTTAGGTGCCGTATCCCCGTTGGTGCCGGAGCTCTTCTCTCATGCGGCCATTCCGGTCCTCGCCAAGCTCCGCCCCCTCCATCTATTCCAACTTTGGCAAAAAATTAAAGACTCATATCTCCTATCCTTGACCATATCTCCTCTCACTTCCTTTTTGGGGGACCCCAGATTCCACTTGGCCTTTACCAACAGACCCCTGTTCATGTTATGGATAGACAATAATCTTACCACACTAAATTCTCTACAATCCAAATGGGTCTTTAAATCCTTTCATACTTTACAGGAAGAATATAACCTCCCCCCCATAGAATACATGAACTACCAACTAATTAGATCCTTCTACTCACAACATTTTTCACTTTCCTCACACTCTACTAATACTTTATTTGAAAGAATTTGTCTAACATCCTCCAGAGACAAGGGAATGATTTCCAGACTATATCAATACCTTAGCAACCTTAATTTACAGGAGAAATCTAACCCGATGCTCTGTTGGGAGAAAGATCTTGATTGTTCCTTTTTAGCAGACTCATGGTACTCCATGTCTGAAAACCTTCAAAAGTGTAATAAAGCAATCTCTTTTAGAGATACTCCAGTAAAGCTCTTTTCTAGGTGGTACCTCACACCCTCCAAATTACATTCATTTTACCCCTCAATATCTCCCAATTGTTTTAGAGGTTGCTCAGAACAAGGCACGTTATTACATACATTTTGGAGCTGCCCTTTTCTAGACCAAATATGGCGTGCGGCAACATCTAGATTTGAGTCATCCTATGGTCATAAAATCTCTCTTACTCCACAAATCTGTCTTTTGTATGCAACAATTCCATATATACCAACTTCACACATGAGGTTATTCCATTCCCTATGCAGCTCGATCCAATGGATGATCGCCCTTAATTGGAAATCTAATACTATCCTTTGGTCACAAGTATTGGAGAGAATGGAAGTTTATAAGATTTCTGAGAAAATATATCATACCTTAAATGACAACCTCCATATTTACAACTCTAAATGGTCGAATTGGAACGTACTATAATACTCTTCTCCTCTCCCTTCCCCTTTTCTTTACCATCACTACCCATACCACTTAAGATATTTCTAGATTGCAATACATTTAAATACTGCTACCTGTTTATTATTACCTTTACTGTAGTATAACGATGATTATTTTGACTGAATGATATACTATGTACTATTCTTCTGACTTTCTATTATTGATTACATTGTCATTATATTTGTGCAACCTTTCATTATTATTACAATAAAAGTTTGTAAACAAAAAAAAAAATATATAACAAAATTAAGGAAGGGTGTCTTTCTCCTCAACAGTTTCATACAGTTTCATAAAGTGAATCAAGAAAATACTGCATTATATCCACTAGATGGTGTTGATGATCATTGTAAATAAGAATTTATTTTCTGTGATCATTGGCTCCATTTAGTGGCCATAATGTGGTATTTATCTGGTTTACTCTATTCATTATGAAAAGGAAAAAAAAACATCAACCTGGAAATATCTTACAGTGTGTTTAAACCCAAAACAAATATTTATTACATTGAAACTTACCGATTCTTAGATGTGATGTCTTCATTAGTTTTTAGTTAGTCTTTTTTTCTTTTATAGTCACCTGGAATTTCTGCCAGTAGGTCTAATATTTTTCAACATAACAAACTGTCCTGCAGATATAGCAGTTAGAGAGTTGAGACAAACCTTTTAACACTGGCAGGGGTGCTTAAATTGATCAGCTTTTATTCATTATTCATGTAAAAATTTTATCCCAAAAGAAAAAAAATATATTGCTGTAACTGTTTAAAAAGTGTTAGCGTTAGCAAATTTAAATGCATCTAACACTACCCCCCTTCCTGACTGACAGTGCTGATGTCCAAAGGTGTCTATGTTGCTTCTTCATCCAGAATGTAGATACTCTAATACAGAATGTGTGTTACTGGCCAGATCACCAGATGAAAACCGAGGAAAATAATCTTATAAAAACAGAAACGAATGCAGCCATCACATCTAATGATTGGTAAACTGCAATATATACATGTTTGACTTTGCGTTTTAATACTGCTTTAATAACATTTGCTTTTCTCCTATGGGATGCTAGGCAGAACATTTAATAAAACTTTAACTTATAAATATAAGATTCAACACTGGACTCATATTTGTGTGGATTCAAATGGCTGCAGCCTTTTATTATAGGTATATAATAATTTTATTAACAGCATATAATCAAATACCAATATGAAAATATATCAACAACAACATGTTGGCTTAGCTATTAAAGCTCAAGCTAATTAAACAATAACTTAAAGTCCCTTTTCTGAAGAAAAGGACAAAAACCTCATAATATAAGCCACAACATGGGAGGCTTATATTATTATTTGTTTTTATAGATCCCTGCTCGTGCCATGACTGATGATGACCTTCATAAGCCAATCGTAGGTAAGTAAAAAAACTAGGGCTGTTACTGATTAGAATTTTCGTGTTCAATTAATCAATTTTTTTAAAATCGATTAATCGACTAATTTCGATTAATTATAAAGCACTTACAGATCCAACTACTTTTAGCTGATCTCCTTGCATTGCAACTCTGCATTAGTCAGTGGTAAATGTGGTATACACTATATACAATCACTGACACTAGTTAGTTTCCACAATCCATGACTTAACTTCACAGTTCACACAAATACAGTTAAATTCAAACTGTAGCACTGACGTAAGTATTTTTTTCTTATTAAACTTTAAGAAAAACTTAGAAAGTTAATTTAACTTTAATTATAAAACTTATCAAGTATATTGACTGTCAGTCACTTTATGTAGGCAAGTAGGCATCACTTTAGCCAGTCACGCAGACATACCAGATTGTTTAAATTTTTTGGAAGCAGACATGATCGCATTTTTTTTGACAATATACCCTGAAGAACTGAACAGTCTTTCACACCGAACAGATGTTGTCGATACACAAAGAATTGTCTGCACAAAACTGCCAAGGACAGGAAAACGATGGTTATTTTTGCCTCTTTCCTTGATGGAGGCTGATGCAGCCTCCTGCTCCACAGATGCAAAGGTACCTCAACCCAATGGGTGCAGTTTGCTTGCATCCAGCAGGGTACGTTTTACTGTCCAGGCTGTCCGGTGACGTCAAGAATTTTGATCGATCAAAAAAATTCAAGATTAATCAAGGAATTTATCTTTAATTTCCCCAGCCCTAAAAAAAACTGTCAAAAACTGTTTTTAACTGTAAATGTGATGAGCGCAAATAAATTAAATATAATATACTAAACTAATTAGAGAGTGATGAAATGTTGTATAAATAAATATATAAATAATACAAATATTAATATAAATGGTGATAAAGGTGCTGAATAATCAAATATTAATGCCAGCGAATCAAAATAATAACAATGAATCAAAAATTGTAAACAACATAAATGCTGTAGCAAACATGTAATGTGCTGAATAGGCAATCCTAGGAATTAGGACCCACGTGACCGGAAGTGACATCCGTCCGTGCTATAGCTACACCAGATCCTAGGATTGCTGTTTTAAATCTTTTTCTGCTTAATGTAAGCCTTTTTAAATAACAATCTTTGGCTAAACGTACTTCACGATTTGGAACTTTTACTTTCTTTCCTGGATTGGACCTGTGGACGCTTGGGATTTGTTTGGAGGCATCCATTTTTGTGAAGACCAGCCTGGTTCACAACAGACGCCCATACAAGCTGACATGCTGTTCGGGAGAGGACAACTTTACACCGCTCTGAGCTACTGCCCTGTTGGGCTAAGGTAAGCGCTCTGTGAGCCCAGTATCAGGAAGGAAGAAGATTGTCCATTATAGGAATCATTTTGAGCATATGAAGTACACTGATTTATGAACTTTACCTCAGTGAATTGCCTCTTGCTTATATGTGACTGGATCCCATAAGCATCATCTCTCATTCATTAGTACCTGAACTTTATTGTTGCATCAGCACTTTACTAGCACTGTGCACATCAGCACATATTAGGCAGGATTGCCTATTCAGCACATTACATGTTTGCTACAGCATTTATTTTGTTTACAATTTTTGATTCATTGTTATTATTTTGATTCACTGGCATTAATATTTGATTATTCAGCACCTTTATCACCATTTATATTAATATTTTTATTATTTATATATTTATTTATACGGCATTTCTTAACTCTCTAATTAGTTTAGTATATTATATTTAATTTATTTGCACTCATCACATCCTTTTATTTATATCTTACACAGTGAGGGGCAGATCCACAAAGTGAGTACGCCGGCATATCTACTGATACGCCGGCGTACTTTCAAATTTCCTGCGTCGTATCTTTGTTTTGAATCCTCAAAACAAGATACAATGGCATCTGGGTTAGATCCGACAGGCGTACGTCTTCGTACGCCTTCAGATCTAAGATGCAATTCTTCGGCGTCCGCTGGGTGGCGTTCCCGTCGCAATCCGCGTCAAGTATGCAAATTAGCTATTTCCGACGATCCACGAACGTACGAGCGGCTGTCGCATTCTTTTACGTCATCTCTAGTCGGCGTTTTCCGGCGTATAGATAAAGCTGCTGTTTGGTGGCGTATAGTTAAACCTGCTATGTTAAGTATGGGCGTCGTTCCCGCGTTTAATTTGAATTATTTTTTTTCGTTTGCGTAAGTCATCCGTGAATCGGGATGGACGTTATTTACGTCCACGTCAAAACAATGACGTCCTTGCGACGTCATTTAGCGCAATGCACGGCGGGAAATTTAGGGACGGCGCATGCGCAGTTCGTTCGGCTCGGGGACGCGCTTCATTTAAATGAAACACGCCCCCCTACTCGCCGATTTGAATTAGGCACCGTTACGCCGCCAGAGATACACTACGCCGTCATAACTTACGGCGCAAATTCTTCCAGGATTCAAACCAAAAAAAGTAAGTTATGGCGGCGTATCGTATCTCAGATACGCTGTGCCGGGGCAGATCTTTGTGAATCTGCCCCTGAGTTGTTTCCACTTCAGATTGAGCTGCATTTACTTGTTCACACTTATTAGTATATTCATCCTATTCACTTTGACCAGCGCATAAGATCACCATCCATTTTAACTGTAAATGTTTTGTCTGACAGCATCTCATATGTGGTGGGTGGAGACATTTCATGCCCCACCCCCACTACTTTTCACGCAGAATTAATGTACATGCAGTTTCATAGGGTGACTAGCTCTGCATTTTCTTTTTTTTATATATATAAATTAGGGTTGTCCCGATACCACTACAACATGATAAACAGTAAAATAAATAATCCGAGGAATGCTTATAAGAAGCAGTATAAAGAGGTCCACGCTTCACAGAGATCAGAAGCAGCAGCAGACCAAGTTCATGTGCCCAAGCTGTGGTATTACAAACACCTGCATTTTCTGGACGATCAAATTGAAGCGAGGGAATGACTTTCGAGTCTTACCTCCACCCTTCCCTCCACCGTTCCCTCCAGCGTTCCTTCCACCGTTCCCCCCCACCCCTGCAGAGGGTGATGAGGAGCAAGCTGAGCTCGAAGAGCCAGATTTCCACATCTTCAGCCAGGTATAGTAGTTTACAACATATTTCTTGGCCTCAAATTATTGTTGGGAATGAGATGTTTTTTAAACCAAAATGAAAGAATTTAAAAAAAAACAGTCGTGCCCAGAAATGATTGTGACAGGGATGCAAACGGATGGGGTCAGAATGAGAGTCTGTTCTATTTTGTTAATAAAATTCTAATTGCAACAGTCATGAGCTTAAAAATGTGTGTGATTGTTGAAGCAAAAACTAAAACCATGTCCCTTTTTTATACACAAGAAGTGCTCAGCCAGGAGGACGAGGCTCCAGAATGTGGCAGCCAGGAGGAGGAAGGGGTGAGTGGCAGACAGGAGGAGGCTGGGCCAAGTGGCAGTCAGCAGGTGCCCAGGCCAAGTGGAAGCACACAGTCCCAGGTGCCCCCCTCCACATGAGAGCCAAGAGACCCAAGCGGATGACACAGTTGGAGGAGAAGTCTCTGAAAGTAATCTGGGACGCAGTTGCCATCGTGAGGGACCCCCTCAACCCTGTAGAGGCCTACAGTTGTTACATGGCTGATAAACTACAGAGAATGGAGGAGGGACAACGTGCCCTCTCTGAGGATCTGTTTGCCAGTGTCATTCACAGGGGAATAAGGGGCCAGCTGACGGAGGCCACACATCTCTGTGATCTGGTCCATCCTTCTCCTCCTCCTCCTCCTGCCACATTCTCACCACCAGAGCCACAGCCTGCAAGGGGGCGTGGAGGGAGCCGTGGAAGGAATACTGCAGGGAGCCGTGGAAGGAAGGCTACAAGGAAGAACAGAAAGTGATTCCCTGGCTTCAAGCTTCTCTGCCAGAAAATGCAGTTTGTTGTTGGAGTACCACAGCTTGGGCACATGCATGACATCTGCTGCTGCTCCTGATTTCTGTGATTTGGGGACCAGATTGTGATCCCAATTAGAGGGACTCCTCAGATTATTTATTTTACTGTTAATCCAATTCATGTTGTCTGCCTTTGGGGTCCAATGTCTGCATATATTCGGCAGATTTTTCAATTGTTGCCCTTCCTCTTAAATTTTTTTTTACCAGAAAAAATTGAGATTTTATTTAAGTTAAATACTTGCCTATGTGTTTTTCTGGTGAATAGCCATAAAACATTTCATAAATACAATGTGTAATTAACAAAGGACACCAACCTCCTTAAGGGGGGAAAACAATTGATAATGTTGTGATAACTTGATAAAAAAAAATGAATATCACCTAAAAATAATAAAAGGAAAAAAATAAATAAAAAGGAGATGTGGAGTAAAGAAAAATATTATGGAGATCTGGCTTTAAAAAAAAAAAAATATTCATGAGATCACAAGCAAAAATTATAAGAAGTCAGTATGTGAGAACTCTGTATAAATACTGTATTTATCGGCGTATACCGTGCACTTTTTTGCCCTGAAATTCAGGGCAAAATCGTGGGTGCGCGATATACGGCGATACCCGCTTCCTGCACCGAGTTTGAACTACTGCGCCGGCATATACCGAGCACAGTACACTCGTGTATAGTCGGGCAGGCTCGGGTTCTCTCGCAGTCACGTCCTGGACATACAGGACGCACAGGGAAGCGGGGATCGAGCGGGGAGGACACCGCAGAAGGACGCCGGACCCGATGAGGAGGACACCACCGAAGCCGCAGACGGACGCCGGACCCGACGAGGCCGCTGATGGACACCACGCAAGACACCAAAACTGTAAGTACTAAAATCTTTTTTTTACAGGAATGCGGATCCACTTTAGGGATGCGCGCTATACGCCGGAGCGCGCAATACCCTGATAAATACGGTACCATCAGCAAAACAACTTCCTTATTCTAGCATTATAACGAAGAAAACAATGCGCTGCATTAAACGATGCAATAATTTACAAAATGTCGAATGTGCTATCTCCATTAACGAATGCTAGTTTTACCAGAACGAGCGCTCCCGTCTTCTAATTCAGTCTGAGCATGCGTTGATTTTTAACCAATGGACTTACCCACAGAGGATCGTTTTTTTCTATCGTTTTTTTAACCATCATAACATTTTAAAACAGGTTCTATTTTTTTTCACTGATGGAAAAAATACCGATGGGGCCCACACACGATCGGTTCGTCCAATGAAAGCGGTCCATCGGACCGTTTTCATCGGATGAACCGATCGTGTGTACAGGGCATTAGTGTTTATATTTTTAAATAAATTGTTTTTACCTGTATATGTGTATACAGTAAGGGCCAGATTCACAAAGGAGATACGACAGAGTATCTCAGATACTCCGTTGTATCTCAGATACTCCGTCGTATCTCAGATACTCCGTCGTATCTCAGATACTCCGTCGTATCTCAGATACTCCGTCGTATCTCTCAGAGTATCTATGCGACTGATTCATAGAATCAGTTATGCATAGATAGCCCTAAGATCCGACAGGTGTAATTGTTTTACACTGTCGGATCTTAGGATGCAGTACCGCGGCCGCCGCGTCGTAAACCAGCGTTCGGTATGCAAATTAGGAGTTACGGCGATCCACAACGGTTTTTCGCGTTCGCTACATCGCTGCTAGTCTAGTTTCCCGTCGCAAATTTAGTCGTCGTTTTGGGTGCCAAAACTTTACACAGCACACGTATGTGCTGTATAAAGTATGGCCGTCGTTCCCGCGTCTAAATTTAAAAATTCACGTCGTTTGCGTAAGACGTCCGGGAATACGGAAGTATGCTACGCACGTCGCCGTTCGAAAAAATGGCGTCACTTCGCGCAAAGCACGGCGGGAATTTCGAAACGGAGCATGCGCAGTAGGTCCGGCGCGGGAGCGTGCCTAATTTAAATGGCACACGCCCCTTTAAATTACACGGGCTTACGCCGGAGGCCGCCAGCGTAGGTTTTCATTGCAAGTGCTTTGTGAATCAGGCACTTGCGATGAAAACTTGCGGCGGTGTAACGTATCTACGATACGTTACGCCGCCGCACTTCTACGTGAATCTGGCCCTATATTACTAAAGAATTGCACTGTTGTGGGTCAAATAGAGAAGTAGCACAGTACAAAATTCTTGCTTTTAGGCTTGCTTTGTCTGACTGAAACCTAAAAGGAAGGAGGTTTATGAAGTTGAATTACTCCTTTTACTCATTTATGTGTTTACATTCCAGCTTGAGCTATTAAAGCCATAGTAAACTGCCACTAAAACAAAAATGAACTGGGCCCCCCTGCAGGGTTAAGTCATAATGTACTAGTATGCACAGCATATTAGCACAATATAACATACTTACCTGTAAAGCAAAACTCTCCCACACAGTGCTGTCATGGATTCCCTGCACTGCGATTTTCAGAGAAGATAGTCACTGCTCCAATTAGGTATGTGGATGAATCCGTATCCTCTCAGAGAAACCCAGGTGCCGGCAATGCACGAAGCAATTGTAGAAAGAAATCTTTGGACAGCCTCACTCTGGAAAAACCTTCTCGGTTGCCTTTTATTGATAAAAGTTATCAAACACCATACATCACAGCAAAGACAGGGGCATACAGCTGACGTTTCGCACTACAATCAGTGCTTACTCATAGCTCATGAGTAAGCATTGATTGCAGTGCGAAACGTCAGCTGTATGCCCCTGTCTTGAATGAATGAATGAATGAATGACTTGTATAGCGCTACACATGCGAACTGAATCGCCTATGGGCGCTTTTTCCAGCCAGAGTCTGCTTGGCTGGTGCGGTCATTTTACCCCGTAGGATCGTGACATGCTTGGGACACACAGTCATACACACAGATATACATATATACACATATATACTGGGCCAATTTTGGACAAGACCCAATTTACTTACCAGCATGTCTTTGGAGTGTGGGAGGAAACCGGAGTACCCGGAGGAAACCCACGCAGGCACAGGGAGAACATGCAAACTCCAGGCAGATGGTGTCGTGGTCGGGATTCGAACCAGCGACCCTTTTGCTGCTAGGCGAAAGTGTTACTCACTACACCACTGTGCTGCCCTGTCTTTGCTGTGATGTATGGTGTTTGATAACTTTTATCAATAAAAGGCAACCGAGAAGGTTTTTCCAGAGTGCGGCTGTCCAAACATTTCTTTCTACAATCACTGCGATTTTCACCCGGTCTTCCTTCCAGGTTCGGAGCTGTGGCGATGTCACGCTCGGCACAGAGCATGGATATTCTGTTCCTTCAGAGCACATATGGTGGTGACGTCACCAGCGGAATCGTTTGTAAATATCTCCTAAACTGTGGACGTTTAGGAGATATTCACTGTACCTACAGGTAAGCCTTATAGGCTTACCTGTAGGTACAAGCTTAAAAGTGAAGTTTACTTCTACTTTAAGCTCTGTGAACATCAGAAAAGTACATGATGTATGCACCACCCTCATTTATGGTTGCCATTTGACTTGCTTGCTGTTGTCTGACCAAACAAATGGGACTCAATATCAATGTTAGTTAAAGTATGAAGCTGTTAAAACAGAAGGAAAAAGTATTGTATTTAAAAATATTTGGAACCTTTACTAAGGAACATTGGCGTGTTTATGATGATGTGAAGTAATTGGCTTTAAGCATTAATTTAGTGTAATGACCAATAAACAAAGTTTTGGTATCTCAGCCCATTGAACATTTTCTCACTTGGCTTTTGAGTCTCCTACATGCCTTTTGACAAAATGTAAACAAAATGTCAAGTGCCTTGGTCATAGGTCTCTTAGAGGCCTCTCTCGCTAGTCTTCTACTTACTTTAGTGAATGACCAGAATTCCAGTTGTGTATGAAAAGAGCATACTTATTGATTCCTTAATGTTTGATTTAACTGTACCTTAATATTGTAATTCATTTTCAGAGACTTATAATCTTGCATTCATTACTACAATTATTTGAAAATGTTTTACTAAACACAGGTGATCTCCATTTAACTATTTATGTGACTATGGAAAATAATTAGCTTCACTAGTGATGATTAAGGCTACATTCACATTTAACAAATGCCATGGGCAGCACCCTGCAATAATCAGTAGATCCTTGCCAGTGGCTCTAAATGCAGCCTGTACACAGCTGTAGTTGTCAGTGGCAGCTGTCAGATTTGTACTCAAATGCCAGCACCATGGCTGTTTGCATGTACATGTGAATAGAGCCTCCAACTGAACATGGATGCAGTCAGTATGTGTCCAAGGTCGTGATTCTATGGAGTCTTGGCCATACACAAACTAGGCTCAGCTATTTAGCCATTTTTGTATTCAGCCATAACACAATGGGGTTGATTTACTAAAACTGGAGAGTGCAAAATCTTGGGCAGCTGTGCATGGTAGCCAATCA
This sequence comes from Rana temporaria, assembly GCF_905171775.1. Classification (NCBI taxonomy): domain Eukaryota; kingdom Metazoa; phylum Chordata; class Amphibia; order Anura; family Ranidae; genus Rana; species Rana temporaria. The sequence continues at coordinate 152,773,545 of NC_053490.1, forward strand.
ACTTCTAACTTCAGCTTGTTCAATTAAGCTCTGACAAAAAAAATGGAAGCCGATTGGTTTCTATGCAGAGCTGCATCCCATTTTGCTCTCTCCAATTTTAGTAAATCAACCCCAGAGTGTTTCTGCATCCAGAGGTAGCATTTAGCCAATGCTGAAAGCAGGAAACTATCTGTCCCTATTGGCTCAGGTGAATGTGGCCTAGGTGTGTCATAGAGGGTATATGCATATGCATTCACTTATTCTGTGATTGTTCATTGTGATTAATTAAAGTCATTTTGCAGAGATGTTTGTTTATGGACAGAAATAAATAAATACATATATAAATCCACTGTGATTCAATGTTCTAACCACAATAAAGTAATAATACATACTTTCACTTTATTTTAATATACAACATCAGATTGTGTTATCATGCACGTGTAAGGGTTAAACACAATATAATAGCTAACAGAGGACAAAAACCTTGAACAAATGAGTTTAAATAAAAAGCATTCAGAGAATACCAAAATTCTGTATGGGGTTGTTCAAGCTGACCTCCTACTATGTACTGTTGAACTACACGTATTAAGAAGACAAAGAATATTCTTCCTGCCAATAGCTAATGAATTTCAGCATTGCTAATGGCAGAATATAGTACAAAAATAAAATAAAATAACAAAACAGTTATATAAAACAATTTACTGCAGAAAGGAAAAACTCCAATGGCAGTGCAAAAAGTTTGTTGCAAACAAATAGTCTTACAGTAGAATACAATATTAATTTGAAAATCTTAAAGGGTATGTCCTCCCGGAACTGATTTAAGTGATTGGGGCAGTCTGATAAGCTTAGTCACCTACTGGTCTCTAATATTTTTTAGGGACTCTAGCAGTGAAATCTTGTGATAGTTCCTAGCTCTGTAGTTTGAGTGTTGCCATCAACCTACTGTTGCAGTCTTTTTTAATATACCAAATATCCAAAGTACAACAAGAAAAATAGGATAAATTATAACATCAGGTGTTGCGCTGACATCAACATTTGTTGCTGTGAGTACAATTAGTGCCAATGATACCTAGTACACACCCTAATTGTTAGGGGGTATCAATTAATGTGCAAATAAGAGAAAACAGTTATATAAATAAAAAATAATATATATAAGTATATGATGCCAAGTTCCTAATATGCATAAAGGACAAAAACCAATAGTGTCACGGTATTAGCAACATAAATCCTTCAGCGGAAGAAAACCCCACACCTAGGTTTAAATAGGGAATGAGGGAACTAGTCCTTTGCTGTTATCAGTGTAAGATGTGCTTCAACACCTGATCTTCCATTCATCCAGGGTAAGCCAGCTCATGCAAGGAGAGAGGAAACAAACATAGTGAAAAACTGTATAGCAGAAAAAACAAAATAAGCAATACGATGATTGCACTCACAAAACCCCAGATCAAAGTTCAGCTTCAAAAATTAAAACTGCCGCTCAGTGTCTTCGATCTTCTCATTAGGACGGATCTCCCGTTGATCACGTCACTAGGCTCCTCCCCCACGCGTTACGTCACTCGGCACGTGACTTAGTCATGGGTTGCCATGTAACCATGTCAGCTGAGCTGGCGATGGAGGAAAGCACACGGAGGAGGGACCTCTCACATCATTGTCGGCAGAAATCAATATCGATAAAAAAAACAGATGTGTACAGTACATAAATACAATGACTTTAATTACATAGTTATAAATAAATAAAAACACGGATAAAAATGTAATCCTAAACTTTCAAACCGTTTTTTGATAAACTCAATGAGAATGAGAAGAACATTAATCTAACATACACAATAAGTGAAAAAACAATTCAGTTCATAGATTTAGAAATCTCATTGGATACGCAGAAAATCAGTACAAAGACTTATTTCAAACCAGTGGACCGAAATAGTTATATACCAGTGGACAGCTGCCACTTCGAACCCTGGTTGATCAATATTCCAAAGGGGCAGATGATGCGAATTAGAAGAAACTGTTCAGATACCCAAACATTCCTAGAACAAGCTAACTTGATTGGTACTAAGTTCACCAAAAAAGGATATAATGATGAATTTATACAATCACAAATCAAGAAAGTCCAGGATATCAGAAGGGAAACCCTTATACAAGATAAAAAGAAGATCCCGAAGTTAGACCATGAACTACCGATTATTCTATTCAGCACAGACAACTCGAATCTATTTTCAGAAAATATTGGCCTATCCTAAAAGCAGACAGGCAGCTCCAGAGTATACTGCCCAGTGTGCCTAGGGTGGTGTACAGAAGAGCCCCTACCCTAAGGGATTTAGTGGCAAAAAATGTTCCGGACCCCCCTAATAAAGCTAATAATCTGACCTTTTGGCAAGGGAAAGGGTTCTTCCCTTGCAAACGATGTTATGCGTACAAGAAAACTAACCAAAATGGTCAAAAATGCTCTTGATTTACATCAAATGTAACCCAAAAAGAGTATGAAATCAAAAGCTTAATTACATGTAGAACAGAGGGGGTGGTATATGTACTTCAATGCCCATGTTCACTACAGTATGTGGGACGTACAAAAAGATCCCTATGGAAGCGCATTAGGGAACATGTACAGAACATAGAAAATGGCTACCCAAAGCATAACGTCTCACAGCACTTTGAACAATGTCACCAAAACAATCATAAGGATTTAAAATTTTGGGCTATAGACAAATACACACCCCACTGGAGGGGTAGCCATAAAGTACGCGAACTAAGCAAAAGTGAATCCCGATGGATACACGAGATGGTCACTCTAGCACCGAATGGACTCAACATTGAGTTTGACCTAAATTGCTTTATTGCAGATTATTAATCATGGGTATTAGTTGATTCTATATACATATTTTTTTAATTCATTTAAAATTTTAATAAACAATTCTAACATATATAGTGCAGGAATATGGGATGCATAATGTATATGTATGTATGGTTCATTGGCATATTCTATTCTGGAATTGCATGTTGGTATGCTCATGAGCCATATCGTTAGGATTCTGCTATATGGTGTATTTATTGTGCATATATCTTATATATATCAGCCAGGTAGCTGTGTGCAATGATACAAACATCCACTGGGGGGAGTGCGGTGGTTGAATGTATGCTGAGCCAGGCATACAGAACAGCCATTGTTGTTGCACTCCTGATCACTGGAGGCAGAGTCCTGGTGGTTTTTAACTCAATGTATATCCTTGTATGAAAGTTTAGGATTACATTTGTATCCGTTTTTTTATTTATTTATAACTATGTAATTAAAGTCATTGTATTTATGTACTGTACACATCCGTTTTTTTTTATCGATATTGATTTCTGCCGGCAATGATGTGACAGGTCCCTCCTCCGTGTGCTTTCCTCCATCGCCAGCTCAGATATAAACTCAGCTGACATGGTCACATGTCAACCCATGACTAAGTCACGTGCCGAGTGACATAACGCGTGGGGGAGGAGCCTAGTGACATGATCGACGGGAGATCCATCCGAATGAGGAGATCGCAGACACTGAGCGGCAGTTTTAATTTCTGAAGCTGAACTTTGATCTGGGGTTTCGTGGGTGCAATCATCGCTTATTTAGTTTTTTCTGCTATACAGTTTTGCACTATGTTTGTTTCCTCTCTCCTTGCATGAGCTGGCTTACCCTGGATGAATGGAAGATCAGGTATGGAAGCACATCTTACACTGATAACAGCAAAGGACTAGTTCCTTCTTTCCCTATTTAAACCTAGGTGTGGGGTTTTCTTCCGCTGAAGGATTTATGTTGCTAATAGCGTGACACTATTGGTTTTTGTCCTTTATGCATATTAGGAACTTGGCATCATATACTTATATATATTATTTTTTATTTATATAACTGTTTTCTCTTATTTGCACATTGATTGATACCTCCTAACAATTAGGGTGTGTACTAGGTATCATTGGCACTAATTGTACTCACAGCAACAAATGTTGATGTCAGCGCAACACCTAATGTTATAATTTTTCACTATTGGTTTTGTACACCGCTGTGTATGCAGCTATATCATTTGGTTATTTTTGTTGTGTAGTTTTTTCCGGTGATTGATTTAAGTAGTAGCGCTGTAGTACCACTTCTTCCAAGAAAAATAGGATATTGTCATAACTATCTTGACATAATGATCATAACTAGGGATGAACACTTCCTGGCCTTTGAACTTAGATCCGCTCAGTTAGAAGAGCTAATAACAGGGCTTGCAAATAAACAAAGCCCATCACTGTAAAAGCCTGAGAGTTCCCTGTAGTCATAGTAACAATGTACTTTAGCTGTAACAGAGAAATCATAGGGAGTGTTGCTGACAAACTATAAAGGGAGAGAGATTAGTGCATGGTTTGTAGGCACTGGCAGGTCTGTTAAAGTCTCACTCTGGGAAAAGTAAAAACTCTCCCTTGCAGTGGGGCCACACCAGGGTTAAATGGTAAATTCTTCCTAGGGGATGGGAAAAACACTTTCACTTACTTTTTACTTTTCCTGGATTTCAGCTTTAAAGTAGATGCAAACCCCTTCTGAATGTCATGTAGCTAGCAACATTGCTGTTTAACTTAGATAATTGTAGGGTGAGGATTACTTTTTTCCTTTTTAAATTGTAAAGCTGCTGATGTCCTGCAGCCTTTTAATAGCCAGTCCCCAGAGACACTCATGACAATGATAATAGGCTGTATGTGTTTTTTTCACAAGGCATAGTTCTTAATTGTTGCCTGCTGCAATGTTCTCTTTTTTTTTTCCATGCCTTTTTTTAAATAGAGAAAACAGTAGAATATGCATGGGCAAAATTTATCAGGACAGCAGCTTATAGTTTCTTCTTTGGAGAGTATATGACAGGGTAATTTATATGCAAAAGATTGTGAGAAACTGTGGCAGAGCACTGTCAACCCATAGCACAAAGTGACCATACAAGGACCTTTATTTTCATATACCCAACTGGTAGTTTAATTTTAAAGCAAGTGATTAAAATAGAAATATGCTTTCCAAGTGAGGTTATCCTATTAACGCTTATGTGAGGCTTTACTGATTAGGTGTACAGCTTATAATGAGCAAATCTGCATAGGTTCAACTTGAGTTAATTGAAACCTGTTTTGTTTTTTGCCATACAACATAGGTTCATCCTTTTAATGTGACGTTGAGGGTGGCATGTTATGTTTAGCTTTACTTAAATAGATTAGCAACACCCCATCAGGTTAATTTCAACTTGTGGGATGTATATATATATCATCCAATACATGGCAATATAACCACCATATTAGTTTTGCAGGCTGCAATATAACCACCTTTCCCGGGTTCATTCATCCCACCAGGGTACTCGGGACTAGTCCAATTGCATACACTGTGAACACTGTGAAGAGTGGAAGGAACAAAAGTTCATTCCCCACTTCTATGACATCAGAAACTGGAGAAAAGGATTATTTCATTTAAAGTTTTGATTTGTTTATTTTATCAGTACTTACCAGCCGATCAAACTGGAACAATTCATTTAAATAAAATAAATAATAATAAAACATTAATTAAAGTGTCCCCAACCACCCCCCCCCCAAAGGCAAACATGCATGTAGATCCCGCATGCATAAATTAATGGTGATCGTACCAAGCATGTCAAATGTCAGAGCAAGGGCAGTAATTCTAGGGCCAAATCTCCTGTATAAACTGGTAACCTGTAGAAGTGTTTAAAGCTTTGCTGTATAGTTTGTTACTATTCTACAGGCTTGAATTTTTTTAACTGTGACATGTTTGGTGTATATGTAATATAACATTATCCTTTATATTTTACCAAAAAAAATGGGTGTTATGTGTTTGTGTTCACTAAAATTAATAAATCCCAAATATTTTGCATTTGAAAAAACTGCTGTGCAAATATCGTGTGACATAATGCAACAACCACCATTTTATTTTCCAGGGTCTCTGCTTAACCACTTCAATACAGGGCTTTTTCACCTCCTAACTGCCCAGGCCAATTTTCAGCATTCAGCGCTGTAACATTTTCAATGACAATTGCATGGTCATGCAACAATGTGCCCATTTTTGTCCCCACAAATAAAGGAAAATTTAAATGAAATACTTACCGTAATTTTCCTTTCCTGATGGACTCCATGGCAGCCTATGTGTGGGGTTAATCACGCCCCTCTCATACCTCATAGGACCCTACTCCCATAAAGCTTTGCTTCCAGGAATAGACAGTGTTCCATAATATAGCCTACTCCAGCAAAGGGAGGGAACTCCTGCTGCCATGGAGTCCATCAGGAAAGGAAAATTACGGTAAGTATTTCATATAAATTTTCCTTTTTCCTGACAGACTCCATGGCAGCCTACGTGTTAGAAATGACTAGCCATACACACCCAAGTGGGCAATTGCTGGTTAAAGAAAAATATTTAATTGACATTGTTAACAGATAGTACATGTAAACCAAAATTAACCGACGATAAGGAAGCCGGTTCTATGCAATAGAAAGTAAGGAATGGTTCTTTGGAACCTAGAGAACCAATTTCAGAGACCCTTTTTGCGGATGTTATGGCAACAAGAAAGACAACCTTGAGGGAAAGATCTTTGATAGATAGATGATCCGAATGTCGATTTTCTGAGAAAAAGTCCAAGACCAATGGGAGATCCCACTTAGAGAATCTCGGTTTCCTTAGAGGTCTCAGCCTCATAGCTCCTTTAAAGAATTGTCGGACAAGGGTGTGTCTAGCCCAGGATATTCCTGTGAAGGCAGAGATTGCTGAAACTTGAACCCTCAAGGAGCTGATTGATAATGGTAAATCAAGCCCTGTTTGGAGAAAACCTAAAACGTCTTGAACTCTGGGATCTTTAGGTGAACCATTCATGAAGAAGGTGTAGTCCGAGTACTTAGACCATATCCTTTGATAGACCTTGTTGGTGCTTGCTCTCCTAGCGTTTAGCAAAGTAGAGATTGCTTGGCTTGGGCAACCTAGTGCTTCCAGCCTTTCCCTCTCAAAAACCAGGCCATCAGATGTAGATGGGACAGACAAGGGTGAGGGGTCGCTCCCTCTCATACCTAATAGGACCCTACTCCCATAAAGCTTTGCTTCCGGCCATAGACAGTGTTCCTTTTTTGTCCTCCACCTAGGACCTAAATAATCTTACTTCTTAAAATAGTTCTGAGGTCCAGTCCTGGCGGTTGTTCTTAAGAGAGAGTATAACCTTGGAGTCCAACAAGTCCCAGCTATTAGCAGGGTGGACATGAGCAGTGCATAATTAATGCCTTGTGGAGCTTACTGGCCAGCAATTGGCAGGCAAGCATGTAACGTCGGAAGAAGTCTACGATGCAGAGGCTAATTTGGAAGGGACATTGGAGAGAATGAAAATGGTATCTCTTCTAATTTACCCTCTGCCGCATACCCGGCATCTTTTTTGGCGTCTTCGGCCTGCTTCTGTTGGTGGAATTCTTTCAGGGATATGGTGCTCATGAAGTCTGCTCATGGAATCAGAGAAAAAGATTTCTTTGGGGGATCCCTGATGGTAGATAAGGACATGACGATTTATTCTATGAATTTAAAAAAGTTGGTGGATCTTTCCATAGATTTGTGGTAGGCAACATATGCATTATAAATGGCCAAATGAATAAGGTAAATTGCAACTTTTTTGTTAGGTACATGTTGTGGAAAAAGGGCAGACTTGTATAGAAGTTATCAATGTAAATCTGATAACCTTTTTGAAAAGTGGAAATGCCAGGTCCCACACAATTTATCCACTTATGTCTTTGTAGGTTTGGCACTCAGGGGGCTGGAGCTGGGAATATTTGCCTTTATAAATGCAGTTTTTAGAGCTTTACTCTGTATCTGGCCCTTTTGCTGGGCAGATATTGCTTGATTCCCAGCTGTCTAGTGAAGTGAACAAAGGACTCACACACACAGATGTTTTCATCAGGTACATAAAGTTCAGTAAATATTTGAGGGAAAAATATAAATGGGCAAATTATGTATAGTTTGTCATAGTTAGGATAATCTCAGGGAAGGCACTGGGTATAGTCACTGAAATGAATGCATGATAATTTTTCAGCATGATCTAGGCATTACAGAAGAATAAATGGGCATGTGATGGATGGGGTGGGTGTACCAGTAAGCATGTCCTTCATTTTCCATGTTAATGGTGAGTTGGGATGGGCCCAACGTCCCCCTGTTTTGTCCGCACCAGAACTTTTCGAACATCACAACAGTTTGGAACCGAATAACGAACCCCATTGAAGTCTATAGGACCCCAACTGGAAAAATCAAAAGTGCCTATTTTAAAGTCTTATATGCAAGTATTTGGGCATGCAATGGTTATGGGTGTATGGGTACTGCCCTGGGGGACATCAATAAAAAAAAGGTCCCAAAAAACGTCATTTTTAAATGAGCAATGATTTATTGATGCTTAAAATGAAAGCATAAAAATGAAAAATTCCTTTTAATATAGTGCCTGGGGGGTCTCCTTCTATTTGTAAAGTGGCACATCTGTACTGTGTATAGAAGCTGGTGCAGCAATAATTGCATTTAGAAAGCCAACAAAAAAACATTTTCCCTGCAAGCTTTCTTTATTTTGTAAGCAACGGCTTGGGGAGCCAGTCTGTATGATGAGGCCACAATGTAGTGCACTGGAAACAAGATTAGAGATTTTTTGGATAAATCCTGGTGTCTCTTCCACAGGTTTTAGATAGAAGTAACAGATGCAGAAAAATTGGTCTTTGGGTGGCGGTGGTGCCTTCACACAGTAACCCTATAGAGGTACTCTTGATGAAAGCAAGAATTGGCTATGCTGTAAAAATTGCAATTATATGCAATTATATGCACCTGTCAAACAGGTGCGGAAGAATTGGTATTTGGGTGTTAATTGTGCCCATGAAACCTACACCAACAAAATTCTTCCAGATTAAATCAACACCCACATGTTAGGCAGCCTAGAAGTCCTGCAGAGATTCCACATCCCAAAAGCACTTAATCAGCAACAACAGCACCAGGGGCTTCATAGCTTCTGGTAATCCAGGACTGCTTCATTTTGATAAATGTCGGACGGTCCATGGAGTCTGTGGACAGACGTGTTCTATTATCAGCAACAAAACCTCCAGCAGCACTGAATGCCCATTTGGAAAGCTCATTGGATGCAGGACAGCCCAGCAGTTCAATTGTATACTGGGCAAGTTCTGGCCAGTGGTCTATACTCATGACGCAGTAAGCCAGTCAATCATCGACTGGCAAGCTCTCCATCTGTTTTCGCCCCAAGATAATCGTCCACCATGTGATGCAGATGCTGCAGATGGAATGCGAAAGCTGACAACCCTGGGCAGCGAGGACTAAAAAAAATTGTGAAATGCTTCACTTAGATGGCCGCTTTCTTCACCACTCCTCTCTTGACCAACAGAAGCCTCAAAACTACTTTTTCCATGACACTGTAACCTACCAGCGATGGAAAAAGAATTAGATAAACTCTTTTTTAGGGTTTTTTCAAGATATTTAATCTTCTGCACTCTCTGTGGGGATGGGATAAGTTCTGAGATTTTCCGTTGGTAACGGTGGTCACAGAGGGTTGCCAACCAATAGTGATCCTTCTCCTTTATGCCAGGTTTCTTGGGTCCTTTTGCAGGGTGGAGCTCATGCACCACAAATTTGCAGAGGCATGAGAAGCAGACTCTTCAGGGTCACCGAGGATTACAATACCTGGAACTGCATCCTCCCAGCCAAGTACTACTCCCAAGGGTTCTGGTGATGGAAACCCATCTCCTACTGTTTTTTGTATGTCTTCCTAGGCTTCAATGCCTCCAAAACTGCCAGAAGCCTCCTCCTCCTCCCTCTCCTATTATTAGGGATGAGCTGATTACCCCCCCCTGGTTTGGTTCGCAGCAGAACATGCAAAAAATTTGTTCGAACACACGGACACTGTGAAAGTCCATGGGACACAAACATGAAAAATCAAAAGTGCTAATTTTAAAGGTTAACAGAAAGTTATTGTCATAAAAAGTGTTTGGGGATCTGGGTCCTGCCCCAGGGGACATGTATCAATGCAAAAAAAGTAATTTTAATAATGCTTAAATTCAAACAATAAAAGTGAAATATTCCTTTAAATTTCATACCTGGGGGGTGTCTATAGTATGCCTGTAAAGTAGTGCATGTTTCCTGTGCTTATAACAATCTCTGCACAAAATGACATTTCTAAAGGAAAAAAAGTCATTTAAAACTACATGTGGCTATAATTGTTGGGTCCTGGCAATACAGATGAAACTGTAAAAAGGAAAAAATTCAGCGCTGGAATAATAACAGTACAAACCAAAAAAATTGCAAGCCAGCACTAAAGGATCAATTCAAATAAAAAGTCCCAGAAGCATAATGTGTAACAAATAGTGCAGCGCAAATAAAATAAAATGAAAATACAATTAAAAGTTAAGAATCACTATAAATATCAAAAGAAGTGCATAAAGTGCACAGGTGAAATAAATCCAAAACGTGCTCCAATATAAAGGTGACTGAGTGCAGAAAATCCAAGATCAGTGATCCACAGGTACAGATCCTCCACCAATATATATAGATGGCCTCTCACCTCAGCCATTTGACCATGGCTAGGTCACATAGCATATAAAAACCTCCAAGATATAAGCAGGACACCTCCAGATCTCAATAAGAATAAGCAGCAGGCAGCTCAGCCAGTTCCCGGATCCACAGAGAGGTATATGCAAATAAGAGAAGGGACAGACTAGTGCTCTCTGTATACCAAACTCAATTTAATAAAACCAACAAAAAATAGACTCACAATAGGAGACACTCATAGCCGAGTGTGAAGCATACAGGCATATCACGGAGCTCCAGGCTTCCGAATCAACGAGCAGTTCACAGATCAGCGTGTGAGGCAGCGAGCGCGGGTGACGTCACGTGACTCCTCCCCCTTCGTACGTTACGTCCCAGTGGGCGGGACTTCATACATGCTCGAATGTCAATGCGGATTGCAATATGTTGGACGCACCTCACGAGAGTTACACGTGAGAGTGGGAGAACATATTAGCAACATTCGGCGTGGTATTAGAAACCATAGTGTGTCTAAGCATTTCAGGGAATGCCACCATAGGGACCCTAAAGGTCTCAAATTTTGGGGCATCGAAAAGGTCTCTAAGCATTGGAGAGGTGGGCACTACATTCGGCAATTGAGCCGCTGTGAGTCGTTCTGGATATACGAAACTAAAGTTTCCTCTCCGGCTGGCCTTAATGTTGAGTTCGACCTCAATTGTTTTATTTCCAATCGCTAATATTAATTTTGTAACTTTTTGTATTTCGACCATTAATTGATTTAGTCTGTGTATTGGGGAATTTTATATACATTTTTTATATAGATTTTTTTTATAAATTTTATATAAATTTTTATATATATTTTATATTTGTATACAATTTTATTTGCATACTGTATATTAATTTTGTATATAATATATTAGTACTGATGGAATTTCGCAATGTTAATGTTTACTATGTTGCATGGTAGTGAAAATATTTTTGCTATGCAAGGTAGTGATTACATGTATATTGGTGTAATTTCTAATAGTTATCATTTTAACATGTTAGTGAGGAGGCAATCGCGGCTGACGTCATGGAATAATGACCTTTTTTTGAATTTAACAATTGTGTTTCTATATCTGCCGGTCTTCTTTATATGTTGACCATCTATTTTCCTGTCTGCTTGGCAATCTGCTAAGTTTGGCCAGTTGTCTTTTATTTAAGAGACACTAGATGGCGCAGGTTGGCAGGTTTGTTATTGTGCTATGTTGCTATGCAACGGCACACTATTTAAGACACTGCGGGACGCCCCACGCTGATGTAGTCCCACCCACTGGGACGTAATGTACGAAGGGGGAGGAGTCACGTGACATCACCGCGCTCGCTGCCTCACACGCTGATCTGTGAACTGCTCGTTGATTCGGAAGCCTGGAGCTCCGTGATATGCCTGTATGCTTCACACTCGGCTATGAGTGTCTCCTATTGTGAGTCTATTTTTTGTTGGTTTTATTAAATTGAGTTTGGTATACAGAGAGCACTAGTCTGTCCCTTCTCTTATTTGCATATACCTCTCTGTGGATCCGGGAACTGGCTGAGCTGCCTGCTGCGTATTCTTATTGAGATATGGAGGTGTCCTGCTTATATCTTGGAGGTTTTTATATGCTATGTGACCTAGCCATGGTGAATGGCTGAGGTGAGAGGCCATATATATATATTGGTGGAGGATCTGTACCTGTGGATCACTGATCTTGGATTTCTGCACTCAGTCACCGTTATATTGGAGCACGTTTTGGATTTATTTCACCTGTGCACTTTATGGACTTCTTTTGATATTTATAGTGATTCTTAACTTTTAATTGTATTTTCATTTTATTTTATTTGCGCTGCACTATTTGTTACACATTATGCTTCTGGGACTTTTTATTTGAATTGATCCTTTAGTGCTGGCTTGCAATTTTTTTGGTTTGTACTGTTATTATTCCAGCGCTGAATGTTTTCCTTTTTACAGTTTCACTTATAATTAATTTATATTCACGCCACAGGAATGGATGTGTTTTCATATTTGGAGAACCGGGAGATCACTCTCACCGATGTATTCTCTAAAACCACCACCATCTCCGACTCAGGGGACTTGATTCTTTCTTTTAAAAAATTAGGACATCTATTTGAAAAGAAAATCAAGACCTGGTGGGACATTGTTACGTTTGAACAATATCTGGTAACTCAAATCATCCCCAGACGATTAAGGTGGGATTTACCACCTAATGACGGGCTGGTGGATGATGAGTCTAACAAAGAGTGGTTTAATTTCTTCACGGCCAAAGGTTTTGAATTAATTAGATTTCTTTTGTCCTGCAAGCAGCGGAAAAAGATATGGCTAGAAAGTCAGATAAAAATCATTTCTGACCTCATTGAGCAGCATAAGGATACCCCAGAGTTCTTACGTCTCTCCGGGGAATTACAAATCAAACTTGTCAAATGGGACAAGGAAACCCAGAAGAAAAAACGTAAGAAATTTCTACGAGATGTAGAGGACTTTGGGGTACCTAATGTCTATAAATGGCAGTCTCTGAATCCTCTGTCTTCGACACAGGCGCAGTCCTTACCTATGGATACCATAGAACCATTGCCTACTCCAGCATCACAGGATGCACAAGGCTTTTAGGCCACTAACACCACCCGTGATAGAACCCCTACAGGATTGGCTACACCAACAGGAAGAGGGACTGGTCACTCTAGGGGAAGGGGCAAGAATGAGAATGGTAAAGGCAGGGGAGGTCACCCAGCGGGGAGGTCTGCTCATACTTCTGCTTCTCAGGAGACTCCACCTTGGAGGACTGTGTCCAATAAAGGGAGAGGTCAGTCTAGAGGGGGAGGTAACTTTCCACCAGGGGCACCCCCCCCCATTACCCACTTACAATTATTACGCTCCCTTACAGAATTACTGGGAGGGACCCCCCCCCCCACCATTCAACAACATTTTTTAGGACAGGGGAGGACCCCCTGGAGGGGACCTCCGCCCTTTCCACCGGCATGGACCGGTGAATGGAGGGAACCTTCTCTCCCCCCTTATCCCCCTCTTTTGGCACAGGTCCCTCCACCTATGGGACAATCCAGGCCCAAAAGAAAAAAACAAGAGGAGTCAGGAGGAGTCAGAGGGGGGAGACGAATCCAAAAGGCCAAGGGCGTGATCGCTGCTGGGATCTTCAATCTCAGTGGAGTTACTCTCACTGGGGATGAGATGCGGGTGCTGGACAAAGGCCTTAAATTTGCACCCATACGCAATTTGAACAAGTTTGATACTTATGTGAATGTCCAGAAATATGTAAGGAATTTAAATTTGAAAAAATATTTCCTTTCTAACCCAATTGAGAGGACCCTCCCAAGTGTTGCTTCTAACCATTCTAAACTAAGAAATAAGTCTGTTTTTAACCCCCAATACACCGATACTAAACATTTGGAAGTCTTTCGGAATTTAGTATGTAAAGATTTGGACAGCCTTCGGATCAATAAAGTGAGGGATTCACAATGTATTCAGCGAGGTATTGTCTCGCTGGAGCAACGCAATGAGATTGTGATTCGCCCGGCAGACAAGGGGGGGGCCTGGTGGTCCTCAGCAAGACCTACTATTATGAGGAGATGTGTAGGTTGCTGGGTGATCGCAGTACCTACCTCTTGTTGCGGGGCGACCCTATGGTGAAGTACAAAAATGAACTTCATCTGTTGATAGAAGAGGGCAAGGAATCAGGTGTCCTCAACAAAAAGGAGGCCGCCTATTTAGATCCTTTCTATTGTCGTACTCCGATAATATATTTTTTGCCCAAATTACACAAAGATGCTGAAAGGCCTCCAGGTCGCCCAATCGTAAATGGAATTGATTCCGTTACATCCCGGTTGGGACAATACCTGGATGTCTTTTTACAACCGTTGGTCCGTAAGGTTCCTGCTTATTTGCGGGATACCAAGCAGATCATTCAAATCTTGAATTCCATTCCCTGTACAGACAACACTATACTGGTGACCGCTGATGTGGGATCCTTGTATACCATAATTGGGCATGATGCAGCTTTGGCATCAGTTGCATGGGCTTTGTAGGGCACTGATTTGAAACCGGAACATGTATGTTTTCTTTTGAACAGTTTAAGATTTTGCCTACTGAGCAATTACTTTTGGTTCAATAAGGAATTTTTTCTCCAGCGGTGCGGTGTTGCGATGGGAGTCCGTTTCGCTCCCAGTGTGGCCAATTTGTTTATGGCCCACTGGGAGCGAGACGTGGTCTTCCAAGACACACCACCTCAGCTACTCTGCTCCTGCAGATATATTGATGATATGGTGATGATCTGGGAGGGTGACTTGCCCTCATTGGAGTTGTTTATGAATAGACTGAACTCCAATGATAAGGGTATTGTCCTAACTTGGACGGTCTCCACGGATCAGGTGACTTTTTTGGATCTCGAAATTTTCAAGTCTGGGTCCAGATTAGTCACTAGAAACCACTTCAAGACTGTAGACCGAAATGGGTATATCCCTCTAACGAGCTGCCACCACCGATTGTGGCTGTGTAATAGCCATCGTGGCCAGTTTGTTAGGCTGCGTAGGAATTGTGCATTGGAATCTGACTACTCAGTGCAGTCTCAGGAATTGGCCGCCAAGTTTGTATCTAAAGGCTACTCTATGCCTGCAATTAAGCAAGAGATTGAAAAAGTCAGGAATACGGATAGGAGTTTGATTATAATGGATAGACCTCCTAATGTGGATTCAGAAGTAGCCAATTATAAAATGTTATTAGATTATAACATACAACACAAAAGGTTTGAAAAAAATTGTGGCCAAACACTGGCCTGTCCTGAAAGGGGATTTGGTACTTGGCCCAGTCCTTCCTGAGCGTCCTCAATTTATGTACAGGAAGGCCCCCTCCCTTAGGGACCGTTTGGCTCCAGGAGTGATTGACCCACCAGTTATTCCTCGACCTAAACTTTTTAACTTTTTGTCAGGTTTCTATGCTTGCGGCAGATGTGCGACTTGCAAACATGCTAAATTTAACATCAAAAAACGCAAGTCCTTTGTTTCTAGTGTTACTGGGAAGGAATATCCAATCAAGGAGCTAATCACTTGCTCTACTATAGGCGTGGTCTACATGCTTGAATGTCAATGCGGATTGCAATATGTTGGACGCACCTCACAAGAGTTACACGTGAGAGTGGGAGAACATATTAGCAACATTCGGCGTGGTATTAGAAACCATAGTGTGTCTAAGCATTTCAGGGAATGCCACCATAGGGACCCTAAAGGTCTCAAATTTTGGGGCATCGAAAAGGTCTCTAAGCATTGGAGAGGTGGGCACTACATTCGGCAATTGCATGGTAGTGAAAATATTTTTGCTATGCAAGGTAGTGATTAAATGTATATTGGTGTAATTTCTAATAGTTATCATTCTAACATGTTAGTGAGGAGGCGATTGCGGCTGACGTCATGGATTAATTAACCTCTTTTTTGAATTTAACAATTGTGTTTCTATATCTGCGGTCTTCTTTATATGTTGACCATCTATTTTCCTGTCTGCTTGGCAATCTGCTAAGTTTGGCCAGTTGTCTTTTATTTAAGAGACACTAGATGGCGCAGGTTGGCAGGTTTGTTATTGTGCTATGTTGCTATGCAACGGCACACTATTTAAGACACTGCGGGACGTGCACGCTGATCTCTCCGCCCCACGCTGATGAAATACAGATGAAAGTCATTGAAAGTCATTGAAAAAAACAATGTAAGGGGGTCCCCCCAAATTTCATTAACAGGACCTTCAGGTCTGGTATGGATTTTAGGGGAACTCTGCGCCAAAATAAAAAAAAAAGGTGTGGGGTTTCCCCAAAAATCCATACCAGACCCTTACCTGAGCACGCAACCTGGCAGGCTGCAGGAAAAGAGGGGGGACGAAAGAGCACCCCCCTCCTGAACTGTACTAGGCCACATGCCCTCAACATGGGAGGATGTCCCCATGTTGATGGGGACAAGGGCCTCATCCCCACAACCCTTGCCCGGTGGTAGTGGGGGTCTGCGGGCAGGGGGCTTACCGGAATCTGGAAGCCACCAATTTACCCAAAAAAGTGAGAAAATGCAGAAAAAAACACACACACACCAAGTTGTGACAAGTCCTTCAATAATAAAAAAAAACTCCAGCCACGTAATCCATTCTACGGTTCCGCCGCTACGAATAATACCGCCTCCACTGGAGGCTCCCGGCCAAATGACGCGTGAGCCATCTGACAGCTCTTTTATAACTGAGGGCGGGGCCACCCGTGTAGTCTTAAATGACTTTTTTCCTTTAGAAATGTCATTTTGTGCAGAGGCTGTTATAAGCACGGGAAACATGCGCTACTTTACAGGCATACTATAGACACCCCCAGGTGCAAAATTTAAAGGAATATTTCACTTTTATTGTTTAACTTTAAGCATTATTAAAATCACTGCTCCCGAAAAAACAGCTGTTTTTTTTTAAAAAAAAAATTGCATTGATACATGTCCCCTGGGGCAGGACCCAGGTCCCCAAACACTTTTTATGACAATAATCAATAATTTGAATATTAACCTTTAAAATTAGCGCTTTAGATTCCTCCCATAGACTTTTAAAGGGTGTTACGCGGCTTTTAGAATTTGCCGCAAACACCCCAAACTGTTTGCTGTTGGACCTAAACATAAAGCTCATCCCTACCTATTATGTGTTCTGTGGCATGGGAAAATGGTGTCTGCAGAAAGTGGGCCTTGAGAGGAAAATAAGTCCTCCTCTTTCTCCCAATGCTCTGCCTCGAGTGCCCTATCCATAATGCAGAGTCTGCTCCAGCAGGAACACAACAGGGATTGTGTCACTGATGCGTGCATTTTCACGGCTCACCATCCTTGTGGCCCCCTCAAACGGTGACACTACAGTTTATGCATCCTTTATGAGCAGCCATTGGCATGGGAAAAAAAACAAAGCTTGCCTGAACCTGACATTGTGCCATACTTATACAGGTTCTCATTGATGACCTTCTGCTGTATATGCAATCGCTGCAGCAACGCCAAAGTTGAGTTCCACCTGGTGGGCATGTCACAAATTAGGCAGTTTATGGGCAGGTGGAATTCCTGCTGAATTTAAACCAGCCGAGCACTGGCTGTGTATGACTGCCTGAAATGGCTACAGACTCTTCTGGCCTGCTTTAGCAAATCTTCTAACCCTGGGTACCATTTAAGAAATGCTACACCACCAAATTGATGACATTTTTCTAAGGGCAGACAAGAGGTTTGTGCCATTATCACACACCACCATTCCTGATTCCAGCTGGCATAGCATGAACCACCTCTGGGCCTGCCCCTGCAGAGCTGCAAGAATCTCTGCTCTGGTGTGGTTCCTGTCCCCTAGACACACCAGCTGAAGCACTGCAAGGCACCTTTTAGCCGGACTCATTGAATAGAACTTTGAACGCTTATGGGGTACTTGTGGTTCATAGGACAATTCGGTAGAGGAATACATGGAGAAGAAGGAGGAGGGGGTTGAGCTGCCAAATCTTGCATCATCACCACTAGCTGTATGGAGACGTGGAGGCACAACAAGCTGTAGCGCTGAGCCCTGTCCTGCATCCTGCATCCTGGACTTTGTCCAACAATGCCACAACAATGCCTTTCACATGATGGTACATAGCTGGAATGGTCTTACATGAAAATAAATAGTGACTGGGAACCTGGCATTGTGGCACAGTACATTCTGCCAGGACCTGGGACACCCTGTGCTATACCATCATCCTTGTCAGTTGAGGCTGCTGAGAGGTCATGAAGTATAGTGGGGGCAAACTGAGGTGAGTGAGGAGGAACAGAATTGTTCCCTTTGTGTGACTTTCAGATGCTCTTGCCAACAGGCTGAGTGGTGGGAGGTTAAATGCCTTGTCAAACATGTGGTATCCAAATGGCTGGTGTTTTTGCCACACTTGATGTGCTTAAGACAAAGCCTGCAAATTGCAACAGTGTGATCGGCTGCACATGTGCTAAAAAGGCACAGACAGCTGAGCTGTGAGAAGTAGGATGGTAGATAAATTCACAATGTGATGGAATAGGGTGGCTGCTCTCTACTCTTTCATGATGGCTGCCTCGTTGGGGTTGTGCCTTACCCTCACTGTTCTTCTCTGCTCCATCCGGCACCCAAGTCATGTCAGTGACCTCATCATCATTGTCATGCCTTTGGCCTACAAGGAAATACAGGAATATCTTCTGGACTTGTAATTCAAATATTGTCCACTAGATGTCATTCTTAACAAAGGACTGTTGATGGGCAAGTTCTATGGTAATGTACATTTCCTGTCGTGTTATTGAAAACTGTATTCACTTCCTATCATCTCTCTTTCATCTCTTTTCCACTGGACATTCCACATGGAGTCAGCTAAGCCTGCACCACATGTTTCTTAAGTCTTGATCCTCCTGGGACAGCATCGCTGGTATGATAAAGACGTTTATCTATATGCCTAGTATACATTTTTTTGTGTTCATATAATTCTTATATGTTAATTTATTTGTTTATCTCTAGTTTCACCATTATTCATACACATCTTATATGGCCACCACCTGTTCATCGTAATAAAGATCCAAAGTTACAGACAGTCTGGTTATTTAGGATGCAAGGTTTAAACAGTATGTTGAGCTACATATACGCCAGGGGCAAACATGTAGCGAGAACAGAACAAACATCATCTCTTCCATCCTCATTATCACTGGAGACAACTGGGCAATACGCTGCGTCTGGGGGAACATGACTGTCAATTTGTGTACCAGTGTTCTCCCCTCTCTGTAGGCTCATGTTCCTGCCTTCCTAAATCTCAGAACCAACATCTGAATCAAGTAATGGCTGTGCATCATCAAGGGGCAAGTGGCTGATGCTGTGTTCAAATAACTAAGCCCACTCCACCATGCGTGATGCTGGGGCTATGGTAGGAATAGCTGTTGAGAAGGAGGCAGATTTTGCCACCCTGGCAGCTGCAGTGGACTGCAGTAGTCTCTGCTTGGGTGATGCAGGATGAGAAGGATGATTATTGTGACGGATCTCAGATACCCCAGGTGGGCACATCCACCAGACCTGTGTCTCCTGTCCTCCAAACGCACCCGCGGCCTGCAGATTCGCCATACCCAGCCCTTAACCCCTCAATCACGAGACAATCCACACAGGTGTTGAGGGTTAAACATGCAGAGCTTAAACTGTTTATTAAATTCCAAGACATACAGTTTTACACACAGTTAGGGACACTCCCCTTAGCCTTGTCTAAGAGGGGAGGGGGACAAGGAACAACCAATGGGAACTGAACATTTGTACATTGAAACCGGCTACAGATAAACCTAATGAGATTATGGTAAGCAGGCAGTCTCTCAATACACACCCCCTGCGGAGAGATGTCTCCAGTCCAGACCATTGTCTATGTGTCATGAATCAAGACAATTAGACACAGCAACAAGAGGGGGGATGGGGGGAGAAGGGCTGTAGCATTACATTACATTACATTAACTCAATGCCAGCATGTCCCAGGTCTCCAGTATCTTTTCTGGCCCATGGTCTGTCGGTGGGAGGCCAGCCCCCAGTCCCTTCCAAAACTCACAGTGACAGTGGGTTCTGTCATAATTATGATTTAGTAAGACAGTCCACCCTCTCCTCTGCATGCTGTGGCTGGATAGCACAGGAAATATCACTAAACAGAGGAAATTATGCCCTGCCTGAGGACTGAACGTGTTCACCTTTGCCTGTGGACACATATGCAGCAGGCCATTGGAACATCTGCCTCTCCTTGCTGTCCTCCCAGACATGATGGGGTGTGCTCATTAAAAAAATGTAATAAAGATGTGAAACTGTGTATGTGGATGCACTTTAATCAATGGAAAGTGGTGATTGGTGCACTTTAACTTGAGTACAGTATTCACTACACAGGCACACTCCACTGAAACACTACAATGTACTGCAGTAAAACAGAATTGATGCACTGCAATATACTGCGTGAAACGTGCAGTAACCCACAGAAATATACTGCGTTAATTGTGCACTAACGCACTGAGATATACAACGTTAAACTTGCAGTAACGCACTGAAATATACTGTGTTAAATGGTACGTAACACACTGAAATATATGGCATTAAACTTGCAGTAATTAACTGAAATATACTGTGTTAAATGGCACCAGTGCTCTGAAATATACGGCATTCAACTTGCAGTAATGCACTGAAATATACTGTGTTAAATGATACGTAACACACTGAAATATATGGCATTAAACTTGCAGTAATTAACTGAAATATACTGTGTTAAATGGCACCAGTGCTCTGAAATATACGGCATTAAACTTGCAGTAATGCACTGAAATATACTGTTTAACAGCATGTAAATTACAGTAATTAACGGTGTTAAATGGAATTTAATGCACTGAAGTATACAGTGTTAAACTTGCAGTAATGCACTGAAATCTAATGTGTTAAATGTGCACTAACACACATAAATACACTGGGGAAGATTCACGTACAGCCGCGCAAAATTGTGCGGGCTTAACCTATCTGATTTACGTTACAACTCGGCAACTTACACGGGCAAGTGCTGTATTCTCAAAGCACTTGCTCCGTAAGTTGCGGCGGCGTAGCGTAAATCACCCGGCGGAATTCAAATTCGGCGGGTAGGGGGCGTGTATCAATTAAATCAAGCGTGTCCCCGCGCCGAACAAACTACGCATGCGCCGTCTGTAAAATATCCCAGTGTGCATTGCTCCAAATGACGTCGCAAGGACGTCATTGGTTTCGACGTGAACGTAAATGACGTCCAGCCCCATTCACGGACGACTTACGCAAACGACGTAACTGATTAAAATTTCGATGCGGGAACGACGGCCATACTTAACATTGTTGCGCCGCACTTATGCCACCATATAGCAGGGGCAACATTACGCCGGGAAAAGCCTAACATAAACGTCGTAACTTTACTGCGTCGGCCTCGCGTACATTCGGGAATTCGCGTATCTAGCTAATTTGCATACTCAACGCGGAATTTGATGTGCCACCTAGCGGGCAAAAAATAAATTGCAGTTTAGATCCGACGGCGTAAGAGACTTACGCCTGTCGGATCTAATGGATATCTATGCGTAACTGATTCTAAGAATCAGTCGCATAGATACGACGGGTCAGATTAGGACTTACGACGGCGTACATGGCGCTGCGCCGTCGTAAGTCCTTTGAGAATCTGGGCCACTGTGTTAAGTAACATGTAACACACTGAAATATATGGCATTAAGTTTGCAGTAAAGCACTGAAATATACTATGTTAAACAGCACGTAATGCACTGAACTATACTGCAGTAAACCTGCACTGACAAAATAAACTAACACTAATGTAAAAATTAATGGTCACTACACTCACACTGACTGAACTATTACTAGATTCACACTAAACTGATGTTCTACACTTACAATAAAATAGAATAGAATAGCACACTACAGCACACTAACTGTAAGGAAAGGACGGAGTGTCAGGGAAATGTCCATAGAAGAAGTACTGGCAATCTTGCCAGTAGAAGAAATGGCCATAGAAGAAGTACTGGCAATCTTGCCAGTAGAAGAAATGGCCATAGAAGAAGTACTGGCAATCTTGCCAGTAGAAGAAATGGGAGCCATATGCTTATCATGTGACAGGAAGATGGGAGCCATAGGCTCATCATGTGACAGGAAGATCCTTCCTATTTAAAGAGAGCTCTGACCATCAGGCGGTGCTGACTGGTCTTCAGCAGTTCCCTGATTTCCTGACGCCTGTATTATCTACCAGATTCCTGTTACCGACCCGGCTTGCTTGACTCTCCCTCTGGACCCTGATTCCTCCTGAATACCTGGCTTCTGATCCCGGCTATCCATTTGACCTTGCTCCTGCTGATCCTTGTGTACCTCGCTGCCTGCCTGTTATTAAACCCGGCTATCCTCTGACCATTGCATTACGGAAGTTCCCGCTACTTGTTCAACGTGACTCTGCAAGTGGGTTGGAGTTCCTCTTAACTCCAGCTGTTCTCTTTACACCACCTTGCCCGGTGCCTGCTGCTCTAACAGTGTCTTCTGTCTTCACCTCCACCTGACAGCACTCCAAGCAACACTCACAGGCACTCGTGTTCCTCCTAACCTAAACCGCCATCTGTCTCATCCTCAGAGGGGTTCTGGGCTGGAGATACAAGGGAGGCCGACCTCATCACATCAGACTCCTACCAAGTACGTGACACTAACTGTCTAGCAGCACTGAACAGAGCCCTGTTCTCTCTTCACACAAATATAACACTACAAATAGCTGCTTTTGAAAGAATACTTTTATAGTGTAGGCGGGACTGAGAGCAATGAGCCATGATTGGATAGAGTCATCATGACAGCATCCAATCGTGGCTCTGACAGTGCTCTGTTATTGGGCAAAGCTTTCATGGCTTCAGCTAATCAGGGATTCCACTGTGCAGCAGTGCAGTGCATTGTGGTTATTCGCCTGGACCAAACAAATGGTTCAATGCCACGATAATTTTGGTGTTTCTTCAAACGGATGAACAGCCAATGTTCAGCCCAAACTCATGCTCGGGTCGAACGGCTCACCCATCCCTATTGGTGAGGCCCAAACATAACTTGAACTCCTCCACTGTGAAACATCTCCATTCAGATGGATGGGAATAGGATGAATTGGGGTTGTTTGCAATATATTATTGGGCAATAGATTAGTTTGGTCCATGATAAACTGAAGTAAAATGTCAGGCAAAAATAAATGTAAAAAAAATCTATTTCTTAATAAGTGTCAGCATTGACCTGCACACATGGCTATTGGAGGGCAGCCATAATGGGTTCACCAGTGCATTTGGGAGAGTTGTATGGGGTCAGGTGTGATATTCAAGTGCTGGTACTGGGTCTTTCATCCTGTGGTCTAGAGCCGTTGGTGTCTTCTGATTGATAACTGGGGTGTATGGCTCTGCTGGTGGCTGCCTGGTTTTCAGAATGCCTTATCCTTTTAGGAGGAACCCTTTCCTTCTCCGATTTGGTTGCTGATCCACTACTTTTAATGTGATTTGGTACAAGCATTTTGCAATCCAGTGTACTGCAAATTTGAGTGGAAAAGAGGGAAACAGCACAAGGAGACAATTTGTTTATGTGCTGACAAGTAGCATGCTGATAGGACCAGAGAGTAAATTGACAGAGAGATGAACTCATCACTGTGCTGCTTCTCTTTTACTGTCCTGTCACAGGCTGAGATTGGTCCATGGTGGCATAGACTCACAGGGAGTGGGTTGAATGAAGCTTGTTAGTATTCAAAATGTAAGGATATCTTGTGGTAAGTAGAAGACATGTGAATCTGTTATCGTCCAATGCATTTTCTTCTTAATTTCATGGATTTTGTGTTAGTTTTAACAAAACTATAACAAATGTACAGAATCCAAAATAATAAATGCTTTATTTTTGTATCCATTATATGTTAATATCGTTGCGACAACAGTTCGATATAGATAGATAAAAGATTCAACATGACGGTGACAATAGCAATCTGTGTCTATCGAACCTGCGGTCAAATGTGCCTAACCTAACTATTAGTCCAAGATTATTCGACATAGAGAGAAAAGATTTGACATTATAGAGACAAGATTCGACAAAGTAGCTAAAAACATGAGATTGCCACAAGCGGACATTTATGGTCAAATGCTCTACCTAAAGGCAATAGAAGAATTCTAATGTTGTTTGATTAGTAATAATTAATAATTATATTTATTACTAGTCAAACAACATTGGAATTCTACTATAGCTTGTGGGTGGAGCATTCAACCAAAATTGTACGATTGCGGCGTCGTACAGTTTAGTTGTTTCGTAAAATCTCCTTATTATATCCGACAGATACCATAAGCCTCCAGTTGACAGATTCAACCTTAATTCGGATTTTTGTATGAATCCATTTTTAATGAAACAAAATAAATAAAAACAAATTTCAGGAGTAACTAAATAAATGTGTTTGTCGGACTAAACCGAAATTCCGAAACAAAATATTTCAGTGTGCACATGTCTAGTAGTGAGTATTTCAGCAAAACATGATTTTTATATTTTATCTTTTAATAGGCTATTCTTTTGTTTTCATTTTTCGCAGGAGTTCTGCTTTAAATATTTGTGTGAACTGCAGAAGACTGCCACTGTGTCTGTGACATTTTTAGAACAGGCGTTATGGCTAACTGGCAAATAAAATGACGAATGAAAGAAACCTGCATAGAGACAATATAAAGACTGTCATTGCTAATGTTTTTTGAGAAATGCTAGGGGCAAATCTTCTCCACTAAAGTCCAAGCAAATAGCTAACTTAGTATTTTACAACTTGTGTTTCGTGAGTTGCAATGCAGTATAAAGGCATGCACTGTATATGTACTGTATCTAACTCCAGAACTAATACTAATACAGCTAAAACTCTTTTGAAGTGAAACTCCAGTTTTGTTAAAAAATAAAAATTCCTTCTAGGTCAGCTACATACATTGCAAGAATTTTAGCAAACTTTACTGCACATTATTGTTCTCTTTTGGTCGTGCTCTTTCTGGTCTTCTTTGCCTTTTATTTCACTTTCTGACACTTCTCTTCAGCTTTATTTCGGCTCTCTTTTACTCTGTCCTGTTATGTGTCTCTTTCCCCATGTTCTGCTCTATCTCTCCACACCTGTTCCACTCTCTAACATCTTTACTTTCATTAGAGTTCTTTATTTTGATGTATTTTTCTGTCTTCACATACATATTTCTCTGCTTTCTTTTTGTCCTATCAGTGCTCTTTGAAATGGTCACAGCTTGAGGAGCTTTTAAAGCCATCTGCAGCTGTTAGATGCTTTTAAGCAGGCCATCGCTATTTAATAATACTGCTGGTTCTTAGTGGTTAAGCTGTTGTTGGGCTCTAAATTATGTAACAGCTTGTCGCCCAGTTAGAGATGGTACATGTTGCTTATAAATTTGCAGTGGCATGAGCAGTGAGATGACAACACAGGGCACCAACCCACATTAAAGCATTGCCTTGTGTCTACTATTCTTGCACTCTGCCTTTCTCTATTATTTTAATAGCCACTGGAGGTACTCTGATTGTTTAATATTTTAGAAGTTAATCCACACAGCATAGTTTAAAAGGTACAGTATATTTGCATTGGCTATGTATAAAGACTATTCTTGTTTTGCATGTTTCTTATAACATCAACACATGTCTGTATTATTAAGAACTTGTGAGCACAATCAATTTCCTGTATTTGATGTACATTTGCAATGCACATCAAACTCAGGGCAGCAGCTTTCTGTTTACATCAATAGTGCAGTCTGAATGACTGTTCTGAACTTGTTTGTCTTGTTTTGAGATTTTGAGCATGCTGCAGGTCCTATTAAAGTGGAGGTTCACCCAAAAGTGAACCTCCGCTTTTCGGAACCCCCCCCCCTTTGGTGTCACATTTGACACCTTTCAGGGGGGAGGGGGTGCAGATACCTGTATAAAACAGGTATTTGCACCACTTTCGGGTATAGACTCCCGGGGAGTCTGGCCGCTCCGCGTCACCCCCCCGTTGTGTTCTGGGAAACACTCGCTTCCCAAAGAAAACAACAGGGACCAGTGGGAACTGCACAGCATGACTCGTGCATACGCAGTATGGAACCGGGCAGTGTAGTGTCACTTCCCGATTCCCTTACCGAGGATGGTGGCGGGGTAAGCCGAGAGCTGAGCTACCGCTCGGCTTCGGCTGCCGACGTCGCGGGCGACTTGGACAGGTAAGTGTTTTAAAAGCCAGATGCTGGCTTTTAAAAAAAATTTCAGGTGAATTTATCCATCACCTACTATTAGCGCCCCCTTATTATTATACACCCCCAACATGTGCTATCTGCCATCACGGGATATTAATGTTTGTGTTTTGTGGGTGTAACCCCTTCCTCGCAACTCACGTAGGTGAGAGGAAGGGTTTGCACCCCCAAAACATGTCCATTGTTCCCCATGATGGAAGATAGCACATGTTGACATTAGGCATGGGATCAGGAGGGAAATACCCATTTTGACTCACAATTTGTGTGCATCTTCAAAATTTGGCTTTTACAGGGGTGACATCTGATGAAGGTAAGATCAACACATTTTGTCTGATATTGCCTTCAGTTTTTCTACATTGAACTTTGTAAGTTCCAGAGTTGTGTATGTTAAGGTTTGAAACATGCCTTTAAAAAAAATAAAAAATAATAATTGTTAAACTTTTCTAAACAAAGATTTTTTTGGGAGTATTTTAAGACAAAAATATAAGGTCCACTTATCATATTCCTCACCCCCTCTAATGGCCCATTGTAAACATTTTAGGGGGGTTCTAAATGGGTTTTCACTCTGCCTTAATTTAATGACAACAATAACATTTGTACACATTTTAGGGGGTGTTTAGGGTAAAGCACTGCAATGGAGCTGACAAAATACATTGTTAAGTGACTAGGCTAGGTGTGTATGGGTCCAGGATAGCATACTGGAGAAGTTAGTGAAGGCAAATATGCATGTAGATCAAAAAAGGAGCATTAAAATCTTACAGCATGCATGGAGACAAAGGGGACATTCACAGCAAATTACAATCATGGTAATTAGGGAATGATGAAAGAAATACAATACATTAGCATACATTAAATACATAGAATGTGATGTTAAAGGAGAAAACTTACCTTAATATAGTCCTTCTGCAGGACTTGTATGATGGCAGAACAGGTCTCTGGAATAATGATCCCCAGAGCCTGGGGTGAGATGCCTGTCGTGAACTTGATGTCCTGCAGACTTCTCCCTGTCGCCAAGTAATGCATCATGGCGACTAGCCGTTTCTTAGGAGTGATGGCTTGCCACATGCAGGTGTCCTGCTTCAAATTATAAAGGGACAGCAAAGCCAACAAACGGTGAAAAACAGGGTCTGTCATCCGGAGATATTTCCCGAAATCATCAGGATTATTCTCCTGGATCTCCCGCAGCAAAGGCATATGCGAGAATTGGTTACGCTGGAGCAACCAATTCTTTGTCTATGAACTCCTCCCCACCCTGTTCATGGACTGGCCTTGGGTCAAAGCAAGAACCCCAACACCAAGCCCCCGCACAGCACAAACTCTACGATGAGTACGTAGCCGCAACATGTCTAGAAAACGGTTGGTTGGTCAGAATGAACTAACGCACTGAAGAACAGAAAGGCCTGGGAAGAATGAGCTGAAATTCAGAAACGAGCAGACAAGAACGCACTAGAAACGAGATACGAACTGACTACATGCACTGAAAAACATATACAAACCCACAAGCACAAACTGAACAGCAGTAATGGACTGAAAAGCACAAAGGCTGAAAAGCGTGAATCGTTTCTCTCCAAACTTCAACTAACACAAGATTAGCAGAATGAGCCCAAAGGGTGGCGGACTCGGAATAGAATTTCCGTTTTATAGTGCCGTTGTACTTGTTGTATGTCACCACGTTCTTGACGGGCAGAATTTGGTGTGACCGTGTGTATGCAACACAAGTTTGAGCCAAAATTCCATCGGAAAAAAATCCACGGATTTCTTATCGGATTTTCCGATCATCTGTGTATTCGGCATAAAGGATATCGGGCTATGTGTGGCTAGAGCTCACCGTATACTCAAACCCTGGTGCACAGAGCTCAAGTCCTGCGGGAACGAAGTTCCTGCACTTTTTTCTCAGCAGGAACGCAGTTCCCTTTGCAGGACTAGAGCAGCCCCGAGCTGCCCGAGCCAATCCTTCACTAAGTGGCGATGCCCAGCTCGAGTCACTGTCAGGGGCAGGCGAACCTTAGTAATCCTTTGTTACTGGCCACTTCCTGTATATGGATTTGTAGGGTAGTGTGCGGGTATTCCGTCACTTCCTCGATGCCGCAATGTCTCCTGGGAGCTTTTGTCATTGTTCCCAGGAGACATTGCGGAGGTCTGCCGCTAGTTATCGCGGAATTTAGAAAGAACTTGCTTAAAGAAAAACATGCGGTTTAGTAATTATGCATATGAGCGTATCATTTATTTATTTTTGGTGGGGGAGTGGATCTTGGGTGGGAGTTCCCACACTTTTTTCCCCAGGACTTGACCCCTGCTGGTGCACATTCACTACTACAATGTCAAAGAACGAGTCATGGCAGCAGCTAAACAGAACCCTGTGGTATCAGACAAATTTAAGGGCATCTCATTATACATAGACATATCACAACAAACAGCGATGAACAGAAAAAAGCTCAATCCGCTCACAAAGGTACTCCACAACAACAGCGTAAGTTACCAATGGGGTTTTCCCACAAAGCTGCTTGTCACCTGGAATGGCAAGACATATCCCATTTATAGTGTAGAGAAAGGCATTTAAAGGGGTGCCCAATATTATGGCCTATTATAAAGCATGTGTCTTAGATCAAATGCGCTATTTGTAGAACCCCTCCAAAAATAAAACTCGGGCCACCATAGAATCCACTGCAGTCCCACATAAAGACCTTAAGTTGTCACTCATTGTAATTATACTGGGAGCTTCACTCCCCAAATCTGACATCCCAATGGTGCAGATCCCCTTCAAGTTGTGGTCAGAGTCCCTCCTTATATCCTCACGTAAAGGTCCATTCTCAAAAATTCCTACCCCGCTATCAGTGCTCCAACAGACTAGAGGCCTAACTCTCCTGAGAGACCTATACCAAGGTGGGTCTCTTCATAACTTTGAATTTCTATCTACTCGGTTTAACCTCCCACCATCAGCACAATTTAACTACCTACGAATCCGCTCTTTCCTTCATAAACACCCATTATCTCTATGCCTGGAAATTCCAGTGTCAATACATTCCTTCCTCTACAAATATACACACCTACTAAGGGGCATCTTCTTATTTTATAACATTTACCACGCTCAAGACTCCTTCTCCAAGACCACTACCATTACCAAATGGGAAGAAATATTGGGGAACACTTTCCCAGATACATGTTGGAGGAAAGATTTCTCCACTACTTACACCTCATCCATATGTGCAACCCACTGGGAACACTACCAAAAAGTAGTACATTCTCGGTACCTAACCCCATTCAAACTTTCCAAGTTCTATCCATCCCAAACAGCCCAATGCTGGAGAAATTGCAGAGAATCTGATAACCTATACCATATACTATGGTCTTGTACATCGATGAAGTCATTCTGGAATAAGATATTTTCCATATTATCAGATATATGTGACCTACACATAGCTCCTAACTCATAATTAGTTATCCTACACCTAAATATTCATACATTTCATCCTAAACTCCGAGTAGTGATCATACAACTTTTATTTTCAACTAAAAGCACCATTACAAGACATTGGAACTCTTCCACTCCACCCTCTCCTAGTGAAGCCATCCTCACTCTAAATCATCAATGTGAGATGGAGAAATTACTGGTGATCACAACCCTCACTAGCACACCATTTAGAGATAAATGGGATCTCTGGTTATCAAACCCTAAATGTACAGTTAAAGTTTGAATATGTTTATACTATGGTGACTGGCTTGTCCTATGCTTACCCCCCCCCCTATAATCCCCTTCTTCTCTTCCTCGGCAGGCTTATCTTGATTACACCCTATTACGAATATGTGTACATATTGAGGTATTTTACCACCCCATTTTAAGTCTTGATAGAACCACCTCAGATGTTCCATAATACGCAACCCTAAATCTGGGTTGCCCATGTTGCTACCTCTCCAGGACACAGTTTTGCTCCTAAGAGGGTGTCTTGGACAGGGAGCAACACGCCTACTGTATGTTTAATAATGTTAATTCCTACTAAGTTCTGGTTAATTTGACTCTTATTTGACATTGCAGCCATGCTAGTAATCCTTTGATGATAGTTCTACTGTATGCAGAGTGTACTAATGCAATTATCTGTTTGTATCTGTAACGGAATGACCCGTGACACCCAAAGACTTTGTGAGGATGGAGGATACTCCTGTGTCAGCGTCACTGATAACTCTTGGGTCTGAGTCCACTCTGTGCCCTTTGGGCATGGAGTGGCAAGTGAATCATAATTCATGTATTACATGAGATTTGACATCACGGATAGTTCGTATTGCAGGATTTTGAGATACTGCAAGATGTTGGATTGTTTTGGCGTGGATAGTGATTTACAGTATATTCCTTAGATGCCTGCAAAGAATATTCTATGACTCATTTCTAGTGACATGCTAATTGAATCAGGGCTTGGAAGACATTCCATTGTCCTTGTGTAAAGGTGTTGTAACGGACAGGTGTTAATCCCAGGTCTGCTCCCAGAACTCTAATTATGCATACTAAATACTGCTTACGTGTGATAACACTGTCTACAACCTATTGATGCTCAGAGGTGTCAAGCTGTATGCAGAGACAGAGTGGGTGAAGGTGTTTTGTTATGCTGTTGATTAAGGAATGTTAAGTAATTAGCCTTAGTGTGTGATTAGGGGGGTGGAGATCTCATTGTTGCTTTAATGCCTGGTACTGTATATAAGACTGAGAAGAAACCATTAAAATTGTCTTTACATTTGGAACAAGCACAGAGCTGTGTCTCGTCTTGATTCTGGGCAAATGAAATGGGATCGGGTCCTGTCGGTTGGAGTGTCGATAAGCTGTCGTGACTGGGATGGAAGGTCGTAAACGGTGGTGACCGTTACAGTATCCTTCTGTATGAAAATGCAATAAAATGATTGAAATTAAAAGAACATATCTGAACACTGAAAAAATAAAAAAAATCATCCTTCAGGAGTAAAACTGCAATAATAAAATGCCAAGTGCTTCACATAAGCAATTTTGATCAAAACATGATTAAATTAACTATGTAGAAATCTTGAGGTTGCCATTGCTTGTTGTCCATTGAACATGCTATTTGCTTTGGTGTGTCTATCTTCATTACTTTTGCGTTACAGGCCAAAAACAAACATACTATAAGTTAACATCAGAAAATCTTCAGAGTTTCTTTTGTATATATTTCTTCCAGGTCAAAGACTAGGAAAGCATTGAAGCGAAAGCATCAGCATGACAACCAGGAAACTATTGTTTTTAAAGCAGAGGTCAGAAATGGCAGCTTTCATCAACAAAGTCACTTTAAATCTCCCATATCCCTGTCAAAGAAAATGTTTCTTCAAGAAATTATTCAGAACAGTCCCACCAAGTGATCAGAAAAAAACCCTGTACCATGATTTATTCCTCATGACAATACATTTAGTTCATATTGCCCCAAAAAGAATCAAAACTTGTCTTCTATCACTTGTTAAAAAAAAAAAAACATGAAATAATGTCACCAAACAAAACTGACAGACATCAGTAAAACAGAGGTGGCAAATCATTCAGCCTTTCATTTTTACCATCTCATATGACACTACAACACACCACTGACTCACATAAAATTTGTATTACTTTTTTATGGTGAAAAATGTTGTCCAATTGAACTATACAAAGTTATAGTAATAGAAAGAGAGGGTAGGACAAGTAATTCAATGTATTACATTTCCAAGGTCTAGTGCATATAGTTGTTTAGCAACAAAATGTGTAACAATGACAGAAACAGTTGTAAGGCAAAAGAGTAAGCTTTAAATGAGATGACAGTATGTGCTGTTACCCCTAAAATCTATATTTTAGGACTTAATATCTCAAGGCTATGAGAGTTCTTTTGACCAGAATTGAAAGCTTCAATATAATAAACATTTATTAGAACTTATACAAAGTCTAATCTAACACACAGAACCTATCTATAGTCTCAAACAAGACCGTAGGTTAAAATACATACATTTACATGAAGACCGTAGGTTAAAATACATACATTTACATGAAGGAATATAGAGCATATTCCTCTAAAACATTAGATTACAAGCATGTGCAGTTGCTACATGTAGGTATAAAATGCCTATACCATAGTTACCCTTTTAAGACCCATCCTTTTAGGCCCTGCAGTGCGCCCCGCAGTGCGGCGAAGGTAGAAGCGGCGAAGATAGAAGAAGACCCCCCGAGAGCGGAGAAGACCCCCGGAGAGCAGAGAAGACCCCCCGGAGAGCAGGAGAAGACCTCCGGAGAGCGGAAGAAAAAGCCCCCCCTGGTAAAAGAGCTAAAGAAAACAGGGGGGCCCCCGGAGCAGACTAATAAATTATTTTAAAAACCCTGTGTCGTGTGTTTATTAACTTTAACACTTTGCCTCCAGGTGAATGGGTAGGGGTATGATGTACCCCATATACATTCACTTAGGGTGGGGGCCGGTATCTGGGGGCCCCCTTATTTGAGGGGGCTCCCAGATTCCGATAAGGCCCCCGCCCGCAGACCCTGACAATCAACGGCCAGGGTTGTCGGGAAGAGGCCCTGTCCTTATCAACATGGGGACCGGGTGCTCTGGGGTAGGGGGGCCCCGCAGTGCGCCCCTCTGCCCCAGAGCACCCAACCCCCCCATGTTGAGGGCATGCGGCCTGGTATGCTCCTGGGGGGAACCCATGTCGGTTTTTTATTTAAAAATTGGCGTGGAGTTCTCCCTCTCAGGAATGCATACCAAATGCCGCAGCTAGAATTGGCGGGAATCCAAGTCGGATCCCCGTTGCTTCTATGACGCGCTCGCTGGAATATGCTTTGTCTATTCCAGCGAGTGCGAGATGTTGGCACCATGTCGCCGAGAATCAGCGCGATGCTGTCGTGCTAGAAACACATTCTCGGCAACATGTACTGTATTCATATATAGATATATATAGACACAGATATAGCTATACCTATATATAATATATGTATATATATATATATATATATATATATATATATATATATATACCCATCTCTATCTAATTTAGATTACCAAAAACCATATGGCAACAGATGGCCCCTTGTGGCCAGTTGAGAATATGAGACTCGGCCCCCCCTACAATAATGGTTTTATGTGTAATCTTTCATTTGAAACTTTTGGCTTTGCCCTATGAAATGATATACAACTCTTTGAGAAGAAACAAAATTTAAACTTTCCGTCTCTACAGTCTACAGTTCATATTTCTGGATCCCAGTATTGGTAGTCATCGCTTGTTCTGGATGTAATAAGTCCATAATAAAAATCATAAGATACCAAGCATACAAAAAAACCAAGGGGGAAAGAAAAAACTGGAGGATCCTTGTTCTCAACCGTCCAATAATAATAGTG
The DNA here is from genome assembly GCF_905171775.1 of Rana temporaria. Lineage (NCBI taxonomy): Eukaryota > Metazoa > Chordata > Amphibia > Anura > Ranidae > Rana > Rana temporaria. The sequence goes on from NC_053490.1 coordinate 152,807,172, forward strand.
CGAAAGTCAGTAATGTCAATCGGGTCATGTTTCCCTTGCTTCTGGGACAGCCTTCCATGGTGATTCCAATTGGATACATCATACAGTAATGGCCTTTGGACCACCTTTCCTGGCTTTCTGTGCTTGTACTTTATTAGTGTGGGAAAGTTAGAGAAGAAAAAACACGAGTACTTTTACGACATATGCCTTCAAATGAATGCTTATCTTGTCATTCTGAGTATTAAGGACATTTGATTCAAATTGTTATAGATATACTGTGACCTAATATGAGGCCCTTTACCATTGCCATGTGTAACAATTTAAATGATTGCGTCCGTCAGCCCGGTTGTCTGATTGCCATCCCCCATCTTTCTTCCTCCATTGTCATATGCCTGCAAGTAACTCTGCCTGCCTTCTGCTGATTACCCCTATGTGTGTGTGTGTGACCCTTCAAGTTTCCAGGGGGATCTTGTTTCCATCGCAACTCACCACAAACTCCTTTTACTGACACTGCGTTCAGTTATACCAACCCCGATGGGTTGAAGCCTGGGTTGGTGCCCAACTTTTGTGCATATAGCTCCGTCCTTGGCTACTGTGTGTAGCTGCTGTATGAGTCCTGCCTTTAGCAGGCTAGGGAAGAGGTCATCACCTTAAGAGGTCTCCGTGCAGATTTAGGCAGTGTCATCTAAGCAGACAAAAATAACTTGATTTCAGAATGCGCATAAGTGTGATGTCACCAGTTACCTGTGGCTTCAGGAATGATTAGACTAAATGACTTCTTAAGTACAATTGTACTATACTCTGTTATTTGCCAATCACTATGAGTCTCACCAGTCCCAGTATATCTATATGATCTTTAAGCATTGCTTTTTGAACTTAGTTATGGCACAAAAAGAAAACTGATCAACATAAAAAAAAATTACCTATGACCACATATGATGACTGCCCAATATTAGAACTGTAGAGAGGATACAATGTCACCTATACAAGGAAACTAGTCACATGACTGTTGCTAACTTTTGTCATAGTTGGTAATAGCTACAATGTCACACATTTATATAAAACATTTATCCAGTGTCAAAAGAGAAGAAAAAAAACTGTTGGAACTTTGTCCCATCCCCAAAATGATATAGGGAAGCTTTAATATTCTATATCAACATTTTTTGTTTAAACTGTTCTAAATGTTCTCCATTTAATGTTACCATTACTCCCCTCTTTTTTTTTTATTTCACCATAGCGACCTCAAGAATCACCAAAACTAAATAAAAACTAACGTGATATAGGAAAGAAAGAAAAATAGTTTTCCTTAGGAAGGACCGAAAAAAAAAGAACACATAAAAAGGTAAAAAAATTATTCAGATTCAATGCTGCCCCAACCATTGCATTGTTAACCCCTTTCATACCGCGGCATAGGGAAATGATAGCGGCAGGAACCCCTCGCCGATCCGGGTGGACGTCATATGACGTCCTGTGTTCCCGGCGATCTAGGGCGCGCAGCGCTCTTGACCTGGCGCGGGCACCCGCGATTGCCGGTAATCACGGCAGGAGTGTGGATCTGTGTGTGTAAACACACAGATCCACCTCCTGTCAGCGGTGAGGAGACCAATGTGTGTTTCCAGTACAGAGGAACACACATCGGTCTCCTCCCCTTGAGAGTCCCCTCCCCCCTACAGTTAGAACACACCTTAGGGAACATATTAACCCCTTCAGCGCCCCCTAGTGGTTAACCCCTTCCCTGCCAGTCACATTTACACAGTAATCAATTCATATTTATAGCATTAATCGCTGTATAAATGTGAATGGTCCCAAAAACGTGTCAAAGGTGTCCGATGTGTTCGCCGGAATGTCACAGTCACAGTAAAAAATCGCAAATCGCCGCCAATACTAGTAAAAAAATGTATAAAATAAAAATGCCATAAATCTATCACCTATTTTGTAGACGCTATAACTTTTGTGCAAACCAATCAATATACGATTATTGTGATTTTTTTTACCAAAAATATGTAGAAGAATATGTATCGGCCTAAACTGAGGAACAAAACATTTTTTTTAATTGTGATATTTATTAAATAAAAAAGTAAAAAATATTGTTTTTTTTTTTTTTTTTTTAATCGCTCGTCTTTTGTTTATAGCGCACAAAATAAAAACCGCAGAGATGATCAAATACCACCAAACGAAAGCTCTATATAGAGATATAAAGATTTAGTTTGGGTACAGTGTTGCATGACCACACAATTGTCATTCAAAGTGCAACAGCGCTGAAAACTAAAAATTGGTCTGGGCAGGAAGGGGGTGAAAATGCTCTGTATGGAAGGGGTTAAAAAACATTGAATCTGTATTTTGTTAAACAACAAAAAATATATATATATATAAAAAAAAAAAAATTGCATTTATTTTAAACAAAAGGCAACGTCCTCTCTGTAGTGATTACCATATTCATTGATTTAAAGTGAAAATCAATTTGCAAGTCCAACAGGCCACAATAAGTGGTATGAGAGAGAGAGGCCCGACCCTGTTTAATGAAACAGACCACCAAAACATTTTTTAATAAAAATATTTTAGAATTTAGTTAGGCCTGACTCTAATTAATTCCATTCAAGGATTTTCCTTAAAACAAACATTTAAAATATGTTTTAAGGTCCTCTGTGTTTCACAGTAATTTGATCAGTCTTGGTTTCGATCATCTGTCCAAGTGTGTATTTCTTTCTAAAATAGAAAAGTCCAAATCATTAATAACATCTTACTGTACCTCTTCTAAGGAGGTTAATGGGCTAACTGACAGTTTATGCTTGGCACAGACTGCCAGCGGAGGTAATTAGTCCATCCACAGTAAGTACAGTGACCCATGTACCGACTCCCTCACATATCTGTATTTTGACAAACAAAAATTATAGGAAAACATGGTGGGATTTGTAAGTACTTACAGTCTAATAAGACCCCATGCTGACCTACCCCCTTTACACATATTACCAGCACATGCGTCAATTTGGAAGGGGAAAACCAAAGAAATATAGGACCACTGAATCCATATTATGCCACAAGGTGCAGCATAATGTTTTATGTAGTTTCCAAGTGTCAGAGTGAATGACACTTCACTCTAACCCCCAGGAAAAGGAGAGAGAAAAACAAAATAAACGTATCTTGTATCTGTTATTCACGAATACATTTCAATTATAGAAAACAAGTATAAATTTAAACTGGTACCAGTATTGAGCTCATTACAAACGAGAGATTTGGGGAGAGAGAGAAAAAAAATTATCAAATAAACAAACCGTACAAAGTATACGCATTAGTGTGATCACACTTATTGATGGCCATAAAACAAAAAAAGAACAAAAAAAATCTTGTTTACACATGGACCGTTCATACCCATTCATTTCATGACACACACACACACACACCTTCGTTTAGCTTGAATCCCCTAGATTTGGTAATGTGCAAATGAATTGCTAGGCGTTTCTGGCCACTGGGAGAATACAAAGGGACTGAATAAAAAAAAACTATACTTGACCTTTTGTTAGGTGCGTATTTACGCATATGTACAGCTTTCTGTGATTGTACTTTCAGGATCCACTTACCCGTAAAAAAAAAAAAAACTAGTAGCAAAACCGTTATTAATTTATCCCACTTTTTTTTCCCTTATTTAAAGCAAACAATACAACATTCTTACATGTACATTGGTAAACTTTGATCTAGTGAAACTAAATGTCTTGGACCTCTAAAACAACCCTTCTATCTTGCATTTCATCCCCCATTTAGTGTACAGGTTTGGTTCCCGATGGACATATTTACTCCCTTGCTTTCCCAAATTCAAGTCCATAACGTTTTTTTAAAGGATTGGAATTCTTTCACAAACGTATCCCATTCCTGTTTCATTTGCCTAATCTCATACTGTAAAGCCTAATTTTCGGCCTTAATAGTTGAGGAAGGGATGTATGAATTTGTATTTTCATATTTCTTAGACTTTTCACCCCAGCGAGGTGAGTACACTTCCACATCACGCCTCTTTGTTGTATACTGATTTGGCTTTAATATCTTTTCACCAGAAGATAAACAAAACTGGGAAATGTGGCCGAATAAACCAAACGAGAAGCATTTTATCTTCTGTAAAGTATTAAAGCGTCTCTTAACACTGGTAGGGTTTTAGGCTGAGAACATTCAATGGCTACAACCTGATTAACACCTTTTGCTTTATGAGAAATGGAGGTTCTTTCAAAAGAGCTCCCATCTTTCAATGAGCTGTTGGCACTACCACCTACTCCAGATGGAGGTACTTTCCTGTTGCAACTAGAAATACTGGTTGCATTACAATCTATGGTATGTGTAGATTGTACCCTCTGCACTGTGCTGGAAGATGCCGATAATTTTTCACATTTACTGTCTGCAGCATTCGTATTTGTCCTAGAAACTCTTAGGCCGCGTACACACGGTCGTTCCAAACCGATTTGAATGGTCCGACGGGCCATTTCCATCGGTTCACTGCTGAAGTGGCCTGATGGTCTGATGTGCGTACACATCATCATTCCAAAAACCGATCGGGTCAGAACGCGGTGTCGTCAAACACACGATGGGCTGAATAAAACAAAGTTCAATGCTTCCAAGCATGCGTCGACTTGATTCTGAGCATGCGCGGGTTTTGAACCGATGCCTTCTGTACTTACCATCGGTTTGGACCGATCGGGCAGCGGGCCATCGGTTCGATTTTAAAGCATGTTTTAACATTTTGGACCGAAGGACAACAGACCGATGGGCTATACACACGGTCGGTTTGGACCGATGAAACTGAACCTCGGTCCATTCTCATCGGTTTTGTCCGACCGTGTGTACGCGGCCTAAGAGTACTTAGAGTACTGATATTACTTTTGGCTATTTCTAGATCTTCCTTGAGAGAAATGGTCTGCAATAATAACAACCTATAATTGTTAGCTAACCAAAAGGCAGCAAAAATTAGTGCGGTCTTACCCTCACATTTGCTGTATTTTCTCTCTGTAAGTTTTATATTTACATACTCTTGTGCATGGTGCCATGGGTTTTTGGATTCCTCCATTGCCCTTATTATCTCTGCGCTATTTTTAACTTTAGCCATCCTGGCCATCAATTTCTCCATGATTTAAAAATTCAGTGGTGATACAATAATGCATCACAGAGCAGACTTGACAAAGTCTAGCACTTAGAATTCCCCCCAGAGTGCAGATACAAGTCTTAACATAACACTACTATCTTCACAGAATGAAGTCTACACCCAAAACAAAAGGGCTAAGATCCACACCCAAGGAACAATAGGTTTCCTTTAGGTGCAATGTAAATGTAAACACAGCTATGTTTACCCCAATATTTGCTACACCCAATTCAGTTTAAAAAAACAAAAACAAATCTCCCACCAACTTAGATTATCAAATTATTAGTACTTGTTAGGGTTTATCCTTAAAAAAAATTCAAGGTATAAAATACAGTATGCTAAATGCACCTTACTTTACACTAATAATCTTTTGCAGATATTAGTTTCAGTTGCAAGCCTTCCACAGTCTTGTACTTTAACTAACAACAATGAGAATATTGCTACTTGTAACTTCCCACAGTTAAAAATAAAACCTAAGTAAAAAAACAAAATCTTTGTTAGATTTCCAATGTCCTCAAAATTTCAATGTTAGTGGACATACAATTTAAATAAAACAAAAACTTGTTGAACCTTTTCAACACACAACTAAGACCACTATTTTCAGTGTCTTTCTAATACAACTGTACCCGCTGTCAAGCATACTCAACCACTGGTTAGAGATAGCTTAGTGGGGTACAAAAGCAATAATTAAAACAACATTTTTCCCAAAAGAATCGAATACTTCCTCCCCATTATAGTGACCGGTTTATAATGGTACATCCAAAGTATTTTTATCACTTAAGATTTACTGGATATAAAAAAATGTGGTGTATCCTCCCTCTTATTTAGAGTTAAATCTAATACCCACTAATAAAACACAAACATTTATCTATATTTTCCATAGATTGATTGGATAAGCTGACTCAGCTCAAATTCCCCTAATAACCTTAAAAGTAACCTGTGGTGTCTATTCTCTCCTTAGAGGTAATACCCACTAAAAAAAACAAAAATATTTACCTATATTTTCCCTAGATAGATTGGATAAGCTGACTCAGCTTGAATTCCTCCTAATAACCGTAACTTGTTATTATATTGAATACTTTCATTCTGTACATATATTCGTGGCCGCCAAATGTTACCCCTAAAATCTATATTTTAAGATTTAATATCTCAAAGCTATGATAAGAGTTAAGTAAGAGTTCTTTTGACCAGAATTGAAAGCTTCAATATAATAAACATTTATTAGAGCTTATACAAAGTCTAATCTAACACACAGAACCTATCTATAGTCTCAAACAAGACCGTAGGTTAAAATACATACATTTACATAAAGACCGTAGGTTAAAATACATACATTTACATGAAGGAAAATAGAGCATATTCCTCTAAAACATTAGATTACAAGCGTGTGCAGTTGCTACATGTATGTATAAAATGCCTATACCATAGTTACCCTTTTAAGACCCATCCTTTTAGGCCATCTCTTCATAAAGTGAGCTCCCTTTCCCTCTGCAGTCAAGTATATCTCTCTATGCTGACATCCCATTGGTTGGCCTAGCTAGGATCAGGCTTGGACGCATCACTCCATAAGTCAGCCCCCTTTCATGCAAATCCTGGTGACTATAATTTTTCCTAGGGTAAAAAGGGGTGGGGCTATCTGAATTGCACATCCCAGCATGGGATCAGTCACAGAAAGTGGTTTAACTCACTGACTCCGAAATGTCTAGTAACAAACAAAGGGCTTTGCCATATACTAAATGCCATGAACTAGCAAGCTAAATGAACAATATACTCTGTACGCTGAATGAAATGTCTTCAGCCACTACTAAGAGAAATATATTCATAATTACAATACACATATATATATATATATATATATATATATATATATATATATATATATATATATATATATATATATATCCATCTCTATCTAATTTAGATTACCAAAAACCCTATGGCAACAGTGCCTTATCACACAAGGAAGCAATGATAAATTAGTGACTGATGAGAATACATCTCAAATCTTAGACCATATTACATTGCCAGGTTTAAAACTGCTAGCCATTACCACCGATCTCAAGGGAGTAAAAGCTTTCTACACCAAATTGCAATGTATTTAGTGTATTATCAATAATGGGGTTTAATATAAATACACTTTATTTTCATATGAATTAACCTAAAATGATGCAGCTGAAGATCGGTGTTTTTTCTGTCATCTATCACATATCTAATGTGATTAATACATACGTTATTTCATTTTAGAGGCTTGCAGATTCTTTCAAAGCATACAAATTCATGTACAAGGGTTTTTTTTCCTTTTAAGGAAACATTACTCACATGTAAGTGTAAAGTGTATGCCTTTACTTTCGATCCAAACATTTTCCACAGTAATGCAACAGTGTCTAAACTTTACTTTTTAATGCAAAAAAACTGTTTAGAAAAAGATAATTTGAAAAGCACACAAATAAGTGTATTTAAAATTATGCAGCAATAATTATTGTTGGATCTAGACATAATAATCTATTTCATTCTCTGCCACGATAAGGTGTCAAGATGTGAATGTGGCAAAACTTGCAAGTCTCACTTCCAAAAGAAGATGATATTAACAGAACAGATTGCAGATTAGAAATAGAAGTAAAATCAAGGTTATATTTGAATCCCAAAATTTATCTTGTACATTTTTTTTTTCCAAACCACTTTGTTATGAAAAAGAACCTACATAGCCTTATATATATATATATGTATATATATATATATATATATATATATATATATATATATATATATATATATATATATATATATATATATATATATATATATATATATATATATATATTATATAGCCAAGACACATTAAAATGTATCAGCTATCCTAGTTATGTACTGTTAGGGTGGTGCATTGACGTTAATACTTGAGTCATTGATTCATTGATCAAGAACAAGTATGAAGATCTCGGATTTTGACTTCACTCCAACTTTGTGGGCTGCTGACTAGGGATGAGCCGAATACCCCCCTGTTCGGTTCGCACCAGAACCTGCGAACACACCAAATGTTCATGTGAACTTTAGAACCCTATTAAAGTCTATGGGACTCGAACATTTTAAATCTAAAGTGCAAATTTTAAAGGCTAATATGAAAATGATTGTCCTAAAAAGTGTTTGGGGACCTGGGTCTTGCCCCAGGGGGCATGTATCAATACAAAAAAAGGTTTAAAAACTGCAGTTTTTTCGGGAGCAGTGATTTTAATAATGCTTAGAGTGAAACAATAAAAGTGAAACATTCCTTTAAATTTTGCACCTAGGGGGGCTGTAAAGTATGCATGTGAAATAGTGCATGTTTCCCGTACTTAGAACTGTCACTGCACAGTGTCATTTTTGAAAGAAAAAAAGTCATTTAAAACTGGACTCGCAGCTATAATGAATTGTCGGCTCCCGGCAATTCAGAGAGAATTCATTCATAAAAAAAAAATGTGGGGGTCCACCCAAATTTAATTACCAGGCCCTTCAGGTCTGGCATGGATATTAAGGGGAACCCCGCCGTCAATTAAAAAAAAATGATGTGGGGTTTCCCCCACATATCCATCCCATTTAAGATTAAGGGATGTAATGAAGGGAAATGCCCTCTGCTCACTAAATGAACTCCGTGAAAAATATGGGCCAACCCCCTGGGAGGCCTGGAGATATAAACAACTGCAACATTTTGTAGGCTCCCTTCCAAAACCACTCCGGGGGGTTGGGGAATTAAATGTATGGGAAAAACTAGTGGATCAAATGGGGATAGGTGGCTATAGAATCTCTACTATTTATAAGCTCCTGATAACACAATTAGAAGATGGAGCTATGTGCCCAACGAGGAGCTGGGAAAGAGAATTAAATAAAATACTACCAGAAACCATGAGAAATAAAGTTGTAGACTTTGTACATTCCTTATCGATAAATACCCGGATAAAAGAAATTAATTTTAAATTATTAGTTAAGTGGTATTACGTTCCAGCAAAATTACACAAGATAAATCCCCAGGCCTCACCCCTATGCTGGAGGGAATGTGGGGAGGTGGGAACCCATGCCCATATTTGGTGGCAGTGCCCCAAGATCCAACAATACTGGAAGCAAACAATAGAGTTAATTAAAGAGATCAGTAAAACAGAGATTACTCTAGACCCATGGCAGTGTTTGTTTCATGCAACAGCTATACCCAGGAAAAAATATAAAACATCCATTATCCCAATTTTATTAAATATAACAAAAATATTGATTCCGAAAAGATGAAAGGAAAAGCAGGCCCCGTCAATACAGGAATGGCTAAGAGAAGTAGAAAAAATAAGAAATATTGAGGAAGATCAGCACTGGGAACCTAACCAGAGAGAAGTGGGGATTTGGAGAGGTTGGGTGGACTTTAAACAATCCCAGCCCTACTTAGACTATATGAGCAGGGAAGAAAGGACGTAGGTACGGTTGTGAGCTAAATAAAATTTAGATGCAGTGAGCTCCAACCCCCCCCCCCCCCAGGGGAGATAGGGGCTTTTTGTTTTTTGTTTTTTTTCACAGGGACTCAATAAAGAATTAAATACTGAATTAACACTTAATATGATTAGGGAAGAGGGTTTGTTTTTTTTTTTCCCACGAGTGGATTTGAAGGGGAAAACTGTTATTAATAATTAATGTTTCCCCCTTAAAATAAATAAATAAAATATAAATTTAGTCACGGGGAATAAATATAAAGTTAAATCACATAAAGATATGTTGATAGGGATCACGAGGGGAAGCAGGGGATAAATATACACGTAGTACTTAACAAGATGGGAGATTCTTTTTTTTTTTTTTTTTTCACAGGGACTTAATAAAGAATTAAATACTGATTTAACACTTAATAGGATTAGGGAAGAGGGTTTGGGTTTTTTTTTTGTATGGGGGAGGGAGTTGGGGGGAAGGATAAGAGAAGGGAGAGGATAAAGGAGAAGGAGAAAAACAAAATGTGTAGGATAGACCCATATCGATATTGTTATTTTTGTTGTTGTTATGTATTGTTGAATGTACTTAAATGTGAATTTTTGTATTTGTTTAATATAATGTGAATTGTGTATATGTTTTAAAAATTTGAAATAAAAATAAATAGAAATAAAAACAAATATCCATTCCAGACCCTTCAGGTCTGGTGTGGATTTTAAGGGGAACTCCACCCCAAATTTAAAAATAAAATGGGATGGAGTTCCCCCAAAAATCCACACCAGACCCCATATCCGAGCAAGTAACCTGGCCGGCCGCAGAAAAGAGGGGGGGACAGAGTGTGCCCCCCCCTCTCCTGAACCGTACCAGGCCACATGCCCTCAACATGGGGAGGATGTTCCCATGTTGATGGGATCAAGGGCCTCATCCCCACAACCCTGGCCGGTGGTTGTGGGGGTCTGCGAGCGGGGGGCTTATCAGAATCTGGAAGACCCCTTTAACAAAGGGGACCCCCAGATCCTGGCCCCCCTATGTGAATTGGTACCCCTACCATTTCACGAAGGAAGTGTAAATAGTTGTAAAAAACACACACACCGTAGAAAAAAGTCCTTTATTAATAAAAAAAAAATCCAGCGGTGGTAATCCACTCTCGGTCCAGCTCTCCGCTCCAACGTTGTCTGTGTCCAGCGACGGGTGATCTCCTCTCCGGTCCAGCGGTGAGAAGATCGTCTGGGATCCAGAGCGCAGCATCGCCGGCCGCCTGTCTCCACCGGAGACAGCCCGGCGAATGACGCTGCTGGAGCTAGTGACATTTCTTATATAGGTGAGGCGGGGCCACACGTCACGTGACCCCGTGTCCCTCTGACGCACCCTCTGCTACGTCACAGGGAAAGCCTGGCTTCCCCCTTGCGTCAGAGGGGGCGGGGTCACATGATGGGTGGCCCCGCCTCACCTATAAAAGAAATGTCACAACTTCAGCAGCGTCATTCGCTGGGCTGTCTCCGGTGGAGGGAGGCGGCTGGCGATGCTGTGCTCTGGATCCTGGATGATCTTCTCATCGCTGGACCGGAGAGGAGATCCCCCATCGCTGGATACCGACAACGTTGGTAGCCGGACCGAGAGTGGATTACCACCGCTGGATTTTATTTTTTTATTAATAAAGGACTTTTTTTCCACAGTGTGTGTGTTTTACAACTATTTACACTTCCTTCGTGAAATGGTAGGGGTACAATGCCCCCCCATTACCAATTCACATATGGGGGGGCCAGGATCTTCCAGATTCTGATAAGCCCCCCGCCCGCAGACCCCCACAATGGCCAGGGTTGTGGGGATGAGGCCCTTGTCCCTATCAACATGGGGACATCCTCCCCATGTTGAGGGCATGTGGCCTGGTATGGTTCAGGAGAGGGGGGGCGCACTCTGTCTTCCCCTCTTTTCTGCGGCCCGCCAGGTTACATGCTTGGATAAGGGGTCTGGTGTGGATTTTTGGGGGAACTCCACGCCATTTTTAAAAAAAAATTGGGGCGGAGTTCCCCTTAAAATCCACACCAGACCTGAAGGGTCTGGAATGGATATTTGGGGGGAACCCCATGTCCTTTTTTTTTTTACATTGATGGCGGGGTTACCCTTAATATCCATACCAGACCTGAAGGGCCTGGTAAATAAATTTGGGGGGACCCCCACACTTTTTTTTTTTATGAATGAATTCTCTCTGAATTGCCGGGAGCCACGAGTCCGGTTTTAAATGATTTTTTTTCTTTCAGAAATGACACTTTGTGCAGTGACAGTTCTAAGTACGGAAAACATGCGCTATTTCACATACATACTTTACAGCCCCCCCCCCAGGTACAAAATTTAACTACTTGAGGCCCACGCTATAGCCGAATGTTGGCTTCAGCGCAGACCTAAAAATCCGGGACGCCGTCATTTGACGTCCTCCCCTTTCCTCGTTCTCCGTGCACGCTCCCGAGTGCGCAGCGGGGAAATTCTGTGCTGGCCATATCCCTTGGACACAGCCAATCACAGATCGCCGTGAACAGTCAATCAGAGTGGCCATTTGGTATGCGATCTGTGCGGCCAATGAGAGATGATCTCAAGTGTAAACATATGAGATCATCTCTCATTGCCGGCTCTCCCTCCTCACACAGAGACAGCGTGTGAGGAGGAAGAGCAATCTGTGAGTTGCCCAGTGATTACAGTGATAATACAGTGCCCATACAGTGCCATCACAGTGCCCATAGGGATCTGTGTCCACCTGTGCTAATCTTCGCCCACCTGTGCTAATCTGCACCCACCTGTGCCCACCTGTGCCTGTCTGGGACCACCTGTGCCATCAGTGATCTGTGCAGTGCCCACCTGTGCCACCTCATCAGTGCCCACCTGTGTCAATCAGTGCCCACCTGTGCCAATCAGTGCCCACATGTGCTGCCAATCAGTGCCCACCTGTGCCGCCAATCAGTGCCCATCTGTGCCACCAATCAGTGCCCATCTGTGCCACCTCATCTGTGCCGCCTCATCAGTGCCACCTCAGTGCCCACCTGTGCCAATCAGTGCCCATCTGTGCCGCCCCATCAGTGCACAGCTGTGCAATTAGTCAGTGCACATCTGTGCCGCCTCATCAGTACCCATCTGCTCTGCCAATCAGTGCCCATCTGCTCCGCCAATCAGTGCCCATCTGCTCCACCTCATCAGTTCCCATCTGCTCCACCTCATCAGTGCCCATCTGCTCCACCTCATCAGTGCCCATCAGTGAAGGCTTATCACACACCTGTGTAGTTGCATCACCACTAGCAACCATGTCAAAAAGATCCTTTTGCGTCGAGGAGGCATACCAAATTCTTTCCGCGCCTGACAAGAGCAACATGGAGCTCTGTCTTTCAGATTCCATTTCCAATTCCTATTCTGAGTTTGACGTCAATTATGAGCCAGCCTTCAGTAGTGGAACACTGAGTGACTCAGAGGAGTAATTTAGCCGGCACGCTAAACAAAGGTGTTCTGGTGAGGAGGCAGTGCCATCCACCAGCACCGCAGTGCCTCGGAAAGAAAGGCCAAGGACCCATGCCAGCCTTCCATATGCCCTTCAGAACCTCTTGTGGCTTCCTCCTAATTCAGGAGAAGCCAACATTCCCCCTTTCACTGCCCAGCCAGGAGTCCAGGTGGACACAGAGAATTTTTCCCCAATCGATATTTTTGACCTAATGTTTACAGAGGACATGCTATCCAGAATTGTGACCCAGTGCAACCTATATGCACAGCAATTTATTGCAAATAATCCTACATCATATCATGCCCGTCCCTACGAGTGGAGAGACCTAACGGTGGAGGAGTTGAAATTTTTTTTAGGCCTCAACCCAAAAAACCCTCAGCCTCAACCCAAAAAACACTTCATGTTCCTTTTGGTCCAAACGCCCCATCTACCACATGCCAATCTTCTCCAGCGCAATGCCCAGATCCCAATACTTCGCCATCATGAGATTCCTACATTTTAACGATAATACCCAGTGCCATCCCTGAAATCACCCAAATCATGACAGGCTTTTCAAAATTCGGCCCTTACTGAATTATTTTTCTGAAAAATTCCCCCAATTGTATACCCCAGACCAACACATCTGTGTGGATGAGTCCCTTATTAAATTTAGTGGCAGGCTTCAAATAAAACAATTTATCCCCAGCAAAAGGGCCTGCTATGGTGTGAAGGTGTACAAATTGTGTGACCGAGTCACAGGGTACCTGTATGCCTTCAGGGTGTACGAAGGCAAGGACACCCAGCTGAATCCCCCTAATTGCCCAGACTACTTGGGATCAAGTGGCAAAATTGTTTGGGAACTCATCAACACCCTATTGGAAAAAGGCTACCGTCTATACGTAGATAATTTCTACACCTCTCTTCCCCTGTTCCACAACCTGCACCGGAAGCAGACGCCAGCATGTGGCACTGTCAGAAAAAATCGGAAGGGCTTTCCTCAAAGTCTCGTGAATTATGCCTAGTACACACGAGAGGATCGATCCGGACCGTTTCCGCGGATAAATCCTCTGGCGGATTTTGATCTCATGGTTGTACTAACCATGAGATCAAAATCCCCGCGGAATTCCCTCTGCGGTGATGTGTCGCGCCGTCGCCGCGATGATGACGCGGCGATGTGCGCGACGCTGTAATATAAGGACTTCCACGCATGCGTCGAATCATTACGACGCATGCGAGGGATGGAATCAGACGGATTGATCCGCTGAGTCTGTACAGACCAGCGGATCAATCCGCTGGACTGGATTCCAGCGGATAGATTTCTTAGCATGCTAAGAAATTTTGATCCACTGGAAATCCATCGGCCCGAAAAAAATCCGCAGATAAATATCCGCTGGGTTGTACACACCAGGGGATCTATCCGCTGAAACCGGTCCACGGATAAATTTCAGCGGATCGATCCTCTCGTGTGTACGGGGCCTAAGAAGCTGAGAAGAGGAGAATTGGAAAGTCTGTGAAACAAGGAGGTTCTGGCAGGGAAGTGGAAGGACAGAAGGGACGTGTACATGTTATCTTCCATCCACAATGATACCGTCGTTGAAATACGCAGAAGGCGTGGCACTACCATCCGAAAGTCCACATGCATCCAGGACTACAATTTGTTTATGGGGGGAGTCGACTTCAATGACCAGATGTCGAACCCTTCCTTGCCACAAGGTGGACGTACCATTGGTACAAAAAAGTTGCAATTTATTTTTTTCAATTGGCCATATATAACTCATATATAATTTACCGCAACTCCACCCAAAACCCCAAACGCTTCCTTGGCTACCAGGAGGACCTTATCACTGCCCTTATATTCCCGAACAGCCCACCCAAAAACATCCGATCTGATGTTTTAAGTCGTCTCTCCGAGCGTCACTTTCCCGATAAAGTCCCTCCCACAGCAACCGGCCGACGACGTCAAAAAAGATGTAAGGTGTGTTCCAGTGGAGGAGTCAGACGAGACACATCTTTCCATTGTGCCGATTGTCCTTCCCAACCAGGCCTCTGTGTAACTGACTGTTTTCGCCGTTACCATACTTCACTAAATTATTAGTGAAGTATGGTAAACGTAATCCTCCGTTCCTGCCTTCACACACCTTCACACCCCTTATGCCTCTGCCTGCTTTGTAACTAACCCTGGCTTGTTTTTCGACCACGATTCTGCCTAACGATTTTGTAATACCTCTGCCTGATCTGGAACTGACCCTGGACTGTTTTTTCGACCATGCTTATGCCTAACGATTCTGTAATGCTTCTGCCTGATCTGGAACTGACCTTGGACTGTTTGACCATGTTTTTGCCTGCCTTATGGACTGATCTTGTACCCTGCTACTGGACTAGTGGGATTCAACACAGGGGTCTCACATATGTGAGGGGCTCCAGAAAAGTTTTTCTGGATGATAAAACAATTTTTCTCGGAGGCTTCAAAGAGATTTGGGTGGGAGAAGCCTCTACCCCTGTGCCCATTCTGTCCTGAACGAGTCCCTATTTCTGCCTGCTGCCTGTAGGACCTATGCCATCGTGCCTCTGCCTGTTGCATGAACTGACCACATGACATGGACCTGCCTACTACCAGGACCAATATTTTTGGCACTGCTGACAATATGCCTGCCTGCACTAACCCTGAAGGGACAGTATCCCTGCCTGGACAATTGTGTATGCCGTTGCTGACCAAGTCCTCGCCTGCTGCCTGGACCTGGACTATCCTGCTGTGTAGAACTGCGCTACTATTACCACAGGTAATCTTTTGTTTACGCTTTGCTCAGCATAATGTATTTTGGGGTGTAATTCTTGGTATGTGCAAGCTATGTGTCTCTGGAACACCTGACGGTGTTCCTTGCATGTTGGATCTCTGTATGTTGTCAGGCTGTGTAGAAGTCTCACATGTGATATTGTTGTACCCAGGAGTAGCAAAATGTATTTTGGGGTGTCTATTTTGATATCTAAATGATATGTGTTGGAAATATCTTATAAACGGACAACTTTGTGTAAAAAAAATGCGTTTTCATTTTTTTTCCACATGTTCAAAAAACACATTATGCCTCATAGATTATACGTTGGGGTGTTAGCTTTCCAAAATGGGGTCATTTTGTGGGTGTTTCCATTGTCCTGGTGCTCCAGGGCCTTCAAAAGTGTAATAGGTAGTCAACTAGTTAGATGTGCAATTTATGCTCCTAGAACCCCTGATGGCGCTCCCTGCATGTTGGGCCTCTGTATGTGGTCAGGCTGTGTAGAAGTCTCACACATGTGGTATCGTTGTACTCAGGAGGAGTAGAAGAATGTATTTTGGGGTGTCATTTTTGCTATCTAAATGCTATGTGTAAATGCTATGTGTTGGAAATATCTTATAAACGGACAACTTTGTGTAAAAAAATGCGTTTTCATTTTTTTTCCACATGTTCAAAAAACTTCTGGAAAAAAATGAACCGTTCAAAAGACTCATTATGCCTCATAGATTATACGTTGGGGTGTTAGCTTTCCAAAATGGGGTAATTTTGTGGGTAATTCCATTGTCCTGGTGTTCCAGGGCCTTCAAAACTGTAATAGGTAGTCAACTAGTTGCACTAGAGTGCAATTTATGCTCCTAGAACCCCTGATGGTGCTCCCTGCATGTTGGGCCTCTGTATGTGGCCAGGCAGTGAAAAAGTCTCACACATGGGGTATCGTTCTACTCAGGAGGAGTAGCAGAATGTATTTTGAGGTGTCATTTGTGGTATGCACATGCCATGTAAGAGAAATAAGCTATTACAATGACAATTTTGAGAAATGTTTTACGTAAAAAATTAAAATCTTAATTTTGCAAAGTATTGTGGAAAAGAATTACAACTTCAAATAACTCACCATGCCTCTTAATAAATACATTGGAATGTCTACTTTACAAAAAGGGGTTATTTGCGGGGGCATTTGTACTTTCCTGGCTTGTTAGGGTCTCAAGAATTGAGATAGGCCTTCAGTACATCAGGTGTGATCAGATGTGATAATTTTTTATGATTTGCACTATAGCTTGTAGACTCTAAAACTTTCACACAGACCAAATAATTTCCCAAAATGTTGGGTTTATTTTTATCAAAGACATGTAGCACTATAAATTGTGGCCAAAATTTATGAATAAAAATTAAATTAAAAATGTTATCACAGAAACTAAGAAAAATCTTTTTTTTTTCAAAATTTTCGGTCTTTTTTCATTAATAGCGCAAAAAATAAAAACCCCAGAGGTGATCAAATACCACCAAAAGAAATCTCTATTTGTATGGAAAAAATACAAAAAAATAATTTGGGTACAGTGTTGCATGACTGAGTAATTGTCATTCAAGTGTGAGAGCGCTGAAAGCTGAAAATTGGTCTGGGCAGGAGGGGTGTTTAAGTGCCCAGTAAGCAAGTGGTTAAAGGAATATTTCACTTTTATTGTTTCACTCTTAGGCCCCGTACACACGACCGAGTTTCTCGGCAGAATTCAGCCAGAAACTCGGTCGGAGCTGGATTCTGCCGAGAAACTCGGTCGTGCGTACACTTTTCAGCGAGGAACCCGTCGAGGAACTCGTCGGGCCGAAAGGGGAACATGTTCTCTATTTCCTCGTTGTTCAATGAGGAAAGTCGGCCGCCGAGCTCCTCGGCGGCTTCCACACTGAACTCGCCGAGAAACTCGATGTGTTTGGCACGTCGAGTTCCTCGGTCGTGTGTACGGGGCCTAAGCATTATTAAATTCACTGCTCCCGAAAAAACTTCTGTTTTTAAAACTTTTTTTTGCATTGATACATGTCCCTTGGGGCAGGACCCAGGTCCCCAAAAACTTTTTAGGACAATAACTTGCATATTAGCCTTTAAAATTAGCACTTTAGATTTCTTCCATAGGCTTTAACAGGGTGTTCCGCGGCTTTTCAAATTTGCCGCGAACACCCCAAATTGTTCGTCGAACAGACGAACAGGCAATGTTCAAGTCAAACATGAGTTTGACTCGAACTCGAAGCTCATCCCTACTGCTGACCAACTTCTCTGATTAAATTATTTACAAGATAAGCCATAGAGAATGTATTTTAAAATAGTTTGAACAGACTGCTAGAGGCTGGTGCTGAAAAAGAAACAGTAAAGCACAGTTACTGTGCTGCATTACTAAGCAAGCAGCACAACATGCATGTGTATTCTACAAAAATGTCAACTTGAGAAACATATGATCAAAAATTAAAAAGCAAAACACGGTAATGATAAGTCAACTTTTTAGCATTTCCAGGATTTGCTATGTGATATACCTTTAAACATCTTAGAGAACTTCAGTCAAATAAAAGGCGTTGTAAAGGTTTGTTTTTTTATTTTCTAAATAGGTTCCTTTAGCTACTTAAGACCTGGACCTTTAGGCAGCTAAAGGACCAGGCCAGGTTTTGCGATTCGGCACTGCGTCGCTTTAACAGACAATTGCGTGGTCGTGAGACGTGGCTCCCAAACAAAATTGGTGCCTTTTTTCCCCACAAATAGAGCTTTCGTTTGGTGGTATTTGATCACCTCTGTGGTTTTTATTTTTTGCGCTATAAACAAAAATAGAGCGTCAATTTTGAAAAAAATGCAATATTTTTTACTTTTTGCTATAATAAATATCCCCCAAAAATATATAAAAAAACTTTTTTTCCTCAGTTTTGGCCGATACATATTCTTCTACCTATTTTTGGTAAAAAAAAAAAACGCAATAAGCGTTTATCGGTTGGTTTGCGCAAAATGTATAGCCTTTACAAAATAGGGGATAGTGTTATTGCATTTTTATTAATTTTTTTTTTTACTACTAATGGCAGCAATCAGCGATTTTTTTTGTGACTGCGACATTATGGCGGACACTTCGGACAATTTGACACATTTTTGGGACCATTGTCATTTTCACAGCAAAAAATGCATTTAAAATGCATTGTTTACTGTGAAAATGACAATTGCAGTTTGGGAGTTAACCACAAGGGGGCACCGATGGGGTTATGTGTGACCTCATGTGTGTTTACAACTGAAGGGGGGTGTGGCTATAGGTGTGACATCATCGATTGTGTATCCCTATAAAAGGGATGACGCGATCGATGACGCCGCCACAGTGAAGAATGGGGAAGCTGTGTTTACACACAGCTCTCCCCGTTCTTCAGCTCCAGGGACCGATCGCAGGACTCCAGCGGCGATCGGGTCCGCGGGTCCCACGGTCCCGGTCACGGAGCTTCGGAAAGGGTAAATTAACTGAACCTATTTTTTAACAGGGGGTTGTAGATGAGCAGTGTTGAGGTAAGTACCCTCCACTTTCCATAATAGTTTTACCCCATCTTTTAGTGTGGTCTCTGCTTCACCCCTCAAAATGTACCATGCTACATTTTGCTGCTTCTCAGAGAAAGGCTGAATGTGCAGAAGCTCTGTGCTCCTGCACATTGGATCCATGTCAGTCAATAGTTCACAGGAGCAAGCATTGCTACTCTTACTCTACGTCAGAAAGTGTATTACTGGCAGGTTCAACAGCTCAAAAATTAAGAAAGGAAAAGCAGCAGAGCAAAAATAATCCAGTCAGTACAACTGAAAATGTTCAATAGAACGAAACATGTCGGGTTTCTCTGCCTACCATTGCGCTTAATCCATTTTTTTACCTTGTGATCACAATTTTATCCATTGTACACATCGGAGGGTGTTTCGTTGTACAACCATTTTTTATTAAACCATTTTTGATCTATGCCATGAGGAGGCTTTCTTTTCTTTTCTTTCCTTTTTTGATCTCCATGTCTATATTTTGGTTGCCATCTATGTGAGGGGCCACCATATCAACTTGCCGCTTCATCACGGAATTCACCTGCATCACGGGCCGTTGACTGCATCACCTTCTGGAAATCCTTGACCAGCCATCCATTGGAGGGATCGCCTTCAGAAGCAGATAGTACCCTTATGCTGTTTTGACTCACCACTGATGTGGGGGAGTCCACATCTCACGGTAAGGGTACCCATCTTCATCTTTTGTGGTGGCTTTTTTTCTATTCATGCAAATGATATGATCTGCTTAAATGTCAGGATTTATACCAGCTGTTTGGCCTAGTGGATCAATGCACTGACTGCCCAGCCTGTCATGCATATGACACTGATTTGATGATTATTCACATTCCTGCATGTTTGTGAGATCTCTCTTGAGACAGAGTTCTTTCATCATTTGTTGCAAAGACATTTTTTCATTCATGCCCTATTTTGCGATTAGCACTTACTCACATACATTGGTGATAATGTTATGTTTATTCACCGTTGAGACAGAGTTTTTAAGTTTGCTGTAAAACATTTATTTATGCTCTATTTGGTATTAGCACTTACCCACATGCATTGGTGTTAATTTTATGTTTATTCACCATTTATATTTTATATTGCATTCAGCTTGCTTTACATTATATTGCTTTATTATTAGCGCTGCACTTGTTCCATTTCCTACAACTAAAAATGTATTTATTTATGTATTTGAATTTTGGGTTGACGTAGAAAACCATCAAAACAGTACTGTGCAAACAGTTTAGGCACTTTTGAACAAATCTATTAGACTGAGGAAGGTTTAAAAATAATGTAATTACTAGTTTATATTTATCAATTCGCAAACTGCAAAGTGCATACACACACTCACAAAAAAAAAACAATATTTTTGACTTTTTGCAATAATAAATATCCCCCAATTTTTTTAAACCAAAGTTCTTCCTCAATTTAGGCTGATATGTATTCTTCTACATATTTTTGTTAAAAAAATGAATAAATTACAATAAGCGTATATTGATTGGTTTGCACAAAAGTTATGGCATCTACAAAATAGGGAATAGATTTAATGGCATTTTTCTTATAATTAATTTTTTATTAGTAATGGTGGTGATCTGAGATTTTTATCGGGACTGTGACATTGCGGTGGACAGATTGGACACTTTTGACACTATTTTCGGACCATTGACATACAGTGATCAGAGCTAAAATAGCCACTGATTACTGTATAAATGTCACTAGCAGGGAAGGGGTTAACACTAGGGGGCAATCAAGAAAGACAATGATAATTAACTTGAGATGATATAATTAAGAGGACTTTCAATCATCCTTACAGGGTTGCGGCAAAACCATTTTTGGGGGGTTTGTGTAATATTGCATGCACAAAGCTGACTGAGCAGGACATGTCTGCTTAGCGATTCGCACCGACCGGGACATTCATTTTGCCGCTTTTACATGTCGCATTTAGTGTTGAGTTTTAATGCATTTTGCCGCATTTGCGTTTAGAAGCATTTTTGCCATGTTTAGAAGTGTTTGACGCTTGAAATTCCTCTAAACTCAGTTCCTGAACAATTTTTTTTGCTTAAAAAAAAGCCTCTAAATTCAACTGCCTAGAAAAGACTATAAACGACCCTGTGTACATGGACAGATAAGATAACAGAGGAGAGTTCAGGAGCAGTTGAAAAAAATGCCCAACTGCTCCTAAACGTCAGTTTACCAGCCACAGTTTACATGAGGCCTAAAATGGCAGCCTCAGCATCCCCTCATACAGCATGCTCACACTCACAGCTGCAGCTCCAGTCTCCTCCTTCCCTGGCAAAAGGTGAGCTCCTCTCTGACCTTGGGGTGACCCCCACAGACATACAGAATGCTATAAATAGTTTTGACTTAATAAATCAATTTGAAAGGATTCTCCATAGAGCCTTACAGAATACCTCAGATAATATCACAGACAAACTGACAAGGAATATTCATGAGGTGGGCCACCGCACCACTATCCTTGAACAAAGGATGGATGAAGTGGATGTCATTACCTCTAACCATACAGAAGAACTAGAATCCCTCAAAGATCAATATTCTCTTCTTAAAAACCGCATTGAAGATTTTGAGAACAGGGTCAAGAGGTCCAAACTACGGATATGCGGTATCCCTGAGATAATTGAGGATCTTCAATCTTGCCCCATTTATTCCTATAAAATGCTTATAAATTGATAGAATACATATATCCCTGGTCCCTCGCAAGGATTCTGGACTACCCAGAGACATAATCATAAAGTTTCATTATTTCCGTACTAAGAAACAATTATTGGAAAATGCTTGCAATAAAGAATCCCTTACATTTCCAAGATCTGTCTCAACAAACACTCATTAAACGCTCCAGCATCATCACATATCTTATAGATGGTGTTTTCCTTTTGTTGTCCGCTTTTTTTTTTAAAGAAACTTCATATGCCTGCAAAACAACTGATGCCCTTACAAGCATTATACAAGATCTTAGCCTGTCAATACCTGGAGCACCAATAGAAGACCCCCGATGCTGAGAACCCTATGGTCTTTCTCAGAATTTACAAGACTCCCCTGATTATCAATCCCTCTCCAAGAGAAGTTGCATTGCTTTGCCGCCCATTGTAGAAGGAGATCGAATGGACTGAAATACCAATAAACTGATGAATCCTGTATAGGTGATATATTCTATTAAGAGCTTACCCCTTTCACACCTAAACACTATATCCTCTTGATAACATCCTCAAGATTAGGGATGAGCCGAACACCCCCTGGTTCGGTTCGCCACAGAACATGCGAACAGGCAAAAAATATGTTCGAACACGTAAACACCTTTAAAGTCTATGGGACACGAACATGAACCAAAAGTGCTAATTTTAAAGGTTAATGTGCAAGTTATTGTCATAAAAAGTGTTTTAAAAACTGTCATTTTTTCTGGAGCAGTGATTTTAATAATGCTTAAAGTAAAACAATAAAGTGAAATATTCCTTTAAATGTTGTACCTGGGGGGTCTATATAGTATGCCTGTAAAGTAGCACATGTTTCCTGTGTTTATAACAGTCTCTGCACAAAATTACATTTCTAAAGGAAAAAAACTTGCGGCTATAATGAATTGTCGGGTCCCGGCAATACAGATAAAAGTCATTGAAAAAAAAAAACAGGCATGGGTTCCCCCCTTAGTCCATTACCAGGCCCTTTGGGTCTGGTATGAATATTAAGGGGAACCCTGAATAAAAAAAAATGCATGGGGTCCCCCCAAATTCCATATCAGGCCCATCAGGTCTGGTATGGATATTAAGGGGAACCCCACACCATTTTTTTAAAAAATGGTGTAGGTGTCCCCCTCAAAATCCATATCAGACCCTTCAGGTCTGGTATGGATTTTAAGGGGAACCCCAGGCCAAAATAAAAAAAAATGGCGTGGGGTTCCCCCCAAAAATCCATACCAGACCCTTATCTGAGCACACAACCTGGCAGGCCACAGGAAAAGAGGGCGGACGAGAGAGCGCACCCCCTCCTGAACTGTACCTGGGGAGGATGTTCCCATGTTGATGGTGACAAGGGCCTCATCCCCACAACCCTTGCCCAGTGGTTGTGGCGGTCTGTGGGTGGGGGGCCTATCAGAATCTGGAAGCCCCCTTTAACAAAGGAGACCCCCAGATGCCACCACCTATGTGAATTGGTAACGGAGTACCCCTATCATTTCACCCAAAAAGTGGTATGGATTTTGAGGGGGACCTCTACACCATTTAAAAAAATATATTGGCGCGGGCTTCCCCTTAATATCCATACCAGACCTGAAGGGCCTGATATGGAATTTGGGGGGACCCCCATGCCGTTTTTTTTTTCAATTACTTTTATCTGTATTGCCGGGACCCGACAATTCATTATTGCCACGAGTAGTTTTAAATGACTTTTTTTCCTTTAGAAATGTCATTTTGTGCAGAGATTGTTATAAACACAGGAAACGTGGACTACTTTACAGGCATACTATAGACACCCCCAGGTATGAAATTTAAAGGAATATTTCACTTTTATTGTTTCACTTTAAGCATTATTAAAATCACTGCTCCCGAAAAAATTACTGTTTTTAAAACTTTTTTTTTGCATTGATACATGTCCCCCGGGGCAGGACCCAGGTCCCAAAGACTTTTTATGACGATAACTTGCATATTAACCTTTAAAATTAGCACTTCTCCCATAGACTTTTAAAGGGTGTTCCGCGGTTTTCAAATTTGCCACGAACACCCCAAATTGTTCGCTATTCTGCGAACGGGCGAACAGCCAATGATCGAGTCAAACTCATGTTCTACCCGAAAATAAAGCTCATTCCTACCCATAGTAAGCTCCTTTTGGTCAGAAATCATCAACATTTCTACTATGTTCAATATAGTAGCACTTCTGAACAGAAAACCACAAATCATAACACACCGCCAATTCAAATGACTTATTTTTTATAACCACAGCAGCTAAACAAACTGTAACAAAAGTGTGGCTATCTAACTCTCTCTGCATAGAGTCAGTCAAACAAAGAGTCACACAATCTATGATACATGCTGAAACTGAAGCTATACTACTAGATCAGGGGCCAGATTCTGAGAGATCGGCGTATCTTTAAAGCGGCGTAGCGCATCTCATATGCGCTACGCCAACGTAACATAGAGAGGCTCGTACTGTATTCACAAAGCACTTGCTCCCTTTCTTGCGCCGGCGTAACGTAAAATGGGCGGCGTAAGCCCACCTAATTCAAAGTAGCAAGGCAGTGGGCATGTTGTATTAAAATGAATCGTGACCCCCATGTAAATGCATGGCCGTACGAACGGCACATGCGTGCGCATGCTCAGAATCACGTTGCATATACTCCCTAAGATACGACGGCTCAATGTGTACGACGTGAACGTCACTTACATCCAGCCCCATTGACGTACGACTTACGTAAACGACGTAAAATACAATGGCTGTTCCGACGTTTCCGACGTCCATACCTTAACATGACTTACCCCTGCTTTATGAGGGGTAAACTTACGCCGAACGTACGCTGAACGTAAACGGCGTAGATCACTGCGACGGGCGTAAGTACGTACGTGAATCGGCGTATCTTGCTCATTTACATATTTAACGCGTAAATCAATAGAAGCGCCCCTAGCGGCCAGCGTAAATATGCACCCAAGATACGACGGCGTAGGAGACTTACGTTGGTCGTAGGAAGCCAAAATTCAGGCGTATCTTGTACTGTGAATACAGCACATAGATACAACGGCGCATCCTAGAACTTACGCTGCGTATGGACAGATACGTCGGCGTAAGGTCGGCGTAAGTCCTTCTGAATCCAGCTCAAAGTTTCTAATTTTGAATCCTTATGGAGACTTTGGATCAAACACTATTTACCCCCTGGTTTGGACTGTTCACTAATTTCTCCCTGAGTGATTAAAATATCCACCCCGCTACTATGATTACTTTCACCTGGTTCTCTAACCATTGTTCCCCTTGGACATTGCTTTCTCTCTTCCCTCTGTGCCCTTTTCCCTCTACTAGGGTTATTGTTGTTAATTATCTGATATACTGTAATACTGTAATAGAAGATGCTTTGAATGGTTGTGATTTTTGACCTCCGCACCAGATAAAGCCAAGCCAAGAGAAGGAACTTGGCCCTGGTTTAGACTAATTTATTCCCCCAGCTATTCTACAACACATTAGCTATATTCTATTCTCTTCAAAGATGACATAATTATATTATATTATTTCAATCAACTTAATTTCTCAATTACTTGTCATCAAATAGCTGCCATGAAGCAATGATTATGACATTTCATGTTGCATAATCTTATCCTACAATCCGCTAGGTTATCTATTTTCATTTACATTTATAAGATTTACTTATAATGCCTGTACACACGATCAGACTTTTGTCCGACCAAATTCACTGAAATCCATCGGAGGAAAAGAGAACATGTTCTCTATGTAAACTCTGAGGCCCCGTACTCACGACCAAACATGTCTACTGAAACTGGTCCACGGACATGTTTGGCCGTGTGTAGGCCCGAGCGGACCATTTTCGGGCGGATCGGACAGGTTTCCAGCAGACAACTGTTTCCTGGACTTGCTTTAAAACAGTCCGCTGGAAACCTGTCCCCCCGACATGTACGGTCGTCTGTACTGACCTACCGTACATGTCCGGCCGCCCGCCATCCCTCGCATGCGTCGAATGACTTCGACGCATGCGTGGAAGCATTTAAAAGGCAGGCCCGCCCACGTCGCCCCGTCATTGTCGCGGCGACACCGCGTCATCGACGCGGCGACACCGCGGACACGCCCCGCGTATTGTTTACGCGCGGACTTCTGTTCGATGGTGTGTACAGCCATCGAACAGAAGTCCCTGGGCAGACATGTCCGATGAAAACGGTCCGCAGACCGGTTTCATCGGACATGTCTGCTCGTGAGTACAAGGCCTTATGGAATTACTCCGATGGGGCATACACGTGGTCCATCGGAAATTCTGATCGTGTGTACAGGACATAAGAGTTACTTTCCTGAATGATTCCGCCTTTTTCTATTATACTATTGTACATGTTCTGTTAATGGAATATCTATTTCTATTATATTATTGTCATGCTCAGTTAATGGAATTGTTGATAATTATAAAATTCAATAAAAATGTGTGCAAAAACATCAATAAACATTTCTGGCAGCGAAAGGGTTAAAGTAGAACTAAAGTCAAAACTTTTTTTCCTGTCACATCAAGGCAGCATACACTTTGGGTTGTGACTCCACACCCACAACCTGATAGGACTGCGTAGCTATTAATTCCAGAGAGGGCCCCCACTCCAGTATTTTCCTTTTTTTCCTCACCTGTCAGGACTGAATGGATCTGCACCCCTTATCGCTTTTGCCACAGCCAGGTTCAAGCCTCTCCTGGGTGGAAGTCCTTACCTCTACAGCCTCTAAATGAGCTAGATGGAAGGAACCCCACTCTGGTGGTGTCAGGGGTATGTTGTCCAGCACATTTACAAACCTTAAATAGGTTTATTTTACATGCAGCGGCTTCCAGTTTTCTTTTCTGTGCACTGTGCCTCCCTGGTAAGGTCTCCTGAGCTCTGTAGTCCAACAAGCACTGCATAGCATAGTGCCAATCATTCGGGCACTTCCATGTACAGCAGTGACAAGCCAAGTTCCTTGTTTGCCAGCTTCTATGATGGCGCCGGGCCCCTTGCCATGCGAGTACACATGCGAGAGCATGATGTTATCACCACCGCAACGGCGGCAGATTCAAAACCCTGTTTTTTCACTTTCCCTTCCTTCTGGTTGAGCAGTGTGCACCACAGCTTCTCTGCCCTCAAGTTACTGATAGCCATCTGCCTGTGTCACTGTATCCACTACTAGGTAAGCTGCACTATGGTGAATCTTGGGACTCTCCCTGCTTCCTGTCTCTGCATGCATTCTTACTTCCCTGCGCATTCTAGGTGGGATTCTGTCACCACTCATGGAGGCTGCTGCCCCAGCATACCATAACCAGCCTAATAGGTAAGGGGGGATGAGTTGATAAGTAGTGAAAATAGAAAAAGAGAGCCTGCCACTAATGCTGCCTAAATTGGACAGCCCCATCAGGTCTTCAAGGTCGTCAAACTCAAGACACAGGGAGAACTCACACAGGAGAAGCTGCTCAGGTCACAGGCAAAGCTGCTCAGATCATGGAAAAAACGCTCGGGCCACAGGGAAAGCTGCTAAAGTCACAGAAGAAGCCGCTCAAAATCCTATTCACGGTATAGCCACTCCTATCATAGGAGATCCCCTATGCGCAGGCAATCATCACCTACGAACGACGCTACTAGAGAGAAAGAGTCAAATGCAAGAGAGTCTGTTAGAGATTTGACCCTGCAAGTCTCAGTTTCTGAAGCAGACAAACCTGTCCAAAGTATCTCGTCTGCTTCTCCCATCACATCAAGGAAGTCAGACGCCTCATCTGACAGCGATGATTTGGAGGTCTCAGCTGGTTTTGATTTCTCGCTAATAGAACCATTTGGGAAATCAGTGAAGGAGGCAATAGGATGGGAGGAGTCAAAAGAAGCCCCACAGAAACTGAAAAAATATTTTCCTTTTTTTTTTTTTTTTTTTTCCACCTCAGCTTTTACCAAATTCTAGAGACCAGCTCATGATTCGATGCTTCTTACGTCTCTTATTTGTGGTTTGCATCATGCGTGGTATTTTTATATAGCCAAAATAGGGCACAGGTAGCCGTAACTTCCAATAAGCTTCAAAAAAGATTTTTTTTTTTTTTTTTTTCCCTGTACAATATTTTCACATACAATACGTATGAGTGTCGGCGTCCGGCAAGGGGCCAGGATCTTATCCATGCTCTTTTATTATTTTACATACCCTCTAGGGTATCGACACTTCACTGCCATATAAAGCGAACCCCCCCCCCCCTCCTCCCCCCCCCCCTCGTGGCGCCCAGGGATCTTTCCTTTTTCCATCGCTAAAATGTCTATGAAATTTTCCAAGAAAAGAAGAAAAAAGAGAAAAACAAATGCGTAAGATTTGAAAATAACAGTCACCACGGTCGGGCTTTGTTTCGGGGCCCATTATCCGCCTATTCTCAGAATTCAAAGAATTAGCGTACTCTTAAACTCTCTACATAACTCCCTGTTTTTTTGTACTCCTTCCATTTTTCCCATTTTTTTTTAAAGTCGTTGTTTGTCTCTGATAGACTTTCCTTAAGCTCTTCTAGCCTATAAGTTTCCTCCACTGCATCTATCCAATTCCACAGGAGTGGACTTTCCTTTTCCTGCCACCTTTTTGGTATGATTCTCTTCGCAGCATTTAACAGATGTGGTAATAAGGATTGCTTATATTTTTTTATGCCCTCTTGACTCCCATGAAAGAGCACTACCCAGGGATCTTTCTTTATTTCTTTACCCGTAATCTCTTTTATTTGACTTATTATTGTGTCCCAATAAGTTTGGATTTTCGGGCATGTCCACCAAATATGTGCCATCGTTTCTCTCCGGGCATCCCCGCCAACACTCGGCGGACTGGTCAGATCTAACATTGTTAGCTTTATCAGGGGTAATGTACCAACCCGAAATGCACTTATAATTTGCCTCGGCGGTTCGTGTATCTACTGCGGAGGAATGTGTTAATTGCATGATTCTCTGAAAAGTGTTTGTCCCTCTCGTGATTTCTAGCTCCCTTTCCCATTTATGTACGAATGGTGCTTCATCCCGTGCACCTATCTTGACCAGAATCCCATATAATTTAGTAATTGTGCCCTTAGAATTTTCTGATTGACATAGCTTCTCGAGTGGTGTCAACTCCGCCCCCGTCCGTAGAGGACGGGGGAGATGCCGCACAAAATGATGCAGCTGGGAGTAGTGCCACCTATCGAGATTCCAGTATTCTGTTCTAGCTTTCAATTCTTCATATGTCATTATCTCTCCATCTTTTGTGATATCCCCTAAGTGTACCGTGTTATTCCTAATCCAGTTACCACCTATTTTTTTTTTCCCCAGGTGCAAAGTAAGCATTATCTTTTAATATCATTAGTGGCGAATTAAATTCCCTGTTCAGTAGTGTCTGAGTTCTATCCCACATTCGTAAAGTGTCCCGTGTTATGTCAAATGATTTGTGGCCTAGTGCTCTGTATTGTGCAGGAATCCAAATAATATTACTCAATTGTGACCTAGCTTGCGCCTTCTCAATTTGCACCCATCTTTTACCTTTTCTGTCCCGCGCCCATTCCACCGCACGAGATAGAACCGCCGCTTTGTAATAGCTTTTAATGTCAGGTACTGCCAGACCGCCCAGTAGCTTCCCCTGTTTTAGGATGGAGAGTGATATTCTATGCTTTTTGTTTTTCCAAACATAATTCATTAAAAGGGTATTAAGGATTCTTAGAAATTGCTGAGGTAGAGCAATAGGGATTAGTAAGAATTTATATAATATTTTAGGGACCACCACCATCTTCAGCATATTAATGCGCCCAATCCACGATATAGGTTTGTTTACCGTTCTTTTTAATTCCTTTTTGATCTCGTTTAATAAAGGGACATAATTTATTTTATACATCTTCTGAACCGTGTTAGCCAATTTGATACCGAGATATTTTATTTCTTTACTCCATGGAAAGGCACAGATCTCTTTCACACGGCCTTCCTCACTTTTATTTAGATTTATGTTTAATATTTCAGATTTAGTTACGTTGATTTTGAAATTTGAAATATTACCATATTGTTGCAGGATCTTAGAAAGCTCGGGGATGGATTTACTCGGGTTAGTTAAATAGAATAAAATATCGTCGGCGAAGGCCGACAATTTATGTTCCTCCTCTTCAACTCTGACCCCGCTGATATCTGGGTCATTTCGAATCATGGACAGTAGAGGCTCCAGGGATAGGATGAATAGCAGGGGAGACAGAGGACACCCCTGTCTTGTCCCATTTTTCATCTCAAAAGACTCCGAAAGCGTACCGTTAATTTTGATTCTTGCAGTGGGATGGTAGTAGAGTGTGTTAATCCATCGGGATAACCTGTTGCCTATACCCATGGCTGTAAGTGTCTCCATCATAAGCCCCCAGTCTACCCTGTCGAATGCTTTTTCGGCATCCACCGACAGGAATAGACCTGGGGGCGCATTCAGCCTTATGTTCTGAAGTAGGAGAATTGCTCTTATACTATTGTCTTTGCCCTCTCTATTGGGGACAAATCCAACCTGGTCGGGGTGCACCAAATAGTGCATGACCCCTTTCAGACGCTCAGCCAAAACTTTAGCAAAGAGCTTGATGTCTGTATTTAGCAAAGATATTGGTCTGTATCCCGAACAGAGTGAGCAATCTTTTCCTTCTTTCAAAATTAATGTAACCGATGCCGCTAACGCTTCCCTGCTAGTTTCGTATTCTAATCCTAGGCCGTTGAAGTATTTACATATCCTCGGTATTAAAACCTTACTGAATCTTTTATAATACCAGACAGAAAACCCGTCGGGGCCAGGGCTTTTTCCCACTGTCGTATTTTTCAAAGCATTTTTGATTTCTTCCTCAGTTATGGGATGGTCCATATTAACTCGATCAAACTCCTCTAATCTGGGAAGTCCCGCTTTTGCAAGGAAATCACGTATTTTAACCTCCTTTTCTCCTGTTTGCCACCCTACCTGCTTTATTGTGTATAATTCCTCATAATAATTTTTAAAGGTATCTGCGATTTCTCTAGTCGTATAGACCAGATTCCCATCTTTCCTTTTGATTTTTCCGATATAATTTCTGGTTTTCTTTTTTTGGGCCATTTTGGCCAAATGCTTACTGGGTTTATTACCCCATAGATACCTCTCTCTAGCTATGCAGTTAAGTTTTTTCCTCGCTTCTAAATCCATGATCTCCTTGAGCGCATCTCTTTTTAGAATTAAGTTGTGATAAGTCTCTTTTAGTCCCTGTTCTTTATGTTTACGTTCTAAAATTGCTATATCTTTGGTCAGGGTCTCAGCCTTCCTTTTCCTCTCTTTTTTTTCCCTGGCATTCTCAGCAATTAACATCCCTCTAATGTACGCTTTATGTGTCTCCCAAAGAGTTGCGCTTGATATCCCCTCTGTGTCATTTATGGTGAAAAATTGGTTGAGATCCGCTTCCACCCTACTAGCCACCTCTTCGTCTCGGATCAGATTATCATTTAATAGCCACCTCGGCCGTTCACTCTTTTGTAAGGATGATTTAATCTTCATGGTAATTGGAGCATGGTCTGAAATAGTCATAATTCCAATGTCCGTCTCAGTAATCAAGTCCAATAGCCTATGATCTACCAGTATGTGATCTATTCTGGTATACGTTCCGTGTGGAGGAGAGAAAAACGTGTAATCATGTGTGTTTGGGTGGAGTACCCTCCAGGCGTCCACTAGATGACTATCGTGGATCTTGTGTTTTATTTTTTGTAGTTGCACGTTCGTTGTCTCCTTCACCCGGGACGTACTGTCTTCTCTCGGATTCATGACGAAATTAAGGTCCCCCATCAGAATTATATACCCCTCGGCAAAATTTTTCAATTTGCCCAGGATTCTACTTAAATATTGGGTTGGATGTACATTCGGGGCGTAAATATTTGCAAGGGTATAGACAGTATTTCCCAGTTTTCCTTTTAAAAATAAAAATCTGCCTTCCGGATCTGTCAGCCTTGCCTCCAAAATGAACCCGATCCCTCTCGCGAAACCTATAGCTACACCCCTAGCGCGTTTAGAAATGGCGTCCCCATAGAACCAGGTAGGATACATGGGTGAGTACAACTTTACATTAGAATCTAGAGTCAAATGGGATTCCTGTATAAAAACTACGTCAGCTCTGTATTGTTCAATCTCTTCCAGGACCTTCAGTCTTTTGGTTATTGAATTCAAGCCCTTTACGTTATAAGATAAATATTTTACTTCTGCCATTTCAAATCCCTACATCATTTCACTAAGTTTTCTGAAAGATCCGCTGGGAGCCACGTTCCCTATCCCAACCCCTTTTTGGAAGAGGAGAGTTCCCTCGTTCTCTCCGCACCTCCCCTCCCACTCCCTCCCTACCCCCATCCCCTTCCCCTGACGAGGCCAAAACATCGCCTCTGAACCGCTGGGATCCTCACACCCCACTACCCGTCGGTTCTCTTGTAATGAGGTGAAGCTTCCCAACGCCCCCCCCTCTCATTCCCCCCCAAGAGCTGGCCCTTGGGAGTTGATCTTATATGAGTGAGGTGGCGGACCCGCCCTCACAGCCCCCCCCCAAACACCCCAACCCCAACCCCCCCCCCCAGCCCCCCTCGTCCACTACCGATCCCACCTCTCTATACCACCCAAAAAGACTACTCTGCCCATCCAGGCAATTCCAAGATGGGCATATCCAATTTACCACAAAAGCCTGGTAGATCCTCTGGGAATACCAATTTAGCTGATACCCCGTCTTTGTGTCCAATCAAACACGCCGGGAACCCCCATTGGTATCTGATATTAGACACGCGCATCTGTTCTAGTAAAGGTTTGAGGTGCCTTCTTCTGGCCAGAGTTTCCCATGCTAGGTCAGTGAAAATCTGTATCTCTACCCCGTCGTAGCACAGGGGAGGTTTCCTTCTTAATTTTGACCAGATCTCAGCTTTGTCTTCAAAATATCTGAACCTTACTATTATGTCCCTTGGCCATTTGCCCTCACCCTCCCTGGTTCTTCCTATACGGTGAACCCGTTCTATTTTGAGGGGTTCCTCTGAGCTATTATCCATGAGGGGGAGAAACAGATCATTAAGAATTTTCCTCAAATCTTCGCCTTTCTCCTCTTTGATAGATCGTAATCTTAAATTTTGCCTTCTATTACGATTCTCTTGGTCTTCTAACCGGTATTGTAATACTCTGGTTTTGTTTCATTGTGTGGAATTGGTCCTTTAGTTGGTTTAATTCCAGTTCCTGTTGTACCGCTTTTGTGTCTGCTTCCTCTA
This sequence comes from Rana temporaria, assembly GCF_905171775.1. Classification (NCBI taxonomy): domain Eukaryota; kingdom Metazoa; phylum Chordata; class Amphibia; order Anura; family Ranidae; genus Rana; species Rana temporaria. The sequence continues at coordinate 152,840,383 of NC_053490.1, forward strand.
CCCGCTCCAAAATATGGGTAATGTCTGATCTTAACGTACCTATTTCTTCTCTTATCACCTTTTCCAGCCTCTTTAACATCCCCTCCAATTCTACTTTTGTGGGTAGATGAGTGTCTATACTTAATTCGTCAATTTGGCTGACTTCATGTTCGCCTTCAGTTGACGTGTCGGCTGCTGGAGTGACCACCCCCCCAGCTACCTTTTTAGATATCCCAGCCTTTTCATTTTTTTTTGTTAAACCTGGACTTTTAGTGCGCCCGTCAGGAGTCATGTAGTGTCTTATAGTGCTTGTAGGGGGGTTATCTTTTGAGATTTTTGGGGCGGAGCCCCTTATTGACCTGTTCATATTGTGTTTTTTAGTCCCTCTGATACGTTTCCCCAGTTTGATAATACGGGAGGTCCCCCCCCCCTTTTTTTTTTTTTTTTTTACGCTTTATTATCCGTTAGGGGCAATCAGCTCTATTAGGGACTTTCTACATATAGCCACTGGGGTACCGAGGGTTGCTCCCGGCCTCTGGGGTGCACTCAAGGTGGATTGAATAAAGTGTCAAGCTCTCTCCAAACTTAGTGTAATCCTTTTTTTTTTTTTTTGAAATTTATTGTCCCCACAAAATGGGACTCTTTGCTACGGACGACCAAGCTGTATTATTCTTGTTCAATGCCGACTTCGGCCCTAAGGGGGCGTCTATTTTCTTTTGACTTTTAATGTCCAGCTATATTGAAAACACTGGAGGATGCTTTGAACTACCTCCTATAGTGATTATGGCGTATCCGAAACTTTTAGTGGAGTTTTAGTGTTAGCATGTACATGCCTAATCTCTGAATGTTATGCTCAAACAGATACCACCTCTGCGTCGTGCATTCTCCTCTCTTGTTACATTCAGCAGCACAGTCCTCTGGGCACCTTAAGCATTCCAATCATATACTGTACCCTATTCGTATAGACCGAGCCCACCAAGTGCAGATATAATGGATCAGGGTGTATAGAAGGTCTCTGATATAGTCAGGTGTTCCTGCCAATGATCACACCTATCATACCATGATTTGGTGTGAATGCTTCATGCTTCATATGTGCGTCTCAGCACTTGCATATTCTGAGGTATAAGAGGTCTTGAATCTGCGAGTCTATTTCCCCTAACAAAGCCACCTTGCCTTCTTACCGATACCGACAGCCATTACCACAAAATCCCATTATCATCCGTAAGCAATAGGAGCCACCACATAGCAAACACAGGGCAGAAGCAGGAGAGAAAAAACGTCATACAGATAACCTCATTGAGCCTCTGCCTGCCAACTTGTCATCTACTTGAATGTAGTATTGGAAAGTTATTCAATCCCCTCTGACATTTCAGGTATGGGAGGTAGTGAGGCTAATTTGCATATTGATGTGACTAGGCTCTTACCTAGCCCTCTGGGTCCCAGGTCACATCCACGATCACACCGCTTGCAGGGTCGTTTTTACACACAGCTTCACATGAGGAAGGAAAAAGCAGGGTTTACCTGAGAGCCGTTTTCAGGGACCGGGTTGGCCGGGAGAGGCGTCAGGATCCGCAGAAGGGCATGAGCTAGGAGCAATCACCGCTCAGCTCCTAGGATTACTGCTCGAGTACCTTTCTCCAGCCGTTGTTGCATCTGCTGCCTCCTCAGGGGGGGGGTGGGTCGGGGGGGGTTTCCCTCGGGACGGCGGAGGAAAGCGTGTCAGACGCTCGGTCGGGCTAGTGGCTCAGCAGACTCTAGTTCTGCGTCGTAGCCCGCTGCCGCCGAAACATCCTCAAAGCCTCCTCCGTCCATCCCTCGCGATCGCGCTGGGTCCGTGGCGCGGGCGGCTCCTCCCTCGACGTGCGTGCCTCACGTGCACCACGTCATGACTCCCCGATCGAAATTTTTTTTTCCAATCCTCAACAAAGACTCTGGGACTTTTCCATTCATCAATGAGTTGGAGGACCTAATCAAAGACGAGTGGCAAAAGCCTTAGGAAAAGACCAGTCTTAGGCCGTGTACACACAGTCGAACATGTCCGCTGAAACTGGTCCGCCGACCAGTTTCCGCGAACATGTCCGACCGTGTGTACGGCCTAGCGGACAGGTTTCCAGCGTACAAAAGTTTCTTAGCAAGCTAAGAAACTTGTCCGCTGAAAACATGTCCGTCGGACATGTCCGATGGTTAGTACACCTAATCGGACATGTCCGCTGGTTATGACGTGTAACCAGTGTCCCGAAATCCCCGTGGAAGCATTGCACTTCTGTGTTTGAGAACGTCGGTGTCTTCTACGTCACAGCGTTCTCTGTCCGCGGGGATTTTGATCTGATGGTGTGTACACACATCAGACCAAAAGCTCCCAGGAGACATGTCCGATGAAAACGGTCCACGGACCATGTCTCCTCGTGTGTACGGTCCTCAGTAATAGATTAGCTAAGTTATACCCACTTAAGAAGCCTAATGTAAACCCGTTAGCATCACCTCCAGTGGTAGATGCATCTTTGATGCGCATAGCTAGGCACGTAACACTTCCCATTGAAGCCGCGGTAAATTTCAGGGATGTGTTGGATAGAAAGATTGATCTTGATCTCAAGAGAGCCTACCTGGCCGCAGGCGGCACCTGTAGACCAGCCGTGGCGCTGGCAGCAGTGGGAAGAGCTATTTCCAGCTGGTTGTCCAACATTGAAAAGTTAGTTATAGACGGGGCAGATCTAGAAAAAGTTATCACAGCCCTTCAGGAGCTTAGCCTCTCAGGAGACTTCATTGCGGAAGCTTCTGTATTCACAATCAAGTCTGCATAAAGAGAAATGCTGGCATCCATAATAGCCAGCAGAGCACTATGGCTGAAACCCTGGGCAACGGACCCTGCCTCGAAAACTAACTGGTGTAAAATCCAATACGATGGAGCAAACCTCTTCAGGGCAAAGCTGGATTCGGCCATATCAAAAGTTACCGGCGGAAAATCGGGGCTCATCCCTTCAGACAAAAAGCCAAAACAGCAGAAGGCCACCACCCTTCAGGCGAAACCTCAATCGGAGAACCCTGGTGGAAGCATTCAAGATGGAAAGCTTACAGTCGGTTCTTCATGCTATAAATATAGGGGACTGGATCCTTTCAGTCGATTTACAGGACGCATATTTTCATATCCCTATACACGCCGCATTTCAGATGTTCCTTCGGTTTGCGGTAAACCATCAGCACTTCCAGTTTCAAAGGCTCCCACTTTGTGAATGTCCTGGGGGCGGTAGCAATCCCAAAGTCCTGTTGCCAGTGATAGCCTTCCTGAGAGAGCAGGGGTTAGGAGTCCATCATTATCTGGACTACATTCTCCTGCTTTCGGACGACCAGGACGCAATTGAAACATAATGATTTCCACTCTGCAGAGTTTCGGGTGACTGATAAAATAGGGGAAGAGCAATCTCCAGCCCACTCAGAGAATGATCTTCCTGGTAGCGAAACTGGATATCTGGTTAAACACAAAAGAATTTCCACAGGTGAAGATTTTCCCCTTGATCCAAAAAATAAACAAATTGTTTCCAGCCACTACACTCCCAGCCAGAGCGTGCCTCAGCATTTTGGGGTTAATGTTGGCAAACATTCCGATTGTTCAGTGGGCGCAGTGAAACATAAGACCTCTTCAAATCTCGTTTCTGTGGCATTGGGATGGTGTGTCCATGCTTCAACCAATTGTTATCTCAAAAGTAGTCACAGTCTATGGTGGTGGACGCGATTGCACAATCTGAAGAAATGCAGACACATAGTTACCCCTTCCCAGGAAGTGGTCACATTGGATGCCAGCATGGAGGGGTGGTGGGCGCACTACCAGTACAACACAGTACAAGGCCGCTGGCCATTCAGGACACAGGATGTTGTATCAAACATACTATAGATGAAAGAAACATTCCAAGCACTTTTGGCGTTCAGTCCTTTCCTAAGCGGAAAGGGGGTCTTGTTATGAATGGACAACAGAGTGGCAGTTGCCTACATCAACAGACAGGGAGGCACCAGAAGTCACTCCATGATGCAGGAGGTCCATCCCATTCTCAAATGGGCACAAATTGAATCTGTTGGATCTAAGGGCAGTGTACATGCCAGAAGCCTGGTATCTGCTAGTCGATACAATAAGCAGAAATTTCCTCTCCAACAACGAGTGGTCGCTGAGTCATCAGGGCTTCTCCCTCATAACCTTGGACATGCCGGACATAGACCTAGCAGCAACACCAGAGAATGTGAAGTGCCAGAGATATCTGTCAAGCGTCCCCTTTCCGTCAGCAACACCCCTGGAACCTCCGACTGGGCTACATCTTTCCCCCAACACCTCTCATAGCAAGGTTTCTGCTCAGGTTCAAGAGGTCAAGGTAAACAGTAGTAGCAGTGCTTCCCTTTTGGCTGAGGAGGCCATGGTTTACAACTCTTCTACAGCTGAACACAGGGAACCCGCTGCCTCTCACGATAACAGCAGATTTACTCTCCCAGGGCCAGCTCCTTCATCCGTCACCGCAAAGACTACATCTAATGGCCTGGAAGCTGAAAGGTCTAGGTTCCTAGACCAGGGTTGTTCTCATAAAGTGGTATAAACTCTACTTCAAGCCAGGAGGATCACCACCAACAGTACCTACTGAAGGATTTGGGAAAAATGTCTCTCATTTGCACAACAGCAATCTTGGAACTCATCTTCTCCAACAGTTTCACAAATCCTTGAATTCATCCAGTTACCATATTTGCCGGCGTATAAAACAACTGGGCGTATAAGACGACCCCCTAATTTTCCAGCTAAAATTTTGGTTTTGGGATATACTCACCGTATAAGATGACCCCTCACTGTGCCATTATACATGCCTCACTGTGCCATTATACATGCCTCACTGTGCCATTATTACATGCCTCACTGTGCCATTATTACATGCCTCACTGTGCCATTATTACATGCCTCACTGTGCCATTATTACATGCCTCGTTGTGCCATTATTACATGCCTCACTGTGCAATTATTACATGCCTTACTGTACCATTCCATTCCCTGCCTCGACAATCTCCCTACCTTCTCCTGTTTGCAGAGTACAGACGGCGGCCATCCATTATTCAAAAGCCGCGCCTCCTCCTCAGGCTGTTTCCGTGATAGGCGGAACACAAATTTTCCCAGCAGAGCCTCTGTTCAGTGTTCCGCCTATCACGGATGTCCTCTCGTCCGAAGCCGAAGAATTAGAAGGCATCCGTGATAGGCAGAACACTGAACAGAGGCTCTGCTGGGAAAATTAGTGTTCTGCCTATCACGGAACAGTTTGAGGAGGAGGCACGGCTTTTGAATAATGGATGGCGTATAAGACGACCCCCGACTTTTGGGGCATTATTATTATTATTTTAGATGCAAAATGTTGTCTTACAGGCCGGAAAATACGGTAGGCCTGGAAAAAGGCCTTGAGTTAAGTACTCTGAAAGTGCAGGTGTCAGCCTTATCTGCCATGACAGGAGTTAAGTGGGCCCAAGACCCTCTCGTCATTCAGTTCCAAAGGGCCTGTTTAAAGTTAAGACCCCCCAGAAAAGTTTTCTTCCCGGCATGGGACCTTTCAGTAGTGTTGAAGGCTTTGTCTCAAGAACCCTTTTTTCCAATCGAAAACATCTCCTTATAGGGCCTAACACTCAGTCACGTTCCTCATTGCCACAACATCGGCAAAAAGAATATCAGAGATGCAGGCTTAACTGGCAAGAGAAACTTACCTAGTCTTCTACCCAGACAGGGTAGTCCTGAGACCCTCAGATCGCTTCATCCCATTTTAACCAGGAGGTAAGCCTTCCTGCTCTTACTACGGAGCAAGGTAATCCATTTTATGTAAAGGGCAACATCTCGGCATACCTCTCGGCAACCAGCCCTCTCAGGAAAACAGAAAATCTCTTAGTCATTCTGCATGGTTTTAGGAAAGATAAAGCGGCATCCTCTCGCACCATTGCATCATGGTTGGTGAAGGCCATCAAAAAAGCCTACTCATTGAGACAAGCACAAATACCTGGGGGCTTGAAGGTGCACTCCACCAGGGCAGTGGCATTCAAAATAAACTTATTGTTAAATAAACTTATTTTGCATACCCACCCAGTTTGCGAGTTATTCCCCAAAGTGTATGCTGCCATGATGCGACAAGAAAAAACAAAATTGTATACTCACCTTTCTGTAATTTTCCTTTCCTGTCACATCTTCATGGCAGCATACAGATGCCCACCCTTCTGAGGTGATATATATACAGAGAATACTGTGGCGGGGTCCTCTCTGGAATTAATAGCTACCCAGTCCTATCAGGTTGTGGGGGCGGAGTCACAACCCAAAGTGTATGCTGCCATGAAGATGCGACAGGAAAGGAAAATTACGGAAAGTTGAGTATACAATTTTCAGTTTTTTGTCCTGGGACAACCCGACATTTAGGAATTTTATTTTACTTTCAATTTTGATGATCTGGGTAAACAGTATAAAGTGGATGAATTGCCACAACGGAGACAAAGACACCAATAAAAACCTGACAGGTATTCTAATCTTTTTACATACTTTTTTGTCTTAGGGCCCTTTCACACGTACGGACCGTATGTCCGCATTTTCATCCGTCCGTTTGCGGATGAAAACGGGACATACATGGGTCCCTATGTGATTACGGGTGTCAGCGGATGAACATCCGCTGACACCTGTAATTTGTCCGCCTCCGCAAAGATCCACATTTGCAGACGGAAGAAATCCTATTTTTCTTCCGTCTGCCGGATCGGATCGGATGAACACGGACATACGGTCCGTGTTTGTCCGATCCCCCATAGGGGAGAGCGGAGGAAACACAGGGCGGTCCCTGCACAGTGTGCGGGGACCGCCCTGTCAGCTGCCAGCTCAGCGGGGATTTTATGGAGGATCCCCGCTGAGCTTTGCGGACACACGGAGCGGATCATTACTGATCGGCTCCGTGTGAAAGGGCCCTTAGGCTAGGTATACAGTGTCAAAATATTTAAAGTGTAAACCACTTCAAACAGTAGCGCTGTGCTCTAATCTGAATCAAAATACAAATATTAATGTGTATTGTTCATAACAAAACATGACATTATATATAAATAAATATTCCTCATAAAAAAAGGGTGAGAAGAAAATGAAAAAACAAAACTTGAAAGTAGTCCACCAAAATGTGAAAAGTATTATCCAAATCTTCTATTATAAAGTTAAACTCAGCCACACACCTACTCATGTGTAAGTGGTCTCTCTCCCTAGCAGATTACACACTCACAACAATAAATTGGCACAAATGGCATAAAAAGATGTCCTGCTGTCAAGGTCAGAAGTCGTACCTATGTATCTCCATACAAATGGATGATGGCCAATGGCGTATAGAAGCAAACAGAAATAACCTCCAATGGTACAGTAACCAAAATTCTGAAATGTATTAAAAACACGATCCAAAACAACTCACATTGTACAAGATAAAAACTTGCATGTGTTGTGCTTTTTAAGGACAGTTTTCCCCGCACAGTATTTATTATTGAGTAATTTTTAATGAGGATATTTTTAAGATACAAAATCAATCTATATTAAACACAGTCTATACATTTGAAATTTATTCACGGAGACATGTAATCATACGATATAGTTACATCTATTGGTTGACAAAAAAAAATGTTTATATGAAATTAAAATACCAATTGCGTTACAAGAACGTCTTGAAAATCAATAAAAACACCCGCAAAATGGGCCTGTGGTACCTTTGACTTAATATCACCATGATAACTTCTTGGTAGAATCAATAACCTTGTGAAAATGACAGTTTAAACAGAAAGACTGTATTTCACATGTCCAACCGTTACTATACTGCAGGTAAGTAAGTGGTTAACGATGTGAAATAAATTAGACGTTTGTTTTGTCAATAAAACTGAAAATTATGCAAAAAGAAAATATAATGAAAAATGTAATCTTTATAGAAAAATCTACAAGGCGGTTATTAATTTGGGAGAATAATTATCAATTGTATAACATTCAATATATCAATATTTTAGAGAACATACAAGATAAGATCAACATGACATAATTACCCATTTCAAAGTAGCTACTGATTTGGATTACTGGTTACCAGAATTTTTAAGCTGGCTGCCGTGGCTTTCAGGACGGATACTCTTAAAGAGGAATTACTTCTTGCAACCTCTGAGTTCCAAGTATCAGGGGTTCAGGAATCTTTATGAATGTCAAAATATGTATTGATGCATGGTGCATGTATGGGAGTGTGTGTGTCTCCCAGTGTCCGCCCCCCCCCCCTCCCCAGGGTTTCTTCCTTCTCTCCCTTGTCATCACATTTTCTTGTCCCGAATACTATTTCAGACTCATTGTCTGATACTTGGAACTCAGAGGTCGCAAGAAGTAATTCCTCTTTAAGAGTATCCGTCCTGAAAGCCACGGCAGCCAGCTTAAAAATTATGGTAACCAGCAATCCAAACCAGTAGCTACTTTGAAATGGGTAATTATGTCATGTTGATCTTGTCTTGTATTCAGTTATGTTCTCTAAAATATTGATATATTGAATGTTATACAATTGATAATTATTCTCCCAAATTAATAACCGCCTTGTAGATTTTTCTATAAAGATTACATTTTTCATTATATTTTCTTTTTGCATAATTTTCAGTTTTATTGACAAAACAAACGTCTAATTTATTTCACATTGTTAGCCACTTCATAAAAATTATAATAAGCTCTGCACAAAAGGCATGGCTTATTTTTCATTGGCAAGCAAAACCTAATCATTTACTCACCAGGGACCTCAGTGAGTTTGAGGTAATATCACCTTCAACCACTAGGTATCTCACATGTGTTTTGAGCTTATCTTTTTAATTAATATATTCTATTTTTCATACTGTGTATCTGTTTTTATGTTCTATTTGTTCTGAGGAATATATATACAGTATAAGATTTGTGTATACTGCTAATCGGCATCATATAAAATACGCTCAGTATAATTTTAATTAATTTACATACATAAAATGGTTCTATATTTATGTATAAGTGTATATTTTTTTTAAAAACTGGTTTGTCTAGGAATATGAATCAATATCACACAAAATGATTATCTATATGGATAAATTAATAGTTCTGATATATCTCATAAGTATGTGTAAATTCTTATACATTTATAATCATGATTTGGTGTCTTTCATAATGCTAATTAGCAATTCAGAATGCATCTTAGTAGTCACTATAGTCACTGTACCGGGTGATTCCCAACCCATCTGGCCATGGGACCACCTATTCCACTCCAGCGGTAAATATTTCACCATTTTAGACCCCAAATGGGACTTATGATGATGTTTTCCTATTTCTGAAATGATGTAATGTGTTTTATAGAGCCAATTTTTCCCTGATGAAGACCGCTACAGATGTTGAAACATGTTGAGGATTCTACTCTGTTCAGCAATCTGATATGTAACAATGTGCACAGTATTGTGTAAACTTGAATACAAGCTACACTGTGGAGTATGTATTGTATCTATTGGCCAACCTTTTTATATGTTGTAATTTATTTTATCATGACACCTGTATATTCTCAATAAATGTACCCCTTTTGCTATCCATTTGCTACTTTTTCAAACTTATTACACTGCTGTCCAAAAGGTTGGGGAACCTTTCCATTTTTCATATTATTTCGGGGTTTGCAGCGCATATATTTCTCCCCCATGTGTCCCATTCCCATAACTAACATACATTTTAGGGCTATTTCAAATAACAATAGTGACCAAATTGTGATATAGTCCAGAAAATTACAGGCATGCTGAAGTTACAACATTTTATATATTTGAGTAAAGTGACCATACTGCTTTTAGCCTGGCTGCCAAAAAAAAAAAACATTCCATATATCCTTATAAAGTACCCTTATAAAGACTTATCAGATGGTCGGGTAACTTTAAATCTGAAAAGCACAAATTACAATTTTACAACATTCAATGAAACGTTTCTTACTTTGAAATTCAATTTCCTAAATAATTTGGAATAAAAAAATTCCATATAGAAGAAGATATCTCTGATTAAGATATTATGTGCACTATTAAATCCTTTTTTGAAAGGGTAATTGACAGATTTGGATGGATTCCCAGCATAATTCTTGAGAATTGGAAAGAAGAATATTGTGACAAATTTTCTACTTCAAACTGCATTAGAAAAACAGACACTTCTGAATGAATTGGAAAAAGTGCTTACTATACTTGTTGCCACCAAATACTATTTTTTAATTGAGGGAAAACCAGGTAATAAAAATCTGGACTAATATAAATATTGTGCCACTTCAATATGTTTAATTAGTTAGGCAGTTAGGGCCAGATTCATAGAAGAAATACGCCGGAGTATCGAAATACGCCGGAGTGTCGTATCTTAATTTGCGATTCACAAACAAGATACGATGGCATTTGGCTAAGATCCGACAGGCTTACGGCTTCGTACGCCTTCGGATCTTAGGCTGCAATACTTCGGCCGCCGCTGGGTGGAGTTCACGTCATTTTCCAGCGTCAGGTATGCAAATAAGCTTTTACGGCGATCCACAAAGCTACTCGCGTGCGTTACGTCGTTGCAAGTCGTTTTTTCCCGTCGCAAAGTTAAGCCTGCTTTTTCAAGGCTTAACTTTACACCAGCCATGTTAAAGTATGGCCGTCGTTCCCACGTCGAATAAAAAAAATATTTTTCGGCGTAAGTACGTTACGCACGTCGCCATTCACAAACACGTCGGGGCGCCGTAATTTTGCGCAAAGCACGTCGGGAAATTTACTAACGGAGCATGCGCAGAATGTTTGGTGCGGGAGCGCACCTAATTTAAAAATGGTACATGCCCCATTTGAATTAGGCGGGCTTGCGCCGGATGGCTTTAGGTTGCACCGTCATAAGTTTACACGCAAGTGCTTGGTGAATCAGGCACTTGCGCTGAAAACTTGCGGCGGTGTAGCGTAAAGACGATACATTACGCCGCCGCAGTTTTTGCTGAATCTGGCCCAGAGTCTGGTTCAAAAATAAGACAAGTCCATCCAGTTGAAGGGAACAAAATACAATCCTATATACACAATCCTATACCCACAGTTGATCCAGAGGGGAAAAAAAATAGAAAAGAAAAAAACTGCGCTGGAAACAAACCTAACAATACAGCTGCAACTCAAAGTGAAATACACACAAAATAGCCATGGAAAAAATAAGCTTCACTCTTAAGCCCTGTACACACGATCGGTTTGTCTGATGAAAACGCTTTGTTGAAAAAAATTAGAACATGTTTTAAAATTTTCCTATGGATAAAAGAACGATAGAAAAAGACGAACGTCTGTGTGGAACTCCATCGGAGAAAAATCCATGCATGCTCAGAATCAAGTCGACGCATGCTCGGAAGCATTGAACTTCATTTTTCTCAGCACGGCGTAGTGTTTTACGTCACCGTGTTTGACACGGTTGGATTTTTGACTGATGGTGTGTAGGCAAGACTGATGAAAGTCAGCTTCATCAGATATCCGACGGAAAAATCCATTGGATTAGATTCCATCAGATATCCGATCGTGTGTACAGGGCTTAAAAGTGACATATTACCAAATAAGTAAACACAAAACAACAGATAAAATAAATGACAAGTGAAAAGATGTTTTTCTTTTTCAATATGTTTATTAAAAGGTATTTCCATTTTCCATATAATAAAAAAGTACAAATAAAGTGTACAAACAACTTACCGTATTTTCCAGTGTATAAGGCGACCGGGCGTATAAGACAACCTCTAATTTTACAGTTTTTTAAGATGTTTTACCTTTACTCACAGTATAAGACGACCCCCCTTCCTAGGCTTCCGTTGCTTCATATTAGACATGTGCACAGAATTTTTTTTTGTTTTTTTTTGTTCTGTTTCGTATCGTTCCGTAGGTTCGTTCCTGTTCGTTTTTCGTAAGACGCCCGTTTTCCTGTTCGTTCCCGTTCGTTTTTCGTACGACGCAATTTTTTCGTATTCCGATCGTTTCGTATTTTGGTTACCGTTTTATTTTCGTACATGCGGGATGGTTCGTTATTCTGTTTAACTCATGTTCGTTACTTGTTAGACAATAATTTTTGTGAATTTTCGTCATTTTGTACTTTCGTAAATATATCGATAGTCTAGCCAACTGATCTCCCTTCAGACGAAAATCCACAGAAAAGTTTATTTGGCTTTATTGTACTACTCAGCACAAAAGAGAAGCTGCTTCACTAACTACACTCACTGCCCATTCAGAAAAACGAAAATGACATCTTATAACAAAAGATTTGCATTCTGTATTTTGAAACCAAATTACAAACAGAAAAAAAGGAATTCAGAATACAGAATACAAATCTTTTGTTATAAGATGTCATATGAACATACAAACAGAAAAAGGAATCAAACAAAATACAGAATGAAAATCTTTTGTTATAGATGTCATATGAACATACGAATGAAAATCAAAATACGAACAGAACAAGGATTCAAACAAAATAAAGAATGCAAGTCTTTTGTTATAGATGTCATATTCGTTCTTTTGCCGTTTTCGTCGGATCGTTCGTTCGTATTTGCGGTTGTTCGTTATGCGACTCATTCGTAATCCCGTCGTTTTCGTATTTTGGTGCTTAAATTTTTTCGTATGTACACATTATTCTGCGGGTACGAAAATGAACATTTTCATACGAAAATAACATTCGTACGAACGGGAATGCACATATCTACTTCATATTTCTTCCTTCTGGAGCCATATTCTTCTTGCTGGAGCCATATTCTTCTTGCTGGAGCTGGAGCTGGAGCCAAACACAGCGAGCGATGTATTCTATTAATGAATACAAAGCCTGCTTGGATTGGCAGAGGCTGTAACATCATTAGCCCATGCCTCTCTGACTCTCAAAGCCAATCCGAGCAGGCTACTGTATGTAGCTTGTTCGGATTGGCAGAGGTTGTTACTCCAATCCGAGCAGGATCTGTATTTATTTGAATACGTCCCTCACCGGGATTGGCTAAGCGGTGTATACTGTATGTAGCCGAAGCTACATACAGTATTGCTGCACATCCAGCAGGCATCCGAGCAGCTGACCCGGCGTATAAGACGACCCCTGCTTTTTGGCTATTTTTTTTAAGTGTAAAAGGTAGTCTTATACGCCAGCAAATACAGTACATGGATATAAGCAGTAGAAAATACACAATACTAGGATCGAGAATCTGATAACAGTCAAGCAAGATGTTTCATCAACAATCGGTAATATTCTAGATGACAGTTTTCGTTTATAATACAAATCCTAACAAGTGTGTCTCCATAAAGGAGCCTCATTTTCAGATCCATTTAAAAGAATGTTATCTAAGTGCCTTTAATTTCAATCTTTGTTATTTTAATCTAAAATCAAGGTACCTTAAATAATATCAAGTATATAACGTGTGTGGTGAAAAACATATGTGAACTATCATGTGCAAAAATGAATAATGAAGAATACATTTTAAGTGGCTCACATTTACCCTTATCATATCAGATTCAATCCAATTTAGAAATGATATCAGGTTCAGTTGGAGTAGTACTTTGGCATCCCAGTCTTACTATTATAAATCAACCAAATCAAAATATATATGAAATGAATTTATAAGTTAAAATCCCATTAGTATCGCAGACATCTTCTATACGTAATAGACATTTGTTCTTCCACCATTCAAAATTACCAGGGGTGAGCCCTGGGGTGAAATTTTTATTTCCAAAAATAGGTGCCATCGGAGAATGAAGAGATTTAAATTTGTATGTCCTGAATAACCTGTCCCAGATATTTAAGGATAGCAACAATGTTGGACACAAAATTGGTGGTCTTTCTTTCGGTGATAACCAAATCATGTGTGAAATTGACCTACCACGACATGCGTAACTTTCTATTTCCATCCAAATAGGGTAGGGATGAGAAGAATGAGATCTAGTCAATTGTGCCAACACTGCAGCATAATAATATTTTAGTAAATCGGGAGTCCCTAAACCTCTGTTAATCTTAGGTGTGAGCAGCGTGCGTTTATTCACCCTAGGCCTCTTGTTTCCCCAGATATAAGAAATAATTTTAGACTGAAAAGCGTTTAGGTCCAAGCGAACTAATGCCACCGGTAGTGTGCGGAAATAGTATAAGATTTTTGGGAGAATATTCATCTTTAAAGAATGTAATCTGCCAAACCATGATGGTGGACAGAGTAACCATTTGTCCAGATCAGCTGTCAGTTTTTTTACAAAGAGCAGGGTCGTTTTGGGAGTATAAAGTGCGCAAAGATGGTGTGATGTTGATCCCCAAATATGGGAGGGAATCAGAGTTCCAATTAAAAGAGTATGATTGCTTTAGAGAGGAGATCGTGGCATCATCTAATGATATGTTCAAGGCTTGTGACTTTTCTACATTAACGGTAAGACCCGAAACAGTGGAGAATAACTTAAGGATAGCATTTAAATTGGGGAGAGTAGTGATGGGGTATGAGATCAGCATTAGGTGTCATCTGCAAAAAGGACACATTTATGCTTACTGGTACCACATTTAATACACAGGATGTCTAAAGTAGAACGTATCTTGATTGCTAAAGGTTCAAGGGCTAAAAGAAAAAAGTGGTGACAGAGGACAACATTGTCGTGTACCTTTATTGATGAAAATGGGGCTGGAGGAGTAACCCTTTATCATCAAGGATGCTGAAGGGGAACCATATAGTACCAGAAGTATAGTCAAAAATTGATTTAAAACCTAGTCTATGTAAAATATAGAAGAGATAATTCCAAGATAGGGAATCAAATGCCTTGTGCATATCTAAGGACAAAAGCATACTCTTCCTTTTCCCTTCTGCATTCCAATCAGAATGTATTGCTGATATGACATCAATCACTCTTCTAATTTGATCAGCAGTCTGACGTCCCAGGACAAATCCTGCCTGGTCTGGGTGTATATATTGGGCCAGAATAGAATTTAGTCTTGATGCCAAAATTGTTGTCATAATTTTTAAATCTGTGTTAATTAAGGAAAAAGGACAGTAGTTAGCACAGAGCCCTTGGTCTTTACCTGCTTTAGGGATGACATGTATATAAGCTTTGTTTTCTTGAGTTGGGAGGAATGTACTTTGTCTAATAGCATTAAAAAATTTACAGAGATGGGGGGTCAAGATTTCTTTAAATTTACGATAATAGTGTCTAGAGAACCCGTCGGGGCCCAGTGCTTTAGAGGGATTACAATTTTTTTATTGCTAGTCCTATTTCTTCTTAAGAAAATTCCCTATACATGAGTCCTGAGTGTTCTTGCGTCAATTTGGGTAAAGTAAAATTTTCAAGAAAAAGATCCATTACTTTTTGGTCAAAAGTTGCTGGTTTGCTATATAATGTGGAGTAAAAGTTTTCAAACTCATTCAAAATTAGTTTTGGATTTTGGGTCGGATATCCATTATTTATTCTAAGTTTTGGTAAAGCAGGAATGTAAGAGCGTGGGACTAGTTTTCTTGCTAATAACGTAGTAGGTTTATCTCCCATTGTATAGTATTTATGTCGAGTCCATCTTATGTTTTTTTCCGCCTGTGTTTTTAGGCTCAAGTTCAGTGACAGTCTAGCATTATCGATTTTTGGCCTAATATCTATCTGGGGAGATTTTTTTTTGTTCAGATAGCAGATTTTTTAATTCCTTCTCCTGATCCACAACAATCAGGGGATAACACTACAGAGCGCATTGCCCAGGCCGTGGCAGCACTACTGACCCCCACGATAGCTGCAACAGTGGAGAAGGCCGTAAACGCTGGGATGGTGCAAATAAAAGCCCAGCTAGGGGAACACGATACCAGGCTGAATGAACTAGAACACCGTCTCTCTAATGTAGAGGAAGAGCTTTATCAGGCACAGGCCACTGAACATGCCCAAGATAAAACAAACCAGTACATTTTACAAAAGCTGGATGATTTGGAAAATAGGTCCAGGAGGAGCAACCTGCGATTCGTAGGAGTACCGGAATCACTCCAAGCATCTGCACTCTCAGATTTCTGCACGCTGCGCATCCCAGAAGCCCTAGGCCTTCCGGGCCCCTGCACTGTAGAATGTGCCCACCGCATGTGGGCCTTCAACTCAGACCGCAAGTCACCTCGACCAATAATCGCCAAATACCTTAATTACTCAGACAAGTCCCTTATACTGCAAAAATTCAGGCAATCCCGCCAAATCCAAATGAATGGAATAAGGGTCTTGGTCTTTGCTGATTACTCGATTGAGGTTTCAAAGACGAGGAAAGCTTTTCAGCAGGTCTGCACAGAACTTTTCAAACAGCAAATCAAATTCACTTTAGCCTTTCCGGCCACTCTCCACCTCAAAGCTCCTAATGGCGATCAATTATGCTTTCAGGATCCCTCTGAAGCAGAAGCCTTTTTTACGGTCCCAGCATGCAGGTCCACACTCCCAAACCCCTTCTAAGGCCCCTCCACTTAATCGTCCAGGTGGGAGAATGGATGGACAGCCGCACTCCAAAAAGTCTTGTTGAAAAAAGACGTGCTCTTTATTGTAAAAAGGAAAAAATGCACAGCACACAACAGCATACAGTGGGATAGACAGCTGACGCATTTCGCATTAACAACTAATGCTTAGTCCCATGGACCAAAGGAGCCCGCAGAAAGACTCCCCCAAGCGTTTCAGAGCTTCGGTCCCGGACCCCTCCCGGTCCACCCCGAAATGAATAGATGCACCTTGTTTGTGCTCTTGCCCGTTTTTTTTTTCTACGGACACACACGTTGCAGCACCCCGGCTTTTGCCTGTGCCTGGTACTTCTCAACTTTACCTGTCTCCTTGGGCCCCATGCACCGGTGTCGCTTTCTCTGATCCACCGGATCAAGGTAGACCAATGTACCTTTACATTCTACATGCATGCATTGATTGCCTAATCCTATTGTTCTAATATGACTCTGCTCAGTTAACATTGTTTGTATACTTATTATTGTTCTCCTCTTTATGTCCCTCCAGGTTGCTGTTAGGTTGTTTTTTAAATGCACCTCCTGGTCTCACTGTATGCAACCTTATTGTTTCTTCCCCGTTTACAAATTCATGACAGCCGCATGACACCTTGCACCCCATTTTGGGCTCCCGGGTCTCATGCTGCCAGGATCATGACATGGGGGCCGGCTCATACAGTGACTTCATGTGGAAAAAAGCGAAGCTCTCGCGATTGGTTTTGTTTGTTTTTGTTGCTTTTGTATCAGGTTTCCCCCTTGTCCCCCTCCCCTGTTTCCTCCTTACCCTCGTACACCTACATACCCCTACTCTCTCTGCCACCAGACCTCCGTGACGAGTGTGGCACACCCCCCCTTGCCCCGGTGATTCCCCGTCGATCCAAACAGCGCTGTGACATTTCTGTAACTTTTTCTCAAACCCCTTTCTCAGACCCTCCAACATGAAAATAGTTTATTGGAATGTGAAGGGACTTAGATCCCCTAACAAGAGAATGAAGGTCCTTCGCCATCTAAAAAGAATTAAAACAGACATTGCACTATTACAGGAGACCCATTTGTCAACTTCTGACTTCACACGCATGCAAAAACTTGGCCATAAGGCAGGAGTTCTTCTGCTGATTCACAAAAATCTCCCATGCTCGGTCCTCACTGTAAAATCAGATACCCAAGGTAGGCTTTTCTCAGTCCATGTTACAACAGGATCCAAGGAAATGGTTATCTCTAATGTTTATGCCCCTATCAGTCCCGGTAAATCCTTTTACAGTGAACTCTCTTCGTGGCTGCTTCAAAACACCCACCTCCCCCATCTGGTTGGAGGTGACTTTAATGACACCCTGCATCAGATTGATGATAGATCCTCCCCTAAACGCCACAGACCAAGTCCCGACCCTTGCAGCCCCTCACTTTTTGCATCCACTATGGACTCCCTCCACCTCCAGGACCTCTGGCGCTTAAATCACCCTGCGGACAGGGAATTTACCTTCTATTCCAACCCTCATGCTGTTTTTACTATAATAGACTATCTTTTTGGTTATGACGACTTGATCCCTATGCTATCCGGTGCCGACATCCTTGGCATTGCCATCTCTGACCACGCTCCAGTTTCAGTCTAACTTGCCAACCTCGACTTACCTCCCCTCCCCAAGATCTGGCGTTTCCCCTCTTACCTCCTTAATCATGCTGACTTTCAGCAATTCATGGAGAAAGCATGGCTAGAATACTCCTCAGCAAATGCCCCCCACTCAGATGACCCAAACCTCTTCTGGGACGCCGGCAAGGCATTCCTCAGGGGGCAAATCATATCCTATGCTACCTCCTTTAAAAAGAACATCTTATCTAAGTACAAACTAGCCAGTTCCCAACTACACCAGGCACAAAGGGCTTTATATTCCTCTGCCTCCCCTGGCAACAGAGACGAATGGCATGCAGCTAAGAGATCTTTTGATACTTGGGCAGACACTCTTGAAACTGTTAAAAAAGCAAATCTAGATGCCACCCTCCACAAATTTGGAAACAAATCGGGCAAACTACTCAAAATTTAAATTGCAATACTTGCGCTGTAGGGTGTGGAACAGGGAATATGTAATGGACAATAATATTTATAAGTGACTAGTGAAAATATTATTTGGTGAAAACAATATTATAAAACTTATAACAGTGAGACCAATACAAGGACAGTCCTTAATGAGCAAGTCTGCACTCCAGGGAGGTCCAGATCCAGTGCAGTCCTGCCGTGCATTAATGTGCTCCAAACGGAGATAAATCCTAATCTCCAGTATAAAAATAAAAATGCAATCAAAAAATAAAAATAAAGATACGGAAAGTACACGGAAAACAGTCCTGAAGGAAGTATATATGAGACCCTTAGATCCGTAATATAGGTGAAAATAGGATAGTTGAGCCAACACCAAAGTTATATGTAAACACCTTTGGTGAACCCAGCTGCTCACCTCGAGTTGACCACAGTATGTCCAGGTTAAAATGGTCTAGATGGTTACAATCCACAAATAACACATGTAAGTCTCCATCCGATGTTTAACATGAAAAAACACAAAGTAAAAAGACAAAAAGAGGCTGATGGTGAAATACCGTCACAAAAAAGATATTAGCAAAATGGGATCTTGGCGAATGGGAATGCACTCACATGTGAGTGAGAGATCTCAGACTCATATCCACGAGTACCGCACTCGTCGGTCCCTCTATCTTTCCTCTACTTCTTTCCACTAATTCTCAGGGTTCAGATGCTGGCTGTTTTGATCTCCCCAGGGTTTCTCAGTGTGCGACACTGTCTCAGCTGCTGTGGGCTTGTAGTAACTCCTATCCCTCTCTCATTAGCTCAGATGGAGCGCTCAGGTGGCATTTGCAATGTGAAAAAGGGGTGAGAGAAACATACCCATAGTATAGCCCAGTCAGCAATATAAACCGATTTTATTAAAAGTAACAGTAAAAACTCACATATCAATGCGGAAACTCAGCAACAATCCTTACGAGCGGCGAACTCGTATGTCCGTTCGTCAGATGTTTGTGGTGTGTCCTGCCTACCAATCCCGACGCGTATCGTCACGATCACGTGACTTCATCAGGGGATGATGTAGGGGACACATAGACAGACATTTATAGTCTGTGTTAATGAGCACCCGGCGGCCATTTTGTCGGAGCTCATAGAGAATGACTACGCTGCCTGTGTTCTAATCGCGCCGTGCTGTGTAGTGCAAGCTGCGCCAGTGGACAAATCAGAGAGCGGGGGTACAGATCGCACAGAAGGCGTCTCATGTGATCGGACCAGCAGTGGAATGTCACGATGGACAAACCAATATAAGGAAATGTAAAAAAACATAAGAACACAGAGGAGGGTCTGAGGCTATAAAAGCGACATATCCTAATACTGTGTGGGGCCGTGGTAAAAACAATCAGACATATTGAAAAATATATGTATATAGCCCATATAAACTACTCGCTAGACTTTGTAAGGGTTCCTTCCGACCCACTCATATTACGTCCCTGAGAGATTCCAACAGCACCATTAATACCACTCCACTAACAATAAATAAGGCGAAGCTTCAATACTATTCGGCCCTGTATGCTCCAGACCCCATTGATAGGCAGACAGTGAACGCTTTTCTAGAAAACTTAGCCATTCCCAAAATCACTCCCTCCCAATCAGAGGCACTTAATGCTCCAATTTCTCTCTCTGAGATATCGGACACCATTCGCAAACTTACCCCCTTCAAGGCCCCAGGGCCTGACGGATTCACGGGTGAATTTTTACAAGACCCTACAAAAAATAGTGGAACCCACCCTTCATAAGGTTTATAGGGGCGTATGGTCCCTTCCCTTCCATCCGGAAAACAGGCCATTATCAAACTACTCTCCAAAAAGGGTAAGGACCCCCTTGAGCCTGGTTCATATAGACCCATCTCCCTACTAAACCTGGATGTCAAAATTCTATCCAAAATCATTGCCAATAGGCTTTTTGACATCATCCCCTCCCTGATTCATCCAGCGCAATCTGGCTTTGTGAAAGGCAGAACAGCTACTCTAAATATCCGCAAAGTGATGCTGGCCTTGAAGCATGCTAAACACCCTGATGGCGACTTCGCCATCATTACACTAGATGCGGAGAAGGCCTTCGATAATGTAAGCTTCGAATGGCTCTCCTTATCCATGGCAAAAATGGGCTTCTCTGGCCCCTTCTGCCACCTCATTAACGCCATGTACATGACCCCTTCGGCTAAATTAGTAGCTGCAGGCCTACTCTCGGATGAATTCCGCCTTCACAAAGGCACACGACAGGGCTGCCCTCTTTTCCCGCTCCTTTTCAATATTGCCCTAGAACCCCTATCTAGACACCTTATTCAGGAATACACGTTATACAAATTGGTGCACATGACCTTCGCTCCTCTCTCTTTGCGGACGACGTACTAATTTTCTCGGCGATCCCTCCTCTGACATGTCCACTATCAAAAAAGTTTTTGATAAATTCCGCTCCTGCTCGGGTCTCCAGGTAAATTATGGCAAAAGTGAAATTCTCCCCTTAGGTACTCTGCCTGACCCCCCCCTGGACACACCACTCCATTTTCTCTGTCGCTAAATCCCATATCACGTACCTCGGCATCAAAATTGGGAAAATGCCTTCCTCTATGTACCACTTGAATTACCCCCCTTTGATTTCTAGAATTTCTCAGGAATTGTTGAACTGGCTGGATCTGCCCCTTTCGCTTCTGGGAAGATGTCACCTTGTAAAAATGGTCAGTTTCGCCAGGCTATTATACCCAATGCAAACTATTCCTCTGCTCCTCCGCCACAAAGACGTTAAGCTCATTGAATCGGCTATTTCCAAATTTATATGGCAGGGCAGGAGACCTTGCATAGCTTTAAAGAAATTCTTTCTTCCCAGACGCGAAGGAGGTGTTAGTCTCCCAAATGTTAGAACCTATACTTTAGCATAATAAAAAAAGAAAGAGAGAGCGGGACTTTAAATGAAGCATGTGCAGGGATCAGATTACAATGGATAGGGGGAAAATAATAAATCTGGAATAAGTTATTAATTTCAAAACTTTCAAATAATGCACCGTCCATGACTATATTGCATTATTGAAGATATTTGGTAAACATATATACTTGACAGAAAAAACTGGGGTATTTAATATATAAAAAAAGGGGGGGTTTATTTGGGGCTATAAAAAGGATGCCATTTTAGACAAACTGTAATACAGGTGAAACAATAAACATTTCTAACCAGGTTCGTCCTTACCACCCAAACAGCAAGCCAAGTTCAACGGTCTAACTACATATGTTAAAAGCAGAGAATTGGTTGCACGCATTTGCAAATACATGTTTTAAGCTGCAGAGCCGTCGCCAAGGCTCCCTGCGATTCTGCAGTCCTAACTAAATCTTTTAAATCTCCTCAATGGAGGCAAGTACAAACTGATGGGTAGATGAAGGACAGGTGACTGGGGGTGTGTCCCCACCTGCACCTATGCCTGGTAAGAAAAAAAAAAAACTGCAGCAATGGATAAAATCAATGCAGACACGTGTTTTAAACAATCGAGTCCCACAGCTCTATACTTTAGCACGTTTGTTGAGAACCGGCTTAGATTGGATATCGCGATTGTCAAGCTATTCAAACTATCCCCTGGAGTCTGCTATGGCACACCCTTTCTCTCTAGTGGCCCTCCTCTACTGCAAGTGGAAGTCGATCACCCCCTTACTGCAGCATAACCTGCTGCTCAGAGACACATGGAGGGAAATCAGGAAAAGCCTCAGGCAATCCCCATTCATGTCAAGACACCTACTGATTCAAGATAACCCAAGTTTCCCGCCGGGTCTGGACCATAGGCCTTTCAGAATCTGGCAGGAAAAGGGTCTCACTCAGTTTTCCTCTTTATGTGATGCCTCCACTGGTCATCCTTTGCCTTTCGCGAATGTCGCTACAACTTTTACATTGCCCCAATCCCATGCCTTCCACTTCTGGCAATGCATCAACTATCTGAAGGCTACCTGCAATGAGGCCTGTAAGCATTTTTTCCCCCAACTTCACCGACCAGCTGCTCTTAGAGGGGTCCTATACAATCTCGGACATCTACAAACCTTTGCTCCAAAAGACTACCCCCCTTTGGCATCCTCATCCGCAGCCAACTGGGGAAGGGACTTCCCGGATGACGACCTGATAGACAAGATGTTACAGGGCTTCAACAAAGTCCAACGACTGACCCCAAACAAAATCTGGAAAGAAACCCAACTGAAAATCCTCCACCGGGCTCACATACCCTTCCTCCATTCCGCAACGGATCAAAATGGCGATGAATGCCTCTAATGCCACCAACCGAAACCTTCTTTAACCCACCTCTTCTGGGCGTGCTCCTACATCTCTACCTTCTGGGATCAGGTACTAGCCTACATTTTTGGAATTACCCTGCTGAAACTGCCTCCTCATCTTTGGATATTGGGACCCCCTACTACTCCAATGGTCTTGAAAGGATGGTTCAACCACCCCCGCTACCCCAAACCCCTCTCATGCCTACAAGGACTGGCCTTTAACCTGTCTTCTTGTCGCACGAAGGGCTATCTTGAAAACTTGGACCTCTTCTCATTGTCCCTCTATCACCCAAATCCAACGAGAGCTCCTTCTCCTTCTCTACAAAAAACGAGCCAACACAGATTTAAAACGTGAAACTTCCAAAGCTCGCTTTCTCTCCATCTGGAAACCTTTTATGTGCTCAACTTTATCTCCTGAGGACTTAGCTAACTTCGACCATTTCTCCTTCTCGTACTTTAAATCCCCTCTGCCTTTTGTAGTAGTGTGGTAACCCAAAAGCGTAATGACCCAAGATTCTCAACCAGGCAGGTTGAGGGGCTCATGGGTATTTGTTGGTTTGGGAGGAAACTGGCTTTTAAGTTTCCTCTGTATTTACTAAAATCCACTTTGGGACCTGGAGCCCGGGGATTTCGTAGAGATCCGGGTGGGATGAAATCCCCAGTCCTGGGTTCAGGCTTTAAAGCTGATCAGCACACTGATTGTGCAGGTGTGTGTGGGCCTGATAGGAGACTCAGGACCAGCATTCTGGGCTCCACCCTCCCGAGGAGTCCAGGCTTGGAAGGGAGAACCCAGAGAGTGCAGGTGTGCACGGAAGTAGCTAGAGAAGCTGGAGAGTACAGTTGTGCACCCAGTTGAAACCCAGAGACCTAAATCTGAGGGTGCTGACAGGCGTCAGGAGGGCTTCTTAACAGGCCCTTAAACGTAATTCCTGGCTGGCGTGAATCACTTAAAACCACATATCCCACTTGAGCTAACAACCCCCAATCTTACAAGTGGTGAATTCACCGGGCACAAGACGGTGGAATCCGGGTCCTTGCTCCACAGTTAATTAACGTCAGGAACTGTTGGCTGTGTGCAGGAAGTGCAGCCAGGCAAAAGGCATTGCGTGTTGCAGGTTATGTACCTGTGAAAGGAGAATCTTGGCAGAACTGGAGATCCCTGCAAAAGTAAGTTCATCTGTTATATGAACTGTATTTGTGTGCTTGAGACAGCACAATATGTGTGCAGTTGAGTAAAGCTTGCATTAAGTGAAAAAGCAACTTGCTTTAAAGTGCCGGTGCTTCATTTTTTTTGCTGGACGGTGAAAAAGTTTGGTGGAGTGACTGCAAAGATGATGCAAGGGTTTGAGCCTGCCGGAGAGTATTGCAGACTGTTTTTTGCTAAACCAACTCCAGTTAAAGGGGAAGTGCATGTGGTTGCCCCTGGCAACGCTGGTGCAGGCAGGCCAGCTGTTAATATGCAAAGTCCCATACTTACAAGAGTATGCAGTTGGGGACGTCCTGCTAAGGCTCTGAAGCAAGAGTGCTGTTTGCAGTGCAGAGAGTGGGGGCATGTTGTCTCCAAGTGCCCTTTGTCTCAGTCGCCAAGACAAGGTGACATGGCCAGACAAAGGTCTGCGACCATGTTTGGAAAACCTGATTTGAGTGCCAGGAGTGTCCAAAAGTCTGATCCGAAGTTCGAGAGGTATGTGGTTGCCCGTAGCAACGGTGGTGATATCAAGTCTGCAAACCACGTGAGAAACATATTGCCGACAGAGGAGCGTAGCAAGTTGAAAGCAACAATGCATCAAGGATCGCAAAGTCGATGCATTTGGGAGAGTCAGCAAAGTACAGCTGGAAGAGCGCCGTCTCCCTTAGCAACGAGAGATTAAATAGTAAATGGAAGGAGGAGCTACAGTGGAGATGTGGAAAAGCGTCCCACTAAAGATGTGTGCAAAAATGTACCATGCCTTGAATATGGTCGGCTGGGGCATGGAATTTTTTCTTGTCCCAGGTTATGGAACATGGCTGGAGATATGGCTACTGGGCAGAAGTCTTTGTCTGCAGGCCCAGATTTTTTTGCAAGCGTGTTTGCAATCACCTCTGGCAACAGTAAGGAAGTACCTGTTGTGCCTGCAGGGGGTGCTAAGGAGTCAGCAGTGGCTGCTGAAGTTTCTTTCCATGGCCACCAGGGAGAGTTGGCCAGTGAAAGTGCGATAGACAGCGTACTCAAATGAACATGGCAACACCTGTTACAGTGATCGGTAAGACTGTTGCTGGTAAATACATGGAAAAGATTGACTATGTGAATGTGCACACTGGAGTTGAAATGACCCCAAATGGGAGATCCACTGTCTGTGTGGAAAATGACTTGCCTCGCTGCAGTGCCCTGTCCAGTGGGGAGGCAAGTGGTAAAGTTGAATATGACGATGTGATGGGTAAAACTGATAATATTGTGTTGGCTAAAGTTGATGGTCCAGTTGCTAATGGGCTAGTGCAGCTCACTAGAGATAAAAATGTTGCTATGAATGCAGTTAAAGATGTGTTATCTCCCCTAGCAACTGAGACAACGGTTATAGAGGTGTCCCTAGAAACCCCCAGGGAGCTCTGCGTTTTGGAGCCAGAGGTTGCCTCCGACAGCTATGGTGCCGCTCTGAGGGATAAGACGATACCTGAACCTGACTATAACAAAATGTTAAATGCTAAATCTGATATGTTTGAAAACACTCATGATGGAAATGTGTTATTGCAGTCTGGCAATGACAGGTGTTAAAATTATTCATGCACTTAATGAAGCGCCACCAGAGCAAGGAGGTGAGAGTGTGGTATTGCAGTCTGGCAATGACAGGTGTGAAGGTGTTCATGTGTTTAATGAAGCGCCACCAGAGCAAGGTGGTGAGGGTGTAGTATTGCAGCCTGCAATGGTTAAAAATGTATTGCCACAGTCTGGTTTAACCAAAAGTGACGTTTGTAATGTGTCTGTTACTGAGCCACGCTGTCCCTCTGGTAGCGCAGAGATAACAGACTGGGACAGATGGGCAAAAAGCCTGTTGGCTTTGTTGGAAAAGGCCTCTGTTGGTAAAAGTGGAGCAGACATGATTTCTGCAGTGCCAGATGAAGGACCTGCAGAGCAACTTGTATGCAATGGTGCATTTGCTGTGCAGATGTTGCTCACAAGATGGAAGCGCCAAGTAACGGTGACCGCACAGAGGAGGCCATGTCTGCGATCCACAAAGGTTCAAATGATGTGGTAATGGATGGTGCCGTGCCAAATGAGTTAGTGTTGGTGGAAGTGCCAGATGGCACAGCAATAAATGAAGTGATTTTAGTCAAAGGTCCAAATGTTGTGTTATGCGATGATGTTCAGCGGTCAGGACAGTTTCTGGCAGAGGATCTCATGCCAATGGAGTTCGTGTATAGTGAAGCTGCCAGAGACAACCACTCCGCTGGGTGCAGTTCCTCTCCATACACTGCCCTGCCAAACATGGGTAAAATGAAATATGACAAATGCATTGATATTTCTGACCATGATGAAAAGTGCAGCATGTTGGCGATTTTTGATGGTTTGGGTACCATGGGTGACAACAAAAATAATGGTATACCTGATGGTCTTGGTCAAGTTGATTTGGTTGTAGCAAACCCTGAAAATTGTAGTGAGACAGGGAATGGTAGGTTTGATACAGAGGTCAAAGGTATAGCAGAATTAGGTCCTTCGAGGAACTTCTAAGATCTGAGAAGGATCCTGGTAAACAATGGTTGGAGGGAAATAGCCCAAAGCTTATCAAGGTGTCACATGACTTAAAAACCTCAGAGTGGCGAGACGGTCAGGATGTCCTTCAGAGGGAGACTAGGACGAGGCCGCAGTCATATGAGGGTGTTAGTGATGAAACTGACAGAATGAAGCATGCAGTGTACATAGGGAAACAAGTGTATAAAAATCTGATCCCTTCCAAATTAAATAAAGGGAAAAGGGGTGGTCTATCGGAAATTGAGGGAGCCCTTGGTAGCCTTAATGGTATCGGACCCTTAAAGCTCATAAATCAGCCTTGGGTGCAAAAAGGTGCCAAGAGTGGTAAACTCCCTACTGATAAGGTGGCTAGTGTAGGTCCAAGGGAAATGGGAAGACAGCGCTTTTGGAAGCGTACACGTAAAAAGGCATGGGAGTGTCTTTGCAGACCCCCGAGTAAATGTAGCAGGGGGACGCGGAGAAAGTCACCGGATGGGACAAGGTTTGGCCCATGTGGGTGGTAGCTTGCATGGTCATGCCAAAGTGAGGAGGTTGTACTGGTGTGTTCCGCCCTCTGGGACGAAACAAGGGGGGGAGATATGTAGTAGTGTGGTACCCCAAAAGCGTAATGACCCAGGATTCTCAACCAGGCAGGTTGAGGGGCTCCAGGGTATTTGTTGGTTTGGGAGGAAACTGGCTTTTCAGTTTCCTCTGTATTTACTAAAATCCACTTTGGGACCTGGAGCCCGGGGATTTCGTAGATATCCGGGTGGGATGAAATACCCAGTCCTGGGTTCAGGCTTTAAAGCTGATCAGCAGACTGATTGTGCAGGTGTGTGTGGGCCTGATAGGAGACTCAGGACCAGCATTCTGGGCTCCACCCTCCCGAGGAGTCCAGGCTTGGAAGGGAGAACCCAGAGAGTGCAGGTGTGCACGGAAGTAGCTAGAGAAGCTGGAGAGTACAGTTTTGCACTTTGAAACCCAGAGACCTAAATCTGAGGTTGCTGACAGGTGTCAGGAGGGCTTCATGCTGAGCAGTGGTGCTACTGCTGAAGAGAGCCAGATGGCTTGACTTGGAAAAATCCGGTCGAATTCGAAAATATTTCGACCATTTTCTGAATTTGTTCGTTTTCGACAAAATTTCGAAAAATCCAGTCGAATTCTAAAAACAAATAGTCTCTTTTCCAATATAATTTGTTTTCGAATTCGATTCGAAAAGATTATTATTTTTTTTTTTTATTCCGATCGAATTTCGTCCGCAGGTTTTCGATTCGGAATCGAAAACGTTCGTTCGGATTCGGTAAATTCATTAATATTGCAATTAGGGAATTTGTATGCATCCGAATAATGAAAAATTAGTCAGAATTTCGATTCGGAACGAAACAAAATGCACATGCCTACCCAGCACAGTCTCAAGAGCATGGAGGAGATTCCAGGAGACAGGCAGTTACTCTGGACAGAGCCGTTGAAGGTCCTTAACCCATCAGCAGGACCGGTATCTGCTCCTTTGTGCAAGGAGGAACAGAATGAGCACTGTCAGAGCCCTACAAAATGACCTCCAGCAGGCCTCTGGTGTGAATGTATCTGACCAAACAATCAGAAACAGACTTCATGGGGGTGGCCTGAGGGCCCAACATCCTCTAGTGTGCTCTGTGTTTACTGCCGGACACTGTGGAGCTTGATTGGCATTTTCCATTGAACACCAGAATTGGCAGGTCTGCCACTGGTGCTCCATGCTTTTCAGAGATGAGAGCAGGTTCACCCTGAGCATATGTGACAGACGTGAAAGGGTTGGGAGAAGCCGCAGAGAACTTTATGCTGCCTGTAACATCGTTAAGCATGACCGGTTTGGTGGTGGGTCAGTGATGGTCTGGGGAGGCGTATCCATGGAGGGATGCACAGACCTCTACAGGCTACACAAAGGCACCCTGACTGCCATTAGGTATCGGGATGAAATCCTTGGACCCATTGTCAGACCCTACGCTGGTGCAGTGGGTCCTGGGTTCCTCCTGGTGCACGACAATGCCCAGCCTCATGTGGAGAGAGCATGGAGGATGAAGAAATTCATACCATTGAATGGCCACCTGACCTAAATCCAAATGAACACCTCTGGGACATTATGTTTCGGTCCATCCGGTGCCACCAGGTTGCACCTCAGTCTGTTCAGGAGCTCAGTGATGCTCTGGTTCAGATCTGGGAGGAAATACCCCAGGACACCATCGGTCGTCTCATTAGGAGCATGCCCTGATGTTGTCAAGCATGCATACAAGCACTTGGGGGCCATACAACTAGTGAGGACCATTTTGAGTTGTTGCAATGAAATTCAGCAAAATGGACTAGCTTGCTGCATAATTTTTTCACTTCGATTTTTGGGGTGTCTTTGAATTCAGCCCTCTGTAGGTGGATACTTTTCATTTCCATCAAATGATGTGCCATCCTTTCATTCCTAACATATTACCCAGTCCATATCAGTATAGCTATCCAGCATGATATTTTTGCCGGTTGAGATCTGATATGTTTTCAAAGGCCCAGATTCAGGTACGACTTGCGCGGGAGCAAGTGTGATTTGCGCCGCGCAAGTATGGATTTGCTCCCAGGCAAATTTGCGGGTGACCCAGAAAGCAAGCTAAGCCTGAAATGTGCCATTTTTGCACGGAGGCAGTTTCTCTGCCCCGGCGCAATTAAGGGGCAATTTTGCTCAGGGAGCAACTTGCGCTCTCATGGTTTTCCCTCAGCAAATATGCAAATGAGGAACTGCCACTGATTCATGAACTTGCGCGTGTGAGGAGCATTTTGCTCCCAAAGCGCGCAAGCTGTTTGGCCGGGGCAAATTTGCACTTTATAAAAGCAGGGGCAAGTTAGCAACAGATGGCCACAGGTCAACTGGAGAGCAACTACAGCAGCACCAAGACGGACGAGCTGAACAAGCAGAGCACCCACACTTTCTGAGCATAACCAAAAAACAAGCTCATAATCTGAGCCACCAAAAAAAAAAAAAAATGGTCATAAATTATTTTTTTCTTTTGGACATCCTTGGCCCAAGGGTGCCCCGGCTCTGTCTCCTCAGACGCCGTAGTGGAGCATGGGGTGGGGATGGAGGGGGGGGGGAGCATTAACCCCTACTTCATCTCTCCTGGCAGGTGGTGCCTGCAAGCCCTCCATGGCGTTGGCCAGGCGGTTGAGAACGGTGTTGGTCTGTCCCAACATCCTCATCTGCCATGTGGTGGTGATCCTCAACTGCCGTCGGGTAAGTCTCCCCTCCTCCCGCACAGGAGCAGTGTTGGCCTCCACCGCACCTGCCAACCTGCTCACCTCCGAAGTTAATAATGCAGTGGCATCCTGCTGTTCAACCAGACAGGTCACAATGGCTGCGCAGTTGCCACTAACATCCTCCAGGGTCTTATTCTGTCGGTCCCCCCAGTCAGCATGGGGGGTGAGGGCCTGCTGGACAGAGGAGGAGGAGGATGCCAGGCTGTTCGCCACCCGCCTCAGGTCTCCCACCATCTCCCCTATATGGTGGGTCTGCCGGGCCTGCTCCTCCTGCAGACCCTCACGGAGGCTGGAGGGTACACCCCTAGTTTTAGAAAGAGCCTTCCTTGGAGGAGAGGCAGGGGCACGAACTGAGGGAGCAGAAGGGGAGGGGGTCACACAGGAGGGAGTGACACTGGAGGGGGGGACACTGGAGGGAGGGACGGGGACACTGGAGGGAGGGACACTGGAGGGAGGGACACTGGAGGGGCTTGCCCTGGAGGGGAATGATGTTATGGTCGGGGGGGTGGTGGGTCGGTCAGGGATGGTGGGATCCTCCTGGAGGGACACTGCTTCCTCCAGATTGAGGACAACGGCCTCCTCCACCACTTCCTCCTCCCTAGATGGACTCTGGCCGATATCCTCCTCCACCAACATGCCCAGTATCTGCAGGGGGCCTGACTGCACCCCATGATGTTCTGGGGATGGCGTGGGTCGCCCTACAGCCGACGACGGCCCAGCCTCATCATCAACATCTGTGGATGACACAAAACAAAAATGTTGCTGGAGCAACACACTTATCATATGTTCCCTTCTACCCCCTCCCATGATACACAGCAGATATGAGAAACAAAAACTTGTTACATGTTCCCTTCTACCCCTCATATGTTCACTTCTACCCCCTCCCATGATACACAGCAGATATGAGAAACAAAAACTTGTTACATGTTCCCTTCTACCCCCTCATATGTTCACTTCTACCCCCTCCCATGATACACAGCAGATATGAGAAACAAAAACTTGTTACATGTTCCCTTCTACCCCTTCATATGTTCACTTCTACCCCCTCCCATGATACACAGCAGATATGAGAAACAAAAAACTTACCAGTCCCCAAGTCCCCAACAGTGGAGTCATAGCCTGGCAGTCCCTCCACCTGCTCCAGCGCTAGACTCTGAGAGATGACCTCCTCCTCCGGATTGAGTCGCACAGAACAGGCTGGTCCTCCTCCGGTGCCCCTGATGTGCTTTTTAATGAGGACAATTTTGTCCCGGACGCGACGCCGCATGTCCGTGAACTTTTTCTGGATGTCCATCCAAGTCCGGTTCTCAAAGCCCAGGGCATTGATGTCTAAGGTTATCGCCTCAAATATTGCCCTCCTTTGGGCTACGGTAGTATTTTGGCGTTCAGCGCCATACAGAACAGCAGTATGGCGCGTCAGTGCCTCCAGCATGATCTCCATCTCCGCTGCCACAAAATTAGCCTTCCTCTTTTTTTTTTGGCCGGGAGGTGCCATCTCGCAACAAAGGGCAAAATTACCTTGCTCAGGGGGGGGTGGAACAAGCAGGATGTAATTTTGCACAGGACCTGCGCAGGTCTGCCCCTATTTATTTGCTCAGTGCAAGCAGGTGGGCAGAATTTGCCCTGAAAATAGGTGCAAACCACTGCTGAGTGGAAAAAAGATCATTTGCATAGGGCACACCCACTTTCACTTGCGCTGCCTTACGCCCTGATTTTTGCCTTACAAAGGAGCAAGTTAGCAGACAAAAGGAATCCTGAATCAGGTGGCAATCTTTCCAATTTGCCCCAGCGCAGAGCAAATCAGCTGCTCTTCACATGTGCAACTAATGGGCAAATCTACCTGAATCTGGGCCAAAGTGTTCCTTTAATTGTTTTAAACAGTGGCCCAGATTCAGGTAGATTTGTCCATCCGGACTTGGATGGACATCCAGAAAAAGTTCACAGACATGCGGCGTCGCGTCCGGGACAAAATTGTCCTCATTAAAAAGCACAGCAGGGGCACCGGAGGAGGACCAGCCTGTTCTGTGCGACTCAATCCGGAGGAGGAGGTCATCTCTCAGAGTCTAGCGCTGGAGCAGGTGGAGGGACTGCCAGGCTATGACTCCACTGTTGGGGACTTGGGGACTGGTAAGTTTTTTGTTTCTCATATCTGCTGTGTATCATGGGAGGGGGTAGAAGTGAACATATGAGGGGGTAGAAGGGAACATGTAACAAGTTTTTGTTTCTCATATCTGCTGTGTATCATGGGAGGGGGTAGAAGTGAACATATGAGGGGGTAGAAGGGAACATGTAACAAGTTTTGTTTTCTCATAGTCGCTGTGTATCATGGGAGGGGGTAGAAGTGAACATATGAGGGGGTAGAAGGGAACATGTAACAAGTTTTGTTTTCTCATATTCGCTGTGTATCATGGGAGGGGGTAGAAGTGAACATATGAGGGGGTAGAAGGGAACATGTAACAAGTTTTGTTTTCTCATATTCGCTGTGTATCATGGGAGGGGGTAGAAGTGAACATATGAGGGGGTAGAAGGGAACATGTAACAAGTTTTGTTTTCTCATATTCACTGTGTATCATGGGAGGGGGTAGAAGTGAACATATGAGGGGGTAGAAGGGAACATGTAACAAGTTTTTGTTTCTCATATCTGCTGTGTATCATGGGAGGGGGTAGAAGGGAACATATGATAAGTGTGTTGCTCCAGCAACATTTTTGTTTTGTGTCATCCACAGATGTTGATGATGAGGTTGGGCCGTCGTCGGCTGTAGGGCGACCCACGCCATCCCCAGAACATCATGGGGTGCAGTCAGGCCCTCTGCAGATCCTGGGCATGTTGGTGGAGGAGGATATCGGCCAGAGTCCATCTAGGGAGGAGGAAGTGGTGGAGGAGGCTGTTATCCTCAATCTGGAGGAAGCAGTGTCCCTCCAGGAGGATCCCACCATCCCTGACCGACCCACCACCCCCCCGACCATAACATCATCCCCCTCCAGGGCAAGCCCCTCCAGTGTCCCTCCCTCCAGAGTCCCTCCCTCCAGTGTCCCCCCCTCCAGTGTCACTCCCTCCTGTGTGACCCCCTCCCCTTCTGCTCCCTCAGTTTGTGCCCAAGCCTCTCCTCCAAGGAAGGCTCTTTCTAAAACTAGGGGTGTATCCTCCAGCCTCCGTGAGGGTCTGCAGGAGGAGCAGGCCCGGCAGACCCACCATATAGGGGAGATGGTGGGAGACCTGAGGCGGGTGGCGGACAGCCTGGCATCCTCCTCCTCCTCTGTCTAGCAGGCCCTCACCCACCATGCTGACCGGGGGGACCGACAGAATGAGACCCTGGAGGATGTTAGTGGCAACTGCGCAGCCATTGTGACCTGTCTGGTTGAACAGCAGGATGCCACTGCATTATTAACTTCGGAGGTGAGCAGGTTGGCAGGTGCGGTGAAGGCCAACACTGCTGCTGTGCGGGAGGAGGGGAGACTTACCCGACAGCAGTTGAGGATCACCACCACATGGCAGATGAGGATGTTGGGACAGACCAACACCGTCCTCAACCGCCTGGCCAACGCCATGGAGGGCTTGCAGGCACCACCTGCCAGGAGAGATGAAGTAGGGGTTAATGCTCCCCCCCCTCCATCCCCACCCCATGCTCCACCACGGCGTCTGAGGAGCCAGAGCCGGGGTATCCTTGGGCCAAGGATGTCCAAAAGAAAAAAATAATTTATGACCATTTTTTTTTTTTTTGGTGGCTCAGATTATAAGCTTGTTTTTTGGTTATGCTCAGATTTTGAGTTTTTTTTTTTTTTATTGATGCTCAGATTATGAGCTTTTTTTTATTTTGTAGCTGCCCCTGGCATGTTGGCACACAGATGTGAGATCCAGAAAGTGTGGGTGCTCTGCTTGTTCAGCTCGTCCGTCTTGGTGCTGCTGTAGTTGCTCTCCAGCTGACCTGTGGCCATCTGTTGCTAACTTGCCCCTGCTTTTATAAAGTGCAAATTTGCCCCGGCCAAACAGCTTGCGCGCTTTGGGAGCAAAATGCTCCTCACACGCGCAAGTTTATGAATCAGTGGCAGTTCCTCATTTGCATATTTGCTGAGGGAAAACCATGAGAGCGCAAGTTGCTCCCTGAGCAAAATTGCCCCTTAATTGCGCCGGGGCAGAGAAACTGCCTCCGTGCAAAAATGGCACATTTCAGGCTTAGCTTGCTTTCTGGGTCACCCGCAAATTTGCCTGGGAGCAAATCCGTACTTGCGCGGCGCAAATCACACTTGCTCCCGCGCAAGTCGTACCTGAATCTGGGCCAGTGTGTATGTGTGTATATATATATATATATATATATATATATATATACTGTATATATATATACACACACACACACACATACTATATTGTCAAAAATATTTGGACACCTGCCTTTACATGTACATGAACTTCAATGGCATCCCAGTCGTAGGTTCGTAGTGTTCAGTATTGAGTTGGCCCACCCTCTGCGTATAATAGCTTCAACTTTTGTGGGAAAACTGTCCACAAGGTTTAGGAGTTTGTCTATGGAAATGTTTGACCATTCTTCCAGAAGCGCATTTGTGAGGTCAGGCACTGATGTTGGACGAGAAGGCCTGGCTCGCAGTCTCTGCTCGAATTCATGCCAAAGATGTTTGATCAGGTTGAGGTCAGAACTCTGTGCTGGGCAGTCAAGTTCCTTCACCCCAAACTGGCTCATCCATGTCTTTATGGAGCTTGCTTTTTGCACTGGTCCAAGTCATTTTTCAGGGGTTGGGCTGGCCCCTTAGTTCCAGTGAAGGAAACTCTTAACGTGTAAGCATACCAAGACATTTTGGACAATTTCATGCTCCTAACTTTGTGGTAACAGTTTAGGGATGGCCCCTTCCTGTTCCAACGTCACTGCACACCAGTGCACAGAGAAAAGTCCATAAAGACATGGACTTAGCAAGGGTGGTGGAAAGTGAACTTCAAGTGCAAAAATGTGCATTATAATAGTAATTAAAACATTTTGAAATTAAATGTCACAATCTAAAAAAAAATTCAAAAGTGCTATAATGGTGTAAACCCTTTCCAACTAAAGTTGTTGAACTTGAAGTTTTTTTTGTATTGCAATTATCTGTAGAGGGGTTTCCACCATCCCTGCCGAGTTTAAAAAACTGACAGGTGATTGGGGGAGAGGGAGGGTTCACATTGAACAGATCATGATGCTTTTAAGAGCCGATCAGCGTGTGAAACTGTCATGTAATGTAACTGCATGCAGGGAGAGAGAAAGGCACTGTCACAACTCATTAGTAATATTGGGAATGGGCGGGAACGAACATCTAAACATCAGCCAATAATTGATCTGCTTAAGAATGGGGGCGGAGCTCATCTCTCTCCCTGCATGCAGTTACATTACATGACAGTTTCACACTCTAAGCACATCTTACAAGCCTCATGATCTGCTCAAATTGATACTGTCTCACACTCAGAGGCAGTGGGGGCTACTCACTGCTTGGATGCAGCGTTTCACAGAAGCCCAGGCAGATCTCGAAACACTAACACACACAGAGGGATTAGGGTATGCCCAGGCACACTCGTCACACTCGTCCATTTGTGTGACTCCATTGTCCATGGCCCTACTATCTGCAGCTCTTCGGTGTCTGTTTCCTCTGTCCTCCTACCCCCTGCCCTCCCTGCTTGTACCAGTCCCCAAATTGCCCCCCCCGCTACCTGCTCCTCTTGTATCTGATCATAAATCTTCTTATCTCCTCTATTGTATTAGAACATGTGTCCCTGTATCTGTGTAATGAAAAAACTCTGCCGATCTGTACCTGTATAAACATGGCTCCAGGCGCACAGTTGATTGTTGGCATGCTCTCTCTCCTCTATCCCCCTCCTCCCTGGCTGGATGACTCGGCCACACCCACTGCAGCTGTGAGTCAGAGAAACAAGGCAACTCACATATACAGGTACAGATCGATAGATTATTTAAAATTACACAGGCACAGGGACACATGTTCTTATGATACAGAGAGGATAAGAAGATTTTTTTTTACAGTGGGTTAACAACCACTTTATGGAGTACCATAAAGTCCAATTGTTTTCGGCATTTAGATTATGTTTGGTCAATTCCAGCATTGACAAAAACAACATCAAGTGAAATTCTGTAAATCATTAACTATTGTACAAATGTTTATCATCATTGAAGCTTTGGCGATGAATAAAATTATTAAAAAAAGTGTTCAGCCTGTGTTCACATGTTAGTATGTGTTTATTACAATCAGAATTTTAACAACATTTTAACAATTATAAAATTTGTATAAGTTCAAATCAACACTGAACTGCATGTTTTATTGTTTCCTAAGCCACAAGTGTGTTTGTAATGCATGTATTTTTATTTTTGTTTTGGTGTTAGTTTTTCTATAATCTTTTAATTTCCTTTTAGTTTTAAGCACCCTGGTGTTCTTGTCAAATTTCAAATCTTGTTTTGAAATAATATGTAAGAAGTTTTAATGCAATAATTCAAAATAATGCTAGATATTTTTCTCACATCAAAATACCAATTTAATCTTGATACTTTGAATGTGTTTGTAACTGACAATCAAGCCGCTCAACGTAAGGTTTTATTAAGGGATTCCTTCTGTGGGAATGAACCCATTATGATTTTTAAATAAATAGGAAATCAAAGGCATTATTTATGACTCTTGAAAACCTGATGATGCTCTTTGGATTTTGGGCCCCTTTATGCATCCTAGCAGTGAAAAAGTCTCACACACGTGGTATCCCAATTATGGGGAGGAGTATCAGAATACGTTTTGGAGTGTAATTGTCAGAAGTAAAATGTGACGAACAATTACAACTTAAAAAAACTCACAATTCTTCTTGCTACCCTGAACTGTCTGCTTCCCCAAAAATGTGTAATTTGGGGGGGTTTTCATACTGTCCTGGCATTTAGGGCCTAAGGAAATTAGCTAGGCAGTCAGTATATCAGGGTTGATACATTTTCATATATTGTACTATATATAAACCATGGTTTGTAGATGCTATAACATTCACACTAAATATTATACAGTGATTTTTTTTTTACCAATAAAATGTAGCAGAATGTATTTGGTCTAAATGTATGAAGACATATTAATTATATGCAAAGTTTACAACAGAGACTAAGAAAAATATATATATTTTTTTTAAAGTTTCAGTCTTCTTTCCTTTTAATTGTAAAAAAAAAAAAAAAAAACATTGTTGGTTAACTGCTTGCCGACCAGCCACTACAGTTTTACTGTGGCAGAACGGCATGGCTGGAGGAAGCGACGTTAAAGCGGTCCTCCACCCTAAAGTGGAGTCCCGCTGATCGGAACCCTCCCCCCCTCCGGTGTCACATTTGACACCTTTCAGGGGGGAGGGGGGTGCAGACACCTGTCTAAAGACAGGTATTTGCACCCACTTCCGGCCACACGCTACGGGCGAAAGACGGGCATTCCGTCACATCCCGTCTGTCGCCCGTTGTGTGCTGGGAACACTCGGCTCCCAGCACACAGCGTGTGAGCCAATCGGCGGGCGCAGCGCGACTCGCGCATGCGCCGTAGGGAACCGGGCAGTGAAGCCGCAGCGCTTCACTTCCTGGTTCCCTCACCGTGGATGGAGGGGGGAGCAGCAGGGTGACGAGCGATCGGCTCATCCTCTGCTGCGATCACCGCTGGACTCCAGGACAGGTAAGTGTCCTTATATTAAAAGTCAGCAGCTGCAGTATTTGTAGCTGCTAGCTTTTAATATATTGTTTTAGTGGCACATCCGCTTTAACTTACGTCACTTTGCCTTTTGGCCACTAG
Source organism: Rana temporaria (assembly GCF_905171775.1). Taxonomy (NCBI): domain Eukaryota; kingdom Metazoa; phylum Chordata; class Amphibia; order Anura; family Ranidae; genus Rana; species Rana temporaria. The sequence goes on from NC_053490.1 coordinate 152,877,886, forward strand.
GGGTGTGCGTGGACCGACGGAGGCACCACGCCCATGTCTCTCCGCCGAAGCCGATGAAGTGAGTGCCTGGCAGGCGTGATGACCGCCGGGCACTCGCGATCGCTCATGACAGAGCGAGAACCGGGATCTGAACCCTGTTCTTTCAGGGGAGAGGAGACTGAGCGTGTGTTCATACAATGTATGAACACAATCTCTCTCTTCCTCTAGTTAGTGCCACCCCTCTAAAGTTATAACACAGTGAGGGAACACAGTTAACCCTTTGATCGCCCCCTAGTGTTAACCCCTTCCCTGCCAGTGACACTTATATAGTGCAAATGGGAAGAAATTCTGGACAGCCACACTCTAAAAAAAGTTTTTGCCTTTATTCAAAAAATGGATTTGAGGACTAAGCACGGTTTGTTAGTGTGAAACACGTCAGCTCTTCTATCCGTTCTGATCTGCTGTGGCATGTATTTTTGAATCCATTTTTTTAATAAAGGCAAAAACATTTTTTGGAGTGCGGCTGTCCAGAATTTCTTCCCATTTGCATTGTTACATGCATTGCCAACACCTGGGGCTTCTAATTTGGAGGAGAGGCTTTTACCTTTATTTGACCTGCCTGGAGCAGTGATATCCTGTCATGGATATGCAATAAAGTCTGGCAGCTTACCTGTTTCCATCTGTTCATTAGAGGCCTGACTCTGTTCTGGTTGCCTTTTTATCACTTCCCCTTCCTGTGTGGCCCCACCCAGACCATCCCAGGAAGTCTATATTAACTGTTGCACTACAGGTCTGCAGTGCTGTTCAACCTTTGTTTGTAGCTTGTTCCTGTCTGCAGTGTGTTACGTGTACCTTTCTGTGTACCGACCTTGGCTCGTCTCTGACTTCTCCTGTTTGCCTGTTTCCCTGACCCTTGGCCTGTTCCTTGTTTACCCTTGTCTGCCAGTTGCCCCGACCTCGGCTTACCCATCACTATCGCTTTTCCTGGTTGCTGCTTCCCCTCTCTCCCTGCGGAGCGTGACCTTGGGGACCCCAGGGGTCGCGACCTGGATCCAGCTGCGGCGAAGGCCATCCTCACCACCAGAGGCTCTAGTAAACACAAAGCTGGGTCTTAGACTCCTCACCCTGGGGAATCTTGGGCTCGCGCTTCCTCTTTGATCGCAGCATTTGACCACAGGGTTCACTACCCTGTGGTGCATCCCTGACCCCAACGGGGTGCACTTGTCACCTGGCCACAGGTGACCTGACATATCCTATTTAACATTTATACAGTTGTAGCGCCCCTTTACTTTCAGTAAAGGCACTACGCTAAAGTTAGTGGGAGAATGAGAGAGAGAATTTGCTCTCATTCTGAATTATGTCAAATTTGGCTGTCGCCAAATCTGGATTGTTCTGTGTGCTAGACTGTGTTCTAGGCATGAGACACCATCCCTGGGCGGCAGGTGGCGTCAGAGAGGACCAGCTCAACTATTCCGCTCATCCAAGTTCTAGGCCTGTGGCAGAGGCCCCACTAGAGCCAGGCCTGTTGCAGAGGCCTGTTCATCCCAGCAACCTTAAAGTGACACTTCGGCTGCCAGGCTAGTGGCAGGAGTCTGTCCGGGGGCACTTCACCCACTCTGGCTAGAGTGGCGACGAACTGTATCTATTACTACTGAGAGCAGGATTGCTCGTCTCTTATCCAAGCCTGATACTGCAAGGTTCTCTTACTTCATCAACCTTTTCTGTCCTATCTTATGTTGATGTTGGTCGTGTTGGGCCGGGACAATAAAGCATTCAGAAAATCGTATCCGCTGATTGGACATTCGTTTACTGCTCTACTCACTACAATCACCCTAGACAACGATTGAATGTAACTTAATACGCCAATCCCAAAACAACCAGAGGCTCCTGAGGGGGTAGTGCTAGACAGTAATCAGTGCATTTTTTTATAGAACTAACAACTGTGTAATTGTCAATGGTCCCAAAAATGTGTCAAAAGTGTCCGATGTGTCCGCTGCAATATCGAGGTCCCGATAAAAATCTCAAATTGCCACCATTACTAGTACAAATAAATGCCATAAATCTATCCCCTATTTTGTAGACGCTATAACTTTTGCGCAAACCAAACAATATACGCTTATTGAGATTTTTTTTTACCAAATATATGTAGAATACATATCGGCCTCAACTGAGGAAAAATAATTTTATTTTTTTAAATGTGGCACATTTATTAGAGCAAATGTAAAATATATTGGCCCAGATTCAGGTAAGACTTGCGCGGGAGCAAGTGCGATTTGCGCCGCGCAAGTACGGATTTGCGCCCAGGCAAATTTGCGGGTGACCCAGAAAGCAAGCTAAGCCTGAAATGTGGCATTTTTGCACGGAGGCAGTTTCTCTGCCCCGGCGCAATTAAGGGGCAATTTTGCTCAGGGAGCAACTTGCACTCTCATGGTTTTCCCTCAGCAAATATGCAAATGAGGAACTGGCACTGATTCATAAACTAGCGCGTGTGAGGCGCATTTTGCGCCCAAAGCGCGCAAGCTGTTTGGCCGGGGCAAATTTGCACTTTATAAAAGCAGGGGCAAGTTAGCAACAGATGGCCACAGGTCAGCTGGAGAGCAACTACAGCAGCACCAAGACGAACGAGATGAACTCTGGTGCACTGGCAGGGCACTCAAATATGTTCTGCCAGCCGCATCTTTGAGGCGCTGTAGGAGCGGTGTACACACCGCTCCTAAATCAAATCAATGGGCAGCTGCGCCAAACCACCGGCAAAGCACTGCTGCAGCGGCGCTTTGCCGGTGGTTTTAACACTTTTTCGGCCACTAGCAAGGGTTAAAAGCGCCCAGCTAGCATCCGAATAGCACCACAAAAACGATGGTAAATCACCGCTAAAAATAGCGGTGCTTTACCGCTGAAAGTGGCCTAAATGCCAAAATGCCGCCTGAGGTCTTTCGGTCTGATGAATGCATAAAGATTGCAGGTGGTAGAGAAATGCAATGGTGTTTTATTTAAACATTATTTTGACTGCAGCACTCTTTTTTTTTTACTGCATTGGTTTGTTGGGACTTTCTTCCTTTATTTTCCTTATTTTTTTCCCTTTATTTCTTTATTTAATACTTCCTTTATTTTCCAGTGATGCTATTAAATATTACATGTATGTCCCTTTTTCACCAGTAAACGGATGGATCAAAAATCGGACATACGGTCTTCAGGTGTGAAAGGGGCCATATCCTCAAAACGAGATACACCAGAAAACCAGCTTTTTCCGACCGACATAAAACGATTACACCGGCGCATCTTGGGGCGCAAAAATACGCTAGACGCACCATTGTTTTGCTAGTCAAATATGCAAATGAGGGAGATATGGCGATCCACAAAAGTACGCCCTGTGCGCATCAGCTGAATGTCCGGTCTAAAGTTACCCCTTATAAAAGCAGGCTTAACTTTGCACCAGATGTGTGCAGGTCAGCTAAAGCAACGAGCTGAGCACACACACTTGCAGGACAACAATCTGTATGCCAACATGCCAGGGGCATCCATGCTCATAGCTATACTAGTGACTTTAGAGGCGCGCAGAAGGCACCTTTGCACGTTAAACACACACATTAATCATAGCACAAGTAGAATGCATGCATGCACACCACTGTGGTCCCTAGCACACACACCCCACATCCGCATCGAATTGGATTAGACCAAAGTACACTGCACGGTACTAGGGAGCAGCAACGCCACGCCAAGGCTCCAATTATGTCACTGTACATTTATACACCTTTCACATGGACCTGGGATCACTTCTCCCTGGTCCTGGGGATCCCTTCTTCACCAAAACTGAGGGTGACACCCATTTTCCGGCAGAAATGTCACCCCCACATTCATACATCATTCACAAACATAAAACAAATCATAATCACAGTAAAAACAAAAAAAAATAATAAAACACTGAAAACAAAAGTACACCACAAATCAACGTCGGCGTGACCCACGCCTGGGCCGGCCACGGCCACGGCCCTGGCCCCTCAGGGGAGACTCATGGGGGGGGAATAAGGGGAAGGAGGAGCCTCCCCTGGTGTCTGCCCACCTGCTGGCCTGCCCTCCAAGGCCTCGGCTATCCTGGTGAGGCCAACATTCAGGGCTGCCGTATTGGCCTGGACAGCCTGGGTCAGGGCATTCACCTCCTGACCCACGCCTGCTGTGGCAGTCTGCAGGTCGTTAAAGCAGTTTATGAATGCCAAGGAGTTGCAGCTCACATCATTCACTGAGTCCTTTATGGAGGCCAGGCTCTCCTCCATCCGGGCCAAAGTCTGGGTGACCTGACCCAGATGGCGGGTCTGAAGGGCCTGGTCCCTCCTAAGCTTAGCAGGCAGAAAGTCTGCCACCCCCTGGTCTTGTGTGTGGCCTTCCTGCCTGCAGATGAGGCTTGTGGCATGGGAGAAGGGGAGCCCCCTGTTGGGGGAGGAGTGGGAGGGGCTACCCCTGATGGAGGCCTGACTGCTGCCAGCCACAGGGGGAGCCTCATCCAAAAGGCGAAGTATCTTACTGGCAATGGTAACCTCCTCCTCCTCAACCTCCTCCTCCTCAACCTCCTCCCCCTCATCCTCCTCATGAGGTGAGTTGTGGCCACTCCCCTCCCCTGAGGACTCCTGCCTTTCCTGGGGGTCTTCAGCAGCCTGATGTCTGGGGGATGGTGCAGACTGGCCAGATGGCCCAGCACCCTCCTGGCCATCTGTGGATGACACAAAACATACACAGGTTGGAGGATCCACACACTTGTCACATATTCCCTTCCCCCCCACACATGCTATACACCAGATAGAAAAAAAAAACTTACCTGTCCTCACGGCCTCATCGGAGTCAAAGCCAGGCAGGTCCACCACTTGCTGCCTGTTGAAGCACCGGGCCACTGCACGCTCCTCATCAGTCAGCCTGATGGTGCAAGGTGGTCCCCCTCCAGTGCCCCTGGAATGTGCTGTAAGCTTGGCCAGCTTCTCACGGACCACGTACCTCAGATAGTTGATCTTTTTGGAGATCCCACTAATGGTCCTCGTCTCCCCCCCCAAAACATTGATGTCATCAACAATGTCCTGCAGGATCTGCTTCTTTCTGGCCGGGGTGATGTCCCGGCTCTCAGGGCCATGCAAAAAACGCCCATTTAGGGTGATGGCCCTGGCAAGGATCTCCTTCTCACGGACAGAGAAGTTTAGCTTTCTCTTCTTTGGTGCCATATCACCACCAAACACTCAGCACAAACAGACACAAAAACAGACAGCAAAAATCAGACACCAAAATCAGACAGCACAAACAGACAGCTAATACAGACACCAAAAACACACAGAAAAAACAGACAGCTAATACAATCTCCTATAACACTCTCCAATAAAACTTTTTTCTAACACTCCTACACAAACCAACACACAGCCACAGACAATAGAACAAAAGCACCTTGCTTCAGGAAGGGAAACACATGGATGTACTTTTGCAATGGAAGGGCGTTTGTCTGGCCCTATTTATACACAGGGTGTATCTCACTAAGTACGCCGGGCCTAGATCCTATCTCACTGAGTGCGCAGGGTCGAATTCTGAGCATGCGCAGTGAGGTGCAGAATCATGCGCGCATGCGCAGTCCGGCCGGCCCTTCATTTGCATGGGGTCACGGCTCATTTCAATGGAGCACGCCCACTTCCTTCCCACTTTCAATTACCCCGCCTTACGCCTCAGAATTTATGTTACGCTGGCGCAAATTTGGGCGCAAATACTCTGTGGATACGGTACTTGCGCCACAAAATTGAGCCGGCGTAACGTAACAGAGATGCGCTACGCCGGTCTATATATGCGCCGCTCTACGTTAATCTGGCCCTTTGGTTTTAAAGTATAACTAAAGGCAAAGTTATTTATTTTATAAAGTTTTATAAAGTTTTATAAAGTTTATATATTTTTTTGGATAAAATGGAGTGGCGAGGGGTTAGAACACCTGTCAGTTTTTTTTTTTGCTGTCTGTGCTCCCATTTGAGAGATTCACCCTCTCTATTTGTCCTGTTTACCACTTTCACCAGAAGTGAAAGTAAAAGAAAACCCCAAATGTTGCATTGTCCTCAGAAAATTAATAGAGGAGAAACCTTTCAATGGGGACACTATTTCTGGCGACCTGGAAGGGCCCAAGGGATTCCCTTAATTTGCAGGGATTCCTTTTCACTTTCTGTTTTGGCTATGGGACAGGAAGTGAAGATAAATCTCCCCCAATGGGACACATATGGCAAAAAAAGCCTGACAGAGTTATAACCCTCCCTTACTCTATTCAAAATTAGAGATGGGCTCAGGTGTGTTAGCAACCCTACGTGCCCGATCATGCCAGGAAGCCGACACTGCATAGCGCTAATAACAGGCAGAGAGAAATTTCCAAATTCCAAAGCTGCAAAGATCGGGAAATGTCTCACTGCCTGTGATGTGCAGTGCCGGCTTCCTGGCGGAATCCTGAATGTGGCGTTGCGATAGGGTTGCCACCTCCTCCCTTTAAACCCAAACACATATGAATTACACAGGCTAAGAGGCTAATTTAATGCAAATAAAGCATCAATTGAGTTTAATTACCACCTTAATTAGCCTCAGAACCTGTGTAATTCATATGTGTTCGGTTTTAAAGGGATGAGGTGGCAACCCTAGGTTGCGAACACACCCAAGCCCATCTCTATTCAAAATGAAGAAAATAGTTTTGCCTATAGTTCTACCTTCATTTATATATTGTGACTGTTATTGATAGTATTAACCCAATATTCTTAGAATATGTCTTAAGTAAAGTTGAGCGGACACCTGGATGTTCGGGTTCGACGGGTTCGGCCGAACTTCGGAAAAAAGTCTGGGTTCGGGACCCGAACTTGACCCGAACTTGACCCTGAACCTGAACCCCATCGAAGTCAATAGGGACCCGAACTTTTGAGTATTACGTAAACGTAAACGTCTCTAAAAAAGTAATGGAAAGGGCTAGAGGGCTGCAAATGGCAGAAAAATGTTGGTAAGAGCATGGCAAGTACTCTGATATGGAGAAAACACTGCAAACACTGGAGGAAAAACTGCAAAATGTATTTTTTTGTCCTAAATGGGTGTTTTTTGAATAGCACAATAGAAGAACAGTATCTACAGTGTTTATCTCACACATACAGATATGGAGGAAACACTGCAAACACTGGAGGAAACACTGCAAAATATTTTTTTTTGTCCTAAATGGGTGTTTTTTGAATAGCACAATAGAAGAACAGTATCTACAGTGTTTATCTCACACGTACAGATATGGAGGAAACACTGCAAACACTGCAATTTTTTTTGCCCTAAATGGATGTTTTTTGAATAGAAAAGTATCTAAAGGGTGTATCTCACAGTAACATATGCAGTGCTGGTGTAATTTGATTTCTGAAGCAGGACTGACTCCTATCTATTTATCTCCCTACATGCAAAACCAGGAACCTTTCCCTAAACCTTTCCCTAAAGCATTGTTTCTCAACTCCAGTCCTCAAGGCGCCCCAACAGGTCATGTTTTCAGGCTTTCCATTATTTAGCACAGGTGATTTCATCAGTTTCACTGCTTCAACTCAGGGAAATCCTGAAAACATGACCTGTTGGTGCGCCTTGAGGACTGGAGTTGAGAAACACTTCCCTAAAGTATCTAAAGCAGATATCTCACAGGAACATATGCAGTGCTGGTGTAATTTAATTGAAGAAATTTAATGAAGATAAAATGTGCTTACATCAAAGAAACAAATAAAAACGCCAAACAGCGGCACTTCCGGTGGACGGTCAGGGTATCACGTCACTTCCGGTCACGTCTACCTTACGCGTTGCATCACATCACGTGACTTCATCTACCTCTGAAGAAGTCACGTGACGTGACGCAGCGCGTAAGGTAGACGTGACCGGAAGTGACGCGATACCCTGACCGTCCACCGGAAGTGCCGCTGTTTGGTGTTTTTATTTGTTTCTTTGATGTAAGCACATTTTATCTTCATTAAATTTCTTCAAGTGCTTACTTACTTCATGATGAGAGTTTTTTATCTTCATTTTTGCTCCTGTTAATACTTGTGGCCATCTGTGAGCTGACTCCACCTCATCGAGACCTACACCACTAGTGTACACAGAGAACGCTCCTGGATTCCAACCCAGCAATAGGAGGATTTCGGGGACACGCATCATCCTTTGACTGGAGGGGATTTCTCTTGGAGACCATCCCAACATTTCGAGGATTTCGTTGAAACGTATTATCCTCTAACTGGAGGTAAGCGCTCTGTGAGCTCAATCATTGGGAAGTTCCATCTAGATTGTCTACATTGATGTCCAAGGGCAGAAGCTTTTACATAAGTTGATTCACTGGATTTATACACATTGGACTTTATTCATATGTTTTGATGCATTAGTTGCATATGGTTTTACGTTTTGGATTTTAATTTATGGTTCACGGTTTGCCATTTTTCGTTGATCTATAGATGCTATCAGTCTTCTGACTGTCTTTATATTCACTTTTAGATTTTCAGTTTGCGCTCATCACTTCCACTTTATACCTTATATTTGTTGTTAGCACATTTTAGATTTGAGCAGCATTTTGAGTTCTTTTATTGGTCACTTATCACTTTCACTGTTGGCTAGCACTTTAGTTACCCACTTTTTTTTACCCTATCTAAAGCAGAGTGACGTGCTGTGCTATGTGCCTCTAGCTTATATAGAGGCTGGAACACATGGTGGGTCACATGCTGCACTGGCCAATCACAGCCATTAGTAGGCATGGCTGTGATGGCTTCTAGGTCACACAAGTAAAACAAATGTTGATTGGCTGCCCTGAAGCGTGCCATTACATTGCCGAACCCGAACTTACAGTAAATTGTTCGGGTTCGGGTACCAAAAACCCAAAAGTCTGGTACGAACCCGAACTTTACAGTTCAGGTTCGCTCAACCCTAGTCTTAAGGCAATGGTCTATGGTTCGTTTAATTTGTTTGGTGAGAATACATTTATATATTCATATTGCATATGACTGTTGCAATATGTTCTTTTTAAAAAAAGCACTGTTCAATGTACAGTAATTTTAATTGATAAAATACTTTGTAGTGGAGTAAGTATGTACAGTTGCTTTTGGATGTTGCATATAAACTTACTGGGCCGGATTCAGATACATTGGGGTATCTTTCCGGGTGGCGTAACGTATCTCAGATACGTTACGCCTCCGTAAATTAGGGCGCAAGTTCCCTATTCAGAAAGAACTTGCGCCCTTAGTTACGGCGGCGTAACGTATGTGTGTCAGCGTAAGCCCCCCTAATTCAAATGTGGATGATGTGGACGTGTTTTATTTAAATTACACGGGACCCCGCGTACCTGACATTTTTTACGAACGGCGCATGCGCCTTTCGTGAAAAAATCCCAGTGCGCATGCTCGAAATTACGCCGCAAACCGTCAATGCTTTAGACGTGAACGTAACTTACGTACAGCCCTATTCGCGAACGACTTGCGCAAACGTCGTAACATTTTCAAAACTCGACGCAGGAACGACGTCCATACTTAACATAGGATACCCCTCATATAGCAGGGGTAACTTTACGCCGGAAAAAGCCTAGCGTAAACGACGTAAAAAAAATGCGCCGGGCGGACGTACGTTTTTTGAATCGGCGTATCTACCTAATTAGCATATTCATTGTCTAAATAAACGGAAGCGCCACCTAGCGGCCAGCGTAAATATGCAGCCTAAGATACGACGGTGTAAGACACTTACGCCGGTCGGATCTTAGGGAAATCTATGCATAACTGATTCTATGAATCAGTCGCATAGTTACGACCCCGCACACTCAGAGATACGACGGCGTATCCGGAGATACGTCGTTGTATCCCTTTTTTGAATCCGGGCCACTGTTTTTAGCAGTGCAGTGTTTTTACGAGACATTTCAAACATGTTGAAGAAAGCTGTTGTGGTGAGATTTATTTGAACATGTCATAGAAATATGGGCTATCTGATAACTAGGCATCTCATGTTTTGATTTCACTGATCTAGGAACTGGCTCCAAATAGCAAACAGGTGTTTGACTTGTTAGAAGACTCAAAGGCAGAAAAACTAGAGAGAGCAGGGGATTGTATATAGGTCAAGATTCCCTAAAATACACTGCTTAGAAAAAAACTAGCCATATTCCACTTCAAGGGATCAACTGAATGCTTGGAGATGTTGTTTCTGTTCATAATTTGAAGTCTGTAAAATGACATGTTAGAAATGTATGGCTAGAAATGAATGAAGAGAGGTCTGTGACACATACTAATTTTTCAGATCATTGAGCTCTCTAGGGATTGAGGCTTTAGATTCACCACCTGTCTATTTGGCTGCTTTCACTGCTGTCATGCTTTTCCCATGCCTTTTCAGCTTCTTTTAATCTCCCTCTTTCCAGATCATGACATTTATTTATTTATCTTTTTTGGAAAGAAAACAGCTCCTTCCCAATCTGTGATGTATTAAACTCAGTAATACAATGACACACAGAAAACAAGTTTCATTTGTGTTTTGTTTGCATAGAAAGACTTCACCAGTGTGTTATAGCAAATAGTTTTACTGAATCGATTCAGCAAACAAGCAACCCATATTTTTTTTCAAATGCTTCCTGTGTTAATGAATGTTACATAAATATCACTGCTTACATATAACAAATCACAGTTGAATGCCGCGTAGACACACGATTGAACATTCCGACAACAAAACAGTGGATTTTTTTTCCGATGGATTGTTTGCTCAAACTTGTGTTACATACACACTGTCACAGAACGCTGTCATGTACAAAACTATGACGAACCGAGCATGCGTAGAATTTGTGTGTGTCAGAATTGCATACAGACAATTGGAATTTCCGACAAAAACTTTAGTTGTTGGAAAAATTGAGAACCAGCTCTCAAACATTTGTTGTCGGAAATTCCGACAGCAAATGTCCGATGGAGCCTACACACGGTCGGAATATCCGACCAAAAGCTCACATCGAACATTTGTTGTCGCAAATTCCAAACGTGTGTACGCGGCATTACAGTTACAATTTCCTGAGGAAATAGGCACCCACGTGACCGGAAGTGATGTCCGTGTGATAGCAACACCAGATACTCGGATTGCCATTTTAAATATTTTTTTGCTCCATGTAAGCCTTTTAAATAAATATTTTTTGGCTAAACGTACTTCACGATCACGATCTTGGAATCTTTACTTTCTTTCCTGGATTGGACCTGTGGACGCTTGGGATCTGTTTGGAGGCATCCATCTTTCTGAAGACCAGCCTGGTTCACAACAGACGCCCACACAAGCTGATACGCTGTTCGGGAGAGGACAACTTCACACCGCTCTGAGCTACTGCCCTGAGGGGCTAAGGTAAGCGCTCTGTGAGCCCAGTATCAGGAAGAAAGAAGATCCTCCATTATAGGAATTTTTGAGCATATGAAATACACCAGTTTCTGAACTTTACCTTAATGAATTGTTTCTTGCTTATATGGCATTGGATTTATTAAGCATCATCTCTCATTCACTATTACTTGAACTCTACTGCTGCACCAGCACTGTATTAGCACTGTGCACATTGGCACATAACAGGCAGGATTGCTTATTCAGCACATTCTAGTTTGTGCTACAGCATTTATTGAATTTTCCTATTTTTTGTTTTATTGTCATTAATTTGATTCGCTGGCAATTATTCTTGATTATTTAGCACTTTATCACTATATATATATTCATATTTATTATCTATATATATTTATTTATACGGCATTTTATCACTTTTTAATTAGTTTAGTTATTATATTTAATTTATTTGCGCTTATCACTTCCCTATATTTAACTCCTGACTGCTGTTCCCTCAGCAGACGGGGTAGCCTCGGGCAGGGGGGGACTGTCTGATTCGGGGGTCAGGTCATCACGTATGTCAATCTCCAGGCCCTTTCTCATGGCGAAGTTGTGTAGCATGCAACATGCATCGATGATCTGGCACACAAAGTTTGGGGAATACAACAGGGTCCCCCCGGACTTATCCAGGCATCGGAACTTCAGGATGCCAAATGTGCATTCCACCACTGCACAGGTACGTAGGTGTGCAGCATTGTAGTTTCTCTCTCCTCTGTTTTGGGGTTTCCGGTATGGAGTCATGAGATGGGGCCCAAGTGCATATGCAGAGTCACCTGGAAGGGAAAAGACAGGGGGATGTTAGTCATGCATGTGCCCCTCTCGTGATGTCTGCATCATGGGGTCGGACAGTCATGCCTGACACCCATGTCACTCACCAACCAGCCAGCTGTCCCCATACACGTTCTGTTCGAATTCTGTTGGGATGTTGCTTTGACGGTATATGTAGCTGTCGTGGCTGGCCCCTGGGTGTTTGGCACGAATGTGCCATATGAGGCATTGAGCATCGGCTATCACCTGTACGTTGATGGAATGCCAATGCTTAGGATTGCAGTATATGTGCTCTGTGGCATGGGGGGGCCTTAGTGCCACATGTGTGCAATCAATGGCCCCCACGGTGCGTGGGAATCCGTCAATTCTGACAAAATCATGCCTTGCCTTCTACTGCAGATGCTCATGTGTGGGTCTGATGATGTGGTGGGACATGCGTCTGAGGATTGCGAGGACAACCTGGTGCACACATCTGCTCATGGTGGTTTGTAACATCCCAGCCTCTACTCCACTTGTACGCTGGAATGATCTACTGGCGAGGAAATGCAGTGTTGCCAGTACCTTGACCATTGGCTGCACTGCATGTGCGCGATGTGTCTTGCTGGTGATGTCATCATGCATGGTTGTGGCTAGTTCCAGGATGGCAGCAGTGCTGAATCTGAAGAGGCGATACACCTCCGAATCCCCCATGTCAAAGACATTCATGCGTGTTCGGTATATCCTCTCCTGTGCCCTCCTCCTTCTACACGCCTCTGAAAACACTAGTAGTGCTATGACCATGCCTGCCCCTGGCATGTTGGCATACGGATGTGTTGTCCTGCAAGTGTGGTTGCTCAGCTCATCCGTAACGGTGCTGCTGCATCTGCTCTCCAGCTGACCTGCGTACGTCTGGTGCAAAGTTACCCCTGCTTTATGAGGGGTACCTTAAGGCCGGACGTACAGCTTACGCGCAGCCTGCATCGGGCGCACGTACGGTCGTGGATCGCCGTATCTACCTCATTTGCACATTTGAATAGAAAATCAATGGGAGCGCCAGATGCGTCCATCGTAAATATGCGCCCACGCTACGCCGGAGTAGGAAAGTTACGTCGGTCGGAAGAAGCCTATTTTCAGGCGTATCTGGTTGTGTGGGTACGGCGCATAGATACGGCGTACCCACACACGCCGCGCATCTCGAGATACGCCGGCATAAGTTCTTTGTGAATCTGGGCCCAGATCTTTAACATACCCCAACTTATATATGTGAAAAAAAAAAAAAAAACAAGCTTGATTTATTTATGGATGGAGTTAGGTGAACAGTTCGAGCCGAGCAAAGGTTTGGCAGAAACATCGCCTGTTCGGGGAACACCCAAATTAGCGGGGCGCTCAGTGGGATGTTCACCTGCCGAGTGCACCACAATGCAGTGCATTCTACGGTCCAATCAGTACACAGAGCACAATCAGAGCTATTATTGGACAAAGTCATAATGACTTTGCCCAATCATGGCTCAGTGCTCATAGTCCCACACCACACTATAAGGCTTCATGTACACTGCTGCTGGTAAACGGATGTTTAGGAGTAGTTGAGAGTTTTTTTCAGCTGCCCCCAAACTTGGCTCTATGTTATCTTATCAGTACATGTCCACAGGGGGGTTATTTACGAAAGGCAAATCCACTTTGCTCTACAAGTGCAAACTACAAATGCAAAGTGCACTTGAAATTGCACTGAACGTGCACTTGGGGTAGATCTGAAATGGAGAAGCTCTGCTGATTTTATTATCCAATCATGTGCAAGCTAAAATGCCGTTTTTTATTCTCCTTGCATGTCCCCCTCGGATCTACAGTGACTGTGCTTCCAGTGCAATTTCAAGTGCCTGATTTAAATTGTACACTCCCCCTAGCCGCGGAATTTGCATTCCGCCGGGGGGAGTTAGGATCCGACGGTGCAGTTTGCGAGGTAAGTGCTTGGTGAATCATGCACTAGCCTCGCTAAATTGCACCGGCGGATCGTAACCCAGGTAGATCTAGCGAATCTAAAGATCCGCAGATCTACATGAATCCGGCCCGACATCTTTTCTACCAGATAGATAGATAGATAGATAGATAGATAGATAGATAGATAGAGCAGGAAGGCTAGTCAGTATAGTTAACCACATCCCTATTGGATCGCCAGCCTCTCATTGGCTCTCCTCAGATGAACTTCCCACCGAACAGCTATACCACTTGGGATCTTCAGGATTGGGAACCCAGTCGACCACTGGGATCCCGGTCACGACTTAAATGTTCCGGACCAGCCTGGTCCCAGAACCAGAATCTGGGACCAGGCAAAAAAAATGTGTTCAGGATGGATTTTTAGAGGCATTTGAAACGCCAAATGCCTGTAACAGCTTGTAAACGCTGTAACTCGCATGTAGCCGTGTTTTACTTCTAAACGCAAACACGGATAAACGTGGCAATGCAAAACAGACATTTTTAAAACGTTGGTTACTATCTGTCAAGTTAAATCGTTCAGGAGAGGTTGTAAAATGTCCTGTGTACATTAAGCCTAAGGCCGGGTACACACGGACAAACATGTATGGTGAAAGCGGTCCGTCGGACCGTTTTCACCATACATGTCTGCCAGAGGGCTTCTGTACGATGGTTGTACACACCATCGTACAGAAGTCCGCGCGTAAACAATATGCGGGGCGTGTCCGCGGTGTCGCCGCGTCGATGGCGCGGTGTCGCCGCGACAATGACGCGGCGACGTGGGTGGCCCGCCTTTAAAATGCTTCCACGCATGCGTCGAAGTCATTCGACGCATGCGAGGGACGGCGGGCGCCTGGACATGTACGGTAGGTCTGTACTGACGACCGTACATGTCCGAGCGGGCTGAATTCCAGCGGGCTGTTTTAAAACAAGTCCAGGAATATTTGTCTGCTGGGAAAAGGCCCGGCGGGCAAATGTTTGCTGGAATTCGGCCCGCTCGCGCCCACACACGACCAAACATGTCTGCTGAAACTGGCCTGCGGGCCAGTTTCAGCAGACATGTTTGCTCGTGAGTATGGGGCCTTAAAGGTTCCTTCCCACAGGACCTTTTGCAGTGTTTTGTTAGAGTGGAGATAGATGGAGCAGGACCCTGTTTGCTATTAGTGACTAGGGATGAGCTTCGCGTTCGAAACGAACGTATGTTCGACTCGAACATCGGTCATTCGATCGTTCGACGAAATTCGAACAAAACGAGTGACACAAAATGTCCCATAATTCACTGCGGCATTGAGCGCTGATGATTGGCCAAGCATGCTGTATGTCCCGCATCCTTGGCCAATCACAGCGCGCAAAAAACGAAGAGCCATAATTGGCCAAAGCCAGGGTGGCTTTGGCCAATTATGGCTCAGGGGGTTTAGTACACGCCCCACACTATAAAAGGCAGCCTGCAAGGCGGCCTCGTGTAGTGTGTTCCGGCTTTGTTAAAGAGAAGATCAGTCAGACAGTTAGAGAAAGAGAGATAGATAGAGACACAGTGGGGCAGATTCATCAATAGATACGCCGGCGGATCTCCTGATCCGCCGTCGTATCTGTGAGACCCGACGGTCGGATCTGTGAGATCCGACGGTCGGAGCTATGCGACTGATTCATAAGAATCAGTTCCGCATAGATCTCCCTTAGATCCGACTGGTGTAAGTGACTTACACCAGTCGAATCTTAGGCTGTAATCTCCCGCCGGCCGCTAGGTGTCGTCGCTATTTTTTACACGTCGCATATGCAAATGAGGAAAACTGCCGATTCACGTCCGTACGCCCGCCCGTCGCTCTTTTTCTACGTCGTTTGCGTTCGGCTTTTTCCGGCGGATAGCTACCCCTGCTAATATGAGGGCTAGCTAATGTTAAGTATGGCCGCCGTTCCCACGCCGAGATTCAAAATTTTTACGTTGTTTGCGTAAGTCCGTCGGGAATCCCGATGGCCACAATTGACGTACCCGCCGCTACCAATGACGTCCTAGCGACGTCATTTGGAGCATGCGCACTGGGCTTTTTCGCGGCGGCGCATGCGCAGTTAAATCGGCGCGGGAACGCGCCTGATTTAAATTGTACACTCCCCCTAGCCGCGGAATTTGCATTCCGCCGGGGGGAGTTAGGATCCGACGGTGCAGTTTGCGAGGTAAGTGCTTGGTGAATCATGCACTAGCCTCGCTAAATTGCACCGGCGGATCGTAAACCAGGTAGATCTAGCGGATCTAAAGATCCGCAGATCAACATGAATCCAGCCCGACGTCTTTTCTACCAGATAGATAGATAGATAGATAGATAGATAGATAGATAGATAGATAGATAGATAGAGCAGGAAGGCTAGTCAGTATAGTTAACCACATCCATACCAGCCCATTGTAAAATGACGTCCACAAAGGACCGCTAACGATCCGGGTGGACGTCATATGACGTCCTGGGCTTTGTGGGGGGATATCTGAATGATGCCTGCAGCTAGAGGCATCATTCAGATATCCTTCTCTTGTGCCAACGATTCTGCACAACGTAAGAATGATCATAGCGGTGGTTCCGCCGCTAGATCGTTCTTACAGGTGACGGGAGGGGACATCCCCCCTCCCGCCGCCATCCGGTGCTTCTCCGGGCTCTCCCGTGCCATCGGGGGCCCAGAGAACGAATCGTCCGGCGCTGGCAGGAAGCATAGAGATGACTGGTGACCAGATGGTCACCAGTCATCTCTATGTCCGTCGGAGGACCCGGGCACGATGTGATGACGTCACGCCCGGGTCCCCGTAAGTAAACAAAGCCGCAATTGCGGCTGCTAAGCAACAGTAAGCATGAGATCGGTGATTTTTTTTTCACCGATTTCATGCTTTCCAGCCTGGAGGAGAGATGTGCGGTCTTATTGACCCCGCATCTCTCCATAAAGAGTACCTGTCACACACATTCCTATTACAAGGGATGTTTACATTCCTTGTAATAGGAATAAAAGTAATAATAAAAAAATAAAAAAATATGTAAAAAAAATAAAAAAATTTTTTAACGCCCCTGTCCCCAGTAGCTCGCGCGCAGAAGCGAACGCACACGCAAGTCCCGCCGACATATGTAAACGCCGTTTAAACCACATATGTGAGGTATCGCCGCGTGCGTTACAGTGCCAGCAACAATTCTAGCACTAGATCTCCTCTGTAAATCTAAACTGGTAACCTGTAAAACATTTCAAAGTGTTGCCTATGGAGAGTTTTAGGTACCGAAGTTTGGCGCCATTCCATGAGTGTGCGCAATTTTAAAGCGTGACATGTTAGGTATCTATTTACTCGGTGTAACATCATCTTTCATATTTTACAAAAAAATGGGCTAACTTTACTGTTTTGTTATTTTTTTAATTCATGAAACAATTTTTTTCCCAAAAAAAGGCGTTTGAAAAATTATTGCGCAAATACCGTGCAAGATAAAACATTTCAATGACCGTTGTTTTATTCCCTAGGTTGTCTGCTAAAAAAAACATACATAATATTTGGGGGTTCTGCGTAATTTTCTAGGAGAGAAGTGCCAGAATAGGCCTGGTATGGATGTGTGTATAAAAGCCCTGTATGGAAGTGGTTAAATTTACAGTTTGTAGAGAATATATCTACATCGCTAGGAGTTTTACATATATTTAAAAATTGTATAGCATAGCTAGATCTGCTATTAGTATTTGTCAGGCAGGAAATTGTGCTTGATGCAGTGCTCTAACGTGTTGTATTGCCTGCATAGTGTTTACTGCATAGCTGTTACGGCACGTGTGCTATTTATTTGCATCTAAACACAGTCACTGTTAATGCACATGGGCTATTTAATTGCACATAAACGCAGTCGCTGTAACTGCGCGTGTACTGTTTAATAGCAACTAAAACGCATTTGCTGTAACTGCACGTGTGCTATTTATTTGCACCTAAACGCAGTCACTGTTAATGCGCGTGGGCTATTTTATTGCACATAAACGCAGTCGCTGTAACTGCGCGTGTGCTGTTTAATGGCAACTAAACGCATTTGCTGTAACTGCACGTGTGCTATTTATTTGCACCTAAACACAGTCGCTTTTAATGCGCGTGGGCTATTTAATTGCACATAAACGCAGTCGCTGTAACTGCGCGTGTACTGTTTAATAGCAACTAAACGCATTTGCTGTAACTGCATGTGTGCTATTTATTTGCACCTAATCACAGTCACTGTTAATGCGCGTGTGCTGTTTAATAGCACCGAAACGCATTAGCTGTCACATGTCACAGTAGTGGCAGGCTGGGCTAAGTGATGGCAGGATATTGGGAGGTCGGAAGTGAGGATTGCTGGAAGCAGGATGGCATGGCGCTGGAAGTGAGGATTGCTGGAAGCAGGAATGGCAGGGTGCTGGAAGTGAGGATTGCTGGGAGCAGGAATGGCAGGGTGCTGGAAGTGAGGATTGCTGAGAGCAGGATGGCAGGGTGCTGGAAGTGAGGATTGTTGGGAGCAGGAATGGCAGGGTGCTGGAAGTGAGGATTGCTGGGAGCAGGATGGCATGGTGCTGGAAGTGAGGATTGCTGGGAGCAGGATGGCAGGGTGCTGGAAATGAGGATTGCTGGGAGCAGGAATGGCAGGGTGCTGGAAGTGAGGATTGCTGGGAGCAGGAATGGCAGGGTGCTGGAAGTGAGGATTGCTGGGAGCAGGATGGCAGGGTGCTGGAAGTGAGGATTGCTGGGAGCAGGATGGCAGGGTGCTGGAAATGTGGATTGCTGGGAGCAGGATGGCAGGGTGCTGGAAATGAGGATTGCTGGGAGCAGGAATGGCAGGGTGCTGGAAGTGAGGATTGCTGGGAGCAGGAATGGCAGGGTGCTGGAAGTGAGGATTGCTGGGAGCAGGAATGGCAGGGTGCTGGAAGTGAGGATTGCTGGGAGCAGTCGCTGTAACTGCGCGTGTACTGTTTAATAGCAACTAAAACGCATTTGCTGTAACTGCACGTGTGCTATTTATTTGCACCTAAACGCAGTCACTGTTAATGCGCGTGGGCTATTTTATTGCACATAAACGCAGTCGCTGTAACTGCACGTGTGCTGTTTAATGGCAACTAAACGCATTTGCTGTAACTGCACGTGTGCTATTTATTTGCACCTAAACACAGTCGCTTTTAATGCGCGTGGGCTATTTAATTGCACATAAACGCAGTCGCTGTAACTGCGCGTGTGCTGTTTAATAGCAACTAAACGCATTTGCTGTAACTGCATGTGTGCTATTTATTTGCACCTAATCACAGTCACTGTTAATGCGCGTGTGCTGTTTAATAGCACCGAAACGCATTAGCTGTCACATGTCACAGTGGTGGCAGGCTGGGCTAAGTGATGGCAGGATATTGGGAGGTCGGAAGTGAGGATTGCTGGAAGCAGGATGGCATGGCGCTGGAAGTGAGGATTGCTGGAAGCAGGAATGGCAGGGTGCTGGAAGTGAGGATTGCTGGGAGCAGGAATGGCAGGGTGCTGGAAGTGAGGATTGCTGAGAGCAGGATGGCAGGGTGCTGGAAGTGAGGATTGTTGGGAGCAGGAATGGCAGGGTGCTGGAAGTGAGGATTGCTGGGAGCAGGATGGCATGGTGCTGGAAGTGAGGATTGCTGGGAGCAGGATGGCAGGGTGCTGGAAATGAGGATTGCTGGGAGCAGGAATGGCAGGGTGCTGGAAGTGAGGATTGCTGGGAGCAGGAATGGCAGGGTGCTGGAAGTGATGATTGTTGGGAGCAGGATGGCAGGGTGCTGGAAGTGAGGATTGCTGGGAGCAGGATGGCAGGGTGCTGGAAATGTGGATTGCTGGGAGCAGGATGGCAGGGTGCTGGAAATGAGGATTGCTGGGAGCAGGAATGGCAGGGTGCTGGAAGTGAGGATTGCTGGGAGCAGGAATGGCAGGGTGCTGGAAGTGAGGATTGCTGGGAGCAGGAATGGCAGGGTGCTGGAAGTGAGGATTGCTGGGAGCAGTCGCTGTAACTGCGCGTGTACTGTTTAATAGCAACTAAAACGCATTTGCTGTAACTGCACGTGTGCTATTTATTTGCACCTAAACGCAGTCACTGTTAATGCGCGTGGGCTATTTTATTGCACATAAACGCAGTCGCTGTAACTGCACGTGTGCTGTTTAATGGCAACTAAACGCATTTGCTGTAACTGCACGTGTGCTATTTATTTGCACCTAAACACAGTCGCTTTTAATGCGCGTGGGCTATTTAATTGCACATAAACGCAGTCGCTGTAACTGCGCGTGTGCTGTTTAATAGCAACTAAACGCATTTGCTGTAACTGCACGTGTGCTATTTATTTGCACCTAATCGCAGTCACTGTTAATGCGCGTGTGCTGTTTAATAGCACCGAAACGCATTAGCTGTCACATGTCACAGTGGTGGCAGGCTGGGCTAAGTGATGGCAGGATATTGGGAGGTCGGAAGTGAGGATTGCTGGAAGCAGGATGGCATGGCGCTGGAAGTGAGGATTGCTGGAAGCAGGAATGGCAGGGTGCTGGAAGTGAGGATTGCTGGGAGCAGGAATGGCAGGGTGCTGGAAGTGAGGATTGCTGAGAGCAGGATGGCAGGGTGCTGGAAGTGAGGATTGTTGGGAGCAGGAATGGCAGGGTGCTGGAAGTGAGGATTGCTGGGAGCAGGATGGCATGGTGCTGGAAGTGAGGATTGCTGGGAGCAGGATGGCAGGGTGCTGGAAGTGAGGATTGCTGGGAGCAGGGTGGCATGGTGCTGGAAGTGAGGATTGCTGGAAGAAGGATGGCAGGGTGCTGAAAGTGAGGATTGCTGGGAGCAGGAATGGCAGGGTGCTGGAAGTGAGGATTGCTGGGAGCAGGAATGGCAGGGTGGTGGAAGTGAGGATTTTGGGAGCAGGAATGGCAGGGTGCTGGAAGTGAGGATTGCTGGGAGCAGGATGGCAGGGTGCTGGAAGTGAGGATTGCTGGGAGCAGGATGGTATGGTGCTGGAAGTGAGGATTGCTGGGAGCAGGATGGCAGGGTGCTGGAAATGAGGATTGCTGGGAGCAGGAATGGCAGGGTGCTGGAAGTGAGGATTGCTGGGAGCAGGAATGGCAGGGTGCTGGAAGTGAGGATTGCTGGGAGCAGGATGGCAGGGTGCTGGAAGTGAGGATTGCTGGGAGCAGGATGGCAGGGTGCTGGAAGTGAGGATTGCTGGGAGCAGGATGGCATGGTGCTGGAAGTGAGGATTGCTGGGAGCAGGATGGCATGGTGCTGGAAGTGAGGATTGCTGGGAGCAGGAATGGCAGGGTGCTGGAAGTGAGGATTGCAGGAGAAGTTTGGTTTGTGGAGAAAGCAGCAACTTTGAAGGTATTTTTATTTTGTTTTTGAGCAGCCATTAAAAAGGTCAGGGCAAGCACAAAGGGGGTGGGGTCAGGGGAGGAGCCAAGGGGGCGGCAAAATAAGGTTTCGCCTAGGGTGTCAAAAATCCTTGCACCAGCCCTGAACACGTGCCACTACTATAGACACCCAGCAGGTGTGATATTTAAAGGAATTTTTCAATTTGTTTTTTCACTTTAAGCATCATTAAAATCGCTGCTCCATAAAAAACGACAGTTTTTAAAACTTTTTTTTCCATTGATACATGTTCCCTGGGGCAAGACCCGACGTTTTCCAACATTAAATTGAAGATTGGTCTTTAAAATGATCGTTTTTGAATTCGAACGTTCGAGTCCCATAGACTTCAATGGGGTTCTAAATGTTCACGCGAACCCGCGGTCTGTTTAAACGTTCTGGTGCGAACCGAACGCGGGTATGTTCGGCTCATCCCTACTAGTGACTAAGTGTGTTATTGTGACTCTCAGTGTAGAGTGTCAAGTGTAGTGTTAGTGTAGTTTGTCAGTGCATTGTTACTGTAGTGCAATGTTTAACACAGTATTTCATAACATTTAGTACTGTATACAGTGTCCTATACCAGTTTTTTTTTGTTGGGGGGGGGGGTTGCTGTGTTTTTTTTTGTTTGTTTTTGTCCTGTGCCTGGCCGCTTTTTTAAAATTGTCAGCCGCAATGGTATTGTTTCCCCTTTTTTATTTTCCTTTTTTTTAATGGTTTTTACATTTCTGTCAGTTGCAGTCCCTAATTTAAAGTGCACAAAGGTGCATCCAATTATACATTTCTCAGTATCTATTAAATTTGGGTAATAAGCCCCCTATCATGTCTGGGAGGCCAACAAGGAGAGGAAGATGTTCCTGTGTCACTATGAGGGGGCCAGCAGCGTCTGTGTCCACAGGAAAAGGTGGACATGGTCCGTCCTCAGGCAGGGCATTATTTTCTACGTTTAGTGATGTTGCCTGTGCTATCCAGCCATAGCATGCAGAGGAGGTGGTCAAGGCTGCCTAGCCTTGTGGGTGTTTATTTTATCTTGAAGATTTCATGGGCACAATTAACACCCAAGGACCAATTTGTTTGCAACTGTTTGACATGTGCATATACACTGCTCAAAAAAATGAAGGGAACACTTTGAAAATACATCAGATCTCAATTGGAAAAAATATCATGCTGAATATCTATACTGATATGGGCTGGGAATATGTTAGGAATAAAAGGATGCCATATCGTTTGATGGAAATGAAAATGAGTAACCTACACAGAGCTGATTTCAAAGACACCCCAAAAATCGAAGTGAAAAAATTATGCAGAAGGCTAGCCCATTTTGCTGAAATTCTATTGCAGCAACTCATAATGATACTCAGTAGTTGGTATGGCCCCCACATGTTTGTATGTATGCCTGACAACGTTGGGGCATGCTCCTAACGAGTCGACAGATGGTGTCCTGGGGTATTTCCTCCCAGATCTGGACCAGGACATCACTGAGTTCCTGAATGGGCTGAGGTTCAACCTGGCCGTGTCGGATGGACCAAAAAATAATGTGCCAAAAGGTGCTCTATTGGATTTAAAGGGTTACTAAACTCTCTTTTTTTGTTTTGTTTTTAATAATAAACATATTATACTTACCTCCACTGTGCAGTTTGTTTTGTACAGCGTGGCTCTGAACCTCATCTTCTGGGGTCCCCCGAAAGGTGCTCGCGGCTCCTCCTGGCATCTGGAAACCCCCTAGGAGAAGCGCTCTCCCAGGGGGTTACCATGCGGGTCTGCTCCAGAGTCCAGCATTTGTGTGCATAGGCCCAGAATGCCGGAATCTGCCCCGCCCCCCGGAACCCACGTCATTGGATTTGATTGACAGTGTCACATACCTGATGGTGGTGAGCCCGATATAGCAGAGGGAGGCCTCCCGTATGGCTCCTACTCTCGGCCCCTGGTAAAGTAACAGGAGGCGCAGGAGTGAGGAGTGGTACGAGTGCCTGGCAGGATCAACAGAGGTAGAGGTAATCCAGACGTTCAGGAACTCCTCAGGAACTGGGAAGCTGAAGCAGCTGACAGGTTAGGCAGACAGGAGCTGGATCACTGAACCGGAACCAGGAACAAACAGGCTCAATTCAGCAGACTGGAACAGCTTGGACTGGAACCAGGACAGACAGGAATCGTTCAGCAGACTGGACTGGAACTAGGAACAGACTGGAACCATTCAGCAGACTGGACTGGAACTAGGAACAGACTGGAACCGTTCAGCAGACTGGACTGGAACTAGAAACAGACTGGAACCGTTCAGCAGACTGGAGCAGACTGGATGGTCAAACAGGCCGGGTCGGTTATCAGGCGGTCAGCGAGGTACAGAGGTGCAGACAGAAGGGTAGTCAGAACAGGCCAAGGATCGGGGGTAGGCAGATGGCTGGAATAGTCACTGGTAAGCAGGGGTCTTTCACAGGTCAAGTCACAGATCAGGTTTCAGATACACAACGCTGTAGAGCAGACAGCGGGGACGGTGTGTGAGAGGCTGGCTTAAATAACCCGCCTGGCTCCAACAGGGGTGTGCACATGAGCACGCTCACGCATGCGCAGTTGCAGCCGCGATCGGAAACCGCAGAGTCTGAGACGCCTGTTTCTGGCAGGATCTTCATGACAGACAGCAGCGGTTATGCTGCTATCAATCTATCCAATCAAGAGCTGAGACAACGGCCAGAGTCTCCCCTGTGGGAACAAATTGGCTCAGGTGAGTAAAATGGGGGAGCTGCTGAGTGACAGAAGTTTATTTTACCTTAATGCATCCTATAAAACATGAGTTTACAACCCCTTTAAGTCAGGCGAACATGAAGGCCATTCAATGGTATCAATCCCTTCATCCTCCAGGAACTGGCTGTACTCTCACCACATGAGGCCGGGCATTGTCATGCACTAGGAGGAACCCAGGACGCACTGCACCAGCGTAGGGTCTGACAATGGGTCCAAGGATTTCATCCCAATACTTAATGGCAGTCAAGTTGGGCCCATCCATAATGGATTCCAATGAGCAAAAAGAATTATGGCAAGCCAATGTTCAGTAAAATCACCTTTATTTCAGCAAGTACATAAAACATTTCAAAAAAATGTCAAAAACACAAATGGAGGGGAACAGCATCACCAGCTAATGTGTTTCATGCTCCCTTAACACTTAAGCATAGCTCACAGAGTTATATATACATATACCCTGTATATCTATTGGCAATAAATGGCAGATAACCACCCCTGTTTAAGGATGCAAATGCAGGGACTCTAACATATAAAACATCAAAGAAATGCTGTAAATAATATAAAGAACAGACTGAAAACATTGAAAAATCAAAACCCTAGACTAATACACCTCACTAACCGATCCGTGACTGCTGCTCCTCTCTGCCAATCCCTTCACTGGTTTCCCATACCCCACGGTGTAAAATTTTAAATGCTAACCACAACATACAAGGACATTCACAACATTGCCCCATCTATATCACCAACCTCATCTGCAGTTATCACCCAAATCGTCCCCTCCATTCCTCCCAGGACCTCCTGCTCTCCATCGGGTCACTAGTAGCAAAAACCTAGTATGCACTTTATTCAATTTGTCACTTTGCGCTTTTTTTGTGATTTGGTGCACTGTGGGATTATTGATCACATATTTATGCTGTTTACATTTGCTGACCATTTGTTTGCCGATTTCCTATTGGTTTACATTTCTGTATCACTAATGTTTTTATTGCAATTTATGCACAGAACTTAGTCACTTTCTTGTAGTTTGCACGTTTTTGTATATTAATTTTATTTCTTTAGCGCAAGATCACTACTAATAGTTTTATACATCTTTATGTACAGTGAACATCATCAGATCTAGCAGCTTCTTAGCCTTAGCTTTCCTCTATTCACATATACTCACCAGTAGCGCAGAAGACACTGCATTTTCACTTAAGTGTCCATGATATTTTCCAGGGTTGACTCAATGAACTGTAATGCATTTTTTTGCAAAATGGTTGTTTTGGTATATTTCTATGTTTGGATTCTCAGGCCCCGTACACACGGACGGACAGTCCGCTGAAAACGGTCCGCTGGACCGTTTTTAGCGGACATGTCCGCCCGGAGATTTCTGTCTGATGGTTGTACACACCATCAGACAGAAATCCGCGCGTAAACAATACACAGGGACATGGCCGCGCCGTGGCGACGTGGGCGGCCTTGAAGTTCAAAGCTTCCACGCATGCGTCGAATCAGTACGACACATGCGAGGGATGGGGGGTCGGTCGGACGTGTCCGGTGAGTCTGTACAGACGACCGAACACGTCCGACGGACAGGTTTCCAGCGGACAGATTTCTTAGCATGCTAAGAAATTTTGGTCCACTGGAAACTGTCCGATCCGCCGGACAATTGTCTGGTCGGGCCTACACACGACCGGATCTATCCGCTGAAACTGGTCCGTCGGAACAGTTTCAGCGGATCGATCCGGTCGTGTGTACGGGGCCTTATTGATTGTTTTGTCTTGTACACAGTTGCTACAAGCACTCCTGAATAAGCATCGTATCTGGAGAAACATCTTGAGAATGTAACATCTTTGTAGCATGAAAATTGTTAATTCAACCAATTACTGATGAATGAGACCACAATATGGTTATTGGCTTTACTATGTTGTTATTGGACTAAATAAATAAATTGACTTTTGCTATTAAGCACCTTAAAAGTCCAGCATTATTTGTAATTCTTCTATAAGCGTAGATATAGTAATTTTTGACATGCGTTTAAGACTGGAAAAATATTTCAAGGGTTCCTCTGTTGTGAAAAGGTTGAGAAAGGATGCTTGAAAGTGTAACTAAAGGCAAAACTTTTTTTTTTTTGCCATCTGTGTCCCATTTGGGAGATTTACCTGACTTCCTGCCCCACTGCCAAAACAAGTAGTGAGAGAAAATCCCTGCAAATTAAGGGACAAATAGAAAAGGTGAATCTCCCTAATGAGGGCACAGAGAGCAGTACAAACCTAATAGATGTTCTAATACCTTTCCACCCTATCCAAAACTAAAACGTTTTTTCCTTTAAGGCCCATGCACACGATACAAAAATCATATGGAAAAATTTGTACGACGAGCTGTCTGATGATTTTCGGATCGTTAGTAAGGTGCTTTTAACAGCCGATTTCTCTTTTTCGTCAGACAAAAGGTGGATGTGCAGACTATCATTTTTTGGTTGAATGTGAACTTAACGTCCGATTTTTATTAGTTTTGTATAAAAAAAATCGTAACAGCAAGACTATACATGCTCAGAAACAAAATAATACATAAAAAACTATTCAACACATTACGTCACTTCTGAAGTTGTATTGTGTCGTACGAAAATTTTCGCATTGCGTGTAATCTCTTTACTTATGACATGAAACTAGCATGCCACAAAAAAATGGACGTTTGTCATTCAAACGTCTAAGCGTGTGTACGAGGCTTAAGTTATACTTTAAGCAAATACAGTGTGAATCCATCCTAAGGGTTTATACAATTTTTTTTAGATCATGGAACTGCATGATCATGAACCACCTATAACATTGTTTATACATATGTGTTAATAGCTCCGAAGCTTTAGACTCTTCAATATGTTTCAACTGGCATAACTTTATCTATTACAGTAAACCAATCCAGCAATATATGTCTAGTACTGATAACAGATCACATGCCATGGTTTAGTGCATTAAATTAACAGCTATTGACATTCTGTACATATACAGTATTATGTACCTAATCAGAATAAGTCTATTTATTATACTTAGCCATTGTGGCAGTGATTATCCAGGCATTCCCATAATCTAGACTACCCTGAACTCCACTTGTGTTAGCCATCTGAAGTAGGACCTGCAGTAGATCTTCTTCAGGGGACACTTGGCAGGTAATGAGAAGACAGTATGTCACCTACTCACTGCCTGTTTTAACACCACACCACTTGCATGGGTTGCTGCCATGGCATATGTGCACCCCTGTCTACTGCCTTTGCAGCGTAAGTGGTTAAAGATAAGTAAAATTGCAGCTCAACCATGTGTTTTCACCACAAATGTTCTCTGTTCGTCCAATCAGTGAACACTTTGAATCCATTCAGAAAATCCAAATAATTCTTTGAATGGTGCCCATGCTGAGCTGATGACCTCCTGTGTTCACAATGCATGAGGCCAACCACTCAGCATTGGACCAAGAGGCACATTGAGATCAATAGTGTAGCTCTGTCTACTTCAGTGATTTTCAGCTTTCAGGGTCATCAGCTAGATGGAGCTATGTAAAAACATACCAAACATGTAATTATTCTTTAAATATAATGAAATAACGGAATAATTAAATCCAGTATTCAATAACAAAGAGTAGGGCCCAGATTCACGAAGCAGATACGACGGTGTATCTCAGATACACCATCGTATCTCAGCTTTTTTCAGGTCCTATCTATGCGCCTGATTCATAGAACCAGTTACGCATAGATAGGGCTGAGATCCGACAGTGTCACACTGTGTTACACTGTCGGATCTTTTTTTTGAATTAAAAATGGCGCCGGGGGCGTTCCCGCTGATTTACACTGAATAATATGTAAATCAGCGAGATACGCGAAATTCACGACCGTACGCGGACCCGACGCGGTGTTCTTACGTCGTTTCCGTAGCGCGGTACCCGTCGTATACTTACCCCTGCTAAAAGCAGGGGTAAGTATTGTTAAGTATGGCCGTCGTTCCCGCGTCGATTTTGAAATTTCCTACGTCGTTTGCGTACGCCGATTCACGAACACGCGCGTCGCAAGTCTAGATCACGTCGCAACCACTGACGTCCTATTGACGTCAGTGGGAGCAATGCACGCCGGGAAATTCCCCGGACGACGCATGCGTATTTAAATCGGCGCGGGAGCGCGCCTGATTTAAATATGACACTCCCCTAGCCGCGGAATTTGAATTCCGCTGGGGGATTTAGGATCCGCCGTCGCAAGTTTGGAGGTAAGTGGTTTGTGAATTAGCCACTTGCCTCCTAAACTTGCGGGAGCGGATCTTAATTCACGTAGAACGAGCGGATCTATAGATCCGCTGATCTACGTGAATCTGGGCCTAGAACTTGATTTTTCAAGCAGACAGCAGATTCCTATAGATTAGAGTGGAAAACAACTGTCACCTTGGCAGCTGACCAGCTGCATTCTGTTTATCAGGAGCTGCTGTCAGTGCTCCTTTTATTAAGTGAGACTCAGGGCCTGATCCACGAAGCACTTACGCCGGCGTATCTCGAGATGCGCGGCGTAAGTGTACATATATGCCGGCATAACTATGCGCCGTATCCACAGAACTAGATACGCCTGAAAATCGGCTTCTTCTTTCTTCTTGGGCGCATATATACGCTGGACGCATCTGGCGCTCCCATTGATTTGCTATTCAAATATGCAAATGAGGGAGATACGGCGATCCGCGAACGTACGTGCGGGCTACGCGTGTCGCGCGTAAGTTGCATGTCCGGCCTAAAGTTACCCCTCATAAAGCAGGGGTAAGTCAGCAACAGACATGCACAGGTCAGCTGGAGAGCAGCCTCAGCAGCACTGTTACGGACAAGCTGAGCATCCACACTTGCAGGACAACAATCTGTATGCCAACATGCCAGGGGCATCCATGGTCATAGCTATACTACTGGCTTCACAGGCGCGTAGGAGGAGGGCACGGGAGAGGATATACCGACCGCGCCTAAACGTCTTTGGCATGGGGAATTCGGAGGTGTATCGCATCTTCAGATTCAGCCCTGCTGCCATCCTGGAATTAGCCACAACCCTGCATGATGACATCACCAGCCAGACAGAACGCTCACAAGCCAGTGGCTCGTTCCAGCGTACAAGTGGAGTTGTGGCTGGGATGGCACAATCCTCCTTTAGCAGATGCGTGCACCAGGTTTTCCCCGCAATCTTCAGACGCATGTCCCACCACATCAGCTACATATACCGTCAAAGCACCATCCCAACAGAATTCGAACAGAACGTGTACAGAAACAGCTGGCTGGTTGGTGAGTGACATGGGTGTCAGGCATGACTGTCCGACCCCATGATGCAGACATCACGAGGGGCACATGCATGACTAACATCCTCCTGTCTTTTCCCTATCCAGGTGATATGCATATGCACTTGGGCCCCATCTCATGACTCCATTCCAGAATCCCGAAACCAGAGGACAGCAAAAAGACAATGATGCACACACACATACCCGTGCAGTGGTGGAACGCACCTTTGGCCTCCTGAAGTCCTGTTTCCGATTCCTGGATAAGTCCGGGGGGACCCGGTTGTATTCCCCAAACTTTGTGTGCCAGATCATCGGCGCATGTTGCATGTTACACAACTTTGCCGTGAGAGAGGGCCTGGAAATTGACATACGTAATGACCTGACCCCCGAACCATACATTCACCCCCTAACCGAGGCTACCCCGTCTGCTGAGGGAAGAGCAGTCAGGAGATGCCTCACAGTAGGCATCTTTGCATGTTAAACACACACATTCATCATGGCACAAGGAGAATGCACGCATGCACACCACTGTGGTCCCTAGCTCACACACCCCACATCCTCATCACATTGGATTAGCCCAAGTCCACCATGCAGGACTTGGGAGCAGCAACGCCACGACAAGGCTCCAATTATGTCGCTGTCCATTCATACCACATTCACACGGTCCTGGGGATCACTTCTCCCTGACGACCGAGGGTGACACCCCTTTTCCGGCAGGAATGTCACCCCCACATTCAAACACCAATCACACTGTAGCCTGCACTACTGACCATGTGCTGGGTCTACAAAAAAAATAATACTCATAACCTGAGTGTAACGGAATGACCCGGGACAAACAGAGACTTTGGAAGGATGAGGGGTACTCCTGTGCCAGCGTCACTAATAACTCTTATGTCTAGGGTCACCTTATGTCCGATAGGGCCATAGGGTGACTGAGAAATGATATCCCAAATTACAGGACAGGGGACATTACTGATAGCTCATATTGCAGGAGATATTGCAAAGTGTTGGTTTATTCTATGACTCATCTCTCTGTGTAGACTGTTGACATGCTAATTGATTCTGGTTCAGGATCTCCCATGATGTATGCTAAATACTGTTGTGTGTGTGGAATGGAACTTGTCAAGCTGTATGCGGAGACAGAACGTCTGTCTAAAGATGTGGATTGAGGGGTATTCATTGTGTGATGGTGTTTTGTTTGAATTCTGTTAATGAAGGAATGTGACTTCTCAGGTGCAGTGATAATTATAGCCCGGCGCCGAGATGTCTGGAATGTTTAGCAATTAGCCATCTGAAGGTATATTGAAGCCCCCCATGGTGTGGGTGGAGAGTTTGATTGTTCCTGTGATCACTGAAGCATGTCTTGAAAACTGTATATAAACTTGAGCTAGCCATTAAAGTTGTCTTGCATTTAAAACCAGAACACAGAGTAAGTCTCGTTATTCTGGGAAATGGGATGTCTGATGTCTGTTGGAGGGTTGGAGTGTCAGATGAGCTGTCGTGGGTTGATGGAAGGTCGTAAACGGTGATGACCGTTATACTGAGTTATCAAAAAACAAAAATAATTCATAACCTGAGTATTAAAAAAAAAAATAATAATAATCAACGGCGCTGTCGTGGCCCACGCCTGGTGCCGCGGCCATGGCCCCCGGCTCCTCATGGGAGACTCATGGGGGGGGGAATCAGGAGGAGGAGGAGCATCCCCTGGTCTCCCCACGGCTGCCTGCTTGCCCTCCAACGCCAGGGCGATGCGGGTGAGGACCGCATTGGTTTTGGCCTGCAGCAGCCTGGACTGCCTCCCTTCAGCCTGGATGGCTGCAGTGTTTTCCCTGACAGCCTCGGCCAGGGTGTGGACCTCATCCACAAGGCCTGCTGTGGTGGCCTGCAAATCCCCCAGGCAGGTGACCACAGCAGCAGAATTGGAGCCAACATCCTGGACAGCTTCAGTCATGGTGGCATAGGAGGCCATGCTGTCTGCCATACGCTCCATCTGCACAGCAACCTCACCCAGATGGTGGGTCTGGCGGGCCTGTTCCCTCCTGACATGTTCCAGGAGGACATCAGACACCCCCCTAGTCTTCCTGGTCGCCTTCCTGTGGCCAGAAGAGGCTTGGGGCCGTCGAGAAGGGGAGACCCTTGAGGGGGAAGACCTGTTGGGGGAGGAGCCTGAGGGGCTTCCCCTGATGGAGGGCTGACTGGTCCCAGCAAAAGGGGGAGACTCCTCCAAGTAGAGGCAGACCTTGTTGTCACTGGTCACCTCCTCCTCAACCACCTCCTGAGGAGAGGTGTGGCCACTCCCCTCCACCGAAGAGTCACGGCTTGCCAGGGGGTCAGACTCTGACTGATGTCCGGGGGATGGTGTGGACTGGCCACCGGCATCAGATGGCCCAGCACCCTCCTGCACATCTGTGGATGACACAAAACATTCACATGTTGGAGGACTCACACACTTGTCACATGTTCCCTTCCACCCCCACACATGCTACACACCAGATAGGAGATAAAACACACTTACCTGTCCTCAAGGCATCCTCAATTGAGTCAAAGCCCTCCACTCCCTCCACTTGATGCCTGTGAAGACACTGGGCAACCACCTGCTCCTCAGGAGTGAGCGTCAAAGTAGTTGCTGGTCCCCCTCCAGTGCCCCTGGCATGAGCCCTCATCTTCGCCATCTTACCTTTGACCAGGCGACGCAGATCATAAATTTTTTTTTGTATGTCATTGGTGGTCCTGACCTCGTATCCCAACGCATTGACATCAGCCGCAATCTGCGCCAGGATCTCTGTCCTCCTGGCCTTTGTGGTGTTGGCACTCTCTGCACCATGGAGGTAGACATCAAACTCTGCGCGGGACATAGTCATAGTCAGCGTCACGGCGCATGCACCGTTCGTTCGGCCCTTCATTTGCATGGGGTCACGGTTCATTTAAATGGAAGACGCCCACTTCCTTCCTACTTTGAATTACGACGGCTTACGCCTATGAATTTACGTTGCGCCGGTGCAACGTTTCCCAGAAATGCTCTGAGGATACGGTACTTGCCTCTCTGAGTTGAGCCGGCGTAGCGGAAATGAGATGCGCTACGCCGGCCTATATATGCTCCGATGTAAGTGGATCTGGCCCTCAGTTGTCACACTGACAGAACCACTTTTCCCGTTGTTATCTGTGGGGCCTGGTTGCAGAGTGCAGGAGAGAACCAGCACAAAGCTAAGCATGGTTTCCATCAATACCCATTTAATATAGAGGTTCATAGGTCCTTTAACTGGTTATTTAGTATTAATTAGTATTAGTATTTTTTTATTCTTGTTTTCTACATTATATGAAAGTCATTAGGAAAAAACATATAAAATGAACACTTTTGGATTAGTGTCTGAACCTATTAGCTAGTTTGTTACTGAAAATGGATTTCAATGAACAAGAAATATTGCCATGAAATAATACAATTTTTCATGCAATGGCTATAGAAAAGGGCTTAGGAGAAAGTAATTGCTCACAGATATTCAACAGAAAATTATATTTAAACATGTGAATTGCCAATTAGATGAGGGATCAATTTTAACATCAGCCCTTTCAACTCTTTTTTGAGAATGAACTTTGAAATCAATGAAAGTTATGGTTATGTTGAACGTTATGTGGTATATTGTAGATGATGCATTTTTCACATATTATTTCATAATATATTCAGATATTCTCAGCCTTCATTCTTGCCTAGATTTCATGCAGTGGTGCTCTTTTTTTTTTCTACATTGAGCTGTTACAATGGCACCGGCCTTGTCTGTTGAGGGTAATGGGTTTTATGTGCTGAGATTAGTAGTATGAAATATAATACAGCTGTAACCATTATTTTTTTTAAACTTTATTTCACCATTTTGTGTATACACCAACAGTAATGCAGTTGATTTAAAGGGTCACTAAAGGAAAACATTTTTTTTGCTGAAATGACTGTTTACAGGGTATAGGGACATAAAAGTTAACTTGTTCCTTTTTAAAAATGATTACACATAGATTAAATTCAATCATATAATGTGCCTCTAGTTTCACTTTTGGTTTTAAACTGGTTTCATGTTTCTGTGAAGTAAAGAGACCCACAGAACAAAAACAAACAAATCCAGGGCAGTGTTTTGTTTTTAAAATGAATCTGAGGAGTTTTAGACACACAGTAATGACAGCTTAGACCACCGTGAAAAGCTCCCAGTACCATGGTTATAAGGAGCCAGACAAGCAGGAAGTGTGGAGATCACAGCAGAATTACAGCTACTTCAAAGCAAAAACGAACAATAAGGACATGAAACCAGTACTGCAGTAAGGTAAAGGTAAAATTCCTTTAGTGATCTTTTAAGCACTGTTGGAAGCAATCACTTAGTATAATGTATGGTAGAGGGTATGACCGACCATGCTAATGCTCATGCACTATGCAATTGTTGCAAGCAATGTTGTAATATGTTGCAATAGTAAAAATAATCACACTATACATGGGGTGTAGAATGTAGAATCAAAAGGATATTAGGTTTGTTAAAAAGCTATTTTAACCAGTATTCATTCAATCCTTTATCCTTCAGAAATTGGGGAAAAAAAAAAACTTTTGCTGCTTATATGCTGAATGGAAATGCCTTTAGAACAATGATCATCCTAGATGTTAGTTAAGTTAACGATTCAGAAACAAGCAGATCTTGCTGTTGGGGAAACTCTTTGTAACTGGAAGAAGAGTAGATCAATATCCAAAGGTAAATAGAATGCAGAATGTATTAGAATTAATCTTTATAATTACTTATTATCTGGGCTTGGACTCAGCACACAAAAGTTGCAACTACATTTACTACTGAAATCCATCATTCCTGTTACACAGTCATGCACATCTAGCCTGGGGGCAAAGTTTGCTAGTGATAAGTGATGCCCCTTATGCTTGGTAGTTAATTACATATATATTCATTGCTATTTTTTTTTTTACCCAGTTAATGTTGTTTGATAATTAAGCTCTCTTAAAGTGAACTAATCACAAGCTTGAAGCAGAACCTGTTAAGTCATGAGTATACAGGGCCAAATTCTCAAAAACGCTGCCTAACTTAACTTTCAGCAGTTAAGTTACACAGGCGTTAAATTTCTACCTAAGTGCCCGATCCACAAAGCACTTACCTAGAAATTACACGCCGTGTAACCTAAGTGCCTCCGTCGCAAGGCGGTCGTCTCCTCGAGGGGGCGATTCCTATTCAAATGAGGCGCGCTCCCGCGCCGGACGTTCGGCACATGCGTGTGACGTCATTTTTCCCGACGTGCATCGCGCGAACGTACTTTACGCCGGGCTTTGTGGATCGCGACGGGACAATAAAGTTGCGTCGAAAAAAAAAAAATACGCGCCGGAAAAAAAAATTCAAAATTTAAAAAAAAACGCGGCGATCGAAAAAAAGGTCTGGTTTTACATGGTGTACTAACTTTACACATTGTAAAACCAGCCCTAATTTTACGCGTGCAAATCGTAACTTACGCAGAAAACACAAAGCTTAAAAGCTTTGTGGATCTGCTTAAGTCCTCATTTGCATACGCAAAGCGGCATTTCGACTCGAAATGCCCCCAGCAGCGGATGCGGTACTGCATCCTAAGATCCGACAGTGTAAGTCTATTACAGATGTCGGATCTTCTGACTATCTTTGGAAAAATCCTTCTGAGGATCGTTTCCAAATATAGCCACAGGGATACGCAGGCTGAACAGCAGTTCCGCCTGCGTATCTCCTTTGAAGATTTGGCCCATAGTTTTTACTGCATGGTAAATCACAAAGCTGCTGTCCTGTTTTTTTTGTTATTCATTTAAACATGGAAGTATGGTTGCACTAAATAGATGTCTAAAGAAATCTGCTACTTTCTAACTGCAGCTTGTGAAACACACAATGGCAGCCACCGTCAGATGCGTATTTACCTTGAAGACAGATTCCCTTTAAAAAAAAAAATTAGCTCCTGTTTTCTGAATGTCAAATTTAATTACTTTTCCAGAACACTAAAATTACAATTTAACTAACTGAGCAAAATGTTGTTAGTTATTATGCAAAGATGTTTATACATTGAACTAATGTCTATTTTAAACACTTGCCGGCTGGCCACAGGACATATACTTTGGCTGTGTGGCACGTGCAGGCATCATCATGTACATGTACCTAATTTTGCCTGCTCTTGTTTAGGGGCACGACAAGCCCCCACATGGCCAATGTGTTCTGTGGCTCTTGGTACTCAGGACCAGAACTAACCAGAACTGAATTATTGACATTGGACAAAGGATTAAAATATGCACCGAAACAAAATTTGAATTGTATGTGGATATCCAAAAGTACACTAGGAAATTGAACATTAAAAAGAATATGTTGAATAAACCTTCTGTGATTGTTAGAGGGAGAGTTGCTACACCAGGGAGAATTATGCATAGCCAATTGAGAAACAAATCGTTGTTGGATCCACCAGTTCATAACAATGAACACATAGAAGTTTTTAACAAGATGGTGACACAAGATATAGAGAAATTAAAAATGAAAAGAATGAAGGATCCTTAAGACATTAGAAGAGGTATAAAAGAACTAGAGGATAATAAAAAAGTTTTTATCAGACCCGCTGTTAAAGGGGGAGCTATTGTGGTGCTAAAGAATACAGAGGCGATTCAGTCTGCATGTGTTGCGCTATATAAGTTTCTCACTCACTACAATAATGAACTTTGAGGGCAATTGAGTGATACCAATACGTACATAAAACTTAGGGGGACCAAACGAGAGAATATAACTATAGAACTATGTGAACTAATACAAAAAGGATGTATGAAGAATATACTAACAAGGAAGGAAGAACAATATCTAATACCGGAAACTTGCAGAGTAACAATTATTTATACGGTACCAAAGATAGAAGGATCAAGCTCACCCCCCAGGAAGACCCATAATTAATGAAATTCAGTCCATTAATGCTAGATTAGGAGAATATGTGGATAGATTTATGCAACCTCTGGTACCACAAACACACACACACATCTAGGGGACACTAAACATCTAATTCAGACACTAAATACTATTGAAATGAGGCCACAGCAAAATTACCTGATAGCTACAGTGGACGTATTATTGCTATATACAATCATAGATCATGAAGAGGCTATTCAAGACTCAAGATGGGCCATGGATAAATTCAGAAATCTTATTTTGAAGCACAAAAGATTAATTTTAAGATACTTAGCTTTTTGAATACAACACAACTATTTTTGGTACAAATCAGATTACTATAGACAACTAAATGGAATTGGAATGGGCGTGAAATATGCACCAAGCATTGCCTATATATATATACACAGTACAGACCAAAAGTTTGGACACACCTTCTCAATCAAAGAGTTTTCTTTAATTTCATAACTATGAAAATTGTAGATTCACACTGAAGGCATCAAAATTATGAATTAACACATGTGGTATTATACATAACAAAAAAGTGTGAAACAACTGAAAATATATTTCATATTCTAGGTTCTTCAAAGTAGCCACCTTTTGCAGCAGACACATCTCTAGAACTGTTAAGAGGAGACCACTGCTAAAGAAAGGCAACAAGCAGAAGAGACTTGTTTGGGCTAAAGAACACAAGGAATGGACATTAGACCAGTGGAAATCTGTGCTTTGGTCTGATGAGTCCAAACTTGAGATCTTTGGTTCCAACCCCTGTGTCTTTGTGCGACGCAGAAAAGGTGAACAGATGGACTCTACATGGTTCCCACCATGAAGCATGGAAGAGGAGGTGTGATGGTGTGGGGGTGCTTTGCTGGTGACACTGTTGGGGATTTAATAAAAATTGAAGGCATACTGAACCAGCATGGCTACCACAGCATCTTGCAGCGGCATGCTATTCCATCCGGTTTGCATTCCATCATTTATTTTTCAACAGGACAATGACCCCAAACACCTCCAGGCTGTGTAAGGGCTATTTGACCAAGAAGGAGAGTGATGGGGTGCTGCGCCAGGTGACTACCTCTTGAAGCTCATCAAGAGAATGCCAATAGTGTGCGAAGCAGTAATTAAAGCAAAAGGTGGCTACTTTGAAGAACCTAGAATATGAAATATATTTTCAGTTGTTTCACACTTTTTTGTTATGTATAATTCCACATGTGTTAATTCATAGTTTTGATGCCTTCAGTGTGAATCTACAATTTTCATAGTCATGAAAATAAAGAAAACTCTTTGAATGAGAAGGTGTGTCTAAACTTTTGGTCTGTACTGTTAATATATATATATATATATATATATATATATATATATATATATATATATATATATATATATATATATATATATATATATATATATATATATACTGTATATATATATATACTGTATATATATATATATATATATATATATATATATATATATATATATGAAGCACCCCCCCCCCTTTTTTTAGTTAGTGGGGTGCTACGCTAAAGTTAGTGGAGTGGGAGATTTAAGTTGCTCCCACTCACAGATGTTTAGTTTGTGCTGTTGCCAGTTTGGGACTGCCTCCTAGGTGTGTTGTCACCCCTGGACGACAGTCGGTGTTAGAGGGGTTCTGATGGACCTATCTTTCCCAGCAGCCAATCAGAAGAGTTTTTGGGCATGCTGGCAGGGGGTATATCTGTGGCAGCCACCATGAGTAGATGTGCTATGCGGGACCCAAGTCCAGGTGCGGCATCCACCTTCAGGGTGCGCACATCCATGGGCCCCGCCATCGAGGCTCGCCTGACCGGAGCTGCATACCAGGCGGAGTTTCACCTTGATTCTGAGAGGGACCCCAGCGGCTTGCTGGGTTCCAGATCCTAAGCTGGGAGCTGTACGATGAGGAGTCTGCTCGGGAGAACCTAGATACAGAGGTTGTCTGCGAGGTTGGGACGTACCATCGGGGATCCGGTCACCACGCCACACAACAGATACATTGCAACTGTCCATGGGTGACCCTAAATTGTGCTTACTGGGAGGATTTGTCAGTCCTAATCTTTAACCATTTTCAAATACCTATCAGGCCCGTCCAGAGGCCCTGTTTCCTTCCAGTGACTTTATTTGCCAGTGACCCACCGGCTGCCAGGCTAAAGTTAACTACCTGTCCGGGGACATTTTACCCTCTCCGGCAGGAGTGGCGATGTTTTAGCTATTTTTACTAAGAGCAGGCTTGCTCTCCATGCTTTGATATCCAAGGCCTGATAGCAGAGTTCCCTCTTGCTCATCAACCTTTTCTCTACTGTGTGCTATGTTGATGTTGGCTGTGTCCGCCTTGGAATAAAGCATTGGAAAATCCACGCTGTTGTCTGGACATTTGCTCCTTATCCACACTCACAAGTTATACCCCTAGACAAGAGAACTTGGTAACTTAATACGCCGATCCCAAACTATTCAGCGGCTCCTTCGGGGGTGAGCGCTATATATATATATATATATATATATATATATATATATATATATATATATATCTGTAATTGTCTCGAGTGACCCGGAAAGGGTGTAGTTAAAAGGGGAGGGAAGGGAGAGTAGATGGTTTAAAGGGGTAGGGAAAGGGATGAAGTGAGGGAGCAAAAGGGTATGTCATGGGGAAGAGGGGTTTAAAATGTCAGAAGTAGATGTAATTCTATCTTTGTCTTCAAGGTCTGCCATGTACAAGTGATCTGTGGTAATCTGTCTTATTTATAATGCAGGATTGATTCCATGGTATGGATATAATCAACATAAAATATCCATAATTTCAGAGCGGCCACTGTAGGTTATCTCCAGCTAATCAAATGTCTTAGCAGATTATTAGTTGGGAAGTGGGATTGACCTGTTCCAAAATTAGTAAATATACTTCTGAGGAGTATGGAAATGTGCTTCCTATAACTTGCCTAATAAGAGAATACACAGTAGGAACATATTAAAATATTATAATTTTAATATAAACCTACAATAATAATATACTATTATAAAGATTACTCAAGTGCAGAGAATATCAACAACATCAAATGGGTTTCTGGCCATCTACTTGTACATTATTTTTTTCAAAAAGTATATGAGAGCATAACTAGCCATGTGTTTTGGTTGTGTCAGTAACTGTTGGATTTGTAGGTATATCCTTTCAAGGAAGATTTCCCTTTGCCATCCAAGCCTCAATTTAAGCTCTAGACAGGAATGTGTCCTGAGTGAAAAATGTTTTTATAGAAAAAGAAAAAAAAAACTGTGCCAAGATCATAAAAAACAATTCTGTATACCCACAAAAGTGCTGTAGTATGAATGAATTCTGGTTAATTTTAGTAGAAAGCTGTGACTCTTCTGTGAAACATCAAACAGTGATCAAAAATAAGAGAAAAATAAAGTTGCGCTAAAACGAAATAAATGAAAAGTAAATAACCAAATGTTGAATGTGAACATATGCATATAAGTGAAAATAAACAAACTTCCAAATATAAATGCTGAAAAATATGGATAAAAAAAATCACAATTTGCAAAATTAATCACAAGAATTGTTCAGAAATTAAATCCACAATAGTTCATGAAGTGCAAAAGTAAATGATCCTTAAAAACATCCATAAAAATAATTATAGATGAATCCAGTTGATGTAAATCCACCCGTGCACAAATCCTTAAATGGTAAGATCCAAATTCCTCAAAAGTAGGGAATGAAGCCAAATAAGTGATATCCACCACCAAATGCCAAAAAGATCTGCTTACCAGAGCCCCATGGTCCCTTATTACAGGGGACCTGGAGAGGCTTTGAGTATGGTCACCAGAGACCCACTGCACCGCTAGTCCACACACTCCATGATGTTAAAAACCAAGTGGTATGTGGTATGTGGCATGAAAGTGCCTTGAATAGTGTAAAAACGTCTTAATGTTTAATGAAATTAAAACAACAAATTGCACTTACACATTTTAAATGACAGATATGCCTAAAGCCTGCTGTGCCGGCCAGACGCAAGCAGGCAGACCCATCCGTCTGGAGATACGAGCAGTGAAGAAAGGTGACGCCAGCGCGTCGCTCATTCCGCCCTACTAGTTTTGTGATAGGTCACGTCTTCCAGGGGCAGCGTGACCTATCACAAAACTAGTAGGGCGGAACAAGCATTGCACTGACGTCACCTTCCAGTTGATGTAAATCCACCCGTGCACAAATCCTTAAATGGTAAGATCCAAATTCCTCAAGAGTAGGGAATGAAGCCAAAAAAGGGGTATTCACCACCAAATGCCAAAAAGATCTGCTTACCAGAGCCCCGTGGTCCTTTATTACAGTGGGAGGCTTTGAGTATGGTCACCGCTGGGCTGTATGTCACCAGAGACCCACCGCACTGCTAGTCCACACACTCCATGATGTTAAAAACCAAGCGGTATAGATGTGGCATGAAAGACAAAGTGCCTCGAATAGTGTAAAAACTTCTTAATGTTTAATGAAGTTAAAACAACAAATTGCACTTACAAATTTTAAATGACGGATATGCCTAAAGCCTGCTGTGCCAGACAGACACAAGAAGGTAGACCCGTCTGTCTGAAGATACGAGCAGTGAAGGAAGGTGACGTCAGTGCAATGCTCGTTCCGCCCTACTAGTTTTGTGATAGGTCACGTCTTCCAGGGGCAGCATGACCTATCACGAAACTTGTAGGGCGGAATGAGCGACGCACTGACTTCACCTTCCTTTACTGCTCGTATCTCCAGACGGACGGGTCCACCTGCTTGTGTCTGGCCGGCGCAGCAGGCTTTAGGCATATCTGTCATTTAAAATTTGTAAGTGCAATTTGTTGTTTTAACTTCATTAAACATTAAGATGTTTTTACACTATTCGAGGCACTTTGTCTTTCATGCCACATCTATACCACTGTCCGCCATAATGTCGCAGTACCGATCGCCGATCGCCGCCATTACTAGTAAAAAAAAATATTAATAAAAATGCCATAAAATTATCTCCTATTTTGTAAACCCTATAACTGTTGCACAAACCAATCAATAAATGCTTATTGCAATTTTATTTTTACGAAAAATATGTAGAAGAATACGTATCGGCCTAAACTGAGTTGTTTTTATATATTTTTGGGGGATATTTATTATAGCAAAAAGTTAAAAATATTAATTTTTTTCAAAATTGTCGCTCTATTTTTGTTTATAGCGCAAAAACTAAAAACCGCAGAGGTGATCAAATACCACCAAAAGAAAGCTCTATTTATGAGAAAAAAAGGATGCTAATTTTGTTTGGGAGCCACGTCGCACGACCGCGCAATTGTCAGTTAAAGCGACGCAGTGCCGAATCGCAAAAAGTGGTCCGGTCATTGACCAGCAATATGGTCCGGGGCTTAAGTAGTTAAAGGATGTTCCGCGGCTTTTCGAATTTACTGCTCACACCCCAAATGTTTTGCTGTTCGGCGAATGGGCGAACAGC
Source organism: Rana temporaria (assembly GCF_905171775.1). Lineage (NCBI taxonomy): Eukaryota > Metazoa > Chordata > Amphibia > Anura > Ranidae > Rana > Rana temporaria. The sequence goes on from NC_053490.1 coordinate 152,919,681, forward strand.
CCATGTTCGAGATGAATTCATGTTCGATTTGAACATAAAGGTGATCCCTAATCACACGCAGTCCCATGCTCTGTGGTGTGCAGATGCCTCTGTTTGAGCTGTTGTAAGTGTCAGTGGTGTGCAGAGCAATTTAAAAGTCCACATCCTGTAACCACATACACACTACCTCCATTGAATCTCTATAGCAGTGTTTCTCAACTCTAGTCCTCAAGGTGCCCCAACAGGTCATGTTTTCAGAATTTTCCTCATGCAATGCAGTGAACTAATAAAGGGTCTGTATTTGTAAATATCTGTTCTGTGTTATTTACTGCAGAGATAGTTGGATATAGAAATATATACTTCCTGCCCCTACCCCTGGTACCTGGGTCAGAAACCCTAGTAAGAGAACTGATATATAAAGGGAAATTTATGGGAAGTAGAGAGAAAACTGATCCATGTGACCTAATACACAAAGGGGCTGCTGCTTCTGTTTTTCACCCAGACCAAAAGCTTAGACTATGAGGCAAGTATTCCTATGTTTTAATAGTTTAACTGCAGCTGCTAATAGCTTACATCTGTTTCTGTTTTACATGCAAAAAATAATTTTTTTTAAGTGAACTTATCCTTTAAAACTGGGTGATGAACAGCCAAACTCTGCTACTAAGGTGAAGTTGAGACTGTTTCATGTCACAGGTCATACACCATAGAAAGACTGAGCACAAGACACAAGGAAGTTATACTGCACCAGCAAGGTCTCTCCCAGGCAAAAAAATAAACAGACTGGGATTTCAAGATGTTCTTTTCAAGCTCTTTTAAAGAAGCACAAAGAAATTTGACAACGTTAAGGATCGTAGATGCAGTGGTCAGCCAATGAAACCTAATGCAGCAGATGAAAGTCACATCATGCTTACTTCCTTTGGATATCATAAGATGTCCAGCAGTGCCATCAGGACAGAACTGGCAGAAGCCAGTGGGACCCAGGTACACCCATCTACTGCAGCCAAAAAGCCATACCTTTGACATGGAAAAAAGACTAAGCAATTCAACTATGCACAACAACATAGGAACTGGGTGCAGAAAATGACCACAGGTGACTGGGAATTGTCCCAAAAACAATTAGTAAAATGGTACCTTGCAGAATTTCTAAATTCCTGAAATCTCACTCTCCAATGTAGTTTTTGCATTTTTTTTAGATATCATGGGAATATTCACATCCCCACGCCCAGGGCTAACAATCTTCAATCTGGGCATAGATTTTTCTCCATTATGCTGGCACAATATAGTGACACATATTTTATTAGTGACCCAAATACTCATTATCAGATGCTTCCATCGGAATGCTGTAATCCCTTCTTCCCTTTATAAAGATAGTTGCTTCCCTTCTGTCTATATAACTTGTTGGCTTTGTGTTAGGGTTGGGCTAGGCTTGAGAAAATGGATACTTACCATGAAATTCATTGCCACGCCCCACTACATGACATGTGGTGTCTTCACGGTGGTGAATGTCATCACCACACACCCTTCTGTGCAGTCCATCATGGCTCCAGAGCGGATTACCCTACTCAAGGCCAAAGCACAGCCCTTCCTGGTGAGGCATACTTCCTGGTTTACCACCCATTAGTTGGATTCCATCAGGTTCATGAGGATTCCATTTGTGGGACACTGTCCATGTTGACAAGTAGACTGCCACCTAGTGGAACTTTTTGATCAAAGTGGTTTTTACCATGTATGCTTGTGAGTGTAATATGGGCAATGGAGGTGTTAAAGAACCTTGACTAATCAGAATTGAGCACTGGTGCTTTAAGATTGGGAGTAGATTTTTTTGTATTAAAACACCCACATGATTTATGAGTTAGGGGATAGAATATTCATGGTCGAAGAAAAAACCTGGAAGTTTCAAGGATCAGCAGATAAATTCTATCAAATGTGAAGTTAAAATCTGGTAGTTAAACCCTGCGGCTGGCCAATATCCGAATCTGAAAATGAGTAGAAATCTGTTGGTATAGCAGGATTAAAAAACATTTTTTGTCTCTGCTAGAATAAATAACTAATGTTTTATTTGTTTAAACATGCATAAAAATGACAGTGTAACATAACAAAAGGGCATTAAGAGCAATTCCTACATTAATTTAATCTGCAGATTCTAGTATATTATGGGTTTGCCAGTTTTTGACAATATGAAAGTTTCTGTCTAGGAACCTGTTTGTATAGTTGTAAAAATTATTAGATCAGCTATAAGTATGGTGAATGGAATAGACAGACATCAGAAATAAAAAAAAAACTTTTTTTTAATGTACATCTCAAAACTTTACATTTAAATGATGGAAGACATATTCGATGTGGGGATATAACCAACAGAAAAAAAAATAACAGTATTGTAACTTTTGACATAGCTCTTTGATGTTTCTTTCTCTTTTTTCCTTCTACTAAGTCCACAAAAATATTACATTACAGATGTCTCCTGTGCAAAAGAAAAGAGAAACATTAAGGAATCACGACAGCCTGTCCCAAATGGCCTGGCTTAATTAGAGTTACCAGATGGCCCTAGTTCAAGAGAGACAGACCGAGCAAGTTCTGCTCTTCTGAGTTCAATCCCAATGGATTGTGGAATTTGTATATCTGACTTAAATTTTCATCATGTTTTTTTTTTTTTTTTTAATTTTTCACATTTTGAAGGAAATAACACCATTTAAATGTATTAAAATTATATTTACATCAATTGATTCTTATTTGCAAATCAACTAGGTTAGTTCTAGTCAGGAACCATTGATTTTTACCTATAATATACAAACTGAGAAAAAAAAGAATTGTATGATTTGAAATGCATTTCCATAGTACATCCCATAATCTCTTTTAGACCCATTCCAGACTTGCGTGGATTTGTGTGGTGCACTTTAGGTGCATTGTGTTGCAGGTTTTGTACTTTTTTGCAATAAAGAAACGTTTTACTACAGAATCACTGTTTCCGGCTTTTACTTACATTGGGCCATATCCACAAAAGAGATACTCCGGCGTAAGCCGTCGTATCTCTGGTTCTAACTTTGGAACTGATCCTCAGAAGCAGTTTTCCTAAGTTAGGCAGAAGATCCGACATCTGTAAGGGACTTACACTGCCGGATCTTAGGATGCAGTACCGCATCCGCCACTGGGGGCATTTCGAGTCGAAATGCCTCTTCTAGTATGCAAATTAGCACTTAGGGCGATCCTCAAAGCTTTTGTGCCTAGTTTTTTCGCCGTAAGTGTTAGTTTGCCTGGTGTAAAACTAGGGCTGCTTTTACAAAGTGTAAAGTTAGTCACACCTTGTAAAGGCCCATTCAAGCGACGGCATTTGGTATGCATTCCCGAGGGAGAACTCCACGGCAATTTGTAAATTCCAAACCGGCATGGGTTCCCCCCCAGGAGCATACCAGGCCCTTAGGTCTGTTATGGGTTGTAAGGAGACCCCCCTCCGCCGAAAAATCGACGTAGGGGGTCCCCCTACAATCCATACCAGACCCGTATCCAAAGCACGCTACCCGGCCGGTCAGGAATGCGGGCCCCCCCACCCCAGAGCACCCTGTCCCCATGTTGATGAGGACAGGACCTCTTCCCGACAACCCTTGCCGTTGGTTGTCGGGGTATGCGGGCGGGGGCTTATCGGAATCTGGGAGTCCCCTTTAATAAGGGGGCCCCCAGATACCGGCCCCCCACCCTAAGTGAATGGATATGGGGTACATCGTACCCCTATCCATTCACCTGTAGGCAAAAAGTAAAAGTTAATAAACACACAACACAAGGGTTTTTAAAATAATTTATTATTCTGCTCCGGATGCCCCCCCTGTCTTCGTTATTAGCTCAATTACCAGGGGGGGCTTCTTCTTCCACTCTCCGGGGGTCTTCTCCGCTCTCCGGGGGGGGTTTCTTCTTCCGCTCTCTGGGGGGGGCTTCTCCGGACTCCGGGGGGCTTCTTCCATCTTCTCCCCTCTTCCGCTGTTGACTCGGCGAACCCCGGTTCTTCTGCAGCTGTCCGGTGCCTTCTCCTTCAGCGCTGGCTGCCTGCTATGTTTGTGTGTTAGCTCGATTTCAAACAGGCAGCCGGCGCGGTCTTCTGTGACGTCAGGGTCTTCTCTTCTGTTCTTCTCCCCTCTTCCGATGTTGACTCGTCGCCTGTTGTCGCTGTAATGATGGAAGCGCGCCTTGCATCCCATTTATATAGGCATCACCGTCCCATCATGCTCCGGTAGGTACCCACGTGGTGGGTGCACGTGGGTAGGCACCCACCACGTGGGTACCTGCCGGAGCATGATGGGACGGTGATGCCTATATAAATGGGATGCAAGGCGCGCTTCCATCATTACAGCGACAACAGGCGACGAGTCAACATCGGAAGAGGGGAGAAGAACAGAAGAGAAGACCCTGACGTCACAGAAGACCGCGCCGGCTGCCTGTTTGAAATCGAGCTAACACACAAACATAGCAGGCAGCCAGCGCTGAAGAAGAAGGCACCGGAGAGCTGCAGAAGAACCGGGGTTCGCCGAGTCAACAGCGGAAGTGGGGAGAAGATGGAAGAAGCCCCCCGGAGTCCGGAGAAGCCCCCCCCGGAGAGCGGAAGAAGAAACCCCCCCCGGAGAGCGGAGAAGACCCCCGGAGAGCGGAAGAAGAAGCCCCCCCTGGTAATTGAGCTAATAACGAAGACAGGGGGGGCATCCGGAGCAGAATAATAAATTATTTTAAAAACCCTTGTGTTGTGTGTTTATTAACTTTTACTTTTTGCCTACAGGTGAATGGATAGGGGTACGATGTACCCCATATCCATTCACTTAGGGTGGGGGGCCGGTATCTGGGGGCCCCCTTATTAAAGGGGACTCCCAGATTCCGATAAGCCCCCGCCCGCATACCCCAACAACCAACGGCAAGGGTTGTCGGGAAGAGGTCCTGTCCTCATCAACATGGGGACAGGGTGCTCTGGGGTGGGGGGGCCCGCAGTGCGCCCCCCTGCCCCAGAGCACCCAACCCCCCCATGTTGAGGGCATGCGGCCTGGCACGGCTCAGGAGGGGGGGGGGGCGCTCGCTCGTCCCCACTCCCATTCCTGACCGGCCGGGTAGCGTGCTTTGGATACGGGTCTGGTATGGATTGTAGGGGGACCCCCTACGTCGATTTTTCGGCGTAGGGGGGGTCTCCTTACAACCCATACCAGACCTAAGGGCCTGGTATGCTCCTGGGGGGGGGAACCCATGCCGGTTTTTTCGTTGAAAATTGGCATGGAGTTCTCCCTCTCAGGAATGCATGCTGAGCGACGCTGTCATTTTTTTTTTAAATTATTTGTTTTCCCGGCGCGTCTTTTTTTCACCCGTCGCAACTTTAGTGTCCCGTCGCAATCCACAAAGCCGCCCGGCGTCAATTACGTTCGCGCGATGCACGTCGGGAAAATGACGTCACACGCATGCGCAGTACGGCCGGCGCGGGAGCGCGCCTCATTTAAATTGTAAACGCCCCCCGGAGAGGAGGAGCGCCTTACGACGGCGGCACTTAACTTACACGGCTTGAAATTTTTACGTAAGTGCTTTGTGGATCAGGCACTTAGGTAAAAACTTTAAGTCAGTGTAACTTAACTGCTGAAAGTTAAGTTACGCCGCCTGGCTGAGGATTTGGCCCATTGTTCCTTGGATCCAGTTTGGCTTGCAGAGCCTGAGTGTTAAGTACTTAGGGCCAGATTCACGTATTTCCGCGTAACTTAGCCGCGGCGTAATGTATCCCATTTATGTTACACCGTCGCAAGTTTACAGCGCAAGTGCCTGATTCACAAAGAAAAAAAGAATGGATACACTGCGCTGCCAATTAAACGGTAATGGTAGCTGCTGACACGGCTTGTTCAAATAAGCAAAATAACAAAGGAATACGTAAGTGTAGCGCTTAAAATGATATGGTGAATATCAAAATACCATATGGTGTGTAATGAAATAAAACACATAAATCATTAATAAATGTGAAACACAAAACAAATAATATGTGAGTCCATAGAAGTGAAGGGAACGGTGCCAACCTGACAAGAACGTCTATTGCACCTAATGTAATATCAAAAATAAAATGTGAAGTCCAATAAGATGATTGGATATATATAGCAAAAAATCGTTGTCATCAACAAATCCTCCAGGTGAATGAAAAAAAAGTTTGTGACTTAATACCGTGACAGTCCCACCACCGATAAAAGTGCAGGCTTACCGGAACTGATTGACCACTGATGGCATATGCCAAAAGAGATCGATCAAGGCTTTGTATGACAGATGTCAAGGCAATCTTTGGCAGGAAGCGTGAGCCCAGTAGGTTGCAGTATCTATGGATGGAGTAGGTCCCCAGGAACAAGCCGGAAGCTGTGTTGGTGCTGGACTTCCAAGGCCAATATACTCAGTATGATAATAGTGCGTAAAGAAAAGAAAAAAGAAGGGGGGTGGCCACATAGCGTAACTCCGTATGATAAAAAATATGTATTTATTCACAGCTGACAAACTTACATTTGGCTGGAAGAAAAAGAGCTCTTGCATGTAAATAAGGCGACAGTGGAGTCCTCCCGACGCGTTTTGTGGTCAAAAGCACATCGTCTGGGGTATCTCTCCACTGTAGCCCACTCCAATATATATACAATCCATGTATCCATAACCAATCAAATGAGGATCTGACTCACCATCAACAATCAGCAATCTCAAGCAGCACTTCCTGAATCCAAGATGGCGCTGCAGCTTGCACTCCAAGCCTCTGTGTGGAACGTAAACCACACAGCATAAACCGGAAGTAAATGTAATGTGTATTATGATAGCCGCTGTGATGAAAAGGTAACATAAAAATGATGGCCACAATAAGTAAAAATCAGCTGGACACTAAAATCAATAAAATGTATAGAGTGGCTATGAGCTGTGATGTGAAATAATAAAACGCCGTGATTTGGAAACCGGAAGTGCGCGTGTATCGCAACCAAGCCTCATTCCCATATCAAAAACCGGAAGAATCAGTCCTGTTTCTAGGTCTCTAATGGCAATGGGCTCCTGCGCATGTGCGGTGACCAAGCCTCGCTTAGAAGGCTACACTGTGGTAAAATCATAGACGTTATACAGCCAGGGGGAGCGCGCCTGCGGGTCAAGCCTCGCTTTCAAAATGTGAGCATTTTGATAGAAAAAACGTGTGTGCATGTAAGCCAAACCTCGTTCTGAAAGGAACCACGCTATTTTGTACGCAGGGCACTCCTATAAACAAAAGATACATGTCCAATCACGGTGGACACTAGAACTAATAGCCAATCATAATGGACCATGGGACTAGCCCAAAGACTGAAGGAATTATATATTATAATTGTAGAGCCAGCACAAAGTGACTGCGGGGCCAGTAACGATAAAAAAAGGGAAAGATAACTTAGTTACACCACTTAAAGAGGGTGGGTGTATGGACTGAATTAAAAAAATGAAATCATATATAAAATGTCAGATCTGAGCCGGAGAAATGTTTAATAGCATTAACTCCTAATCCGAACCAATAGACATGAATAATGAAACTATGTTTATTGTGTTAAAAAAACTGTATCAGTTGCGTCATAATATGATGAATTGCACATAAAAGTCGCTAACTGTCCAATCTGATGCGATAAAATCGCAGATATAAAATAGCATAGAAATAAATATTCCCATGCACCCTTATGTATAAATACTGCCTCATGTATATGTGAGTCAGATCTCCACATGTATAGACCTGCATGGCATCAATGGTTATAAAATTAACAAAATAAGATAAAACATTAAGCATTAATGCTATTATTATTACATATTGTCCGTATACATTCTGGGTCTTTGGAAACTCAATTTATTATGCTTAACGACCATACATGTGCTTAATGTTTTATCTTATTTTGTTAATTTTATAACCATTGATGCCATGCAGGTCTATACATGTGGAGATCTGACTCACATATACATGAGGCAGTATTTATACATAAGGGTGCATGGGAATATTTATTTCTATGCTATTTTATATCTGCGATTTTATCGCATCAGATTGGACAGTTAGCGACTTTTATGTGCAATTCATCATATTATGACGCAACTGATACAGTTTTTTTAACACAATAAACATAGTTTCATTATTCATGTCTATTGGTTCGGATTAGGAGTTAATGCTATTAAACATTTCTCCGGCTCAGATCTGACATTTTATATATGATTTCATTTTTTTAATTCAGTCCATACACCCACCCTCTTTAAGTGGTGTAACTAAGTTATCTTTCCCTTTTTTTATCGTTACTGGCCCCGCAGTCACTTTGTGCTGGCTCTACAATTATAATATATAATTCCTTCAGTCTTTGGGCTAGTCCCATGGTCCATTATGATTGGCTATTAGTTCTAGTGTCCACCGTGATTGGACATGTATCTTTTGTTTATAGGAGTGCCCTGCGTACAAAACAGCGTGGTTCCTTTCAGAACGAGGTTTGGCTTACATGCACACACGTTTTTTCTATCAAAATGCTCACATTTTGAAAGCGAGGCTTGACCCGCAGGCGCGCTCCCCCTGGCTGTATAACGTCTATGATTTTACCACAGTGTAGCCTTCTAAGCGAGGCTTGGTCACCGCACATGCGCAGGAGCCCATTGCCATTAGAGACCTAGAAACAGGACTGATTCTTCCGGTTTTTGATATGGGAATGAGGCTTGGTTGCGATACACGCGCACTTCCGGTTTCCAAATCACGGCGTTTTATTATTTCACATCACAGCTCATAGCCACTCTATACATTTTATTGATTTTAGTGTCCAGCTGATTTTTACTTATTGTGGCCATCATTTTTATGTTACCTTTTCATCACAGCGGCTATCATAATACACATTACATTTACTTCCGGTTTATGCTGTGTGGTTTACGTTCCACACAGAGGCTTGGAGTGCAAGCTGCAGCGCCATCTTGGATTCAGGAAGTGCTGCTTGAGATTGCTGATTGTTGATGGTGAGTCAGATCCTCATTTGATTGGTTATGGATACATGGATTGTATATATATTGGAGTGGGCTACAGTGGAGAGATACCCCAGACGATGTGCTTTTGACCACGAAACGCGTCGGGAGGACTCCACTGTCGCCTTATTTACATGCAAGAGCTCTTTTTCTTCCAGCCAAATGTAAGTTTGTCAGCTGTGAATAAATACATATTTTTTATCATACGGAGTTACGCTATGTGGCCACCCCCCTTCTTTTTTCTTTTCTTTACGCACTATTATCATACTGAGTATATTGGCCTTGGAAGTCCAGCACCAACACAGCTTCCGGCTTGTTCCTGGGGACCTACTCCATCCATAGATACTGCAACCTACTGGGCTCACGCTTCCTGCCAAAGATTGCCTTGACATCTGTCATACAAAGCCTTGATCGATCTCTTTTGGCATATGCCATCAGTGGTCAATCAGTTCCGGTAAGCCTGCACTTTTATCGGTGGTGGGACTGTCACGGTATTAAGTCACAAACTTTTTTTTCATTCACCTGGAGGATTTGTTGATGACAACGATTTTTTGCTATATATATCCAATCATCTTATTGGACTTCACATTTTATTTTTGATATTACATTAGGTGCAATAGACGTTCTTGTCAGGTTGGCACCGTTCCCTTCACTTCTATGGACTCACATATTATTTGTTTTGTGTTTCACATTTATTAATGATTTATGTGTTTTATTTCATTACACACCATATGGCATTTTGATATTCACCATATCATTTTAAGCGCCTGATTCACAAAGCACTTACCTGTAAACTTGCGGCGGCGTAGCGTAAATCCGCTCGGCGCAAGCCTGCCTAATTCAAATGGGGCGGGCACCATTTAAATTAGGCGCGTTCCCGCGCCGAACGTACTTCGCATGCTCCGTCCGTAAAATTACCCGACGTGCATTGCGCTAAATGACGTCGCAAGGACATCATTGGTTTCGACGTTAACGTAAATGGCGTCCAGCGCCATTCACGGACGACTTATGCAAACGACGTAAAATTAAAAATTTTAACGTGGGAACGACGGCCATACTTAACATTGGTTACACCACCTAGAGGGCATGCTTAGTTTTATGCGACGCATCTCTACGGAAACAACGTAAATTTAGATCGACGGGCAAAGCGGACGTTCGTGAATCGGCGTAACTAGTCATTTGCATATTCTACGCCGACCGCAATGGAATCGCCACCTAGCGGCCGGCCTAGAAGAGGAGAGAGGAGATAGAAGGCAGGAACTGGAACAGTAGGCTGGTACCTGGAGCAGGCAGGCAAAAGGCAAAAGTAAAAAAAGTGGGTTTACAACCACTTAAAATAGCCCACCTGGCACTAATGGGGGCGCTCATTCCTGTGTGTGCACATGCACTTTGGCACCCGCGATGGCGCACCAGTGGGTCCGAATCGTCTGTTGCTGGCAGGATCTTCCTGACACTGAGAGCCAGGCACTGGTGTGGATATTTTCTTCATAATGAGAGAAAGAAGGTTGAAGCATTGTCTCTTGTTCCTTTCAGCCTACTTCATTAATTTTAGGTGTGTTACCATAAGATTCTAAACAATGTGGCCCGGATTCACAGACACTGGCGCATATTTATACCGCCGTAGCGTATCTCCTTTACGCTACGCTGACGCAGCGCAAAGAGGCAAGCACTGAATTCACAAAGCACTTCCTCCCAAATCTGCGCTAGGTTTCTAAGGTGTAAGTCGGCGTAAGTGGAAGTGGGCGTGAGCCATGCTAATGAGGCATGACCCCATGCAAATGATGGGCCGAGCGCCAGAAAAATTTGTATTGTCAACTGCGCATGCGCCGTCCCGTGGGTGCATCTCAGTGCGCATGCTCACAATCACATTGGAACAACTGCCTAAGATACGTCGGATCACTGCCTACGGCGTGAACGTAACCTACGCCTAGTCATATTCACGTCTTACGTAAACTACGTAAAATACATCGGCTTGTGTTCCCTGGTGCAGCCCTTTGCATGGATGCTGCTGAGTTACATCTCCTTTATGGGCATAACTTTACGCCGGACGTATGAGTTTACGTGCAGTGCGTCGGACGGACGTACGTTCGTGAATCGGCGTATCTCCCTCATTTGCATATGTGAATAGAAAATCAATGGGAGCGCCAAATACGTCCAGCGTAAATATGCGCCCACTCTACGCCGGCATAGGCAAGTTACGTCGGTCGGATGAAGCCAATTTTCAGGCGTATCTTAGTTTCTGAGTCCGGCGCATAGATACGATGGCGCATATTTGCACTTACGCGGCGTATCTCAAGATACGTCGGCGCAAATGATTTGTGAATCCGGGCCTGTGTGTTTTGATGAAAGCACATCAAAGATGAATTAAAGAGGGTTTTCCAAAAGCACTGCACCTAAAGTGTACACAAAATGTACAGGTGTAGAGAGGGCCTTAGCGTAATTTCTTAAAATTGATGAATAATAATGAATAGTGTTTTAAGAATGATTATGGGCTCCCATTAACACAGAACATCTCATCTCTTCTTAAGCCTAGGTTCACATTGGAGCGATTTGTAATGAGATTTAAGAGATCAAATCGCATGACAAGTCGCAGCCTATTGGAAGCACCGATTTGCAAATGTAGTTCCTGCACTACTTTTGACGATTTCAGGTGCGATTTCAATAGACATCTCTGTATGAATCCACACAGATATCAAGTAGCACCTGAAATCGCGCTGACCTTGCTACTTTGAAATTGCGCTACTTCAAGTGAAGAATCGTGATTTCTCTGTAGCATCAATGTGAACCATAGGAAAAAAGTGGAGAATATGGGAATCCCACCTAATAAAGAATAGTGCAGTACTCACCGATATTATCGGGGGGTGCAATCAAAAAGTACAATATAACAAAAAAATAAAAAAGAGACAGACTGCTGCACACCCTAAAGAGTTAACTACAAGTTTATTGAAAATATATATATAAAAAAGAACACACATGTATCAGGCATAAAAAATGGGTCCCCTAAAAATAGGTGGACCTACCCAGATAATTCCCTAATGGACACCCCTCCACAGACCGGCATATACTGGTAACTAGAATGAGGGAATACTTGATCCTCCCGAAGGAGGGTCAGAGTAAATAAATAGCGCACCCACCCTTCACACAATACACAGATACCCCCCCCCCCCCCATAAAAAAGCCCAATGTAAACCATGGCTTAAGGCTGGAAGCTGCTTTAGTGTCATGATTAGTATGTAAGCATGTTCGCATAGGAGAGATCCTAAAAAAGGTGTACAAAGAGTGTTATGTTACTCCAGAGACATCATGAGGGAAGAATAGATGTCAATAAATAAACTGGGATATCAGATGGTATCACATTGTTGAAGGGGGGTGTCAGATGGTGACAGGTGAAAAGATTTAAAGCGGATGTAAACCCTCACATATACTCAGTGAAGTCGGCCGTGGTGTCCTTAACAACCGATGAGCTATCAGCTGTCAATGGGTTTCCCACTGACAGCTGAATTGCAAAAAAAAATGCCAAAATGTAAAATAAAAAACGGCGTGGGCTCCCCTCTAAAATCCATACCAGACCCTTATCAGGAATTTAGCCTGGCAGGTCAGGAAAGGAGGGGGACGAACGCGCACCCCCCTTCTAAACCATACCAGGCCACATGCCCTCAACATGGAAGGGTGGGTGATTTTGGGCTCTGCACCTTGGCAGGTGGTTGTGGGGGTCTTTTGGGTGGGGGTTTTATCAGAATCTGGAAGCCCCCTGTAACAAAGGGACCCCCAGATCCCGATCCCTTCCTATGTGAAAAAAAGGTACAGTGCGCTTACCCATTCACCAAAAAAGTGTCAAAAAGTAATAAAAACACACACACAGTTTTTGACATTTCATTTATTAAAAAAATAAATAAAATAGTGTCCCCCCAATGAAAATGTGGGCTGTGCTTGACGCATTATTAAGACACGTTTTACGGTGCCTTTTGTATTTTGAAAACCCTTGTTTTTGCATGCAGTTTTAATGCAATTTTGCGTTTTTTACATTTCTCTTTAAACACTGTAAACACACTGTATAAAGCTGGTTGCTAAGGAGCGGGCAGGAAAACAGGCCACCACATCCTTAACAACCGAAGAGTTATCAGCTGTCAGTGGGGTTCCCCACTGAGAGCTGAATGTAAAGAAAAATGCTGGCAAAAAAAAAACGGCATGGAGCCCCCCAGATTCTTTGGGTCTGGTATAGATATGGAAGGGATCCCAATGCCTGAGGTCCCACCAAAATCTATACAAGACCCTTATAAGTGCATGTAGCCCAGCAGGTCAGGAAAGGGAGAGGATGAGTGAGCATCCCCTTCTGAACCATACCAGGCTGCATACCCTCAACATGGGGGGGTGCTTTGCCCCCCACCCCAAATCACCTTGTCCCCATGTTAATGGGGACAAGGGCCTCTTCCCCACAACCCTGGCTGGTGATTGTGGGTGTCTGCAGGCAGAGGGCTTATCAGAATCTGGAAACCCCTTTAAAAAAATGGGCCCCCCGGATCCTGGCCCGCCCTATGTGAATGCGTATGGGGTACATTGTAAAAAAGTCCTTTATTAACCACTTCCTGCCCGCCATATAGTGGAATGACAGCCATAAAGGGGTTTCATTATCCTGACTGGGTGTCATATGACCCACATAAACCCACCTCCATCCACCCACTAAATCCCCAATACACATGATTATACAGAAAATCACCCCTCCTCTCCATACAATAATAACACTCTTAAAACTAGAGCAAACTTTACACTATTGCTTACTCCACTCCTTCTACCCATCAAATGCCCCTATTTTCTTTTTTTAAACATCATTTTATTTAAAGATTTGTAAGTTTTTCAATGCAAGGAAAACATATATAAGCATGTTCAACAAGAACAGTGACATATGAATAAATAAAAGAAAAAAAAATGTTCACAGTATTGGCAATGAGATGAAACAACATAGGCCCCATACTCACGAGCAAACATGTCTGCTGAAACTGGCCCGCAGGCCAGTTTCAGCAGACATGTTTGGTCGTGTGTGGGCGCGAGCGGGCCGAATTCCAGCAAACATTTGCCCGCCGGGCCTTTTCCCAGCAGACAAATATTCCTGGACTTGTTTTAAAACAGTCCGCTGGAATTCTGCCCGCTCGGACATGTACGGTCGTCAGTACAGACCTACCGTACATGTCCAGGCGCCCGCCGTCCCTCGCATGCGTCGAATGACTTCGACGCATGCGTGGAAGCATTTTAAAGGCGGGCCGCCCACGTCGCCGCGTCATTGTCGCGGCGACACCGCGTCATCGACGCGGCGACACCGCGGACACGCCCCGCGTATTGTTTACGCGCGGACTTCTGTACGATGGTGTGTACAACCATCGTACAGAAGCCCTCTGGCAGACATGTATGGTGAAAACGGTCCGACGGACCGCTTTCACCATACATGTTTGTCCGTGTGTACCCGGCCATAGAGTTATGATAAGCATAACATATGAGATAACAAGATGGATGTTGAAGTAACATAATGTACTGTTGGGAAATGGAAAGAAAAGAGGGGTGAAACCCCTAATCCAATTGGGAGGATATATATAAATTGTGAGATTAGGGTGATTAAACTCAAGCGGTAGGTGCGTTTACAATGAGTTGGACCAGTCCAAAACTGAAATTTAATAGCATGGTAGCCACTTTTGTTTAAAAGCAAGTCAAAATTCATAGAGATAGCTCTTCACATGCAGGGGGTTCTCACCATCACTGCTGCAAATACTTAACATTCAGCCTCCTGGCTCTTGTGGCAGCTTTATTGCCCAAAGTACCTCTGCAGGCTCTTCCTGACCATCAAACACATCCCAGTGGTATGCACAGATGCTGAACTTTAGAGGATCTGTCACAATAGATTCCTATTACAAGGCATGTTTAAATTTTTCTTATAATAATAATAAAAGTGATCAAAAAAATTAAATGTAAAAAATTTTAAAAAAAGTGCAAAAAAAATAAATAAGTGAAATTTAAAATAAAATAAAAAATATGATTATTTAAAACGCCCCTGTCCCCGGTAGCTCACACACGCAAGTCCTGCCAACATATGTAAACGCCATTCAAACCACACATGTGAGGTATCGCCGCATATGTTAGAGCGAGAGCAATAATTCTAGCACTAGACCTCCTCTATACCTCTAAACTGGTAACCTGTAAAAAAATATAAAGCATTGTCTATGGAGATTTTTAAGTACCTTAGTTTGGCACCATTCCATGAGTGTGCGCAACTTTAAATCGTGATGTTAGGTATCTATTTACTTGGAGTAAAGCCCTGTACACACGATTGGTTTGTCTGATGAAAATAGACCGATGGACCGTTTTCATCAGACAAACCGATCGTGTGTGGGCCCCATCGGTTTGTTTTCCATTAGTGAAAAAAAATAGAACATGTGTTAAAATTTTCCTATGGATAAAAAACTGATAGAAAAAAACGATCGTCTGTGTGGAAGTCCATCGATCAAAAATCCATGCATGCTCAGAATCAAGTTTACACATGCTCGGAAGCATTGAACTTCATTTTTCTCAGCACGTCGTAGTGTTTTACATCACTGCGTTGGATTTTTGACCGATGGTGTGTAGGCAAGACTGATGAAAGTCAGCTTCAACGGATATCCGACGAAACAATCCATCGGATTAGATTCCATCAGATATCGGATCGTGTGTACAGGGCTTAACATAATCTTTCACATTATACAAAAAAATTGGGCTAACTTTACTGTTTTGTTATTTTTTAATTCATGAAACCATTTAAAAAAAAAAAGTTTGAAAAATTATTGCGTAAATACTGTGCGAGATAAAAAGTTGCAATGACTGCCATTTTATTCCCTAGGGTGTCTGCTAAAAAAAACATATATGGGGTTCTGAGTAATTTTCTAGCAAAAAAAATTAAGATTTTTTACATGTAGCAGATGAGTGCCAGTATGGAAGTGGTTTTAATAAGGAATTTGTATATGTTTTCAGAGGAATGTCATTATGATGTAGGAGGTAAAAACTTGTATACTTAGGAATAAAATGATCTGTGAACTTCTGAGCAATGTTATGGACCTGGGTCCAGAAATCATCACGAGAGAAACAAGCCCAATGGATATGTAATAGATCAGCCTGTGAGGTATCACATCGCCAGCAGGAATCTGAAACAAGTGTGTAGACTGAATTTTTAAGTTAGGAGTTCGGATTCATTAATTGGATACAAACAATATATAACAAACTCCATGTCAGAGGTTAAATTAGGAGGAAGGTTGTCAACTTCTTTTCAGCTATATAGAGGAACGAGAGAGGGCTGCCCTCTCTCTCCGGCTGTTTTTGCGATAGCAATAGAGCCAGTGGCAGAGGCTCTTAGGACTTCCCCAAATATTGAAGGGCTTCATGTGAGGGAGCTGGAGGAGAGGGCAGCCCTTTATACTGACGATATGCTGCTGTTTTTGAGAGATGCGGGTCCATCATTGGAGAGAGCTTTAGAATTATTTAACACCTTTTCACTATTAATTATGTTAACCTGCTTTAAGAATTATGTGTTATATTTATTTATGTTTTTCTCTTCCATTTATTGTTAGTCAACTTAATGCTCCTGAAGAAGCGCAACGAGCGCGTAACATGTAGAGCAAGTTTTTGAACATCCTTCCACTGCTTCTCTGTAATCTAACCACACTCCTGGATTATTTTACAATATGGAACGACTGTGATTAATCTCCTAGTCTCCTTGCAGTTGTTTGATGGTTATGTAAAGTAGCGGTATAGATTATATGTTGATCTATCAATGTGGTTTTTGGAGATTATGTAAATTTTATATGTTCATAATAAAATATATTTTTGTATAATTGATTGGTTGTACCTAAAAAGTCCAAGCCCTATCTCCTCTTTCTATTCCAAATTAATAGGACGCGGCACTGTTTATTCTCTTTGTATCCTCAGGACCACTCTGTGGTGTGATATAATGAAGAATTTCAACCTTTTGAATGAATGAATGAATAGCTTGTATAGCGCTACACATGCAAACTGAATTGCCTCTAGGCGCTTTTTGCAGCCCGTGTCTTCCTGGCTGGTGCGGTCATTTACCACGTAGGATCTTGACATGCTTAAAAACACACAGTCGTACACACATATATATACTGGGCCAATTTGGCCAGAATCCAATTAACCTACCAACATGTCTTTTCACTATTTAAAGTAAATTGTGGTAAATCTCTACTATTCCCTATTGATCAAGGAGCAAAGGGGGATTAGCGCTGGGCGGCAGGGGGATTAGCCTTTCCAGACCTTTATGAATATTATTTAGATGCACAGTTGGTGACGATCGGGAGATGGTTTGAACCCGGATGAATATGACTTTGCTACAATGATAGAGGCTGCAGTGGTCCACTCTGTGGAGGCACTCCAGGCATTGCCATTTTGCGGGTTAAAATCCAGGTACGACTTGACCCCTTTGATGATAATGGCAGTAAAGACATGGAGAGCTGTTGTAGCAAAAGAGGGACATCCAAAAACAAATTTATCTCCAAATACCCCGTTATGGAGAAATCCTGGGCTTCCACACTTAGACTCTATTCAAGATCCGGGGGTATGGACTAAATTTGAGGTTAAAAAACGATCCCAGGTAATATACGAAGACAAAAATTTTTCATTTGCAGAAATGAGGCAATGCTGGAATATACATGAGTTATACTTTCCAATATATGCAGTTGGCGCGTGCTCTATTAGATCAGTTTCCTGAGGGTATTCCACAATTAGTGCAATCAGGATTAACGCAAATGATTAGAAAAAGAAGTGAAAATAAGTCCATTTTAACTAAGTAAACTATGTGAATGTTGGACAAGAGATGTCCCAAAATTAGTAGAAGAGAACTGGGAGGAGATCTGGAGATTTCCATTTCAGATATTAGTGTCACTTTAAGATACAATTTAATATAAGACATAGGATTTACTATACACTGTATAAACTATATAGGATATTTCCATTGAAGCCCCAAAATTGCTGGAGATGTGCAGATATCCCAGGAAATTGTATTCATATATTTTGGTCCTGTCCGAAGATAGTGATATTTTGGAGGGAGGTTTTGAGAGTAATCGCTATAGTAACATCAGTTTCTCTAGATCAAAAGGCAGAGATCCGTCTATTAGGATTGGTAGGGAATGATATCACCTCTACAGTAAAAAGAACACAGGTGGGATTGCTGCTCTTCTATGCAAGAAAGGAAATAGTGTTGAACTGGAACAAGGTCGAGGCTCCTTCATTGGTCTATTGGAAAAATGTAGTAAATATTAATCTGCCATTATATAGGGAGACATATTTCAACAGAGGATA
The DNA here is from genome assembly GCF_905171775.1 of Rana temporaria. Taxonomy (NCBI): domain Eukaryota; kingdom Metazoa; phylum Chordata; class Amphibia; order Anura; family Ranidae; genus Rana; species Rana temporaria. Next base: position 152,937,960 of record NC_053490.1, read on the forward strand.
TGAGGAGAAATATGAAAGAGTATGGGCAAGCTGGATAGAGAATCCTACAACGGCTTCAGGATAAAGAGGGTTACAGAGATGGGGCAAACCACACCAATAGAGTAAGGGGTTAAGGGGAAGAATAAATGTGCAATTGTTTATCTGTTTTTCTTTTTTTATGAAAGATTATTAATGAAATTTTATGGAAACTTCTGTGAGAGCAGATAAATGCAAGTTGTAGAATGTATATTTGGATATTGGAAAATTAATGAAGAGAAAAAAAAGTTAGGAGTATGGTACCAACAAGAGAGTAATTTATAATTTAAAAAAATGTAATTCCTGGTATTGATTACTTATAGATGAGCAAGTCGATAATGTAAGTATTTTAGATCTAGCCTGAGGTGTAAATTTAATGTTCAGATCCTGTTCCTATTTATCTATAGCTCTTAGAGTTTGTTGTACTGATTCAGAAAGTAAGGCCTTGTACACACGACCGGATCTGTCCGAAGAAAACGGTCCGCGGACCGTTTTCATCGGACATGTCCGCTGGGATCATTTGGTCTGATGGCTGTACACACCATCAGACCAAATTCCCCGCGGACAGGATACGCGGTGACGTGGCCGCACCATGGCCGCGACGATGACGCAGCGACGTGCGCGACTCTGGAAGGTCAATGCTTCCATGCATGAGTCGAATCACTTTGACGCATGCGAGGGCTTTCGGCCGAGCGGACATGTCCAATGAGTCATACAGACGACCGAACATGTCCGACGGACAGGCTTTCAGCGGACATGTTTCTTAGCATGCTAAGAAACATTTGTCTGCTGGAAACCTGTCCGCTCAGCCGGGAATCCAGTCCGGTCGGCCGTACAGACGACTGAACATGTCCGCGGAAACTGGTCCGCGGACCAATTTCAGCAAACATGTTCGGTCGTGTGTACGAGGCCTAAGAGATTATAGGAGACAGGCATAGGAAAAAGGGCTTTTGCCCGACATATTTGTTCAATTGTCACAAGTGAGCAAGCGTCCAAATGAATCTGCATTTGGCAAAGAGCGTACAAAATTGAAAGGTTTTGTAAAGATACAATTGAAGAGAAAGGGGGTGAGATGACAATTGATCAGCTAACAACCAACAAATTTTGTAAAAATTAGAATGCAACATTTTTATCCTTAGCTATTAATGTATGAAGAGTTTTATCTTGTCTACCTTGGATGAATTTAGGATGGTCTAAAATTGGTAGAAGAGTAGAGGGGAAGGGGGAACCCCCTATTTATTAAAAATGTGTTTCCAGTGTTTCCATGTGGTTTTAATGGTAGGATGAGTTCTCAGTACTGATTGTGGAAGCATTGGTCTCCATAGGAGAGTAGAGGGGAATGGAAGAAAAAGATTGTTCTGTGAAAAACCACTGATTAATATCAGAATGTTGGCACCAATCTATGGCATCAGCATCACCCGGAACTCTTGTCCCATTGTTTGCTAGGACAGTGTCTGTAAAGGGGTCATATACAGGCCACTGCCTATGGGACCTTCCCAAAGTTTCACATCACCCCCTGTTGTCCAACACTTCATAAGCATTCTATAAGCAACTTTCTACCAACTGACTTTTTCCAACACATTTTTGTACACAAGTTTCTTTAACCATTTCTGTGTCCTCTGGTACTTCAATAAACAGCTCAAACCTGTCCAACAGTGCTCTGGACTGCCTCTCATACCCAACATCGGTAGGAAAAAACCCAGTGCACAGTGAGACAACATTCAACATTGGTTTATGCACTTTACTGTTACAATTACCAACACTGTTATTTCATGTCAGAGTGTCTTCAGGTACATTAATATGCATCCATTTTCAGGTGGTGGACATAATTCCTGCATTTCAGATCTAGCCTGAGATGTAAATTTAGGCCCGGATTCACAAAGCACTTACGCCAATGTATCTTGAGATACGCCGCATAAGTGTAAGTATGCGCCGTCGTATCTATGCGCCGTGCCCATAAACTGAGATACGCCTGAAAATAGGCTTCATCCGACCGACCAAACTTTCCTACTCCGGGGTATCGTGGGCGCATAATTACGCTGGCCGCAAGTGGCGCTCCCATTGATTTCCTATTCAAATATGTAAATGAGGGAGATACGTCGATTCACGAATGTACTTGCGCCCGGCGCATAATATACGTGGTTTACGTAAGTCGTACGTCCGGCGTAAAGCTATTCCCCATATATGATGCGCAACTCATGCTAGTATATGGACCAGGGAACACAGCCATCGTATTTTACGTTGTTTATGTAGTACGTGTATAAGGCTGGGCGTAGGTTACGTTCACGTCGTAGGCAGTGATCCGTCGTATCTTAGGGAGTAGTTCCGACGTGATTCTGAGCATGCGCACTGGGATACGTCCACGGGACCGTGCATGCGCCGTTCGTTTTAAGTACTTGTATGGCACTCGGCCCATCATTTGCATGGGGTCACGCCTCATTAGCATGGCTCACGCCCACTTCCACTTACGACGGCTTACGCAGAGGGAACCCAGCGCAGTTTGGGAGGCAAGTGCTTTGTGAATTCGGTGCTTGCCTCTCTGCGCTATGTCGGCGTAGCGTATATTAGATACGCTACGCCGGCATAAATATGCGCCAATGTATGTGAATCCGGGCCTAAATGTTCAGATCCTGTTCTATTAATCCATAAAACTTGGAGTTTGTTGTAATGAACCAAAAAGTAAGAGTTTATAGGAGAAGGGCATAGGGAAAAGGGCCTTTGCCCGACATATTTATATTTTTTTAGTTGTCGCAAGTGAGCAAGCGTTCAAATGAATCTGCATTTGGCAAAGAGCATAAAAATGTTAAAGATTTGTAAAGGTCCAATTGAAGAGAAAGGGGTGACAGATGACAATTGATCAGCTGACAACCAACCTGAATTTTGTATAAATTAGAATGCAAGATATTTATCCTTAGCTATTAACATATGAGTTTTATCTGGTCTATCCTTGGATGAATTTAGGATGGTCTAAAATTGGTAGAAGTGTAGAGGGGAAGGAGGAAATCCCTATTTATTAAAAATTTCTTTTTAGTGTTTCCATGTGGTTTTAATGGTAGGATGAGTTCTTATGCCCCGTACACACCATCACTTTATGTGATGAAAAAAAACGACATTTTCTGTGAAGTAAAAAATGACGTTTTTGAAACTTCAATTTTCAAAGACGAAGTTGCCTACACACCATCGTTTTTCTCACAATGTTCTAGCAAAGCGAGGTTACGTTCTCACCACTTTTTCCATTGAAGCTTGCTTCATAAGTAGCTTCTGGGCATGCGCGGGTGAAAAAACGTAGTTTTAAACTACGTTTTTTACTACACACGGTCAATTTCTGTGAAGTAAAAGTTGACGTTTTGAAAAACGACACATAAAATTGAAGCATGCTTCAATTTTTTTTGGTCGTTTTTTAGAAGACATAAAACAACGTTTTCCCCCACACACGGTCAATTAAAGTGACGTTTTTAAAAACGTCATTTTTTTTCATCACATAAAGTGATGGTGTGTACGCGGCATTAGGCTCCATTCACACGCTTTTTTTGATGCATTTTGCATTTTGCAGAAATGCAGGGAAATTTTTTAACATGGTTTCCTATGGAACATGTTCACATCAATGCTTTTTTGTGCCTCTGCGTTTTTGGAAAGGGTTAGGGATTTTTTTTCCTGCAAAAAGCAGTGTTTTGCATGTAATAGAATTCAATGGACCCACGCAAGTACTGCATTTTTACCGCGTTTTACTGTGATTTGCGTTTCGCAAATTGCGTCAAAATCGTGGTAAAAACGCGGTAAAACGCAAGTCAAAAACCGCAGCAAGCACCGCAAAAAGCACTGCAAAAACGCTCAAAAGCAACATGCATAGGTGTGAATCGAGCCTTAGTACTGATTGTGGAAGCATTGGGCTCCATAGGAGAGCACAGAGGGGAATGGAAGAAAACAATTGTTCTGTGGAAACCCATTGTTTAATATCAGAATGTTGGCACCATTCTATGGCTCTTGAAAGGTTAGTAGCTAAATAGTAAAGCCTAATGTCAGGGAGTGCAAAGTCTTCAAAGGTTTCTGATCTGTGGAGAATAGTATGTTTAAAGTGTTACTAAACCCACAACAGTAAAATCAGTCTGTATATGCAGTAAAGCATACTTGTTATACTCACTGTGGAACCTAAGGGGTTAATCCTCTGCATTTTGTAAAAAAGGCTGTGTGATCCTGTCTTCTCTGATCCTTCCCCTTCTTTACTGTCCCCAATCCATCTCCTGATAGAACAGAGCATTGGGGTTAGGTTTGTATTGCTAGAGAGTTTTTTTTTTCTTGGGAGAGTGCATGTGGTCATCACTGTCCTGACATAGGGTCAGGGGTGCTGCAGCCTAATATGACAGTCAGAGATGAATTGAAATCTCCTCCTACAAACCTTAACCAGACACTGATAGAAGTCACAAGACTGCTATATACTGCTGATGAGAAAATGTATTTAGCAGTTTTTATTCACTAAAATAACTTAATGTTCATGTTCTCTGTGTTATGGGAGACCAAATATAGTGGGTTTAGTAACACTTTAATCCTGACAGATTTGGAAGCCCAAACAAATGTATTAAATATAGACTGTGACATTTAAAAAAAGCTAGATGGAATGTTTGTCTGTATTTTTTGAAAGAGATAAAGAATCCTGGGGAGTACATTTGTTTTAAAATATTACATCTGCCCATTCATAAAACAAAAATTACAAAAAGACCAGGAAGACTTTTTAGGGCAAAATTTGGAAAGCAATGGAGACTAATTAGGCATGTACAACGTAGATAGGTTTGAAGGTAGTAAAATTCTCAGATATTTAATGTGGGATGAGGCCCATTTGGAATGAAAATGTATCTGTAGATTACATAGTGTATTTGTCGGGATGGTGAAATTTAGTGCTTCAGATTTTTGGTAATTGCCATTAAAGTTTGAAAAGTCCTTGTAGCGCCTAAATTCCATGATGAGGTTTGGTAAAGTAGTAATGTGTTACTAAGAAAGAAGAGTAGGTCATCTGCATATGCCAATATTTTGTGTTCACAATTCCCACAAAAGAAAAAAACTTCAGTATTGTCTGGTTTTGCACAAACAGTTTTCAGGAAGGGTTCTAATGTTACTAAAGACCCAGACCAATATGCAGGTTAAGGACCTTGCCCCTTTTTGCGATTCGGCACTGCGTCGCTTTAACTGACAATTGCGTGGTCATGCGATGCGGCTCCCAAACGAAATTGGCGTCCTTTTTTCCCCACAAATAGAGCTTTCTTTTGGTGGTATTTGATCACCACTGTGGTTTTTATTTGTTGTGCTATAAACAAAAATAGAGCTACAATTTTGAAAAAAAATTCAATTTTTTTTTTACTTTTTGCTATAATAAATATCCCCAAAAAATACATAAAAAAACATATTTTTTTCCTTAGTTTAGGCTGATATGGATTCTTCTACCTATTTTTGGTAAAAATATGCGTTTAACAATTGGTTTGCGCAAAATTTATAGCGTTTACAAAAATAGGGGATAGTTTTATGGCATTTTTATTAATATTTTTTTTTACAACTAATGGCGGCGATCAGCGATTTTTTTCATGACTGCGACATTATCGGACAATTTTGACACATTATTTTTGGGACCATTGTCATTTTCACAGCAAAAAGTGCTAAAAAAATGCATTCATTACTGTGAAAATGACAATTGCAGTTTAGGAGTTAACCACTAGGGGGCACTGTAGGGGTTAAGTTTGACCTCATATGTGTTTCTAACTGTAGGGGGTGGGGCTGGACGTGTGATGTCATTGATCGTCTTTCCCTATATCAGGGAACAGACGATCAATGACACTGCCACTGTGAAGAATGGGGAAGGTATGTTTACACACACCTCTCCTCGTTCTTCAGCTCCTGTGACCGATCGCGGGACACCGGAGGCAATCAGGTCCGCGGGTCCCGCGGCCGCGTTCACGGAGCTTCGGACCGAGTCGCATGCGCGCACTGGCGGCACGTGCGCACGACCCAGCCTGTGCCCAGCCGTGCCATTCTTCCAACGTATATCGGCGTTAGGCGGTCCTTAACCACTTGCCGACCGCGCCATAGACATTTTACTGCTACAGCGCGGTCGAGTTACTGTGACAGGACGTCCCTGGGACGTCCTCCCAGAATCCTCAACTCGTGCGCCCCCTGGGGCGCGCTCCTGCAATCATCCATGAGCGCCGGGTCTAGAAGACCCGGCGCATCACGGATCGCAGTAAATTTTACGGAGCGATCACTTGTAAACAAACCGGTGATGACGCCGGTTCCTCATTCTCCTCTCTGTACCTATCGGTACAGTGTGAGAGGAGAGGGGGGGAGCGGGTGGCAGCAGCAGCAGTGAGGGCTGAATCTGTGACAAATGCAGTCACAGATCCAGCCATCCATCCATCCCAGCTATCCCTGCGCAATACTCTGCAATACTCTGCAATACCCCAATAATCTGCAATACCCTGCGCAATACTCTGCAATACTCTGCAATACCCCAATTACCTGCAATACCCTGCGCAATACTCTGCAATACCCCAATAATCTGCAATACCCTGCGCAATACTCTGCAATACCCTGCGCAATACTCTGCAATACCCCAATACTCCAATACTCTGCAATACCCCAATACTCTGCAATACCCCAATACTCTGCAATACCCTGCGCGATAATCTGCAATACCCCAATACTCTGCAATACCCTGCGCGATACTCTGCAATTCCCCAATACCCTGCGCGATACTCTGAAATCTTCCCAGCCTAGATGTGAGATGTGGGGTCTTATTGACCCCGTATCTCACTGTAAAGAGGACCTGTCATGCTATATTCCTATTACAAGGGATGTTTACATTCCTTATAATAGGAATAAAAGTGATAAAAAAAATTATTTTTGGGGAAAAAAGTGTCAAAATCAAGTAAATAAAGTAAAATGAACAATAATTTGTATTTATTTTTTTAAAGCACCCCTGTCCCCGTGTGCTCGCGTGCAGAAGCGAACGCATACGTAAGTACCGCCCACATATGAAAACGGTGTTCAAACCACACATGTGAGGTATCTCTGTGAACGTTAGAGTGAGAGCAATCATTTTGGCCCTAGACCTCCTCTGTAACTAAAAACATGTAACCAATAAAAGTAATTAAAGCGTCGCCTATGGGGATTTTTAAGTAGCGAAGTTTGGCGCCATTCCATGAGTGTGCGCAATTTTGAAGTGTGACATGTTGGGTATCTATTTACTCGGCGTAACTTCATCTTTCACATTATGAAAAAAAATTGGGCTAACTTTACTGTTTTTTTTTTTTTAAGCACAAAAGTTTTTTTTTTAAAAACACGCGTTCAAAAAATTTCTGTGAAAATACCATGCGAGATAAAAAGTTGTAACGGCCGCCATTGTATTCTCTAGGGTCTTTGCTAAAAAATCATATATAATGTTTTGGGGTTCTATGTAATTTTCTAGCAAATAAATGATGATTTTTCCATGTAGGAGAGGAATGTCAGAATTGGTCTGGGTGCTCCAGAACGCCTGATGGTGCTCCCTGCATGTTGGGCCTCTGTATGTGGCCACGCTGTGTAAAAGTCGCACACATGTGGCATCGCCATACTCGGGAGAAATAGCAGAATGTGTTTTGGGGTGTAATTTGTGGTATGCATATGCTGTGTGTGAGAAATAACCTGCTAATATGACAGAAACAAGTTTTTTTTTTTTTTTTACAGAATTTTCAGTCGTTTTTCCTTTATAGCGCAAAAAATAAAAAACACAGAGGTGATCAAATACCACCAAAAGAAATCTCTATTTGTGTGAAAAAAAGGACAAATGGGTACAATGTTGTATGACTGAGTAATTGTCATTCAAATTGTAAGAGCTGAAAATTGGTCTGGTCAGGAAGGGGGTTTAAGTGCCCAGTGGTTAATATGAAAATAGGTGCAGACAGTGGACAATCATGTTGAGTTCCATTTGTTATAAAAAAAGAGGGGGAAAGAATACCATTCACACAAACTTGTCCAGGATTGCATACATGAACCTAATGCCGCGTACACACGATCATTTTTCGAGTTGTAAAAAACGACGTTTTTCAGCCTCTTCATCGTTAAAACGATGTTGCCTACACACGATAGTGAAAAAAAATTGCTCTAGCAAAGCGTGGTGACGTACAACATGTACGACGGCACTATAAAGGGGAAGTTCCATGCGGATGACGCCACCCTTTGGGCTGCTTTAGCTGATTTTGCGTTAGTAAAAGATGATTCGCGCTTTTCTGTCTGTTACAGCGTAATGAATGTGCTTACTCCATTACAAACGGTAGTTTTACCGTTAGTTTAAACGCTGTATGCCAGGGCTCATGATTAACATAAAGCAACCAGGCAGTAATACATATTGCTATTTAATTGTGGATCATAAGTGTACTAACTGGTCTCCATTTTATTGTAGTCGAATGTACAAACAGCAGGCAGCATTTTTCAGTGAGTATTGAACCAAATACAGTAGAACACCAAAATGTTTCAAATTATTGCTCCCACAGTTGATTTCTTCACACCAAGCTGTTTGCCTATTGCAGATTCAGGGCTAGATTCAGGTAGCCGGGCGCATTGTTACGGCGGCGTAGCATATTGTATTTACGCTACGCCGCCGTAAATCAGAGAGGCAAGTGCTGTATTCACAAAGCACTTGCCTCTTAAGTTACGGCGGCGTAGCGTAAATGGGGCCGGCGTAAGCGCGCCTGATTCAAATGAGGATGAAGGGGCGTGTTTTATGTAAATGGTTGGTGACCCGACGTGATTGACGTTTTTTACGAACGGCGCATGCACCGTCCGTGTACATATCCCAGTGTGCATTGCTCCAAAGTACGACACAAGGACGTATTGGTTTCGACGTGAACGTAAATTATGTCCAGCCCTATTCGCAAACGACGTAAAAAATTCAAAATTCGACGCGGGAACGACGTCCATACTTAACATTGCGTACGCCTCATAGAAGCAGGAGCAATGTTACGCCGGAAAAGCCTTACGCAAACTACGTAAAAAAATTCCGCCAGGCGCACGTACGTTTGTGAATCGGCGTATCCAGCGCATTTGCATATTCTATTGCGCATTTACATATTCTTGGAGTGTGACTGTGTGAGGTTGTGGACAGGTGTCTTTTATACTGATAATAAGTTCAAACATGTGCCATTAATACAGGTAATGAGTGGAGGAAAGAGGAGACTCTTTAAGAAGAAGATACAGGTCTGTGAGAGCCAGAAATCTTGCTTGTTTGTAGGTGACCAAATATACTTATTTTCCACCATAATTTTCAAATAAATTCTTTCCAAATCAGACAATAGGGGTTATTTACGAAAGGCAAATACACTTTGCACTACAAGTGCACTTGGAAGTGCAGTTGCTGTAGATCCGAGGGATAGATCTGAAATGAGGGGAAGCTCTGCTGATTTTATCATCCAATCATGGGCAAGCTAAAATGCTGTTTTTTTATATTTTCCTGGCATGTCCCCCTCAGATTTACAGCGACTGAACTTGAAAGTGCACTTGTAGTGCAACGTGTATTTGCCTTTTGTAAATAAACCTCAATGCGATTGTCTGAATTTGCTTCCACATTTTGTCTCTCATAGTTGAGGTATACCTATGACGACAATTACAGGCCCCTCTTATCTTTTAAAGTGGGAGAACTTGCGAAATTGGTGGCTGCTACTTTTTTGCCCCACTGTATAAATTTTAATGCAATGTCCACGCTAGTATATGTAATGTCTCTATTATATAAGTAGCTTGCAACAAGGATTGATATATCAATATTTCACAGTTGATGCATAACAAACTTGCAGATCTAGTTAGGTCAAAATATGCATTCAAATCCCCCAAGTAGTGTGTTCACATAAGAACAAATAGAAGAAATACGCCAATATAGCAATAATGTTTTTTTTATTTAAACTCCTCTAATTAAAATAAAATCCGGCAAATCATAACTTATATAAAAATACTGTTGCTCCAAATGAACTGAGAGCATGATGTCAGCACTCAAATTTTACCTAAATTGTTTTGTCTTACTGTATGGGACATCAACAGGGACTGACAATACTGACAGTTCACACACTTAAGAAGGATGCCCAAGACATCAGTCCACCCACAATGTGATCCTAGGTCTAGCCAGAAAGCATATCAATCTCAGCATTTTCAGCCAAAAATGAACCCAGTGACACTCATGGTCCACTCATCAAAACCAACACAACATGTTTGATACAAACATCTGACCACCTTCTGTAGAAAAAAAATATATTGTATTATGCATGTCACAATGGGAACAATAATGCACAAATTATCAGCACAGACTTTTGGAATGTTTTAAAAAGTTTTTTAGGCCACATATTTAGAGAATGAGATTGGATGGTTTCTAAAGAATCACAGTTAGGCCATACTAATAGTGTAAATAGTGCATTTCCCAACAATTCTGTATTATGCCTGAAGCCTGCACCGAAGACAAAATAAATGCCATTTGAGATGCAACACGTGGAAACATGCATTATCAGCTTTTAAAGGAGAAATCCAGCCTGAGTTGTTTGGCTGGGCTTCTCCTGTGACCCGTTTTCAGCAGAGAGTGGTCTGAAGTCCGCTCTCTGCTGATGTCACAGGAATCAGTCCAGGCCCGCGTCATCACGACAATAAATCTGGATCCGCCAGGTGCCTGGATTGATGTCTGTCTCAGCCTCTCACCTGCTGAGAGCCTGAGACGGCCACTCCCCCACCCTTCCACCACCCACACAGTCTACAGCTCTCTGCTCGGGGAGCTGAAAGAACCGAGCCATTGGCTGTGTTTGATTGCTCAATTTTCAGTGCAGAGGCACTGTAACACAAATATTCATGCAGAGGACAGGATGAACCATGATAAGAAATACAACATTTTCTGCAATTCGGAAACAGCTGCAGCTAAAGCATTGTAAACAACACAAAAACATACCAAAAACAGGATGAATGCTGGCTATCTGGTAAGTGTTCTGTAAAAAAAAAAAATGGTTCCATTAAGAGTCTTCTTTATGTGTATGTTAAAAGCTAGTTATCGGTTGGGGCATTTGCCATTTTGTTTATTTTTTGTTAGTAGAATTGGCACAGGGATGCACTGGATTCCTTTAGCTGCCATTGTACGCTTCTGATCTTCTGGTGTCTACCTGTGAGTAATAAGGAGAAATAAGTGGTCTTCAAGCATTCATACCTGCCCTTCATTTATGCATTGTTATACTTTATATGCTCAAACATCGAGGCTCTTATAATCTAAAGTTAGGAATGTACAATAAGATGGACCCTAATTTAATTTTCACATATATTTGCATAAGTTATGCTATGCAATTAAAATGTATTTTAATGCAAATTATTAGTCGTAATTTTCTTTTTCTTTTTTTTTTGGCCAGCTGGTAAGTGTGCTGGGTGTTAACTACGCTAAGTGTATGTGTGAATACAGTCCAATCACTATAGGAGTATTCACATATACACAGCTAAATCTGAGAAGTTTTGGTCAAAAGAGGTAACTCAATTATAAAATAACAATAAACTAGTGTTGCGCTTATACTAGAAGTAACTTGCACATTGAGTCCATAGTCTGTAACACTTGTACTATAGAAGTGAAGAAAGAAAACTGAATCCTGGGGTAACCCTGCCGCTCTCCACACCAGCGGGACCCCGGAAGCTGAATATAGATCAACGAAAAATGGGAGCAGTAACATTTAGTTCATTTAAATGCAGTGCATTTAATGTGAAGTTAAAAACAAAAGTAATCACACTCTCAATTGTAAGCTTGTTTAAAGCATTGTATCCAAACTGTCACAGTCCTGCCGATGGAAAATCTTCTTATGCTGACTCGCAGCACAGAGGGTGTTGGCCGGCAGCTCCAGATGAATTGCGAAACTCTTCCTCCAGCTGACTTGCTGAACAGCGAAGCTGGTGCACACTCCCAGTCACCCGGCAGGCCAGCTTCATGCACGGCACTGCTTCAGAAAAGATAGGAGGGTGATACGTTTTTTCTGAAAGCTGTTTTGGAGGGGCGGAGGCTCTTTTTCAAGTCCAACTGGTGGCTAATATAATGCACCCTAATTGGTCACTATGCCTAGCAAATTTGTATAGGGCACAGTCTGATTGGAGGATTCAAATAAGACATGTGTTTACAACTCATGTGAGAGTGTGATAAGATAAAAAATTGCCAGCCCTTTGAAATGGAAAAATATTTACACCAACACCAACACCAACAGGGAAGCTAGGAATGTGTGATGCTGAAACACACTCATTGGTTTACATACATTCCCATCTAACTAATATATATTTCTAACTACAATATTTTTTCACATGGGTTAATGGAGATTTCTCATAATTTCATTATATAATTTGGGAAATGTGTATTTTTTGCAATGACCTTCTGTGGGCACCTTGGTTCAGTTGCCAATGTCTTAAAAAGATGGTGCAACATGCCCAAGATGCTTGATGCTACACTTCAGCCACTGCTTTGGCTCGTGGGTATGGATGGTGCTCATCTCCTGATAGCTGCATTTGAATAGCCTCTGTCTCTCACTTTAGGTCTCCCAGACATGTTAATGTAGAGGATTATTCTTTACTTTAATTAACAGCTGTAGAAAGACATAGATGAAAGATATGATGCTTTGGTGTGAGAAAAAGCTGTGGTACTTTGAAGGACTAAACTGTCATAATAAGTAATGCTCCCCTGCAGACAAAGGAAATCTTTTGCAGTGTTGGCAGCTACTTTTAGCTCTACTTTTGATAACATAAAACAAAATTAAAAGACCCTAACAAAATTAAAAACAGAGTGAAAATAACAAAACAAAAACTAGAAAAATTCCCCAAACCAATCCTACAGCAAATAACAACAACTTTATTTTATAAGCTTAAACATAAAAAAATGATGCAAATGCAAAGTAAAATTTTAATGAAGGCAACCAACAAATTGCCCATAAATAAAACAAAAAAAGAGAGACTGTAGCAAAGCAACAAAAGTTGTTGCAGACACACACAAAAAAAGAATAAAAAAGGAGTTCTAAAAAACAAAATATGAAAAAATAATCCAGGTGTGCTTACACTCCACTGTTCCTAGCCTCACAAGCTGCGATTCACTGCAATGAATCAGTAGAAATATACAACAGAAATAAGGATAGCACTGTATATACCACATGACATATTACACCACACTATTAACTTCTCTCTTCCTGTAATATGGTCATCTGTCCCTCTCTATCACAAAACTTCAGCATGCTGACATGTTGGATATTGCGTTTGAACATATTTTACATATTTACTCAGACATGTTTAAAGTATTGCACTCTGATATTTGATGTGTACCCTTTTTCAGCCAGAAAGTGGTAAGGACCTGTCTGGAACCTTGGAATTGGTTTATTATTTATCTGTCAAAACAGACTTGAATAGCAGAACTCTAAGTTATATATAAAGCTGAATGAGTGATGTGAAGGAATCAAAAGAGGAACACACATTGCTTCTCCTCTCCTAGTAGAGGGGACGTCATCTAGATCATAATTGTATACAAACAGTAAAAAATATACACACCTTGATGCAAAATAATAGTGTGTGTACAGTATGTCTTACTAGTCTTTAAGCTTTCAAAAAATGTTCACATAAAACTGACCAACCCCGCTATAGTTTCTTATTAAAAGGCTGTGAACGTGGAAACTTTAAACGTTGTTCTCTCGAGGCCTTGTTAAAATTGTGGCCTCTGCACTCTCAGCCCCTACACGACTACCTTTGTACACTAACTTGCGGTAAGGACTAATGATGGACAGTTATTTACTAGAAAATTCATTTTTATTCAAGACAAGTATGCTATGTATGGTTTAGACTTAAAGTTATGTTAAAGGTAATTTTCCTCTTTTTTCCAATGAGGTTAAGTCGGTAAAAATCTCTTCTCAGGAAACCTGTTTTCCAATTATAGAATATACAACTGCAGTTCAGATTTGGATTGTAAGTGAATTACTTTGACCGCTTTAAGTATATATATATATATATATATATATATATATATATATATATATATATATATATATAAACAGGCACAGTATTCCTGCAATCATTCTATGGGCTACCTAGCTGCAGTTTATAGGAATATGTTTTGTTATGTTATGAACAAAAAAGTATTGGGTCTAACAAAAGTAAGCAAGACTAGCATTTCAGATTTTTTTTTTTTTACCAAAAACGTTAGAAGATGTGAAAGGTATAAGTTCATGGCTTCTTCAACCATTTTATGACTAGTGTCAGTATTCATTGGCTGGAAAGAACAAAACACTCCTGCGCTAGAGTCAGCTGATTGTGCAGTGTCACAGGTGACTGGTCAAAACGTGGATAATCTCATAGATGCTTTGCTGCCCTCTAGGAGGGTGCACTGGCCTAGTGCATTATCCAACAGATTTATTAAAAGATATGAATAAAATCTCAAATATGTCTACTCATAAACATAAGTTAAAAACACACCCGTCAGGCCACATGTATGGCTATCTCAGTTGCTAGAATCACGAAACCTGGGAGTGGGGGGTCTCAGGCCTCAGGCTGACACGTTTCAAAGGACTGGCCTTCTTCTTCAGGGTCTAGCTTGAAATGGCTTAATTCGCAGTACTTATACCCTACAGCCACACTCATGATGTGAGAACCATGCACCCTCCCATGAGAGGGAATGAGGGAGGACTAAGAGGTGAAGTGAAGTGCACCAATGCACAAACCACTAGTGTTGCTCACGAATATTCGCATTGCGAATATTCGACTCGAATATAGCATATTCGAGAAATCGCGCTATATTTCGAATTTCGCGGTGAATATTCGCAATTCCGAATATTCGCATTTTTTCAATTTGATTTTTAAAACAGATCACATCCTATCGACGTCTAAAAGCATTGCTGGTATGATTAGGGACCCTGGGCCGAGTAGCTAAGCTGAGGCGATCCTTTTATGTTGCCAAATTGAAAAAAAAAAATTGCGATTTTTCGCTATTGCGAATGCGAAAATGATTGCGAATTTTCGATAACTGTGGTAGGAGAACTCTGATTGTCTCTGATGCAAAAGGGGGGGGCTTTGTGTATGTGTATGTTATGAATATTTGTATGTTTGATATTATTATTTTTTGTAAGAAGGAAAAAATTGCGCATACCTTAAAAAAGGGGAGAATACAGCAGCAACTCAAAAATCTTATACAACATAAATTAATACAAGACAGAAAATGGAGTCGCTCTACAAGAATAAAAAATATGTCTAGTGACAAGACATGTGGGCAAATTATAAAATAAGCAAGCGCAAATAACTTGTGAAATACACAGTGAAACAAATATATAAAGAAATATAGTCCCAATAATAGAAAAATAATCTTTCATAAAAATGTCTGATATGTGAAGTGAAAAAAAGTCCAAAGCATGCAGCATGAACGTGTTCAATCTTCAAGGTGTTTGATTGACAAATGGCTGTGACAGATGGATAGAGTAAAGAATCACCACCAATGCAAAACACTTTTTATTTTCTATTGTAAAATATCACGAATATTCTGAGCCAATCAGAGTGCTCCTTCCGCATTTGCCGAATATTCGCAATTATTTTGTATTGTAAAATATCAAGAATATTCTGAGCCAATCAGAGTGCTCCTTCCGCATTTGCCGAATATTCGCAATTATTTTGTATTGTAAAATATCAAGAATATTCTGAGCCAATCAGAGTGCTCCTTCTGCATTTGCCGAATATTCGCAATTATTTTGTATTGTAAAATATCAAGAATATTCTGAGCCAATCAGAGTGCTCCTTCCGCATTTGCCGAATATTCGCAATTATTTTGTATTGTAAAATATCACGAATATTCTGAGCCAATCAGAGTGCTCCTACAGCATTTGTCGAAATTGCGCAATAAATATCGCATTCGCATGTTGCGATATTTCGATAAAATATCACGAATATTCTGAGCCAATCAGAGCGCTCCTCCAGCATTTCTCGAAATTGCGCAATAAATATCGCATTCGCATGTTGCGATATTTCGATAAAATATCACGAATATTCTGAGCCAATCAGAGTGCTCCTACCGCAGTTATCAAAAAATCGCAATTATTTTCGCATTCGCAATAGCGAAAAATCGCAATTATTTACTTTCGATAAAATATCACGAATATTCGAATTTAGCGAATATATCTCGAATATTCGAATATATATTCGAGATATATCGCGAAATCGAATATGGCATATTCTGCTCAACACTACAAACCACATGGACACCACAAAAATACAAAAACACACACAAGGTGAAGAACAAATGCACATGCTGCATTATGATACCTAACAGTCAAAATCATCACATCTGTACTACACTCCAAACACTAGTGATAAGTTACTACATCATTAAAAGAGAAGTAAAGGATTGTTTTTTTAAGAATCATAGTTACCTCGGTGGATACAGCATTTCCCCACGGCGCCTTTACACTGAGAACTGTGCGATCGAACATTGATGCTTGCTCGGTTTTCAGAGCTGCATGAGCAGAAAGCTGTAGACAATCAGTCACAGCTTTCTTCTCTTCCCCCTCCTTGCTCATTGGAGCACTGAGCTGTGGAGGGTGTGGGGCAGCCAGCTCAGTCTCTCAGCGGCTCGCGGCTCTCTGCTGAAAATGGGTCACAGTAGTGCAAAACAAACTGCACTCCTGTGATCCATAGGAGAAGTTAAGCCAAACTTGCTTTGGCTGGACTTCTTCTTTAATTAGCAAAGAGCTAAGGGGTCCAGAGATGTTAGCTGTATTTTGAACATAGTATCACTGTATGTGCACTTATCACCAACAATGCAAGTGGCTCAATAGGAGGAAAGGAATGCAGAGCACTTATTTGCTGTGAGATCGAAGTGTGGGAGTCACTGGGGTGTTTGCTGGAATAACACAGCATGGTTCTGCTGTGTGAAACACACGTCTTGCCAAAAAAAACCTTGGTAGAGACCAACATGTAGAGGTCAAAGCTCTGTAATTTCAGGAAAAAAAAAAAACAGTAAAACACAAATGTCACATGGGTTTGCGGGATATTTGTACTGTCCTGGTGTTTTTGGGCCACTGATTTGGGTTATTTTCACCAAAAGAAATGTAGCAGAATACAGTTTTGCCTATATTTATACACAGTCAGAATTTACGACAAGAAAAGTCCAATGTAAGCTTTTGGTCGGAAATTCCGACCATGTGTAGGCTTCATCTGACTTTTCCTGTGGTAATCTCCGCCAACAAAAATTTGAGAGCTGGTTCTCAAATTTTCAGACGGAAAAAATTCCAATTGGAAATTCCGATCGTCTGTAGCAATTCCGATGTGCAAAATTCTGACGGATACTCTGAAACAATTTGACACATGCTCGGAAGCATTGAACTTAATTTTCTCGGCTTGTCATAGTGTTGTGCATCACGGCGTTCTTGACGGCCGAAAGTTCAGAGAACCTTTGTGTGACCATGTGAATGCAAGCCAGGCTTGAGCGGAATTCTGTCAAAAAAACATCCAAGGTTTTTCCGATGGAAAATCCAATCATGTGCACGTGGCATTAGAGGTTAAATCTGGTAAATATCATCAGATATCAGAGATCAAATTTTTTATACAAAGAAAAAAAATTATAGACTGTTTTGTGGATTTTCTGACAGACGTATAATATATTATGTATGACAGACTCCCTTTCCATAGGTAGGTGATTTGATAAAAGCTATCTGCTCTTGCTGTCACTTATGCTGGCATAAGATATATTTATACAAAAATAATGTCTTCCTTCAAAAACAAAAATCATTTTAAGAACGTTTGTTAAATTTTCTAATCATTAGTGGGGTTAAATTGATGTTAGTTTTTGACCACAGTGACAGTGTATGTGATTTTCATTTAGAAATTACATTCATTAAAAACTGAATGTTAAAAGCAAGTGAAATTTTCAAACGACATTCTTTCATTCAGCGAATGTACAAAGATTATTTGTATGAATATTCTCATCTGAAAATTGATACGTATATGGCCGGAATAAGGCTCGGTTCACACCTATGCAGTTTTCTTTTGATCTGATTCTGCAGTGCTTTCTGATGTGCGTTTTTGCTGTGATTTCCGTTTTTAATTTGTTATGTTTTGTTTTGCTCAATTTGTTGTTTGGCATTTTAAAAAACACAAATTTGGGCAAAAACGCACTACATTATTGGACAGACTGACATACACATAGACAGAATGTCAACCATTTATTTTTTTTGAACCAGCAAATGTGTCCCAACATTCTGCCCATGTTTATGAGGCTTTAGTCAAGACCAAGAGCTGCCTGTGACATGCTCTCAAATAATAACGGGCCTGATTTACCCAGTGTAATGTTTAAAATGTTCAATAATGTGTAGGAAAATCTATCATTTGCCATTCCCTAGCATGTGATTAGATATTAGGAAAAACACATGTGTGCATTTAACTTCACTTTACCTGGTTTAACAATTTAGGTAATCTAGACCACAAAAACTACAGAAAAATGGGGATTATACATTTATTACAACATGTTTCTTCATTTATACTACTAAATTTAGTAGTCAATTTTTTTTTCCAAACAAAGTTTTTTTTAAATAAAGTTTTTTTAGTACATACAGTATATGAATATGACCATCATATAGTCACATATTTTCACAGTTGGTGTATTTGTGGAAAACAGCTTAGAAAGTATTACAATCGAAGCAAGATATTAGTCGTCAATGTGTGAAGATAATGATGACAATGTTAATCGCATAACAGACAATAAGTAACATAAAAACTTGTGTGGATCCCAGAACATATACAGTAATAAGGAGAATATTTGAAGAAACCAGAAGAAAGGGGGAAAAAAAGTAAATACAGGGGGATGGGGGGTGGGGGAGGAGGGATTGGTATAGGTATAAATAGTGCACAAAAAACGATTTAATACAATTGCGCAATAAGAATTTATTGATTGGCTTGCGCAAAATTTATAGCGTTTACAAAATAGGGGATAGTTTTATGGCATTTTTATTAATATATATTTTTTTACTACTAATGGCGGTGATCAGCGTTTTTTTTTCATCACTGCGACATTATGGCGGACACATCGAACAATTTTGACACATTTTTGGGACCATTGTCATTTTTACAGCGAAAAGTGCTATAAAAATGCACTGATTACGATGAAAATGCTCAGTCAGTGCACGCTTGTGAACCACCCCTGGGTTCTATAATGATACCAGGATCCTGGGCTTCCCATGCAGTATCTCGGGAATAAAAAGCCTTGATAGTGTGATATCGATTTAAACATTTTATTAAACAGATAAGAACAAACCCCCAGTGGGGTACTCACATGTACCAGGTGTGTTAGTGCACCACTCTGTGTATGGCATAAAATATCACAGCGGCTGGTTTTGGAATGGTGTAGGTTTCCTCCTAAGCAGGTAAACTGGCTGTCGTGTCGTCCTGGTGTTTATTTTTTTATTATGTAGAGGTATTGTTGCTATGGCCTTTTTTATGTTTGCAGTTTTCAGATTTACTGAATCCTTCAAATAGGATGAAAATGATAATGGTTAAGTAAATATGGGCACATATTCTGAAGTCTATTGCCGCGTACACACGGTTGGAATTTCCGACAACAAATGTTCGATGTGAGTTTGTTATCGGAAAATCCGACCGTGTGTATGCTCCATCGGACATTTGCTGTCAGAATTTCCGACAACAAACATTTGAGAGCTGGTTCTCAATTTTTCCAACAACAAATATTCCGACTGTGTCTACACAATTCCAGGCACAAAAATCCTGTGCAAGCTCGGAATCAATTTGACGCATTCTCCGAATGATTGAACTTCATTTTTCTCGGCTCGTTGTAGTGTTGTAAGTCACCGCGTTCTTGACAATCGGAATTTGCGACAACATTTGTGTGACCGTGTGTATGCAAGACAAGTTTGAGCGAACATCCGTCGGAAAAAAAAAACCACATACATCTGGTGGATCAGATGACAGTCCTATGAAAACAGGCAGGATGTCTGTTTAAATTTAACTGAGCAATAGAGAATAGAGCTGCGTGTGTCCGTTTATGTACTGCATCAGCATAATGGATACGGACCCATCATCCACCTGCTCAACGGGGATCAGCGGAGAGATCCTCTGCTAAGCGGGGGATCTGCTGGCAGGGGGCCTAAATAGTATCCCATACTTTATTTCTTCTGCAATAATAGAATTTATGTTTTATTGACAAGAAATTAAATGATTGAATAGAATTTTTTCTTTTGTATAAAATTGTATTTTAACCTGCCTGGCGGTATTCCCGAGTCTGACTCGGGGTTAGATATTCCTGCTGCGAGCGGTAACCCCGAGTCAGACTCGGGCTTGCCTCGCTAGATCCACAGGCTTGGTTTACTTACCTTGTCCCTGGATCCAGCGATGTCACCGCGCTGTGTGAGCGAGCGGGACCTCGCTCGATTCACACAGTGTCCTCCTGTGCCGCCGATCTCCGTTCCCTGCGACGTTACGACGCACGGGGATGGAGAACAGCGCCAAATTCAAAAAAGTAAACAAACACTTTACATACAGTATACTGTAATCTTATAGATTACAGTACTGTATGTAAAAAAAACACACCCCCCTTGTCCCTAGTGGTCTGTCCTGTGTCATGCATGTCATTTTATATAATAAAAACGTTTCTTTCTCCCTGCAAACTGTAGATTGTCCATAGCAACCAAAAGTGTCCCTTTATGTCAAAAATAGTTTTAGATCAGCTAGAAAACAGCGATAATAAATTATAATCACTTGCAGAATTGTGCGATAGCGATTTGTGGGGAAATTCGTCATAAAAAAAAAAAATAATGACAGCGACAATTCTGCAACTGAGCAAATTTCAGTGATTTTGATTTGATTACATTATTGAATAATTGTTATTATAATTATATTATTATTTGTTATAATTATTTATAATTATTTATTATATTATAATTTATAATTTTGTTTTTAAAAAAATGTCATACCCGGGATGCCTATTAGAATCTTGTTTGGTCAGATTTAAGTGAGTTATTCCTAAAAATTACAGACCTACAGTATAAAACGCCAAATTTCCTTGCAAATAATGGTATGGCTTTCAGCAAGTTTTTTCTGAAAGAATCATACCGCCAGGGAGGTTAAGATTGAATTTTTATCTAATTTACACTTGTGGTTTACTTTGTAGGTTAATTTATACTTATTCACTAGCTTAGTCTGCCTGAGGCCCCGTACACACGTCCGAGAAACTCAACGGGCAAAACACATCGTTTTGCTCGTCGAGTTCCTTGTGAAGCCGCCGAGGATCTCGGCGAGCCAAGTTTCCTCATTGACTAACGAGGAAATAGAGAACATGTTCTCTATTTGGCTTGACGAGTTCCTCGTCGGTTTCCTCGGCCAAAAGTGTACACACGGCCGGGTTTCTCGGTCGTGTGTACGGGGCCTCAGATCTGCTTCTTACTAGGGGGCTGTAAGCTCTTTCGGTCAGTTCAGTGGTTTATTGTACACTGGTATCAGTTATCATCTATACAATTTTATCCTTCTAAATAGTATCCCATCCTTTCTTTCCTCTCAAATAAAAGGATTTTATGTTTTATTGACAGGAAGATAAATGCTTGGATAGAATTTGGCTTTTGTGGTAGTTAAATACAATATTTTAGGCTGCAGCAGGTGTCTTTAATCTCTCTGCATAATAACTTTAGGTTCATGCTTCACTTCTCTAGCATTATACAGCACAGATTTGATCTTCAATAAACACACATACTTTTTCTCACTTGTGATAAAGATGCCCTTTAGATAATGTCAGCATATGAAACCGTTTGAGCAAACAACTTTTTTTTTTATCAAAAGCATGTTTTAGCAGTTTAAATCATTAATAAGAGGTGCAATGGGCTATTGTGAATCAAATAAAACAACTAAAAAACAATAATGAATAGAAATCCAGAGGCCCCCTACAACATAACAACATGTATATCTTTATCACATTGCCATTACTGCCAATGAAACAGACATGCAGGATTTATTTTTATTTTTTATCTTTATTTCATTTTCAATAAAAAAGCATCAAAAAATCCACACATTTCATCAATGACAATTTCTCAAAACATATAAAATCCCCTGAATCTTTCTACCTGTCCCTCCTCTCTACTACTAAGGTATTCCATTTTACAAATATAGTCTATTCTTTCTAACCATTCTTTTATGTTTTGTTTTCCTGAGTTTAATAAAAAAAAATTGTATTAGTTCTTTTGCTCCATTACATAAATATGGGATCGTGGTTCTCCTGTAGTGTTTTTTTTTTTTTTTTGTATTAGTATTGTGGAAGAAACAAGTCCATGGGTCATTTAGTATACTCTTTTATTTTTGGGAATTCCCACCAGATATAAGTCATAGTACCTATCCGATTACAGACTCTCCAACACAGTAGAGATTTATCTTGTTGGTATTTTTGGGCTTTCTCTGGCATTATATACTATCTTACTAAGCACTTATAGTTCATTTCTATTATGGTTATATCAGTTGCATAATCATAGACCGCTCCAATTCTTTTTCCCACTTATTGCTCTTCCACATGTGTGTACAGCTCCTGTTCCCATTCTCCAATGAATGGGTGTATCCTCAGTCCCTCCAACGCCATAAAAATACTATAGATCCAAGATACCCCATGTTTCACTGGCGTCTGTACACTACATAGTTGTTCTATTGGGTTACACTTCCTTCCATCTCTAATTGGCTGTGGTAATGCATTTACAAAGGGTTTTAGCTGTAGCTATCCCCATTCATTGATCATCTGTTCACCACTGTGTATTTTCTGTCTTAACCCATCTTTTTTTCACTTTTTGTGTTTACCCATTCTATCATACGTGCTATTATTACCGCTTTATAATATCTTATTATATTTGGTGTTGCCAACCCCGACTACGCCGGCCCAGCGCGGAGAGGCAGTTAGGTGATGCAAGATTTTTTTTTGTGTAAGATGCCCCAGCGGGGCGGATTTTAGACGGCGTAAGGCCAAATGGGAGTCACCCTATGCTAATGAAGTGCCGCCCGTGGCGCAGGGGTCACGCCGAGGCGCATCTTAGACCGCGCATGCGCAGTGACCTCCAGGGGTAAATGCCCCAATATGCACATGCTCAGAACTGTGCCCCGGCATGACCCCTGAGCTCCGCCGGCCCACTGCCAACGCCCAGTCCATAAATCAGCCCAGACTTCCGCCCTACAGGTGCAAATGTACCCAAGCATTTTTTTTGTCCTGCTATTGTGTGCTGGGGCAGTAGTTATGGCTGATGAGGATTCCTCAGGTGGGCGGATGACCAATTTCAGCCCTGAGGAGAGGGCTGTAATTATCGAGGGCCTCTCCCAACATGGGGACCGCCTCTATGGGCCACAGAGTGCCTACACTGGAAAGGCTGACAAAGCACGAATTATTGCGGATATTACAACCCAGGTCAATGCTTTGGGGGTGGCGGAGAGGGAGCCCAAGCACATTCGCAAGAAAATCAATGATCTGCATCGATTAGTAAAAGAAAAATTGGTGGCCAAAAGAAAGCATGCAAGTGGATCAGGAGGAGGACCAGCCAAAAGGATCACCTTGACATCGGAGGACCTTGTCGTGGCCAGGTTCCTGGCTAGGGAGCTGGTGGAGGGCCTGGAGGGCTTTGATTCTGGGGATCAGCCCTTGAGGAGAGGTAAGTGTGTTTTATCTTCTTTCGGGTGTGTTGCATGTGTGTGTGTGTGTGGGGGGGGGGAACAAGTGTCAAGTGTGTGGGTCCACCAACATCTGAATGTTTTGTGTCCTCCACAGATGTGCAGGATGGAGCTGGGCCATCATCCGCTGCAGACCGACCCACCACATCCAGGGTGGAGACTGCCCCTACATCTGTGCTGGAGGAAGTGGAGGAGGAGCAGGTCGTGTTAGAGGAGGAGACTCTTTATTTATTGGTGGACACCCCCATTCCTTCCCCCTCCCAAACCTCCCCCCTCATGAGAGTTTCCCCCTCAGGGCTCTCAATCCCTCTCAGGGATTCCCCATCTAGGGACGCCAGCCCCTCCAGGGCCAGCCCCTCACGGGACACCAGCCCCTCCAGGGCCAGCCCCTCACGGGACACCAGCCCTCCAGGGCCAGCCCCTCATGGGACACCAGCCCCTCCAGGGCCAGCCCCTCACGGGACACCAGCCCCTCCAGGGCCAGCCCCTCACGGGACACCAGCCCACCAGGGCCAGCCCCTCCAGCCGGCCTCAAGCCGCTCCTGCTCCGAGGAAGGCTTTAAAAAAAACGAGGGGAGTCCCTGATCAGCTGGAGGTCAATCTGGCAAGGGACCAAACCAGACAGACCCGCCACATTGGGACTCTTGCAGGGGATCTGACATGGGTCGCAGCTAGCCTGGCGTCCTCTGCCGAGAGCCAGGCTGCCTGCACTGTGGCAGTGAAGGAGGCCGTTACGCAGCAGGCTGGGCAGAGTCGGCTCATAAACGAGAGCCTGCAGGACGTTGTGGGTAACAGGGCAGCCCTTCTGTCCTGTCTGGGGGACCTGCAAGACACAACATCTGAGCTGGTTGCTGAGGTCCGGAGCCTGGCAGGTGCTGTCAGAGAGGAGGGGAGGCTGACACGGCGCCAGCAGCGCAGCAATATCACCCGCCGGCTGCGGATGCAGGCTGCCACCAATAGCTACCTCCACCGGCTAGCCGTGGCAATGGAGGGCAGGCAGGCAGCTATGGAGAGACTGGGGGAGGTTCCACCACCAGCCCCCCCAGCTCCACCAGCCCCCCCAGCCCCGGCTCGCACCAGGCAACAGCGCCCCAAAACCCTAGGGACAAGAAAGAGCCCACACCAGGGCCGTTGATTTTTTTGGCTATTTTTTTTCTACTCAGGTTATGAGTATTTTTCGTTGATATCCCTGCACACGGGGAGTAGTGCAGGTTACAGTGTGACTGGTGTGTGAATGTAGGGGGGTGACACTCCTGCCAGTAAGGTTTGTCACCCTCAGTCGTTGGGGAGAAGTGATCCCCACGACCCGTGTGAAAGGTGTATGAATGGACAGCAATATAATTGGAGCCTTGGCGCGGCGTTGCTGCTCCCTAGTACCATGGGGGGTACTTCTGTCTAATCCAATTCATTGTGGATGTGGGGTGTGTGTGCTAGGGACCACAGTGGTGTGCATGCGTGCATTCTCATTGTGCCATGATTAATGTAGGTGTTTAACATGAAAATAAGCCGAACACGAGGCGTGTCCTGAGTGCTCTTCCATCAGCAGACGGGGTAGCCTCTGGCAGGGGGGGACTGTGTGGTTGGGGGGTCAGGTCATCACGTATGTCAATCTCCAGGCCCCTTCTCATGGCGAAGTTGTGCAGAATGCAACATGCACCGATGATCTGGAACACAAAGTCTGGGGAATACAACAGGGTACCCCCAGACTTATCCAGGCACCGGAAACGGGACTTTAGGAGGCCAAATGTGCGTTCCACCACTCCACGGGTACGTGCGTGTGCTTCATTGTATCTTCTCTCTCCTGGGGTTTGGGGGTTCCGGAATGGGGTCATTAGATGAGGTCCAAGTGCATATGCCGCGTCACCTGGAAGGGAAAAGACAGGAGGATGTTAATCATGCATGTGCCCCTTGTGATGTCTGCATCATGGGGGGGGACAGTCATACCTGACACCCATGTCACTCACCAACCAGCCAGTTGTCCCCATACACGTTCTGCTCGAATTCTGTTGGGATGTTGCTTTGACGGAATATGAAGCTGTCATGGCTGGATCCTGGGTGTTTGGCACGGACGTGCCATATGAGGCATTGGGCATCGGCTATCACCTGGACATTGATGGAATGCCAATGCTTCCTATTGCAGTATATGTGCTCCATGTCACGGGGGGGGGCTGTAGTGCCACATGGGTGCAATCAATGGCCCCCACTGTGCGTGGGAATCTGGCAATTTGGTAGAAATCTGTCATTGTCTTCATCCGATGGACCTCCTGGGTGGGTTTTATGAATTGGTTGGCCATGCGTCTCAGGATTGCAGGGACAACCTGGTGCACACATCTGCTCATGGTGGATTGTGACATCCCAGCCGACAATCCACTTGTGCGCTGAAAAGATCCAGTGGCCAGGAAATGCAGTGTTGCCAGGACCTTCACCAGTGGCTGCACTGCTTGTGTGCGGTGTGTCTTGCTGGTGAGGTCATCCTGCAGGGTTCTGGTTATTTCCAGGATGACTTCACAGCTGAATCTGTAGATGCGATACACCTCCAATTCCCCCATGTCAAAGACGTCAATGCGCGTGCGGAATATCCTCTCCCGTGCCCTCCTACGTGCCCATCGACGCAATAGTACAAGGACCACGGCTGCCCCTGGCATGTTGGCACACAGATGTGTTGTCCAGCAAGTGTTGTTGCTAAGGTCGTCTGTAACGCTGCTGCTTTAGCTGCTCTCCAGCTGACCTGTGCAAGTCTGGTGAAAAGTTACCCCTGCTTTTATGAGGGGTAACTTGGCGCCGGAATTTCCAGTTACGCGCACCGGGAGTAGCCTGTGCCGGTCAGTCGTAATTTGGTGAATCGGCCCAACAACCTAATTTGCATATTTAAAACACAAAAACCATGGCCGCGCCAGATCCGACCAGCGTAAATCTGCGCCAACGCCGCGCCGGCGTTGAAATGTTACACCGAGGCGAAGAAGTCTATTTGGAGGCGTAATCTGGTTCTCTGGGTACGGCGCAGCGATCCGCCGGCGCAAATCTGCACTTACGCCGCGCATCTAAAAAATAAACGGTGTAAGTGCTACATGAATCTGCCCCCCTGTGTTTTTTCCCTCTACTTATTAATGCAAATTGTACTCCAGGCTTTTTATCTTGCCGTATATATTTTAGGATCATGGGGCCAGATCCACAGCCAGAGCGGCAAATTAAGTTACTCAAAACTTATGTCATTTAAGTTACGGCGCCCTAAGTTGGTGTCGTAATTGCCGTATCCACAGCGCATTTGCGCACAAAATTGCGCTTGCGTAACTTAGATTCCGAGGCGTAAGGCGGGGTTATTGCAAGTGGGAATGAAGTGGGCGTGCTTCATTGTAATGAGCCGTGACCCCATGCAAATGAAGGGCCGGCCGTACTGCGCATGCGCGCACGAATCTGCTTCTCACTGGGCATGTGCAGAACTTTGCTCGGAGCAATCAGTGAGATAGGTAAAAGGCTAAGCGTACTTAGTTTGAGGATCGCCCTGTGTATAAATAGCCCCAGTCAAACACACTTCCCTTGCAAAAGTATTTCCCTGTGTTACCCTTCCTAGAGCAAGTTGCTTCTGCTCTGAATGTTTGTCGGTGTTTGTTGGTGAGTTGTGTGTGATAGAGAAGTTTTGGAGGAGTATTAGATAGTAGTTGGTGTTTGTTTCTGCTAAGTGTATTTTCTGTTTGTTTTTTTCTGAGTGTATTTTTTTTTTTTTGGATTGTATTTTGTGTTTGTTTTTTGCGTGTTTGTTTTTGAATTTGTAGTAGCAGTCTGCTTGTGTGTTTTGCTTTTTGTGTGTTTCTTCTGTGAGTGTTTTTGTTTGTTTGTTGTGTGTGTATTTTTGTTTGTTTGTCCTGTGAGTTTCTTGTTGCCGAGTGGTGGCTGTGATGGCACCCAAGCGCAGGAAGCTCAATTTTAATCAGGTTGAGAAGCAAATCCTTGCTAGGTCCATCGTCCTATATGGGCGCTATTTACATGGGCCAGAACACCTCCCCGGCCCAGAGGAAGGCGATATTAAAAAAGGTTACGGATCAGATCAATGCGGGGGGGGGAGACGAGGACCCCCGCTGGCATACAAAAAAAGATAAACAATCTAAAGAGCGTGGTCCGGAACAAGGTGGCTAAGATCAATGCCCATGCCAGGGGCACTGGAGGAGGGGGACCCTGCCCCATACGTGAGGAGGAATGGGCAGTGGCCCGGTGTTTCCAGCCAGAGCAGGTGGTGGGCCTGCATGGCTATCAAACAGGTTCTCCTGTGAGGACAGGTACGTTTTTGGTTTTTCTATCTTGTGATTATCATGTGTGGGTGGGGGAAGGGAAGATGTGCCAAGTGTGTGGATCCTCAAACCTGTGATTGTTTTGTGTCCTCCACAGATGACCAGGAGATTGCAGGCCCATCAGGCCAGGAGGTTGCTGGCCCATCAGGCCAGGCTGCTGCACCACCCCAAGTACAAGAGGCTGCTGAGGATTCCCCAGGGGAGGGGCCAAACCTCCCCTCATGAGGAGGTTGAGGGGAAGGAGGATGAGGGGGAGGAGGATGAGGGGGTGGAGGAAGAAGATCTTCAAATTGGCCGGGAAGTCCTTTTGGCCTCAGATATGATGACCTTTGAGGCTACCCCTGAGCCTACCCCAGAGGCTGGCAGCAGTCAGGCCACCATCAGGGGTAGACCCTCCCACTCCTCCCCCAACAGGCCGCAACCCACAAGGGTCACTCTCCCCCCTCCTCCCAGGCCACAAGCCTCAGGGGCAGGCAGGATGTCAACCCAGGAGACCAGGGGGGTGGCCGAGCATCTGCCGGCCAGTCTTCAGAAGGACAATGCCCGGCAGACCCGCACTCTGGGTCAGATAAAAGTCACTCTGACCCAGATGGAGCACAGCCTGGGTGCAATGAAGGAGTCACTCGGTGATGGGGCCACAAACTCATTGGCGGTCATCACATGTTTGTGGGGCCTGAAGACCGCCACAACAGGCGTGGCCCAGGAGGTGACTGCCCTGACCCAGGCTGTGCAGGACAATACCTGGGCTGTCCAGGACAATACCCGGGCTGGCCAGGCCAATACGGCTGCCGTCACTGTCTGTCTGACAAGGATAGCAGTGGCCTTGGAGGGCAGGCCAGCAGGAGGACAGACACCAGGGGAGGCTCCTCCTTCCCGTGCTCACCCACCCCCCCATGAAGATACTCCCTCCCCTGCTAACACCCCCCCATGAAGATACTCCCTCCCCTGCTAACACCCCCCCATGAAGATTCTCCAGTTGGCCGTGCCTGTGTCCGTGCCCGTGGGCAGCCCAGACGGAGCAAACGCCGCCAAAATTAATTTGCAGGGGTACTTTTGATTTTTGATTTTTTGGATTTTTTTTTATATTTTTATGATTTTGTTTTGTATACTGTACTTATGATTTGGTTTATGTGTGTGAATGATGTGTGAATGTGGGGGGTGGCATTCCTGATTAAAAAAGGGTGTCACCCTCAGTTTTGGTGGAGAAGGGATCCCCAGGACCAGGGAGAAGTGATCCCAGGTTCCTGAATGGTGTATGAATGCACAGTAACAGAATTGGAGCCGTGGCATGGCGTTACTGCTCCCAAGTACCATTGGGGGGGTACTTGGATCTAATCCAATTAGATGTGCATGTGATATGTCTGTGCTAGGGACCACAGTGGTGTGCATTTATGCATTCTCATTGTGACATAATTAATGTGTGTGTTTACTGTGCAAAGATGCATTCTGCGAGGCGTCTCCTGACTGCTGTTCCCTCAGAAGAGGGGGTACCCTCGGTCACTGAAGTCACTAGTCTAGCTATGCGCATGGATGCCCTTGGCATGTTGGCATACAGATTGTAGTCCAGCAAGTGTGTGTGCTCAGCTCTTCCTTAATGGTGTTGCTTTAGCTGACCATTAGCTACACTTTTATAAAGTGTAACTTTACACATTGAAACTAACAGAAGAGCACAGGGCGTAATCTACGGCGCACACACTTAATTTTGTGGATCGCCCTATCTCCCTCATTTGCATCTTTGCCTATCAAAACAGCGGGGTTTCTAGCATAATTTGCGCACAGAAAAGCGCCGGTGTAATTATTTTAGGTAGGACGGAAAAACAGGATTTTAAGGCGTATCTCGTTTTGAGGATTAGGCGCAAATATACGCGCCGTGTAAATTTCAATTACGCCGCGTATCTCGAGTTAAGTCGGCGCATTTGCTTTGTGGATCTGGCCCATGGTTTTTATTGTTTTAAAAAAAAACTCTCGGGGAGGGCTGTTGGTATCATTTGAAACATATATAATATTTTTAGAAGAATTACCATTTTTAACATATTTATCCTTCCCATCCAGGATAATGGGCATATTGAAGTTTTTCTATTCTCTGCTTTTATATCATTAGGTAGCATAATATAATTGGCTTTATATCGTTTTCCCTGTGAACTTGTCAGTCTAATTCCAAGGTACCTTAAAGGGGTAGTAAAGGCTTGTGTTTTTTCACCTTAATGCATTTTAAGGTGAAAAAACACCTGGCAGTCACTGGCCCCCTGCCCCCCCGTTTAACTTACATGAGCCCCTTCATCTCCTCGGCGCGCCCCCACCGTCCTTCTATTTGATTGGATAGATTGATAGCAGCACAGTCATTGGCTGCCGCTGCTGTCAATCAAATCCAATGACGTGCGGATGCCGGGGGGGATGGGCATACACTCGGTGTCTATGGACGCTGAATGAATAACTCAGGAGTGTGCCAGCAGGGTAACCCCCTCGGGAGATCAGCTTTCCCCTAATATATGCTTTATGTGCTTCCCATATAGTGGCCTTTGCAACCTCATTCAGCAAGAAGTATTGTTCTATTTTGTTTTTTATTATTTTTTCTACTTCTAAATTTGCTATCAGATCTTCATTCAACTTCCATGTACTTGTCCTATTTCCTATCCCTTTAAGCTTCAACTTCTACCACTACTGGAGCATGATCAATATTATCCCAATAGATGTTTTTAGTATAGGTGTTTCCACTATTGCATCCAAGAGTCTATACTTTACCAGTATGTAGTCCAGCCTTGAGTATGTGTCATTCACTGATGAGTGATATGTACAATCTTTTGTACGTGGGTGTTGAGCTCTCCAAACATCCACCAACTGGCATTTGTGTAGTTTTTTCTTTACCAAGTTAGTTGTTTATTTTCATTCCCCAGTACACTAGACAAACTGTCCAATTGGCGGTCCATACAGAAGTTAAAATCACCAGCTAGAATTAGATTGCCTTTCTTAAATTTCAATAATTTACTCAGAATTTCTTTCATATCATTTTTGGGGGTTTTATTAGGGCAATACAGATTTGCCAATGTGCATTACATCCCCTGTCAATTCCCCTTCAGAAAAAGAAACCGCCCCTCTGGATCTACTTTACTATCTTCCAACATAAAGCCGACATCTTTTCCCAGCCCTATTGCCACACTTTTTGCTCTTCTAATTGGGGAGTCACCATAGTAATATTTGTATCTTGAGCTAAATGTGTCT
The DNA here is from genome assembly GCF_905171775.1 of Rana temporaria. Taxonomy (NCBI): domain Eukaryota; kingdom Metazoa; phylum Chordata; class Amphibia; order Anura; family Ranidae; genus Rana; species Rana temporaria. The sequence continues at coordinate 152,969,147 of NC_053490.1, forward strand.
CTTGTAAAAATATCATGTTTGCGGAGTACCTTTTAATTTCCCTTAATACCTTATGTCTTTTCTCTGGGGAATTTATTCCTCTTACTTTTTATGTCAAACAATTCAGAGTTCCCATTGCATACCTTCATCTCCACTTTCCACTATCCCCAGCTACCACTCATGACCCCAGGGGGACAGGGTGGAGGCCCACTCTTCAAGGGGCTAGAAAATGAGGGAGTCTCGTGAGTAGGAGTTCTCCGACACTGTATCCCATCCCCTTATCCCTCCTGTCCCTTCCCTCTGCCCACCCTCCCCAACACCCATACCATTATTTGTATTTTGACCTCCTTCTGGTTTTTGAGCTACTCTATGTTGTACCCCTCTGAGCTCTCCATGCCATCTGCTCTTTTGCCCTGAGGTGGTGTTCTATCTGATGTTTTCACCCAGTCTACTCCCTTTTCCAGTGGGGTGTGGGTTTAGAGCCTGCCAGATATCCAGGCCCTCCATCCAATTGTATCTGTTATTCCCTGCTGCCTCATGCCCCCTCCCCCAAGTCCTATGCCCTTGATTCACTATTTTTTTCTCCTTGTGTTTTTTTTTCTTTGGCATAAGTAACCATTGCTCTTCATCCTGTGTTGTTTTTCCTTTACTCTCAACAGTCCATCCTGGTACATCCAGGATAGATATTTCCAGTTTTTTTTTACAAAATTTGTAGTTATTCTGGGAACCTTAATTTTGCAATGCATCCGTCTTTCTGGCCTACCAAAGAGGCTGGAAAGCCCCAGCTGTATCTTACATCATGATTTTGCATCTGACCCAGTAATGGTTTAAATTGCCTCCTTCTTCTTAAAGTCTCCTGTGATAGGTCTGCAAAGATCTGGAACTTAGTACTTTCAAATTCTAACTGCAGCTTAACTCTCATGTTTCCCCAAATTAAAAAAAGAATCTCCAAAATTCTGAAATATTATGATTACATCTCTTGGGGTCTCCATGGGTATACCTTTTGGTCTTCTGGTTCTAAGTACTCTTTCAAATTTTATCGGCTCAGCTTCTTCTCTACCTATTACTAAAGTTATTAAGTTAAATATTGTCTGTATCTTTCCCATTAAGTCCCATTCTGCTATTGATTCTTCCTTCTTTGACCATTCTTTAAGGCTTCCATTTCTCCTTTCAGTTCTTTTATAATTTGTATATGGTTATCCAATATCTTTTTCGTCTCCTCCACTTACACCAATTAATGCCCCGTATTTTCATCATTTATTTTTTTTAAGAATTTTCTAAAATGGCAAACATGGACGCCATTTATATTTTTGTGGAAAATTGGTCATACAAGTGTTGGTCTTCCTTTTGTCCCATCTCCAGATAACTTTCAGATTCTTGGTCTATTCTTGGCTGTCCGAGTATACTTGTATGAGATCATAATCTACTTTGCCCTCTTTTTTTTCTTTTACATTTACCTGTTTTCTGTGAGTTCCTTGTTGCTTTTCTATTGCTTGCTTTTCAGAGGTTCCTTCTGGGGACACATATTTTTCTATTGGACCTGGGCTTAGGCTTGTTTTGGGTAGTTTTGCCACCGCCGCTCCTCTTGTTTTTCTTCCCCACATGTTGTATATTTCCTACTTATTATCCACTCTCCTTACTTGTCTCCCCCTTTTTTTTGTATCTTTCTTCTGTTATTTTCCACTTCAAGTGTTAACTAATATTGATGTTCTTGCATGTATTCCATTCATTTCAGTCTGAGTAAAAAAAAAAAATAAGGTGGGGGGGGGGGGGGACCAATCACCTCTGTTTCCAGCTTTAATGTATGTGTGTATTCCACTTCTAGTGTCTGGGTATGTGGTGACAGGTAGAGATCTGCTGCTTTCTCAGGCTGACTCCAGGCTGACTTTCCCACTTCTCATTCAGGTTGGGAGGGTAGTTTCCCCCCCAGTGAGCTGCTCCACTTCATCTTCTGCCAGGGCCAGGTCCCTGCATTACCACCAGATCCCATTTCGGCTGGTCAGGCTGCACACTGTCCCACTGAGAGCCCAAGGAATTACTTCCACTCTCCCACCGAGTTCTCCCGCGTGTCACAGAGCACAGCCGAATGTTTCCAACCACACACTCCTCCTGCTTCCGAGTTTGGGTTTTGGCTTCATTCCAGTCTAGTCTCTCCATCCATGCTCGAGCATGTCCACGAGCCAATTATCACCGTTCTGGGTCTCTGTCTCCTCTCCTCCTGACACGGGGTCCCTATTTCAGCCGGGTCATGCTTGAAGGTTTGTGGCAAAAGGGATGAGGCTGGGGGATCAATTATGGCTGTCCCACTCTCTGCGTTGAGGGAATGGGTAAGCCTGGGACTCCTAGCACAAGCTCTCTGCAAGCGCCATGTTTAGGCTCATCCCTCTTGTTTGGTCTAAGGGGCTTTTGGCTGCATAGTGTTATTTAGTGTAAGAATGTGTACTTTAAGGTGTATAGGAGTAGTCTCTAGTTGCCAAAGAAGGTGTTAGGCAGAATCTGGTAAAAAGAGCCTGTGGGGGGTGTGTGGTTTCTTGAACCCCTGGAACCTGCTCAGTGATATTCTTCTTATCTGTCTCCATGTTCACTCCATCTTTCTATGTTCCCTATTTCCAAGATGAACACTGAAACCCTTGTTCAAATATTCTACCAGCTGGTTGAAATGGTGAAGCCTTCTGTCTCCTCCCTCTGTTGATGAAAGTGTAAAATATGCTAGCTGCCCTCAGTCTTCCCCTGCACACTCCATGTGCTAATTCCTTGGGGCTTTCCCATCAGACCCACAGATCCAGGCCTCCAGCTCAAATCTCACTTCCATTAGATCTGCAAGAAGACCAGAGGCCAAGGGTTCAGCTGCTGCTACTGTTGTCCAACTTGATGCCTCATTCTCGGGCTTTGCCTGAAACTAGATGGTCTTAAAGCCCATACTAGAACAAGCATAAAAACAGATGCAACACAGTGCACACATGGACACAGATCCTGGCACCTAATGGCCTATTTAAATCTAAGGCTTCCATTAAATCATCACTGGATGGCATTTCAGCTTATTCTCTGTGATCTGTTACAGCGGGAGCAGAGAGATGACATCATCTCTCACTGTCCACCCTGCATCACCGATCTCCTGCCCTCACTCAGAACTAAATGGACCAGTGCTGCCAGCCTGGTGATGTGGCAATGTGAAAATGGTGGCAGACAGGTGATGTGGCAAGCGTCAATCCACATATGGTAGCAGGTGATGTGACAATCTGCATATGGTGGCAGGTGACGTGGCAATGGATTTTATGGGGGACACCTTGCCAAAACAAACAACGGTGTGGGGCCCCCAAAAATCCATACCGAACCCTTATCCAAGCCTGCAGCCTAGCAGGCCAGCAAAGGGGGTATGAGTGAGTGCCCCTCCCCCAAACCATACCAGGCCACATGCCCTCAATATGTTGATTGGGACAAGGGCCTCTTCCCTACAACCCTAGTCAGTGGTTGTGGGGGTCTGCAGATGGGGGCTTATCGGAAACTGGAAGCCCCCTTTAACAAGGGGCCCTCCAGATCCTGGCTCCCTCCTTATGTGAATAAGTATGGGGTACATAGTAACCCTACCAATTCACTAAAAAAGTTTAAAAAGTGATTTAAGATATAACACAAGTTTTTGACAAGTCTTTTATTTATTTTTTTAAAACGGTCTCCTCGCGAAGGCACCTGCCATCTTTCTGCTCCGCTGCCTGACAGTTCTTAAATAGCTAAGGGGTGGGGCCACCAGGTGACTGTGTGACGTCATTGCCAAGGGAATCCTGGGCCAATGATGTCACAATGGGCAGTTCAATCCAATGATGATGTTGGGTGGCCCCACCCCTTAGCTATTTAAAATCTGTCAGAAAGTGGAGCAGGCAGATGGTGGAGTCCTTCAACGAGACCAGAGATTTCTTTTTCTTTTTTTGGGTCCGGTGGTGTGGCATGCGTCATAATTGATGATGATCTACACCGGGGGACATTTTGATGCATTTTTAAATAAAGGACTTGTCACAAACTTGTGTTATGTCTTTAGTCACTTTTTGGATGAATGGTTAGGGGTATACTCATACTCATTCGCATGGGGGGCAGGATCTATGGGCCCCCTTGTCAAAGGGGGCTTAAAGATTCCAATAAGCCCCCCTGCAGACCCCCACAACCACTCGCCCAGTGCTGTGACCCCCCCTTTCTGGATGCATGAGGAGACGCCATCCAACTAAAAATTGCTGATGCCCGGACCGTAAAGGAGTGAAGCTGCTGTGCTTCTTCCTTACCCCTGCTCTGGCGGCTAGTATATGTGGAGACAGAGGTGTCTGGAGGGCAGTGAGGTGTTGGAGATGGTGATATAGCGGAGCAGATGTGGCATACCCAGGATATCTGCAGGTGACCGGTCAGGTTTGAGAGACATACAGGAGGGAGCTTCTGCCATTGGTGGTGGAGCCCACAGACACCAGGTGAGATGCCAGGTTGGAATGGGGACACCAGGGGAGGAGGAAGAGGCATTTGGAGATGCTAGGGGACGCTCAGTAGTGATCGGTAATGGCCGGAGAGACCTGAGGAAAAACAAAGATCTCCTGAAATGTGGTAGCAGTACTTGCAGCACACCAGGAGAGGGAGAGGTGAGGTGGCCTTTAGTGAGGGGCTGAGGATCTCCCCCCATTACTGCAGAGAACCCGGAGAACAATATATTATCTCTGCCTTACGGATAATTTAACTTGTTTATACAGATGCCATAAAAGATTGGTGACTATTGGTGATTATTGGTAATGATGGAAAAAAATAATTATATATATATATATATATATATATATATATATATATATATATATATCACCACCTCACATATGTACTAAATCAAAGATAATGAGAAGAGAACATCAAAAGTGGAGGAGTAAAAGAACACAAATCAGTAGCAAGTATAATGAGGGGGAGATGGTAAAAGAGAAGAAGCAGTGGCAAAATCCCTATGCACTGGTCCAATAAAAAAAGTATATGACCAAATGCGGTAACAAGGATAAGCAAACAACAGAAAAGAAAAGGGAGATGGTAAGCAAAGAGGAACAACAACGTGATACCCAATTACCAACAAAAACAGAAATGGCAGCCATGTTTGAGGCTTTTTAAGAATTCACTGAAAACAGAAATGGCAATGACCTGGGACATATACTTACAGGGGTAGAGGAAATAGAGAAAAGATTAGATAGCCATACTAAAAGAATTAACACAAGAAATACAAGTCCTAAGAATAAAACAAGAGGAGCAAGCAGAGGGAGGGGGTGGGGGGTGTTGGTCAGGAAGAGGGGGAGGAAAGGGGTGGGTGGGACAATAAGCATGCTAGGAGGAACAGGCCCTCCCTTCTTCCACCTCTTTTTTAAGGAGAGGTTGACTCTCCATAGCATAAATCAGGAAATACCCCCCATTCTTGTCCTCCATTCAGGGAAGACGAGTGAGAAGGAGGAGAAGAATAAAATATAACAGAATTAAAATTATTGACATATAATGTTAGAGGCTTAAATACCCCTGAAAAAGGCATAACATAATGAAAGAAAATAAACAGTATGCAGCGAGTATAGTATTTCCAAAAGAGACCCATATAGCTCAGGTACTATGGAGACTCACTAACAAAATTGCAAGAAGTAAACTATACACTGGCACATGTATATAGGCCAAATAAAAACCTGACAGGGTACTTGATAGAGATCCTGAGAAAACTGATGGATTTTAAGAAGGGTGAATTGATTGTGGCGAGAGACCTGAATTTCTGCATGATGAATCCGAAGGTAGATAGTTTGTCACATGCACAGGGGATAAGGAGACATCCGCTTAAGAGGGTTCAAAAATAATTACATCAGTGTCAAATGGCAGATGCCTGGAGGGTTCAGCACCCTGGGATAAAAGATTATACCTTCTATTCCCCTGTGCATGCAATGTACTCAAGACTGGACTATATAATGATGGACCACAGATTGTTAGAAGTAGTAGGAGAAACATCTATAAGAATACAGACATTATCCGATCATGCTCCAGTAACAATTAAACTAAAAATAAAATAGTAGCCAAAGTAAAAAGGAGTTTGTGGAAGTTGAACAGGGATGTAGTGCGAGATAAGTAAAAATCAATATAAGAAAAGAGTTAGAGTCGTATTTTGAGCTTAATGAAACCTCTGAAGTATCTGAAGACACGATTTGGGAAGCCCATAAAGCCTATATTAGAAGAATATTGATATCTAATGGGGCTAAAAAAAATGAGACGGGCCAGAGAATATACATAGATTCTTAACAAGAATGTATGAATTAGAACGACTACATAAAAAAACAAAAAACAGACAGAGGTGGTAGTAATAAGAGAAGAACTGAAAGAATCAATGGAGCAAGAAACAAGAAAAGTCTTTAACAGAGTGGCAAGGGACAGATATAAATGGGGGTACAAGCCAGGTAAATGTTTAGCAAAGATATTAAAAAATAAAAAAGTCAATTAAAATTTTTTTTTTTTAAAAAGGAGTAATAGTACATACATATAGGCCCAGATTCTCAAAGGGCTTACGACGGCGCAACGCCATGTACGCCGTCGTAAGTCCTAATCTGGGCAGTTGTATCTATGCGACTGATTCTTAGAATCAGTTATGCATAGATATCCATTAGATCCGACAGGCTTGTCCCAGCGTAAAGTTGCCCCTGGGTATATGAGGCGCAATCAATGTTAAGTATGGCCGTCGTTCCCGCGTCGAAATTTATAAATTTACATTGTTTGTGTAAGTCGTCCGTGAATGGGGCTGGACGCCATTTACGTTCACGTCGAAACCAATGACGTCCTAGCGACGTCATTTGGAGCAATGCACCCTGGGATATTTTATGGACGGCGCATGCGCAGTACGTTCGGCGCGGGAACGCGCTTAATTTAAATGCTACATGCCCCCTACCCAGCTAATTTGAATTAGGCGGGCTTGCGACGGGTGATTTACGCTATGCCGCCGCAACTTTACAGGCAAGTTCTTTGTGAATAAAGCACTTGCCTGTAAAACTTGCGGCGGCGTAACGTAGATCAGATACGTTACGCCCGCCCAGTTTTACGCAATTCTACGAGAATCTGGGCCTAAATGTTAGAGGCTTAAATACCCCCAGAAAAAGGCATAAAATAATGAAAGAAAATAAACTGTATGCAGCAAGTATAATATTTCTACAATAGGCTCAGGCAGTAGGACAAAAGAGCACACAAGAAGTAGAAATGAGAGAACTAAAATACAAGAATAGTAAGTGTATAAGGGTGGTGGCGCTGCCAAATGCACAGGTGATTGGCAGAACCTACTGGCCTATGATGAATGGGCCAGTGTAGGCAATGTCTAGTGCACCCCAAAAGGCTATAGTGAGGTGCCCAGCAGATAGAAGGGTCACAGGACCCAATCAACAGATCAGCTGAAGGTATAGCTGTGTGCACCTGTATGGGTAATTAAGTGCACATATATGTACGAACTATGTGCTGATAAGCTGCGTACTGGTGGAATGCTCTGAGTCTATGGTGTGCTCAAAAGATATTGAAATATATTTGGCAAGGAAAGAAACTGAGAATACAATATGCACTATTGACTAAAGATTAGAGTTGAGCGGACACCTGGATGTTCGGGTTCGGACCCGAACTTTGAAAAAAAAGTTCGGGTTCGGGTTCTGGACCGAACTTTGACCCGGACCCGAACCCCATTGAAGTCAATGGGGACCCGGACTTTTGACTACAAAAATGTCTCTAAAAAACGAAGGGAAAGGGCTGGAGGGCTGCAAATGGCAGCCAAATGTCGGGAAGAGCATGGCAAGTACTGTGGAAATAAATGTGGATAGGGAAATAACTCAAAATAACCAAAAAAAAATAAAAATAAAAAATATAATGATTTTGACCTTGGAGGACGAGGTCCATACAGTTTTGTTCAAAATTATTCAACCCCCCAATGCTGTAAAGGGTTTTAGGGAATTCAGTGTACATTTGTAATTTTATTCAGAATGAAATCCTACAATAGGGTGACCAGACATCCCCGGTTTCAGGGGACAGTCCCCGGATTGAGAACACTGTCCCCGGACAAAGTCTGTCCCCGGTTTTGTCCCCAGATTTTGTCACCTTATCCTACAAGGACTTCATAAACAACCATATGCAACTAAAATTATATCAATTGGTTTTGTAATACAGTAGTAAATGCAAAATTCAAGGCAATGGGCACTGTTGAAACGCTACCTGGTCGTGGCAGAAAGAAGATGCTGACTTTTGACTGCTGTGCGCTTACCTGAAGCGTAGAGTGGAGAAAAGTCCCTGTGTGACTGCTGAGGAACTGAGAAAATATTTGTCAGATGTGGGTACTGAAGTTTCTGCTCAGACAATACGGCGCAGACTGCGTAATGAAGGCCTCTATGCCAGAACTCCCAGGCGCACCCCCATGTTGTCTCCAAAGAATAAGAAGAGTCGACTGCAGTATGCCGAAAGTAATGTGGGCAAACCACACACGTTTTGGGATTGTGTTGTGTGGACTTATGAATCAAAATTACAACTGTGTGGGCCCATGGATCAACGCTATGTTTGGAGGAGGAAGAACAAGGCCTATGATGAAAAGAACACCTTGCCTACTGTGAAGCATGGCGGGGGGTCAATCATGCTTTGGGGCTTTTTTGCTTGTGCAGGTACAGGGAAGCTTCAGCGTGTGCAAGGTACCATGAATTCTCTTCAGTACCAAGGAGATATTGGATGACAATGTGATGCAGTCCGACACAAACCGTAGGCTTGGGAGACGTTGGAGCTTTCAACAGGACAATGATCCCAAGCATACCTCCAACTCCAGTAGAGCATGGTTGCTGATTAAAGGCCGGAACATTTTGGAATGGCCATCGCAGTCACCAGACTTAAATCCGATTGAGAACCTCTGGTGGGACTTAAAGAAAGCAGTTGCAGTGCGCAACCCCAACCCTAACAATGTGACTGAAGGTGGAAGTGGCTGTGGAGGAGGAGGAGGTAGCCAACACAGCAGGTTTTGGTTTTTAATAGATTTATTTTTTAAATTAGTGTAAACCCCAAAATAGTTAGACAGATCTAGGGTTGCTACCTCATCCCTTTAAACCTGAACACAGAGTTACACAGGTTCTGGGGCTAATTTAATGTCAATAGACTCGATAAGGCACCAAGTGAGTTTAATTAACAGCACCTTAATCAGCCAGAGAACCTGTGTAAATAATATGTTTTTGCTTTGAAAGGGATGAGATGGCAACCCTAGAAAGCTCAGAAAAAAACAATGGCTGGGTAAGGCCGGCCCGGTGTCTATTCTGCACAAGGTACGGACGACTCCTCTGGGATTCATGCCTGGTTCATTTTAATGAACGTGAGCTTGTCCACATTGGATCTGGACAGGCGGCTGCGCTTGTCTGTGATAACGCCCCCTGCCGTGCTAAATACACGTTCAGACAATACACTGGCCGCAGGGCAGGCCAGCACCTCCAAGGCGTAAAGGGCAAGCTCAGGCCATGTGCCCAATTTGGAGACCCAGAAGTTTAAGGGGGCATTGCCGTCATTCAGTACGTGTTGGGGTGTGCTGACATACTGCTCCACCATGTTGCTGAAATGCTGCCTCCTGCTAAAACGTTCCATATCAGCTGGTGGTGCTGTTTGTTGTGGCGTGCTGACAAAGCTTTTCCAAATTTCGGCCATGCTAACCCTGCCTTCTGAGGTGCTGGCGGTGCCCATGCTGCGTTGGCGACCTCTTCCTCCTCCTCTGCCTTCACCTTCTGCTTCCACTGTGGCCCCGCTGCCAGGTGGGAATTGCACCAGCAGCGCGTCTAACAGCGTGCGCTTGTACTCGCGCATCTTGCGTTCACGCTCCAGTGAGGGGATTAAGGACGGTACATTGTCCTTGTAACGGGGATCCAGCAGCGTGGCCACCCAGTAATCAGCACCTGTCATAATGTGCGAAACACGCCGGTCGTTGCGGAGACACTGCAGCATGTAATTGCTCATGTGCGCTAGGCTGCCCACAGGCAATGAAAAGCTGTCCTCTGTGGGAGGTGTATCATCTGTGTCCTCTGTATCCCCCCAGCCACGCACCAGTAATGGCCATGAGCTGGTCTGGATGCCATCCTGATGTGAACATGGTTCCTCCTCCTCCTCCATGTCTTCCTCCTCCTCATCCTCCACCGCGTTATCCTCCAGAACTGTGCCCTTGCTAGACAATTGTGTACCTGGCCTTTGTTGGTGCACGAACCCACCCTCGGAGCCACTTGTGAATGACTGCCCTGAAAGCCTTGCAAATGATCCCGATTCCTCCTCCTCCTCCTGTGCCACATCCTCTTCCATCATCGCCCGTAGCGTTTTTTCAAGGAGGCATAGGAGTGGGATAGTCACACTGAGAGCGGCGTCATTGGCACTGGCCATGTTGGTGGAGTACTCAAAACAGCGCAACAAGGCACACAGGTCTCGCATGGAGGCCCAGTTATTGGTGGTAAAGTGGTTGTGTTCTGCAGAGCGACTCACGCGTGCGTGCTGCAGCTGGAACTCCACTATCGCCTGCTGCTGCTCGCACAGTCTGGCCAGCATGTGCAAGGTGGAGTTCCACCCTGTGGGCACATCACATATGAGGCGGTGAGCGGGAAGGCCGAAGTTACGCTGCAGCGCTGCCAGGCGAGCAGCAGCAGGGTGAGAACGCCAAAAGTGCGCACAGACAGCCCGCACATTCTGCAGCAGCTGTGGCATATTGGGGTAACTTCTCAGGAAACTCAAATTCAGCACATGCGCCAGGCAAGGAATGTGCATCAAACCGGCTAGGCCCAGAGCTGCTACGAGATTTTGCCCGTTATCGCACACCACCAGGCCCAGCTTGAGGCTCAATGATGCCAACCACTCATCGGTCTGTTGTTCCATGTCCCTCCACAACTCCTGCGCGGTGTGTGGTTTTTCCCCCAAACAGGAAAGTTTTAAAACTGCCTGCTGGCGTTTACCCATGGCTGTGCTGAAGTTGGTGGTGAGTTTCTTAAGCTGACTGGATGAGGAGGCGGCAGAGGATGAGGAAGCGGAGTAGAAGGAGTTAGGAACAGGAGGCAAACTGAAGCGCCCTGCAATCCTCGGTGGTGGAAGGACATGCGCCAAACTGCTATCCGCCTCAGGCCCAGCTGCCACTGCATTTACCCAGTGCACTGTTAGGGAGATATAACGTCCCTGACCGTGCTTACTGGTCCACGTATCCGTAGTTAGGTGGACCTTAGCAGAGATGGCGTTGCGCAGTGCACACCTGATTTTGTCCCCCACTTGGTTGTGCAGGGAAGGGATAGCTCGCCTGGAAAAGTAGTGGCGGCTGGGCACGACGTACTGTGGGACAGCCAATGCCATCAGGCTTTTAAAACTCTGCGTCTCCACCAGACGGAATGACAGCATTTCACAGGCCAGTAATTTTGAAATGCTGGCATTCAGGGCCAGGGCTCGGGGGTGGGTAGAGGGGTACTTCCTCTTACGCTCCAGTGTTTGGGAGATGGAGAGCTGAATGCTTCCATGGGACATTGTGGAGATGTTTGGTGACCCAGGTGGTAGTGTTGCCTGCCGGTCCCCTAATTGAGGGATGGCAGGTGGCACTGTCACTACGGAGGTGGATGAAGAGGCAGAGAGGCCCGAGACTGATGCAGAAGAGGAAGCAGGAAGAGCCAGAGACCTTTCTTGGTTTTTGCGGTGTCTACTCCACTGCAGCTTGTGCTTTGCACTTAGATGCCTGGTCATGCAGGTTGTGCTCAGGTTGAGAACGTTTATGCCTCGCTTCAGGCTCTGATTGCACAACGTGCAAACCACGCGTGTCTTGTCATCAGCACATTGTGTGAAGAACTGCCACGCTAGGGAACTCCTTGGACCTGCCTTTGGTGTGCTCGGTCCCTTGCTGGGTTGGGCAGTAGCAGGCGTACTGTCTAGGGGACGGATGCTCTGCTTTGGCATCCTGCTCCCTCTTCTGCTGTGCTGGTGGCTCTGTGCGACCACCGCCTCTTCCTCCGAACTACATGGGTCACCTGCACGACCTTGATTCCATGTCGGGTCGAGGACCTCATCGTCCTGCACATCATCTTCCACCCAGTCTTCACCACTGCCCTCCTTGTCGCTCTGCACAATTGCAAAAGCACCAGCAGTTGGCAACTGTGTTTCATCATCATCATCATGCAAGACGTGCTGTGATGGTCCCCCCATGAACTCATCCTGAAATAGAAGTGGTTGGGCATCAGTGCACTCAATCTCTTCCCCTTCTGGGCCTGGGCTAGTTGGATGGCCCTGGGAACACATGCTAATAGACTCATCAAAAAGAAGAAGAGACTGCTGCATGCTTTGGGGCTCAGACTGCTTGGCTGATTTGCAAGGGGGTGAGGTGAAAGACTGATGGTGGACATCGGCTGCAGGCGCCAACTCTGAGCTTTCAGCACAAGACTGGTTGGAAAACAATGTGAAGGAACTGGAGGCACTGTCAGCAACCCAATCTACTACCGCCTGCTCTGCTCCTGGCCTCAACATTCGTAGAGCTGGATTAGGCCCCACCAAATACCGCTGCAGGCTCTGTCGGCTACTCGCACCTGAGAAAGGTGTTTCACTTGTGCTTGTAGCTGGCACAGATCGAGTACGTCCTCTCCCTCTAACAGGAGCTCCACCAGCAGCACCACGCCCGCGGCCACGTCCCTTATTTGACGGTTTCCTCATATTTCTCAAATTTAGGGTCTTGCCCTAATTTTGAGAAATTTTAAATACAAAAAAATGTAAGCTGGTGAAATAGGTAGAGATTCAACTATATATTTCTCCACCTATAGCAAGAAGCAGGAAGCCAGCACTAAACAATGTACTGCACAGACAGTATATCACAGGGGACAGGTGCAGTGCTGTTTTAAATATACAGAGTCACCTATAGAGTGCTGGTGCCCCTATAGAAAAAATAGTTCAGAAACCTGTGCCTGCCTGACTATGTACTTGACAGAAACTCAGTATATGACAGGTGAACAGTCACCTATACAGTAATGACTGCCCCCCCCCCCCCCCCCACAGAAATTATTTTATTTTTCTGAAAAATCTCACGGAGTATGGAACTGTTACTTGACAGAAACTCAGTATATGACAGGTGAACAGTCACCTATACAGTAATGACTGCCCCCCCCCCCCCCCCACAGAAATTATTTTATTTTTCTGAAAAATCTCACTGAGTATGGAACTGTTACTTGACAGAAACTCAGTATATGACAGGTGAACAGTCACCTATACAGTAATGACTGCCCCCACAACACAGAATTTTTTTTTTTTTCTGAAAAATCTCACTGAGTATGGAACTGTTACTTGACAAACTCAGTATATGACAGGTGAACAGTCACCTATACAGTAATGACTGCCCCCACAACACAGAAATTATTTTTTTTTTCTGAAAAATCTCACTGAGTATGGAACTGTTACTTGACAGAAACTCAGTATATGACAGGTGAACAGTCACCTATACAGTAATGACTGCCCCCACCCCACAGAATTTTTTTTTTTTTTCTGAAAAATCTCACTGAGTATGGAACTGTTACTTGACAGAAACTCAGTATATGACAGGTGAACAGTCACCTATACAGTAATGACTGCCCCCACAACACAGAAATTATTATTTTTTTCTGAAAAATCTCACTGAGTATGGAACTGTTACTTGACAGAAACTCAGTATATGACAGGTGAACAGTCACCTATACAGTAATGACTGCCCCCACAACACAGAAATTATTTTTTTTTCTGAAAAATCTCACTGAGTATGGAACTGTTACTTGACAGAAACTCAGTATATGACAGGTGAACAGTTGCTGTGGCAGGTCTGGTGTTATTGTAATATGCAGCCAGTTAGCTATAGATTGCAAACAGCCACTATAGATGAAGCAAATGCCTGAAGTATATAGCAGCACAGCAGATGTCAGAGGAATACAGTGCTTCTTGATATTTAAGAAACAAACTAAGACCTACAACTGTCCCTATGAGAATCAGCAGCAAGCAACCATCCCCTCACATAACTGAAGCAGCCAGATACGATAAGATGATGCAGATCTCAAATGAATAAAGTGTTCCCTCTTGAAATTTCTGGAGCAGTAATTAATCACAGCACACACCTAACACTCTCCCTAAAGAACAATCAGGAACCTTGCCCTCACATAAGTAGAATACAGCCAGATCACCTAACTTTCCCTAAGCAGCAGATTCCACCAGCCTTTCCCTATCTAGAGTAAAGCAGAGTGACGATCTGTGCTGTGTGCCTGTATCTAATATAGAAGCACGTCACATGATGGGTCACATGCTGCACTGGCCAATCACAGCCATGCCATAAGTAGGCATGGCTGTGATCAGATTACAGTCACAGTTGTAAAAAGAAAGGCGATTGGCTGCCGTGCCGCGCGCCAAATATACCCGAACCCCGAACCCAAACTTTTTCCAACTATTCAGGTTCGGGTCCGGGTTTGGGAAAAACCCAAAGTCCGTACCGAACCCGAACTTTACAGTTCGGGTTCGCTCAACCCTACTAAAGATAAGTACATGGGGGATTAGCTGCACCAGATATCAGGAGATATTATGAAGCAGTGGTACTATCACAAATGGTTGAATGGAGTAAGACAAAAAATGAGAAAAGATGGGTGAAATTAGAAATCACATTGAGTGAAACACAATTAGATAGAAATATTTGAGTATCACACAAAGATATAGAATATTAAATGAATTAGCACCGGAATTAGCTAAAAATGTCTTTCAAATTTGGGATGAATTGTATTGGTTGGCAAAATGGGAATATAATTCACCTTTAATATCACTATCGGGCACAAATATTTTTATCCCAGGGAATAAAATACAATTTGGGGATTGGGTAAAAAAAACATGCAGTTAAAAGATAGTATAAAGATAGTATAAAAATGGAAAAATATGATTTAAAACACAAGGGATATTTGATACAAGTAAAATAATGGAGGTATTCACAGCTAAAACACTATGGAGGGCTCCCACAGCCGATAAGATCAGAGTAAAAATGTAACGCAATGGAACAATTATGTAATTCACAAACACCGGTCAAACATTGTATAGCACAGATATATAAAATAATTACAGGTATAGTGGAGCTTAGAATACCTCCATTCATAGAAAAATGGGAAAGTAAACTGATCAAGTTTAAAAGAACACCAATTAAATAAAATATTAAAAGCGGTATATAGTTACATAGTAGATGAGGTTGAAAAAAGTCCAACCTAGGTGTGTGATTATATGTCAGTATTACATTGCATATCCCTGTATGTTGTAGTCGTTAAGGTGCTTATCTACGTTTTTTGAAATTATCGATGCTCCCCGCTGAGACCACTGCCTGTGGAAGGGAATTCCACATCTTTGCTGCTCTTACAGTAAAGAACCCTCTGCGTAGTTTAAGGTGAAACCTCTTTTCTTCTAATTTTAATGAGTGGCCACATGTCTTGCTAAACTCCCTTCCGCAATAAAGTTGTATCCCTATTGTGGGGTAACCGGTATGGTATTTGTAAATTTAAATCATATCCCCTCTCAAGCATCTCTTTTCCAGGGAGAATAAGTTCAGTGTTCACAACCTTTCCTCATAATTAATATCCTCCAGACCCTTTATTAGCTTTGTCGTTCTTCTTTGTACTCACTCCATTTCCAGTACATCCTTCCTGAGAACTGGTGCCCAGAACTGCACATCATACTGTAGGTGCTGTCGGACCAGAGTCTTGTAGAGTGGGAGATTTATCGTTTTATCTCTCAAGTTAATCCCCTTTTTAATGTATGCCAATATTCTGTTTGCTTGGCATTGCATGTCATTGCTGAGCCTATCATCTACCAGGTCCTTTTCTATCCTAGATTCCCCCAGAGATTCTCCCCAGTAAATAGATTGCATTCATATTCTTGCCACCAAAATGTATTACTTTACATTTTTCTGCATTAAACCTTATTTGCCATGAAGTTGCCCACCCCATTAATTTAATTTGTTCAGATCTTCTTGCAAAGTTTCCA
Organism: Rana temporaria; assembly: GCF_905171775.1. Classification (NCBI taxonomy): domain Eukaryota; kingdom Metazoa; phylum Chordata; class Amphibia; order Anura; family Ranidae; genus Rana; species Rana temporaria. The sequence continues at coordinate 152,985,122 of NC_053490.1, forward strand.
CATCCTGCAGAGAAGTTATTGCCCTGCTAGGGAGTCTATGGCATGGGGTGGGTGAGATGTGAAGGGAGGAAGGGGAGGGGAAGAGAAAATGATTCATGATGTAAATAATATGATTGATTTTTAAGATTTGTATATTGTAAAACAATAAAGTTTAAATAAAAAAAATGGCTGATGGTACTTGTAGGCATTCATTCACAGAAATCTAGCCATGCTCTTTGCAAATCGTGACTGTGGTTGTGGGGAGAAAATTCCTGGCTCGCTGTCATGGGGAAGGGGGGTGATCAGGGGGAACGATGCAGGAACATGTTACATGTTCCACCCTAAAAATGGGTGGAACATGTAACCAAAGGTGAACGTCCAGTGCCTTGAAAAAGTATTCATACCCCTTAAAATGTTCCACATTTTTCCATTTTTTCCAAAAAGGTAAATGTATTTTATTGGGATTTTATGTGATAGACCAACACAAAGTAGCACATAATTGTGAGGTGGAAGGAAAATTGTAGATGGTTTTCAAAATGTTTTATAAATAAAGATCTGAAAAGTGTGGTGTGCATTTGTATTCAGCCCCCCTGAGTCAATACTTTATAGAACCACCTTTCACTGCAATTAAAGCTGTAATTCTTTTTGGTTATGTCTCTTTCAGCTTTTCACATCTAGAGAGTGTCATTTTTGCCCATTCTTCTTTGCAAAAAGCTCAAACTCTGTCAGATTAGATGGAGAGTGTCTGTGAACAGCAATTTTCAAGTTGGATTTAGGTATGAACTTTGACTGAGCCATTCTAACATAAGAATATGCTTTGATATAAACCATTCCATTGATGCTCTGGTTGTATGTTTAAGGTCATGGCTGTGATGGCTTCTAGGTCACACAAGTTAAACAAATGTTGATTGGCTGCGCGCATTACATTAACAGGGTTCGCTCAACCCTATTAATAGCCAAAGAGTCCACAAACTGGGAGAGTTCATCCCGCGTTCACGTTCATCTATTGAGGACACTTGAACCACATTCCACTATTAAAGTACAGGTCCCAACCATGCATAAGATAGACAGCGGGATATCACCCTTATGTTGGAGAGAATGTGGGAGGGAGGGAACCCATGCTCACATATGGTGGCAATGCCCCCTGATACAGGTATATTGGAAAGAGGTACTGTCTCAGATAAAGAGGATTAGTGGATATGAGGTGAGACAGGACCCTTGGGAATGTCTGTTCCATAATTCGGGGATGACAAGGAAAAAATATAGAGGATCACTGGTTCCACATCTATTAAATGGAGCTAAGGTACTTATACCCAGGAATTGGAAGAGAAAGGAAGCACCTTCGATAGAGGAGTGGACCCGTGAGATGGATAGAATTAGAGTGATGGAGGAATTGTGGTCATTCCACGGTAACTCCAGGTTGAGACATGAGGAGATGTGGGAGGTTCAGGGGGCTGGGAGAGGGGAGGAGGGAGGATTGAGGAAGAGTAGACGTGAGAGGTCCCCCCCCTCATTACCCCCCCCCTTTTTTCTCTTTTTTTTTTTTAGATTCCTTTTTTAAATGTAATCTTTTTTATTATGGTATAAACACATATGCACTTTAAAGGGATTGTTTTTGAGTCGGATTGATACACTATACACAGAAATATACAAAGGGAAGGGGAAAAAAAAGGAAAGAGGGAAAATATATATTTTTTTTTCTTTTTTCCTTTCACTTTGAGAAAGAGGACTGGCACAGCTGAGTCCCCTTAAACCCACAATGCCTTTAGAATCCTTCACCTATATATAGGGAAGGTCAGAATACAAACCCTAAATTAAATATGTCAAATACATGTGTGCACTTTAAAGGAATGAATGGTCAGATTGACCATATCATACACAGAAATATGGGGTGTTTTTTTTTTCAGGGGCTAGGGATAGGTACATGCACTTTAAGTAGTTGGATTTTCATTGGAAGAGGGACTAAGATATTCCCCTTTTTTTCTTATTAAGAGAAAGAGGTGTGGGACAGTTTTAGTCCCCTTAAACTTACAATGTTTTAGAATTTTTACCTACATATAGGGAAGGTCAGAATACTTCCCTTTTTTTTTTTTTTTTTTTTAATATGGTATATACACATATGCACTTTAAAGGGATTGTTTTTGAGTCAGATTGATACATTATATACAGAAATATACAAAGGGAAGGGGAAAAAAAAGGAAAGAGGGAAAAAAAAATTATATATATATATATATATATATATATATATATATATATATATATATATATATATATATATATTTTTTTTTTTCCCCATACCCTCCATCTCTCATCTCCATTCCTCCCCATACCCGGAGCCTATTCATACTTATCCTAGAGAACTATTGAAGCTAATCAGGGGGAATGTCTTAAAGAGGGGCATGCTTGGCAGAAGATGATAGGATGAAGTAGTACGTACTCTGTATATGTGCCATCATAGATTAACCTAATAAGGGAATATAAGGAGACCATGTATGTGTTGTTGTGTGTATGTTAATGTATAAATGTAATAGTGTTAGATGTTTTCTTTTTGTATTGTCTTTTAAAAAAGCCTAATAAAAACTGTTTGGAAAAAAAAACACTATTAAAGTACAGTATTTATTACAGGTTATGTGCTATCAGACGTCTGACAATAAGAATATGAATCAAGCGGACAAATTATAGCTTCATTGCCATACCTCCACAAGTATATCTACTTGGCAGTTTCCAAGGTAACATGGTAGTATTGATTATGTGAACCCATAAGTTAGGGGAAAGGTTCCTGTGCTGCATTCATACTTTACATTTTTTTTAAAGCTATATGGTAATCCTTTTGATCTAACATTTTTCATTCATAAACTGCATGTCCACTCTCTAAAGCACAACACTTAGATTTGGTGCCAATGGATTCTTCACCTGACTAGTTAGCATCAATAGGATTTACCGTATATACTCGAGTATAAGTCGACTCGAAACCTAATTTTACCACAACAAAAATGGATAAACGTATTGACTCAAGTATAAGCCTAGGGAGTCCATCTGCATGCCTCACTGTGCCTCACTTTGCCTCACTGTGTCCATGTGCATGCCTCACTGTGCCCATGCCTCACTGTGCCTCACTGTGTCCATGCATCACTGTGTCCATGACTAGACTTACGCTTAACATGGGAGTATATAGAAGGGGAGCCCTGGCCTTGAAAAATCGGTGCTCCCCAGCCGTAGGTCTCCCAGACAGCAAACTTTGCACACTTGTAGAGGAGAACTGGGGCTATATGTGTGCCATGTTTTGGGTTCATGGGACCTATATCCGGCAGGTACCGGGTCCTCGGTCATAGGTCCCCCGGACAACAAACTTTGCACACTTGTAGAGGAAGAGGGGTCCTTAGTTCGGAATGTGACTAAGGATCGTGACTTCCCCCACGTCCAAATACACTGTCTTGTGGTATACAATTAAACTATATGCTGTGGATCCCTTGCACTGTGGAACAGTGCTCGTTTTGTAAGTGGATTTTTGCACCTTCTTTTAAATAAATGTATACAAATGAAGAACACTAGATTTTGTTCTTATCTTTCCATGCATATACCATAAGGGAGTTGGTTGATGATATTCCATCTGATCTAGCAAGTTATTGGCTTTAACACCTTCCTGATGCGGAGTGTCTGGTTTTTGATCATCCCATTGAGGGAACTGTTTGATTGACCTTACTAATATACTCAGGGGTCTATCAACTGAGGTGAGCTGCCATTACCATCATTGGTGGGGGTTGTCACTAGTGTTGCTCACGAATATTCGCATTGCGAATATTCGACTCGAATATAGCATATTCGAGAAATCGCGCTATATTTCGAATTTCGCGGTGAATATTCGCAATTCCGAATATTCGCATTTTTTCAATTTGATTTTTAAAACAGATCACATCCTATCGACGTCTACAAGCATTGCTGGTATGATTAGAGACCCTGGGCCGAGTAGCTAAGCTGAGGCGATCCTTTTATGTTGCCAAATTGAAAAAAAAAAAATTGCGATTTTTCGCTATTGCGAATGCGAAAATGATTGCGAATTTTCGATAACTGTGGTAGGAGAACTCTGATTGTCTCTGATGCAAAAGGGGGGGGGCTTTGTGTATGTGTATGTTATGAATATTTGTATGTTTGATATTATTATTTTTTGTAAGAAGGAAAAAATTGCGCATACCTTAAAAAAGGGGAGAATACAGCAGCAACTCAAAAATGTTATACAACATAAATTAATACAAGACAGAAAATGGAGTCGCTCTACAAGAATAAAAAATATGTCTAGTGACAAGACATGTGGGCAAATTATAAAATAAGCAAGCGCAAATAACTTGTGAAATACACAGTGAAACAAATATATAAAGAAATATAGTCCCAATAATAGAAAAATAATCTTTCATAAAAATGTCTTTGATATGTGAAGTGAAAAAAAGTCCAAAGCATGCAGCATGAACGTGTTCAATCTTCAAGGTGTTTGATTGACAAATGGCTGTGACAGATGGATAGAGTAAAGAATCACCACCAATGCAAAACACTTTTTATTTTCTATTGTAAAATATCAAGAATATTCTGAGCCAATCAGAGTGCTCCTTCCGCATTTGCCGAATATTCGCAATTATTTTGTATTGTAAAATATCAAGAATATTCTGAGCCAATCAGAGTGCTCCTTCTGCATTTGCCGAATATTCGCAATTATTTTGTATTGTAAAATATCAAGAATATTCTGAGCCAATCAGAGTGCTCCTTCCGCATTTGCCGAATATTCGCAATTATTTTGTATTGTAAAATATCACGAATATTCTGAGCCAATCAGAGTGCTCCTACAGCATTTCTCGAAATTGCGCAATAAATATCGCATTCGCATGTTGCGATATTTCGATAAAATATCACGAATATTCTGAGCCAATCAGAGCGCTCCTCCAGCATTTCTCGAAATTGCGCAATAAATATCGCATTCGCATGTTGCGATATTTCGATAAAATATCACGAATATTCTGAGCCAATCAGAGTGCTCCTACCGCAGTTATCAAAAAATCGCAATTATTTTCGCATTCGCAATAGCGAAAAATCGCAATCATTTACTTTCGATAAAATATCACGAATATTCGAATTTAGCGAATATATCTCGAATATTCGAATATATATTCGAGATATATCGCGAAATCGAATATGGCATATTCTGCTCAACACTAGTTGTCACAAAGTAACTTGAATATTTACTTCACTTTGGACACTTGCTGGTGTTTGCTTATCAACCTTTTGAAGATCTTCTTGATAAACATGGACTCTCATATATTGTCATGACTATAATTTAGAATTGTTATTTATATATTGCGCTGCACTGCTGTTTTAAGATATGACCAATATTGCCTTTAGCTCCACATATCCTCCAACATAAATTAGTTTCTGAGGGGAAACATCAAAGACATTCTAACTGGTGTAAGGTAGGATCTATGTAGGATTTTCAGCATATTATCCCAATGATTAGTACAGTGGGAGTATTTATAATTTGCTTGTATTGCGTCTCTCCATTCATAGTGGGAGGTATACAAATCTCTTTCCCAATTAATCATATGGGATGTTTTAGAGAATTTATTTTTGTTCTGTAGGAGGGTATAAAACCAAGATAAACCTTTGGGTTTATGGTATTTAGTTTGAAGGTATTCCCATACATCTGTAGGCAGATCGTACATCACTGCCGAATGTGCGAGTTGAAAATGACATAGTTGAGTGAGAGTATAGGCATGTACAATAGGTTGTCTGGCAAATACCTCTTGGATTGTCATTAAATTGTCCTGTGTCCAGGAAGCTATATGTAAATCAGGGATTAGATGTTCAAAGATGAGTTATCTCTTGAGTGAGTGAGTGAGAAACTTATATAGCGCAGCACATGCGAACTGAATCGCCTCTGGGCACTTAGTATCCATTCCCTGAGTAAACATTTTTGCCCTCAGAGGAGATGGGTTTTGATTTGTCTTCTGAAGGCCAAGTGGTTCACCTCCAGTCGGATGCTGGTTGATAGAGCATTTCATCTCTTGATTTGATTTCGTTTTAGGATTGATACTTGGCTGAATTTTTTCCCACACTGAAAGGGTTGTTGCTATGGATGGTAGGGTGGGGAATATCAGTGGTAAGATAGTCAGTTTGGCTAAGAGTAAATAGGGTAAATCTTGATTTTTTTAGAATGTACTTCTCTATTTTAACCCAGAGTTTGGTTGGCTCTGGTTCAAACCAAGCTTTTATCTGGTCCAATATAGCTGCTCTGTAATAGTTGCGTATTAATTGGAAGCTTGTACCTCCTGCATATCTGTCTCTGAATGGAGGACTATGTAATTTTAGGCATTTTAATTTGCCATATAAATTTCCTGAAAAAATTTCCTGTACACACGATCGGATATCTGATGGAATCTAATCCGATGGATTTTTTCGTCGGATATTTGATGAAGCTGACTTTCATCAGTCTTGCCTACACACCATCAGTCAAAATCCGACCGTGTCCAATGCGGTGATGTAAAACACTATGACGTGCTGAAAAAATGCTTCTGAGCATGCGTGGATTTTTGACCAATGGACTTCCACACAGATGATTGTTTCTTTTTCCTATCGTTTTTTTATCCATAGGAAAATTTTAAAACATGTTCTAATTTTTTTCACAGATGGAAAACAAACCGATGGGGCCCACACACGATTGGTTTGTCTGATGAAAACGGTCCTGGTAAGTTGGTAGGAATAGTCTTAAGATAGTAAATAATCTTGGGTAGAAGGATCATTTTTGAGGCTGCCATGCTGCCCAACCAAGATAGTTCAAAGGATGCAATATGCGCTAAATCATTTTTAATGGTTTCAAGAAGTGTGGTGAGGTCGGCGTCATATGTATATGAAGTAGGGGAGGCTATTTTAATGCCTAGGTATGGAAGTGTTTTAGCCATCCATTGGAATGTGAAATGTTCTTTAAGCTGGGATATTTGTCTTTTAGGGATGTTGATAGGTAATATACATGATTTATTTATATTCAATTTATAGTATGAAAATTCACCATACATTTGCAATATCTCCTGTACTGTAGCCAGGGAAGCCAGATTCATCAACGTCCATATCATGTCATCAGCAAAAAGGCCTATTTTCTGGATATCTCCTGCGACATTGATCACCAAAACTCTGTTGGCATTCCTGATTGCCTCTGCCAGGGACTCCATCATTAAAGGTGAAAACAATGGGAGACAGAGGGCAACCCTGGTGGGTACCATTAGTGATATAGAATTTTTCAGAAATGGCATTTGACGAGAAAACTCTGGCTGATGATTGGGTGTATAATGAGGATATCGCTGAGAGGATAGTGCCAAATTTTTGTAGAGTTGCCTTGAGATAGCCCCAATGGACCCTATCAAAGGCTTTTTCTTTGTCCAATGCCAAAAATGTCACAGGAGTTTCCCTTGTTTCTAATATAAGCAATAGGTTGAACAGTTGGCTAGTGTCATCTGGAGCCTGTCTCCCCTTGACAAAACCCACCTGTTCAGCTTTTACTAAGCATGGGGTAATAGCAGCTAGTCTATTCGCTAGGATCTTAGCGTAGATTTTTAGATATGTATTCAAAAGAGAGATGGGCCTAAAGTTTTGTGGAGTGTCTAGCTTCTTATCTGGCTTTGGTAGTATAACAATAGTTGCCTGTAACATTTCTTCAGGAAAGGAAGATGGGGAAGCGGTTGAACAGAGTACTCAGATATGGGACCAAAGTCTGGGAAAATGCCTTATAATATTCTGAGGAGAAGCTGTCAGTTCACAGTGATTTGTCTTTTTGGAAGGGCATGGATAGTGTCTAGGATCTCTTTGAAGTATTGGTGTGTTGAGTGTCATCAGTTGGTCTGTACTCAATGAAGGTATGGTAAGTGTACTAAGAAATTAATTGATAGCTTGTTCCGTGGGTTGTGGAGTATCTTGTCAAGATGAAGGTTGTAAAGTTCTCGATAGTATTTCATAAAAGTGTTGGCAATCTGTGTCGGGTGGTGTTCTATTTTACCTGTATGTGGATCTTTGATGTTGGTCAGTTTTGCCTGTTTGTTAATATATTTTGCCAATAATTCACCTGCTTTATTGCCCTGAGCGTAGTACATTGCTTTGGTTCGTCTCAGAAATTTCTGGTGAGTAGAAATAAGTAATAGGGAGACTTTGGGCCAGATCCACATAGAAATAGATAGGCGCAGTGTATCAGAGATATGCTACGCCGCCGTATCTTACCTGGCTTTAAGTCGAATCCTGGAAGAATTTGCGCCGTAAGTTACGGCGGCGTAGTGTATTTCTGGTGGCGGAATTCAAATTGGCGATTAGGGGGCGTGATTCATTTAAATGAAGCGCGTCCCCGCGCCGATTGAACTGCGCATGCTCCATTTCAAAAATTCCCGCCGTGCTTTGCGCGAAATGACGTCGCAACGACGTGATTTTTTGAACTTAGACGTGACTTACAACCATCCCTATTCACGGGCGACTTACGCAAAAAAAAATATTCAAATTTTGACGTGGGGACGACGGCCATACTTAACATGGCAAGTCTATCTATACGCCGCAAAATAGCAGCTTTAACTATACGCCGCAAAAAGCCGACTAGAGACGACGTAAGAGAATGCGACGGCCGCGCGTACGTTCGTGGATCGTCGGAAAAAGCTCATTTGCATACCCGAAATTTCCGAAAAAAAATAAAAAATGAAACGAAAATGAAAAATTTTTATTTCGAAAAATAAAGAATTCGAAAATTGAAAAATTCGGAATTTCTAAAAAAAAAAAACGAAATTTTGAAAAATGAAATTCTAAAATGAAAAAATTAAAGATTTCTAAAATTCAGGATTTAAAAAAAAAAAAAAAAGTTCATATTTCCGATTTTCCGAAAATCCGAATTTCCGAAATTCGGAAATACGAAAAATCGGAAATTGAAAAATTCGGAAATTCTGAAGTTCGAATTTTAGGAAATCCGAAAATCCAAAATTTTCGAAAGTCCGAAGATTCGGAAATAAAAAAATTGTTATAACGAAAATTCGAAATTAACGAATTTCCAAATTTTCGTTAAAAAAGAATTAGAAACTAAACGAATTGCACATGTCTATCTACAAGTAAATAAATCTGATTCTGATGAGGTAGGGGGATTTTGCTTGTGTTGTGTTTCCAGTTTTTTAAGGTCTTGCCCTCCCCCTTTTTTCTCTACAGCTGCCTGGATGAGTAAACCTCTACTAAACGCCTTATGCGTACACACCAAAGATGCTATGTTTGTGTCCTTATTGTCATTCATGTGGAAAAAAACTCCTTAAGCTGCTGGTTCAGTCTATTAACCTGTATGGAATTTGAGAGTAAGTCTACATTGTTCCTCCAAAGATAAGTCAGGGGATCAGAATTCTGGTCCTGTAAGACTATGGACACTGGAGCATGGTCCGACCAGGTGATAGAGTGAATTGTAACTGACAAGGTCTTCTGTAGCAGGGCAAAGTCAGAGATAATAAGGTCGATTCTGGAATACGCCAGATGAGGGAATGAATAGTGGGTAAAGTCTTTCTCTGAGGAATGAAAACATCTCCATGTATCATACAAGTTGTGTTCTAAAAGAAAGGGCTGGATCTCAAGCCTCTGCATAGACTGTGGATAGGAGCAGTCCATAGATTTATTGGCTACACAATTGAAATCACCACATAGGAGAAGAGATCCTTTCTTAACCTGATCCACCTTTGTTAGCAGAGACTTCAAGAATCTCGGTTTTCTTTTGTTCGGGGCGTAAAGGTTAACTAAAATGTATGTTGTGCGGTTTAGGTTACATATCAAAATTATATATCTCCCCTTAGGGTCACAAAGTAGATCATGAAGCTTAAATGCAATAGAATGTTTAATGGCTACCAGTACACCTCTTTTTTTAACTGGAACAGTTGCTTTAAAAATATTTGGATATGCCTTATGGGAGCATTTAGGTTGTTTAGAAGTCATAAAATGTGTCTTTAGCAGTGCTCCTTTGGTACAGTTAAAAAAAATAAAAAAAAAATAAAGTCGAACCAAAACCAAAACATAAAAATGTGAAAAAATTCACTGAGTGTGAACAATTCCGCAATGGTATATAAGGGGGAATAGGCTCCCTGTAACCCAGACATCACTTAGTATAAGTGAAACCATTGCATTGCAGGAATTAGGCATTAGGGCAGTAATGACTCCTAAAGTTATGCTTTACACCACTCTGGGGCAGTCTGGGAAGATTCTGGTCATGCGATTGAGGATCAGCAGATTCCATTTCCTGGCTAGGGCAAGTCCATCATCAATATTTGTGATCACGTATGTGCAATTTTCTTTTCTGATGAGAAGCTTGGTTGGGAAACCCCAAGAGTAGGGTATTTTATGGTTTTGAAGGAATTTTTTTATGGAAAATAGATTTTTACGCGCCATCATGGTGTGTTGAAAAAGGTCTGCAAAGATGGTGAAACCAGAGTAGGGGCCTGGCAAAGGCAAATTTTTCCTAGAAAAAACACATGAGATCATCTTTAACATGAAAAAAGTGGATGCGGGCGATGACATTCCTTGGTTGGTACCTTTTCAGGCAGAAACTTTGGCTTGGGAAGGCGATGTGCTCTGTCAACTATAACTTCTCTTTTGGGAATATAAGGCAGCATAACCGCAATGAAAGTTTGAACATATTGTCTGAGTTCTGCTGGGGTCACTGATTCTTTTACTCCTCTTAGTTTAATGTTGTTCTTTCTTGACCTGTCCTCTAAATTATCGATTTTCTCTTTCATTGCCTGAAAATCTTCCTCTGTGTCATTGTGAGCATCCACAAGTTCATTATGTGCGACCGGGAACTCCCCCATCTTGTCTTCTATGTGACATATCCTATCTCCCATGGCAGACACATCACCTTTGAGCTGAGTAACACAGAGCATCATATCCTTATGTAGTGAGCCTCTGAGGGCTACCAACATGTCCTTCATCACTGTATCACTAAGGGGCTGCCCTGTAGTAGGAAACTCATTGATTTGCTCAATAAAGTCTCTGGTGCTGTTTTGAGAATTACATGTGTCATCAGGCTCACCTGCATACTTATGGTTGGATGATCTCTTCCGCGCTGATTTTTATGGGCTGTTGATAGGCGATGCACCAGGTGATGATCCTCCACTGACATTGTGGGATGATGAGAGACTCCAACCGTGTGATGGATCTGGTCTGTCACCTCCGTCACACTGCAGACTTTACCGCGAGTCTAAGGCCTCGGCACCATCTTGCAGCCTAGGTGTGCTTGCCGATGGATAAAAATCCGTCAGTTCCTGCAGCCCCTTGTCCTTTTTCCTCTTCCCCATAGCTGCCCAGGGTGTCCCAGGAGGTTCACAAGCCTGGATGGTGCCTCGGTTTGCTGGATGGAGCTGGGTGTTGGCAGGTTACACAGAGCTCTCTCCTTACACAGCCACCCGCCTCGGCTGCTGGTCACGCCCCCCGGAGAAATTATATTTTAATAAATACCCATTTTATGTAAGATTCTCAGTCCTTATTTATTGTTCCTGTAATGTCCAACTATCAGGGAAGAAAAAGTGAGAGAGAATCTCACCAATCAGGGCAGTTTAGTCAATTAGTGGCAATAAAAATGTGAGAGAGTTCTAACCCTTCCCACATGAATTATAAGGTTTTCATTTTTGTTCATATTTAATTAATAGGAAAATAGTTTTTTTTTCATATGGGACATCTTATGTAATACAACATACACTATATCATTTGTAGTCTAGTTTGGTGTAGTTACTAAATCAAAGTGGATCCAGTCCAAGAAATATTATCCATTAAAGAATATTACAATTTGCACAGTTCAAAATGTGTCCATTCTCCCATTCCTAATGAACACCTATAATTAGATATGGAAAATATGCTGTAATATAACATTTTAGTATAGGATTTAAAGTAATAGAGAGCAAAGTGTGTCTCATTTCAGAAGTCATATGAATAGCAAGAGTTCAACAATTTTATTCTTAGCTATGTTAATTATAAGTCAAAGACCATGTCATTTTATTATAGTTCATAGCTACCAAATTGTATTACTTAGCTTGAAATATATTCGGAAGCACTATAGTAGCAATGTCTAGAAAAAAAATCCAAAATTAGTATTATTTTTCTTTAGACATGTTTTAATACTTTACTATATACTGTATATCCTCAATGTATACATATGTTATATTACATTAAAAATACTTAAATTGGAACTTTACTCAAAAAAGCTAGAATGAAGTTTTTTTTATATTAAAAGAGACATGCATTAGGTAAATCTTGAGTAACAGTTGTGTATTACTGTATATAAACCTTTCTAGGTAGACCCCATGCCTCTTAACTGTCTTTTAGCATACTATTTTAAGTGCACAATGAACTGCACAAGTAGAAAAAATAACTCATGCACATTTGTGTGAGTTACATGTATGTAAATAAAAATGGCCAAAAACATTAAAGTGATTATTAAGCCAATATGTCATCTTTAGAATAATGGAAGGATCCCCCATTGTTTTTTTTTTTGCAGCGAATAAATAGAGTGAAATCAAGGTGTATAATAAAAAAATTGTTTATTATATCAAATGATTAAATTCATTAAATAATTGAATTATAAGCTCTGGTATGTGAAAATCGAATACAGTGTCCACATGTGGCAATGCAAGCACAAAAAATTGAAACATACAAGTAAACATGTACGGGCGTGCAACAAGTTCTGACGCCTTTCAACCCCATGGGGGGTCTTCTTCAGAGGATTTTTTGGATGGTGCTACTGTAACAAAAATGCACAAACAGGTATTACTTCTACATATTACTGAAACTTTAAATTCAATATAAGTATAAGGTGCATAGTTACCCATTCGCTACAGGTGGACATGAGTTGTTTAGACCAGAGTTTACTAAAAGGTATATATATATATATATATATATATATGACCAGGGCTTTTTTTTCTCAGAAAACAGGTGCAGGAACTCCAACCTTCACCCTTCATTTTTGCTCCCTACCCGCCCCTGAGCACAGGTTCTTGGTTCCACCTCCTGCTGACCTCCCATTGCTGCCCATTTTAGAGAATACAGAACCAAGTATCATTTTTGCACGGAATTTGTTGATAACAAAGAAAGACAGTAAAATAGATCCCCTGCAGTGAGCAACAATCTACCCCAGCAACAGTAGACCCTTACCCCAGCAAAAATAGAACCCCCACACAACAATAGAAGACCCCTGCAACAACAGATGTCCCAGCAGACTGCATGAATAGACCCTCCAGGAGGCAGCAACAATAGACCTCTCCCTTAACAGTAGACCCCCCCAGAAAAATAAGACCCCCCCACTAGCAACAATAGATCTACCCAACAATAATAGACCTCTCCCTTAACAGTAGACCCCCCCCAGAAACACAAGACCCTCCTAGCAACAATTGATCTACCCAGCAGCAATAGACCTCCACGCAGAAAGATCCCCACCAGTGACAATAGATCCCCCAGCAGCAAGCATCAATAGACCCCCCAGCACTCCTTGCCATTACATACATTCATTGCTGGAGGTGCCGGAACTGTGTTCCCCCGCGTTCCTGCTGAAAAAAAGCCCTGTATATGACGATCCACAGGGTCCCGAGTGGACTTCCCAAACACAGGTGACAAGGCCGCAAGAACAGACGTCCCAGGCGGCTTACAGGCGGTCACAAAGTTTAGGGAGACTAAGTCCGAGCAAGGAGTCCGGCCCTGGAGGGGGGGGGGAGAAGCAGGGAAAAAGGCACACCGGCACTTATGGTGGAATATTATATAATAAATTGAATATATTATATTTTTCATAGTAGTAAATACAATATTATTTTCATGCACACACACACACGATTATATACAAAGATGGGTGGACAGTATATCAAGGCAGGAGTCACGATGAGAACATCAATAGGAGATATATTAAAGGGTTTGTAAAGGAATTTTTTTAATAGCTTCCTTTATCTTAATGCAGTGCTGTTTTCATGTCCTCATTGTTCGTTTTTGCTCTCAAGTTGCTTTAATTCTTCGCTGATCTCCACACTTCCTGGTTGTCTGTTTCCTGATAACCACAGTACTGGGAGCTTGCTCTCTGTGGTCACTAACCACAGTACTGGGAGCTTTCTCTCTGTGGTCACTAACTTCAAGGAGGTGTGATTACTGTGTCTAAAACCCCTCAGCACCAATCAGTTTTGTTTTCCAAACCATCACTACCCTGTATAGGCTATGTGGCTCTGTACATCATAGAAGCAGGAAACAACATGCAACAACGAAACTAGAAACTGCAGGTACATTATATGATTTATTTTTATCTATTTTTAATCATTTTTAAAAGGAATCAGTTAACTATTATGTCTCTATACCCTGTAAACAGTCATTTCAGCAAAAAATAAAAATAAAAGCTTTATTGTAATAATTCAATATGAGGGTTTATCAAATGGTTATATTGAGTTAGTTAATGGTGCCCATAGGCTAACTTGGGGCCTCCATTAGAATTCAATGCCCTATTATCTTAATAAAATGCTTAGATAAATGCAACACACTGAGGGATTGCAGCATTAGCCCCAGGACAGCGAAAAATAAGAGGAACTAGGGAAGGAGAGAAAGGGGGGGGGGAGGGAGGTGAAGGAAAGGCTGAAAAGAGGAAAATGAAATGGGAGGATTCACTATGTCATCTTTTTATCATCCCCCTGTCAGATAAAAAGCTGTATCCTAGTGCCTGTGATTTATAAAAATAAATAAATAATATAATTCTACCTGTTTAACAGCATCTCCCAGTGATCACGTGACTCCAGGCTCTCTATATTCTCCTGCTGACATCAGCTGGGGAGGTGGAGAGGAGGAGAGAGCCTGGAGTCATGTGAAGTAGAAATCTTTTTTTTTTTGTAAAGCACAGGCACTAGGATACAGATTTTTATCTGACAGAGGGGATGATATAAAGGTCAGATCGTTTTAAGGGCAGCAGGGAGAGGAGCAGAACAGCGCTAGTGAGAGCTAACAGGATCAGCCAGGTATTTCAGGTGTTACAGGGGGCCATTTTTTTGAGGGGGGGGGGGGGTAACAAACACTTCAAACCTGAAAGAAAACTCAGCAAAGATAAAAGCACCAATGAAAGCTTGCATGTCTGGAGGACAGGTAGATACAGTAAACTTTAGCACTGATTTAACATTTGAGCTAGAAACAGCAACAAAATAATTTTCCTGATATGCAAATATAATATTAATACATTATTAATTGCCTCAATGTCTTATGCTCTGTACACACGATCGGTTCATCCGATGAAAACGGTCTGATCGATTTTTTGCATCAGATATCCGATGAAGCTGACTTTCATCAGTCTTGCCTACACACCATCAGTAAAAAAAATGATTGTGACAGAACGCGGTGACATAAAACACAACAAAGTGCTGAGAAAAATTAAGTTCAATGCTTGATTCTGAGCATGCATGGATTTTTAACCAATGGACGTGCCCACAGACAATTGTTTTTTTCTATCGGTTCTACTCAGTCCAGTGCCCCCCCCAGCCATAGTCCTGCCCCTCCGAGTCACCTCTATCCCTTTCTTTGTATAGAGCCCTCCAGTGCACACTTCTCCAGGACAAAGGAACAAAGGAACTTCCAGCACACAGGTACAGCCCTTTGAGAGCCAGCTCCCTGGAGAACACTGCAGGCTTGTCAGTTGTCTCCCAGCCCCCCCCATTCTACCCCCATAATACACAGATCTCCCACAGAAAGTCTATGAAGTGGAGGATGCAGCATCCCATGCTGATCCCCCTGTATGTGCCGCTTATGGAGGTAGACCAAGTGACCATAGATGAGTGCTTGGAGGGCGGCCGGCCGCAGTGCTGTATGACAGGAATCCCATCTCCAGAGCATGCTGGCTGAGGACTGTGTCTCTTGTTTGTCTCAAAGGTGGAACATCAGAGGTCTGTTTAGACTCCTGATATCTCACCAAACCCCCAACAGAGCTCCTAAAAAAATTGTTTACAAAAATATATTGTAAAATATAAAATAAAAAACTACCGATATCAGTGGAGGAAATACAAGGATTGTGGGACCTGGCCGGGGTTCAAGGGGGCCTTTCATGGTTTCTTGCACCGGGGCCCTGAAGGTTCTAGTTATGCCATTGATGGCGATCCAATTTTTTAATAGTTTATGTGACATTGATGCATAACAAATATGCAAATCAGGATTTCTAACTTTTTCTGCAAACAACTACATGAGTACATTACAAAGTGTTAACATCAGAGGCAGCCACTAAACTCAATGCATGTCTCTGTGAAAATAAATATACCTTTATCCAGCTGATCTAAATTATTGTAATCCAAACCAGACTTGAATTTAGGTTCTCATGTCTTAGTTAACATTAAATTAAAATGGTCCAGAGCATATTTTAGTTGGAAATACAAAAAAAATACATTAATAAATGTTATGTAGTAAGTATTGTTTTAACTTCATGCAAATTAATCACATTATTCTTGTTTCCTTAACAAATAAATAAACAAATAAAATCAGCCTTCAATCTTTGCATAAAAATGTGTGTAGCACATTTTATATACAATTTAATATTGAGCTATGGTTAATGGTTTTAAAGAGGGTTGGTAATGGCTATTTAAGGAAATTTAGGAGAACCTCAGAAGGTATTCCCTCCACATAAAAGGGAAATTATCACCCTGTTAACCCACATTAGTTTAGTGTTAGGACCACAGATTACAGGGTGCCTTGGCGCGGCTCTGTGGCTCACGAATGCGTTTGCAAATGCGTGTGGACAAAACCCCTGTGTTTAACGCATACTGTTAGACAGGTTAATTGGTTGTTCTGCTAGCTGGTCGGTAAGTAGGCTTGGTTTTTCCCTGGGCATTCCCCAGGTCTTGTTGTTAACCCACATTAGCTAGTCCCTAATGCCGCGAACACACGATTGATCAAACCGATGAGAACGGTCTGATGGACCGTTTTCATCGGACCAAACCGATCGTGTGTGGGCCCCATCGGTTATTTATCCATAGGTTAAAAAAAAAGCAATCTCGTTTTAAATGTAACCGATGGATACCTAACCGATAGAAAAAAACGATCGTTTGTAGGCACGTCCATCGGTTAAAAATCCACGCATGCTCAGAATCAAGTCGACGCATGCTTTGAAGCACTGAACTTCGTTTTTTTTAAGGAAATCGTTGTGTTTCACGTCACCGCGTTCTGACACAATCGTTTTTTTTACCGATAGTGTGTAGGCACATCAGACCGTTTTCTTCGGATGGACCGATCGTATGTACAGGGCTTAAGTCGTATGTATACACTTAGGGTCTTTTTTTCCCTCTGTCACTCTTGACTAGTTGGTTATCCTCCCAGGGGAAAGCTTGGTGCAGTAGTGGTCCCAAAGTTCCTAATCCTATAATCTGCTAAAATGAAATAAATATTTTTTTGTTATACTCTATATACAGTACTGTGCAAACAGTTTCAGGCAGATGTGGAGAAATGCTGTAAAGTAAGAACGCTTTCAAAAATATATTTTGTTTAGTTTTTATTAATTTACAAAATGCAAAGTAAGTGAATAAAAGAAAAATATAGATCAAATCAATATTTGGTGTGACTCTCCTTTGGCTTCAATCTAGCATTAATCACTTAGGGCCAAATCCACAGCCAGCGGCACAAATTAAGTTAGTCAAAACTTATGTCATTTAAGTTACGGCGCCCTAAGTTGGTGTCGTAAGTGCCGTATCCACAGCGCATTTGCGCACAAAATTGCGCCAGCGTAACTTAAATTCCGAGGCGTAAGGCGGGGTTATTGCAAGTGGGAAGGAAGTGGGCGTGCTTCATTGTAATGAGCCGTGACCCCATGCAAATGAAGGGCCGTCCGTACTGCGCATGCGCGCACAAATCTGCTGCTTACTGCGCATGTGCAGAACTTTGCTCGGCGCAATCAGTGAGATAGGTAAAAGGCCAAGCGTACTTAGTTTGAGGATCGCCCTGTGTATAAAAAGCCCCAGTCAAACACACTTCCCTTGCAAAAGTATATCCCAGTGTTTCCCTTCCATGAGCAATTTGCTTCTGCTCTTAACGTTTGTTGGTGTGTTGGTAAGTTGTGTTTGTGAGAAAAGTGTTTGAGGAGTTGGAGAGTCTAGTTGGTGTTTGTTTTTGATAAGTGTATTTTGTTAATTTGTTTGTTATTGTTTTTGCTGATTGTTTTTTTGTGCTTGTATTTTGTTTGTTTTTTGTTCGTGTTTTATTTTGAATTTATGTGTATATTTTTGTCTGGTTTTTGGGTGTATATTTTTGTCTGTTTGTTGGGTGTGTATTGGTGATTGTTTTTTGGGTGAGTTTCTTGGTGCTGGGTGGTGTCTGTGATGGCCCCCAAGCACAGGAAGCTTAATTTCACCCTGGGAGAGAAGCAAATTCTTGCTCGGGGCATCGTGCGATATGGGCGATATCTGCATGGCCCTGAGAGCCAGAACACCACCCCGGCCAGGAGGAAGGAGCTCCTTAAACGGATAACGGATCAGGTCAATGCGGCGGGGGGGAGACCAGGACCCCCGCTGGCATACAGAAAAAGATTAACGACCTTAGGAGCGTCGTCCGCAATAAGATGGCAAAGATGGACGCCCATACCAGGGGCACTGGAGGAGGGGGACCCTGCCCAGTCAGACTGACGGAGGAGGAATGGGCAGTGGCCCAGTGTTTCCACCCACAGCAGGTGGTGGGCCTGCCTGGCTATCAGTCAGATGTTCCTGTGAGGACAGGTAAGTTTTTGGTTTTTCTCTCTGGTGATTAGCATGTGTGGGTGGGGGAAGGGAAGATGTGCCAAGTGTGTGGATCCTCAAACCTGTGATTGTTTTGTGTCCTCCACAGATGGCCAGGAGGTTGCAGGCCCATCAGGCCAGGCTGCTGCACCACCCCCAAGACAGGCTGCTGATGACTCCCAAGAAGGGCAGGATTCCCCAGGGGAGGGGAGTGGCCAAACCTCCCCTCATGAGGGAGGTTGAGGGGAAGGAGGTTGAGGGGGAGGAGGATGAGGGGGAGGAGGAAGAAAATATTCAGATTGGCCGGGAAGTCCTGTTGGCCTCTGATATGATGACCTTTGAGTCTTCCCCTGAGGCTACCCCAGAGGCTGGCACCAGTCAGGCCACCATCAGGGGTAGCCCCTCCCACTTCTCCCCCAACAGGCCTCCACCCACAAGGGTCACTCTATCCCCTCCTCCCAGGCCACAAGCCTCAGGGGCAGGCAGGATGGCGACCCAGGACACCAGGGGGGTGGCCGAGCGTCTGCCGGTCAGTCTGCTGAGGGAAAATGCCCGGCAGACCCGCACCCTGGCTAAAATGCTACAAAAAATTACCCAGATGGAGCACAGCCTGGGTGTAATGATGGAGGCAGTCGGTGATGTGGCCACCAACTCAGTGGCGGTCATTACATGCATGAACGACCTACAGACCGCCACAACAGGCGTGGCCCGGGAGGTGACTGCCCTGACCCAGGCTGTGCAGGACAATACTAGGTCTGGCCAGGCCAATGCGGCTGCCCTCACTGCCTGTCTCACTAGAAATGCAGTGGCCTTGGAGGGCAGGCCAGCAGGGGAGGCTCCTCCTTCCCCTGCTCACCCCCCCCAGGAGGCTCCTCCTTCCCCTGCTCACCCCCCAGGAGGCTCCTCCTTCCCCTGCTCACCCCCCCAGGAGGATCCTCCTTCCCCAGCTCACACCCCCCCAATGGACATCCTCCGAGAGGGCGTGGCCGTGCCCATGGCCAGCCAAGGCGTAGCAATCGCCGCCGATAATTAATTAGCAGGGATACTTATGTTTTTTTATTTTTATGTTTTTATTTTTATTTTTATTATTTCATTTGGTATTCTGTACTTATGATTTGATTTATGTGTGTGAATGATGTGTGAATGTGGGGGGGGGGGTGGCATTCCTGATAAAATAAGGGTGTCACCCTCAGTTTTGGTGGAGTAGGGATCCCCAGGACCAGGGAGAAGTAATCCCAGGTTCCTGAATGGTGTATGAATGCACAGTGACATAATTGGAGCCGTGGCGTGGCGTTGCTGCTCCCAAGTACCAAAGGGGGGGGGACTTGGATCTAATCCAATTCGATGTGCATGTGATGAGTCTGTGCTAGGGACCACAGTGGCGTGCATTCATGCATTCTCATTGTGACATCATTAATGTGCGTTTACTGTGCAAATATTCATTCTGCGAGGCGTCTCCTGACTGCTGTTCCCTCAGAAGAGGGGGTACCCTGGGTTACTAAAGTCACTATTATAGATAGGGGCATGGATGCCCCTGGCATGGTGGCATACAGATTGTAGTCCAGCAAG
This sequence comes from Rana temporaria, assembly GCF_905171775.1. NCBI lineage: Eukaryota > Metazoa > Chordata > Amphibia > Anura > Ranidae > Rana > Rana temporaria. The sequence goes on from NC_053490.1 coordinate 153,005,398, forward strand.
TGTGTGTGCTCAGCTCTTCCTTCATGGTATTGCTTTAGCTGACCTTTACACGGCATGTGTAAAATTAGGGCTGCTTTTATAAAGTGTAAAATTGCTCCGGGAAACTAACAGAAGCGCACAGGTCGTAATCTACGCCGCACACACTTAATTTTGTGGATCGCCCTATCTCCCTCATTTGCATCTTTGCCTATCAAATACAGCGGCGTGTCTAGAGTAATTTGCGCACAAAGAAGCGCCGGTGTAATTATTTTAGGTAGGACGGAAATACCGGAATTTCATGCGTATCTCGTTTTGAGGATCAGGCGCAAAGATACGCGCCGTGTAAATTTAGAAATCTCGAGTTAAGTCGGCGCATCTGCTTTGTGGATTTGGCCCTTAATCTCTGGAAGATTTGCTCCCTTCATGACTAGGTCAATTTTTGTATCAATTACATGGTCATGCAATGCTGTACCCAAATAAAATGTATGTCCCTTTTTCCAACAAATAGAGCTTTCTTTTGGTGGTACAGTATTTGATCACCTTTGCGTTATATAAAAAAAAAAATTGGCGCTATAAACAAAAAAAATAACATTTTGAAAAAAAAAAATGTTTTTACTTTCTGCTATAAAAACATATCCAATAAAAAAAAATATCGAATTTCTTCATAAACTTAGGCCAATATGTATTCTGCTACATATTTTTGAAAAAAAAAATCCCAGTAAGCATATATTGATTCGTTTGCACAAACGTTATAGTTATAGTGTCGACAAACTATGGGATATTTTTGTAATTTTTTTTTTTTACTAGTAATAGTGGCGATCAGTGACTTATAGCGGGACTGCAATATCATGGTGGACGTTTGGACACTAACTTACACTTTTGACACTTTTTGGGGACCAGTGACACCAATACAGTGATCAGTGCTAAAAATATGCATTGTCACTATACAATCAAAGGGTTAACTGTGTGCCTAGCCATTGTTTTATTACAGTGTGGGATGTGCTTTTACTAGGGGAAGACTAGGATCCTTTGCAGAGACCACAGGATCCATGCCTTCCTTCCTGTCAGAATGGCGATCTACCTTGTTTACATAGGCAGACCGCTGTTCTGTCTGTCTGCAGAATGATCAGTGGGTGTCGGCGGACATTGAGTGCATGGTACCCACTGATTGGCTCCCACTGTGTATAATTACAGCGGGAGTGAGCCACTGGCGGCACAGATTCGCACCCGCTACCCGAAAGTGTGATCCTGTGCACAGCTTCCACCCTGTAGCAGTATAACTGCTATAGGGCGATCAGCAAGTGGTTAATTTTTACACTTGCACACTTTGTATACTTGCACAAATTTAGGGATTTATAGGATTAATGTCAGGTGTTTGATATACCAAGCAGGTGCTAATGATCATCAATTGCATATGTAGGTTGAAACACAGTCGTTAATAGAAACATAAACAGCTGTGTAAGAGGCTCAGAACTGGGTGAGGTACAGCCAAAGTCTGCTACTAAGGTGAGGTTGTGGAAAACAGTTTCTTGTAACAAGTCATACCAAAGGCATAACTAGAACCTTCAGGGCCCTGGGGCATGAAGGGCTCCCTGACTCCCATCCTGTGACCCTTTCCATCAGTATCAGGGCCCTTCCCTCCAAGCTCCCACTGTGCGACCCTTTATTACAGTCCTGCAGCAGACCCCCTTTATGTACAGTTGCCAAAATTAACATTAACAGCTAGGGCCACACTTTTAATGTGGCCCAGCACCCTGACATTTGGGTTCAGAATCTCTCCCTCTGCAGAAGCAATGTGTTCCAGCATGGTAACTGAAAGCTTCGGTGTTGTGCACTGCTTCTCCTTTCCTCACGGAAAAAAAATGGTGGGTAATATTGGTTCCACATAGTGTGCAGGGGAATCATTTCCTACAATCAGTTCAACACAAGCTCTGCCTCGTGATGTTCTTGTTGTCCCCCCCCCCCCACGGTGACAGAACACTAGAGCCCAGTCGCAAGTGCGACCTTTGCGACAATGGTAGCTACGCCACTGGGTCCTACACCTTGGCTAAACTGAGCAACAAGACACAAGGTAGTTATACTGCTTAAGCAAGGTCTATACCAGGAAAAGATTTAAAAGCAGACTAGGGTTTCAAGATGAGCTGTTCAAACTCCTTTGAAGAAGCAGCAAAAATGTACAATGTTGAGGACCATAGACATGGTGATCAGCCAAGGAAACTTAATGTAGCAGTAAAGCTGCAGTAATGCAGAATCATGCTTACTTCCATTTGACATCAGAATATGTCCAGCAGTGCCTTCAGCACAGAACTGGTGAAAACCAGTGGGACCCAGGCACACCTGACTGCGTGGAGAAATCTGGCCAGAATGGGTCTTCTTGGCCAAAAAGCCAAACCACTCATGTGAAAACAAATCTAAGCAACTCAACTATGCACAAAAACATAGGAACGGAGGTGCGTAAAATGGCAGCAGGTACTCTGGGCTGATTACCGTATTTATCGGCGTATATCGCGCACTATTTTCCCCTTAAAATAAGGGGAAAATCGTGGGTGCACGATATACGCCGATAGCCGCTTCCCGCACTCAGTTTGAAATCCTGCGCCGACATATACCGAGTGCAGTACACTCGGGTACATTCAGCCAGGCTCGGCTTCGCTCGTGCTCACGCATAAGCGTCACAGAGCGTGAGCGCGAGCTAAGCCGAACCTTGCCGAATGTACCCGAGTGTACTGCACTCGGTATATGTCGGCGGAGGCGTTCGAACTGAGCGCAGGAAGCAGGGACTCGACGTGAGGCACGCGCTGGAGAAGCCGGGAGGACACCATCGAGGCCGCAGATGGACGCCGGACCGGACGATGGACGCTGGGAAGACACCAAAACTGTAAGTAATAAAATCATATAACTTTTTTTTACAGGAATTTTGGGGGCAACATTAGGGGTGCGTGGTATACCGCGATAAATACGGTACTCAAAATTTGATATGTTTAGCTGTAGCAGGAGGCAGTTTATTCACTGAAGGGCTGGAAAAGCCATACAATATTGAGTGTCTGCAGGCAACAGTAAAGCATGGATGAGTTTCTTTGCAAGTTTGAGGTTGCATTTCTGCAAATGGAGTTGGACATTTGAGCAGGATCAATACTGTCCTTAATGCTGAGAAATATAGGCAGATACATATCAATCATGCAATACCATTAGGAAGGCTGATAATTGACCCCAAATTTGTTCTGCAACAGGAAATTACCTCAAACATACAGCCAATATCATTAAAAAATATTTTGGGTGTAAAGGAGTGCTCAAAGTGATGGTGTGGTCCCCACAGAGTCCTGATATCAACATCATTGAGTCTGTCTGGTATTACATGAAGAGACAGAATGATTTGAGGCAGCCTACATCCACAGGAGATCTGTGGTTAGTTCTGAGATGTTTGCAACAACCTACCTGCCGAGTCCCCCTTCAAAACTGCCTGCAAATGTACCTAAAATAACTAATTCTGTTTTGACGGAAATATTGATTTGGATTTGTCTTCTGTTCATTTATTTTCCATTTGGTTCATTAATAAAAAAAATAGTATTTAATCACTTCTATTTCTAAAAGCATTCCTAATTTACATTTTTTTTTTTTGGGGGGGGGGGGTTCACACCTGCCTACAATTTTGCACAGTAGTGTATACAGAGTTTACAGTATATATATATATATATATATATATATATATATATATATATATATATATATATATATATATATATATATATATATCAATAAAATTACATACATTGTACATTGTTGGTATACATGTATCTGATGGAAGATAGACCTATGTATATACTGTATACATACTGTACTAGGGCACCCTCAAAGTCCCACATATGGTTGATTTTTTGCTTTCTCTAATCAGAGGGATGTTGGGGCCAATCTGCTGTGTGATTCTGACAATATACATTTTTATGATTGTGCCACAATATATCTCATACACCAGGAAACACTACATTTTGCTTTGCATGAACTCATACACGATATACACTTTCTTGACAAATCTCTATTAGGTCAAGAACATCTATTATTTTTTACTTTTTCTCTTTTCCTACTTCCTTTAAACAGACCAAATAACTAACCTAGTGTAACCTGTTAATGAATAATCTCCTAGAATAAATTCAGATTAACATATAATTAGCCTTTAAGCTAAACTAAGTTTTCATTTAGATTGATTCCAGACCTTTAGGGCCAGATTCATGTACAATTCCGGCGGCGCAACGTATCCCATTTACGTTACACCGCCGCAAGTTTTCAGCGCAAGTGCTTGATTCACAAAGCACTTGCCTGTAAACTTGCGGCGGCATAGCGTAAATCCGTCCGGCGCAAGCCCGCCTAATTCAAATGGGGCGTGTATCATATAAATTAGGCGTGTTCGAGCCTAACGTACTGCGCATGCTCCGTTTTTGTCATTTCCCACCATGCTTTGCGCGAAATGATGTTGCACCGACGTAATTTTTTGAACGGCGATGTGCGTTACGTCCTTTCCTATTCCCGGACGACTTACGCAAAAAAATAAAATAAATTAGACGCGGGAATGACTGCTATACTTTAACATGGCTAGTCTAAATATAAGCCATTGAAATAGCATCCGTAACTTTACGACGGGAAAAGCAGACGTAAGAATGCGACGAGCGCCCGTAGCTTCGTGGATCGCCGTAAACAGCTAATTAGCATACACGACATGGAAAACGATGCAAACTCCACCCATCGGGCGCCAAAGTATTGCATCCTAAGATCCGAAAGGCGTACGGAGCCGTACGCCTGTCGGATCTTACCCAAATGCCGTTGTATCTTGGTTTGAGGATTCAAACTAAAGATACGACGCGGGAAATTTGAAAATATGCCGGCGTATCAGTATTCATCTGTGAATCTTGCCCCTAGTACTTAACCACTTCTGGACCGCCTTCTGTCATTATATGGTGGCTCTTTGAAGAGGGATATCATTGTTATGGCAGCAGATAGCTACCATAACCTCGGTAAACAATATTGTTGAATAGTCATTAATCGAGGGCACAGTGCTGAAGAGGTCCAGGTACAACAAAATCCAACCATGTAGGGGTGCAGTTCATCAATACTTTATCCAATCAATAACGTTGTGAAGTAAAAAATGTTGAAAAACACAGCAATAAAAATAAAAAATCAGGCTGATTTAATCCAGCTTGCCAGATTAGAGGTGAGCTGCTGGGATCACTAGAGGTGCATATATGAGATCTTGGTTACGGCTCACTCTCTATCTTTCACCCTTTTTGGATACAAGGCCTCCTTCTTCTGAAATACTTTGACCCTTATTCTTATTTTTATTTTTATATTTATTTTTATTTCTATTTTTATATTTTATTTTTATTGCTGTGTTTTTCAACATTTTTTACTTCACAACGTTATTGATTGGATAAAGTATTGATGAACTGCACCCCTACATGGTTGGATTTTGTTGTACCTGGACCTCTTCAGCACTGTGCCCTCGATTAATGACTATTCAACAATATTGTTTACTGGTATATTAGTGTCACTCCCCCTTTTTTGGATTTTCCCCACCCATTTTTTGTACTTGTATATGTATGTGGTTATATGCACACACACATTAATTTGTATAACACTTTACAGCGCAAATATTTCACTTGTTACAATTATCACTTTTTGTCTATCGAGGTAGACCTCTTTTTTATTTGCAGCAGTATCCCCACTTTTCACTTGTCCCCTCACTCTAGACAGCGCAGGAGTTCACTTCACTTATATTTCATAACCCCGGTATCTTCTTCAGCGTGCGGTCTGCTTTTAGATAAAATTTGTCTCTCCTCTGGATTCGCCACAAGATCACTTTCATCGGCGGTGGGAGAGGGGGTGTAAAGCTTTAGGCAGGGTTACTATAATGGGTGGTGAGGATCACAGCTTCGGAAGTCTATAGATATGGTATTCTTAACAGTAATTTGGCAGAGATCAGGTAGAAAGACTCAAATAATTTGGCAATGTAAGTGGTTTTATTAAGTCTGGTAATTCACAGCCACAATGTGGAGCTTCAGGGTTAACTTAAGTATAGTAGCAGTACACAGGAATACAGTTTATCGTGAACGTAGGGATACTTGCTGTAAGTGGTCTTCTGTTAGTGCCACCCAGTGGCTTCTGGAGAGATATATTGGTCAGCTTGGAGTAGTAGTGTAGGTAGGAGATTCTGCTTGTAGAGTAGGCTGACTGAGAATAGGGCAGTGGAGAGCCTCTGACTACCAGCATAGAAGGGGCTCTGTCCAGCGCAAAATCTGGAAGTTAGAGGGGCTTTATCCAGCCCAATAGTTGGTAGTTGGAGGGGCTCAGTCCGGCCCAAAAAGGAGATGGCAGTTGGGGCTCTGTCCGGCCCGATAGGGAGATAGAATTTAGGGCTCTATCCGGCCCAATAGTGAAGGAAGGCAGCCATCAGCTACTGGAGCTATTTGCCTGGAATCAGGTTCCTAGCACGAACATCAAGCAATAGGCGCTGGCTGTTTAAATAGGGATACGAGGAGGAGCCAGGTGAGGTCACTGATGTCGCTTGAGTTGGTGGAGATGTCGGAGCCCCGGTGGAGAGATGGGAATATTACAGGAGCCATACCATTGCAGGGTGGAAGCAACGTCAAAAAACATCACTTCCACCCATAGCTCTTAAAGCAATTTTTATTTTTTTTCGAATTACTTTTTTTTCTGCTTATTGCATTTTTGTGTAAATATGAAATCTGAAGTCTTTTTGACCCCAGATCTCATATTTAAGAGGTCCTGTCATGATTTTTTTCTATTACAAGGGATGTTTACATCCCTTGTAATAGTAACAAAAGTGACACCATTTTTTTTAAATAACAGTGTAAAAATTTTAAATACAAGGTAAAATAAATAAAAATAATAATAATAATAATAATAATAATAATAATAATAATAATAATAATAATAATAATAATAATAAATGTAAACGTGCCCCATCCCGTCGAGCTTGCGTGCAGAAGGGAACGCATATGTGAGTGGCGCCTGTATATGAAAACGGTGTTTAAACCACACATGTGAGGTATCACCACGATTGTTAGAGCGAGAGCAATAATTCTAGTCCTAGACCTCCTCTGCAACTCAAAACATGCAACCTGCAGAATTTTTTTAATGTCACATGTGGACATTAAGGGCAAAAGTTTGTCGCAATTCCACGAGCTGGCGCAACTTTTGAAGCGTGAAATGTTGGGTATCAATTTACTCAGTGTAACATCATCTTTCACAATGCAAAAAAAAGGCTAACTTTCCTGTTGTCTTATTTTTTTAATTAAAAATGTTTTATTTTTTTTCCAAAAAAGGTGCACTGTAAGACCAGTGTGACAAAAAAGTATTGTAATGACTGCCATATTATTCTCTAGGGTGTTAGAAAAAAATATCTAAAGTAATTTTCTTGCAAACATTTTTTTACTTGTAAACAAGTTTGAAAAATAGGCCTTAAAGTGGTTAAAGTGTAATTAATCTGATATCAATAACAACTATCAATAAATGATGTATTACATGCTGTTAAAACTCAGTCACTATTGGATTTGTTTTCTGTATTCTGCAAAAAAAAAAAAAAAAAACTGCTGTTTTTCTTTTCCCCTTTCAATCCATGCTCCCACTGCAGTTGGGGATTTTGCAGTGTATACAAGGCTGCGTGTACAAGGCAACAAATGACACCATGAAAATACATGAACAATGCACATCTCTTGCAGGTGAAAAACACAAGGTACAGGTAGGAAAGAAGATTGGTGGGCAAAGAGGCTTTGTCACTAATACACAAAATCCTCACTATCCTATCCAGTTTTATTTGGCCCACAATTTATATATGGCAAAATACAAGACCTTTAAAATCAAAATTCCTTGTACACACGATCAGAATTTCCGTCGGGATAAACTTAGATGGATTTTTCAGACGGAATTCTGTTCAAGCTGTCTTGCATACACACTGTCACACCAAAATCCAAAACGTAAAGAACACAGTGACGTACAACACTATGACGAGCCAAGAAAAGTTCAATGCTTCCGAGCATGCGTCAACTTGATTCTGAGCATGCATGTTTTTTTCTCCGTCAGAGTTCCATACAGACTAACGGAATTTTTTTCTGTATAAAAAAGAGAACATGATCTCTTCCTAAGTCTGTCAGAATTTCCGAAGGAAACCTCAGATGGGGCACACACACAGTTGGAATATCCGATGAAAAATTCCATCTGACTGTTTTCATCAGAAATTCTGATCGTGTGTACGCGGCAAAAATGTTTCATTGTGATCACAAACAAAAGGCAGTGTTGCTCAAAGGACTCCCACTTGTCATTTCATCAGTTCTCCTTCCACAGTGAGAGCCAGCCCCTCCAGGAGCATGTTTCAGTTCATGAGACAACAGCAAGTTTAGTGGCACACTCCATCATTTTCCGCCACTTACCTAGAAATTTTCGGCTGTGTAACTTAAATCCGGCCGGCGCAAGGCGTTCCCAATTCAAATGGGGGCGAGTCCCATTTAAATTAGGCGCGCTCCCGCCGGGCATAGCGCGAAATTACGTTACGCCGTGTTTTGTGAATCGCGCCGGGTAAAAAAACGCTTCGTGGATCTCCGTAAGTGCTCATTTGCATACGCGAAGCGGCATTTCGACTCGAAATGCCCCCAGCGGCGGATGCGGTACTGCATCCTAAGATCCGGCAGTGTAAGTCCCTTACACATGCCGGATCTTCTGCCTATCTTTGGGAAACTGATTCTGTGGATCAGTTCCAAAGATAGAAACAGGGATACGACGGCGTATCAGTAGATACGCCGGCTTATCCCTTTTGAGGATCTGGCCCTCAGTGTCTATGGCTGTTACTCTTATGACTACTTCCTTGTGCTGCATTTTCTCCTTTCCGCAATTGAGGTCACAATAGATGCTTCTAATCAGGGGCCCAGATTCAAGAAGCACTTGCGCGGGAGCAAGTGTGATTTGCGCCGCGCAAGTACTGATTTGCTCCCAGGCAAATTTGCGGCTGATTCTGTAAACCAGTTAAGCCTGAAATGCGGCCATTTTCCCGTGCACGCAGCCTCGCTGCTCCGGCACAATTATAGCGCAATTTTGCGCGGGGTGTAAGTTGCGCCTTTATGGAATTCCCTCAGAGAATATGCAAATTAGGTACTGCCGATGATTCAGAAACATGCGCGTGTGATGCGCATCTTGCGCTGGAAGCTCGCAAGCTTTTTTCCCCGGGCAAACTTGCTCCTGCTAAAAGCAGGGGCAAGTTAGCAAAAGATGGCCAAATGTCATCTGCAGGAGCGCGCAACTTCAGCAGCACCTAGACAGACGAGCTGAACAAGCAGAGCACCCACATTTTCGGGACCTCACATCTGTGCACCAACATGCCAGGGGCAGCTATGGTTCTTGATATTCTATTGACTGAGCCGACTCGTAGGAGGGCACGGGAGAGGATTTACAGAGGGCGCTACAACCTTTTTGAGATGAGTGATAATGAGGTGTATCGCATGTTTCGCTTCAGCCCTGAAGTCATCCTTGAGTTGGTAACAATCCTGCAGGATGACATCAGCAGCCCGACCCATCGGGGACAGGCAGTGCAGCCACTGGTGAAGGTAGTGGCAACCCTTCATTTTTTGGCAAGTGGCTCATTTCAGCGCACAGGTGGAATGGTGGCAGGGATGTCCCAATCCAGCATGAGCAGGTGTGTGCACCAAGTGATCCCTGCAATACTCAGACGCATGGGCACACAATTTATCAAACCAACCACGGCTGACCTGCGGCAGAAGGCAATCAGTGATTTTTATGAAATAGCCAGATTCCCACGCACTGTGGGTGCAATAGATTGTACCCATGTGGCACTACGCCCCCCCCCCGGCTCCTCGAGCATATCTACTGCAACAGGAAGCATTGGCATTCGATAAATGTGCAGGTGATTGTGGATGCACATGGCCTCATATGGCATGTCCGTGCCAAACACCCAGGGTCAAGCCATGACAGTTTTTTTTACCGACACAGCCCCATCCCAACCGAGTTTGACCAGAACATGTATGGAGGCAGCTGGCTGATTGGTGAGTGACATGGGTGTCAGGTATGACTGCCCCCCCCCCCCCCCATGATGCAGACATCACAAGGGGCACATGCACGACTAACATCCTCCTGTCTTTTCCCTTCCAGGTGACTCTGCATATGCCCTGGGACCTCACATGATGACCCCATTTCGTAACCCTCAAACACCAGGAGAGGAAAGATTTAACGAAGCCCATGCACGTACCCGTGCAGTGGTGGAGCGCACATTTGGCATCCTTAAATCTCGATTCAGATGTCTGGATAAATCAGGGGGGACCCTGTTGTATTCACCCAACTTTGTGTGGCAAATCGTCGGGGCATGTTGTATTCTCCACAATTTTGCGGAGAGAAGGGGCATGCACATTGAGCTACGCAATGACCTTACCCCCGAACCACGCAACCCCCCCCCCCAATAAACACTACCGGATCTTCTGAGGGAAGAGCAATCCGGAATGGTCTTGTGAAACGTCTCTTTGCACATTAAACACACCCTGATCTTGTCACAAGTATAATGCATGTATGCACACCACTGTAGTCCCTAGCACACACACGACACATGCACCCCAAATTGGATTAGACCCAACAATACCCCATGGTATTAGGGAGCAGCAACGCCGCGTCAAGGCTCCAATTATGTTGCTGTCCATTCATACACCTTTCACATGGCAGAGGGTGACACCCCTTTTCCAGCAGGAGTGCCACCCCCCCCCATTCACACACCAGTCACACTGTAGTATACACTCCTCACCGTGTGTAGGGACTACAAATAAATATAAAAGCTCATATTCTGAGCATATATAAAAAAAATAAAACTCATATTCTGAGCATATATAAAAAAAATAAAACTCATATTCTGAGCATATATAAAACAAATAAAACTCATATTCTGAGCATATATAAAAAAAATAAAACTCATATTCTGAGCATATAATAATTGTTCAAATTATATCATTTTTTTGATTTCTTCTTTGGGCCAAGGGTGCCCCGGCTCTGGCTCCTCAATCTCAGTGGTGTGGAGGAGGCATGGGGTGGGGATGGAGGGGGGGAGGAGCATCAACCCCTACTTCCAGACTCCTTGCAGGTGGTGGCTGCATGCCCTCCATGGCGTTGGCCAGGCGGGCGAGGATGGTGTTGGTCTGGGCCAACATCCGCATTTGGCGGGTGGTGGTATCCCGCTGATGACGGCGGGTAACTCTCCCCTCCTCCCGCACTGCAGCGGTGTTGGCCTCCACCGCAGCTGCCATCCTGCTTAATAAAGCGGGGGCGTTCTCCTGAGCCACCAAGCAGGTGACTATGGCCTTGGAGTTGCCACTTATTTCCGCCAGGCTCTGTGAGACATGTTTGTCCCGGTCTGCATGCAGGGTGAGGGCATGCTGCACAGAGGTGGAGGTGGATGCCATGCTGTCCGCCAGACGTCAAACATCTCCCACCATGGCCCCTATATGGCGGGTCTGCAGGGCCTGCTCCTCCAGCAGACCGTCACGGAGGCTGGAGGATATATGCCTTGTTTTGGACAGAGCCTTCCTGGGAGGAGAGGCTCGGGCACGGACAGAGGGAGAAGGGGAGGGGTCCACAATGGAGGGGCTTGCCCTGGAGTGGGATGACGTGCTGGGCGGGGGGGTGGTGGGTTGATCAGGGATGGTGGTATCCTCCTGGAGGGAGCCAGAGTGCTCCTGGATGAGGAAAAAGGAATCCTCCTCCAAAACAACTTCCTCCACCATACTTGGCCCCGGTAGGATCTCCTCCTGGACCAGCATTGCCATAATGTCCATGGGGCCTGACTGGACCCCTGGCTCAGGTATGGATGGCGTGGGTCGCCCCGCAGCCGAAGACGGCCCAGCTTCATCATCCTCATCACCACCTGTGGATGACACCAAAATGAAATATTTTGCTGGTGCAACACACTGCTCACATGTTCACTTCTACCCCCTCCCACAGCACAGCAGATATGAAACAAAAATAATAGTTCCATCTTCACTTCTACCCACAAATATGTTCACTTCTACCCCCTCCCATGATGCACAGCAGATATGAAACAAAAATAACTTACCAGTCCCCAAGTTCCCAACAGTGGAGTCGTACCCTGCAAGTCCCTCCACCTGCTCCTGCACAAAAGTTTGGGCAATAAGCTCCTCCTCATGATTTAGGCGGATCTTACATCGCGGTCCACCTCCCGTGCCACCGGTATGTTTTCGGATAAGAGCCAGTTTATCCCGGACCCTGCGCCTCATATCATTCAGTTTTTTTTGAATGTCATCCCAGGAACGATCTTCATTACCCAGGGCATTGATGTCCAGGGCTATGGCTTCAAAGATAGCCCTCCTTTGGGCAACGGTGGTGTTTGCCCGCTGGGCACCATATAGGAGTTCTTTATGTTGCTGGAGTGCAGCAATTAGGATGTCCATCTCCGCAGCCATGAAGTTTGCCTTTCTTTTTTTAGTTCCCTTGGGAGGTACCATCTCTTCAAAATGGGCTGAATTTCCTTGCTCAGGGGGGGTTGGAAAAAGCAGGATGAAATTCAGCAAAGAACCTGCGCAAGTCTGCTCCTATTTATTTGCTCAGTGCAAGCAGCTGAGCAGGATTTGCCCTGAAAGTATGCTAGGCGCAGTTTGACGCATGCGCAGACGGCAGCGCTCTAACTGCGCATGCGCGCACCCGGCGCAAACCTCTGCTGAGCCGAAAAATCCTCATTTACATAGGGGCACACCCACTTTGACTTGCGCGGCCTTGCGCCCTCAGCTTTGCCTTAAACAGGAGCAAATTAAATGAACAAACGATTCCTGAATCAGGTGGCAATTTGGCAAAATTGCCCCAGCGCAGAGAAATTCAGCTGAGCAGCTCATGTGTAAGTAATGGGCAAATCTACCTGAATCTGGGCCCGGGTGTGCTAGAGGTAAAAGAGATGGGTTGATAATTAGCCTCAGTTACTCCTCCTTGCAGCATTAATGGGCAACCCTTAGTTTTTAATTTACTGTATTTATTGAGTTATGAACATACTATTATTGGACATTATCAAAGTAATGCATGCTAATTATTTATTTTTAAAATGTATTACTTTATTTTGAAACAGACAATTGTTTTAGGATAAACTTGTTTATTTGTTCATTAAATTAAAACAAGACATAGCTTTACATGTTAGCTTATTTATTATAAGAACATTTGAAAGCCTAAAGTTTAGTGCTTTTTGAGGATGCTTGTTCATTTTTCATCAAGGTGAGCAAAAGAAATTTAATTGAAAATTTGTCATGAATAACTACACGAGATAATCAAATTACTGTAAGTCACTTTGTTATATATAACAATATCCCTGTGAGAGAAAAGGTTCCAATAATTATCCTACAGACAAATAAATATGATGTGACTGGTAAAATGTTCTATATTTACATATATGGGTATTAATTGGACGTGGTATTAAAACTGAGTTAATAAAATACCTAATTTACATCTAAACTATTCTGAAATTGATTATATTGAGATTAATTAAAAATCATCCAGCATATTTGTTTAGAGATCAGAAAATTCCTTTGAATGGTAATGTTTCAGGAACACAAAAAAAATCTAATTTACTTTTGTCAGAATAGTGGGGAAATACAAAAGTTTTGCTATATGGTCTGCTATACTTAACCCCCCCCCCAACCATAGGCATATGCAGCCTATTGCATTAGCCTGACATTACACACACACACACACACACATGAACATTAATGGCATCCCAGTCTTAATCTGTAGGGTTCAATATTGAGTTGGCCCACCCATTGCAACTCTAACAGCTTCAACTCTTCTGGGAAGGCTGTCCACAATGTTTAGGAGTGTGTCTATAGGAATGTTTGGCCATTCTTCCAGAAGAGCATTTGTGAGGTCAGGCACTGATGTTGGATGAGAAGGCCTGGCTCGCAGTCTCCACTTTAATGTGAAGGCCAGTCAAATTCCTCCACCCCAAACTCGCTCATTCATGTCTTTATGGACCGTGCTTTGTGCACTGGTCCAAATCATTTGGTGGAGGGGGGGGGGGGAATACTGTATGCAAAAATTCACGTCATAATAGTAACTAAAACATATAAAATTAACTGTAACAATCTAAAAAATAAACATGCCAACGTGGTATAATAGTTTGAACCTCCCAACTAAAACGTTTTTGCACTTAAAGTTAATTTGTTTTGCAATTATCTGTATAGCGGTTTCCACCATCCTTGCCAAGTATAACACAAAAAATGATGTCTTATTATAATTTCGATGTGTATTACATGTGAAATCACACATCACTGGAATCATTGCACTTGAAGTTAATCTGTATGGCAAATACCTATAGGAGGGTTTTCCACCATCCCTGCTAAGTTACATTTTTATTTATTTTTTCAGTTTGGTGGGTATTATATGTGTTACATATCACAGAGACCAGTATTGTGGTAATATTGACATTTACATACATTAGAGGGTTCCACCATTACTGTTAAGATATTGATTAGTAAGTTAGCGCTGCACTTTTTTGTGGTGTGGGAGCACATAAGAGTGCTTAGTGGCAGGCCTTTTACTGACACTTTTTTAATTTACCTCCAGTAGTTTATTGTAACTAGTAGTGTGGTGATTACCCATTATACTAAAGATCGGCATGTGGCATTAATAAACAGACAGATTTCAGTTGTGCCCCACCAGGCCAGCCCCCATGGACAATGTGCCTAGCTGCTGAGTTCCCTATCCCTGCACTCAGTGCACTGATTGGAAGCACTGATAGGCAGCACTCATGGGCACTGATAGGCAGCACTGATTGGCAGCACTGATAGAAAGTACTGATTAGCAGCACTGATAGGCCCTGTGTGGTGGCACTGATAGTTGGCACTCTTTGGCAGCACTGATTGATACTGATAGTCAGCACTGATGGGCACTGATTTTCACTTACAGATGGCAATGAATGGCAGCACTGATGGGCACTGATAGGTGGCACTGATTGGAAGCACTGATAGGCATCACTGATAGGTGGCATTGGTTGGCACTGATAGGCGACACTGGTTGGCAGCACAGATGGGCACTGATAGGCACCAATTTATGGCACTGATAGGCGGCACTGATGGCACTCATTGGCAGCAATTATTGACATTTATGGGCAGCACTGATTGGAAGCACTGTTGGGCACTGATTGGAAATATGTGGCATTGGTTGGCACTGACAGGCAGCAGTGATTGTCACTTATAGGTGGCATTGGTTGGTACTGACTGATGGTACTGATATGCACTGGCAGGTGGCGATGATTGCCACTGACATGTGGCATTGATGGTAAATGACATGGCACTGATTGGCACCGATTGACACTGACATGTGGCACTGATAGGTGGCACTGATTGACACTGATAGGTAGCACTGATGGGCATTGATAAGCGGCACTGATCTAGGAGAGGGGGGAGTTTCACATTGGGCATGCAAGAACCGCTCAGTGCTTGAAACTGTAATGTAATGTCACTGCTTGCAGAGAGGAACTTTCAAAACTTGACACTTGTCGGGGGTGGGTGGGACCAAAAAATGTATTTTACTTACTACATTTAGGTATATTAAATATACCATGGGAGTGTTTGGTTATATTTGTTTGCAATGGCCAAAAAGATATATTATTTGGTTTGATTGTGAAAAAAACTAAAAAAAACAAACAAACATATTAATTGGCTGGTCATGTGATTGTAACTACATAAAATAGTCATGCATTAATCGAAAGCCACCCTGTCCTAAGCAGGTCTATTTAAATTTAGTGGTGTTAAGCTGCAGTCAGCTTAGCTGAATTGATCAGCATTATTGAATTTCTCCTTGGTTATGGTTACTGTTAGTTTATGTCTGCTGAAAGCAGGCATTACTAGTGCCTACCATTTCCTCAATGTTTATTATTTCATTGAGAGTCTCAAGCCATTCAGAGGGTAAGGGGTAGAGGAGTAGGAGTAAGTAGTGGAAGTTTTCCAATATTTAGGTATTAGTTTTCTGACTGTAAAGATAAATAACTGGAGAATAGAGTGCTTGGCTTGATACAGTGATGGGAGTAGAAGAGTTAAGAGCGTTGGTTCAGGATAGTTGAGAACTGATTCCTGAGCATATAAATTATAGATATAAACAGAATCTTAAGTTTCTGGACTTGTGGGCGCACCCACCAGACATTAAGAAGAGTTCTGGGAGATGTGTGGCAATACCAGCAGGAATCAGATTGGGATGGAAAAATGCAATGTAGTTTAGAGGGGGAGAGAACCATTACGAGCCATAGAGTTTATGAGTGTTAATAAAAATCTGTCCCCACATCTCCAGAATTGGATTGATCAAACTCAAAAGTTCACTTGTGCTCAAGGCAAGGGGGGGGGGGGGGGGGGGGGGTTGGGAGGACAGAGACCTTAGGTGAAATGGCCATTTTAAAAAGTATATGTTCTTCTCCTTTTCATATTCCTTACTTTTATACCACTTTCCTTGTCTACCCTTACTTTTTAACCCCCCTCCTTTTCCCATCCCTCTCCCTTTCCCATCCCATTCCCTTTCTTTGCCACTTTCTTCCCAATCCATCATAATGATCCACCCAGTTCTATCCTTGTTTGCTCCCCCCTTTTCTCTTGAAATTTTCTTATAACAAACAATGTTTCCCCATCTACATATGATGTTCATTTGATCACCAAAGTGATTTACTTTGTTTATTGCATAACCATATGTAACTTGTCCTTTGTTATGGATAATATCCTTGGTATTTCTGTTTGTAATACAACAAAGTCAACTTAAAAGTATAAGGTATATATCTTAGAAATGGCATGAGTCAGGGGCAAAAAAGACATACACAACTGCTGAAACGGTATGAGAGATTGGTGCATGGCAATTTTTGGTAGAAGGGATCGGTAAAAGCTCTGCAGTTGAAGGAATAGACCCCGACAACCACAGCCGAGGGTTGTTGGGAAGAGGTCCTTGTCCTCATCAACATTGGGACATGGTGCTTTGGGGTGGGGGTGCAGTGCCCCCCTGCCCCAAAGCACCCACCCCCCATGTTGAGGGCATGTAGCCTGGTATGGTTTAGGAGGGAGCGCCCGCTCTTCCCCCCCCTATCTTGACCTGCCCAGCTGCATGCTCGGATAATGGTCTGGTATGAATTTTGGGGGGGGGGCACACCATTCCATTTTAAAATGTTGCCGTGGGGTTCCCCTTAAAATCAAAACCAGACATGAAGGGCATGGTATAGACTGGGGGACCCCACACCATTTTTTCTTTATTCTTTTAATAGCTGGGTGTCGGCAATTGGAACAAATCAAGACATCTCCAAGAGGGGTGACAAACTATACCCTACTCCAGAGAGAAATTGCATACCTTAATACCAGAATTCCGGTGGGTTTGAATAATAGGTTGGATATAAATTAGTTTAATAAATAAATACACTCCCCTTTGGCGTTTATATGGTTCATTTTTCTGTTTTGTGCTCCTTTTTCTTTTCAGAATGCTTCTCTCCCTTTTCTATCCACTGGCTATCTCATCTCACTTGGTCTGTTCGCATGTTTTGACTAATCAATTCCATGATTGTAAATTAAGTATTGTACTGCCCCTTTTCCCTTTTTTCAAAGGAGCTATTTTGTTATAAAAGTTTTACTTTAATGTTGTTAACTTGCTATGAGGAAGGCTTCGGCCTTCTTATAAGAATAAGCTTTGGGTTGCCGGCAATTTCTTCTATTGTGGACGCACAGTGAACTACACAGCCAGTGCACCAACTCCGCTCATTAACTTCCATATAGCAGTAGAGCTTGGGTGGGTCTTTTCCTTGCTTCCTATTCGTACCTTAACCACTTGCTTACTGGGCACCCCTTCCTGCCCAGACAAAATTTCAGCTTCCGGCACTGTCGCTTTAACTGACAATTGCGCGGTCGTGCGACTTGGCTCCCAAACAAAATTTACGTCCTTTTTTTCCACACAAATAGAGCTTTCTTTTGGTGGTATTTGTTCGCCTGTACATTTTTTTTTTTTTAGCACAAAAAAACAAACACAATATTTTTTGCTATAATAAATATCCAATTTAAAAAAAAAAAAAAAAATCTCAGTTTAGGCCGATACATATTCTTCTACATATTTGTGGTAAAAAAATAAAAAAAATAAGCGTATAGTGACTAGTTTGCACACAAGTTATAGCGCGTACAAAATAGGGGACATAATGATTTTTTTTTTTAAGATAATTTTTTTTACTAGTAATGGCGGGGATCTGTGATTTTTATTGGGACTGCGAAATTATGGCAGACACATCGGACACTTTTGACACATTTTTGGGACCATTCACATTTATATAGTGAGCAGTGCTATAAATATGCACTAATTACTGTATAAATGTGACTGGCAGGGAAGGGGTTAACACTAGGGGGTGAGGAAGGGGTTAAATGTGTACCTTGGGAGCGATTCCTTCTGTGGGGGGGGAGGGGACTGACTGGGGGAGGTGACCGATCTGTGTCCCTATGTACAAGGGACACAGCATTGGTATCCTCTCCCTGACAGGACATGGATCTCTGTGTTTACACACAGAGATCCACGGTCCTGCTCAGTTACTGGGCAATCACAGGTGCCCGGCGGCCATCGCGGCCGCCGGGCACGCGCATTGTGTTACCAGTAATGCGGCGGGTGCGTGTGGTCGTGGCTCTAAAAGACAAGGACGTCATGACGTCCTGTCAGAACAATGGAGCTATCGTGCCGCTGTCAGTTGACAGCGGCCTGTAGTTAAGTGGTTAAAGAGGTACATTTAAGAGGTACATTTAAGAGATAAGCTGCAGGGATTTCAAATTTCCTGACCAGTAAAGCGGTGACCCGGGTGATCGCAGGACCCAGGTCAGCAGGGCTGAGGGGGATGGGGAGGGGGTCCAGTGTAAGTTTACCTTACAGATTTTTTGTAAAGGTGAACTTACCCTTTAAGGATGGAAGGGATGCTAATCTTAGATGAAGTGATAAAGAGCAAAATGTCACCTGCGTAAAGTGCAGTTTTGCTCCACACCTTGAAGAGTAATGACTTGAATGGAAGACTTATTACGTATAGCCTACACTAGGTGTTCCATAATGATCACATATAGAAGTGAAGATAAAGGGCAACCCTGGCTTGTCCCATTGTAGATTCTAAAGGAAGAGGGCAGGGGGCCATTGGTATGAATCTGAGCAGAGGGTGAGGTGTATCGGTCCATTATTTTTTGAAGAAATTTCTCAGAGATTGATTTGATGAAGAAAGTGGAACAAACATTTCCAGTTAAGACGATCAAACACCTTTTCAAGATCAATTATTAGCAGATAGGAAGGGATTCACAGTTTGAGCCATAGAGATCAGGGTGACAATATTACTTGTAATGTCACGGGCCACGTGAGAGCCACTAAAGCCAACCTGATCTGCGATGAAGCCTGAGGCCTCGTACACACGACAGAGAAACTCGACGTGCCAAGCCCGTCGAGTTCCTCGACGAGTTCCTTGTTGAACTTGTCGAGAAGCTCGGCAGGCTTGCTTTGCGTACACACGTAACATACCAAAATCTGGTCGTTCTCCGGCGCGATGACGCTCACGACGTATGACGCGACTATAAAGGGGAGGTTTGATTTTGTTGGCGCCACCCTTGGGGCTCCTTTTGCTGATTCCGTGTTTACGCGTGTTAGTAAAAGTTTGGTGAGTGACGATTCGTGCTTTTCAGTCTTTGTGCTTTCAGATTGATCTCTGCCGTTCAGTTTGTACTTGTGTGGGTCGTATCTAGGCAATCGAGACGTGCGGTCAGGTCGTATTGTTTTACATTGCGGTCCTGTCCCCGCGTTTTTCATTGTCAGGGTCGTTCTTCATAGGTCTTGCTGTTCTTCACTGCGGTCTGTTTAGTGCAATTCTGATTTGTCGTTCGTAACTAGCCTTGTAGCCATGTTGCAGGCACCTAGTCGTCGCCGACTTCGTGCTAAGCATCTTCTGAGTATAGGTCTGTTTGTTTATGACCTAGACGATGAGGAGTTCATGAACAGGAGGAGGACACGTTCATGGACCAAGAATTGGTTGCTCCGTAGGAACCAATTCTCTCACATGCCTTTGCTGCGGGAGCTTCAGGAAAATAATCCTGTTGATTACAGGAATTTCCTGAGGATGTCTGATCCCGTCTTTCAGCACCTGTTGGCTTTGGTGTCCCCCTATATTACCAGGCAGGACACCGTTATGCGGGAAGCCATCAGTGCTGAGCAGAGGCTAGTTGCCACCCTCCGTTATCTGGCAACTGGGAGAAGCCTTCAGGACTTAAAGTTCTCCACGGGCATCTCCCCCCAGGCTCTGGGCCTCATCATTCCTGACACCTGCTCTGCCATCATCCAGGTTCTGCAGGAGGAATATATGAGGGTAAGTTTTCTCCTTTAATCTCACATTTTATGTCTATAATGTATGCTAATGTCTTGTAGTTATCTCCTCCTTCCCTAATTACCATGTCTGGAATATGCTGTGAATGTCCCCTTTGCCCCCATGCATGATGTAAACTTTGATGCCCCTTTTTTGGCCTACATGCATATTTCCCATCACTTACCTCCCCAGCATGCTATCCTGGGCCCCAACCTACCTAGTCTAGTCACTTCCCAATGTATTGTGTTATATCCATTGTAATGTCCCCCCCTCCCCTCCAAAATGTGTTGTAAAGTCTATGTTCACCAATATTAAATTTTTTATTTTTTAAATTTTAGGACTCCCAAACTCATCTAGCCCTCCCCTCCAAAATGTGTTGTAAAGTCTATGTTCACCAATATTAAATTTTTTATTTTTTAAATTTTAGGACTCCCAAACTCATCTAGCCCTCCCCTCCAAAATGTGTTGTAAAGTCTATGTTCACCAATATTAAATTTTTTTTTTTTTTAAATTTTAGGACTCCAAAACTCATCTAGCCCTCCCCTCCCAAATGTGTTGTAAAGTCTATGTTCACCAATAATCAAAAATATATTTTTTTAGTACTCCCAAACTCATCTAGCCTTCCCCCAAACTTGGGCACTGGCCCATCAGAGGGGGTGTTTAATGTGTTAATTGTCTAAATATATTTAGATATAATATGCTAGTTCCCAGAAATGTTATAATGCTTATAATGTCTTTGTATAATCTGCTTGCAAGGTTATGTGGCTAATTTTTTCTTTTTTTCTTCCCCAGCTTCCGTCCACACCACAGGAGTGGCAGTCTGTGGCTTTGGACTTCCAGACCCGATGGAACTTCCCCAACTGCGGGGGAGCCATCGACGGGAAGCACGTCCGCATCGTGCCTCCACCCCGTTCAGGATCCCAGTTCTTTAATTATAAGGGGTTCAACAGTATTGTGCTGATGGCGGTGGTGTCAGCACAGTATGAATTCCTTTTTGTGGATGTCGGGATGAATGGACGGGTATCGGATGGGGGAGCCTTCAGGCAGACGGAGTTCGCGCTTCGCCTTCAGGATGATGATCTGTCATTGCCACCGGATGACCAGAATGTAGAAGGCCTGCCATTTGTTTTCCTGGCTGATGAAGCGTTTGCCCTGGGACCCCATCTTATGAGGCCATTCCCTCAGCGCACCCTCACCCCAGAGAGGAGTGTCTTTAATTTCCGGCTGGGCCGAGCACGTAGAGTGGTTGAGAACGCTTTCGGCATCATGGCCAGCCGGTTCCGCCTTTTCCTCACCCCTCTCTTTCTGGGACTATTGATGTTTAGAAAAACCCCTCAGGGCAAAACACAGGATTGAAGGCATTCACAAAGATCCTGACAAATCTTGTAGCTTTGGTCTACTTTTAAACATGTAAGCCAAACAAGTATACACTGGATCACCTCAGCTCTGTGTGAAGCCCAAAATGGGTTATTAAAGGGGACAACAATTATGCAAATGAGTCCACATGTGTCACCGACTGCTGAGCAGACTCTCCTTTTACTGTATATTTAATTATTAAAAAAAGTTTTGTGGTTTTAATAGCACATCTACATAATTTTCACGATTGATCTCACCACAATTTTAAAAAAATGTCATAATTTGTAGGATTTTAAACACAATATTTAGTCGTTCCGAATGGACGTCCAGTTTAACGACAAATTCTTGTGCATAAAAAAATATTACAGTACAACCTGAAATAAAAAACACATGGCGCGGAACAAATCTTACAAAATATATAACAAACTTACTTCTTCTAATCACTCTCCTGATCCTCTTCATTTGTTCCGGCTCACGTTTTTTAAGGTCACACCACCTTTTCCGGATCTGCTCCTTGGACCTTTTCACCCCAAATTTCTGATGGAGACTCCTCCTCACCTTCTCCATTATTTGGGCCTTGACCTTATTAGGGTACTTATATGGCCCATGCCTCCCATCGTAGTCCTCTGCTTTGAGGATGAGGACCATCTCCACCATTTCCTCAAAGGTCATGTTGGAGGCCTTACAACGGATTCGCCGTGCTGCCATATTCTCCATGTGCTTCCAACAAAAAAAAGATGGAAAAGGGGCGGGGAAAATACGACACCATGAACGTCAGGGGCGGGGAGACGTGCGTAAAGTCCCACATGCGCGTGTATAAAGGGCTACCACGTGAGTAAAAGGGGCGTTCACAGTTTGTGGAAGACGGCGGAGATAACGATCGGGTCAAAGACCGGTATGTAACTACATTTTACATGTTTTTCTTGATTGAATGATTTTGTGGCCTACATCTTAGGTTCATAAATTAAAACATAGCCAGTTTGAAATTTGAAGGTAATGGTCCGCTATAGTGCCGTCGTACGTAAACAACGCTTTGATTATGCATTTTGATCCAACTACTGTTGTGTGGGCAATCTCGGTTCTCATCAGGATGTCTTCTAAAAACAAGTTGGTTTAAACATGATGCAAATGGTCGCTTTTATGTCTTGACCAAACTATATCGGGAGTGCTTTTCTCTAACTAACGTTTCATACACAAATGAGGATGAGATCTGGCTTATTAGTTTGACACAACTGGTCATCTGTTTCCTAGGAACTGACCCAACATGATCTGCTGCCAATTCCTCCTTGTCGTTTTTGCGACGGAAGATAAGGGGCGGGGGGGAAACATCAATTTTTTTTAAGCATGGGCGGATGTCGTGTGCGGAGTGTATATAAGGCTCGAACACATGTAGCGTCCATACGACCGGGTTGCGTAAGAAAGACGTTTGATCGACAAGCGTGTAGGTATGCTTCGAACTTGGGACAGCAGTGGCATATTCAGGAAAGACAGACATTTAAAGGAGCAATAAGCCAAAATTGTTTGGGGCAGAAATAACTAACTTTACATTATATCAGTCTTGATTTCATGTCCTCATTGTCCCTTTTTGCTTTTAAGCAGCTGTAATCATTTGCATAAATCATCACTTCCTGGTTCTCTGGCTCCCTCTCAAATTTATCAGGGGAGCTTGTCACTGTGGTCTAAGCTGTGTGTGTAAAAATCCACCAAAACAATGCTAATAATTTTAGAAATTAAAATATGCCCTGCTTTTATTTTTTTTGGGTTCTGTGTGTCTCTTTACTTCACAGAAACATTAAATAAATTTAAAACCAAAAGTGAAACTAGAGGCACATTATATGTATGCACTTGTATGTCTCTAGACACTGTAAACAGTCATTTCCTCCAAAAATATAGTTATCCATTAGTGACCCTTTAAGGGCTAGCTTGTGAGAAAGAGTAATTGACTTTATAGATTGTGTAGTGACATTATTTTTTTATCCTTGGTTTTGGACAGGAAAAGATGAATCTCTTTAACCGACCCGACTTCTTGGAGATCTTCATTGATAGGTGGCAAGAACTTCCTGTTCTGTGGGCCACCAAAGACCCCATCTCTAGAAATAGAGAATTGCGCAAAACTGCACTGGAGAGCCTGCTCCCACTTGTGCGGAGACAGGTGGGGTTTGATGTGACAACTGACCAGTTGGAGGTCAAAATTGGAACCTTGAGAGGCACCTACAGGAAGGCACGCAACAAGGTCTTGGCTTCGATGAGGTCTGGAGCTGGAGCAGGGCGGGTATTTAAACCCAAGTTGTGGTACTACAGCAAACTGAGCTTCCTGGATGAACACCTGGAGGTAAGGGAGTCACTGTCTAGCCTTCCCCCCAGAAGCCACAGAAGGTCCAGCCTTCCCTCCAGCCAACCTGCTGCTCCCTCTGCAGATGAACCCTCTCAGCAGCCTTCCATCCTGGATGAAGATCCGGATTTGCCCAGCTGGAGCCAGGTATATAGTACTTTCAATGTGCAAATGTGTGGTGTTTAAATGTTGTTAAAGAGATGTAAATTAAGATATTAAAGGTAAATAAAAATTAGATCTAAAAGTGTTATTCCTAAAATTTGTCAGTATTGGCCATGAATTTTTGTGGTGTGATTGACCATAAAACATGGGTCAGAATGATTGGCTTAGCTAAGTCGTGACAAAAAAAAATGCAACAGTCAGGAGCTTAAATAAATAAAAGAAATTTTTTTTAAAATAGTAAAACTTTACTTTTTTTCCATACACAGGACGAGACCAGGCAGCAGGAGGATCAGGAAAATGCCAGGCAGGAGGAGGACAGGGTGAGTGGCTTGGAGGAGGCTGCAGGCCCAAGTATCTTGGACGTGTTGGCAGGCCCAAGTATCAGTAACGTGGTGGCAGGCCCAAGTGGAGCGGATGAGGTGGCAGGCCCAAGTGGGTTGCACGAGGTTGCTGGGCCAAGCACAAGATGCCAGGTGTCTCCTCTTCGTCTGCGTCCGAGAAGGCAGGTGAGGGATACAAGGGTGCGTGACGCCTCACTAGCCCTCATTCGGGACGCCCATGCAACCCTGCAACAGCCTCCCACTGCTCAGGAGGGATTTGTAACAGTGGTTTTGGCCAAAATGTCAGAAATGACATTGGACCAACGCCTCCTCTTTGAGGGCCTCCTCATCACCCTCGCAAATCAGGGGGTGAGGGGTCTTCTCACGGAGGACACTGTGATTTGCCGCCATCCCCATCCTCACACACCACATAACTCCCAAGCTCCCCCACCTTCTTCTTCTTCTTCTTCTTCTCATGCTCCTTCTCAAGCTCCCCCACCTTCTTCTTCTTCTTCTTCTCATGCTCCTTCTCAAGCTCCCCCACCTTCTTCTTCTTCTTCTTCTCATGCTCCTTCTCAAGCTCCCCCACCTTCTTCTTCTTCTTCTTCTCATGCTCCTTCTCAAGCTCCCCCACCTTCTTCTTCTTCTCATGCTCCACCTGAACATTCTTCTTCCTCTTCTTCTCCTGCTCCTTCTGAACATTCTTCTTCCTCTTCTTCTCCTGCTCCATCTGAACATTCTTCTTCCTCTTCTTCTCCTGCTCCATCTGAACATTCTTCTTCCTCTTCTTCTCCTGCTCCATCTGAACATTCTGCTTCCTCTTCTTCTCCTGCTCCATCTGAACATTCTGCTTCCTCTTCTTCTCCTGCTCCATCTGAACATTCTGCTTCCTCTTCTTCTTCTACTACTCCTCCTCCTTCTACTGCTCCTCCTCCTTCTACTCCTCCTCCTTCTACTGCTCCTCCTCCTTCTACTCCTCCTCCTTCTACTCCTCCTCCTTCTACTGCTCCTCCTCCTTCTACTGCTCCTCCTCCTTCTACTCCTCCTCCTTCTACTCCTCCTCCTTCTACTGCTCCTCCTCCTTCTACTCCTCCTTCTACTACTCCTCCTCCTTCTACTGCTCCTCCTCCTCCTCCACCTCCTCCTCCACCACCGTCGGCTACTCATCCTCCACCACCTTCGTCTACTCCTCCTCCTGGCATGAGTACTACCCCTGTGGCACCACCTCCAGCCAGGCAGAAGAGGAAGGCTGCTGAGAAGGCTGCAGAGAAGGTGAAAGAGCAGGCTGCAGGGAAGCCACCAAGGAAGGCCTTGAAGAAATCCAGAAAGTGACTCCCTTACTTCCATGTGGTGTACCAGAGTTCAGGCTGCTGTAGTACCACAACCTGGTGACATCTGCCTGCCCTGCTCCAGTTTCTGACCTCGGGGAGTCCAAGACCTTGATGCGTGACTTCCTGAATGAACCTCTCAAGTCCCCATTTTGGCCTCCAACTGATCACCAGTCACATCAGGCCACACCTGGCTGTGCACAAATGGCAGCAAGCTCTCCAGTGCTGACTTTTGCATATAAAATTTATTTTTATTACCAAAATAAATGGTACATTTTTTTTTTACAGTTCATACTTGTCCTTGTATTTTTTTACATTTCAATTTTGCAAGTGAGAAGGCAGGTTCTTATTTTTAAAAAATTGGATATAAGGTGTAATTTGAAAGGGACACATGAGATAAGACAAAGCAATAAGGTTTCTATGGGGGGAACTTGACATTACAAAAAAAAAAAAGTATTTGCATTTTTTAAAAATTTAAAATTAAGGTGAATATTAAAAGCAGGATTTAAAACACACGACCAAAATAAGGTGACAAAAAAAAAAAAAAAAAATATTGAGTCCAGTAAGAAAAAGGTTCCACCTAATTTTAAGGAACTCTGTGTGAATATCGTAAAAAAAAAATATTATATTGCTGTTTTGTGCCCTTAGAAAAAATTGTGTAAAGCGCTGCAAATAAACGATTAAATAATGTTGGAAGCGACACGAATGTGCTATGTCCATTCCAAACGCTAGTTTTACCTATGTTGGTCTCCAGTGTCTAAGTTTTTGACAGGTTTCTTAACATACACACGACCGAGTTTCTCGTTTAAAAAACAGCCCGATGAAGAACTCGTCGAGCCAAAATCCACTGCCATCGAGAAAATAGAGAACCTGCTCTCTATTTGCTTGACGAGTTCCTCGGCGGCTCCATCGGGCCGAAAATGTACACACGACCGAGTTTCTCGACAGAATCCGGCTCTTCACCGAGATTCTCGACGAATTCTGCCGAGAAACTCTGTCGTGTGTACGAGGCCTCAGTGATTAATTTAGCATAGAGCTTATTATCACTGTTTAGCAAGGAAATCTGTGATAACTGCTTAGGTTAGTGGCATCTTCGCCTGGTTTAAAAATTACCGATATGTTATCGAACCTTTATTTCTCTTCAATTGCGCCATTACCAATCCTTCATATTTCAAATTTTCTGTGCATTTTACGAGATGCCAACTCGTTCGGATGCTCTTATAGTTTTGGACAGACATGTGAAACTACAGGCCCTATTCCTCATGCCCTTTCATTCTACTATAAACTTTTGCTTTCAGATGCTATATAATCAGTATATGTAGATAAATTAGAACAAGATCTGGATATTAAATTTACTCCTCAGGCTAGATCCAAAATATACACATTAGCGACATGTTCTTCTAAACGTAATCAATATTTTTAAACCAGGCAAATATGCCACTAACCTTAGCAGTTATCACAGATTTCCTTGCTAAACAGTGATAATAAGCTCTATGCTAAATTAATAAAGCCTTCTCTTTGTCCCCAGTCACCCACTCTAGATTATTTTATAAAGGGCCTACATGCTCAGACCTGACCTTTTTACTATTAATATATTAGAAGAATTGTTGGGGGTTTGTCCTACTATCTTTTGCAAACTGTCGTTCGTTTTGAATTTTTCATCCTTGATTTCCTTTTTACATATTCTGTTAAATTCTTTGTAACATTTAAATGACACTAGTGTTCCTTCATTTTTATATATTTTTTAAAAGCTCTTTTAACTTTGACCGTGAGCCACATAGGCTAAAAATAAAACCTTTTAAACGTTTTTCCCATGGGAATATAGGGCCAGATTCACATAGAACTGAGGCGGCGTAACGTATCTTAGATACGTTACACCGCCACAAGTTTATCGCAAGTGCCTGATTCACAAAGCACTTGCAATGAAAACCTATGCCGGCGGCCTCCGGCGTAAGCCCGCGTAATTCAAAGGGGCGTGTGCCATTTAAATTAGGCGCGCTCCCGCGCCAGACCTACTGCGCATGCTCCCTTTTGAATTTCCCGCCGTGCTTTGCGCGAAGTGACGTAATTTTTTCGATCGGCGACATGCGTAGCGTACTTCCATATTCCCGGACGTCTTACGCAAACGACATGAATTTTTTAATTTTGACGCGGGAACGACGGCCACACTTTATACAGCACATACGTGTGCTGTGTAAAGTTAAGGCACCAAAAACAACGACTAACTTTGCGATGGGAAACTAGACTATCGGCGACGTATCGAACGCGAAAAACCGTTGTGGATGGCCGTAACTCCTAATTTGCATACCCGACGCTGGTTTATGATGCAAACTCCCCCCAGCGGCGGCCGCGGTACTGCATCCTAAGATCCGACAGTGTAAACAATTACACCTGTCGGATCTTAGGGATATCTATGCGTAACTGGTTCTATGAATCAGATCTGAGATACTCCGTAGTATCTCCTTTGTGAATCAGGGCCAAACTTTGCACTGAGGTCCCCAAACAGTCTTTTCGAAGAATTACCATTTCTGTTCTGTGTTTCTCAATACCAATTTTCCCTCCCAGTCTAGGTCTTGGAGAGCAGCCCTCATCCTTGGAAAAATTCAACTTAGTCTTACCGGTAACTTGTTTTCCAGAAGTCTTTCAGGACAGCACCTTGAGATATGGTGACTCCTCCCACTCCACCAGGAAACACCTTCTTTCAATCCTTTAAAGAGAGGCCCCTCCTTGTACCAGTCAGTTGTAATAGAGAAAACCTCCGGCCCCGGCTGGAACACATAAGTGTTAAGGCTGACCGCAGGTCAGCCTGTATTTGTAGGAGGAGTCGGGAGGTATTTAAACCCGCCCTCCTTCCTCCTTCTGGGCGTCGACTTTCTGGTGTGTGGGGTTGGCACGTCACTTCCTGTTTCCGTCCGGAGCAATGGCGGCAGGTGTCCATTGTGCTCTCCTTCAGGATTCCCAGCGGACTGGGTTGTCTGCATCCATCCACGTGGCAGGAGGGAGCCGCCCGCACGGGGAGGGGTGTTCATCCGCCCGCTCATTTTTCCAGGGCTTCATCGGGCATGGGGGGCCACCCGCTCGGGGGGTTCATACGGCCACTCATTTGACCAGGGCTCCTCTGGCTTGGGGTCCTGCTCGCCCTGGAGAGCTATTGTTCGGGGCTCCATCTGGCAACGCTTCTTCCAGGGGTCGCGTGCATGGCTCCTTTGGCATGCAGCGAGCTACCCGTCCGCCCGCTTCTCCCGGTGTTTACGCCGGGGGGAGGGGGAACTTCTGCCCGCTGCATTGCTCCCTTTAGCATGGAGCCGCCTGCCACTTCTCTCGGTTCACGCCGGGGGAGGGGACCTCCGCCGCTGTGTTGCTCCCTCCGGCATGTGTGTTGCTCCCTCCTCCCGCCGTTTCCTCCTGTGGTTACGTCGGGGGGAGGGGGGGACCTCCGCCCGCTGTTTCTTTCCCTCCAGCATGCAGGGAGCCGCCCGCCGCTTCCTCCGGTGTTCACGCCGGGGGGAGGGGGGGGACCAAAGCCCGCCTGCCCGCTGTATCACTCCCCACAGCATGAAGGGAGCCGCTTCCTCCGGTGGTCACGCCGGGGGGAGGGGGGGGACCAAAGCCCGCCTGCCCGCTGTATCACTCCCCACAGCATGAAGGGAGCTGCCCGCCACTTCCTCCGGTGTTCACGCCGGGGGGAGGGGGGGGACCTCCGCCCGCTCACTGCATCACTCCCCCCAGCATGAAGGGAGCCGCCCGTCGCTAGTCGATGCTCTAATACAAAGTTGAAGTTGCTAAACATAACTATGTGTCCAAATCTCAAGAATATGTTACCGCAACATTTTATATTCCCAATATGTGTCTGCTGTACCATGTACCAAAGTATCTTGTTCTGTGTACCTGGAGATCCTACTGTTCTGCCTGATTTCCTATTTCACATTGACATGCGATGACGTTTCGCATGCAATGACGTTTCGCATGCAATGACGTTTCGCATGCGATGGCGTTTCGCATGCGATGGCGTTTCTCATACGATGGCGTTTCTCATGCGATGGCGTTTCTCATGGGATGACGTTCTCAGGGTGTTTTTCTCATGCTCGTGCGATGGCATTTCTCGTGCAATGGCGTTCCTCATGCGATGGCGTTTCTCATGCGATGACGTTCTCAGGGTGTTTTTCTCATGCGATGACGTTTCTCATGCGATGACGTTCTCATGGTGTTTTTCTCGTGCGATGACGTTTCTCGTGCAATGACGTTCTCGTGCGATCACGTTTCTCGTGCGATCACGTTTCCCATGCGTTCTTCCCATGCGATCACGTTTCCCATGCGATCACGTTTCCCATGCGATCACGTTTCCCATGCGATCACGTTTCCCATGCGATCACGTTTCCCATGCAATCACGTTTCCCATGCGGTTATGTTTCTCATGCGATTTTCTCATGCGATTATGTTTCTCATGCGATCATGTTTCCCATGCGATCTTCTCATGCGACCATGTTTTCCATGCAATCTTCACATGCGATCACTTTTCCATGCAATCTTCGCATGCGATCACGTTTCCCATGCGATTACGTTTCCCATGCGATTACGTTTCCCATGCGTTTACGTTTCCCATGCGAGTCGGGTCCTTGTGTGTTCACGTTTCTCATGCATTTACGTTTCACATGGTAGTTCTCATGCGACTACATTTCGCATGGTAGTTCTCATGCGATCACGTGTCTCATGAGTCATGTCCTCATGTGGTTACGTTTCTCATGCGATTACTTTTCACATGGTGGTTCTTGTGCAATTACGTTCACATGCGATCACGTTTCTCATGCGATCTGGGTTTTTCACGAGTCTCATCCTTGTGTTTACGTTTCTCGTGCGATTACGGTTCGCATGGTAGTTCTCATGCGACTACATTTCGCATGGTAGTTTTCATGCGATCATGTTTCTCATGAGGCATGTCCTCATGTGTTTACGTTTTTCATGCGATTACATTTCTCATGCGGTTACGTTTCACATGGTAGTTCTCATCCGATCACGTTTTTCATGCAATCACGTTTCTCTCACGAGTCATGTCCTTGTGTGTTACGTTTCTCATGCGATTACGGTTGGCATGATAGTTCTCATGCGACTACATTTCGCATGGTAGGTCTCATGCGATCACGTTTCTCATGAGTCATATCCTCATGTGTTTACGTTTCTCAGGCGGTTACGTTTCACATGGTAGTTCTCACGCGATTACGTTCTCATGCGATTACAGTTCACATGGTCGTTCGCATGCGGTTATGTTTCTCAGGGTAGTTTCTCATGCAATTACGTTTCTCGTGTTTACGATCTCATGCGACCACGTTTCTCAAGCATTATGTTGTCTCATGCATTACGTTTTCCATGCGATTACATTTTTCATGCGATTGCGTTCTCATGCGACCACGTTTCTTATGCATTGTTGTCTCATGCACTACGTTTTTCATGCTCATGTCCTCATGCGATTACGTGTCCTCATGCGATTACGTGTCCTCATGCGAGTTAGGTCCTCATGGGTTTACGCTTCTCGTGCGAGTCATGTTCTCATGCAATTTTCACATTTCCATGTTTCGTTTTACGTTACGTTTCTCATGCTTTTCATGTTCTCTAACATTTACGTTTCTCTGGCAGGTTTCAGTTGTGATACAATTACATTGGTCATGTTTTCTTACGTTACGCTTTTCTTACGTTACGCTTTTCACACAAGTTACGCTTCTCACACGATTACGATTTTCATGGTATTTTTACGTTCTCAAGTGTATTGTCGTTCCTCATGCAATCAGGTTCTCGGGGGTTCACGTTTCCCATGCAATTTATGTTCTCATACAATTTATCTTCTCATGTTTTCGTATCTCATGCTATTCATGTTCTCGAATGTGTTTGTTTCTCATGCAACCTTACGTTTCTCATGCAGGTTCCAGTTATGTTAGTTTTCAGTTGGTAGTATTAGCATGTTCTTTTAGATTCATGGCGTTCCACCGCTGGGGGGGGGGGTCACCCATCACGTCTATGGGTGCTTACGGATTGAGATGATCGTTTTTAATTGGCTTGTACGGTGGCAAGTCTCCTCATCCGTTTCTCATACGTTTCATGCATCTTAACATTTCATTTCTCACACAACGACCTGACACGTCTTCAGGTTCATCAGGCCTGAGTGTACGTTTTTAATTTGCCTGCTACGCCTCAGGTTGCTCGGCCTTCGCATTTCATGGGATTGTCACATTGTCAGTTTCAGCTGCACTAGTCCTACACTTACCTACATTTTCATAGTCTGGGCACATGCCACATTCATATCCTCACGTTTGTTTATGGCCACTCTCCACTGCTGGGTACCTGTCACGTTCAAGGGTACTGTCGGATTGAGATGTTTCGTTTTTAATTGTCTTGTGCAGTGGCAAGTCCCCTCATCCGCTTCTCACGGCTATCATTACGTTTTCGTACGTCATGTTATCTTACCACTTACATCACTTGCCTGACACGCCTTCAGGTTCATAGGCTTGAGTGTTACGTTTTCAATTGGCCTGGTTTGCCTCAGGTTGCTCAGCCTCGCTAGGTTCTTGAGACTGACACGTTTTCAGTATCGTGCTACGTATTCGTTCCTGCTATACGTCACTGAGTGTGTCAATCACGGACACCCGCGTAGGCAGGGGTTAGGGAAGGTGGGGGTTTTCCTTTTCCTAAGGTAAGTTGGGGCTCGTTGGTCATGTTTTGTTTTTAACAATGTCGTTCTTGTTTGCAGAATTCATATCACGGGCAGAAAAATCGAAGATTTTGCCGCCATCCGTCCTGCTCCGGTTACGGGGTTCCGTACATGGTGGCAAGCCCTCTTGAACCTCCCGATACTGCCTTCTCTTTTGTTACAGATGAAGCTTGATCTTAAGTTCTTTTCAATTCAGCCTGGTAGCTCTTGACTCGGCCTGGGATATTTTCCAGGTGTTTCTATCTCAGTATCCTGGGTTCTTTTCTCACAAACATTCTGTACCTACTTGCGGTTTGGTTCTTTTGCCACTTTTCAGCCCAACAGATTTCAAGCTGGTGCCCAGCACAGTCTAGGCGCCGGACTTTCGTGGATGTACTCAGAGATAGGCCACCCTCCTTTCCCTAGCACTCCCTTCCCTGCTAGCACAGGGCATGACACGCAGCCTTTCCTTGCTGCCTAGCTAGGGTAGCGCTTCAATATTCACTCCGGGCCGTGCTTTAGTACAGGTGCAGTTCTGCGGCTTTTCATCGAGGGGTCTGTATGTTCGTTTTTGAGAAGTTAGATTGGTGGTAGTCAGCTGTCTTTTCCGGACATATCCCATTTCAACATGCCTGTCACAGGCATTCTTGCATTGGGGGCTTGTGGTTACATAAGGTTACTTTCATTTCAAATCTCTTTGCTAGCTCATCCTACTGTTTATTTTTGGCCCCTTTTAGGCATACCGACCACGTGACCCCGGCACACCTCAGGTCAATTTCCCTGTTTCCCCTCAGACCTTTCTCTAGCACGATTACCTGAGACTCTGAGTACAAGTGTTAAGGCTGACCGCAGGTCAGCCTGTATTTGTAGGAGGAGTCGGGAGGTATTTAAACCCGCCCTCCTTCCTCCTTCTGGGCGTCGGCTTTCTGGTGTCCCACCCACCCATCCCCTTTTTCTTGCTATTTATTCTTTTACTTCTACTTGGGTATGCCCCCTTTTAGGCATACCGACCACGTGACCCCGGCACACCTCAGGTCAATTTCCCTGTTTCCCCTCAGACCTTTCTCTAGCACGATTACCTGAGACTCTGAGTACAAACACATACGTTAGTCACAGCATAGTTCAAACATTCATAGGGCGGGTCGTTGCTGTCCTGAAAGACTTCTGGAAAACAAGTTACCAGTAAGACTAACTTGAATTTTCCCGAGGCGTCTTTCAGGACAGCACCTTGAGAGGATAACAGAGACTTACTACCTTAGGGCGGGATGACAGCTTGTAAGACCTTCCTGCCAAATGCCTGATCACTGGCCGAGGTGAGGTCCAATCTATAATGTCGCACAAACGTGTGGAAACTTGTCCACGTCGCTGCCCTGCAGATCTGCTCTGGCATGGCACCAGCTCTTTCTGCCCATGAAGTTGCAAGAGCTCTGGTCGAATGGGCACAAACCCCCTCTGGTGGGGTCAGGCCTGCCTGTAAATACGCCTCCCGGATAGCCAGCTTCAGCCACCTAGCTAAGGTCCCCTTAGATGCTTGCTGGCCCTTCTTGTTACCCCCAAAAAGGACAAACAAAGAATCCAAGCGTCTGAACGGACCTGTTATTTCCAAATAACCCATTAAGGCCCGTCTGATGTCTAACATATGGAAAAAGAATTCCTTCTCTCCCGAAGGATTAGAACAAAAACTGGGAAGGACAATGTCCTGTAAACTATTGGCCTTAGAGGCTACCTTTGGCAAAAACTTAGGGTCAGTTTTAAGCACTACCCTATCTGAAAATAAACATAAATAAGGCTCTTTAATTGACAGGGCCTGTAACTCGCTAATCCTACGTGCCGAGGTAATAGCGATCAAAAACAAAGTCTTAAGGGTAACATTGCTAAGCGATGCTTCCCCTAAGGGTTCAAACGTCTTGTTTGCCAGAGATCTCAGTACCACTTCGGGAACCCCTGTAACCCTGGATCTCACGAGAGACCTAAAAAACCTACCCACTAAGGGTTCTGTGGCCACAGGCCTCTCCAAAAAAACTGCGAGTGCAGACACCTGCACTTTTAGGGTACAGCTAAACCCTTATCTGCCCCTTCTTGTAAAAATTCCAAGATGGACTTTAAATCTCCAGGGTCCTGACCTGCTGAGTTACACCATGTAGAAAAAACCTTTCAAACCTTGGTGTAAATGGCTCGGGTTACTTTTTTCCTGCTATTAAGTAAAGTGGAAACTAGACGGTCAGAAAACCCCTTTAAGATTTCTCTCTCAGAAGCCACGCTGCCAAAGAAAGCCGGGCCACTTCTGGGTGAAAAACCGGGCCCTGTGTTAGAAGATCCCGCCTGAGGGGCAGGTGCCAACAAGGTTCGGCTGACATAGCCAGGAGTGTCGCGAACCACGCTCTTCTGGGCCAAAACGGGGCAATGAGAATGACCGGGACCCTTTCCTTCTGGACTTTCCTCAAAACTAGGGGAATTAACTGGATTGGGGGGAAGGCAAAGCAAAGACGAAATTCCCAGGGATTCGTCAGAGCATCCACCCCTAGGGAGCCATCCCCCTGGCTTAGAGAAAATAACTTTCCTACCTGGGAGTTCTCCCTCGAGGCGAACAGGTCCACCTCTGGCAGACCCCACCTGTTGGAGATCTGTAGGAAGACCTCCGGATTTAGGGACCAATCTGACTCCCGAATCTGGTGTCTGCTTAGAAAGTCCGCCACCCTGTTTAATGATCCTTTCAGGTGTAGGGCCGTCAAGGAAAGTAAATTGCTTTTTACCCAAGACAGGATTTCTGTGGAAAGGGACTGAAGCACCTGGCTTCTCGTACCCCCCTGCCTATTCAAGTAAGCTACCACTGTAGCGTTGTTCGTCAGAATCTGAACATGGCGACCCCATAGGCATGGAGCAAAGTCCACTAGGGCCAGGGCGACTGCTTTCAGTTCCCTCCAATTTGAGGAACGCAGGGATTCCTCCCTTAGCCACTTTCCCTCAGTGAATTTTTCGTCTAAGTGGGCTCCCCACCCCCAGGCGCTGGCATCTGTGGTAAGTCTCCTGTCCACTGGGAAGAACCATTCCAGACCTTCTACAAGCACTCTCTGATTCTTCCACCAGTAAAGGGACCTCTTTACACTGGCTGGAATCCTCACCTGGACATCCAGGGAACTGGGCTTGTGATCCCATGCCTTTAACAGAAAAGCCTGCAGAGGTCTGAAATGCAGTCTCGCCCACTGGACGGCTGGCATGGTGGAAGTCAAGACCCCCAGCGCTGCCATAACCTGCCTGACAGTTAATGACTGATGGGACTGTAACAACCGAACGGAATCCAAGACCTTGGTTGCCTTTTCTAAAGGGAGAAATATTCTCTGGCATCGTGAATTCACCTGGAATCCCAGAAAACAAATTTCCTGAGATGGTACTAGGGCGGACTTCTGAAGATTTAAGATCCAGCCCAGGGATTCTAAGTGATTTAGAGCCCGAGACAGATCTAACAACAACTTCTCTTCCGAGGGGGCAAAGAAGAGGAGGTCGTCCAGGTAGGGAATGACTTGTATTCCCTGTAGACGCAATGGTGCTAAGGCCTCGGCCAGCACCTTGGTGAAGATCCGAGGTGATGATGAAAGCCCGAAGGGGAGGGCCCTGCACTGAAAATGCTGCACTGTGCCCTCCAACTCTACTGCTAGCCTGAGAAACCTCTGTGACTTTGGAGAGATAGGAATGTGCAGGTATGCATCTCTCAGGTCTATCGACGCCATGAAGCAACTTGGCGTCAGAAGATTCCTGATGGAGAATATCAAATCCATTTTGAATCTTCTGTACCTGACACATCTGTTTAGAGGCTTTAAGTTCAGGATTAGCCTGAATTTTCCCGTGGGCTTTCTTATTAAGAAGACATGGAAGTAAAACCCCCTGCCCTGCTCTACCAGGGGAACTTGGATTAATACTCCCTGCTGCCGAAGCTCCGACAGGGAGGTCCTCAAAGCTAATGACTTCACTGGATCTCTTGGGGCTTGAGTCACCAAAAACCTTGTTGGTGGGGCCTCCGAGAATTCTATAGTGTAGCCCTGGGCTATGGTGGTCAGTATGTACTGTTTTTCTGATACTGCTGACCACTGCAGAAGGAAATTCTGCAACCTTCCACCTACCCTCAGAGCTAAGTCATTGCGGCTTGTTGGTTTGCGCAGGAGGATTGAAAAGGACTCCCCTACCTTTACCCTTCTGCGCTGACCAACCCTTCTTTCCCTGCGGTCCTTTACCCTTAAAAGGTTTGGGGGGGGATTCTTAGCTTTTACCGGAAAGGCTTTCTTCTTATCTGCCGTCCTGTCTAGAATACTATCTAGCTCAGGGCCGAAGAGAAGAACTCCTGCGAACAGGATTCCACATAACTTACTCTTGGACGCTGCATCCCCTGGCCAAGTCTTAAGCCACAGGGCCCTCCTGGCTGCGTTGGCTAAGCTGCGGACCTGGCAGAAAATTTTATTGCCTCGGCCGAGGCATCTGCCATAAAGGCTACGGCTGCAGCTATGGTGGAAAAATAATCTAAAATATCCTGTTTCGGGGAATCTGCTTCAATATGAATTTTAAGCTGATCTACCCAAAACTCTAGGTTACGAGCCACGCAAGTGGTAGCCATAGCTGGTTTTAGATTAATCAAAATTGACTGCCAGGCTTTCTTAAGGAGAAGATCCATGCGCTTATCCATAGGATCCTTGAGCAAACCCATGTCCTCAAAGGACAAGTCTGTGGACCGCGAGACCTGAGAAAAGGCTGCGTCCAGTCTTGGAATTTTGTTCCAGATAGCTGATGGATCTTCTCCGAAAGGAAAACGTCTCTTGTGAGATTTGGAAAAGGGCTTTTTCTCCGGCTCCTGCCATTCCCGTAGAATAGTTTCAGTGATAACTGAATGGACCGGGAAGGTACGACCCTTGGGCTCGCAAAGACCAGCATACATTCGGTCGTGCAAACTCAGGTCCTTTTTCTCCTCACTAAGGCCTAAGGTAGCATAAATGGCCTTGAGGAGATTGTCCACCTCCTCCAGGGAAAGCTTAAATTTAGCGGAAGACCCTATTTCTTCCTCGGTCTCTGATTTCCCACTAGAGGGGTCCTGAGGCTGCCTTAAAGATACCTCCTCGAAGACCGAGGGCCCAGAAGATAGCACCATCACCTCCTGGGAAGACTGAGGTGGAAGGCTGAGTAGAGGGGGTAGAACCTAGGGATTCCCTAACTGACTGGAATGTGGCCAATAATACATTTTTATCAGAAGAGACCAACTCCTCTCTAATTGAGGCTGACTCTTCCTGTACTACGGCCTTGATGCAGACTTTGCACCAAGGTTTTTTCCAGTCCTCCCCCAATTTAGTCCTGCATGCAGGACACCTTCTCTTGGCATCCGACTTGACCTACAAGGAAAAAGGGGTGAGAAGAAAACAACAAAGGATCCAGAATGAGACCCGGTCTCAGACGAAAAAAGGGACCCCCCCACCAGGTGCACTAGGAAGGAAAGTGGTGATCACAACCCGTGCCCTGACAGGCCCCCATGCCACTGGGGGGGGGGGGAAATGAGACCGAGAGAGAGAGAGCCCCCCCTCACCCCTAGGGAAGACAGACTCACGTTACTGCTTCCCGCCAAGGTCCTGCTGGTGCCAGTGCCACCGCTGAATCGTCTGCGTTTTCCATTGCAGAAATGACAGCGCTACTCCTGTGGCATGAGCAGCGCTTCCTGGACTCCTTTAGCGCCGCTGCGCCGGACCAGGAAGCGGAAGTAGGCCCAGCGTCCGCCCTACCCCTCCTCCCGGTGCGCCGGAAATGACGCGCGTCTCCGGAGCCCGGGCTATGCCAAAATGGCAGCACCCCGAGCACACGTGGGAATACCAAGCCCGGGTCCCAGATCTGCTGGCTCCACTGAGCACTGGGAAGAGGGGAGCCCGAATGCCCTCACCGCCGCGCGGGTGGTACGGGAGAGCGGACAGTCTCCACGACGAAACGCCGTCAAGAAAAAAGAAAGGTAGGGAAAAAAAAGTCAGTTTTTCAGGCACACCTGAGATATCAGACTCCCTCTAAGAAGATCACTAAACTGACTGGTACAAGGAGGGGCCTCCCTTTAAAAGATTGAAAGAAGGTGTTTCCTGATGGAGTGGGAGGAGTCACCATATCTCAAGGTGCTGTCCTGAAAGACGCCTCGGGAAATTTGCTCTATTGAAGTTAAGTGTTTTTATCTTTCCTGTATGTATTTCTTTCTTGCAGCTAACATAAAATAAAATCATGTTATGGTCACTGCTACCCAGGTGTTCCTCTATCTGAACATTGGTAGTAAGCTCTGAATGGTTTGAGATTACCAGGTCCAACAGAGCATCATTCCTAGTTGGGGTGCCTTATTGAACTGGACCATAAAATTGTCCTGTAATAGGTTTTTAAATTGTTGCCCTTTAACTGTCCCAGCAGTGCCATTACTCCAGTCAATTTCTGGGTAGTTAAAAATCCAATTATTATCACTGTTCCAGCCCTTGCCATTTGTGCAAGGAGCTGAGTCTCCACCTCCTCATTAACATTGGGTGGTCTATAACATACTTCAATGATTAAAGAGGAAGTAAACCCTCATTATTTAAAAAAAAACACCTGCATGAGAAAGTCATAATGAGCTAGTATGCATAGCATACTAGCTCATTATGATCGACTTACCTGAAATCTAAGCCCCCGAAGTTCTCCACCGTGCCCTCTACCACCGTGAAAATAACTCCTTAACCGTGTTCACAAAATCCACCATCAGCAGGGAGCATTCTGGTTATTGGTAGAAGAATTTGTTTTTTGGATAACAGTTTTGCAACATAATTTTCTTACAGTTTATTATATTTATGAGCGCAGAAAAGGTCATTCCATTTATTTTTTATTTAATCAGCTGTGCTTTCTTGCATATTTCTAGGTACCAATGATAAATGAGCACACGGTCACACTGATCGTGACATTGCAATTATGCAACTTCACTTGAAGTAGCAAGTCTTTACAGTAGTGCTACTTGGAAGACATCTGTGACTTCATGTACAGATGTTTATACAAGTCGCACCTGAACTTGCAAAAAGTAGTGCAGAAACTACTTTCAAAATTGGTGTAATGTGGAAGGAATCACATCAGTGTGATTGGGGGCTTACAGAGATGACAGGGAAGCAATGATACCAAAAGTAACCTTATACACATTTTATGGGACTGTCCTAAAATTAAACAATTCTGTTCACAAAAAGACTGATTTACTAATGCACCTTGTCAGCAAATGGGCTCACGTCCATGCTTTACCGACTACTTTTAATCAGAGAAAGAATTTACCAAAACACTCAGTCAACAAAGAGTCATGAATGCAAATTTACTAATTGCCCTAAAACTTAGCGACTGTCTAAATGAGTTCCCCCTCCTAGAACCAGGTGCACAGCAGAGAAAAATATTGTTAAAAAATAATCTCAATTTATACTTCCTATACATATGTTAAACATTTTAAAGAATAACTGCTTTAAAATAAATTAAATTTGCCTCGATAAAGTAATATATTTAAAAAAAATCCAAACAGACATTGACTTCTCCTAGTTCAAACATCTCAGTAGTGATGCAATTGAGCATGCCCAGACCAACAAACCTACCCTGTGCTATAGTAAATGTCATTGTTCACAAGCCTGGAAATGTTGTTTGAAATGCAGGAACCGGTTTTTGCGAAAACCTGATTACTAAACAGGCTAATATTTATACAGTATGAAAAGAGATTCCCAGCTCCAGCGCCCTGAGTGCCTGACCTACATTGGCACAATTGAAAAAAATTGTATGGGACCTGGCATACCCACTTCTGCCTCGATAACTTTTATACCAGCCTGCCCCTTTTCCGACACGTATACTTTGCAAAAACCCTGAACGGTAGAACCTCCAGAAATAACAGGAAGGGCTTCCCACAATCTTTTGTGAACAAGGAAATTAGGAAGGGGGTATTCATCAAGTCTGAGAAGTGACAAGATGCTGGCCTTGAAGTGGAATGATAAGAGGGATGTATAGATGTTGTCCACCATCCATAATGACACATTATTCGAGATTCCCAGAAGACATGGTCCTATTCAAAAACCTTCATGTGTCCAAGATATAATCTTTAAATGGGGGGGGGGGGTGGATTTCAATGTTCAAATGTTTCAGCCCTACTTGGCAACAAGGAGGTCCCATTTCTGGTATGAGAAAGTTGTGATTTAACTTATTCATTTGGCCATTAGGGATGGGCCAAACAGACCTCTGTTCGGTTTGCACCAGAACTTTAGAACACTGCAAAAGTTCGGACCCGAATAACGAACCCCATTGAAGTTAATAGGATCGAACGTCAAAAATCAAAAGTACCCATTTTGAAGGCTTATATGCAAGTAATTGGGCATACAATGGTTATAAGGGTACAGGTCCTACCCTGGGGGACATCTCAATACAAAAAGTCAGTGAAAAACGTAATTTTTAAATGAGATGGGATTTTTAAAGTGAAAGCATAAAAATTAAAAATTCCTTCCAATATAGTGCCTGGGGGGTCCCCTTATGCCCTGTACACACGACTGGGTTTTCCTTCAGAATAAACTCGGATGTTTTTTTCCGATGGAATTCTGCTCAAACTGTCTTGCATACACACAGTCACACCAAATTCCGACCGTCAAGAATGCAGTGACGTACAACACTACAACGAGCCAATAAAAATTAAGTTTAATGTTTCCGAGCATGTGTCGACTTGATTCCGAGCATGCGTGGTTTTTAGTGCATCGGAATTTCCAATAGGAATTTTTTATGTCTGAAAAATAAAGAACCTGCTCTCTATCCTAAGTCCGTTGGAAATTCAGACGGAAAACGTCCGATAGGGCATACACACGGTCGGAATATCCGATAAAAAGCTCCCATCTGACTTTTTCCATCGGAAATTCCGACTGTGTGTACGCAGCATAAGTCTGGAAAAAAAAATGTTGGGAGCAACTGCGCTAATAAAGTCCAATTACAATGTGATGGTACTCCTAAGGAATACTACTGTGAAAAATTAAGCTGCACCTTACTGTATACGGTGGAACAGTGATAGCATAGGGAAAAATAACAAGATGCGCTAAATACATACAAAATATAATACCAAAACAACATGTAACAAATCAATGTCCATAAGTGAAGGTGAGGAAATGTGAAAAAATAAAAAGTCCTTAGAGGGACGGCAGAGCTTCTATCCACCCGTAGAGTGAAAAAAGAAGATGAACCAAATGATCCACAAATAAGTCCAGGGATAAGAGGTGACTATCCCGAAGCAGTGATCCACCACCAAGAGCGAATATAGCCTCTTACCGGATATCCGGCGGTCTCTTAACTAAAAGAGGACCCCAGAAAGCATGTCAAAGATGAACCGTTGAAAATCAGAGTGCAGGTGGGCTGAGCTGGAAACCAATCTTTATCTCATTCCAGTGCTTGCGAACTCGATTAACAGGTAACATGGAAAGACCTTTCAGTCGATGTCTTTCTTTCCTAAATCGGCCCAGCCATTCCTCTGCTACGCAGCATAAGTCTACCTGTAAAGTAGCAGATCTGTACCATGTCTGTATAAAGCCAAACAAATGACATTTTTCCTGCAAGCTGCCTTTATTTTGCTCAGCAACAGCTGGGAAGCCAGTATGTATGATGAGACCACAATGTGGTGCACTGGGAGCAAAATTAGAGATTTTTTGGATG
This sequence comes from Rana temporaria, assembly GCF_905171775.1. Lineage (NCBI taxonomy): Eukaryota > Metazoa > Chordata > Amphibia > Anura > Ranidae > Rana > Rana temporaria. Next base: position 153,047,615 of record NC_053490.1, read on the forward strand.
CATTCTGGTGTCACTTTGACTTTGGATAGAAGTAACAGGTGCAGAAAAGTTGGTCTTTGGGTGTCGGTGGCGCCTTCCCACCTTAACCCTATAGAGGTACTCTTGATGAAGCAGTAAAAGCTTCAGCCAATAAGGGCTTGGAATGCACTGTTCAGTGCTGCAATGCATTGTGGTCGGTTCGGGGGGCCGAACAGATGGTCGAACAACCCATTTGGATGTTCGCCGAACGTTCAAACAGCGAAAGTTCGGCCCGAACTTATGCTCGGGCCAAACTGTTCGCCCATCTCTATTGGCCATTTAGAATGATTTTGTCACCTACACCAAATCCACGGTAGGAGCCACCCCTTCCTAAAATTCATAGAATAAATAGTCATGCCCCTCATCTACCAACAAAGACCCCCCCCAGAAAACCTTTGCTCTGATGCTGTTTGCCAACTTCATGAGTGCCACGTCTCAGACAGCATTCCACCACCTGAAGCAGGCCTAAGACGCCAACAAAAAGGTGTTGCAAATGCAGCAAAGGAGGAGTTAGAAGAGATACCAGCTACCATTGTCCCCAGTGTCCCTGCCAACCTGGCCTATGCATTGGGAAATGCTTCCAACATTTTCTCACGTCCCTAAAATATTAGTACATATTTTTGACCATTTCTACATTTTATTTGCTTCCTCAAATAACCATGCCACTGCTTTCCACATAATCTGACCCTGGCCTGTTTAACTACTATGCTCTCCCTACCATCTGAATTGCTGATCCACCATGTTTCTGCTTTCCATGGGAACTGACCCTGGCATGTTTATCGACTATGCCTCTGCCTACTGCTTGGGCTTATCTGTTGCCCTGCTACTGTAGTACATAGGGGTCTCACATATGTGAGGGGCTCCAGAATTGTTTTTGGATGGAGAAAACTAACAGAATGAAATTATGTATTTTACGAATGAAAACAAAACGTTCCATTGTGCACATGCTTTGTGTTAGAAATATCTTATAAATGGACAATTTTGACACACACACACGTTTGCTTTCCAAAATGTGGTAATTTTGTGGGTGTTTCCATCATCCTGGTGCTCCAGGGCCTTTAAAAAATTACAACATCAAAATAATTGCCATGCATCTTACTAAATACCTTAGAATGTCTACTTTCTAAAAAGGGGTCATTTGGGGGATATGTGTACTTTCCTGGCTTGTTACTGTCTCAAGAAATGATAGGCCATCAGTACATCACGTGTGATCAATTTTTAATTATTGGCACCATATCTTGTAGACTCTAACTTTCACAAAGAAAAAATAATATACACTGAGTTGCGTTATGTTTACCAATATTATGTAGTTGCCTAACTTTTTTACAAAATTAAGAAAAATTACTAATTTGTAAAATTGCCCTGTAGGGAAGTGGTTAAACTCTAGATTTTTCCTGTGCATTAAATTAGAGAGGGTCATCTATTTTAGGAAATGTGCAATCACTACTCCTGGCACCAACAATCATTCCATGGTCAAAGTCACTTAAATCAAACACATACTAAATCAAATTAACTTACAGCACATGCCAGTGAAAAGCAGTTAGTTCTAAAGAGAGAAATACATTTAAAAAAAGTTTAAAATACGTGCAGCTAAAACTTTAAACTGACTTTTCAGGTCATTCCAATGCCAGTACAGCTGAGACCTAGTTAAACTTTGTTGGTTAGCAAGTAAGTGGTTTTAAGTCTTAGGAAGCCATTAGATTGTAAGTGATATTTACGTCTTCCTGCATTAGCAAGTCAGACATGTTACTTGGTCCTTTGCCCAGAAAGCGCTATAGACCAAAATATAGCTAATTGTTTTTAAATGATGAAAGAAAGTGATGTCTATTTAAGTTTCCTCTGGAGTAAACAATACATTTAATTGTTGTCTTCACTAATAAATCTCTACTCAGCACCATCAGAGACATAGTATAGTTATATTTGCTATGCATGTAAAGTAACTGTTGGTTAAAAATAATTAAATTGTTCAAATATATTTTTTTAATTAATATATTTTTTTAATTATTTTAAAGGCTTGCATATATATTTTATGTTATGTTAGAAATATCTCCCCTAAATAAGTTGTGTCATGTAGATATACAAGTTCAATGTTATGCTTTAAACAGTATCAAAATAATGCTAAATGTAAATATAAATTGTTCAGGTATCACGGGCAGACTAGTACTTACCGAGGTCGAGAGCGGTTCACCCTTGCGACCAATCGCACCTTGACCCCTGGAGGTGAGACAGGGGAGGAAAGGCACAAAGAGGCACAGGCTACCCAGCAGGTTCAAGTAGACTGGTATCAGGGTCTTTCAAGTGGAAGAGCAGCTGTGTCAAACTGGCAGGTGTGTGGCTTGCTGGAAGAACTAAGTCAGAGAGTCCAAAACCAGGCTGAGGGTCAAGCACGGGCTGGTAACATAGTCCAAACACAGCTGGAGGTACTGTGTAGGGAACACACAAGGCAAGTCCAGGTCACAGGCAAAAGGTCAAGGCAAGGACATAAGAGGCAAAGTTCAGGTCACAGGCCGAGGGTCAAACACAGGAGATGAGCAGAGTCTGTAATACGAGCCGAGGTTGGGTCCAGGAGAAGATCAGCAGAGTCAGAGGTAATCCGGGTCACAGCAGGTAATCAAACACAGGAACAAGTCACAGGAAGCTGAAAGCGAACCAACAATCCCTCTGAGCACTTCCTGAGTTTTTATAGACAGCCAGGAAGTCATGTGATGCATGAGTGTTTCACTGTCTAGCGTTCAAATGGAAGTAGAACATGACTTTTCACAATGTGTTTTCTCTGACAGTTTCACTGTCAGCTTTGCTGCCATCTAGCGTTCAAATGAAAGTAGAACATGACTCTTCACAATGTGTTTCTCTGACACCAGGACACTTGATAAAAACAAAAGCCTGATAATTTTTTTTAGTGGTCTATTAAAAAAAAAATGACATTCCCTAACATTTGATCCTACGTGAAAAATATCCATAAGAAGAGCTCATGAGAGCACTTTCACTAACAGAGAAACTATCTATGCACCTTCTTTGATTATCAAGGGAAATAATAAGAGATCTAAGCACTGTTTACAGTCTATTGAGAACTCTTTGCAAAATGCTGAATAAATACATGTTTAGTTGTTGAATCTCCAGTTGCAGTTTGAAGTGAAACATTTAGCAGTTGTATTTATACCACTAATAAATGTGGCCACTTCCTCTTCATTGGGAGAACTGGAAACCATCAGAATCCTAACAAAGAGTAACTCCTCTCCACATAGCACATGCAGCTGTCATTTAGGGATTCCTAACTGATAGGTGAGGGTAAACAAATAGTGTGAATGGTGTAAATAAAAAGTGTGGGGTTCTACCTGGAATTAATATCAGGATCTTGAGGTCTGGTATGGATTTTAAGGGAAGCCAATGCAAAATAAATAGGAAAAATATAGCTTGGGGTTGCCTCAATTAGATGCCAGATCTTTGAGTCTTGTATGGATTTTAAGGGCTAACTAAAAAAAAGTGTCTGCCCAAACCATACTAGGCTACATTCCCTTAATATGGGGGGTACTCTACCTGCAAAGCAAAGCATCTTATCCCCATGTTGGTGAGAACAAGGGCCTCTTCCCCATTACTCTTACTCAGTTGAGGGGGTCTGCGGACAGGATGCTTATTAGCAGGGTTGGTATTAACCACTTATGACCCGAACCATTACGCAGGTTAAGGGCCTTTGCCTCTTTTTGCGATTCGACACTGGGTCGCTTTATCTGACAATTGTGCGGTCGTGCGACGTGGTTTCCAAACAAAATCGTGTCCCTTTTTTCCCACAAATAGAGGCCCCAAAAATTAGCCCACGGCCAAAGGTGTTCACCTGACAGCAAACAACTTTGTATTCTGTGGCTAGAGGTACATTAAGCTATTCACCGGATACAGAAGTAAGTGCTGGCCAGTACAGGCCCCAAAAATTAGCCCACGGGCGTTCACCTGACAGCAAACAACTTTGTATTCTGTGACTGGTGTTACATTATGCATTCATCGGATACAGAAGTAAGTGCCGCCCATTACAGGCCCTAAAAATTAGCCAACAGACATTCACCTGACAGCAAAAAACGTTGTATTCTGTGGCTGGAGGTACATTAGGCATTCACCGGATACAGAAGTAAGTGTTGGCCATTAAGGATGAGCCGAACACCCCCCTGTTTGGTTCGCATCAGAACTTGCGAACACACCAAATGTTCGTGTAAACGTTAGAACCCCGTTAAAGTCTATGGGACTCGAACATTTGAAATCTAAAGTGTTAATTTTAAAGGCTAATATGCAAGTTATTGTCCTAAAAAGTGTTTGGGGACCTGGGTCCTGTCCCAGGAAACATGTATCAATGCAAAAAAAAGTTTTAAAAACGGACGTTTTTTCAGGAGCAGTGAATTTAATAATGCTAAAAGTGAAACAATAAAAGTGTAATATTACTTTAAATTTCGTACCTAGGGGGGGTGTAAAGTCAGCATGTGAAATAGCGCATGTTTCCCGTACATACAACTGTCCCTGCACAAAGTGTAATTTCTGAAAGAAAAAAAGGCATTTAAAACTGGCTTTGCGGCTCTAATGAATTGTCGGCTCTGGCAATTACAGAGATGATTCATTCATAAAAAATAAAAATAAAAAAGCTGGGGGTCCCCCGAAATTCCATTAACAGGCCCTTCAGGTCTGATATGGATATTAAGGGGAACCCCACCGTCAATTAAAAAAAAAAATTACGTGGGATTCCCCGCAAATATCCATACCAGACCCTTCAGGTCTGATGTGGATTTTAAGGGGAACTCCACTCCAAATAAAAAAAAAATGGCGTGGAGTTCCCCCAAAAATCCACACCAGACCCTTATCCGAGCACGTTAACCTGGCCGGCCGCAGAAAAGAGGGGGGACAGAGTGCGCCCCCCCTCTCCTGAACCGCACCAGGCCACATGCCCTCAACATGAAGAGGATGTCCCCATGTTGATGGGGACAAGGGCCTCGTCCCCACAACCCTTGCCCAGTGGTTGTGGGGGTCTCGGGCGGGGGGCTTATCAGAATCTGGAAGACCGGGGGCGTGGCTTGCGCGTGCATGCGAATGGGCGCTTGAGCAGTGAGCTCCGCTATCCAGACCGGACAACAAGCGACTACCGGGCGAATCCACGCTATTACCGGCACCACAGACACGGATCCACATACTCCGAGTCCCGCCACCACGATGACCCGCAAGCGGTCGCAGGAACGCGGCCCACGGAGGCTAGAGACCTTCTCCTTCCAGCCCCGTCGGAAGACCCAAGATGGCACAGACGGAGGCTCCGCGCGGCAGATGCTGGCCTACACTGACCTCCCTGCAGCCCATCCACAAGATCTGGGCCTCATGCAGCAGCACCAGTTTCCTCCTGACTCCTCACCTGCCACACCGGGAACACAGAGCCCAGCCAAATCGAAAATGCGGATGGATCATTCCTCACAGGCCTCAGTCACAGTGAGTACAGGCCTACACAATGACACAGCCATATCCTCTCTGCAGTCCTCCATTGCTCAGTTCCCAACTACAGGCCAACCGGTGCTAGACACCACGATGAAGGACATGCTTATGACCCTACAGTCCTCCCTAATGTCTAATTTATCGTCACTGATTAATACATTCTCCCTAGAAATGAAACATATGGATAATAGAGTACAGTTCATAGAACACAAAATGGCGGACTGCACCGAAACGGTCAATGAACTAGTAGATGCATATTCTGAGCAAAAAGATGACAACCTGTGGATCAAAGCGAAGCTCGCGGACCTCGAGGACCGTTCTAGACGCAATAACCTTAAAATGCGCGGGGTCCCTGAGTCCGTCCAGCCCAAGGAGCTGCACTCATACGCCAGCACCATGTTCTCTAGTATGCTCCCTGAGCTCACTCCTATTGAACTCACTATTGACCGTATCCACAGGCTCCCTAAGCCCCGCCATCTTGAAGCAGATGTCCCCCGGGACGTTCTCCTCAGGGTCCACTTCTTCCAAGCTAAGGAACAAATCCTGATGAAGGCGAGAGAGCTCTCCCCCCTCCCGGCGCCATACTCAGACGTCCAGCTATATGCAGATCTGTCCCAGTACACGCTCCAGATGAGGAGGCAACTTAAAACCATCACGAAGGCCCTGCATAACCACAAGATCATCTACAAGTGGCGTCACCCGGCGACTATTCTGGTCACCCATAACGGCATACCTCATGCCATCTCTACCCTGGAAGGAGGCATGAAACTTCTACACGCGTGGGGCATCCTGCCAGAACCCTCTAGCAAAGCACCAGGGCATACCCGGGTCCCCAACCCGTTCACCTTTGGAATGGATAAAGGGAAAACCACTAGGAACAACCCGAATCCGCAGCACTGAGCAACACTCCTGTCCGGTCTGGACATGCGATTTTCCAACTGCTCACTGAACTTTCCCCTGCCTTTAGTCAGCTGCTCGATAAGAGCTGTTTGTTGCTGACCTCCCTATTGAGCCCTCCTGGAGGGTGCACATTACTTTCTACTTTTCTACAGGTTTTTCTGCATTTTTGTTTTTCTTTTTTTTACAGAATTCGTTTTAACTTTTATCTTTTATTTTTCGGTACATTCAACAACACACAGCACAGTTACCACTGAAGCTGGTGACCGTTATTGCCAGCACCAGAAGCGCAGACTGCTTTGTTTAACTAACTGTTGGTATTCACCTCTGCCTTTGTCTCCTAACTTCTAGCTCCTCGTCACTGCCCTGCTAACCGGCCTGCTCGAGCACCACCCTCTCCGTCCTTACCGCCCATTTTTTTGGATCTGAACTGACCCCATCCGTAACTGTAAGTACTTTCCGTTTTTACACACTCTCTCACCACGAAACATGGGGGTCAAGATTCTCTCCCTGAACGCCAAGGGCCTGAACCACCCTGTGAAAAGGGCATCCTTATGGAAATCAGCACTGGCCCACAATTGTGACATTCTATGTGTCCAGGAGACCCACTTCGCCCTAAATGCCTCTCCTAAGTGCACTCACAAGCAATTCCCACATATATTCCACGCCCGCTTCTCCAAGAAGCAGCGGGGTGTGATGATCGCCATCAGAGACTCTGTCCAGTTCCAATTGCAGCAATGTACCACAGACCCAGAAGGGAGATATATTTGTTTGAACTGTGAGATCAACAAGGTGCCATACACCCTAACATCCCTGTATGTCCCAAATCAGGGTCAAATGACCTTTCTCAGGAAAACGTGGAAGGATATCCGTAAATTCCAAACAGGACACCTGCTTGTCTGCGGGGACTTTAACAAGGTCCCTAACAATGCACTGGACTCCACGACCGGTCCCCAGAGGCGTGCCTCAACTCTGGACACCTTCATTTCTTCCCATGATATGTATGATGTGTGGAGGTGTTGTCATGCGAGCGAGAGGGATTTTACATTCTTGTCGCCCCGTCACAACACCTACTCGCGAATTGACCTGTTGTTAGCTGATCGCTGGTTGTTACAGAGAATCTCCAGCTCTGACATCCACACCACCACCTGGTCAGACCATGCTCCAATTAGCCTTACCATCTCTGACAATTCCTCCCATTCCCAAACTTACATTTGGAGAGCCAACAATTACCTCCTCAACACCCCGCGCTACTCCGATCCCATTAAAAGCAGCCTGGAAGAGTACTTCTCCATTAACCAATCCTCTGTATCTGACCCGCTGGTGTTGTGGAATGCCCACAAAGCTGTAGTAAGGGGGGTTTTCCTCCAAATGGGTGCTAGGGCAAAAAAACACAGAACTCAAAAGATAGATGACCTTACCAATGCCCTGACCGCTGCAGAGACCCTTAACAAGACTAATCCCTCCGCGTCCCTACTGTCCACAATATTTACCCTGCGACATGACCTGCGAGCCATACTTCTCGAGAAACATGAGAAATCATACAAGTTGCTCAAAGCCACCTCATACTCCACGGGGAACAAGGCGAGTAAAGCCATGTCCCTCAGAGTCAAGGGCCATAGGACCAAAACAAAAATCCCTTACTTACTTCACCCCCATTCCAATGAAAAGCTCCTTAAACCCCAATCCATAGCAAATGCCTTTAGCACGTACTACGAGGACCTGTACAACCTCAAGAACGACCCCTCCACAACCCAACCCTCTCCTGCCACGATACAATCGTTCCTAGATAGCGTCAACCTCCCTTTTGTTACACCCGCACAACTTGCCACACTGAATGACCCATTTACAACAGCTGAAATACTCAAAGCAATTAACAACCTCCCATCCTGCAAATCCCCAGGCCCGGATGGCTTCACTGGGGAATATTACCGACAATTTCAACACATCTTGGCCCCAGCTATGCGTCACACCTTTAATCTAGCGGCTAGTGCAGCCTCCTTCCCTGCTGAAATGCTGTCTGCTATGGTGGTAACTCTACCCAAGCCAGGCAAAGACCCCACCTCCCCGAAAAACTTCCGCCCTATCTCCCTCTTAAATGTGGACCTAAAAATTTATGCCAAACTTATAGCCAATCGGCTGGAAGACATTCTCCCCTTTCTTATCTCCCCAGACCAGTCCGGATTTACCAAGGGGCGCCAAGCCTCTGATGCCACTCGAAGGATGATTGACATCATACACCACGTTGAGGTCTCCGGAACGCCTTCTCTGCTTCTATCTTTAGATGCGGAGAAGGCGTTCGATAGGGTCAACTGGGGGTACGTATCGGCGGTTTTGACCAAATTTGGTCTCGTCGGCAACATCCATGATGCCATTATGGCTCTGTACTCCAACCCCTCGGCCCGAGTATTCTCGGCGGATGCCCTCTCCACGCCCTTCCAGATCTCGAACGGGACGAGACAGGGCTGTCCCCTGTCACCCCTTATATTTAACCTAGTGATGGAACCCCTCGCGGAAACTATACGATCTAACGCACACATCTCCGGTATACGTATTGCAAAAGAGGAACACAAAATCAGCTTATTTGCGGATGATGTGATTCTCATGGTTACCGACCCTGACCGCTCCCTGCCCGAGATCCAGAGGACGCTTGCCTGGTTCAGTAATGTCTCTTACTACAAAGCAAACGAAGCGAAATCCTACATGCTCGACCTGGGCTTGGACGAAGCTACTAGAAATCGGATTACACTCAATTTCCCCTACACATGGGCAGAACATAGCATATCCTATCTTGGGATCCAGCTCACTCCCTCTACTAAAGCATTATTTGCCTCTAACTATCTTCTGATACGCTCTAAATTGCAAGCGGATCTCACCAGGTTGGCGTCCTTTGAGTTCTCGTGGCTGGGACGTCTGGCAGCATTTAAGATGTTCCACCTTCCCCAAATACTGTATCTCTTCCGGACGATTCCCATACCTATCCCCCTTAAATACTTTACATCACTACAATCGATACTCTCCCATTACGTATGGAAGGGTAAAAAAGCCAGATGTAGCCATACCAGGTTAGTAAAAAGTCGCTCGGCAGGAGGGGTGGGTTATGTCAACTTTCGGGACTATTACATGGCCTCTATTCTGACGCAAACAAAAGAATGGCTCTCGCCCTGCCATCCCCTTACGCTATGGGGTAGAATAGAGAAATCCTCAGTTCCACACAGTAACCTATCCGCATGGCTCTTCGCGACAGTGATGGGGGCGAAGGCTCCTTCTCATGTATCCCCGACTATACTTGCAACTCTCAAGGTTTGGGCCCACTTTGCACAGATGCCCATAACTCATGACATACGGTCTACACTGCCTATCCCTGTAGAAACTCTGCAAATTTTGATGGTCTCCACACCCTACACCCGCTGGAAAGCCAAAGGGCTGACGCACCTTTCCGATCTGATTAAGGGAGATGCCCTTAAAACCTTCCCCGAACTTCAAACACAGTACCACCTTCCAGACTCTGACCCATTCCTTTACCTACGCACCCGACACTGTCTTCTCTCACGAGACTCGTGGTCTTGTACACTCCCTCAAAAAGCGTGGCTCTACTTTAGGTCGCCCACGGCCCTGCGAAAAGGGATTTCGATATTTTATAACATAATCGGCTCCAAAACTACATTTACTAGCTCCCCTGCAATATCTAGATGGGAAAAGGACCTGGGGAATGAATTCACTGTAGACCAATGGGAAAAAGCTTGCCGCTCCACGTATAAAGCCACATGCTGCTCCACCCTGTGGGAACTTGCTTTTAAAATAACATACCGCTGGTACCTAACCCCTGACAGAATCTCCAGGTTCACCACCTCGCTCAACAATACATGTTGGCGGAACTGCGGCGCGAAAGGGGACTTGCTACACACCCTTTGGGAATGCTCGAAACTCACCACTTATTGGCAATTAGTGTTTCAACTCCTCTGTAAGGTCACGAAGGTAACTATCGACAAACAACCGTCCCTGGCACTTCTATCACTGAATGTTAATCGCTTCCCCAACCCGGCGAGGATGATTATCATTCACATACTCTTGGCTGCCCGACTCAGTATCACTAGGAAGTGGAAGGACCCTGACCCTCCCACTGTTAGTGATGTTGTTCACACCACACATACTCATTTTACATACGAAACAACACTGGCACTGCGCCACGGTAATAGGACGCAAAACCTTAGGAAATGGCAACTATGGACGGACTGGATAAGATCCTCGGGCTTAGAAAATACGCTTACTTCCCCTCTATGACTGATTCTTTTCAGTGACGAATGACGCGGCTCAGGGACATACCCACAGTTTCCCTCTTTGACCCTTTATGGACCTTGGAAATAGGTGTAGGGTAGAGGGGGAGGTATCCACCCTGGGCACAGAATGGCTCCCGAAAGGGGTGCCCGGGGAGGGGACCCTTCTCCTCACCCTCAAGAAATACGCTTACGATAACCTACCACTATCCAAGTACTATGTTTAGTTATATTGATAGTTTGACTCTCGTACCCAGCGCTCTTGCCACTACTCTGTTACATGTACCGAAAGTTTCCGCATAGGCACTGGTAGAGGCGCTACTGAGCAATGCTTGTTTTGTTGAATTCCTCTTACTGGGTCTCTCATTAAGCAATAGATTTTTGGAAACTGTTGAACACTCCTATTAGCAACTGTTAAACAATATACAGAAAATGTTTTCTGCTTATGCAAGCATATATGTATGTTACAGTATCTTTCAATAAAAATTTATTGAGGAAAAAAAAAAGAATCTGGAAGACCCCTTTAACAAAGGGGACCCCCAGATCCTGCCCCCCCCTATGTGAATTGGTAATGGGGTACACTGTACCTCTACCATTTCACGAAGGAAGTGTAAATAGTTAAAAAAAAACACACAGACACCGTAGAAAAAAATCCTTTATTAATAAAAAAATAAAAAATCCAGCGATGTGAATCCACTCTCGGCTCGGCCCCGCCCCCCGCTCCAATGTGGTCTTCTAACCAGCGACGGATGAGCTCTCCAGCGACGGGTGATCAGCGGCCTGGTCCAGCGATGAGAAGATCCATCCGTCCAGAGCGCAGCAGGCGAGCTCCTCTCTCCCGTCACATGACCCCGCCCCCTCTGACGCACCCTCGTACGTCACTGGGAAAGACCAGGTCTTTCCCGGTCTTTCCCAGTGACGTACAAGGGTGCGTCAGAGGGGGCGGGGTCATGTGACGGGTGGCCGCTTCCCCTATATAAGAAATGTCACAGCTCCAGCGCGTCATTCCGCTGGGCTGTGTCCAGTGGAGAGAGGAGCTGCCTGCTGCGCTCTGGACGGATGGATCTTCTCATCGCTGGACCGGGCCGCTGATCACCTGTCGCTGGAGAGATCATCCATCGCTGGTAAGAAGACCACGTTGGAGCGGGGGGCCGGGCCGAGAGTGGATTCACATCGCTGGATTATTTTTTTATTATTATTAATAAAGGATTTTTTTCTACGGTGTCTGTGTGTTTTTTTTTTAACTATTTACACTTCCTTCGTGAAATGGTAGAGGTACAGTGTACCCCATTATCAATTCACATAGGGGGGGCAGGATCTGGGGGTCTCCTTTGTTAAAGGGGTCTTCCAGATTCTGATAACCCCCCCGCCCGCAGACCCCGACAACCACCGGGCAAGGGTTGTGGGGATGAGGCCCTTGTCCCCATCAACATTGGGACATCCTCCCCATGTTGAGGGCATGTGGCCTGGTGCGGTTCAGGAGAGGGGGGGCGCACTCTGTCCCCCCCTCTTTTCTGCGGCCGGCTAGGTTAATGTGCCCGGATAAGGGTCTGGTGTGGATTTTTGGGGGATCTCCACGCCATTTTTTTTTTAAATTTGGGGTAGAGTTCCCCCTAAAATCCACACCAGACCTGAAGGGTCTGGTATGGATATTTGCGGGGAACCCCACGTCATTTTTTTTTTAAATTGACGAAGGGGTTCCCCTTAATATCCATATCAGACCTGAAGGGCCTGTTAATGGAATTTCGGGGGACCCCCAGCTTTTTTGTTTTTATTTTTTATGAATGAATCATCTCTGAATTGCCAGAGCCGACAATTCATTAGAGCCGCAAAGTCGGTTTTAAATGCCTTTTTTTCTTTCAGAAATGACACTTTGTGCAGAGACCGTTCTATGTACGGGAAACATGCGCTTTTTCACATGCTGACTTTACACCCCCCTAGGTATGAAATTTAAAGTAATATTACACTTGTATTGTTTCACTTTTAGCATTATTAAATTCACTGCTCCTGAAAAAACTGCAGTTTTTAAAACTTTTTTTTGCATTGATACATGTTTCCTGGGACAGGACCCAGGTCCCCAAACACTTTTTAGGACAATAAATTGCATATTAGCCTTTAAAATGAACACTTTAGATTTCTCCCATAGACTTTAACAGGGTGTTCCACGGCTTTTCGAATTTGCCGCGAACACCCCTAATTGTTCGTTGTTCGCCGAACAGGCGAACAGGCAATGTTTGAGTCGACCATGAGTTCGACTCGAACTCGAAGCTCATCCCTATTGGCCATTAAAAAATTAAAAAATTAGCCCACAGGCATTCACCTGACAGCAAACAACTTTGTATTCTGTGGCTGGTGGTACATTAGGCATTCACCAGATACATAAGTAAGTGTCGGCCATTACAGGCCCCAAAAATTTGCCCACGGCCACAGGCGTTTACCTGACAGCAAACAACTTTGTATTCTGTGGCTGATGGCACAATAGGCATTTACCGGACACAGAAGTAAGTGTCGGCCATTAACCACTTAAGGACTGCCTCCTGCACATATACGTCGGTAGAATGGCACGGCCCGCGACACGGTCCGAAAGCTCCGTGACCGGGATCGCGGGACCCACGGACCCGATCGCCGCTGGAGTCCTGCGATCGGTCCCCGGAGCTGAAGAATATAAACACAGCTTCCCCGTTCTTCACTGTGGCGGCAGCATCGATCGTGTGATCCCTTTAATAGGGATTCACAATCGAAGACGTCACACCTACAGCCTCACCCCCCTACAGTTGTAAACACACATGAGGTCACACATAACACCTTCAGCGCCCCATTGTGGTTAACTCCCAAACTGCAACTGTCATTTTCACAGTAAACAATGCATTTTAAATGCATTTTTTGCTGTGAAAATGACAATGGTCCCAAAAATATGTCAAAATTGTCCAAAGTGTCCGCCATAATGTCGCAGTCACAACAAAAATCACTGATCGCCGCTATTAGTAGTAATTATTTTTTTTATTTTATAAAAATGCAATAAAACTATCCCCTATTTTGTAAACGCTATACATTTTGCGCAAACCAACCGATAAACGCTTATTGCGATTTTTTTAACAAAAATATGTAGAAGAATACATATCGGCCTAGACTATATATATATATATATATTTTTTTTGGGGGATATTTATTATAGCAAAAAGTAAAAAATATTGCATATTTTTCAAAATTGTCGCTCTATTTTTGTTTATAGCGCAAAAAATAAAAACCACAGAGGTGATCAAATACCACCAAAAGAAAGCTCTATTTGTGGGAAAAAAAGGATGCCAATTTTGTTTAGGAGCCACGTTGCACGACCGCGCAATTGTCTGTTAAAGCGACGCAGTGCCGGACACAGGCAGTGCACACCACGTAGCTTTAGGTGCAAACTGCAGAGGACACGGGCAGTACACACCACGTAGCTTTAGGTGCAAACTGCAGAGGACACGGGCAGTACACACCACATAGCTTTAGGTGCAAACTGCAGAGGACATGGGCAGTACACACCACGTAGCTTTAGGTGCATGATGATGATGATGGAGGTACATACATAAAATGTCTGAAAGGTGGAACTTGCAGTGTATTGACTCGACCGGTTTTGCGCGTATTTCATCGCTTCTTCACAGAGTCTCTTAAGTATAGTTTGCTGCAGGACAAGGATAAAAACAGGGGAGGGGAAACATATACATAGTAAAGCAATTAGATATCAAATAATTTAATAAATGCATAAATTGATGAGCATGTGAGCAGGGCTAATCACTCTCTCAGTCAGCAAAAAGAAAAAATGGGAGCAATACAGCCTGTCAGCCTGTCCCTGCTCCACACACAGCAACCTCTCCCTACACTGACAAAAAGAAGATTGTAAAATGGCCACCAGATCAGGTCTATTTATCAGGTAGGGAGTATTTCCATGTGCTGAAATGTCTCAATTGGTAATCTCCTGTACCACCTGATGGAAGTGTCATGGGTCAAAACGACCGCCGGGCGAACCGCCAGGCCATCTCTATGTGGCAATTAGGGATGAGCTTCATGTTCGAGTCGAACTCACGTTTAACTCAAACATCGTATGTTCGAACGTTCGTCGAAATACAAAAATATAAGTGTAGTAATATTAAGGGATTAAAATACTTACTATTTGTAAGTATTTTAATCCCTTAATATTACTACACATATATTTTTGTCGCCCTCTTGCCGCCATATAAATAATTCTTTATCCCCTTTTTCCATATTTATTATTCATTATCATATACCCTCGTCCCCACTGTGCATATGAATGAATGCCTTTGAGATGGTTTCACACAGAGTCTGCTTTCTAGGTCCACCTCTGAGGACTAATTCTACTTCACTTCTTCTTTTCCTTTTCCTTGCTCCAATTTTTTCTTTTTGCTGACTGAGAGAGTGTATAGCCCTGCTCACATGCTCATCAATTTATGCATGTATTAAATTATTTGATATCTAATTGCTTTACTATATATATGTTTCCATTCCCCTGTTTTTATCCTTGTCCTGCAGCAAACTATACTTAAGAGACTCTGTGAAGAAGCGATGAAATACGCGCGAAACCGGTCGAGTCAATACACTGCATGTTCCACCTTTCAGACATTTTATGTATGTACCTCCATCATCATCATCATGCACCTAAAGCTACGTGGTGTGTACTGCCCATGTCCTCTGCAGTTTGCACCTAAAGCTATGTGGTGTGTACTGCCCGTGTCCTCTGCAGTTTGCACCTAAAGCTACGTGGTGTGTACTGCCCGTGTCCACTGCAGTTTGCACCTAAAGCTACGTGGTGTGTGTACTGCCTGTGTCCTCTGCAGTGTGCACCTAAAGCTACGTGGTCCTCTGCAGTGTGCAGGCCATTAGTATGTCTGGAAGAACAACAAGGAGAGGCAGAGAGTCACGAGCTGATAAAAGAGGGCAAGCAGGCTCTGCGTCTAGAGGCAACAGTGCTGGTCGTGGACACGGTGCATCTTCATCAGCACATGGCCATGGGATACGCTCGTCCATTTTTTCGGCAGCTGGCCGTGTTGAGCTGCAACATGCCGAAGACTTGTTAGAGTGGATGACCAAGCCGTCCTCATCCTCCTCATCCTCTCTCACCCAGGCTCAGGCTACTTTGTCTGGCAAAGCAGCTGCCAAGGCGGCCTCTTCCCTCTGCTCAATGGCATCAGTCACTCCTTCCCTAGCCCCACCATGTCCTCCTGAGGAGTCCCCCGAACTGTGTTGACCACAGTGTTGGGTACATGCTGCATGAGGATGCACAGCGTTTTTAAGGCTCCGATGATGGTACACAGCTAGAGGAAGGCAGTAACATGAGCCCAGAGAGAGGGGGTGCCCAAGAAGGACAGCAATCTGGCAGTCATGTTCCCCCAGCTGCAGCATGCTGACAGGTTTTCTACAGTGATGAGGAGGGAGGGGATGATGAGGTCACTGACTCTACGTGGGTCCCTGATAGGAGAGCGGAGGAGGAGGAGTCACAGGCACATCTCCAACGAGGCAGGATGCCCTCCAGGGGCCAGCTTAAGGGCAGCACACCGACTGCATCACAACGCAGAGCTATGCATGTGCAGGGTGCTGCTGTCTCTCAGCGTTATTCCAGAAATTCTTTGGTGTGGGCATTTTTTGAGACAAGTGCATCAGATCGCACCGCTGCTATTTGCAACATATGTCTCATGCGTATCTCGCGTGGCCAAAACATCACCCGCTTAGGCACCACATGCTTGACCAGACATATGTCGACCTGCCATGCAGTTCATTGGCAAGCGTACCTCAAAGACCCACACCAAAAAACAAAGCAGGCCTCTCCTTGTTCCTCATCAGCTGGGATCTCCAACCCCACTATACCCTCAGTCCTCTATGAAGCCTGCACTGATAGGACTGAAGGTGTAGAATTAGGTGTGTCACAGCCAAGTACTTGCGGGCAATCTACTATCGGTACACTGATGGCAGATTGTACCATGTAAATTTCCCTGCCCCAGCTGCTGCAGGGCCGAAAGAAGTTCTCTCCCAGCCATCCACATGCCCAGCGGTTGAATGCTAGCTTAGCTAAATTGCTAGCACTTCAACTGCTGCCTTTTCAGTTGGTAGATTCTGCCCCCTTCCGTGAGTTTGTGGAATGTACGGTACCTCAGTGGCAAGTTCCCAAACACCACTTTTTCTCACGGAAGGCGATTCTGGCTCTCTACCGGCATGTGGAAGGCAATGTCCATGCCTCGCTGGACAGGGCGGTCAGTGGTAAGGTGCATATTACCGCTGACTCATGGTCCAGCAGGCATGGACAGGGACGTTACCTATCTTTCACGGCGCATTGGGTGACTGCTGGCAGCTGGGAAGGACGCAGGACAAGGTACAGTAGTGTTGGAGGTTGTTCCGCCACCATGCCTCCAAAATGCTGCTACTGGTTGTGACACACCTCTCTCCTCCACCCCCTCCTCTTCTTCTTCCTCTGTGGCCTCTTCCTGTGCTGATGTGTCCTTTGAACCAGCAGTGCTCCGTAGGCGTTCAAGGGGCTACGCAGGAATGCAGGTAAAGAGATGCCATGCGGTGCTTGAGCTGGTGTGCTTGGGGGACAGGAGCCACACTGGGCCAGAGGTTCTGTCAACTCTGCAGGGGCAGGCTCAGAGGTGGTTGACACCATGCCAGCTTAAGCCAGGAATGGTGGTTTGCGACAATGGCACCAACCTCCTCTCCGCCCTGTGACAGGGACAACTGACCCATGTGCCCTGTTTTGCTCATGTCCTTAACTTGGTGGTGCAGCGGTTCTTGGGCAGGTACCCGGGCTTACAGGATGTCCTAAAGCAGGCCAGGAAAGTCTGTGTGCATTTCCAACGGTCATATAATGCCAGTGCTCGGCTGGCAGACCTCCAAAAGGAATACAACCTGCCCAAGAACCACCTAATCTGTGACATGTCCACCAGGTGGAACTCTACGTTGGCCATGCTGCAGCAGATGCACATGCAGCAGAGAGCCATAAATGAGTATCTGTGCCAATATGGCACCAGGACAGGGTCTGGGGAGCTTGGGTTTTTTCCCCACGCCAGTGGGCCATGATCAGGGATACATGCACTGTCCTGTCACCATTTGAGGAGCCCACGAGGATGGTGAGCAGTGACAGTGAGACTGTTCCTCTTATTCACCTGTTGAAGCACTCGCTGCGTGGAATAATGGACAGGGCCCTTGAGGCAGAACAGAGGGAGGAAGAGGAAGACTTCCTTACTTCTCAAGGCCCCCTTTATCCAGACCGTGTTCCTGCTTGCCCACCTATCACACAGGAAGAGGAGGAGGAGGATTGTGTCAGCATGGAGGTGGAGCCTAGCACTCAGCATCAGCAGCAGTCTTCAAGGGATCAATTACAGTCCCAAGGAACCCATGGACTTGTACGTGGCTGGGACGAGGTGGCTGCGAATCATGTCGTCTTCAGTGACCCAGATGACTCCGCACCGAATGCCTCAGCAAACCTACGTTGTATTGACTCTCTGATCCTGCAAAGCCTGTGGAAGGATCCTCATATTCGTGCTATCAAGGAGAGGGATCATTACTGGCTGGCAACCCTCCTTGATCCACATTACAAGAGTAAGGTTGCGGACCTTATCTTGCCGGCACAGAGGGAGCAGAGGATGAAAGGCCTTCCAGAAAGGTCTGTGCAACGCGTTCCCAGATACTGGAAGGTTACAAAATCCTGGTCCTGGACAACATGTTGCTGAGGCTTCGGTCAGTCACAGAAGGAACGGTGGAGAAGGTTGCCACCTGAGCAATGCGTTCAGACAATTTTTTAGTCCGCAGCCCCAAGGTATGACCGGTTCCAGCAACCATCACCAGCATCTGTTTTACATGGTGCGGGAATACCTAGGGGCAAGATCAGACTTGGACACCTTTACCACCGAAAATCCTCCCAGCAATTCCACCCATCAGTGTCATCAGTGCCATCCATCAGTGCCACCTATCCGTACCCATCCGTACCCATATGTGCCCACCTATCAGTGACCATCAGTGCCCATCCATGCCACCCATCAGTGCCACCCATAAGTACCCATCAGTGCCACCATAAGTACCCATCAGTGCCACCTATTGGTGCTGCCTATGAGTGAAAACCTTTTTTTTCTGTCTTTTTTTTGCGCAAAATATTAAAACCGTCAAGGTGATCAAATACCACAAAAAGAAAGCTCTATTTGTGGGAACAAAATGATCATTTGTTTGGGTACAGAGTAGCATGACTGCTCAATTGTCATTCAAATTGTGACAGTGCTGAAAGCTGAAAATTGGCTTGGACAGGAAGGTGTATAAGTGCCTGGTATTGAAGTGGTTAAGACATCTAGTAAATGCGGCCAAAGCATGTATCTCACTTAGGTGGAAAAATACTTTGCCCCCTATGGTTGGATGCTGGCTCCACAAAGTGGAAGAGATAAATAAGATGGAAGATCTTACACTTTCAGCACAAAACCACAAGAAAAGTACTCTGAGGTATGGAGACAGTGGAATAGGTTTATTTCTTCTAAAGAAGGTCTGATCTTACTTAATTCATGATGGTCAGATATAAGTATTACAACTAAACCAGCCAATAACTAGTCATCCATTACTTATCCAGGGTATTCCCTCCCTTTAGTCTTCCCTTCCCCTTCTTCCCCTTACCCCCCTTTTCCACCCCTTAAAATGTTTTTTTTTATTTTTTTTGCTCTTTAGCTTGATTTTGTTTATAATTTAGAAATGGATACAGCGATTCCAGATACAGAGAATGGGGGTGGTCCTTCGGCTTGCTGCAATATCGGCATGAGGTCATCCTCAGGGATGCTAAGAGGCAGCTATGAAGGATGTGATTATTATTTTGTGACTATTGATTAGTCATCATGTCTGTTATGTTATTGACTATACATGACTGTGGTGAGAACCTGGACTCACCCTTGGTGGCAGAAATAAAGTATTTGAAAAAAAAAAAGAAACCTTCTGGAAGTCGAGTGGTTAAAATGACTTATCCCTCAGTTTTACCATTGCTATCCTGGACCCCAATAAAACCGCTTACTTCTACCGCCACTAAGCAGTATGTGCGGCTGTTTTCTCTGTCACATATCACTGTATTTTCTTTTTCAAGAACATTCCATAATCCATAGCCCCATTGTTTTTCAGGGATTGTCAGGGTACATTATTTTTTTTTTTTTTTAGATAATAGCAAAAATATTTGTGATGGAAGTTTTAGGATAGAGAGGTCTGAATTTTGATAGACTTAAACAATACATGTGTTTTTACTAGATTACTGTAAGTGTATATAGGAATGTTTACATATAGACAGCTAGATATAAGAATTCTTACACCAAAAGAGGCAGTTCAAACTTCAAAAACATTTATTGATAGGGTTACATAATAATACAAACAAATTACACAAAAAAAAAACATCTTTACAATACAAAGTACAGTACATGTATGAAGTTAGTTTACCTCTCAGCTTCAGGTCTGTTGATACTGAGTGCTTATGTGTCCTTAGGACAAATACATATCCAAGCTTGGTAACAATTTATTATAACACCTTTTCCTTTCTGTGAAGTGCTCCTATTTGGTCATTATACCCAAAAAAATTATATTGGGTGCAAAGGATTCAAATATGTCTTATGTTTACAACCCACATGAGATGTGTTATGCCCTGTACACCCGATCGGTTCATCCGATGAAAACGGTCTGATGGACCGTTTTCATCAGTTAACCGATGAAGCTGACTGATGGTCAGTCGTGCCTACACACCATCAGTTAAAAAAGCGATCGTGTCAGAACACGGTGACATAAAACACAACGACGTGCTGAAAAAAATGAAGTTCAATGCTTCCAAGCATGCGTCGACTTGATTCTGTGCATGTGTGGATTTTTAACCGATGGACGTGCCTACAAATGATCGTTTTTTTTCTATTGGTTAGGTATCCATCGGTTAAATTTAAAACAAGATTGAATTTTTTGAACCGATGGATAAATAACCGATAGGGCCTACACACGATCGGTTTGGTCTGATGAAAACGGTCCATCAGACCGCTCTCTTCGGTTTGGCCGATCGCGCGTACATGGCATTAAGGAAAGACAATGCCCAGACCTTGAACGTAGAAAACTATTTACAGTAGCACCAACAGAAAAGCTAGGAATGGCTTGATGGTGAAACACACTCAATGGTTTAAATATATTACCTTGTAACTAAAATATATTTCTAATTACAATATGATTTACATCTGTTAATGGAGATTCCATATAAATTGCAATATCTAACACCTGTATGCCATTCCATATAAAACAATTTGATCAGGTTAAAATTGTGGTAACGCTCTACAGTAAGTTTTATAGCTATGTAGGAGGGGTATAGTTGAATGCACCCTATATAATTCAAACAAACCTGGAATATTGTATTTTGTCAGTCACCAGGTAATTAAATTGTGTTATTTAAATAGTGTTAAGCAACAGGTTTTATAATTATAAAATATTTTGAGCTAAATATAATTTTCATTTTGAAGTTTGCAATTATGGTAAAACACATTACAAATCTTTGGTATTCTAATAACCGGAGGCCACACAATCCCCAGATCTATGTCATAATTAAACTCATGTGGTGGCTCACAGTTGGTGTCCATTAACTCCAGAGCAATAGGTAATCATGATGATTTAAATTCAAAGCACGGAAAATAATGAAAGAAGTAAAATATAAAATGTGCAATAAGGATTAAGGTAATTTTAAACTCATAAATAGAAAACAATTACTGTAAGCTCTTTATTGATAACTATTTGATATAGAACACATTCGTTTTATAAATGGTGATCAATCTATCACATGTCTTTCTATAAAGTTAATATAGGTAGATAAACCCTAATGCCGCGTACACACAGTCGGAATTTCCGATGGAAAAACTCAGATCATCGGATATTCCAACCGTGTGTATGCCCCATCAGAATTTTTCCGTCGCAATTTTCGACGGATAAAAGGGCCATACACACGATCGGACTTTTTGACAACAAACTTCGAAATGACCAGGTTTTTAAAAAAAATCTGACCATGTGTACGCTCCTAAAGAAATAAAGAAAAATTATTCAGCGCTGGAATGTAAATATAAACTAAAAAATGCGAGCCAGCACTAAGGTAAATTCAAATAAAACACCTCACATTGACATAAAATAATAATAGTGCAGCGCAAAACAAACAATTTTAAACTATACATACAGAAAGTTAAAACATATGGTATATGATATATAATTAAAAATTATATAATAGAGTCCATATAAAGTGCTCAAGTGCAAAAAGATGATCCAAATCGGAATATAATAGTGCAAAAATCCAAAGGGTGATATCCAGAAGGAACCTCCACCAAATAGCAGGAATGGCCTCTCACCTTACAACTTCGACCTGCAATAGGTCACAAAGCATAATCAGAGAACCACCTGTCCTCAGAGGACAGCAAGCAATGCAGCAGTAGAACCACGATATCAGTCAGACTCAGGATCAGGACTTGGCAATCAGGGCATAAAAAACAAAGGAGAGGAAATCTAGTGCTCTCTGAAGCCAAAATACATTTATTTAAGAATAAAAAACGAATACACTCACTGTATAAGCACTCTCAAATGAGTGCAGCGAAACAGCATAAAACATCCATAAGAGCATGGGTTTCAGTCTAGGTCGGCGATCGCGGGTGACGTCACATGTGGCCCCTTCCCCTCGTACGACGTTACGTCCCTATGAGCGGGACTTCATCAGCGTGGGGTGAAAAAAGGCAGCATGCAAACGTCCCGCTGTCTAGGTATAAGAAGCCTGTGGCTGCCATGACACACCCACTAGTAATCAAGCCCTCCCATCAATCCTAATTAGACAACAAAGACTGTCAGCAAAGGAAGGCACAAACTGCACCATGATGGAAAAAAGTGACAGATTCGATCATAATGGGAAAAAGGAAACACATTCGATCGGAATACTATCAAAGGGCAGACTCCTAAATACCAAAAGTTATATATATATGCAATAAGGATAGAGATCCTCAAAGGCAAAAAAGACCCCTTTAAAAAGAAATCTTACATAAAAAATATAAATGACGTCAGCCACGATCGCACACCCAAATTGCATAAAATACATCAAAAACACATATGTAAATCCTTATATATTAACTCATTAAGGTCTCGAAAAGGAACACTGGGCCAAATTCTCAAAAGAGATACGCAGACTTAACTCCATTTTTCTAATTTTACACGGCGCGTATATTTGCGCGCGATCGTCAAAACGACTTAAGCAAAGATTTCCGTATTTTCAGCCGTACTTAAATTAGTTACGCCTGCGCATTCCCGGGCGCAAATTACGCTAGGCTCGCCGCTGTTTTTGATAGGCAAAGATGCAAATGAGGGAGTTAGGGCGATTCTCAGAATTAAGTGTGTGTGCCGTATTTTCCGCCCTGTGCGCACCTGTTAGTTTTTCTGACTAAATTTCCACATTATAAAACCAGCCCTAATTTTACACATGCTGTGGAAGGGTTTGCAGAAGGGAGTTACAGCTCTAGTTGTGAAGTTTGTTGCTGAAAAATGCCAGGACCAGCAATGATTTTGACGGCACTTGCTGCCTTACAGGCACAAAGGAGGAGGAGGGCACAGAGGAGGAGGATGAGGGCACAGGCGCGTGTTTATCGGCCACGTCGTGATATTTGGCAAATGCCAGTTTATGAGGTCATTGGCAACTACCGATTTGATAGGGAGGCCATCCTGGAGATTACCCAACTCCTTCATGAGGATCTAATCGCCCCAACCCTACGTTCCCATGCCCTGACACCTCTGGAAAAAGTTATGGCAACACTGCATTTTCTAGCGAGTGGCTCCTTCCAGCGAGCATCTGGAGGTGTGGCTGGGATGGTGCAGTCCACCATGAGTAAATGCCTACATCAGGTGGTCCCTGCCATACTGCGGCGCATGAGCCATCAGTTTGTCATGCCCACCCAGGAGGACCAGCGTGTGCAAGCCATGACAGACTTCTACAATATTGCTGGCTTTCCTAAGATCATTGGTGCGATTGACTGCACCCATGTGGCACTCCAGCCCCCCCATGAAACTGAACACCTGTTCAGAAACAGAAAAGGGTGGCATTCCATCAACGTCCAGATGATTGTAGATGCCCATGGCCTCATCTGGCACGTTTGTGCCAAGTTTCCAGGGTCGTGCCACGACAGTTTTATTCTACGGCAGACCAAGATCTACCAAGACTTGGAGATGAACGTTTATGGAGACAGCTGGCTGATTGGTGAGTGACATTGGTGTCAGGTATGCCCCCCCCATGATGGAGACATCACAAGGGGCACATGCATGACTAATATCCTCCTGTCTTTTCCCTTACAGGTGACTCAGGATATGCATTGGGACCCCACCTGATGACCCCCTTTAGAAACCCCCAAACACCCGGACAAAGAAAATACAATGAGGTGCACGTCCAGACCCGGGCTATAGTTGAGCGGACTTTTGGCATGCTAAAGTCACGATTCCGATGCCTGGACAAGACTGGGGGTACACTATTATATTCCCCAGACTTTGTGTGCAAAATTATTGGTGCATGTTGCATACTGCACAATTTTGCATTAAGAAAGGGCATGCATGTGGACATATCTCCTGACCTGACCCCCCACCCAGGCAACCCCCCCCCCCCCAAACCCCTCTACCCGGTCTGCTGAGGCCCAGGCAATCAGGAGACAACTGTCTGAAGGCATCTTTGCCCAGTAAATGCATCCTAATACAATTTTTGTTTTTGATTTGCCAAGACCAAATCACAGAGATTATGTGACCTTTAAATCTTTATTTTGTTAAATAAATGCACATTACTTATATGCCAAACAGAATGTTTATTTTGATTTACAAAACGCACATTAATTATCTCACAATGAGAATGCATGAATGCACGTCACTGTGGTCCCTAGCACAGACACATCACATGCACATAGAATTGGATTAGATCCAAGTACCCCCCCCCCCCCTTTGGTACTTGGGAGCAGTAACGCCCCGCCACGGCTCCAATTATGTCACTGTGCATTCATACACCATTCAGGAACCTAGGATGACTTCTCCCTGGTCCTGGGGATCCCTACTCCACCAAAACTGAGGGTGACACCCTTATGTTTTCAGGAATGCCATCCCCCCACATTCACACATCATTCACACACATAGACCAAATCATAAGTACAGTGTAAAAAAAAAAAAAAAGAAGTACCCCTGCAAATTAGGGATGTTGCCGAGTGCTCCTTCTGGGCTGCCCACGGGCACGGGCACGGTCACGGGGACGGGCACGGGGACGGCCACGGGGACGGCCACGGCCAACTGGGGGATCTTCACGGGGGGGGGTCTGTGCAGGGGAGGGAGTATTTTCAGGGGGGGGGGAATGTGCAGGGGAGGGAGTATTCTCAGGGGGGGGGGACTGTGCAGGGGAGGGAGTATTTTGAGGGCGGGGGGACTGTACAGGGGAGGAAGCAGCCTCCCCTGGTGTCTGTCCTCCTGCTGGCCTTCCCTCCAAGGCAACGGCTATCCTTGTCAGACAGGAAGTTATGGCAGCCGTATTGGCCTGCACAGCCCGGGTATTGGCCTGCACAGCCTGGGTGAGGGCAGTCACCTCCTGGGCCACACCTGTTGTGGCGTTCCTCATGTCCCACAAACAGGTGATGACCCCCACGGAGTTGGTGGCCACGTCACCCAGTGACTCCCTCATTGCACCCAGGCTGCGCTCCACCTTGGTCATTGTTTTTTGGATCGCAGACAGACTGCGGGTCTGCCGGACATTGTCCCTCAACAGACTGACCGGCAGACGCACCAACCCCCCCCTGTTTTCAGGGGTCGGCATCCTACTTGCCCCTGAGGCTTGTGGCCTTGGAGGAGGAGTTGGAGTGAGCCATGGGTGCTGCTGCATGTTGGAGGAGGGTTGGAAGGGGCGACCCATGATGGTGGCCTGACTTCTGGGCGCCTGTGGGGTTCCCTCAGGGGATGATTCAAAGGTCATATCTTGGCCCATCATTATTTCCTGCCCAATCAGAATATTGTCATCTTCCTCCCCCTCATCCTCCTCCCACTCAACATCCAAATTAGGGGAGTTGTGGGCACTCCCCTCCCATGGCGAATCCTGCCCTTCTTGTGACTCTGCATGAGCCTGTCTTGGGGGTGGTGCAGCAGCCTGCCCTGATGGGCCAGCAACCTCCTGACCTGATGGGCCAGCAAACTCCTGACCTGATGGGCCAGCAACCTCGTGACCTGATGGGGCTGCCACCTCCTGGGCTGATGGGGCTGCCACCTCCTGGGCTGATGGGGCTGCCACCTCCTGGGCTGATGGGGCTGCCACCTCCTGGGCTGATGGGGCTGCCACCTCCTGGGCTGATGGGGCTGCCACCTCCTGGGCTGATGGGGCTGCCACCTCCTGGCCATCTGGGGAGGACACAAAACAATCACAGGTTGTTGTATCCACAAACTTGACACATCTTCCCTTCCCCCACCCACACATGCTAATCACCAGATAGAAATTCAAAAAAATTACCTGTCCTCATAAGAGGATCATTGTCAAAGCCAGGCAGGCCCACCACCTGCTGTGGGTGGAAACACTGGGCCACTGCCCATTCCTCCTCACTCATCCTGACTGGGCAGGGTCCCCCTCCTCCAGTGCCCCTGGTATGGGCATGCAGCGTTGCCAGCTTGTTCCGGGACACGCTCCTCAAGTCATTTATTTTTTTTTGAACTCCAGCGATGGTCCTGGTCTCCCCCCCCCCCCGCCGCATTGATCCGATCGGTGATCTTTTGAAGGATCTCCTTCCTCCTGGCCGGGGTGGTGGTGTGGCTCTCAGGGCCATGGAGAAATCGCCCAAATTTAAGGACGCCCTGAGCAAGTATATGCTTCTCTGCCGGTGAAAAATTTAACTTCCTGCGCTTGGGAGCCATGACAGACAACACCCAGCAACAGGGAACTCAGCCAACAAACAAACAACAATACACACACACACCAAAGAAAATACAAACAAGCCAAAATAAAAAATAGACAGACAGCTACTATTAATTCAAAAACAAACAGGCAAAAAAGAAAAACAAAAAATATAAACAAAACCCAAAAAAAACTATTAGTAAAAACAAACAGGCAAACAATCAAAACAAAAAACAAATTAGCAAAAACAAACACCAACTATACCCTCCAACTCCACAAACACTTTTCTCACAAAACAATCTTACCAACAAACACTGACAAACGTTCAAAGCAGAAGCAACTTGCTTTAGGAAGGGAACACAGGGAAATACTTTTGCAATTGAAGTGTGTTTGACTGGGGCTATTTAGCCACAGGGCGATCTTCAAACTAAGTACGCTTGGCCTTTTACCTATCTCACTGATTGCGCTGACCAAAGTTCTGCACATGCGCATTGAGGTCCAGATTCGTGCGCGCATGCGCAGTACGGCCGGCACTTCATTTGCATGGGGTCACGGCTCATTACAATGAAGCACGCCCACTTCAATCCCACTTGCCATAACCACGCCTTAGGCATTGAAACTTAAGTTAAGGATGGCGCAGTTTTGAGCGCAAATGCACTGAGAATACGGTAGTTACGACACCAACTTAGGGCGCCCTAACTTAAATGACATAAGTTAGATAATCCTAAATTTACACATGGTTTTGAGAATTTGGCCCACTACGTGTAACAGATAGATACTGGACATAAATGTTAAGAATATTAAAAATAAAAATATTAATAATATTAAAATATATATATATATATATATATATATAATATAATATAATATATACAAAATATAATTAAAAATATTAAAAAATATTAAAAAATATACAGATACATAAGAAAGGGGGGATTATCTATTGGAAATGAAACAATTAAGGTCAAACTCTACATTTAAACCAGCTGGCGAGGATACTTTAGTCTCATATATCCAATAAGACTCACGCCGACTCAATTGGCGGATGTAATGTCCCCCTCGCCAATGTTTTGTAACTTTTTCAATGCCCCAGAATTTTAACCCTTTGGGATTCCTCTGGTGACACTGCCTAAAGTGTTTAGATACACTGTGACTCCTAATACCCCTTTTGATATTGCTGATATGTTCCCCCACTCTCACATGCAATGCCCGTGACGTGCGACCCACATACTGCAAGCCGCACTCACACTCAAGCATATAAACTACGCCGATAGTATCGCACGTAATTAATTGCTTGATGGGATACTCTAACTGGGTCACATTAGAACAGAAAGACTTCTGTTTCTTAATATGCTGTTTGACATGCTTGCAGGTCGCACAGCGACCGCAAGCATAAAATCCAGATAGGAAGTCAAAAAGTTTTGGCTGTGCAACAACTGGCGGGTCAATTACACCAGGGGCTAGACTATCCCTCAGAGAGGGGGCTTTTCTATAGATGAATTGTGGCCGATCCGGAAGGGCCGGACCCAAAACAACAATCGCCCTTCAAGATGGGCCAGTGTTTGGCCACTATTTTTTCAAATTTCTTATACTGAATGTTATAGTCAAGCACCATTTTGAAGTTAGATGGCTCCTTATCAGTAATGGGTGGTTTGTCAGCTACAATAACACTCCTCTCTAACAGCCTAACTTTTTCCATTTCTTGCATAATCAAGGGGCGAGAGTAACCTTTAGACACAAATCGATTAGATAATTCCTGCGACTGGGCCAGATAATCCGACTCCAGGGTGCAATTCCTGCGGAGCCTCACAAACTGACCTCGCGGGATATTGCATAGCCACAGACGATGGTGACAACTTGACAAAGGAATATATCCATTACGATCAACTGTTTTAAAATAATTTTTGGTTAAAAGCACATTATCTGACTTGAATATCTCAAGGTCAAGGAAGTTTATCTTATCATGGGAGACTGTCCAAGTTAAAACTATATTCTTGGTATTAGAATTCAGTTTATCCATAAATAATTGTAATGAGGGCAGGTCACCCTCCCAGACCATGATAAGGTCATCAATGTACCTACGGTAACACCGCAACTGGTGCGGTCTATCTTGGAAAACAACGTCACGCTCCCAGTGCGCCATAAAGAGATTGGCCACACTGGGAGCGAAACGGGCTCCCATAGCAACTCCACATTGCTGAAGAAAGAATTCTTTATTAAACCAAAAATAATTTCTTAACAAACAAAATTTAAGGCAATCCAGCAAGAATTGCACATGATCGTAGCTAAGGTCGGAGGACTCTAACGCCCAACGAACCGAAGTCAAGGCTGCTTCGTGATCGATGATGGTATAGAGCGACCCTACATCTGCAGTCACAAGAATGGTATTGGGAGTGCAGGGGATAGTATCCAAAATCTGAATGATCTGTTTAGTATCCCTGAGGTAAGGAGGCAACCTACATACAAGGGGTTGTAGAAAAACATCAAGATATTGTCCCAGTCGGGAACTGACGGAATCTATGCCGTTTACATTAGGGCGGCCAGGAGGCCTTTCAGCATCCTTATGTAATTTCGGTAGAAAGTAGATAATGGGAGTCCGGCAGTAAAAAGGATCTAAATAAGAGGCCTCCTTACTGTTCAGAACACCCTTACCCTTACCCACTTCCACCAAAGAATGCAGCTCATTTTTATACATCACCATAGGATCACCCCGCAATACAGAATAAGTACTACGTTCGCTCAAAAGTCTGCTCATCTCCTCGAAATAATAAGCCTTACTGAGCACAACAAGCCCCCCCCCCTTATCAGCGGGACGAATCACTATATCATTCCGTTTTTCTAGTGATAAAATTCCACGCTTAATACATTGAGAATCTTTCACTCTCTTGATGTTGAGACTTTCCAAATCTTTACACACCATATTGCGAAAGACATCAAGATGCCTAGTATCTGTATATTGTGGGTTAAAAGTAGAGCGGTTCCTAAGATTCGAATGACCCGGAGTAATCCCAGAGGAATTCCTCTCTATTGGATTAGACAAGAAATACTTTTTCATATTCAGAATTCTGGTGTACTTTTGTACATTGACATAAGTCTGAAATTTGTTCATATTCCGGATCGGGGCAAATTTTAAGCCTCTATCTAAAACTCTAGTTTCATCATCGGTCAAAGGAACTCCGCTAAGGTTAAAAATTCCAGTAACTATCAGGACCTTGGCCTTTTGGGCTCTTCTACCGCCTCTGACCCCTCTAGATTTTTTCTCTTTAGGGTGGATTTCCCCCTTGGGGTCTGACTTGGAGGAGGAGGACCGTTCTCCCCCCAATCCCCTATCCAAGGAGGTGGGTAAGGCGGAGGTCCCCTCCAAGGGGTCCTCCCCTGCCCTAAAAAATGCTGATTGGTAGGTGGAGGTCCTTCCCAATAGTTCTGCAAAGGTGCATAGTAATTATAGGTGGGCAGAGGTGGGGCCCCCCCTGGGACGCCACCCCTCCCACCACCCTGTCCGTTCCCCCTGTTAGAGACTGTCCTCCAGGACTTCCTATCTGGATTTTATGCTTGCGGTCGCTGTGCGACCTGCAAGCATGTCAAACAGCATATTAAGAAACGGAAGTCTTTCTGTTCTAATGTGACCCAGTTAGAGTAACCCATCAAGCAATTAATTACGTGCGATACTATCGGCGTAGTTTATATGCTTGAGTGTGAGTGCGGCTTGCAGTATGTGGGTCGCATGTCACGGGCATTGCATGTGAGAGTGGGGGAACATATCAGCAATATCAAAAGGGGTATTAGGAGTCACAGTGTATCTAAACACTTTAGGCAGTGTCACCAGAGGAATCCCAAAGGGTTAAAATTCTGGGGCATTGAAAAAGTTACAAAACATTGGCGAGGGGGACATTACATCCGCCAATTGAGTCGGCGTGAGTCTTATTGGATATATGAGACTAAAGTATCCTCGCCAGCTGGTTTAAATGTAGAGTTTGACCTTAATTGTTTCATTTCCAATAGATAATCCCCCCTTTCTTATGTATCTGTATATTTTTTAATATTTTTAAATATTTTTAATTATATTTTGTATATATTATATTTTATATATATATATATATATTTTAATATTATTAATATTTTTATTTTTAATATTCTTAACATTTATGTCCAGTATCTATCTGTTACACGTAGTGTTCCTTTTCGAGACCTTAATGGGTTAATATATAAGGATTTACATATGTGTTTTTGATGTATTTTATGCAATTTGGGTGTGCGATCGTGGCTGACGTCATTTATATTTTTTATGTAAGATTTCTTTTTAAAGGGGTCTTTTTTGCCTTTGAGGATCTCTATCCTTATTGCATATATATATAACTTTTGGTATTTAGGAGTCTGCCCTTTGATAGTATTCCGATCGAATGTGTTTCCTTTTTCCCATTATGATCGAATCTGTCACTTTTTTCCATCATGGTGCAGTTTGTGCCTTCCTTTGCTGACAGTCTTTGTTGTCTAATTAGGATTGATGGGAGGGCTTGATTACTAGTGGGTGTGTCATGGCAGCCACAGGCTTCTTATACCTAGACAGCGGGACGTTTGCATGCTGCCTTTTTTTCACCCCACGCTGATGAAGTCCCACTCATAGGGACGTAACGTCGTACGAGGGGAAGGGGCCACATGTGACGTCACCCGCGATCGCTGACCTACACTGAAACCCATGCTCTTATGGATGTTTTATGCTGTTTCGCTGCACTCGTTTGAGAGTGCTTATACAGTGAGTGTATTCGTTTTTTATTCTTAAATAAATGTATTTTGGCTTCAGAGAGCACTAGATTTCCTCTCCTTTGTTTTTTATGCCCTGATTGCCATGTCCTGATCCTGAGTCTGACTGATATCGTGGTTCTACTGCTGCATTGCTTGCTGTCCTCTGAGAACAGGTGGTTCTCTGATTATGCTTTGTGACCTATTGCAGGTCGAAGTTGTAAGGTGAGAGGCCATTCCTGCTATTTGGTGGAGGTTCCTTCTGGATATCACCCTTTGGATTTTTGCACTATTATATTCCGATTTGGATCATCTTTTTGCACTTGAGCACTTTATATGGACTCTATTATATAATTTTTAATTATATATCATATACCATATGTTTTAACTTTCTGTATGGATAGTTTAAAATTGTTTGTTTTGCGCTGCACTATTATTATTTTATGTCCATGTGTACGCTCCATCGGAAAAACTTTTCGGTTTTTATTGGACAAGTGTTCGCTCTGCAAACAGACAAACTTTTCGGCAACAAAAGTCCTACATCGGCTAAACCTATCGGACTTTAGTACTAAGTACAAACATGCATGCGCAGAAGCAAGGACCAGCCGGAAGCGTTCTGTCTTGTAAAACTAGCGTTCGTAATGGAGATAGCACATTCGTGACGCGGCAAGTTATGAAATATCAAAATGCAGCGCACATTCTCTTCTTCTTTATAATGGGATAATAATAACGCTGCTTTGCTGGTGATACTGACGGAGTAATAACAAACGTCGTTCCTAAGGATTTGTGTTCTAGTGAGATCAATAAAATATATTTATTTATTTATCTGGGGGTCAAGTTAGCCCAACCCCATTATCCCCTAGTTGTTTTTATGCTCAAAGCACCAAAGCTATTTGTGTCCCTTAATTTTAGAAATGTACCTGCCTTCTCCCAAACTGTCATTAGAAGTTAAACGCATAAGCAAATAATTTTGCTAATATTTATTTATTTTTAATAATAAGCACAAGAATTACATATTAAAATTAAGAGGAATGCAGCAATAGATCAACTGGTGGAATTGGTGAAGCCTCTGTACCCAAGGGCAGACATCAATAATGTGAAGAGAAAAATTGGGAACCTGAGGAGTACATACAATAGTAGACATATTCTCTGTCATCCAAATTCTAAATTTGAAAAAAAAAGTGCAAATGATACTCAAAAAAAAAAGAGAACTCTGCGCTTAACCTAATATAAAGTGAAGGTGAAAATTGACGAATAATGTAAAAATTATATTATAATATACTAAGTAAAATTAATCAAACAAAAATGGTGCTGATGCTCATGAAAGCCTAAATACTTAAAGCCCAAGGAAACATATAAATTATAAACAAGCGTGCAACCAAAAAATTAAATACTTAAGTGAAATGAACTGACTCAGTAATGATTGTGCATAAACAATGCACAAATAAACCAGTGAATGAAAACAAATGTTACCAAAGTAACTGTGTATTAACCACTTAAGGATTGCCTAACACCGATATACGTCGGCAGAATGGCACGGCTGGGCCCAATCACGTACCTGTACGTGATTGTTAAATGCCCAGCCGTGGGTCGCGGGCACGCGCCCGCGACCCGGTAAGAAGCTCCGTGACCGCGGTCGCGGGACCCGCGGACCTGATCGCCACCGGAGTCCCGTGTTAGGTCCTCGGAGCTGAAGAACCGGAAGAGGTGTGTGTAAACACACCTTCCCTGTTCTTCGTTGTGGCGCTGTCATTGATCATCTGTTCCCTTATATAGGGAAAGGCGATCAATGACGTCACACATCCAGCCCCGCCCCCCTACAGTTAGAAACACATATGAGGTCACACTTAACCCCTTCAGCGCCCCCCTAGTGGTTAACTCCCAAACTGCAATTGTCATTTTCACAGTAAACAATGCATTTTTATAGCATTTTTTTGCTGTGAAAATGACAATGGTCCCAAAAATGTGTCAAAATTGTCCGATGTGTCCGCCATAATGTCACAGTCATAAAAAAAATCGCTGATCGACGGCATTAGTAGTAAAACATTTTGTTTATAAAAAATGCAATAAAACAATCCCCTATTTTGTAAACACTTTAAATTTGGCGCAAACCAATCGATAAATGCTTATTGCGATTTTTTTTACCAAAGATAGGTAGAAGAATACGTATCGGCCTAAACTGAGGAAAAAATATGTTTTTTTATATATTTTTGGGGGATATTTATTATAGCAAAAAGTTAAAAATATTGCATTTTTTTCAAAATTGTCGCTCTATTTTTGCTTATAGCGCAAAAAATTAAAACCAAAGAGGTGATCAAATACCACTAAAAGAACGCTCTATTTGTAGGAAAAAAAGCATGCCAATTTTGTTTGGGAGCCATGTCGCACGACCGCGCAATTGTCAGTTAAAGCGACGCAGTACCGAATCGCAAAAAGGGGCCTGGTCCTTTACCTGCATTTTGGTCCGGGTCTTAAGTGGTTAAATAACCACTGTGTGAGAAAACAGAAACAAAGTCCCAAACATAAAATGAGGAAATTGCTAGCAATAGGACACTTCTAGGGATTAATCCAATAATCACTGTAATATTCAATGGAATATCTAGAAGAAGCCTTGATCTTATTTTCAGCCAAAAGAGTGTGATATTACTGCCGCTTACCGGACTGAAACGATCTCAGATTATAGAGATCTATAGAGAGTGTGCATCAGCCTGCCGGCCATGATAACAGACCACCTTGATCAGGGAGGGATGCTTCCGTCTTGATAGATGAGGAAAGCACCTTCAGCTGTTCTTCAGACCGGATCTCACAGGAAAAACAGGCAGAATCCACTCGGCTTTACCAGGCACTGGATCTGAGAATAGTAACTCATAGTAACTCAGCAGGAAAAAAACAATAGAGTCTTCGTAGTGAAGTATGTCCAAAAAAAAGAGGTTTATTTTATAAAAAAACACAATCAAGTGTCACAGCAACCGAAAACATAAATTCCACAGCAGGTGTCCACAGCAAAATAATATAAAAAATATATAAAAATGCAGCACAACGTTAAAAAATTTTTTTCTGTAAATCAGCCAAAGATCAAACCTAAAGGCTAAATGTTATGAGCGTGATGGCGTTAGAAATAATGCTCCACCCGACGTGTTTCCCCAAAAATGGCTTCAACTGGGAACGGAGGCTAACTTCCCACGCCAGCACATCACACTTATATACTTAATAGGCAGCCAGGACATTGGAAGTGACATTATCCAATCTCACCACCGGATAGATTGGATCAAAGAAGATGAATAGATCCATCAGGAATACATCTCATATATCCTTCAGCAAAATAAATACATATATGTAAGAAACCCCCCCTTTATAAGGAAGGAAGACTTCTTCCACATACTCACATACAAATATATAAGAAAGGACAACAAATATGTACTAAGATGATCCACACAATATAAAAATATCATTTAAAATTATTTAAAAGTATGCCAATGAAGCATACCAGAAATTATAAATACAAAAATATATTTGAATGAGCAAATACACATTAAAAATCTAGAAGGAGTATAGAAAATCTGGGATGATTACCTATTATCAATAAAACAATTAATAAATTAATATCCCACTCCACATTTAAGCCATATGGCTTGTAACAATGGAGGTCATATATCCATCGAGTTTCATGATGGGATATATGTCTTACCAAATTATCTCCCCTCCAATGTGGAGTGTATTTTTCTATGGCCAGTACTTTAAGTAAAGAGGGGTGATGTGTACGAAAGTGTCTTGATACGCTGTGTTCAATAAAACCTCTTTTTATGTTCCCTAGATGTTCCCCTATTCGTACATTTAAAGCTCTTTTTGTTCTGCCAACGTACTGTAACCCGCAAGGGCAAATTAGAAGATAGATCACTCCTATAGTTCCACAAGTAATAAAATCTTTCATTTTATAGGACCTAGATGTAACATGTGAACTAAAGGTGGACGTTCTCATGGTTTGAGAGGTTTTGCAGACTTTACACTTCTTACATGGGAAATATCCCTTTAAATTCCCAAACATTCTAATCCTAGGAGGTATATCAATTGCACTGGGTGCTAATTTATCTTTCAAGGTAGATGTTCTCCTATAAACAATATTAGGCTTGGCAGGTAGGAGTGATCCCAATACCCCATCCCCTTTAAGGACATTCCAGTGTTTCCTCATAGTTTTATTCACCCACCAATGATGGGATGAGAAAGTGGTAATAAATGCCCACTCAAAGTTTCTATTGTCATTTATGTTTTTGACTTTGTGTTTCAGAAGTGTTTCTCATTCAATGTTAGTAATTCTAGCAAGGTCACTCTCAGGAGTGTCATGATTATATCCTTTATCTAAAAAACAATGTTTTAGAACATTTGCTTGTTCTTTGAAATCTTCTATACGTGAGCAGTTTCTTCTTATCCTCTGGAACTGTCCCTTGGGTATCGCTTCTAACCACTTAGGATGATGACAGCTTCCTATTGGTATGTACCCATTTCTGTTGGTTGTTTTGAAGAAGGTTTTAGTAATTAACTTTCCCCCCTCCTTCATAATTGCCAGATCCAGAAAATTGACAGAGGCAATGTCTGCTTCATAGGTGAACCTAATCCCCCATTGGATATCATTAACCATGTCCATGAAGGTTTTGAGAGACTCGACATCACCTTTCCAGAGAAAAAAGGCATCATCAATGAATCTTCGCCAATATAGTAAACGGGACATCTCCATGACAAAATATGGCAGGTAGTGAAGGGGTTAACCACTAGGTGGCGCTGTAGGGGTTAAGTGTGTCCTAGTGAGTGATTCTTACTATAGGGGGGATGGGCTGTGTGTGACAAGTCAGTGATCACCGCTTCCGATTACAGGAAGCAGTGATCATTGTCATTGTCACTAGGCAGAGCGGGGAGATGCTTGTTTATATCAGCATCTCCCCATTCTAGTGCAAATTATAGGAAGCGCTGTTCTAACTCACCGTGAGACTATCGCGTTAAACATGGTAGAATGGTAGAACTCAGTATTCATCATGACACCTCCATCCGAGTGGCACCCATTCTCCCCCACATCCACGTACAGGAATTCATAGTTGGCAGACACAACGGCAAGCAGAACTATGCTGCAAAAGCCTTTACAAATTGGCAAACTGGGCCGCCACATCCTGCCATTGCTGGGGGTTGGAAGAAAGCTGTGGAATCAAACAAATAAAAATGTATTACTACTTGAGCACATACAATTGAAAGCATATTTGACACATACATTCTTGGGCAACATAAAACTAGAAAATTTAAATGAGTATTCCCACTAAAAAGGGTATGTTCTACTTATATGCTTCCTTGCCCCCTCTGGTGGCACATTCTAAAAATGTTAGGGGGGTGAGGTTAAATGGGTAGAGGTTTTGGACAGGTAACCCTCTCCACTTCCATAAGAGCTAAATGCAGAAAAATGAAGGTTAATTTTGCAAGCCCCTCTGTCTTTTCAAGATAGGCAGCCCAGTGGGCAGATAAGAAGTGCCATAATACAAAAGGAAACATACACAATGTCCAAATATAAGCACATTTTGAGATACATAACTTACCATTAACATAATAGGAGACCAGAAATTAATAGTGTACTACATGCACTAAATGCTTTGGAGAATTCATGCAAAAATCTTACCACAACAAAAAAGGTATGCTGTGTATGTTAGTTGTATCGGTTGACGCAGTATTTTGGGGAGGGAGGGTTACAAAAGAGTTTGATCACCCCGAAAAAAAGTCTCTTGCACTTTGCATGAATTTGAGGACAATACGATTGTGACACAATTTAGGGGGTGTTTAGGATAAACATAAAAATTAGGCATCCAAAAAACATGGTTAAGTTAATATGCTAGATGTGTATGGGCCCAGGGTAGCATGCTGGGGAGGTTAGTGAAGGCAAATATGCATGTAGGCCAAGAAAAAGCTTACAGCATGCATGAAGACAAAGAAGACTAACTTCTATAGTTGGGAAGATACTGGAACGTTTAATAAAAGACCACATGGATGAGTTCTTGCAGGAAAAAAACTATTTAAGCAGCAGACAACATGGATTCATGAAAGACAGAAGTTGTCAGACAAACCTGATTTCCTTTTATGAAGAGGTAAGTAAAACCCTGGACAGAGGCGTGGCTGTGGACGTGATATATTTGGATTTTGCAAAAGCGTTCGATACAGTTCCGCACACACGGCTCATGTGTAAGGTAAGGTCTACAGGATTGGATATATCAGTTTGTAAATGGATAGAAAATTGGCTGAAAGACAGAATTCAGAGAGTCGTGGTTAATGATTCTTACTCTGAATGGTCCAATGTTATCAGTGGTGTACCCCAAGGTTCAGTGCTGGGACCCTTACTTTTCAATATATTTATAAATGATATTGGGTCTGGGATCAAAAGTAACATTTCTGTCTTTGCAGATGACACCAAGCTATGCAGTGGAATAACGTCCTTGCAGGATGTCGCCAATTTACAAGCCGACCTCAATGCTCTGTCTAATTGGGCGACTGAGTAGCAGATGAGGTTTAATGTTGATAAATGTAAAGTTATGCACTTGGGAGCTAAGAATATGCATGCATCATACATACTAGGGGGAGTACAACTGGGGGGATCTGTAGTGGAGAAGGATCTGGGGGTTTTAGTTGATCGTAAGAAAATTTAAATGAGAGTCGTGGTTAATGATTCTTACTCTG
This sequence comes from Rana temporaria, assembly GCF_905171775.1. Lineage (NCBI taxonomy): Eukaryota > Metazoa > Chordata > Amphibia > Anura > Ranidae > Rana > Rana temporaria. The sequence continues at coordinate 153,085,604 of NC_053490.1, forward strand.
AATGGTCCAATGTTATCAGTGGTGTACCCCAAGGTTCAGTGCTGGGACCCTTACTTTTCAATATATTTATAAATGATATTGGGTCTGGGATCAAAAGTAACATTTCTGTCTTTGCAGATGACACCAAGCTATGCAGTGGAATAACGTCCTTGCAGGATGTCGCCAATTTACAAGCCGACCTCAATGCTCTGTCTAATTGGGCGACTGAGTGGCAGATGAGGTTTAATGTTGATAAATGTAAAGTTATGCACTTGGGAGCTAAGAATATGCATGCATCATACATACTAGGGGGAGTACAACTGGGGGGATCTGTAGTGGAGAAGGATCTGGGGGTTTTAGTTGATCATAAGCTCAATAATGGCATGCAATGCCAAGCTGCGGTTTCCAAAGCGAGCAAAGTCCTTTCTTGTATTAAGAGAGGTATGGACTCCAGAGACAGAGATATAATTTTGCCCCTGTACAAATCATTAGTAAGACCTCATCTGGAATATGCAGTTCAGTTTTGGGCACCAGTTCTCAAAAAGGATATCGGAGAACTGGAGAAAGTGCAGAGAAGAGCAACCAAACTGATAAGAGGCATGGAGGAGCTCAGCTATGAGGAAAGATTAGAAGAACTAAATCTATTCACTCTTGAGAAGAGGAGAATTAGGGGGGATATGATCAACATGTAAAAATATATAAGAGGTCCATACAGTGTACTTGGTGTTGAGTTATTCACTTTACGGTCAACACTGAGGACAAGGGGGCACTCTTTACGTCTAGAGGAAAAGAGATTTCACCTCCAAATACGGAAAGGTTTTTTCACAGTAAGAGCTGTGAAAATGTGGAACAGACTCCCTCCAGAGGTGGTTCTGGCCAGCTCAGTAGATTGCTTTAAGAAAGGCCTGGATTCTTTCCTAAATGTACATAAAATAACTGAGTACTAAGATTTGTAGGTAAAGTTGATCCAGGGTAAATCCGATTGCCTCTCGGGGGATCAGGAGGGAATTTTTTCCCCTGCTGTAGCAAATTGGATCATGCTCTGCTGGGGTTTTTTGCCTTCCTCTGGATCAACTGTGGGTATGGAGTTGGGTGTATGGGATTGTATTGTGTTTTTTATTTTGTTTGTTTATTTTTTTGTGGTTGAACTGGATGGACTTGTGTCTTTTTTCAACCTGACTAACTATGTAACTATGTAAAGAGGACATTCACATCATATTACAATAATGGGAATGATGGAATAAAAAATAAATAATAAAACATTAGAAAACATGAAGTACATAGACTGTATTATTAAAGAATACAACTTACCTGAATATAATCCTTCTGCAGGACTCGAATGATGGCACAACAGGTCTCAGGAATAATGACTCCCAAAGCCTGGGGAGAGATCCCAGTGGTAAACTTGATATCCTGGAGATTTCTCCCTGTCGCCAAGTACCGCAAGGTGGCTATGAGCCTTTGCATCCGCTGGAATAGCAGTCCTCATGCAGGTGTCCTGCTTCCTAATATAGGGGGACAGCAAGGACAATAGATGCTGAAAGCAGGAGTCTGTCATGCTGAGATTTCTAAAATCATTAGGATTATTCTCCAGAACTCCAAGCCCATAAATAACACGCTCTCTCGTAGGATTGCGCAACATGGCTGGTTGATGAATGACCATTCAGAAACAAACAAAATAGCACAAAACTGAAAAGCACTAATCAACACTGACCAAACTTCTACTAACTCGAGATTAGCAGAAGGAGCCCAAAGGGTGACGCCGGAGAATTGGACTTACTCTTTTGAAGTGTCGTCAGTATGTTGAAACGTCACTACGTTCGTGTTTGTTGCCTGAAAGGTCCTGCCACGTGTATATTCACAGCCAATGCTCTTCAGGCAAAAATCCATGGAAAAGTTTTTTGAAGTTCAATCGTGTGTATGAGGCTTAAGATAGGGAGCAGGTTTTTCAATTTTTCCGATGGAAAAATTCCTTATGGAAAATCAGTTTGTCTGCAAAAAAACATGCATGCTTGGAAACAATTTGACGCATGCTCAGAAGCATTGAACTTCTTTTTCTCGCCTCATCGTAGTGTTGTACGTCACCACGTTCTTAACACTCAAAAGTTCAGAGAACTTTTGTGTGACAGTGTGTATGCAAGCCAAGCTTGAGTGGAATTCCGTCGAAAAAAATATCCAACTTTTTTCCCAACGGATATTCCGCACATGTGTACAAGGCATTAGGCATAATGCACTTTATACATTTTAATAGTAATTTAAACTGAAACAATGCATTGCTAAGGGGTATATTTATAAAGGATTTGGGCAGTACATTGACCATATATCCACCAAATATTCCCCCTATTCAAAAAGCACACTTGCTATTTTGTTTGGTGAAAAAGCTTAATTCATATTCAACAACACCTATTCGTCTATGGGAATATGTGATAGCTGTAACTGTGAAATTCTTCCTATTAAAAAATAAATAAAAAATACAAGTTACAACCCTGACACAACAGCCAAACATTTGTTGGGCATATTGTAATATAAAATTGCATTTTTCAATGAAAGTACAAGTGGTACTGAGGTCAGTGTGAAACGCACACATCACCTCCTGGGTTTGAACACTGTTTTTGTTGGCTGTCATTTGCTATTTTTGCAATATCATTGTTGAAACATTCCCGTGGTGTGCAGCCATTTTTTTTCTCCTATTGATCATTGTTGCATCCGGACTGTAGTGATTGCTCACTTGGAGCAGCGTCTTTCTTGTTTGAATCTTCATACACAGCCAGTGTTTGGTTGGTTGAAATTCAGCAGGAATTTCCTTCTGCCCATAAACCACCTGATTTGTAACATGGTTAACCAGGTTAAACTGAACTTTTGCAATGCTACAGTATAGCAGCTGCACAAGCATCAGAGGGACATCCATGAGTACCTGTGTGAGTATTGCACAAGGACAGACTTAGGGCAGCTTGGCTTTTTTTCCAACACCAATGGCTGCTGATAAAGGATGCATGCACTGTACTATCACAATTTGAGGAGACAACAAGGATGGTGAGCTATGACAATGCATGCATCAGTCACACAAACCCTCTTGTGTTCCTGCTGGAGCACACTCTGCATGGCATTATGGACAAAGCACTCGAGTCAGAGCAGTGGGAAGAAGAGGAGGACTTCCTTACCTCTCAAGGCCCGTTTTATGCAGACACAATTCTTGTGACACCACAGAACAGACAAGAGGAGAGGAAGGAAGGGGAGTAGGAGGGAGAGGAAGATTCTGGCAGTTTTGGAGGCATTGAAGCAGAAGAAGACATACAAAGACATACATCAAACCTTAAGAGATGGTTTTCCATCCCCAAATCCATTGAGAGTAGTACAGTAGGTGAACCCGATTTTGTGTCAATCTCGCTCTCTTTCTCAGCGAGATTGAGCACCTACGAGCCCCATCGCGGGAGCCAGCGCCGAGCTGGCTTGCCGCGATGGAGACAGAGCCGTCATAGAAGCGACGGGAGATCCGACTTGGATTCCCGCCAATTCTACACGTGTGCGGCGTTTGTTATGAATCCTGAAGGGGAAGTCCCCGCCGGATTTTAAATAAAAATCCGGCATGGGTCCCCCCTCAGGAGCATACCGGGCCCTTAGGTCTGTTATGGGTTGTAAGGAGAGCCCCCCTACGCCGGAAAAAACGGCGTAGGGGGTCCCCCTACAATCCATACCAGACCCGTATCCAAAGCACGCTACCCGGCCAGCCAGGAAGGGAGTGGGGACGAGCGAGCGCCCCCCCCCCCTCCTGAGCCGTACCAGGCTGCATGCCCTCAACATGGGGGGGTTGGGTGCTCTGGGGCAGGGGGGCGCACTGCGGCCCCCACCTCAGAGCACCCTGTCCCCATGTTGATGAGGACAGGGCCCCTTCCCGACAACCCTGGCCGTTGGTTGTCGGGGTATGCGGGCGGGAGGCTTATCGGAATCTGGGAGCCCCCTTTAATAAGGGGGCCCCCAGATACCGCCCCCCCACCCTAAGTGAATGAGTATGGGGTACATCGTACCCCTACCCATTCACCTGCAAGAAAAGTGGTAAAAACACAAATAAACCACACAGTGTATTAAAATATTTTATTTTTCTGCTCCGGAGGCCGCCCCCTGTCTTCTTTATTAGCTCTTTTACCAGGGGGGCTTCTTCTTTGACGTCTTCGGGTGGGTGGGGGCCGCCGTCTGGTTCTCTTCCACTGCCGGGGGGGGGTGGCTTTTAAAAAAGCCCCCACCCCCCCGGCGGGTTTCCTCCGGCGTCTTCGGCGGGGCTCTTCTTCTTCCGCTATCCCGACGGGTCTTCTCAACTCTCCGGGGTTCTCCTTCTGTCTTCGCCGCTCTCCGTTGTTGACTCGGCGCACCCCGGTTCTTCGTCTCGCTGTCCGGTGTCTTCTTCCGTGCTGTACGTCTTCTCCTTCCGTGCTGTGATGAGTTCTTCTTCCGTGCTGTGACGTCATGTTCTTCACTTCTCTCCTTCTCCCGATGTTGACTCGCCGGTCCTCCTCGCTGAAATGACGGATGCGCGCCTTGCATCGGACCTATATAGGCCTCACAGTCCCATCATGCTCTGTACCTACCCATGTGATACCTACCACGTGCTAAAAGCACAATATCACAAACACCTACTGTACATGGCTGGGAGGAGGCAGTTCCAGATACTGTAATCCTCAGTGACCATGAGGACTCTGCGGTGCATGGCCTCTCTTATAGTTACATAGTAGATGAGGTTGAAAAAAGTCCATCATGTCCAACCTTTGTGTGTGATTATATGTTAGTATTACAATGTATATACCTGTATGTTGCGGTCGTTCAGGTGCTTATCTTTTTTTAAACTATCGATGCCCCCTGTGCTGAAACCACCCCCATCTGTGGAAGGGATTTCCACATCCTTGTCGCTCTTAAGCCCTGTACACACGATTGTTTTTTCTGATGAAAACGGACCGATAGACAGTTTTCATCGGACAAACCAATCGTGTGTGGGCCCTATCGGTTTGTTTTCCATCGGTGAAAAAAAATAGAACATGTTTTAAAATTGGATGGATAAAAAAAACGATAGAAAAAAACGATTGTCTGTGTGGAAGTCCATCGGTCAAAAATCCACGCATGCTCAGAATAAAGTCGACAGATGCTCGGAAGCATTGAACTTCATTTTTCTGAGCACGTCGTAGTGTTTTACGTCACCACGTTGGATACGGTCAGATTTTTGACTGATGGTGTGTAGGCAAGACTGATGAAAGTTAGCTTTATCGGATATCCAAAGAAAAAATACATTGGATTAGATTCCGTCAGATATCTGATCATGTGTACAGGGCTTTACAGTAAAGAACCTTCTATGCAGTTTAAAGTTAAGACTATTTTCTTCTAATTTTAGGGCCACGTGTCTTATTAAACTCCTTTCCGCAAAAAAGTTTTTATCTCTATTGTGGGGTCACCAGTATGGTATATGTAAATGGTATTTGTGTAAATGGTATGGTGTAAATGGTAAATGGTATTTGTAAATTTAAATTTAAATTCTTCAAAGCTTGTGAAAGGACCCAAGAATTTGTGGAATGAGGAAGAAGGATCATTAATGGTTGGAAAACCTCCTTGATCACCGTAACAAGGGGAAAGTCTTGGAATACACCTGTCACCACAGAGGGAGCAGAGGATGAAATATCTTGAGGACACATTTAAGACTCTGGTAGGTTACAGTCTAATTGAAAAGCTAGTTTTAAGGGCTTATGTTGGTCAAAGGAGATGTGGAGAAGGGAGTCGCCTCAGTGATGCATTTCAAAAAATATTTAGTCCTCGGCACCCAGGGCTGTCAGCTTCCACATCCTATAGGCAGCATCTTCATCAATTGGTGGGAGATTATCTAGGGGTAAAAACAGACATGAAGAGCTTTCCAGTCAACAATCCACTGTATTACTGGTTCACGAGAAAAGACCACTGGCCAGAACTTGCCCAGTATGTTGTGAGATGTACAAAATATAAAAATATATACTGCGCAATATAGTGTCAAAAGGTGGCAGCCAACACAACAATAGAATAAATTGTGTACAAAATGCGAAAAAAATAAATGTGCAGCGCCAAGCAAAAAGAGAAGAAGCCTAGTCCTGGACGGGACAGGCTATGAAGATAGGACGGTTAATGCAAAAAACATCAACATGTGTTGAGCATGTATGATTGCAAAAACTGATATTAATGACAAATATAATAAAGTCCACTTTGTGGTCAAATACTAAAAATCGTGAACACACCATAAACAGTGCATGTAAAAGTGCAAATATTTATATAGTGTCCATTCACATGTAATCAAGCCGTCAGAGCATATAAGAGAGATGATGACTGCTATCTTCCCAATATCACCGTATCTGGAAACAAAATCCAAAGTATTCCGAATTTAAAAGGTAAGAATAGATTGAACACTCTTACCGGATGTGATGGACCCGGGAACACTGTGTGGTGGTGGGTCAAGTGATCTTGGTCAACCCAATGAATGGGGAGCAGCTCCTCTCAGTAGCTCAGGACTGTAGTTCTCCACGGAGTTATAATCCGAACAGGCTCTGGACGTCGGAAGTGATTAATCACTGGTTCCTTCAAGGCTTGGGATGGACTTCATCTTTATTTTTCGCATGTTGTGAGATGACCTGTATCCAGTGTGCTTTCTGAACGGGCATTTAGTGCTACCGTAGGTGTCGTGACAGATAAAAGAGTGTGTCTGTCCACAGACTCTGTTGATTGGCTGATATTTATCAAAATTAATCAATCCTTAATTTGCAGCAGCTATCAAGCCCCTGATTCTTATGTCACCGATTAAGTGATATTGTGATATCACAATGTGGAATCTTGGCAAGACTGTCTATGCTGCCTAGCTTTGTGGGTATTGATTTTATCTGAACAAAATAACAATTTAATTAGTATAGATTTCATGGGCACAGTTAACACCCAGGGACCAATTTTTCTGCCACTGTTTGACAGGGGCATATCATTACATTTTTTACAGCAAGGCCAATTCTTGCTTTCATCAACAATACCTCTATAGGCTTAGGGTGTGAAGGCATCACCAACACCCAAAGTCCAATTTTTCCACACCTGTTACTTCTATCCATAGACAATGTTTTTCTTTATAAATGCCAACCTGCAGCAGGTTCTATACACGGTACAAATGTACCACTTTATAGACAAACCAAGGGGACCCTCTAGGCACTATATTTAATGAAATTTTTATATGTTATTGTACTTTAAGCATCAATAAAACACTGCTCATTTAAAAATTATCTTTTTTAAAAACTTTTTTACATTGATTCATGTCGCAGTACCCGGACCCCCATACCCTTTGTGCACCCAATAACTTGCATATAAGCCTTCAAAATGGACACTTTGATTTTTCCAGTTTATATAAACTGGAACATTTTTATTAAAGTTTTATAAACTTTAATAGGGCTTGTTGTTTGGCTCCGAACTTTTGAGATGTTCGAAAGTTCTGGTGCAAACTGAACCTGGAGGAGGGGGGTATTTGGCCCATCTCTACTTCTTTTTTTTTTTTTCATTCAAAAAGGTTTTTTATTCAAGATAAATGTAATGTACAGCATAAGATCTTAGTATGCATACATATAGGTAAACATATAACATATACATAAACAAAATATAAGCATAATGGCCCCTGCAAGGGTATACAGTCACATTAAAGGTGTTATTCAAACACAGAACGCAGCTGTGTGTTATATAAGTTGCATATATTAACAGTCTCATATATAGAGTTTAAACTTGTAACCGCGTGTAAAGTATTTTATTATGGGTCATTAAAGTTCAGATTGTTGTTATAGGCTAAAGGATTAGGATGGGTATCTAGAGTGAAAGGTGGGTGAGAAAGAAAGTATGAAGTGGGTTAGGAATACAGAGGTATATTGGCTAAGGTATTCATTGGTATAGTATCACCATCTGGCATATGGGGTGTGTTCAAGTTTTCGTGTATGCTGTGAGGCGGGCATACTCATCAGAGAATTTAAATGAGAACCAGGAGGACCACATCTTGTGGAAGTGGTCTACAGAGTCATTGGCTTGTGCCACTGTGTCCTCCATTTCGCATATCTCTGCTACTTTAAGTAGCCAGGTCTTGATGGAGGGTACTGAAGAAGACTTCCAGTAAAGCGGAATTAGGGATTTAGCTGAAGTCAGCAAGTGCTTAGATAGAGAGTGCTTGTAGCTTTTAAGTGAGAAATCGTTTATGTTAAGAAGGCAGCACGCGGCATCTAAAGATAAGTTTATATCCGTCACAGTATTAACTACTCTGATAACCTCCAGCCAGTAAGGAGCTATCAATGGGCACTGCCACCATATGTGATAAAGCGTTCCTACATCTACTTTACAGCGCCAACATCGGTCGGAGGATCCGGGGTACCATCTACTTAATTTAGCCGGGGTTGCGTACCAGTGGGTTAGCATTTTATAAGATGTCTCCTGCATCCGAGTGCTTAGGGAGCATTTGTGTGCTAGTATGCATGCTCTGCTCCACTGCTTGTTTGTGATGGGTATTCCCAGCTCCTCCTCCCAACGTTCCTTGAACTTGTCCACCCTGCCCTGAACCGGGTCCTGAGACCAGGAGTACGCTAGTGATGTGGCCTTCTGAATCGGGTCTCCTTTCAGGCATATTTCCTCTATGTCAGTTAATTGTCTCGTGAACTGTCCCCTAAGCTGTGGGTTGTTGACATAGCTACGGATCTGAAAGTACGTCCATAAGGGAAGACTCGGATAAAGGCTATCTGACTTTAGAGCGGTGAAGTCCTTCATCTGGCTCTTTGAGAAACATTGTGATGCTAGAAGTGGAGTATTTTGTGGTGGCGTTTGTAGAGGACTGTGGCCTATTCCCGGGGGGAAGTCGGGGTTATTCCTCAGGGGAGTCAGTGGGCCAAGTTGTGAGGAGAAGTTTGGGTTTTTGGTAAGTTTACGGAAGATTTTCAGGGTGACGCTGACTAATGGGTGGTTTTTTAAAGCCGCTGGGCCCCTCGTCCAAGGAGTCCATGGTATGAATTTGAGTCGTGATGTGCATAAGGTGTTTTCTAAGAAAACCCAATCCTTTTCTGTCTCATGGCAGTGCCAGTCTATAATCCTGGCAATATGGGAGGCATAGTAGTAGCGTCTAAAATCTGGTAAACCCATCCCACCTTCTGCTTTGTTCTTTGTGAGGAGGTGGAATCTAATTCTGGGGCGTTTGTGTGCCCAAACAAAGTTAAGTTGTAGGGACTGTAGTTTTTTAAAGAAGCTGTCTGGAATACTCAGAGGGAGTGTCCTAAGTAAGTACAGTAATCTGGGCAAGACAGACATCTTACATATGGCTGCCCTGCCGAACCAGGAAAAATGGCGTGGCTGCCATCGTGCCAGGTCACTTTCTATGGTTTTGAGCATAGGTATGAAGTTTATTTCTACCATCCGGGAGATTTGTGCTGTGAGTTTAACTCCCAAGTATTTGAGGGCCAAAGGTACCCAAGTAAAGGGACTATGTTCCTGTATCTGTTTTAGCACTTGTTGAGGTACTGATATGTTTAAAGCCTCCGACTTCGTGTAGTTGATTTTCATATTGGATAAATATCCAAAAAATGAAAATTCTGTCATGAGTTGAGGTATGGACTTCGTCGGGTCTGTCAAAAAAAATAAAAGGTCATCAGCATAAGCTGCTATTTTAAATTCCCTATCCTCTATTTGGAAGCCAGCTATTTCTGTGTTCATCATTGTTCTTCGGATAAATGGTTCTAGTGTCAAGATGAATAGCAGGGGCGATAGGGGACACCCCTGTCTCGTGCCGTTGGTAATATGTATGGCCTCTGATAGTGAGCCGTTTATTCGTATTTGAGCCGAGGGGTTTTGGTATAGGGCAGAGATCCGTGCCATCATGTTTTCCCCGATGCCCACATGTTTGCAGGTTTCCATCATGTAGTCCCAAGCTACTCGATCGAAGGCCTTCTCCGCGTCAGTTGACAGGAGAATGCCCTCGATCTTTCGCTGGCCCGCCGCATGAATCAAATTTAAGGACTTAATAACATTGTCCTTTGCCTCTCGACCTGGCATGAAGCCCGCTTGTTCAGGACCTAGCAAGGTGGAGAGTAGGGGTCTAAGCCTGTTCGCCAGTATTTTCGCCAACAGCTTGGTATCTAAATTAAGTAGGGAGATTGGCCTGTAGCTTGTGCAAAGCGCCGGATCTTTCTCGGGCTTGGGTAGGACTGTTATGTGTGCTAGTAAGAATGACCTTGGGACCTCCCTGGGGGTGGAAAATGTGTTCAAGGCTTTGGTCAATGGATTTAGGAGGATATCTGAGAATGTTCTATAGTAGATGGAGGAGAACCCGTCTGGGCCTGGACTTTTACCCGCCTTGAGACTTCGTATAGCCGTCTCCACTTCTACTTGTTCTATAGGCCTTTCAAGTGTCTGTATGTCTGCTGTGTCTAATCTGGGCATTTTGGAAGATGTCAAATAGGTCTGGATAATGTGTGTCCTATTTCCTTCAGCAGCAGCCGGTTTGTGCTGACTAGGTAGATTATAGAGTTGTGAGTAGTAGTCTTGAAAGTGTTTAGCGATGAGGTTGTCCTCTATGTCCATGTTCCCTGTTTTATTCCTAATGCCCAATATGGCATTTTGGAGTCTCGGGCCTTTTAGTGCCCTAGCCAGGAATTTCCCCGATTTATCTCCATGTTCATAGTAGATTTTTTTTTGAAAGAATAAAAAACGTTTGGATGTACTTTCTAATTTTTGTTTCAGCTTTTTCCTGGCCTCCAGCAGGTCTGTGGCTAGCGCCTCGGATAAGGATTGTTTATGGGAAGATTCCAGTCTTGACACTAAGTCAGTCAGATCTCGGATCTCCTTCTCCCTCTCCCTCTTACGGCGTGCTCCCATCCTTATGAGCTCGCCTCTCACAGAGCACTTATGGGCCTCCCAGGTTGACAATGGGTCTACATCAGGGGTGGAGTTGAGGTTGAAGTACTCAGTAAGGTGCGAGGTCAGTTTCGGGAGCAGCTCAGGGTCAGAGAGGAGTGATGCGTTCAGTCTCCATGAGGGTGGAGGGCGCCTGTGTGTGTCTAGGTTTAAGGTCAAGGATATAGGGGCATGATCAGAAATTGATTGTATGCCTATTTGTGCATTCTGTACCGCATGTAGGTCCCCCCGAGAGACAAAAAGGTAGTCGATTCTTGAGTACCTGTCATGCGGCACAGAATAATATGTGAAGTCCCTCCCCTCAGGGTGGAGGTATCTCCACACATCTACCAAGTGCATGGAGTTTAGTGTTGTTTTCAGGCTTTTTAGTATTTTGTATTGAATACAAGTTTTCCCGGTGGAAGTATCTACCAAGGGGTTTAGGGGGAGGTTAAAGTCACCTCCAAGTACTATACGTCCGGAGGCGAAACTCTCTAGTTCCCTAATTAGGCTCCTGCAAAAGGTCAGGTGGGCCGAGTTAGGAAAGTAGACATTAGCTAGTGTCAAAGGTGTCCCCCTGTACTTTCCCTTCAGGAATATGTACCTCCCTTTTGGGTCTGTCAATCTGCCTGTGATCTCAAAAGTGGCCGTTTTACTGACCAATATTGACACCCCTTTGGATTTAGCTTGGTCATTCGTGGCATGGAATGCTGTAGTGAAATAAGAGTCTGTGAGTTTAGGTACCTTATCAGTCCTGAAGTGTGTCTCCTGGAGGAAAGCGAAGAGGGGCCTACCCTTTCTGAGTTCGCGTAGGACCGTTGTCCTCTTTTCGGGAACATTCAATCCCCTGACATTGTGGGATACCACTGTGGTGTTGAGGTCCAGGGTGGAGTACGCCATGGTTCAGCTTGAGCCTATCAGAATGATACTGGAAGATAACAATGAACACCCTAATATGACAGTTAGTTACTTTCCGAATAGGATCCTATTGGTAACAGCAATCCTACTTTTGTACCTTAGACCTGTGGAGAGATCTCGGATGAGTGGGGGAAGAAAGAAGGTCCGGGAGGAGGTGGGAAACAAAGAAGAGAGGTGAAAATCACAGATAGAGAGAGTAAACGTTAATCACCTTTATAATAGTTAGACTATCAGTAAGGTTCAGTTTGTGTGTCCCAGTGAGGTTATGCCCCGCTGGGAGCCACTTTGTGGGGCGATGTGAGGCGGCCGCCTCGACATCCAACATACAACGCCTGTAGTCTGGTGGCAGTGTTCTTTAAACCAACAATAACAAGTAGTGAAGTACCGAGTCTACAGGCGGAAGGCATAGTTCCACAGCCTATGGTAGCTTAATCAAACATTTAAAGTAGTAAGTCTGCAGCAATAACTTGGCATTTAACTGAACATTTAAGAAACGTTAATAAACCATTGTAAGATTTAAGTGCATCTTATTTGTAACTTATGGTTAAGGGAAAGCGTGGGTTCACATTTCTAATCAAAGAAGTAGGAATAACTGGTAGCTTGAAGTCTTATAATCCCACACAAAACCAGCAGGTTCGTATCTCTGCGTTGCTCCCCAGATACCTGTGAGAAAGAATAGCGTACCTGAGAATGTCTCATGTCTCTGTGTGGACCATAGTTCAAATACTAGGTGGTGCATAAGATGTCGTTTCTCACCTTAGATGTGTGGGAGCGAGGATCCGTGGACCGTTACTGGAGCCATTTGGAGCTTTCCCTCTCGCCTCGGGGGAACTACGGTGGCTGTCAGGTTGTATCAATGATGGTCAGGGTTCGGTGTCCTGCGAATGGGAGAGCTCCAGAGTTCAGCACAGTCTCCAGTGAAGACCGTATGTTCTCCATTAAAAGGCAGATTGTCTACTAAATGGTCTCCCCGCCGTGGTCCTGTTTTACCTTCTCACGGGAGTCGGCTCCCATAGACCCATGACATTAGCTCAGTCTATGTTTGATCCTCAGGTGGTCAACATCACCCACCCACCGCGTGTCCACCGCTCTAAGACCATGGTCACACTGACTAGCTTAGTATGGGGGATAACTTTGTCATGGTTCGGCTGTTTCTTTTGCCTTGCGGCCCGAGACAATGAGCATTCCGTTATTCAGGAAGTAAGCAAATAAAATAAAATAGAAGATTATCGGTGTTTCGTAACATGGTGCGTGTAGTACAGTGTGTCACAAGTAGCCGGGTTAATACAAGTGTTCAGTGTAGTACGTACCGACCATGGGATCTTGGTTTAGTTCTGTGTAGGATTATTCGCCCCCGTTCCTCAGTCTTCCATCCTTTCAAGTGCACCGGAGGGGTGTGCTCGTCCGTGACTCGGGGTGCCCGCCATTGAACTTCCTTGGCGGCCGTGTTTCTGATTTGGTGTGCCTGCCACGGTGCTACCTTGACGCCCATGTTTCATCCGTTTTGGGTCCTTTCCCTCTGGCGAAGCCATCGGTGAGCACGGGGGACTTCTGGTCAGAGGAGGCAGACGATACTCCTGGTACCATTCTGGGAGTTCCACTTGGATGAGCTGCAAATTGGAGCAAAAATATTCTAGGTCTTCCGGGGTTCGGAGGGCATGTTGGCGTCCGTTGTGTGTAACTAGGAGTGCAAAGGGGAAGCGCCAGGTGTATCGCATACCTTTGTTCCTAAGTTCATCCAGGAGGGGCCGTAGAGCTCTGCGGTTTCTTAAGGTAATTTGCGATAAGTCCTGGAAGAGCAGAATCGTTTCACCATTAAAGACAATCCGGTCGTTTCTTCTGGCTTTCTGCATTATTTCCTCCTTAATAACGAAGCTCTGTAGACAGCAGATAATATCCCTTGGTGGCTGGTTATCAGGGCCGCGCGCTCTCAGGGCTCTGTGTGCCCTCACGAATTCGATCTCCGAGTCCTCGGGCCTTTCCAGAAGGTTGTTAAACAGGCGTCTGAGGGCTAGGGTTATCTGGTCTGGTTCAACCGACTCTGGAATTCCCCTCACGCGGATGTTACACCTTCTCCCTCTATTGTCGAGGTCCTCCATATGCCTCGACATTTCAATGAAATGGTTGGAGTGTGATGTCGTTACCCTCTCTAGCCTGCGTATGGCTTTCTCCCTCTGCTTCCCCGCTGCCTCCGCCGTCGCCATCTTGTCGTTTAGCACGAGGAGGTTAGACTTGAGATCCGTGATGGCTGCCGAGAAAGTTGATTTTATGTCCGCTGAGAAAACGGACATATCGGCGTATGTGAGGGGTGAATTTGGGTTCAGATGTCCCCTTGCATTATCCTCAGCCGCGGATTGAGAGTCGTCACTGAAGTCCTCCAACGCACGTGTCGGCGCCATCTTGCCACTTAGGCCGCCGTTAAGGGCAAGAGCTTGTCTCTTAAAAATGTCCGATATGTTGTTCCCCTTATATGCCGCCGATGAGCGTCTGGGTCTAGACTGAGGTGGTCTGTAGTTCAGCTTGCTCATTATCCAGTGCTATGCTGCAGAAATACGGGCTTTAGGCTGTGGATTTGCCGGAGCTCTTTCAGTGTGCTGCCATCTCAGCCGCTCGCCAGGCCACGCCCCCCCATCTCTACTTCTTAATAGAGATTGGCAGATCCTCCCCCTGTTCAGTTCACAGCAGGTCAGGTTGGGTATGAATTTTAAGGAGAACCCCACACCAAAATAAAATAAAGGTGTGGGGTCCCCACAAAATCCATACCAGACCCTTATCCGAGCATGCTGCCTGGCAGGTCAGGAAATGAGGGGGAGGAGGGAGTGCCTCCCACTCCTGAACCATACTAGGCCACATGCCCTTAACATGGTGGAGTGCTTTGGGTCAGGGGGAGTTCTGCCCCCCACCCCAAAGCACCTTGTCCCCCCCTATGTGAATGAGTCTGGGGTACATTGACCAAAAAAGTGTCAAAAAGTAATAAAAACACAATTTCTTTTTTCAAAAATAAAAAAACAATGTTTCCCAATGTAAATCCATTGTCAATCATGCAGCATCCGAAAAAGAAAAAAAATGCTTCAGCCGTCCATGAAAGCCAGCTCTGAATTCCGTCTTTTAGAATGCAGGCTCTGCCGTTTGACAGTTCTTATATAGGTAAGGGTGGGGCCACCTGGTGACATTACCTGATGGCACCACCCCCTGGTGCATGCTGGGTCCTTGACGTCACAAGGTGGCAGTGCCACTAGGTGATGTAGCCAATTAGTCAAATAGTGGAACTTGCAGTAGACGGTCAGCATTTATGCTGGATTTTTTTGTTTGTCTTTTAGGTGCGTCAGGCGGCATGATTAACAGAGGGTTTAAAAAAACTGTCTGTGTGTTTTTATTACTTTTTAACACTTGTTTGGCTAATGTGTACCCCATACTCATTCACATGGGGGGGGCAGGTGGACTCTAATTAGTGGACCCTAATTAGTGTCCACCTGAGTTATAGGAGGGGTCCCTTTAGTTCTCCCATAAAGAGGAGGGTATTTCCCCCATGGTTGAGAATCAGGAACTTTCATTCTATAAATAGTGTAGGACCCACTGATAATGGGGTACTATGATGCAGTAGTGGGCTTAAGCACTGTATGGCCATATGATGTGACCAAATCACCATATGTTTGCTTATTAGCTTAGTACAGTCAGGTGCTTGAAATAACCTTGCAGGGTTTAAATGTATTTTTTGTATGTGTGCACTGTAATCTTGTGTTCTGAAACTGAGCCAAAAATGCACAAGACTCTTTCGTTGTGCGCTCCGCGGCCGCCCCAGGGATGTGTTAACCAGCTCCATTGAGAGCCAGTCACACTCTTCTGTCGTGCAAATTGGATACAGGGAAACCCTCATCCAATTGAGGATAGTATGAACTAAGCCTTTGGGTTGAACTTGATTAAGCCTGTATAGGCACAGAAAACCAAGGTTCACAAGATCTTGGGTTCAATATAAAAAAATAAGCAGGTGTACCAGAAACAATTGAATATCTAAAAATTGTATATAGTCTCCCCTACAAACCAAGTATACTTCTTTGTATATATCTTTTCTTCAGTGTGCAGCCCTATGAAATTGGGGCTCTCTTGATTTTGTTTAATTAAATTTGTGTAAAAGAACACTTGACTAGAGATGGGCCAAACACCCACCTGTTAGGTTTGCAACAGAACTCCCGAACAGGCAAACCTCATTAAAGTCTATGGGAGCCAAAGGGAGACAATTTTGAAGGCCATAAAAGGGGTATGGGTGCTGACCTGGGGAATATATATCAATATTTAAAAAAAAGATTGTATTTTCAGAAGCAATGATTTTAAAGATGAAGTAAAGTTTTACTTCCTTCCCTTTCCCCTGCAAAGTAAAAGCATAATGTACTAGTATGCATCTCAAACTAGCACATCATGTGACACTTACCTGCAACCAAAGCCCACGCTGTACCCGCTGGAGGCTGGATCCATGTTTGCCCCTCTTCCTTCCAGGATTGTGGATTCTGGCTCTGTGACCGGCCGAGGCCGTGTGACGTCACTTGCATGCATGGGCACGGGAGTCCGATTGTTCACAGCGCATGTGCTGATGACATCATTGGTAAAAAACACAGTAAATGTCTCCTAAATGGTGCATGTTTAGGAGATATTTACAGTACCTATAGGTAAGCCTTATTATAGGCTTACCTATAGGTACAACTTCCACAGCAAGGCTTACAACCTCATTTAAGCTTAAAGTGCAACAATGAAATTAAAGTTTCCTTTAAATGTAGTGCCTAGGGGGTCCCCTTAATGTGCCTGTAATGTGGCACATCTGTAGCCTGTATGGATCATGCTGCATCAAAAATTACATTTATAAAAAAAAAAGTCAAATCCCATTTAAAATGACTCACAGCTATTTAAAAAATAAGTAAAACAATGGCGTAGGGGTCCCCCCAAGTCCATACCAAGCCCTTACCTCAGCATGCAGCCTGGCAGGTCAGGAACTGGAGGGGAAAGAGTGAGTGACCCCCCTCTCATTTTTACATTAGTAGATTTTTTTTCAGCAAATAATTTCAGATTTATGCTCCTTGCTCTCCTAGACAAGCATGTTGTTTTCACCCACCTGCAGCCTTCTGGGATATATAAATCACACATCCCAGGAGGCTGTGGAGCCAAATTTTTACATTTTTGACCCTTCCTTCCCTTTCATAACCTGCAGCAGTACATGTATGGGATGAAGAAAGAATCTTCAGGGGGCCAGCTGTGCAAATGAGGAAGTGACAGCTATCTCCAAATTCAAAAAGGGAAGCAGGAGATATTTTGTGGAAGAGTGGTGTGTGTAAACAATGCAGGTTTATCTGGGTTTGTGTGTATATTTATCCTGCACACAGGAACTAAATTTGTCAAGAAAAAGGAAGCAGGAAAGGGTTTAAATGGGGAAAAGAGTGTTTGGTGTGGAAGGGGACCAATAACAAGGATGCAACTGTACAACAAGCAAAAGAGAATGCCAGACAATTAATAATCTTCCAGGTATTCCTAATGCAGAGGCAAGAAATTTCAAAGCACTACAAACATGATTGTCCCAGGATAAACTCCCAGCAAACCTTCCCAGTAACATAATTCTGACACTCCTCAGGCTTAAAGCAATTGATATGCAGCAGTTTATTCCACAAGGTACCAATTGTATACTGCTTCCAATGGTGCATTATTTTTAATATTCACCAAAATAAAAGCCCATGCTTTATGATTAAGGAGTTTGAGATTGTAAAGATTAGAATAACAATTCATGGCCAAAGGGTATCTATGACAAGGCATGTTCTAATTAACAATTTTCAAGATTATTATGAAAATATGCTTCACAGTAAAATAAATCATTCACTTTTATGTGCATAATTTCTTCACAAGTTAAATTCTTGGCAAGATAACAGGCTGGCAGTCAGCATTTAGTACTTTTGTTTTTACCAGTATACAATTATTTAAACTATTTTTACCCAAAGGAAACATTTATACTTATACTCTACTTGTGGCATAATTTCAAGTATTCAACGATGGTATGTTTTTACATTAAGCTGCATTTGAATTATTCCTTTGAAAAAAAAATATTTAAAATTTCAGACACTGATGCTGTCAATAGAGGGATTAAATCCAGATGAAATGGTAGCTCAAGATTAAATGCATAATAATAATAAAGCACACTGTGAAAGCCTTACTTTTTACTCTCCGCACTTCTTAAAATAGCATGACAAATATGCTCATGAGATACAAGAATTGGGATGATATGCAATGTCACCTTTAGCAGCGTCTCTGCAGACAAAACTGAAAAGTGAATATTCTAATGGAAGCTATAAAGGACAAAGAACAAAAAACATGGTCACAAATCTGTAATGAACTAAAGAAGACATAAATCAATAATTGCACTCAAGCTTTGCGGAAATTGCTCTGTCCTGTAGTCTTGCAGTAGACAATTGTGCTGCAGTACTTTGTGAAAAGTTACCCAGTGGGATAAAGATGCAGAGGACACTTGACTGGGAAAAAAGAGAACAGTGGGAAGAATAGTATGATTCATGTTCTGCATCTCAAGTGGAAGATGAAGTGCAAGGATTGAATAATGAAACAAAGACGAGATATTCTGCATGCCAGGAAGGTTCCTGTTAGAGAGCTGTTAGAATTATTTAAAAAGGTTAATCTATGAATAAACATGTTTCATCAAGGTCTCTTACACATGCAAAGAGAGATGCTAATGAATAATAAAATAGTAATGGGGACACGCAAAGAAATTAATGTTAATCTTATCCGAAGCAGATACAAATTAATATTGGAGCAACATTTTTGTAATCACTTTTCAGAGTTAAAATTCAATTAATTTGACTGAATCAATATTTCAGATCATAGTCCCATGGAAATAGACTTTTTCTGTATCAGTATCCTTGTCATTGTGACTGATCTTAGCTATTTAAGTCAGTGTTCTGCAAGACTCTCAAATCATCTGCTTTTCAGAAATGTGGTTAACTTCTAAAATCAATAGCTCTGTATTTTAAGCTTTTCTTTAGATATAGCTTTGCAAGGAGAAATTTAATTTAAAGAGGGTAATAGTTACAGAAAATATAATTCACACTGATGATTTTGACTTTGGCATCATGTTTTATTTTGTTGTTTCATTTTTTTCATTATAATAGGGAAAAACAACACACTTTTTGTGTATCCAGGAAATGCCAAATCTGGTAAAATGTATGGTACAATAAAGTCGATGAGTCTTGACTCAAAAGTATGTTTTTAGATAACTCAATATGGGCTATGTGTTAGCTATTCATGATTAACATTTTGTTAACATTTTTATTTAAAACAAAATTATTGTCAAGACAATAAAGCAAAGCCTGGAACTTTTGAAAGAATGGCATATTAGGGATGAGCTTTATGCTTGAGTCGAACATGAGTTCGACTCGAACATTGGCCGTTCGTCAGTTCGCCGAACAATTTGGGGTGTTTGTGGCAAATTCGAAAAGCCACGGAACACTCTTTAAAAGTGGTAATTTTAAAGGCTAATGTTCAATTTATTGTCATAAAAAGTGTCCTGCCCCAGTATCAATGCAAAAAAAGTTTTAAAAACAACTGTTTTTTGGGGAGCAGTGATTTTAATAAGTGATTTTTATAATGCTTAAAGTGAAACAATAAAAGTGAAATATTCCTTTAAATCTCATACCTGGGGGTGTCTATAGTATGCATATAAAGTAGAGCATGTTTCTCATGCTTAGAAAAGTCCCTGCACAAAATGAAATTTCTAAAAGGAAAAAAGTAATTTAAAACTACTCGTGGCTATAATGAATTGTCGGGTCACAGCAATACAGATAAAAGTAATTGAAAAAAAAAAAACAGAAACAAAATAAAAAAATAAAATGCGTTGGGGTCCCCCAAATTCCATATCAGACCCTTCAGGTCTGGTATGGATTTTAAGGGGAACCCCGCACCAAAATAAGAAAAAAATGGCATGGGGTTCCCCCCAAAAATCCATACCAGACCCTTATCTGAGCATGAAACCTGGCAAGCCGCAGGAAAAGAGGGGGATGAGAGAGTGCCCCCCCTCCTGAACCATATCAGGCCACATGCCCTCAACATGGGGAGGATGTCCAATGTTGATGGGGACAAGGGCCTTATCCCCACAACCCTTGCCCGGTGGTTGTTGGGGTCTGCGGGCAAGGGGCTTATCGGAATATGGAAGCCCCCTTTAACAAAGCGGAACTCCAGATCCCGCCCCCCCCATGTGAATTGGTAACGGGGTAAATTGTACCGTTACCATTTCACCAAAAAGTGTCAAAATTTTAAAAACCACAAGAGACAGTTTGAGACAAGTCCTTTATTAAGAATAATAATAAAAAAAAAGGTTCCAACGATGTAATCCACTCTCGAGCGATACAAAAAAACCCACTGCTACGAATTATACCGCCTCAAAGGAGGCGCCTGGCCGAATGACGCTCTTTTTATAGCTGAGGGCTGGGCCACACGTCATGTGCACAGGTGAATCTTCCCCCTCTCTGACGCAAGGAGAAAGTCTGGGGTTACCCAATGAAGTGTACGGGTGACCCCGCCCCCTCTTGCGCAAAGGGGGTTTGGCGTGGCGCGTCAGAGGGGGCGGTGTCACCCATACACGTCAAAGGGTAACCCCGGGCTTTCTTCTTGCATCAGAGAGGGGGCAGGGTCACACATGCATGTGACATGTGGCCTCGCCCTCAGCTATAAAAAGAGTTGTCAACCCGGCAGAGCGTCATTCGGCCGGGCGCCTCATATGAAGCAGTATCGTTCGTAGTGTCGTTTTTTTTTCGACTGGTCAGAATGAATTAAACAGAACGCACTGAAGAACAGCAAGGCCTATGAAGCACAACCTGAAATTCAGAAACGAGTGGACAAGAATGCACTGAAAAACAGGAACAAACTCACTACACGCACTGAAAGACAGATACAAACTGAACACCAGACCGTGTGTTTGCAAGACAGCTTGAGCGGAATTCCATCAGAATTCTGTCTGAAAAAACATCCAAGTTTATTCCAACAGAAAAACCATGTGTGTACAGGGCATGAGAGAAAAATAATGTCAATTGCCATGCAGATTTGGTCAGGCATTTGCCTACCCAGAATGAAACCAACCTGGTCTTTATCTATATAGAGACCAATAAAAGAAACAATACGGTCTATGAGGATCTTAATCAGAATCTTCAGGTCATTGTTTGTTGTTTGTTTGATTTTTTTTTTTTAGAGGAAGCTGTTTAGGAGGAATGAGCTAGAAGCTAATATTCAAGCCTGGGTTTATTTTTTCTGCCCCAGGTTTTTTCCCAGGGGAAAAATGTTTTATGTGTTCTCTTCTTTCCTTTTTTTTATGTATGGTCTAGATCAGTGGTTCTCAACCTTTCAAGTGCCGTGACCCCTTGATAAAATTTCCCAAGTTGTGGGGACCCCTAACAGTAAAATGATTTCCGTAGCGTGGGTTGTCAGCACCCAAAGCAAGACAAGTAATTTGCGCCCCTAGCCCACAGCCATTTAGCGCTCCCCGAGTCCCTTCCACTTGTACCATATTAACACCTCATATGGTACATTTTAGGATTTACCACTCTCTCTCTTTGTCCTCCTTTCTTTCCCTTTTATCTCTCTCTATCCCAATTTCTTGCCCCCCCCCCATCCCTCTCACTAGCCATATTTCTTGTTCTTTCTCTTCCTTTTTCTTTGTTCCTCCACCTCGTTTCTTTACTCTTCCATGTATTCTCTATTTTTATTTCTTCTCTTACTCCTTGGGTGGGGGGTTGGGATCAGTGGCAGTGCTGGTGGGGAGTTGGGATGAGTGGCAATGTTGGAGGGGGGGGGGGTTCTGATCAGCCAACTTAGGTGCTCTTGATCAAGGTCATCTGCTGATCTAAGAACTGTAGTGGGGACTTGAAATGGGAACTATAATCACAGGTAGTGTTACTCACTGTGTCTCCGGCTTCACCGTGTCTGACTTTGTGGTGTCTCGTAGCAGTGACACCTCTACAGAAATCTGGAGATAGGGTCTCCTCCAGCCCCTCCCACTTCAGCTGACCTCTAGTCTCTGGCCCCCAGCCATGCCGTGAACTGAATGGGCGGCTGCAAAGAGGCTGAGTGGGTGGCTACGGGATCCAGGGACAGCCCTGCTTTGTGACCCCAAAAAGGCTGGGAGAGAGGTGCGGGCTTCAGGAACAGCCCAGGATTTGGTGACCCCTGGAAATTCATCATTTGACCCCCAAGGGGGTCCCGACCCCCAGGTTGAGAACCACTGGTCTAGATGGACCCCTAACATTAGAAGAGATAGGTAAGGCAGTATTGAATATTCCAATGGGAAGGCATCAGGTATTGACAGTTTACCATCAGAAATATCAGAAATATATAAAATATATGGCAATGTATTATTACCAGAGTTGCTGATGATGCTGGCGAGTCTTACTGGCCAATATCATTGCTGAACTCTGACGTCAAGATCCTGGGTAGGGTCTTGGCTACCAGGCTAAGCAGTGTTATACAAAAGATATGTGTTTAAATATGAGGTACAGCGCTAGAAAATTAATATTAATGATACCCAACATTTCTATAAAAAAAATGGGAAAATATACAACATATATGTGCAAAATATGTGAGCGAATAACAATATTTCAAAAACAAACATACAGTATATGAAATAACAATGAAATCAAAACTAAATAATACACTATTTAATTTCAAAATGTTTATTTGGTTTTCAAAAGACATGACAGAGAAAATAAGATAAACAATGTATAATACACTATTTAAATGCATAAATAAGTGAACGTGGTTAACCACTGTAAATAATACAAAAGTCCCAATAATCCACAACTGAATGTGCATAAGCCAAGGGAATGCTTCCTATATCTGAACTGTGTGGTAAAACGAAAAAGTACACACTCCTTCCACCAGGGGGGACACCAAAGTGCTGTTATTGCAGTCTGCTTACCAGAAGCTGTGACCACAATCACAGGGGTCAGTATGTCCCTGGGGTGTTTAACGTCTCCCTGAAGACTTGTGGTTAAAACTGGACGTATGTAGACGATCGGATCAATAGTATCTCAAAGAAATAAGAAAAAGAAGATCCATATTGTATACTGCGATAAAATAGGTTTAATGAAAAAGATCGTATTGCACTTACAAGAGCAAGTAGGAAATGCGCGGTGTATATGGGTACAAATACAATGTTTCT
The DNA here is from genome assembly GCF_905171775.1 of Rana temporaria. Taxonomy (NCBI): domain Eukaryota; kingdom Metazoa; phylum Chordata; class Amphibia; order Anura; family Ranidae; genus Rana; species Rana temporaria. The sequence goes on from NC_053490.1 coordinate 153,108,588, forward strand.
CGGCGTCTCCTCCAAGTCTCCTCCGCTAAGTTCGTCGGGCCGGTTCACAGGATCTCCGTATGGAGAGGCGTAATGACGTCGGGAACGCAGACCTACCTACGTGTTTCATCACAAACCATCGTCATCTGATATTGGCTATACAAAAGATAATTCGCCCGGACCAGTCAGGTTTTATCCCTGGAATATCTACAGCAATGAATCTTAGAAGGCTTTTTTTAAATCTGCAGATACCATCCGATAACATGGGGAATAGGGGGGTACTGTCACTTGATGCTGCCAAGGTGTTTTACAGCATTGGACATATTTGTGGGAGGTTCTGGAGATGTATGGATTTGGGGATAGATTTGTGTGATGGCTTAAGCTTCTGTATTCTGCCCCACGGGCATGTTTACAAATGAATGGATTTATCTCAGACTGTTTTACTTTGTCTAGAGGTACTAGGCAGGGGGCCCACTTTCTCCATTGTTGTTTGCATTGCTATTGCATCAACGTGTTAGCGATAGCCATCAGCTATTAAGGGGTTTACATGAGAAGTCAGGGAGGACAAGCTTTGCCTATAAGCGGATGATGCATTATTGTTTTTGGGAGATATGGATCAATCTTTGACCTCTGTTATGACATTGATAGAAATCTTTGGCTCATTTTCTGGCTTTGCCCTAAACTGGTATAAGTCTGTGCTACTCCCAATAGATGAACCCTCCTCAAGATCTGGATGAACTACCAGATGAAATCTAAGAACGATATATCCGAACAAGTACCCATGGTGTCTGTATCACCCCAACAAAGTTTATCTCAGCTATTTATAATCCATAGAGCATATAGGACTCCCCTTAAACTGTGTACGTGGGGTAGGCATGATACATTGAACTGCCTGAGATGCTCCAGATCCCTTGCAGATTTACTGCATATGTTGTGGAAATGTCCTAAATTACTTAGATATTGGCAAAGTTTGGTAGACACCATTAATGATGTTTATCAAACCTGCATAGAAATGGACCCTAAAGTGTGTATACTGGGCTATTTAGAAAAGGAAAGATATTCAATGGAAGTAAAAATAACAATTACTAGGTTTTTATTTATAGCCGAAAAATGATAGCTCTAAAGTGGCTGTCTTCTGGTGCACCCACATATGAGGAATGGAGGTTACAAGTTAATTATGCCTTATTAAAAGAAAGACAGTAATATCAGTATAGGGGTTTGCTAGATAAATTCCCAAAAATGTAGGAACCATGTATGGTATCACCTGTCTTGGCGTTTTTTTCCATAATACCTGACGGTACTATAAGCGTGGATAGATCATCCTTAAGATACAAGGAGGATTTAGGAATTATAATTATACCTAAATAGACCTTAAAGGGTCACTAAACTAAACATTTTTTTTAGCTAAATAGCTTCCTTTACCTTACTGCAGTCCTGGTTTCATGTCCTCATTGTTTGTTTTTGCTTTGATGGTGCTGTAATTCCTCTCTGTTCTGGACACTTCCTGGTTTTCTGTTTCCTGATCACCACAGTACTGGGAGATTTCTTACTGTGGTGACTAATCAAGGAGGGGAATTGTTTGGAAGGGTTGAGGGGATTATTGCGGTGCGAAGAAGGAAACCAGACAAAGTATGTATATATATATAAAAGTATATCAAAAAGGTTTATTCAATTTTTACAGAATATAATAATTCAAAATACAAATAGTGCATAAGTTATTTTGTGGGAGCAAGGTCTAAAAATATTTTTTTCGATCAGGTCGACCCTACTAGTTTCGCCTCTTGGCTTCTTCAGGGGAATTAGGACAAGATCGTCTCTCTAGAATGCTCTAAAGAGATGAAAAAACAATTTTAACATATGCATACAATATAAACTCTTAAAGAACTTCGATTATATATATTCAACAGTACATGTCATGCATATAAAATACAATACAAAATACAAACAGAAGTTTGGCTGGGATCTCTGGCGGGGCAAAAGAAACCAAAGTTCATAGGAACAAATGCGTATATATCCACAGCCAAGTAACAGCCCATGCTGTTCAGCCCATGAGAGGGGGCTGGCAGCAAAATTCCATAGGTAGGAGATATAAAACCTACCCTAGCTTCATGCACAGCCAGTCGAGGAAAACCCCCTCAGGGTGGATATTGAAATCCAAGTTCAACTGACAGAACTTAAAAATGCAGGGGAAAAAGAATCTATGTTAGAAGATGTGTTATTAAAATATGATCTGTTACAAATAATTAAACCAATCCATAATAGAGTCAATAGGGTTAATATATGTAAAACAACCATACCTTGAAGCGTAATAAAATCAAGGTAAATACAGGAGAATTAAATAAGACAGAAACATGGGCACTGAAGAGCCTCGATTCATCTAAGAAGGAAAAAGTGTTTGAATAGATTTAATATACTTCATAAAGTTAAGAACATAGGTAACTAGATTATTAAGTGTAATCAAGGGATCAACTTACATGGAATATCTAGCTAGATGAGCAGTCTGAGTGCAAGCAAACATCAGCTGGTGATAAAGAGTCAAAGGCTAATCGTTTGCAGCAGAAATCAAGATCAGTCATTTGCAGCTGAAAAGTCCACAGATAATCTCCTTTAAAAAGGGTCAAAAAAATAAAAAAAAATGAAAAAATAAAAAAAATAAAAAAAATAAAAAAGTGAAGGTTTAGCCAGAAGTTTTCAAACCTTACACAAAGGAAACAGTAGTGAGGAGAGTGAATGGTTCCAGAATGGAAGCTTACCTATCTTTGAGAGGAAAAAAGGACATCTGTCAGTGCCCTGTTGATAGCAGACAGATAATGATCGTATCATGCTATATATAGCCCACTGGGGAGGCGGGTGCATCGCGATTGGATCTTAGGGATCACATGGTCGCTGAGATGCCTACAATTCCCACACTCCTTAGCAAAAAAAAAAAAAATATATATGAATGCAGAGGGGAGGAACACGAAGCACTAGAAGAGAGTGATCGCCAGCCAGCAGCACCAAGACAGTCACGCATACACAGAGCGGCGTGGACCATGACCGCAAGCTGACTAATCAGAGCAAACCAAGCAATCAAACATAAATGCAAACGCAAAAGATCCCATATTGTAGAAGTCTAAATATTAAATAAATGAATGATTAAGGCAAGCAAAAAATCACTGATAGGAGAGGGAGAGAAGCCCTGGACAAGGATGTGAATGGGCTGATGTATGGAGAAGGGCTGTAGTGGCTTTTTGGGAAGGATACGCATTACTTCCAGAACTAATTAGGGCTCTAGCTAGTCCCACTTATAGGTGAACCCAGAAAGGAAAAATTACCACGCCAGAGACCCGAGCCAAAATAGAAAAAGTATACATGCAACATATTTGCCAATAAAATGAAAAACATAGGGTTTACACTATATGTCAAAAATGTGTATTCAATATATTTCAATACATACAATCAAAAATCGACAACATTATTGTTGATTCATAAATTATACATCAAAATTCAACAGAAATAAATGTGGTTGTTGTAGTGATATATAGCAATATATATAGCAATATATAACATATTATTGCCCCCATCATAAATGGGAGCAGGTGGGTTGACTTTAGCCAGTGCCGGGACTTGCCAACTAGGTGGAGTATGTGGCAAAGAGTTTGGTGGTCAAAGTAGGGTACATGTAGGACCAAGTGTGCCCCCAGCTACGCCAACCTGTATCTGGGGGGGTGGGAGAAGGAGATCTTTTCGAACACATGTCTGTCCAAACTGTTGTCTAAGGCCATTAAGCGGTACAGATATATAGTCGACATACTGATTTTGTGGTATGGCTCTAGGGAGGAACTTACACTCCTTATGCAATTATTGGCTATTAACACCTTCAACCTAAAGTTCACCATGGAATGTAGCCAAACTGATGTAAGTTTTCTGGATCTGCGTATCCATGTTGACCGTACGGGTGGCTTGCATACATCACTGTATCGCAAGCCGTCTGCGGGCAACACTGTTCTGCACGCGACCAGTGCCCACCCCGAACCACTCTTGGATAGCATTCCTTACAGCCAGTTCCTGAGGCTCAAAAGAAACTGCACCAGAGACACAGATTTCCACACTGCAGCCAATGATCTATACTGTAGATTACTCTCCAGGGGCTACAGTCGATCCTTGCTCAAAAGATCATTCAACAAGGTGATCAGACTAGACCGATCAAATCTTATTTATCCAAATGCCAAGAAACAACCTAATAAAACGGATTCTATCAGAATAGTGACCAAATTCTCGCAACAGCATATTCAAATGCGACAGATTTTTAAAAAATTCGGGCCCTTACTCCAAGCCGACAATACGATTTCAAAATATATAAAACCATATCCTAAAATCACATTTAAACGGACCCCCTCACTGAGGGATCGCCTTGTCCAAAGTCACCACACCAGAAAGGAATGTGAGACATCTACTATCAAAGGTACTTTTCCTTGTGGTAATTGTGACATTTGTAGGTTGCCTACATGACTTTGACCTTAACGCTGTGAGTTTCTCAGCCCTGGAACATGTTCCTATACATGTTCGAGGCGGAGGAATTGACAAGACCTTACTCCAACTTGAAACTAAATGGATACACCAGTTAGATGCCACTAAATTTCCAGGGTTGAACGAATATATCAGTTTCAAGCCCTTTTTGTGAAAGAAATATTTATAAGAAATTCTATTATTATTAAATAAAATGGTGTGGCCTTTACATTATTCCATCTAAGAAAGGTGTTATGGTCTGGTCAATTCCTCCCTCCTCATTACATCCTGCTCTATTACCACTCTCCCGCAGGTCCTACATGTACCCTACTTTGACCACCAAACTCTTTGCCCCATACTCCACCTAGTTGGCAAGTCCCGGCACTGGCTAAAGTCAACCCACCTGCTCCCATTTATGATGGGGGCAATAATATGTTATATATTGCTATATATCACTACAACAACCACATTTATTTCTGTTGAATTTTGATGTATAATTTATGAATCAACAATAATGTTGTCGATTTTTGATTGTATGTATTGAAAAATATTGAATACACATTTTTGACATATAGTGTAAACCCTATGTTTTTCATTTTATTGGCAAATATGTTGCATGTATACTTTTTCTATTTTGGCTCGGGTCTCTGGCGTGGTAATTTTTCCTTTCTGGGTTCACCTATAAGTGGGACTAGCTAGAGCCCTAATTAGTTCTGGAAGTAATGCGTATCCTTCCCAAAAAGCCACTACAGCCCTTCTCCATACATCAGCCCATTCACATCCTTGTCCAGGGCTTCTCTCCCTCTCCTATCAGTGATTTTTTGCTTGCCTTAATCATTCATTTATTTAATATTTAGACTTCTACAATATGGGATCTTTTGCGTTTGCATTTATGTTTGATTGCTTGGTTTGCTCTGATTAGTCAGCTTGCGGTCATGGTCCACGCCACTCTGTGTATGCGTGACTGTCTTGGTGCTGCTGGCTGGCGATCACTCTCTTCTAGTGCTTCGTGTTCCTCCCCTCTGCATTCATATATATTTTATTTATTTTTTTGCTAAGGAGTGTGGGAATTGTAGGCATCTCAGCGACCATGTGATCCCTGAGATCCAATCGCGATGCACCCGCCTCCCCAGTGGGCTATATATAGCATGATACGATCATTATCTGTCTGCTATCAACAGGGCACTGACAGATGTCCTTTTTTCCTCTCAAAGATAGGTAAGCTTCCATTCTGGAACCATTCACTCTCCTCACTACTGTTTCCTTTGTGTAAGGTTTGAAAACTCCTGGCTAAACTTTTACTTTTTTATATATATTTTTTTTCATTTTTTTTTATTTTTTTGACCCTTTTTAAAGGAGATTATCTGTGGACTTTTCAGCTGCAAATGACTGATCTTGATTTCTGCTGCAAACGATTAGCCTTTGACTCTTTATCACCAGCTGATGTTTGCTTGCACGCAGACTGCTCATCTAGCTAGATATTCCATGTAAGTTGATCCCTTGATTACACTTAATAATCTAGTTACCTATGTTCTTAACTTTATGAAGTATATTAAATCTATTCAAACACTTTTTCCTTCTTAGATGAATCGAGGCTCCTCAGTGCCCATGTTTCTGTCTTATTTAATTCTCCTGTATTTACCTTGATTTTATTACGCTTCACCATGACCCATCTTCAGTGTTCTGGCTGAGGGAAGAAGGTTCTCATCCAAGATTTTACAATACATGTCCATATCCATTGGCCACTCAATGTGACAAAGTTTGTCGATACCTTTAGCAGAGAAACAGACCCAAAGCATTATGTTTCCACCTTCATGCTTGACTGTAGGGATGGTGTTATTAAGGTCATAGTCAGCATTTTTATATATACCCAATTTACCCAGATTTGCTGGGTATATTTAGAATCAGATAAAAGTGTATTATTCAATCTCCATGGGGGGTTATACAATAAATGTTCCGAGACACTGATCATTACCAAAGCGTGATCCGACCAAGTAATCGTTTCTACGATAGAAGGTTTACTTTTTTGGAGCATTCATTTATCAGTGAGGAACATGTCTATTTTTTAATAAGTACTATGGGATAATAGGTATATTCACACCCAGTGCCATGCTGGCAATGCCAAATGTCAAACAGGTCTTGCATTTGTTAAAATGCGTTTAAAGAATTTGCTTGTTTTGGGCGTGGCTTGCGCACGCACGAGAATGGACGCCTGAGCTGTGAGCTCCGCCATCCAGACCGGACAACGAGCGACTACCGGGCGAATCCACCCCGCTATAACCGGCACCACGGACACGGATCCGTCTCCCCCAAACCCCGCCGACACAATGACCCGCAAACGGTCGCAAGAACGCGGCCCAAAGAAGCTGGAATCCTTCTCCTTCCAGCCCCGCCGGAAAAACCAAGATGGTGCCGACGGAGGAACAGCGCGGCAGATGCTGGAATACTCAGATCTCCCTGCAGCCCATCCACAGGATCTGAAGCTCATGCAGCCACACTCCTTTCCCCCTGACCCCTTGCCTGCTACGCCGGGGACGCAGAGCCCGGCCAAATCAAAGATGTGGATGGATCACTCTACCCAGGCCTCGGTCACAGTGAGTACAGGCCTACATAATGACTCAGCTATATCTTCCTTGCAGTCCTCCATTGCCCAGTTCCCGACTACGGGACAACCGGTGCTAGACACCACTATGAAGGACATGCTCATGACATTACAGTCCTCCCTCATGACTAACTTATCGCTGATTAACACGTTTTCCTTAGAAATGAAACACATGGATAACAGAATGCAATTCATGGAAAACAAAATGGTGGACTGTACTGAAACGGTTAATGAGCTAGTAGACGCGTATTCTGAGCAAAAGGATGACAACCTATGGATAAAAGCGAAGCTCGCGGACCTCGAGGACCGCTCCAGGCGCAATAACCTAAAAATACGCGGGGTCCCTGAGTCTGTTCAGCCCAAAGAGCTGCATAACTATGCCAGTACTATGTTTTCCAGCATGCTCCCTGAGCTCACCCCAATTGAACTCACTATAGACCGTATTCACAGGCTCCTTAAGCCCCGCCATCTTGAAGCAGATGTACCCCGAGATATTCTCTTAAGAGTTCACTTCTTTCAGGCTAAAGAACCGATCCTTCTGAAAGCAAGGGAAATTTCTCCGCTCCCGGCGCCATACTCAGATATTCAGCTGTATGCAGACCTGTCCCAGTACACGCTCCAGATGAGGAGACAGCTAAAGACCGTCACGAAGGCCTTGCACAATCACAAGATCATATACAAGTGGCGACACCCGGCGACCATCTTGGTTACCCTTAACGGCATACCCCACACCGTGTCTACCTTGGAAGGGGGCATGAAGTTTCTGCACTCCTGGGGAATCCTGCCGGAACCCTCCCGCAACCTGCCAGAGCACAACGGTGTCCCTAATCCATTTACCTTTGGAGTCGACAAGGGGAAATTCAAAATGCACCACCCGAGACCGCCACGCTGAGCAACTTCCCTGTCCGGTCTGGTCATGCGATCTACCAACTGCTCACTAAACTTTCCCCTGCTTTTAGTCAGCTGCTCGATAAGAGCTCTACCTGTTGCTGACGCACCTGTTGATCCCTCTTGGAGGGGGATAATTGTTGTCTCTTTTTTTTGTTATTTTTATCTCTATTTTTATTTTTATTTTTTCCTGAATCGACCAATTGTGCCTAGCTCATCCGCCACTGAGGCCTGTGGGCCTCTCATCTGCACCAGTGGCACAGACTGTTTGTATTGACTCATTGTGGGTATTCACCTCTGCTTTTGTCTCCTACCCACTAGCGCCTTGATATTTCCCCGATTCCTGTCCTGCTTCTCCATCAGCCTTCTCGTCCTCGTCGCCCGCTTTCCTCGGTTTTGAGTTGACCTCATCTACAACTGTAAGTACTCTTAATTATTTGGCACTCTCTCCTCACGGGAAATGGGGATCAAGATTCTCTCTATTAATGCCAAGGGACTGAACCACCCAGCAAAAAGGGCATCTTTGTGGAAGTCAGCACTTGCCCACAACTGTGACGTCTTGTGCGTCCAAGAGACCCACTTTGCCCTGCATGCCTCCCCTAAGTGTTACCATAAGCAGTTCCCACATGTGTTTCAAGCCCACTTCTCCAAGAAGCAACGTGGAGTGATGATCGCCGTCAGGGACTCGGCCCTTTTCCAATTGCAGCAATGTATCACAGACCCGGAAGGTCGGTATATTTTTTTGAACTGTGAGATCAACAAAGTGCCTTACACCCTGGTATCCCTATACGTGCCGAACCATGGTCAAATGACCTTTCTTAGGAAAACGTTGAAGGCAGTCCGTAAATTCCAAACAGGACACTTACTTGTATGTGGGGATTTTAATATGGTCCCTAATAACACAATGGACTCCACTGCCGGGCCTCAACGCCGTGCTTCAACTTTGGATTCCTTTACCTCATCCAATGATATGTATGATGTGTGGAGGTGTTGTCACGCGAGCGAGAGGGACTTTACATTCCTGTCGCCCCGTCACAACACCTACTCATGAATTGATCTGTTTTTGGCTGATAACTGGTTGTTGCAAAGAGTTATGGGCTCTGACATCCATACCACCACCTGGTCAGACTATTCCCCCATTAGTCTTACCATCTCTGACAATTCCTCCCATCCCACTCCCTACATATGGAGAGTCAATAACTACCTCCTCAGTACCCCTTGCTACTCTAACCCCATCAAACAACATCTAGAAGAGTACTTTTCACTCAACCAAGCCTCTGTATCTGACCCGCTGGTGGTGTGGAATGCCCACAAGGCTGTGATAAGGGGGGTCTTCCTTCAAATGGGAGCTAGGGCAAAAAGAAACAAGAAACAAACGCCTTAGCCTCTGCAGAAGCTCTCAACAAAGCTAACCCCTCCCCGCCCCTACAGTCAAAAAATTTTTAATCTAAGACATGACCTACGAGCCCTTCTTCTCGAAAAACAAGAGAAATCATATAGACTACTCAGAGCCACATCCTACTCAACAGGGAACAAAGCTAGTAAGGCAATGTCCCTCAGAGTCAAAGGCCATAGAACCAAAACAAAAATCCCTTACTTACTCCATCCCCACTCCAACGAAAAACTCCTTAAGCCCCAATCTATAGCGAATGCCTTTAGTGCGTACTATGAGGACCTGTACAATCTCAAAAATGACCCCTCCACTACCGAACCCTCTCCTGCCACAATCAAAACGTTCCTAGACAGTGTGAATCTCCCGTCTGTTACGCCCGCACAACTTTCTACATTGAATGACCCCTTCACGACTGCTGAAATACTCAAAGTGATCAATAACCTCCCCTCTTCCAAATCCCCGGGCCCAGATGGCTTTACTGGGGAATACTACCGACAATTTCAACATATCTTAGCCCCCACCATGTGCCACACTTTCAATCTGGCTGCTGGTGCAGCCTCCTTCCCTGCTGAAATGCTTGCTGCTATGGTGGTAACCCTGCCTAAACCAGGAAAAGACCCCGTCTCCCCGAAAAACTTCCGCCCTATTTCCTTATTAAATGTGGACCTAAAAATCTATGCCAAACTTATAGCCAACAGACTAGAAAACATTCTCCCCTCTCTCATTTCTCCAGACCAATCGGGATTCACCAAGGGGCGTCAGGCCTCAGATGCCACTCGGTGGATGATCAATCTCATACACCACGTTGAGACCTCCAGAACGCCTTCTCTGCTTCTATCCCTGGATGCAGAGAAGGCGTTTGACAGGGTCCACTGGGGTTGCGTTTCGGCAGTATTGACCAAGTTTGGTCTCGTTGGTGGCATTCATGACGCCATCATGGCCCTGTACTCCAACCCCTTGGCTCGAGTGTTCTCGGCGGATGCCCTCTCCACGCCCTTTCAGATCTCCAACGGAACGAGACAGGGTTGTCCCTTATCACCCTTAATATTTAACCTTGTAATGGAACCTCTGGCAGAAACTATTAGGTCCAATGAAAACATCTCTGGCGTACGTATTGCAGGTGAGGAACACAAAATCAGCTTATTCGCGGATGATGTGATCCTCATAGTCACCAATCCTGATCGCTCCCTGCCTGAGATCCAGAGGACGCTTGCCTGGTTCAGTGATGTCTCCTTCTACAAAGCCAATGAGGCAAAATCGTACATGCTTAACCTAGGCCTGGACGACACTACTAGAAATCGGATTAAACTCAAATTCCCATACGTCTGGGCGGAAAATAGCATAACGTATTTGGGAATCCAGCTCACTTCCTCTACGACAACATTGTTTTCCTCTAATTATTTACCGATTCGCTCTAAACTGCAGGCAGATCTCACCAGGTTGGCGTCTTTTGAGTTCTCGTGGTTGGGCCGCCTGGCAGCGTTTAAAATGTTCCATCTCCCTCAAATACTATATCTTTTCCGGACTGTCCCCATCCCTATCCCCCGTTCAGCAGGGGGTTTGGGGTATGTCAACTTCCGGGACTATTACATGGCCTCCATTCTAACACAAGCTAGGGAATGGCTCTTATCCTGCCCTCCTCTCACACTCTGGGGTAAAATAGAAAAATCCTCGGTTCCACATAATAACCTCTCTGCATGGCTGTTCGCTACCGCGATGGGGGCAAAGGTTCCTCCCCATATGTCCCCGACCATACTTGCGACACTTAAGGTTTGGACCCGATTTACACAGATGCCCATGACTCACGACATACGCTCTACACTCCATATCCCTATAGAGACCCTGCAAATTCTGATGATATCCACATCTTACTCCCGTTGGAAAGCCAAAGGGTTAGTTCACATATCTAATCTGATTGCTGGGGACACTCTCAAACCCTTTTCAGACCTTCAAAAACATTTTCACCTCCCGGACTCTGACTTGTTCCTGTATCTGCGTACTCGACACTGTCTTCTCTCGCTAGCGACATGGACTTGTTCCATCCCCCAGAAAGCATGGGTCTATTATAGATCCCCTAATGTTCATCAAAAGGGGATATCGATATTCTATAATCTGCTTGGCTCCAATACTACCTTTACTAGCTGCACAGCACTGTCTAGGTGGGAAGGGGATCTGGGACAAGACTTCACACTAGACCAGTGGGAAAAGGCTTGCCGCTCCACTTATAAGGCCACATGCTGCTCCACTGTGTGGGAACTTGCATTTAAGCTAACCTATTGTTGGTATCTAACCCCTGACAGGCTATCCAAATTCGACGTCTTGCTTGACAACACATGCTGGAGGAACTGCGGTAAGAAAGGTGATTTGCTACATACACTATGGGACTGCCCGAAGCTTACCCTCTTTTGGCGTTTAGTGTTTCAACTCCTCTTTGACGTCACGCACGTGACTATAGACAGACAACCGTCCTTGGCACTGCTTTCTTTGAATATTGACCATTTCCCCAACCCTTCGAGGATGATTATAATTCATATACTCTTAGCCGCACGCCTTAGTATTACTAGGAAATGGAAGGATCCGGTTCCTCCCACTCTCCGTGACGTAATCCACACCACACATACTCATTTTACATATGAAACGACTTTAGCACTACGTCACGGTACTAAAACGTAAAACCTTAGGAAATGGCAACAATGGACTGACTGGATAGGTTCTTCAGGCTTAGACAAATTGCTCTCTTCCTCTTCTCTTTGAATGACACATTTCCACGACCCACGCCACTGCACTGTGTGTTACCCTGAGCCCTTTCTGTGCTCTAATTGGACCTCGGAGACAGCTATGGGGGAGGGAGAGGGATATCCCCCCTGGGCACAGTATAGTACCCGACAGGGGTGCCCGAGGGGACATGCCCCTCCTTCACCTTCAAATGATGTGCATGCGCTTATATGACAATCTCTGAGTGCTCTGTTATAGTATGTTGACTATTTGAGTCTCAATCTCTGTGTTATGATCCTTATTATGTTGTCTGTGCCGTACACTGCCTTCTCAGGCACATGGTGGAAGGATGCAGTGTTCTACAGTAGTTTACTGTTACTTATGTTTCTGGAGAGAAAACTGTAAGAAAACTGTTATGTACATGTACTTCTGACTCTGTACGTTATAATACTTATCAATAAAAATGTATTGAGTAAAAAAAAAAAAAAAAAATTTGCTTTTTTCCTGGATTATACAATAGAAATAAGAGCAGGGTCCCCAGCAGTATTAAAATCATTCACCCAACAGAAGAAGGCCCTTTTGGCAGGTATTACGTAATTTATTTACTTTGTGGAGGCATAAACATAACAGCAGATTATTAATTTTGCAGATTAGGGTAAGGTAGCGACCATTTTCATCAGCTATCATGGAGTTAAAATGAGAGTGAGAAACAGAGAGCAATAAGCACACATGTTTTTTTCTTGTGGGAACAGGCCACAAAGACACAGAGAAATTGTTTACAAAATAAAGGTTGGGATTTTAGATTTCACAAAATGCATTTCTTGTACAAATACTGCTTGGCCCTTCAAAGTGTTACATTCCCTATGAAGGGCATTTTATTTAAATTGACTGTTGAGGCCCCTCATAAAAACTACCTTAATTACCATGGTGTTACAGTTGAGCGCTTACAAAAAGTGAGAGGTAGTTGGAGTAAGTAATGGAATGGTACCTTTACACGTACAGGTATTATTAAATAACTGTTTGCGATTGCAGAAATATTCAATCTAATTATAGTGTCAATTGACCAAGTATGTGTAAGTATACTAGGATGAATAATTGTAATAAATATTTTATTTTTAATCCTATTGTAATAAATAATGATCTTATATAAAGATCCATAAATCAATAAAAAAAAATGAACTAAAAAAAAATAGTTTTGGAGGTACTTGCAAAAGTCCATTAAGTAAAAAACAAGAAGAAAAAAACAGCAAATATTATAGACAGCCAAGGAGTTGCAGAATCCAGGTTGCCATTAAAAGGGAGACAAGTGTAGTGGCAAGAGGTGCAATAGAAATATGATTGTGCTTGTGTTGAAGAAGTTAAAAGTCAGTGTTTATAAGGACCCTGGTGACCACTATCACCCATGGAAACAAAGGATTTTTGTGGGGAACATGAAGCAGAGTGACTGTGAGGGCAATCAGCTGAAGTGGACAAATCTTTTAGCTTAAGGTCTTACGAGGTAGATTGAAGCTCTTTGGCAGATCTGCAGGTATAGCTGGAATCTTGATAAGAAAAATGAAACGAGAAAGGAAAACACCACCTATTGGTTATCTGGCATCTTTGAAGAACCTGGAGGAGAGGTTTCAGCGCCCAGCACTTGAAAATTGTAAACTGAGAGAGATCCGCAAACAGTTGGTAGTTGTGGCTTTGAAACGCGAGTCCTTACCTTACCATGTGCAGCAGCTAAAAGTTGTGCCTTAGTGTAATAGTAATGAAACTTAACGCTGATATCACATGGAGGGCCCTCAGGATTATGCGAGGTGAGTGCCCTATGGACTCTCTCCAGCTGTAGACATTCCATGGGGATTGACGGTTGCAATTCTTGGAATAGAGCCGTCATAGTGGATGCAAGGTCAACTATGGATTCTGGAATCTGGATGTGGCGGTTGGAAAGGTGATCCCTTTTCTCATAATTCTCTAAGCAGGTTTGTAAAGTAAGGTTCTCTTCTCTAAGATTCTCTAGTTTGCCAGCATGAGCTTCAAGTTTGTCAACTCTGAGTTCCAAGTCGGCTGTGCTGTGGCCCAGTTCACAAATCTCCCTGGTTAAGCTAGCAGTAATATTGTCAGAAGTACTGTATGTTTAAGGGTTTTCTGATGTATAGGATGCAATGAGTCAGCTTGTGAGGTAGCACTAAAGTGTAAGTCTACTGGGCTCAGTAGCATGTGGCTGCAGAAGCTTGGAAGAACATGGTGTGGCTGGGTGGAAAATGGAGGAAGTGCTATCTTAGAAGAAGCTTGAGTCAGTCTCCTTGTGGAGGCTGCCATTTGTGGATGGACATTTTATGGTTGCACAGCCTTGCTATAATTTTTTTATACTGGCTATAAACTGAAGGACTTATGAATAAATGGTTATGGAATGAATCATCTGAGTTTCCATTATCTATTATGGGGAAGTTTGGTTTGATATACAAGTGCTTTGGATTACAAGCATGTTTCCAGAACTAATCATGCTCGCAATCCACGTTTTTACTGTATTACTTATTATCAAAGGAATCAAAAACTGAAGTACAGGGAAATATGGATTTTGCTTTTATAACATTTTTCTCTACGATATAAACAACATTTCTCTACAAATAGGATCTGCCTTTTGGCCTTCTAAGAACCAGTCAAACAATTCTTAACTTCTTGCCGACCAGCCACCGTTGTTATACAGGGGCAGGTTGGCTCTCCTGCGTGAATCGGCGTAGTCGTACGTCAGCTCGCCCAGGCGCGCTCTCGTGCCTGCTGCTGCACGCTGTGATGACTCGATGTCTGCTGGTGACCCGCGATCACTTAGAACAGAGTCAGAATGGGGATCTGCCTTTTTAACCCTTTCACTGACAGGTTCGTATGCCGTATGGACGTACAAAAGGGCCTGCAGGTGGCCAGGTTAGTATGGCATACAGACCTATTTTCTCCCTCTCCTATAAGCTTATGATCATTTCAATGACCATAAGCTTATATCAGCAGACTCTGACAAACAATTCTATAACTCTGATGAGCGGATTACAACCCACTGATCAGAGTTATTAACCCCTAAAGTGTTTGCCCCCCCACCCATGCCGCCGCTTCCCTGTCCCCAGCTTCTCTACCTCCCGCCGCTCCCTTCCACCTAAAACTACTAACCCCACTCTCCTTTCCCCTTCAACCCCCCCAGGACTATACCCTCTCACACCAGATCCAACCCCCCAAATTAGATCCCCCACAGCCATGTAGCACCTTAATTTTATGGTTTGGGGGGTCTTTCACAAATTCTAAAAGCTATAAGTAAAAAATAAAAAAGCAAAGTAAAAAGTGCAAAAATGGTCTAGCCACCTGAGTGTACAAAATGGAGCACAGGGCCGCAAAAGTGTTAAACAAGGCAAATCCCCATTCTGACAGGGGACATGACAGAGATCTACTGTTTCCAGTCATCGGGAACGGTTATCTTTGTCTTGTCTCTGGCAGCCCACCCCCCTACAGATAGAACACACCTAAGGAACACAGTTAACCCCTTGATCGCCCCCTAGTTTTATCACTCCCCTGCCAGTGTCATTTTTACATTGATCAGTGCATGTTTATAGTACTGATCAATGTAATAATGTCAATGGTCCCCAAAAAGTGTCATTTGGGTTCAGATTTGTCCACTGCAATGTTGCAGTCCAACTAAAAATCGCAGATCACCGTCATTATTAGTAAAAACAATAAAAAATAAATAAAAGTCCTATCTATCTCATAGTTTGTATACGCAATAACTTTTGCGTAAACCAATCAATATAAGCTTTTGGGATTTTTTTTACCAAAAATATGTAGAAGAATATATATTGGCCTAAACTGGTGAATATTTTTTTTTTTTGGGGATATGTATTATAGCAAAAAGGAAAACATATTTTTTTCCTTTTTTCAAAATTGTCGTTTTGTTTGTTTATAGCGCAACAAAAATAAAAACTGCAGAGGAGATACAAATTCCATCAAAAGAAAGCTCTATTTGTGGGAGAAAAATTATGTAAATTTTGTTTGGGTCCAGCAGCGCACAACCGTGCAATTGTCAGTTAAAGCGACGCAGTGCTGTATCGCAAAGAAAATGCCTGGTCATTAAGGGGGCAAATCCTTTCCTGGGCTGAAGTGGTTAAAGTAGTCCTAAAGTCATGAGGTTTTCACCTCAATGCATTCTAATAACTGTCAGTGCACTTGTAGTGCAAAGTGGATTTGCCTTTGGTTAATAACCTCCACTGTCGCAGATCAAAAGCAATCTCCCTGTCTATTTAAGCCAGGCATGTTCCCTCAGACCTATTAGTGTGTCCATGAGTTTGATAGTGTCCCTGACCTTTAGGCCGCGTACACCCGGTCGGTTCAAACCGATGAAAAAGGACTGAAGGACCTTTTCATCGGTCCAAACCGATCGTGTGTGGGCCCCATCGGTCTGTTATCCTTCGGTCCAAAAATGTAGAACTTGCTTTAAAATTGAACCGATGTACGCCTAGCCGATTGGTCCAAACCGATGGTTAGTATGCAAAAGCATCGGTTACAAATCCACGCATGCTCAGAATAAAGTCGACACATGCTTGGAAGCATTGAACTTCGTTTTTTCAGTACGTCGTTGTGTTTTACGCCACCGAGTTCTGACACGATCGTTTTTTTAACCTATGGTGTGTAGGCACATCAGACCATCAGTCAGGTTCATCAGTTAACCGATGAGAACGGTCCGAAGGACCAACCATGTGTACGCGGCCTAAGACTCTAAGTTTTCTATTGTCTTCAAATTTCAGAATAACCCCAGGATTCCAAATTTCCTAGTGTCCCCAACAATTTCAAGTAACCACCAGATTCCAAGTTCCTGTAGCCAGACCCCCTGTGTTCCCAATGACTTTGCTGGTGTCTTCCAGTGTGAACGCTGTACCCTCAGTCTATCCACAGCGACTCTTTGTATAAGGCCGAGTACTCACGACCAAACATGTTCGCTGGAAATGTCCGACGGGCTGTTTCCGGCGTACAAGGCTGTTTTTTCATTTGGCCCGCTGGCTTGTACACACCAGCGGACCATATTTCCCTGCGGACCTGAACGCGTGCACGTAATCCACGTTTGACGTCACTATAAAGGGAAAGGCCAAAGTCAATGGCGACGCCCTCTGTTCCGCTTTTGCTAGTTACGGCTTTGCTCGTGTTAGTGAAGGTTTGGTTAGAGCTGATTCGCGCTTCTCGGTCTCCAGGCTTTAGCAGGTAGTATTTTCTCGTTCAGTGCGTGTGCTTGTGGGTACGTAGTTGGCATTCGGGTACAGGCGTGCAGTTCGTTCTGCTTTGCAGATTCGTACTGTGCGTTCGTATCTGTGTGTCGTGCGTTCTTTGCAGGTACCGCTGGATTTGATTGTGCTTTCTGTTGGAGTGTGTTCTTGACTGACCAGTCGGCCGGTTTGAAGCCATGATGGAGCAGCAGCGTCAATTTTCGCGAGTTGGTGCTGTTTATGGGATGGCTGCTGGATATGTTCATTATTCCAGTACTTTGGCCAGAAACAGGGGGCGGAGGCGTTTCTGGACCAAGAATTGGTTGCGCCAGCGTGACCAGTTCTCACATATGCCTCTGCTTAGGGAAATCCAGGAGAATAATCCTAATGACTATAGGAATTTTCTCCGCATGACGGACTCCGTATTCAACAGTCTGCTGGATCTTCTGTCCCCCTATATCATGAGGCAGGACACTGTGATGCGCCAAGCCATCACGGCCGAGCAGAGGCTTATTGCCACGTTGCGGTACCTGGCGACTGGGAGGAGCCTGCAGGACCTCAAGTTCTCGACAGGCATCTCTCCGCAGGCGCTTGGGGTCATCATACCGGACACGTGTGCTGCCATCATCAAAGTTCTGCACGAGGAGTATATTAAGGTAAGTTCCCTCATTTGAACCTCACAATGTGTCTTTAATAATGTTGGCAACTAACATTTTTTTTTTATTCCCAGATATGCTGTGTGTTTAACTAACGTTCCATTTTCTCCCTATGCATGTTGATATCAGCTTTTACATGTTCTTTTTATTTTGGCCTACCTGCATCTTTGGATCTTACCCAATATTAACCTGTCCAGCATGCTATCTTCGGGCCAACCCCCACCTTGCCACTTTATATATTTTGGGTTTTGTTTTCTAAAAACAGTTTAAACACCCCCCACCCCCCCTTAAAAGTGTTTTTGTCCCCATCAGAGGGCTGTGGAGTCTCTTATTAATTAAGTGGGCCTATCTATTTGTGCCCCGAAATTCTCCCTTCATAATTTGCAAATGCTATTTTAAAAATGTAAAGTTGCACAAGGATGCTTGTAGGATTATGTTTGCTATGTTTATGTGCCAAAGTACTAAATCTCTTTTTTTGTTTGTCCCCACAGCTACCCTCCACACCACAGGAAGGCAGTCTGTGGCTTCCCAATTTGCCGAGCGGTGGGATTTTCCGAACTGCGGTGGAGCAATAGATGGGAAACACGTCCGCATTGTGCCCCCACCCCACTCGGGGTCCTACTATTATAATTACAAGGGTTATCATAGTATTGTGTTGATGGCGGTGGTGTCGGCACAGTATGAGTTTCTATATGTGGACGTGGGGAAGAACGGCCGGACGTCAGATGGGGGAGTGTTCTCACGGACTGATTTCTATGATCGTCTCCAAACTGGTGGTCTGGCATTGCCACCAGATGAAGATAATGTGGAAGGACTTCCGTTTGTGTTCCTAGCGGACGAGGCTTTCGGGCTTGGACCTCACCTAATGCGGCCTTTTCCCCAGAGGACCCTCACCTTAGAGAGGAAGGTGTTCAATTTTCGGTTGTCCAGGGCTCGGAGGGTAGTCGAGAATGCCTTTGGGATCCTCTCCAACCGGTTCCGCCTGTTCCTGACATCGATACATTTGGCGGAATATAAATTGAACACCATTATATTTGCCTGCTGCATTTTGCACAATTTTCTACGCAGGCACTCCCAGACGTACCTAGCCCCCATGGGCTCTGAGGCAGGACTACCCTCAGAGAACATTCCTGGCCTGGACACTGGTCGCGCTGGCTTGGCCCCCCAATCTGCTCGTGAGGTACGCGACAAATATGTTGAGTACTTCATGGGTCGGGGGGCCATTGCTATGCCAGATCATATTTCTTTCTAATTCGGCCCCCAAAAGAAAGGAATATTCTCAGAACTAATAAATAATTAGACCATTGGACTTTATACAGTTGTTTGTCATTACTGCTTTTTCTCTATTTTTCTGTCTTCCAGGTTCTCTCCAAAAATAGTGCACTTCTAGTGCCAAATTTACTTACTCAGATGTATTAACTAACCACATTTGCACATTATTCACTCATCTACAAACTGGGTATTCAGTCTAGAAATAAGAAGCCACTCATGTTTCTGCTTTTGATGTCACAACTATATTTTTTTATTTTAGTAATTTTTCTACAAGAAATGTGTATTTTTTGGCAGAAAACATTTTTTACTAATATTTTTCAGAAAATATTGGCTTAGAATTTTTTTTTAATTTTTCTTTATTGACAGTGATTAGCAATAATATAGATCCAAACACAATGTAATAATAATTTCACTGAAACTATACGCCAGAATTTTTTGGCTTGTCTCCTATATATCTATCTCTAGAGATATATATATATATATATATATATATATATATATATATATATATATATATATATATATACATTTCTAAACATATATTTTTTCTACTTTTGTTCAAAATTAAAGGTTTTATTTATTTTGTTTTTCAATAACCCAGAATAATGTATATGTTTCCTTTTTTTTGGGTATATTTTCAAATTTTTTTATTTTTTTGTTTTAAAAATTTTTAATTTTTTTAGAAGACATTTATTTACATTTTGAAATGTTTGGGTATTGTTTTTCTACAAAAATATTGTTTGCTTTGTATTTGTTTGTGTATATTTTTTTTTTTAACAATTTTAACACAACAAAAAATTATTACATCTTTTAAAGATAATTAGTTAACTTATATCTTTAGGTGAGATTTCTTGTTCGTTTTGTGATCTGAAACTGTAAACATTTACAAACAAAAAAAGATCAACACCAAACAAAAATATAAAAAAATAACAGCAGTCAGTCATGGATGGTGTCCTTTCACACTGGAACACGCCAAAATTTCTAAATGCACACATTCAGTGAAAAATCGCCAAATGTCATTGGTTAAACAGACAAATGGCCACATGTGCTATCTGACATCATGGGTGATCAATGTCTGTGTTTTGTGGGAGCAAACCCTTCTTCCTCTCAACTACTTGAGGATCGAGGAGGGGTTTGTACCCACAAAGCACAGACAATAGATATTCTGTGATGGCAGATAGCACATATTGGCACACTGTGCATGCATTTAGAAATTTTGGCGTATTATAAAGTACAAAAATTAAAAATTGTTTTGTGGGCGGGGGATGGGCGGGGGATGGGCTTTTGTGTTTCAGTCTTTGACACGGCCCATCATGTCAATGATATTTTTGTAATTCTGTTCGATGACTAGCATCCTTTCCCGCATATTGTCCATTTCCGTGCTGCACTCCATTACTTGCTGTACAATTATTGAAGCACTTGCACGTGAAAAATGTGCTACACCATCTTCATCCCCTAAAAACAAACAAATTGGCATTCAAAATATGTAAAGAGTTTCCAGCCTATCTGCATATGTTTGGCCCTATTAATGTTGGGGTGACACTGACCTGATGGCCTGATAATTTCCACATCCCCAATTTCTTCATCTTCTATCACTCCTCCTTCTTCCACCACCTCAGCCTCATCCTCCACGACTCCTCCTTCTTCCACCACCTCCCCCTCATCATCCACGACTCCTCCATCTTCTTCCAGAACTCCTTCTTTATCCATCACTACCCCTTCAAAATCACGCAATTCTGCTTCGTCAAGTTCCGCCTCATCTTCACCGAATTCTAAATCCAGAGTTAAGTCTTCCTCCTCTCTTCCTTCCACATCCTCCTCTCTTCCTTCCACATCCTCCTCTCTTCCTTCCACAGCCTCCTCTCTTCCTTCCACATCCTCCTCTCTTCCTTCCACAGCCTCCTCCTCCTCAACATGTGGAGGTGTTTGATTTTGGGGGTGTCTGGCCCTCTCTGCCTCCTCCAATTGCTGGCGTCTTCTTTCCCCTATAAGAAATAAGAAAAAACAAAAGGTATACTCATCAGCACACTGATATTGGATATCATAAATCGCACACATTGCATAGACGATACATTTATGATGATTTTTGTTTGTTTATTCTTTCAGCAATCCTCCATTTTTGGCGTAGTTCTAGGCCAAGCTCTGATCCTGCCCCTTTTTTGCAAAGAAGTGACACAAATGGATGTCCCCCCAAAACATTAATTCTCGTCGACCCTCCAAATAAATATCCTTTGATTGTTGAGACACAGGTGCTTTGCATTTCCAGATGTTAAAACATCAGCTTTATTTGCATTTTGGAGAATGAATCTTGTTTGCCTGTCACATTCACTCAATTTAATTTATGTGATTTTGCTATTCAACAATGTTGGAAAACAAAGTTTGTGGCCAGTCAGCCATGTCCAGGTGTGTTGTTCCTGGACTCACCTCGCTTTTTTGCAAAACAATGTCATATTACGCGTGTTTACTATTTCACAAAATTTGTTAAAGGTTGTTATTTTACATAAACACAATACAGTATCTACACGTGTTCAAAAGTACAAGCAGGCCAAGGAGGCAGATGTGAAAAACTACATGTCAACACATTATTGCAGACATTCCCCCCCCCCCTTAAATAATATGGACTTACTTTTACGCAGAATTTTGAGGATCTTCTTCATGTGATGTGGCTCCCTCAATTTTAAATCGGACCAACGCTTCCGGAGTTGCTCCTTGGACCTGGTGACACCAAACATTCTCCTCATTCTCCTTGCCACCTTGTCCATTATTTGTGACTTTCTACGGTTCGGTGTTTTGTAGGGCCCACATTCACCATCATAATCCTTCCTCCTCATGATGTAAACCAACTCCACCATTTCTTCAAACGCCATATTAGTGGCTTTATATCTTTTAGGCCTGGATCGGGACGGTCCTGCCTCTGTCCCTTCACTTGCACCATGAGAGCTCCGTGCCCGCTCGTGTGACATCGCCATCTTTCCTTCCCACAGAGATTAGGGGCGTGGAAACGAGGAAATGTCCCGTCAGGGGCGGAGATGAGGGCGGGGATTCTTGCATATGCGGAGTGTCGCGAATGCCAACAACGTATTGATGTAGGTTACACGGAGAATATTCGCGCGATTCCAGAACCTACACAGTTAACGCCATATTTACTTTTTCAATTGATTAGGGGCATGGCAAAGGTGACGAGGGCGGCGTTTCATACATACGCGGAGTGGATAAAAGGCGCTTGACGTGATTACGTAGGTTACGTGTTAATTCATCGAGCGTAACAAACGAGGATTTTGAGAGAGGCAGGTAAGAAATTTAAACATGGGATCAGCAGCGGGCTATAAAATGTAGAGCCATGGGATGGGGGTTTGGTCTGTTGGTTGCACAGTTTTATTAAGCTATTATGTCTCTTGGATACCAGAATGTGATTTTCGTACCCAAATGCTTTTGGAGACATCACAAAATAGAGATGTCAAAAATGCTGTGACTCATTAGCAATTATGTAGGGTGTATTCAGATCAGGCCAAGTATTGTTCTGTGTTGGTTGGACAGAGGTCATTAGGAAGTTTCTTTCAGGTAATCAATGCTGAGGGGCAGGATATCTACACATGCAATAGTGCCTTGATGAATGCTGTCATTTGTAATAATTGTGTATGGTTGTACATTTCTATTATTTCCTGCAATGTAACCAAAGGGGCGGCATGTTTTTAAAAAATGTTAGCTACAACCAACCAATGGAGCAGAGCTGGCCAGCATTTGGGAAACAAGAGACACTGTGTTTGTATTTCTATATAGGTCCTACTTTTTTAACAACATATTCTATCAATGTAAATGCTGAGCATTTTTTAAATCGTGTTTTTGGTTTCTTGTTATTTTTGTAATCTAGAATAAAATTATAACAATCAAGATTTACCAATGGATCTCCTGCAGACCCAAGAGATTATCCAGCACTTGCTGGATAAATTTAGGGAAATGCCCATCCTGTGGGATTCAAAGCAGCCCACCTACCATAACAAGGACGTACGAGCGGCAGCACTTGAACAGCTAGCAGCATACATGAGGACATGGGTGCCAGAATGCAGTGCCAACATGGTGAAGGATAAACTTGCCAACCTCAGGGGCACATATAGGAGAGCATACAAAGCTCACCAAAAGCAGCTAAGATCTGGAGCAGCAGCAAGACCACAAAAGGAACCCAAGCTGTGGTATTACAGCCAGATGTCATTTTTGCGGGATCAACTGGAAGGCAGGCCATCTATGTCAAGTCTGAATCCCAACCTTCCCTCCACGCTACCTTCCAGCGGGACTTCCCCAGATCACCACAGCCCTGCAGAGTCGGATGAAGAGGGCCTGGCTGACAGAGAGGCAGATCTGCGCCTCTACGATGATGAGGTATAGTAGTTTCATAACTATTTATGGAATAATATTAATTATTGTTTGATTCTTGACTTGATATTGGTTAATAAAATACAAGCTGTGAAGCAAAAATGAAAAGTCGTGGGCAAACAAATAGGTGTCAGGGATGACAACTGCAGGGGTCAGAGGGTCAGTCTGTTTTCAAGTTTAAATTCAATGCAAAAAATAAGATTCAAGCATGAAAATGTGAGTGATTATATTTAGAAATTTATTACAACATGTCCCTTTTTTTTACACAGGAAGAAGAGACCAGCCAGGAGGTGGCAGATCCTCTCCTCACTGACAGCCAGGCCGAAGGGGTCAGTGGCAGCCAGGAGGAGGCCGGGCCCAGTGGCGTTCAGCAGCTCCCCAGGACAACCACCACCAGCCAGGCTCCTCCCCTTTATATTAGGCCACCAGGCCGTAAGAAGAAATTGGGGGCAGTGGAGGAAGCCAGCCTCCAAATGATTAGGGAAGCGAGTGCCATCATGAGGGCCCCCCTCAACCCCACTGAGGCCTACAGTGCCTCCGTGGCACATGATCTGAATAAAGGCACGGAGGAGCAGAGGCAATTGGCCAAGGGCATCATCAACCAGGCCCTTTGGTGGATGGAGAGGGAGCTGCTGACCAAAGACACTGGGCTATGTGACCCGGCCCGGCTTGCTGAACATCATACTCCTGCTGCCACATCATCCCCACCTGCAAGGGCCCAGGGAAGACCCGCTGGAAGGCAGCCTGGAAGGAAGGTTGCAAGGAAGAGGAGACGTTGATGCCCTGCCTTCCATTTGATCCCCCACAAATGGCATCTTGTTTGGACTATCACAGCTTGGGTTCCTTTGGTGTTATGTGCTGCTGCTTCAGATTTTAGTTTGTGTGCCTCCTGAGGTTGGCTAGTTTAGCCTTCACCATGTTTGACAATGCAAGTTTGCATGTATTTTGCTAGCTGTTCAAGTGCTGCCATTCTGTTTTTGTTCCTTTTTATCATTTGCTAAAATAAAAGCCTTTTTGTTGAATTTAAAAACGTGCCTATTGTTTGGAATACTGTGGGTATTATTTTAGGCATAAAACATTACAAACAAATAAAATGTTTCATCTAAAATATTCACTAACTCATGTGGGGGGGGGCATTTGGTGTGCCAACATGGTAGACAATTTAAACAACCTTCAAAAAAATCCAGTTAAATATACAAACAAATGCAAAATCCTAACAATTTGCTAATAAAAATTTCTAAATGGTGACATAACTATAAACACATAAATAAAGTGGGAAAGAAAAACATTAAACATTAAAAGCAAAAAAATATGCATGTGGAGGACCACTAAAAATATGATACATCGGGCCAATAAAAGATTGCTAAAATCTTACTACATCACAGCTAACAAATGTCACTTTTCAGTATGGAACAACTCAGTTGAAATAACATGAGCTAAATAACTGATTATTTCTAGCAAGAGAAGAATGAATAAAACGACGGCATCAAGTGTTGTTTATTGTGTGGTTTGCTTCAGTGTTCTATTGCTAGAATTAATCTTTCTAGTGACGAATGTGCCATATCCCAAACAAACGTGAGTTTTACCTGAACGAGCGCTCCCGTGGCCTCATTTAGTCTGAGCATGCGCGGGGTTTTTGTACGTTGGTTTTGTGTACTCACCACCAAACATGTCCGTTCGGACAGGATTTGAGCGGACGGTTTTAAAACAAGTTTGCAAATAAATGTCTGCTGAAAAACGGCCCGGCGGGCAAATGTACGGTGAAATTCTGTACGCTCGTAACTACACACGACCAAACATGTCTGCTGAAACTGGTCCGCGGGCCAGTTTCAGCAGACATGTTTGGTCGTGAGTATGGGGCCTAACAGTTACTGCAACTTGAACCCCAGTACTTGGCATATTCTCTGAGAACTTTGGCCTATCTGTGCGTCTGTCTGTCTTGTGTACCTCATCCAACTTGTATGCTTCTTTCACCTCCATGATTCCCTATGTGTTCCAGTCTGCCATTGACTATCAGCATTTTTCCCCTCCCAGTCTGTATGTCCCTATAAATTCCAGCCTGCTTCCAGTGATCTGTGTTTCTGTACATTTATCTCTGCTTCCTACTCGTATTCCCTTTATACTCTAGTCTGCTTCTAGTGATTCCTGTGCTTCATTTCCCTGTGTGCACTTCTACCATCTACTAGTGCTTCTGTTCAGAAATGCTAGCTTGGATATACAAACTATTGTCCAGTGATCCATACATCTTAGTACAGCAAAAAAAAAAAAAAAAAATCTTAGTACAGCAAGGGACTTATACTTGCATATCAGCCCTCAGTTCCCAGTAGAGTCAAATGACCTCAACCTGGAAGTGGTCTGCAGACAAACCCATCTCCACCTTTGGGAGCTCTGGTGAAGTCAAGGTGGCTTCATAAACTCTGTGCCTTGGCTCTCTTAAGGGCTTTTAACTTTGCTGTACGTGCATGTATGCTCTGTTTCCCCACCAGTGCCATCAGGTATCCTGCCGACCCAAGACTCATACATTCCAACTGTATCTTGCATACCTACTATCTCAGGAACACCTGTGCACCCCTGTGTCCCTCCCTTGTACACCATGTTACATAGTAAGTTTTAGCACCCCAGTCCTCCTAGGTACCTTTACACTTGTGTTTCCTTGCAAGTCCTTCACACGCCATTACTGAAAGATACACTTTTTCCATTCCTGTGAGCCAAACATTCTGTGGTTTCTCAGATCCTTGTATATCATTCAGGCATTACGCTGCAAGGAGGGTCGACTATTCCCAGCCATATGTAATGCACACTCAATGGAGATAACTTCATAAGCAAGTATAACACATGAATGTTTTGGTATAATGCATGAAAGTATAGATTTCAGGGCTGACAGGTGGGTATACCATGGAGGATATCATTTATTGAAGGCCTAATATAGCTCCCAATCCTGCTTCATCATGGTAACTATTTTTCCCACAGCCTAAAGTTTGTGAATAATATTTCTGTTTGATCACATGTGGAGAGCTGACATAGACTGAATTTAAGCCACATGTTTACTTTGAGATCATTATATAGTGGCTATACCGTATGTGAATCCACAAAGAATTATGCCTGGTGAAATGCAGAATTATTTAATTGTGCACCTTGAATTGTCAGGATCCGCCTCAAACCCAAGGTAGACCAGAACCTGAATCTCACCCCTATCATATAGGATTTAGTCTAATATTTATGCAAACTAAGCTTCAGCTTTCACTTTTCATAACTCAATATTATTTGGTTTAAAATGTTAAAAAGAAAACTAAAAGAGCTTTGATGCATCTTTGACACATTTAAACTGATATTGGTTGACATTTGATTGCTTGCTATGACTTTCTATTATTTCCAATTTATAACTTCTCTTTGCATTATTCTAAAGAAAAAAATGATATAAAGATTTGTTTTATAACTATATACTGTAAGCTATAGCTGGTAGATTTCTGATGTAAAATGTACATCAGTAGCAGGGTTAATTGTAGACAAGATTTTGTTGACAAATAGTGTAGCACAAACATTGACGTATAATATGAGAAAAATGTGACTATAAAAAAATCATATAGGGCCATTTTCCTTTCTCCTTTCTATGGTTTATGTTAAAGAGAACAACAGCTTGATACCTCTATGAATTTATGATGAGAAGAATGTGAATTTCTTTAGTGATTAAGCTTTCAAGAGGTTCTTTGTATTTTTCCTTTTTTTTTAAAAAAAAAAAAAGCTTATACATCTACTGAAATATTTGTACTTAATGTTCTTTGACCAAACCTTCATGACATTGAAATTAGGAAATAAGTGGCTCTTTTTTTATCTATAATTGTGCAATTTTAACCACTTTAATACAGGGCATTTTCACCCCCTTCCTGCCCAGACCAATTTTTAGCTTTAAGCGGCGCTGTTACACTTTAAATGACAATTGCACAGTCATGCAACACTGTACCCATATGAAATTTTGATAATTTTTTTCCCCACAAATAGAGATTTCTTTTGGTGGTATTTGATCACCTCTGCGGTTTTTATTTTTTGCGCTATAAACCAAAAAGGGTGTACATTTAAAAAAAACACAATAGTTTTTAATTTTTGCTATAATAAATATCCCATTGAAAAAAAACAAAAAAAAATGTTTCCCTCAGTTTAGGTTTAAAGTTATAGCATCTACAAAATAGGAGATACATTAATGGCATTTTCTTTTACTAGTAATGGCAGCGATCTGCAATTTTTATTGTGACTGCGATATTGTGGACAATTCGGACACTTTTGACACTATTTTGGGACCATTCACATTTATAAAGCGATCAGAGCTATAAAAATGCACTGATTTATGTGTAAATGTGACTGGCAGGGAAGGGGTTAACACTAGGGGGCGAGAAAGAGGTTAAATGTGTATCCTAGGGAGTGATTCTAACTGTAGGGAGAGGGGACTCACAAGGGGAGGAGACCGATCCTCTGTACTGGGAACACACATCGGTCTCTTCTCCTCTGACAGGACGTGGATCTGTGTGTTTACACACACAGATCCACTGTCCCGCTGTGTTCACGGGAAATCGCGGGTGCACGGCGGACATTGCGGCCATCAGGCACGGGCATCGGGTGCCGAGGGGCTTCGGAAGTAAAAGACGTCATATGACGATAGCCTGGACAAATGGTTCCTGCCGCTGTCATATCACTATGTGCGGTAAGGAAGTGGTTAATTACAGGATATAGTGTATTAAAACATGCCGGTGTAATATTGCTTGTCAGGTTTTGTGTAGTGTTGCAGATTAATTTATGGGTAGTAACTTGTAGCATTCGTTTTGGTCCAAATGCATTTTTTGTCCGAATTTCGGGTATTTTCGTTATCGTTTTAATAAACTAAAACAAACGCGCAGAATCCAAAATCCGAAAGATCCGACATAAAAAAATGCTTTATTTTTGTTTTCGTTGCTACTACAGTTGGATATAGATAGGAGATTCGACATGACGCTGACAATAACAATCTGTGTCTATCGAACCTGTGGTCGAATGTGCCTAACCTTCAGGCCCCATACACACAATAGAATCCATCCGCAGATAAATCCCAGCAAATGGGTTTCTGCGGATAGATCCTATGGTGTGTACACGCCAGCGGATCTGTTTCCGCGGAGAAATCTCCTCTGGGATGGATTCCAGCAGATCGGATATTTGCTGACATGCACAACAAATCCATCTGCTGGAATCCATTCCAACGGATGGATCCGCTCGTCTGTACAGACTCACCGGATCCATCCGTCCAAAGGGATTCCCCGCACGCGTCGTAATGATTTGACGCATGCGTGGAATTCCTTATATGACAGCGTCGCGCCCGTCGGCGACGGCGCGACACGTCATCGCCAGAGGATTTCCGCGCGGATTTCAATGCGATGGTGTGTACACTCCATCGCATAGAAATCTGCGGAAATCTTTGAGAGGATTTATCCGTGGAAACGGTCCGCTGGACCGTATCCGCGGATAAATTCTCTCGTGTGTATGGGGCCTAACTCTATTAGTCCAAGATTAATTCTACATAGAGAGGAAAGATTCGACATAAAGAGAAAAGATTCAACATTATAGATAGTATTGGGGTAGACCATTCGACATGAACAACAAAGATTCGACGAAGCAGAGAAAAACATACAAACGTCAAATCTGTCATTGAAGGCTTATGGTGTCTGTCGAAAGTTCTAAGAAGATTCGACAAGCAGCTAAACTGTTCGATGCTGCAATCATACATTTCTGGTCAAATGCTTGGCCCATAGGCTATAAAAGGATTTGAATGTTGATTGACTAGTAATAATAATTTATAAATATAATTATTACTAGTGTCATACAACATTAGAATTCTTCTATAGCTTGTAGGTGGAACATTCGACCAGAAATGTACGATGGTGGCGTCGTACAGTTTAGCTGTTCCGTCAAATCTTCTTAGAACATTCGACAGACACCATAAGCCTTCAATTGACAGATTCAACCTTAATTAATTTGGATTTTCGAACAAAGGCATTTTATAACAAAATAAATAAAAACGAATTTCGGGAGTAACTAAATAAATATATTTTTCGGACTAAAACAAAATTCCGAAATGAAATATTTCAGTGTGCACATGTCTAGTATAAACAGACCTGAAGCTGAGAGGTAAACTAACTTCATACATGTATTGTACATTGTTTTGTAAATACTGTTTAGTGTGTTAGTATAAATTAGGACAGATTGAACTACATTCCTGCTTTTGTATTGATACACTTCCATGTAAAACCTGAAAATCCTCTATTCAAAATAAAGCAGAAATTAGCCACTATTCAGCTTATCTCAGCAGTTAAACTGACTGGGCTAGATTCACATAGATCAGCGGATCTTTAGATCGGCGTGATCTATGTGATTTAAGATCCGCTGCCGCAAGTTTGAGAGGCAAGTGGGTAATTCACAAACCACTTACCTCCAAACTTGCGGCGGCGGATCATAAATCCCCCGGCGGAATTCAAATTCCGTGGCTAGGGGGAGTGTACTATTTAAATCAGGCGCGTCCCCGCGCCGATTTAAATGCGCATGCACCGTCCGCGAAATTTCCTGGCATGCATTGCTCCCACTGACGTCGCTAGGACATCAGTGGTTTCGGCGTGAGCGTAACTTGCGACGATTGGGTTTGAGAATCGGCGTACGCAAACAACGTAAAAAAAAAACTGAGGCGGGAACGACGGCTATACTTAACATTGGCTGCGCCTCATAGAAGCAGGGCTAAGTATACGCCGGGAAAACCGCTACGTAAACGTTGTATGAAACTGCTTCGGGCCCGCGTACGTTCGTGAATTGGCGTATCTCGCTGATTTACATATTAATCAGCGAGAACACCCCCCGCCGCCATTTTTAAATTGCAGTTAAGATCCGACGGTGTAACACAGTTACACCTGTCGGATCTTAGGCATATCTATGCGTAACTGATTCTACGAATCAGGCGCATAGATACGACCGGCCTAAGTCAGAGATACAACGGCGTATCAGGAGATACACCGTTGTATCTCTCTGTGAATCTAGCCCATTGTAAACTGCTACCTTGTAAAACAACCCAGTTAGCTAGATTCAGTAAGAGTTAGGCCGGCGTATCAGTAGATACGCCGACCTAACTCGGAATCTGCGCCAACCTAAGTTTAAGTGTATTCTCAAACTGAGATACACTTAAACCTATCTAAGATACGACGGCTTGCGCCGTCGTATCTTAGGGTGCAATATTTAGGCTGGCCGCTAGGTGGCGCTTCCATTGCGTTCGGCGTAGAATATGTAAATCACTAGATACGCCTATTCACGAACGTACGCTTGCCCGTTACAGTAAAGATACGCTGTTTACGTAAGGCATTTTCAGGCGTAAAGTTATTCCATCAAATGGCTGGACTAGTAATGTTAAGTATGGCCGTCGTTCCCACGTCGAAATGTAAAAATTTTACGTCGTTTGCGTAAGTCGTCCGTGAATAGGGCTGGACGTAATTTACGTCCACGTCGAAACCGATACGTCCTTGCAGTGTACTTTGCCGCAATGCACACTGGGATATGTACACGGACGGCACATGCGCCGTTCGTAAAAAACGCCAATCACGTCGGGTCACAGTTAATCTACATAAAACATGCCCCCCCACATCCTCATTTGAATTCGGAGCGCTTACGCCGGCCTATTCACGCTACGCCGCAGGCAAGTACTTTGTGAATACAGTACTTGCCTAGCTAACTTACGGCGGCGTGGTGTAAATACGATACGCTACGCCGCCGCAAAGATACGGCGGTCTATTTGAATCCAGCTAATTCAGTTTAAAATAGAAGTAAAAGGCAAAACATGTTTGTATAGATATATAAAAAAAATATATAAATACCTTTTTCCCCTTTTTTTTATAAGTGGTGGTATTACCTCTGTTCTCAGCTGCATAAAAGCTGGGGGGAGGAGAAGCAGCAGCAGTACACTGAGCTTCCCAGTGACAGGCTGTGTGGGGGAGGGGGGGGGTCAGGACATGTGGACATGTCTGATTATTGGAAGAGAGCACACTGACTTCCCTGCATAGCTAGAGAACTAACCACGGTGTGCTTTCCTGCTTAGTGTGGTCTGTTTTAATAGGAAAGCAAGGGGACTAGCAGGAACACCAGAGATTTCACACAAAGGAAGCAATATAAAGAGAACAGGATACTTTCTCATACTAGTACATGGCACAGCAGGCACATATTAGGACTATGAAATGTTGGGGTAACAAGCGCTTTAACTCTTTCCCTATTCACAATTGGAAATATAAATCATACAAGCAGCAAAAAAAAGGTGTCCTGCCCATCCCTGGGAAATAAACTAATTCCTGCTGCACCCTATTATAATTGCACAAATTTACTACAATATACTATGGGCCAGATTCTCATACATTAACGTTGCTCCTGGGCAGCGTAATGTATGTGCTGTACGCTACACCGCCGCAGGTTTACAGGTTTACATCCTGATTCTCAGAACACTTACCTGTAAACTTGCGGCGGTGTATCGTTGATTCGCTCGGCGCAAGCCCGCCCAATTCAAATGGGGCGGGCACCATTTAAATTAGGCGCGCTCCCGCGCCGAGCGTACTGCGCATGCTCCGTCGGGTAAATTACCCGACGTGCATTGCGCTAAATGACGTCGCCCCGACGTAATTTGCTTAGACGTTTACGTAAATGGCGTCCAGCGCCATTCACGGACGTCTTACGCAAACGACGTATTTTTGTTAAACTTCGACGCCATAGTTAACATTGGTTGCCCCTGCTATTAGCAGGGGCAACCTTACGCGTCGCGTACGCTACGGAAACAACGTAAATTATCAGCGTCGGACGCGCGTAGGTTCGGGAATCTCGCGTACTTACCTCATTTGCATAGACGACGGGGAAAACGACGATGCGACACCTAGCGGCGGGAAAAAAAATTACTTTTAAGATCTGACAGCGTAACAGCCTTACGCATGTCAGATCTAATGGTTATCTATGCGCAACTGATTCTAAGAATCAGTCGCATAGATACCCGGGGCCAGATGAGGAGTTACGACGGCGCTAATGGTGTTGCGCCGTCGTAACGCCTTTGAGAATCTGGCCCTATATATACAAATATTTAAATAATTATCATAAAAAAAAATGGTCTATGCAGGAACACTGTTGCAGGTCCCGATATGTTTCAGAAATATTGATTGCTTCTTCAGGAGACCTTATATACCAGGGGATGAAGCACAATTAGGATAATACTCCCATAAATCTATAAAACATTGGGGTTACATATGCACATATAACAAAATAGTTCAATGTACATGTGACGTCATATCCAGGGAAAAAATAAAAACCCACAGATTTTTTCTAATAACATCCCACATAATTGGAAATCTAAAATGTACAGGAAATTATATATCTCAAAAAAAAAAAATTGCCATCCATTTTGCCTCTATTAGAGGAGAGAAGATGGTTACACAGAGAGAGAGAGAGAGAGAGAGAGAGAGAGAGAGAGAGAGAGAGAGAGAGAGAGAGATATGAAAGTAGTTCATTATATAAGAGGTAGTGCATAGTCACAATTTGCTTCCCCTATGTACATATGTACAATTTATGGGAAAGGAAAGTAAATATGTGTATATTGTGTGTCTCATGGTCAATCCTCTTATTAGAATAATTAAGCATATTCAAAGTATTAACTTTTTTTTAACATATTAGTGTTCACTGGGAGCAGATATATCTTCATAAATTGTTTAATTGTTTTTATTACCATCTGTTAAGGAATCTATTATGATGTTTTATTTATTAAGTTGCTATAAGTACCACTGCTGTTACCAATGCCTATAAATATGTTTTGCCTTCCCTACCCCTGTTTTCCCTTAAGATCTGAGACAGGAAAGGCATCACCATGAGCGGTTCTCTCTTCCCCTTTAAATTGGTGAGTTACTAGCGAGTTAGTGGGCATGACCTGAGGAAGGAGGCCATGATTCTGAAACGTGTTGTCATGGCAACTGTGTGATGTCCTCACTATCTTCCCCCCTGTATCCTGTTTGTGTGTCCTCTAAGGCCGCGTACACACCGGCAAACATGTACGATGAAACCGGTCTGCCGGACCGTTTTCACCATACATGTCTGCCCGGGGATTTCTGTACGATGGCGACGTGGGCGGGCCTGCCAGTTAAATGCTTTCACGCATGCGTCAAAGTCATTCGAAGCATGCGAGGGATGGCGGGCGCTCGGACATGTACGAACATGTCCGAGCGGGCAAGATTCCAGCGGACTGTTTTAAAACAAGTCCAGGAATATTTGCCCGCTAGGAAAAGGCCCGGCGGGCAAATGTTTGCTGGAATCCTGCACGCTCGGGCCTACACACGACCGAACATGTCTGCTGAAACTGGTCCGCGGACCAGTTTCAGCAGACATGTTCGGTCGTCTGTACGGCCCATAAGAGTAGTGCCGGCTGCACCAGACGCAAGCACATTAGGATCTGCACATCGAGTGTGGTGGTGAATAGTCTTGGATGTGCTTCCAGGATCTAGGCAGCTAGGTTAAATGTCCATGGCTCTCCCTTCCCCTTTCGGGATCTTGAGGTGGATATAAGAGTGCAGCCACAGTGGAATCCTTATGCTGTATCTATCTTCACACAATGTGAGTTTGACCATTGTAGTGTTTTTAACTTTACCATATTAAAGCCTAATTACACTAGGGCAGCTTTGCACACTTTTCTCTTGTGTTTTGTTAGGAAATTAGTTATACTGACTTCTGCTACCTACATTAAAAAGAACAGATAAGGTATTTGTTTTATGATAATCTTTATTTTTGATGATTATTTCCCCTTCACATTTTCATGAATAATTATTTATTAAACCATTCTAATACAATGAAAAGGATTATTCCTGGTGCATACTGTCATAAAGGGACACAGTATGTGTATTTTAAAATATCACTGTACATATGGGAATATATTTTTTAATATTCTTGGTATGTAAGCAGCATTGATCAACGGAAAGCCTTAAAACAATATTTAAATTGGACTACTAAGGATATCAGATTCACTGTGCATCATGGCATTAATCAGACATTGAGGCTGAATAATAAAACTGAGACTGATTTGACGGGCGCAATTTTCATCACGATAAGAGCTATAATGCTATCTTATGCTTGAAAAGTTTACCATTCTCTATGTCTTGAGAGTAAGAAAAGTGATTACAGATTTTACTTTTGCAGATCTGCTTTTAACAAATGCAATTTACAACAAAGTATCCGTTATAGACTCTGGATCAATTTTTTTTTCCCTGACTGGAAAAATAGTTTAAAGCTAGATGCCCATTAAAATACTGAGTGTAGAAAACTTCTTAAAATGAAATTTGCTAAATCTATTTACAATACTTAAACGATTAAAGTAAATGTTCTTGAATTTATAAAATGAGTAAGGAAGGGTTGGAATCTTTGTCAGTTATTTGTTTTAATTCCTTTCACTTCATGCCCTGGTGACACTAGCACATTGCATGCTTTTGTCATCTAGTTTACATGTTATTCACATGCAGACATTTTTGTGTGGTTATAGTTTATGGAAATTTGTAGCTTTAATACTAAGGGCCAGATCCACAAAGAAGTTACGTCTGTGTATCTATTGATATGCCGCGTAACTTCTAGGATGCTCCGGCGTATCTTTGTTTTGTATCCACAAAACAAGATGCGCCTGAATGTGGTTTAGATCCGACTGACGTACGTCTTAGTACAACGTCGGATCTAAGGTGCATATTTACGCTGGCCGCTAGGTGGCGCTTCCGTTGATTTCCATGTACAGTATGCAAATTAGCTAGATACGCCGATTCTCAGAACGTACGTCCGCCCGGCGCATTTTTTTACGTCGTTTACGTACGGCTTTTTTCAGCGTAACGTTACCCCTGCCTCATGAGGCGTACGCAATGTTAAATATGGACGTCGGGACAGCGTCAAATTTTTCGTTGTTTACGTCGTTTGCGTAAAACGTTCGCGAATAGGGCTTTGCGTAAATTACGTTCACGTCGAAAGCATTGACTCTTTGCGACATGATTTCGAGCATGCGCACTGGGATACCCCCATGGACGGCGCATGCGCCGTTAAAAAAAAAAAACGTAATTTACGTGGGGTCAAGAAGAATTACCATAAAACACACCCACGTCTTATCCATTTAAATTGTGCGCCCTTACGCCAACACATTTACACTACGCCGACGTAACTTACGGCGCAAATTGTTTGAGGATACGGAAACTACGCTCTAAGTTACGGCGGCGTAGTGTATCTTAGATACGCTACGCCTGCCTAAAGATAGGCAGATCTTTGTGGATCTGGGCCTAACTGTTCTATCAGATAAAATAAAAAAATGGGCAGTTAGGCCTAACCTATATACTTTTTTTTTTTTTTTAACCATATGTTTTTTATTATTGAAAAGTATAGAGCAGTGAGTGACATACAGTACAAAAGGTGGTATGCAATCTTATGTTATATATGTTGTACATCACAATGCATTGTTCAGAAACAAAAACAAAATAAACAGTAGATATATTAAGTAGAGAAGGTTATCTACTACAGTGTTGTAATTGTAACATTGGTTTGTTTACATATTTACTTAGAGTGTCCTCTTATTAGTAGCCATAAACCCCAACATGGGTGGAGCCAGTCACCCCCTATGGGTACAAACTGTGAGCAGGCTCCTGTTTCTTCCTAGGAGAGGCCACCACACCTAGAGTAGTACTGAAGACCCTAGGAACGCTATAAATTGCAAAACATCACATACCTTGAAATGTAATACTATATAGGCGATAACCAAAAAATTAAAACATTGAAAAGAGTATCCTCGTGGTGGATTACAGTAAGTATAAGAACACAATGCAAGAGAAATCAGACCAAGAGATGGGAATTTCCGTAATTTTTCTGCCTTTCAACCAACATTGGCCTAGCTAAGAACTGATAGTATGAGTTCCTGTCACAGAATGGTAAATCATTATTTCAGGATTTCAGAATAGATCATATGTCATATGTGAGGGGGAGCAAATATAGAGTGTTTCCAGACCTCCCAGTGTTTATGGAAGGTCTGCGCCCTTCTATCTTTATATGCAATCATTTTTTCCATAGTGTAGTGAGTGTTTACTCTGGATATAACTGCTTCGTAGTTTGGCGGCAATGGTGAACGCCATTCCTTGGCTAGTGTCATTCGTGCTGCAGTTAATATATGGATTAT
Organism: Rana temporaria; assembly: GCF_905171775.1. NCBI lineage: Eukaryota > Metazoa > Chordata > Amphibia > Anura > Ranidae > Rana > Rana temporaria. The sequence continues at coordinate 153,145,381 of NC_053490.1, forward strand.
GACTTTTCTAGTTAGAGGGGGGTAGTTTTCAATTCCTAATCCTAAAAGGGCGAGGGCCGGGGTAATGGCGAGATTGATAGATGATATCTGATGTATAATGTTCGCTACTTCTCTCCAAAAGGGTTCGATTACTGCACAGCTCCACAGCATATGTAAAAGGTTGCCAGTGGAATTACAATTCCGCCAGCAAGTGGGTGGGATGTCTGGATACATTTTATGGATCCTCACCGGGGTGAAATACCACCTATGATAAACTTTTTGTGCGTTCTCCCAATGGTCCACACATGCTGAGGATCTCGCGCCATATTTAATCGCTAAAAGCCATTGATGGAGGGCGTGGCCTGGACATGGCTGAGTGAGGCAGCTTTACTTCTGAGCTCCCGGCCTGATCCCCCAGTTTTCAGCCAAAAAACGCCTTTAGACCGGCATGAACCCCACTAAACGCTACGGGACCAGAGCAGCATCAAAGGGAACCCCCTCTGGGAAAAATACAGGCGAAATACACAAATATTTCAAGGCTCTACAAGAGGCCTCCCCTGACCCGGGCCTACCTGAGGCACGAGGCCCTCCACGAGGTGCGGCGGAAGACCAGCTCACGCAACAACCAGGCCCCAGTGACTCGGAGGATTGGCTTACCTTCACCCAGGAACCCCTGGAAGACCCCCCCCAGGAAGAGATGTCGACCGTGCAGACACCGGAGCTGGCCGGCCTGGATCCTGCCATCAAAGCCATGCTTCAGGCCTTACCAACCAGACGGGACATCGAGACCCTGATATTAAAGTTGGAGGAGACACACAGGAGGGACATCCAAGAGGTGAGGGGGGATGTCTCCACGCTCACCGATCGTGTGGCTTCGGGTGAGGAGTCGGTATCTTCCCTGGCGGACCGTGTGGCAGCACTGGAGCAGTCCCGAGACCAACATAGAGAGGCGGCCGTTACCTTACAGCTCCACCTGGAAGACGTGGAGGATAGAAGCCGCCGCAGTAACCTACGGATCCGCGGGGTCCCCGAATCCACGGAGGCAGAAGATGTGAGCGCTAGGGTAACCGGGATCTTCCGTGAGGTTTTGGAGGACCAGGGAGCAACGATCTTACTGGACAGAGCGCATAGAGCGCTCGGACCCAAGCCAGCAGACCAAGACAGGCCGCGGGACATAGTCTGCCGCCTCCACCGATACAACCAAAAAGAGGCCATCCTCCGCAAAGCCTGGGACCGTGGGGACATAGAGGTGGACGGAGCACAGGTCCGCATTATGCCCGACCTCTCCAGAGCGACCCTCCGTCGTAGAGCGCTGCTGCGCCCACTCCTAGAGCTCGCCAGGCAAACAGGGCATACGTACAACTGGGGATACCCACTGGCGGTTACCTTTCGGAGGGAGGCCGGCGCCTTCACCCTCCGGAACGCCGCGGATCTCCCAGCCCTCTTTCGCTTCATGGGCACTGAACCCATCCAAATCCCGGACTGGCTCCAGTTCTTCCCGCGCCCGGCCGGACGGTCGGGCGCACCGGCTTATGGTGGTCCCCTTGGTCCGCGTCCGCAGAGGGGTAGGCGACGTCGCAACTCAGCCCGAGAAGGAGCGGCACGTGAGTAGGCCGTAGGCCGCACATCCGGATCTCCCACCCCTGCCGATGCATCACCCTGACCACGCAACACCCCCCCCTTGAGACTTCCACGACACCTGTCCTGTTGTCTGTTCCCCTGAGACATCCCGGGGATGAGCGGAGGACATGTTGGGTCCCCTGTGGGGGATCTCCCCCCCCCCCTCCGTCCCGCGCTTGCCTTGACTATGGCCGCCCCGCTTGCGGGTCCTTGCCTCACGAGAGAGCCGCGGCGCATCCCTCCCTCCCCCCCTCCCGGAGTCCTGGGGGGCTCCCCACCGTTCCTGGGTACACTCGGCCGAGTGGACCCCATTCTGACGAGGATATGGCCCTCGCTACTGGACAACACCCTCTCCCCCTGCACGCTGAACAGGCCCCCTGATGCTACGATCAGAATACAGTGGAGACCCCGCAGACGCAGTAACTATCGCTGCTGGGATCCCCCAGCACGTGAGGAGATGAGCCGAACCTGACTGCTCTAGGATCGAGGTCACCGGGTCTGACAATTCTTTACTATACCGGGGGGACTGGGGATTAACTGCTATGGGGGGGGGTGCGGGATTCGGGGGGCTGTGGGGGGGGACTATTGGGGGGGCCCCCGGACGGGGGCCCTGCCTGGGGTGGGGGGGACCTCTGAACGGGACACATACCCTTGGGGGGAAATGACCGCTGGTGCTACTGGAGGGGCTGGGCCTTGGGAGCCGAGAGATCCCAGGCCTACCCCCCACTATTTGGGGGATGCTCGGAGGGGGTGTTTACCAAGTTTATCAAGTGTAGGGAGTGGGGGAACGGAGATGATAGTCCAGTTGACCCCCAATCACTGAAGATGACACCCAGGGCCCTGGGCTGTCCACACTCCGGTGCCACCCATTTGCACTTTAGACACCTAATAGCCTGTTCTAGGTAGTTGTATTGTTCCTCTTTTCGTTTGGTTTTAGTATTTTTGTTTCCCTGCTGTCGGTTCTGTTATCGCTGCTAATTTTAATGTATATTGTCGGTTCATGTTATGTGATTTCATCCTGTACAGGTTCTGGCTGGGGGGGGGAGGGCCGGGGGCTCGTTCCCGGTCCCTGTCTAGCCCATCTCCCCAACTAGGGCTGCGCTCATCTCCTGGGATTCCCCAGAGAGCGCTTATAGCTGATTTCGGCTATCTTAGTTAAGCTACTGGGAGGCCCCACCTGGAGCCTACCCCTTGAGCTCTTTTCTTTTACCTCTATCTTTCCCTTCCCTTTTCTTTTTCTGCTTCCTCTCTCCCTTCTTCTCTCCCAACACCCGCCCCCCCCCCCCCGTCCCACCGCCCTATACCACTAGAGGGGGTTGCCTGCCCTCCCCGTCTAACCACACCCGCGTATCTTTGTCTCCCACCCACCCCACCGCACGAGCATGGAGGTACTGACAGTAACATCGTTTAATGTCAAGGGCCTGAACACACCCGAAAAAAGACGCATGCTACTACAAGACATGCGGCGCCTGAGAGCAGACGTTGTGCTGCTCCAGGAGACACACTTTAAAAAATCACACCTACCGCTTCTGAAAAACAGATTCTATCCCACGACGCACCATTCTCAATATGCGGAAGCTAAAAGTAGGGGAGTCTCCATACTTTTGTCCGCAAGGGTTCCCTGGACACCCCTAGATGCCCTCTCTGACAGAGAGGGACGCTTCCTTTTCCTGAAAGGCAAAATAGGAGATAGGACGGTGACATTCGCCAATCTCTACGCACCCAATGTTCAACAAGATGTTTTCCTGCGGAAGACCCTGATATTGCTCAGACGTTTTGCGGAGGGACAGTTGATACTGGGGGGTGACCTGAACATATCCCTAATCCCAACTGAAGACACATCCACCGGGAAGACGTCCCTGACCCGAGATATGCGGAGGCGTATCGATACCGCCTTACACTCGATGCAATTGATTGACGCCTGGCGTCTCTTGCACCCTGGAGACAGGGATTACACCTTTTACTCTAAGCCCCACCACACATACTCGAGGATCGATTACTTCCTCCTGCCTCATGGGCAACTGGACGCAATACAAGACATCGATATTGGGTCGATCACGTGGTCCGACCACGCCCCCATTACCTTGAAGTATTCCCTCGATAAACTAAACGGAGGCCAGAGGCCAATGTGGCGACTTAACGAAGGTCTTCTACAAAACAAAGAGGTCATGACGGACGTCATTACAGAATTGGGACATTACTTCTCCACTAATAGTACCCCTGACAGTGACGTGGGAGTAGTATGGGAAGCCCATAAGGCGGTGATACGGGGAGTACTTATTAAACACGGCGCGCGGCTAAAAAAGGAGCGCTCGGCACAATTGGACTCTCTCCTCACCAGGTTGCGAACGCTAGAATCCACACATAAAATAACTCCGAGCAGGCAGATTGGCGCGGAACTGAACGTACTTCGCTCGCAGGTCACGGACCTCCTACATTTCAGAGCCAAAGCGGCACTGCAGACCTGTAGACGTTACACGTATGAATCGGGCAATAAATGCGGTAAATTGTTGGCCAACACGCTGAGAACCCGTCGACTGGCCTCTTATATCCCGCATGTACTATCCCCTTCAGGGCAGAAGCAGTCAACTCCACAGCGGATCACACGTGAATTCAGGCAGTTCTACAGCTCTCTGTACAACCTGACTAAATCCCCTACTCTGACGGACACAATACAGGACTACATTTCAGCGTCACTAATGCCATCTCTACCCACTGAAGCTCGAGACAGTCTAGAAGACCCCATTACACTACCAGAAATTCAACTTGCACTGAAAAACGCCAAACCGGGTAGGGCCCCTGGCCCTGACGGCCTCACCATAGCATACTACAAGACCCTGCTACCGGCAGTGGGGAATCATATGGTGAAGCTCTTCAACGGGTTGGGAGCAGGGAAATCCTTCCACGCCACCACACTGCAGGCCCAAATATCTGTAATTTTAAAAGAGGGAAAGGACCCAGCGAGTTGTGGTAGCTACCGTCCCATATCCCTCCTCAACACAGACCTCAAATTATTCACAAAAATCCTAGCACCTAGGCTCCAGGTACACCTCCCGAGCCTGATTCACCTGGATCAGGTGGGTTTTGTGCCCACGAGAGAGGCCCGGGACAACACCATTAAGGTCCTCAACCTTCTACACATAGTGTCCTCCAGTAAAACACCTAGTCTGTTTGTCGGAACAGATGCCGAAAAGGCGTTTGACCGGGTAGACTGGCAGTTTATGATGTCTACCCTGGAACACATAGGGTTGGGAGACAAAATGAGAAACTGGGTTTTAGCGGTATACAATGGACCGACGGCACAGGTGAGGGCCAATGGGGTACTGTCAGATTTGTTTCCAATAACTAACGGGACAAGACAGGGGTGCCCTCTATCACCCCTCTTGTTCGCCTTGTCGTTAGAACCCTTCCTGTGTCACGTCCGACTAAATCCTGACATAAAAGGCATATTCACCACAAAAGCACAATACAAAGTTTCCGCATATGCAGACGACCTGCTATTCACCCTCACGGACCCTGACGTCTCCCTCCCGGCCCTGTTCAGGGAATTTGACACCTATGGCAGGCTCTCCAATTTAAAAATCAATCTGACGAAGTCAGAAGCCATGGGCATAGGAATCCCACAGCAACACCTCGCCCAGCTTAAAACTGGGTTTAATCTGAAGTGGACAGAAGTCGCGCTAAAATATTTAGGGACATACATCCCCCCCTCACTCATGCACCTATACCGACTGAACTTTCCCCCCCTTCTGACTGAGGTCCGGAAATTATTGACTCAATGGACCAGTGGACTGCATTCCTGGGTGGGCAGGTGTAACATCTTAAAGATGACTATCTTACCCAAATTTTTGTACCTCCTACAGGCTCTCCCGATCCACATCCCAGGGGAATACTTTAAGCAGGTACACTCCACGTTTGTACGCTTCCTCTGGGCGGGGAAAAGGGCGAGAGTTGGCAGAGCGATCCTCTCCCTTCCTAAATTACATGGGGGTCTGGCCCTACCGGACGTCCGGACATACTACCATTCTACACACTTGGTGAGACTGATAGACTGGTGCCGACATGGACATAATAAGTTATGGACACAGGTGGAGCAGAGTCAGGTCGAAATCCCTCTACGTCGTGCCCCTTGGTGCTCGGCGTCGCTTCCCTCCGCGATTAGGCGCCACCCCTTAGTGGGGAATACGATTAACATATGCGCGGACCTTTTTGCACGACTCTCCCTTGCCTCCAGGGACTCCCCTCTCAGGCCGATCATTGGACATCCGCTCTTTAGACCGGGCTTACGGGACAGGCGGTTCCTCGACCTTGAGGGAGACGGTCTTTTTCAGGCATCCCATTTCAGCTCGGGGGGAAGGTGGAGATCGGCAGCAGAATTGACGGATCCCGACGGCGCCTACCGCCTTGACTTTCTGAGAGCAAACCAGCTGACCCACTTTCTGAGTAGTATCCCGGCCCCCCCAACCGGACAGACACCGCTGACTGAGTTGGAAGAGTTGTGTGGAGAGACCGGAGTACTCCCACACGCTCTCTCCCTGCTATATGCCATGCTGATCGCCCCCCCTGGTGATTATCAGATTCCGGCCCTGACAAAATGGGAAAGGGACCTGGGTACACGACTCTCACCCACCAAAAAACAGACCATACTCCGTTTCACGCACAAGTCATCTTTATGCGCAAAAACCCAGGAGACAAACTACAAGATTCTTACCCGCTGGTACAGAACACCAGACCTCCTAAATAGGCTGTTCCCCAACACTTCCGACATCTGCTGGAGATGCCAGCAAGACAGAGGCACCCTGCTTCATGTGTTCTGGTCCTGTCCACGAATCAGGGGCTTTTGGGGAGAGGTGCGCCGGATCACACAAAAATTTACAGGGTACAAGGTACCAGATGACCCGGCTTACTTCCTCCTACAAGCAACCAACATACCACCAGGAGTCTACAAGAAATCGGTGGTGCGCCACCTTTTAGATGCAGCCAGGGCCTGCGTGCCTCTCCGCTGGAAGTCCCCTCACCCTCCGACTGTTGCTCTCTGGTTGAATAGGGTGGATGAGATCAGTCGAATGGAAGACTTGATCCTCTCCGGCCAGCAACGTCAGGAGACATACTCTGAGACGTGGCAGTTATACAACGTATTTAAATACTCGGACGAGGGGCAGAGTCTCAGAGAGACTGAATGCCCGACGCCAACCCAGCCACAGGTATAATACCCGATTCCATTGGCCTGGGGAATACCCGGGAACGGAACAACCACACGTTACGCCCGTAAGGGCGCTTTACACTGACCCTGCTCGTGCAAAAAATCCTTCCCCACTATGCTCTTTAACCTTTACTCTACTTTATCTTCTGAAAATGGAAAATGGACCCGGGGAGCAGTCCGAACGGACCCCAATGCCGGGAAATGTGGAGATAACTCCACAACCCTGACGGGCACGTCCTATCGGGACACATCGGTACTTTACTATTCCACTGACCTACTGTGTACGTAATTATAGGCCCAAGTATATATCTGTAGTTGTATCCAAGTTCTGATGCCTGTACTGTTAATCTTGTATGTTGAAGGTCCGTGTGGACTGGCTTTTCGATGATAAATAAAAAATTAAAAAAAAAAAAAAAAAAAGCCATTGATGGAGGGGGTATTCTATTTTTAATTCCTGTTCCCATTTGATCATGCTTGGGGATTTGTTTTGTAGATATGATGGGTTGAAACATTTGTAAAATAAGGATATCCCTTTCTGTGTTGTCGATTGCCTATTGAGAAGAAAGTCCCACAAGATGTTGGGGATCTCTAGCAATTTGGGGGGGCTAGATTTGTTGTAGTGTGCTATTTGTAGGAGTTGGTAGTTATCCCTCGTGTTTGAGTGTATTCCTTGCGGAGTGAGGAAGTGCTCTCCTTCTTTCCTCCAGGCCAGTGTAGAAAAGTTTGGTATTAGGTATTCGTATACTGCTAGAGGGGGATTTACTCTATGTATAGGTATGTCTCTAAATTTTTGTTTAGTCAATAAGGCCCATGCTGAGAGTGTGGCTTGTATGGTGGGATATAGGGGCGCTATAGGCTTGTGGTGTAAGCTAGCCGCAATTGTTAGTGCTGGAAGGTTATGTCCTGGGACAATTGTGTGTTCTATTATTGACCATTTAGTGTCTGATTGAGATGAGAACCAATACCTGGCTTGGTCCAAAATAGCTGCCTGGTAGTAAGTGTGTGCGTTTGGTAGACCTACTCCGCCTAGGGTTTTGGGTTTATATAAGTGGTTTAGTGCTATCCTAGCTTTTTTCCCCGCCCATATGAATTTTCTTAATTTAGTAGCTAGCTGGGTAAAAAAGATTTGGGGAATAGGGATTGGCAGCGTACGAAAAAAATATAGTAGTTTGGGCAGCAATTGCATCTGGTATGCGGCTATCCTCCCCATCCAAGTCAATTGCAGTTTGCCAATATGGTCCATTTCTTCACTTATTTGTTTTAACAACGGAGGGTAATTGGCCGAGTACAGATTAGTGGAGGAGGAGGTCAGCCGCACCCCCAGATATACAATCGATGGGGGGTTCCAATTGCAGGGAAATACTGTTTGTACTTTCTTTTGTGCCTCTAAATTTAAACCAAGGGATAGTGCGAAGCACTTTTTCGTATTTACTTTATAGAAAGAAACCTGGCCAAATTGGTGTAGCATATCTTTGATTTCGCCTATGGAAAGTTCTGGGTTAGTGATTGCTAAAATGACGTCGTCGGCAAATAACCCTATTTTGTGGGTTTCCTGGCCTATTTTAATACCCTGTATTTTACTATTACATCTGATGCTTTGGGCCAGTGGTTCAATAATCAGTGAGAATATTATTGGGGACAGTGGGCATCCTTGTCGAGTGCCATTAGACAAGCGGAATGTGTCAGAAAGAATACCTGAGTTAAAAACTTGCGCTGTGGGGTTGGAGTACAGGGACATAATGGCTGTAAATATCATACCAGATATACCAAATTTTTGCAGGGTTTTCGATAGGTATCCCCAGTGCACCCTATCAAATGCCTTTTCGGCGTCTAGTGCTAGGAAAACACTAGGGATTTTATTTATTTCCGTGTATCGTAACAGATCTATCATCCTTCTGGTCCCATCTGGTGACTGTCTGCCCTTTACAAAGCCCACCTGATCTAAATCTATAAGGGAGGGGGTGATTTCCATTAATCTATTGGCTATTAATTTTGCGTATATCTTTAGGTCCGAATTGAGCAGTGATATTGGCCTGAAGTTTTGGGGGTGGGTGCTGTCTTTTCCAGGCTTGGGTATTGTAACTATAATTGCCTGGAGCATTTCCTTCGGAAATGAGCCTATTTCTGCTGCTGTGCTGAATACATCCACTAATTTTGGTGCTAGGAGGGAGGGAAAGGACTTATAGTATTCTGCTGAGAATCCATCTGCTCCTGGTGATTTATTCAAGGGGAGGGATTGTATGACCTTCTCAATTTCCGCTATAGTGAAGGGAGTATTTAGAGCTTGCAATGAGGCATGGTCTACTGCTGGTAGCTGTATATCTTTCAAGAATTGATCTATTTCTATTTCTGTGGGCTGATGGGTGTCAGGGTCCTTACTTAGGTTGTACAAGGATTCATAGTAATCTTTAAATGCATTGGCTATATCTTTGGGATTGTGGAGCGTGGAGCTTGTGCTGTGGTGACAGATATGAGTAAGATTGGTTTTAGCTTGTCTTTTTTTAAGTTGAGATGCTAGGAGCTTGCTGGCTTTATTGTTTTGTGAATAGTAGGAGAGTTTTAATCTTTTAAAATACAGGTCATAGTCCGCCTTTAGTTCCTGTTTTAGGTCATCACGACATTTAGTGAGGCTTTTTAGAATATCGGGAGATGATGTAGTAGGGGTTTTATGAAGGGTCTCTAGTTTTGCAATGGAATCTTGAAGCTGGGATATTCTTTGGCATTTTTTCTTTTTTTCCCTAGAGGCTATTTGTATGAGTACACCCCTTGCAAAAGCTTTGTGCGCACACCATAACATTGTGGGGGAGCACTCTCCGTTATCATTAATCCTAAAGAAGTCACAAAGTTTCTCTTCTATTTCTTCCCTTATTTGGGGACGAGAGAGAAGAAAGGTATTGTTTCGCCACAATGGTCTATGGGAGGTTTTCCTGTCATCCATAAGGTCAATGGTCACCGGTGCATGATCTGACCATGTGATATTATGGATTTCCGCCTTGCCAACATTTTGCAGAGTGATCAGATCTGTGAGAAAAAAATCTATATGAGAGTAACTATTGTGCACCATAGAGTAATAAGAAAAGTCCCTTTCGGTGGTTCTAAGGCATCACCATGGGTCAAAGAGTCGTTCCTCATGGCACCATGTCCCAAGTGAGGGTCTCTTCCTGAGAGTCACCAAAGAGGAGTCAAGGTCATTATTCATTACCATGTTAAAATCCCCACAGATTATTAAGCTACCTTTCTGCATAGACTTAGCAAGTGAAACAACTTTACGGATAAATTTCAAAGGTTTAACATTCGGAGCATACATATTTACCAACGTGTAAACATTCCGGTCAATTTCTACTATCAGTATAATAAAACGGCCAACCTATATACTTTTAAAATAGGCTCCAAACGTTAAATCAGAAAAAGTTAACAATAAATTGTATGCCTGAGCAAAGATACAAACTGTCAGTTAACTAGTGAAGGCTCTATTACTTTCAGTAGTTATATTCCAATTTTTCCTTTGCTTTCTTTATACCTGAATATTCCACCAGTAACAAGGCACTTGGGGTAATTATTGTGTATAGGAGACAACGTAATTATGTAGTTAGTGCTAGCATTCTTACCCATTCCTCTTAAACATTAGCTCCAAAATACAGAATGACATTGTCACACATCCATTAACTTGAGTGACAGAAGAAGCATCACTGGCATAGCAGAAAGGGGTGCTGGAAATAGTAGTTCAGTTATTAAGTGGTGACATGCAGGGCCACCAATAAGAAGGTACCACCAGGCCTCCTGTAAGGGCCCTGGCCCCAAAACTTTAACAGGGGTGCCCAACTGGCAGCTGTTGGTTTTACAAAGTATCTAAAGTGCTGGCACGTTCGTTCAGTTAGGGGACACTTAAGAATGAAAAATATATTTTTTAAAAGCGAAGTGTGGTGAGGAGGGGGCACGAGTGAGCAGCAATCCATGATGGCCGCTTGGTGATCCCACTCCTCGCCCACCGGACACATCGGAGCTATTAGGGCTTCCAACCAAGGTCTCCCTGACATCCCTGAACACTCTCTGCCTTCCCCACACCAGCGGCACTGATGGAGAGACGTACGGGTGGCAGACCCGAAGCCCTGGCCTCCAATTTGGAACTCCTACCGCCCCTGTTTGCGGGTCACACAGACCTCCCGTCGGATGTGGAGAGTGTAGCTAAGGCTTCTCCAGCACCCCCTCCTCCAGCCCTGCGAGATGCCGAGCTCCTGTGTCGCTTCAAGGCCATGCTACAAAACTCCTGGAACTGGCATTAAAACACAATTTTTTCCAGATCCTTGGGAACAATTATCAGCAACTATGTAGCACCTCAATGGGGGCTCCCTGAGCACCAGCATATGCCTGTCTCCATTTGGGCTGGTGGGAGGAAGAGGTTGTGTACAGATCGTTGGTGTACCTGGGCCACGCATGCACTTGGCTCAGGTACGTTGATGATATCCTGTTGGTATGGGCCGGTTCTCACCCTGAACTGATTCAGTTCATGGATGAGTTGAACCACAATTTCAGAAACATATGCCTCCCGTTTACTGTGGATCCATTTGAGATCTCATTTTTGGACCTCACTATATGACCAGAGGAGGGTAGGCTGTTGACCAAGACCTTTAGAAAAACTACAGCAGCCAATACTCTATTATTGGCTGATAGTCATCACCCTAAACCCCTTATTAGGTGTATTCCGGTGGGCAAGTTCCTCAGAATTAGGAGGGACTGCTCCACTGAAGATGACTATAGATGAGAATCAGACTTACTGTACAACTTACTGTACAAACGATTCAGAGAGAGAGAGGTTATTCCCACCGTATTTTGAAGTGAGCACGTAAAATCACTGCTAGTAAAACTAGGATAGACCTTCTCTCTAGAGTTGAGCGGACACCTGGATGTTCGGCCAAACTTCGGAAAAAGGCCGGGTTCGGGACCCGAACTTGACCCGAACCCGAACCCCATTGAAGTCAATGGGGACCCGGACTTTTGACTACAAAAATGTCTCTAAAAAACGAATGGAAAGGGCTAGAGGGCTGCAAATGACAGCAACATGTTGGTAAGAGCATGGCAAGTACTCTGCAAACAAATGTGGATAGGGAAATAACTTAAAAATACATCAAAATAAAGGAAAAAAGGTCATTTAAAACCGGCTTTGCGCCGCCCCCTCTGACGCAAGGAGAATGTCTGGGCTTTCCCAGTGACGTAGCAGAGTGTGCGTCAGAGGGGGACGGGGTCACGTGATGGGTGGCCCGCCTCCCCTATATAAGAAATGTCAAAACTGTTTCCAGCGGAGAGAGAAGGTCGGCGATGCTGCTCTGGATGGATGGATTTCTCATCGCTGGACCGGAAAGATCACCCGTAGCTTGATACAGACAACGTTGGACCGGGTAGCCGGATCGAGAGTGGATTTTTTTATTTATTTTTTATTAATAAAGGACTTTTTTCTACGGTGTCTGTGTGTTTTTTTTACAATAATTTACACTTCCTTCGTGAAATGGTAGGGGTACAATGTACCCCATTACCAATTTACATAGGGGGGGCAGGGTCTGGGGGTCCCCTTTGTTAAAGGGGTCTTCCAGATTCTGATAAGCCCCCCGCCCGCAGACCCCCACAACCACCGGGCAAGGGTTGTGGGGATGAGGCCCTTGTCCCCATCAACATGGGGACATCCTCCCCTTGTTGAGGGCATGTGGCCTGGAACAGTTCAGGAGAGGGGGGCCGCACTCTGTCCCCCCATCTTTTCTGCGGCTGGCCAGGTTAACATGCTCGGATAAGGGTCTGGTGTGGATTTTGGGGGGAACTCCACGCCATTTTTTTTTTAATTTGGGGTGGAGTTTCCCTTAAAATCCACATCAGACCTGAAGGGTCTGGAATGGATATTTGGGGGGAATCCCACGTCATTTTTTTTTTAAATTGATGGCGGGGTTCCCCTTAATATCCATACCAGACCTGAAGGGCCTGGTAATTGAATTTGGGGGGACGCCCACGCTATTTTTTTTTTTTTTATGAATGAATCCTCTCTGAATTGCCGAAGCCGACAATTCATTATAGCTGCAAAGCTGGTTTTAAATGACTTTTTTTTCCTTTCAGAAATGACACTTTGTGCAGTGCCATTACATAGCCGAACTCCGAACTCGAACCCGAACTTTCAGCAAATTATTCGGGTTCGGGTCCAAAAAAAAACAAAATTTGTGTTCGCTCAACTCTACTTTTCTCCACTCGAGAATCACACACTAATACCCATGAAGGACCATTCAGACTAATTATGCAATACGGAGCCCAATGGAAGGAGATAGAGGCCATCTTACGTAATCAATGGCATATCCTCAGACATCTGGTTGGTCTGATGGACATTGTGGGATCGAGGCCACATTTGGTGGACAAACGTGCCAGTAATTTAAACAACATATTGGTTCATTCTGAACATGTCCACACTGTCAGTAGAAATTGGATCACAAATATGCCCCAAGTTAAGGGTATGCACCCCTGTGGCCATTGTGGAATGTGTTGGCATGTAGATCGCTCTGAGACCCCGTACACACAAGAGGATTATCCGCTTGAAACGGTCCTCCGGACCGTTCCAGCGGATAAATCATATTGTGGATTTTGATCTGATGGTTGTACTAACTATCAGATCGAAATCCGTGCGGAATCCATCCACGGTGACGTGTCGCGCCGTCGCCGCGATGATGACGCGGCGACGTGCGCGACGCAGGATGATAAAGACTTCCACGCATGCGTCGAATCATTATGACGCATGCGAGGGAGAGGAGCGGACGGATTGATCCGGTGAGTCTGTACAGACCACCGGATCAATCCGCTGGACAGGATTCCAGCGGATAGATTTCTTAGCATGCTAAGAAATTTTTATCCGCTGGAAATCCATCGGCCGGAAATATATCCGCGGAAAAATATCCGCTGGGCCATACACACCACCGGATCTATCTGCTGGAACTGATCTGCGGATAAATCCCAGCGGATAGATCCGGTGGTGTGTACGAGGCCTGAGGTGTTCACTGATTCTGAAAGGAAAAAATAATTCAAGATTCAACAATTTATTAATTGTGTGACTTCTCGAGAATTGCATATTCTTGAATGTCCATGCAAAAAGCTGTATGTTGGCAAGACTAAACATCAGTTCCGAATAAGGATCAGTGAACATCTCAAAAGCATTAAACTAACCGAGGAGACCCCCGTGGCACAGCACTTTTTGGAATGCCATGGTGGTAAATCCTCAGGTCTGAGGTTTCAAGGCTTCTTTGCTTTGAACCTCTCAGCACGCAGAGTGACTTTGATCGTGTCCTGCTAAAAAATAAAAAATCCTGGATATTCAGATTAAATACTTTACAGCCGAAAGGGTTGAATAAAGAGCTAAGCATGGACTAGCGGTCTGTAGGCTGTCTATCTAAAGTGCCCATCCTGTAATTTGACAATTAGGAGACATATAGTACATCACAACTTTGTCCCCTTTTTCCAAGCCTCATGTAAACCTATAGCGCACACTTATGAACATGGTATGTATGCAAATCCTAGGAACTTAGGATCTGATTTAAAGATTTTTTTCTGCGGCTTTTTTTAGACGGGAGTTCTTTAAATTACACGCCACACAAATGATGTCTCTTGTTCATTGTTTTAAACCACTGCAATTTCCATTGTCACCACAAGATGTCCCCCTAACTTTACTATGACACAGCACAATCTGATTGGATATTGATTCCTTTAAAAAGCAGACTAAAATCTTTGTCATTTGTTCTGCATAAGTGCATGGTTAGTGCACGAAATGCATCAATGCAGGGGTCGCTAGACTAGCCCCATGCTGCACTATGCAATCCGGCCAACGTGTGTAACATCTCTGCACGTTTCCCACCTGTGGATCCATCTGGATTAGTCTGCTGTGTCAGGACTTTTGAGACCTAGGAGCCACCATACCTAAAGAACTTTTTCAAACAGCTGAGTAAACAAATCCCTATACTCAGCAGAGATACTACACCCCCTTGAACTGTTTCCATAGACTTTTACAGAAATTGTGTTTTAAATATTAACATTGGTTGTGCTTCAGAAATGATCAGCAGTCATCAATTAATATATCATCAGGAGAACTACTCATGGACTAGCTACGATGAAAACAGTCTTTAATAGACATTCAGAGCAATATCTCTTTTGAGATACAGTCCAATTACCAGTATCTAATTTCCATGCTAATTTTAGTTTACCTGATACATAGCAGCACCATCTAGTGTGCTTAGCTGGACGTACATGTGGATGTGTAAGTGTGGGGCCCTTAGGTCTGGCGCCTTTAGTGTGACAACGTTGTCTATTTTTACTGTTTTGTATGTATGTTTTTTATTGATGAATATGACAATGAATATTCCTCATATGCAACATTTAGCATTTAACGGAACTATAGCACACCTTTTGATACAACAATAAAGTTTATAATTAATTTCGGTAGACCGTGGCTGATTCTCCATAAGGGCTTTTCAGGGGCCCTCACTTGGCCCCATCTCCCTCACTTGGCCCCATCTCTATCTCTTTTTTTCTATAAAGTAAACTGTTGGCTGTCAACACCAAGCTGGCCAACCATGTCAGCAAAGAGATCCGGTAGCTGGGGAACCACACAAACAATCTCAAGGACAAAATGGATGCCGCAGTCCCGGTTATTGAAAATCATGAGCAAGATCTGACCGACATAAAAAAGGAAGGTGCTGACACGCTACTTCGCCTTGAGGACTTTGAAAATCGCTCCTGCCTGGCAATTTGCAATTTGCACCTCCTGAAACCGTTAAAGACCTCACTTCCACAGCAACAGCCTTGTTTCAGGAGTTGGTGCATGCCATCCCTATAGACCCCCTCGAATTTGACCGTATACACCAATCCCTGGTAGCTAAAAGGCCAGAGGGCCATTGTCATTAAGTTCACATACTTTTGCAATAAAATAAACTATTCTTCTGTCTGCCAGGTACAGATCTGACTTAAACTTCCAGAGGCACCGCTATCAGCTTTACTCGGATGTCTTCCAGATCACCCTCCAGTTGAAGCCTTTCGTTTGAATATCAGGGCTGAAATCACTCCATCGCTACCCCTGAGGAGGCACAATCTACTCTGTAATCCCTGCATCTCCTGCCAAAGGGTGGCACTGCCCCCAGTCCTGCACGCCTCTCCAGATCCCAACCACGCTCCAATCAACTCAGCAGCCTCTGGGAGAAGATGCCGGCCTGCAAGTGGTCCCTCCCTCTCACTCCTCCACGCTCAAGCCCTTCCTGCTCCTATTCAGGTTAAATGAGCTAGGGAGTTCCCTTTGACGCAATCTAATACCTGGTCTTCTTTTGAATGCCATTGCTCTAACCATGAGTTTTGGCCAACCAGCCACCTTGTTCCCTGTTCTCAGTTAACTGTTACAAAGTGGTACTATTTTTTTCCATCCCATCTACCCGAGGCTGACCCCCTCTCCACTAATCCCATCTGGATGGATGCTGTGCTACAACTCATGGGGGAACTGGGTCTGTGTCTCTTCAGGGTTTGTTGCCTTCCTTGCGCCCCCCACAGTGGGAGGTTTACCCCTTCAAGACCAGTGAGTACTTCTGGTTGTTATGTGATGGATGAACACCTAGCACCTCCAGACTGAGTGTCCTGTTGATATACCCCCTGGGCCTTTGTTCTGGAGTTTGACCTCCTGGTCCTGACAACCACGTTCTTGAGTTTTGGTTGTCTTGGAATACCTATCTCCACCTATGTGGCAATGCCTGCTGTGCCGCTCTAGTGTTTTGCCAGGGATGGGTTGGCCTCCACGCCTTCATTAAGTCTCTTCTCCCCTTCCCCCTCTCTTTCCCCTTCCCAGACTCTCCTGACCCCCTCTTACCCCCCCCCTTTTCCGACCCACCCCTTTTTTTTATATTAATGGTGATGTGGCGGCCACCCCTTCTCTAATGGTAAGTGACAATGATAATGTGCTCTTTATATACAGTAGGTTTACATAGGCAATCATCCAGGGACCTTGGGGTGTTGTGGACTCACGGTTATTGGTTTTCTGTATATATCTGTTAGCATTTGATAAGTCTTGTTGCCCCTCTGACCTTCCCAACGATGTGAATCTCCCTAACCCTTCCCTTCCCCATTCTTCTGTCTGTGTCTGTCACTCCATCCACCCTCCACTCCTTCTCTCTTTCTGCAAGGTATGTTGCCTTTTCCTTTCCTCATGTCTCTGTCTGCCTATTTTTACTTTCTATGTGTACTTCCCTTGGGCCTGGTAACTGCCCGTTTTTTTCCATCCCCAAGCCATCCCCAAGCGTTTTTCACACCCCCTGTTGGTTTCCATGAGTGCTCCATTGTTGATGATTTAGCAGCCATGTGTCCGGTGGCAGAGCCATCCCTCTAGATATCCTGACCAACTAGGATGCTATCCACCAATGTTGTGGCTTTTGTACAGTTTATATTTTTTTCTTTTTCTTCCTGTTATCTTCTTTCCCATCCTCCCTCTTCCCGTATGGACTCAGGATTAGATGGCAGTTTGATGGGCCACGCCTCATACCTTTTGTCCTAACTTTTTCAGCTGATCCAGAATACCTCCTTCTGCCATGGCCATGACCTAAACAAGACCAAGGATAAATCCAAGGACAAATCCAAGCTTAACCCACTGGCCAGCCCGCTGACAAACAAATCAACCTATCTAACAGTATGCTTTAAAATAGGGGTTTAGTCTGCACACATTTGCAAATACATGCGTAAGCCACAGAGCCTCGTCACGGCACCCTGATATCTGTGGTCCTATCTCTAGCTTATGAGAGACTCCACAATGGAAGCACATGCATTCTGATGGATAGGTGGAGGTCAGGTGGACTGAATAGAGCCCATCCCTTCTTAAAGGTACAGGAGCACAATGAGCACCCAGCAAATCACACAATGGCTGCAAACGTGTCAGTGTGCTGCCTGACCAATATAGCAGTAATACTACATCAAAAAAATGGTGTACACCACCCCCACCTATAACTGGCCATTGCAGCAAGTAGGCTAGGAAGGCAACATATGATATAAACATGACCAAGGATAAATCCAAGCTTTACTCACTGGCCAGCCCACTGACAACCAAATCAACCTATCTAACAGTATGCGTTAAAACAGGGGTTTAGTCTGCACACATTTGCACATACATGCGTAAGCCATAGAGTCTCGTCATGGCACACTGGTATCTGTGGTCCTATCTCTAGCTTATGAGAGACTCCACAATGGCAGCACATGCATTCTGATGGATAGGTGGAGGTCAGGTGGACTGAAGGGTGCCCACCCCTTCTTAAAGGTAGAGGAGCACACTGAGCACCCAGAAAATCACACAATGGCTGCAAAGGTGTCAGTGCGCTGCCTGACGAATATAGCAGTAATACTTCAACAAAAAATGGTGTCCACCACCTCCACCTATAACTGGCCATTGCAGCAAGTAGCATAGAAAGGCAATATATGATATAAACAAGACCAAGGATAAATCCAAGAAAAAATCCACGCTTTACTCACTGGCCAGCCACCCTTACGGCTGACTGCTGTGGATGGAACGCTGGTTGGTTCAGGAAGGCATCCACTGAAGCACCAACACAGATCCCACTGGGAGCTAGAGAATAATATTCCCCAGAGCACGGAGTCTAAGAGCCAGCAGGTGTTCACCAGATGCTCTGCTGGTGAGGATGGACTGCGCTGCAACTGGCTTCAGGTCACCTCCCCCAGCTCACATGCAATCCAGGACAACAAGGGATAGTAAGGAGATAGTCCAAAGGTCGGGGCAACTAGCAGACAAGGAAAGACAGAGAACATGCCAAAGATCAGGATCACAAGCAGGCAGAGATAGTCAAGAACAAGCCAAGATCGGTCTGGTAAAACTACCATTCATAATGGAGTAAGCACATTCATCACGCTGTAACAGACAAAAAAGCGCAAATCGTCTTTTACTAACAACGAATCAGCTAAAAGCAGCCCAAAGGCGAATAGAACTTCCCCTTCAGAGTGCCGTCGTACGTGTTGTACGTCACCACGATTTGTTCATCATTTTTCAAAAACAATGGTGTGTGGGCAACATAGTTTTTAATGATGAAGTTGGAAAAACATAGTTTTTTGGACATGCTGAAAAACAAAGTTTTTTGGACATGTTGAAAAACAACGTTTTTTTTCATGCCGCAAAACAACCGTGTGTACGCGGCATGACATGCGCAGCTGAGATTCCCTTGTTTTTAATTATTTAGACAACATTGTCTTCTTTTTTAATTGTGTAACCACTCTATCCATCTGCCACTTCCTCTCCTATTTGACTAATTATTGCTGTGTGTTTTTTCTTTAATTAAAGTTCATTGTACTATCCACAGTGTTCTGTTTTGGTCTTCTTTGAGAGAACTTTATTCTCTTAGGCCCAGATTCTCGTAGAATGGAGTAAATTTGGGTGGGCGTAACGTATCTCATTTACGTTACGCCGCCGCAAGTTTTTCACTCAAGTGCTTTATTCACAAAGCACTTGCGTGTAAAGTTGTGGCGGCGTAGCGTAAATCACCCGGCGTAAGCCCGCCTAATTCAAATTAGGCGGGTAGGGGGCGTGTAGAATTTAAATGAAGCGCGTTCCCGCGCCGAACGTACTGCGCATGCCCCATCCGTAAAATATCCCAGGGTGCATTGCTCCAAATGGACGTCATTGGTTTTGACGTGAACGTAAATGGCGTCCAGCCCCATTCACGGACGACTTACGCAAACAACGTAAATTTATAAATTTTGACGCGGGAATGACGGCCATACTTAACATTGGTTGCGCCTCATATTCGGGAATTCGCGTATCTAGCTAATTTGCATACTCGACGGGGAAAACAACGGAAACGCCACCTAGCGGGCAAAAAAAATGCAGTTAAGATCCGACAGCGTAAGAGCCTTATGCCTGTCGGATCTAATGGATATCTATGTGTAACTGATTCTAAGAATCAGTCGCATAGATACGATGGCCCAGATTAGGACTTACGACGGCGTACATGGCACTGCGCCATCGTAAGCCCTTTGAGAATCTGGGCCTTATTATTTTGTTATTGGCCCTTGGCCATCAGAACTGCATTTCACATAGCGTTCTTTGTGGATAAAGTTTGGATAGGTACACTGAATTATTTGTAGATTTACCCATACCACCTTTATGTAAGGTATTTCGGTTGATCCAGGCACCAACCCACATTTTTTGAGGCGGATGCCCGCTGGAAGGCACGCCCCTGCGCTTTACTTGAAAAAGCTTGTGATACTCTGGCCACACGTGTCTACTTCCCAGGCTGAGAAGGCCCTTCGGTGGGCCAGACATGAATTCTACACTTGTGCTAATAAGCCTGGACCCCTTGTTGGCCAGGAAAATTAATTCTGCTGGTAAACCGTATTGGTCTGTGTGGATTTGGACACATGCAGATGGCCTCACTTCTAATCCAGTGCAGATTGTTTTAGACTATGTGGAATTCCTCCCTTCCCTATATGCCAAACCATGCCCATTTCCAGCAGATACAGCAGAGTCATTTTTTTGCAACCTTAACCTCCCCACTTTATCTACTGCCGCTTGTGAGTCTCTTAATGCCAGCATCTCTGTAACGGAAGTGCTTCAGGCAATTAAATCCTTGAGTAACTTTTGGGCACAGATTGAGCCAGGAGATGGGATGGGGTGGCAAGTGAATCATAATCCATGTTTGCAGGATGTCTTGAGATATCATAATCCATGTTTGCAGGATGTCTTGAGATATCACAAGTTGTTGGCTTATTCAATGTGGGGACACATTCTTTTGAAAGGTGTTAATTGCATCTACTCCTAGACAGTTCATTGTCCCTTGTATAAAGATGTTAATCCAGGTCTGCTCCCAGACCTATAATTATGTATGCTAAATACTGTTTATGTGTGGAATGTACTTGTCGGAGACAGAACGTCTGTCTAGAGATGTGGATTGGAAGGAGATCATTGTGTGATGGTGTTTTGTTTGAGTTCTGTTAATGAAAGAATGTGATTGAAGCTTCCCCACGGTGTGATGTGTGGATGGGGACAGTTTGATTGTTCATGTGCCTTGAAAACTGTATAAAATCTCAGAGTGAACCATTAAAGTTGTCTACTTGACCCTTCAAAACGTAGCCCCATCTCGTTCTTGAAAGGGCATTCTATGGGACTATTATTCTGCTATTTTTACAGCTGCACCTGACTCTCTCTCTCTGGATCTCGTGGATGGGGATATACTGGCTGTACTTGCATATCGCAACTTGCCAGGGAAAAGGACGTCTCCAACGGGTGATACCCTCTCACTAGCTGGGTAGCCGTTACATTGGTGGCAGCAGTGGGATGGTCCTTTTATCCAGACAGCAAGTTCTGAATGGAGTCGCAGTACGCCAGGCTGAAAAAATCCACACTAAAAGATTTATTGGAGAGTCGTGGTAGGAGTGCCAGCAACAGACCACGGAGGGAGCTGATAGCTGACCTGCTGGAGCTGGACGAAATGGATGGATCCATGGAAGGAACGGAGCCCCTTGCACCGGTCAGCGAAGAAGATGTAATTACTGGTATTTTGCAGCGGAGATTATCCTTGTATCCAGAAACGTCCGTGGAACTAATCAACCAGCTGTTCCGGGAAGAAAGGGAGGAGATACAAACTAAGAGGGGACAAGAACTGGAACTGGTAAGAGCGAGACAACTCATTACACATGCAGTTCCTACTCCCCCACCTGCTGCTACAGGAAAGAAAATACCGTTCACTGCATTTAAAACTTTTGTAGAAAGTGAGGAGGAAATCGATGGATATTTGGTGGACTTTGAGAGGCAGTGCTCACTACACCAGGTACCACCAGACCAATGGGTTACTATTTTGTCTGGGAAATTGTCGGGCAGAGCCAATGAAGCCTTTCGGGCTCTTGCTCCAGAAGATATTCTACAATATCAGCAAGTTAAAAAGGCACTGCTAACCTGATATGCCGTAACTCCAGAAGCCTACCACCGTCGCTTCCGGGAGTCCAAGAAGAAGGCTGTGGACTCCCACATGGAATGGGCCAACCAGTTACAAAGGATGTCATCCCATTGGGTCCAAGGGTGCAAGGCCAACAATGGGGAGGATGTATTGCAGCTATTCTTAATGGAACATTTCTTCCAAGACCTGGCCGCATACATACAAGACTGGGTACGAGATCGCCGTCCCGCTAACTTAAACGAGGTGGCTTGGCTAGCAGATGAGTACGCAGAAACAAGGAAAGTAAGCCAGGGTACTACACGGCTGGATCATAAGGTAGAACCGCGTACTCCAACCACCACCCCACGCCCAGAGTTTCGGGCTCCAGTCCCACCAGGACCACCACGCCCTCAGGGGCCTAACAACTACCCCCGGGATTCGTCGAGGGTGACGTGCCACAACTGCAGCAACACGGGACATATTGCTCGTTATTGCCCATTGAGAGCTACCAATAACAACTGGAGACGCACAACACCCAACACAGAGGTCACTCCATCACGTCCCTCTGCGGCCCACTGCCTAGAGACCGAGGGGGGCCCTGAGGAATGTCTGGGAATTTTGTATGAGGCAGACCCAATACAAGCTGCCTCTCCAGATAACCGTCAGCATCACCGCCAGGAGGTACGGGTGAATGGACAAGTAGCACAAGGCCTAAGAGATACCGGGGCTACTATCACTTTGATTCAAAAACATCTGGTAAAGCCAGAGAACGTGTCTACTCGCACAGTTGCCGTCTGGGTCGCAGGGGGTGCTGTATTTCGCTTACCCACCGCCCGGGTTCACCTGGATTGGGGGGTTGGTTCGGGACATGTGAATGTGGGGGTGATGAAGGATTTGCCAGCAGATGTACTACTGGGGAATGATTTGGCCCCCCTTGTTTCTGCGTACGCCCCGATGTGCCCCGCTGAAGCCCTCACAGTGACTACCTGTGCCCCAACCCGCGTTGCTGGAACCAACTCGCTTGCTGCTGAGACCCGGGTAAGACTACCTTCCCCAACATGTACTGTAGATCTGGCACAATATCACAGTCTAAAATGGGAATGTGACAAGTTGGCCAGTGAGAAATCAGAGATGCTACGTCATGTATTATGAGATGTCCCGTGGCTTGAACATTGAAATGCACAAACAGGCTGAAATTGTCAAAAGATTAAATGGGATTTGCATCCAGGTGGTGCCTTATCTGTCCCAAGAGCATCAGCAACAGGTTTTGGGAGCCATTGAGAGAGCAAAGCAAGTGACTGTTCCAGAACTGAATTCCATTATTCACCTTCACCATCAGCTACCGACCTGGTACGCAAGATGGCAATGCTGATGGTTTATCCCGGCAAACAGACGTTATCCTGGCCTCCTAGTTCCGGACATCCCCAAGTTGACCCGAAAAGGATTAATCCGGGTCTGCCGGAGTGTTCCACAAGGAGGGAGCCATGTAACAGGAGTGACTTTTGGGCACAGATTGAGCCAGGAGATGGGGTGGCAAGTGAATCATAATCCATGTTTGCAGGATGTCTTGAGATATCATAATCCATGTTTGCAGGATGTCTTGAGATATCACAAGTTGTTGGCTTATTCAATGTGGGGACACATTCTTTTGAAATGTGTTAATTGCATCTACTCCTAGACAGTTCATTGTCCCTTGTATAAAGGTGTTAATCCAGGTCTGCTCCCAGACCTCTAATTATGTATGCTAAATACTGTTTATGTGTGGAATGTACTTGTCGTAGACAGAACATCTGTCTAGAGATGTGGATTGGAAGGAGATCATTGTGTGATGGTGTTTTGTTTGAGTTCTGTTAATGAAAGAATGTGATTGAAGCTTCCCCACGGTGTGATGTGTGGGTGGGGACAGTTCATGTGCCTTGAAAACTGTATAAAATCTCAGAGTGAACCATTAAAGTTGTCTACTTGACCCTTCAAAACGTAGCCCTGTCTCGTTCTTGAAAGGGCATTCTATGGGACTATTATTCTGCTATTTTTACAGCTGCACCTGACTCTCTCTCTCTCTCTGGATCTCGTGGATGGGGATATACCGGCTGTACTTGCATATCGCAACTTGCCAGGGAAAAGGACATCTCCAACGGCTGATACCCTCTCACTAGCTGGGTAGCCGTTACACCTTGAAATCCTCCACTACCCGGGGCCCTGACGTTTTTTACAGCTTGTACTATGAGAATTTTGCACCCCTTTTGGTGCCCTATTTGACAAACTATTTCAATGCATTGAAACAGGGTTCCTTTCTTTCTGCGGATGCTCTCAGAGCACATATAACTATGCTCCCCAAATCAGCGGATGACGCATTAGAGCCACAAGTCTTTAGACCTATCTCTCTCCTCAACAAGGATTTGAAAACCTTGGGGAAGATCCTGGGCAGCTGTATCAACCAATACCTAAGCCTCCTGGTCCATAGGGACCAGGTGGGCTTTGTTCCGAGTAGGCAGGCGGGCGACAACATTCGGAAAGTGACCCATCTTATTGATCTTCTCAACCACTGTAAAATCCCTGGGTTTCCCTTCTCCCTAGACATCTACAAGGCGTTTGACTCCCTGTCACAGGACTTGTTGTGATTCGTGTTGGGCCACTGGGGGTTTGGAGAAGCTTTTTTGACATGGATTATGGCCTTGTATTCAGTCCATTCAGCCATGGTCAAATATACAGGTTACTTTTCTGCCCCTTTCTCGATTCATAGGGGTACTACACATGGCTGCCCTCTCTCCCCGACTTTTTTTATCTTAGCTCTGGAACCCCTCGTTCTCGCACTTTGTCATGACCAAAACATAACTGGAATCCCATATACTGGACACAAATATAAGTTAAGCCTTTTTTCAGATGATGCACTTTTTATGCCACGTACACAGACCATTTTTAATGGTCTAGAAAAAAAATGTTTTTTCATAATGATTATTGTTAAACAGGCCTTGCCTACACACGATCGTGAAAAAAAAATGCTCTAGCAAAGCGCGGTGACGTACAACACGTACGACAGCACTATAAAGGGGAAGTTCCATTTGGATGACGCCACCCTTGGGGCTGCTTTTGCTGATTTTGTGTTAGTAAAAGACGATTTGCGCTTTTCAGTCTGTTACAGCGTGATGAATGTGCTATTTCCATTACGAACGCTAGTTTTAACATAACAAGCACTCCCATCTCATAACTTGCTTCTGAGCATGCACATTTTTTCACGTCGTTAAAGCCCACATGCGACCATTTTTTTTACGACGTTATAAACAACAACGTTATAAACAACAACGTTAAAAACAACGTGAAAATTTAGAGCATGTTCTAAATTTTTAATGCCCATTTTTTACGTCGTGAAAAATGCCCTGGAACCCACACACGATCGTTTTTAATGACATAAAAAATGTAATTTTTTACATCCCGAAAAACAGTCGCATGTATGCAGCATAACTCTGACAAACCCCATCACTACACTTCCCAACTTGCAGAAAGTCCTTTCTTGCTTTTCAGCTATCTCAGGCCTGTACATTAACTTAGACAGACAGTGGCTCTCAACATCACTCTTCCCTCTGACTTAGTTACATGCCTACAATCCCATTTTCCTTATTCCCCTATATCGCTTACTTGGGCATCAGACTGACACCCAATTACCAATCTTTATTTGTCGCCAATTATTACCCTCTCCTCCACTCCTTGTCCTCCCTCATGCAGTCATGGGAGTGTCCATACCTATCCTGGCTAGGCCTCATCAATTCTATAAAAATTACAATCCTGACCAAGATCCTGTACGCATTCTGCACTCGTCCAGTGTGGGTTCCCTCGCACTTCTACATCTAGTGCAGAAAAGGGTCCTGCATTTTGTCTGGGCTGATAAGTGCCCTAGAGTTCCTAAGGCCACCCTTTTTTATGCACAGACTCCAGGGCGGGCTGGGGGTCCCGAATATCTGCAAATATTACTTAGCAGCCCAGATCTCCCAGATTTTTCTCAGTAGACATACCCTTGTGGGTGCTCTTGAAAATTCCTAACTGTGTGCTTCTGCCTCTTCAGGTTCTCATTTGGCTTCCTCATAAACTACACCTGTCCACCCGTAGCCCCCTTATGCAGTATAGCCTGAAAACATGGGATTTTGTTAAATATTCGAGTAACCTAATGTTTCCCTTCTTGCCCCTCCTGCCCATTGTCCACAATCCCTTCCTCTGGGTATGCCTTTTCTTGGTGGACAGCCTGTGGCTTCTCGTAAGTCCAGCATTTTCTGACCTCACTGTCTTTTACGATGTAGGTGTCTATTCAGGAGACGCATCGGGCTCCTTGTTCTAAGTTTTTCTGGTACCTCCAACTCCAGCAATGGATTTAATCTCTCCATCGCACCTCTGCCTACCCCTTTTAGAAAACGGCCTTCGAACACATATGCGAACACTCTCCAGGCTCGTCTGGTCTCATCTCCACAATATACACATCCTTGAACAATAGAACGCCCCCTACTTGTCTCTCATTTGTTTCTCAGTGGGAACAGGACTTAGCGTCTGAAATAGACCTGGCAGACTGGAGCAAGGCCTGGTCCTCCATAGCAAAATGTTCATTTAACACGGTCACCTTTAAGGTGACATATAAAGTACTCCTATGCTGGTACTGGACGTTTTACACATCTGGTGGACTTGCCCACGACTGACAGGGCATCGGATGCCTGTGACTGACTTGCCCATCGATCACAAGTCCATATACCTCCCATGGCATCCCCTCCTTCCTTCCTTTTTCCCCTGTATTAACTTTTTCTCTTCTTATGCCTCTCTTCTTCTTTTTTGGGGTTAACATTGAACTCCCTGAGATAATCTGCATCACTATAAGGGTTTTAACCAGTCCAGTTTTGACATTGATACTCCTACGGATTTCCCTGGATCCCACTTCAACTTTCTAAATTTGGCGCATAACCACTGCCACTGTGTTCTTTCATTTGGTGGCCTGTATATGATGTTTTCTGTGCCTTGCCCCTCCAATGCTCACTAGATCGCTAAACAATGGAGGGGGTAGAGGCAGGCTCAGGCTCTCAGCGGTGCGCATGTGGGGAACAGGTCATCTTTTTAAGGCAACCACAACAGCAACTTGGCAAAAACACAATTTAAATGACATTCTTGGGAGAGGCCTTTAAGCTGTATGCAGTGTTTTTCCTGAAGGTACTTTGGAGAACAGCGGCCATGTGTTCGGCTGGGATTTTGCGATGCCTATAACAGAATAGCAGTGGCGCCTATTTTACTTAGTATTACAAGACTAAGACACTCTGTATACCACCCCTGTTACTAGGACCTCTTTACCGTGAGCAACATTTTTCTAGTGCCCTTTATTGATACATCTGGACTTAATAGCCTGAGATGTTAACCCCTATATTATAGACCAAATGTGTGGCCCCCTGGTGGAGCTCTTTTCTGGCTTGTGGGACCTTTAGGCATGCACCACTGGGTGCCCATTTTGCATCTGACTGCTGTGAAATGTGAAATGCCTATTGCAGCCCTCCTCGAGTTAATGTGTACTCACTCAACTCTATTGTATCATTCCCCTCCAAGTCCCTGAAGAAGCTAACAAGGTGAAACACATTGGATTGTATTTCTCCTCCTGTATGTGATTTATAGCTTTGTGTATAGTGTGATCCCATTCTATTAATGAGTGTCAGTTACACCACTCCTTGGGGAGGAATTACTATCTTTGGGGGGTGTTTGGTATTGCAGTGAGTTGTGATGAATTGTTCATGGTTTGAGGGGTTGTCTATTATGAATGTGTATGCTCCTCAAAGTTTTTCCGATGGGAAAACTGCCAAAAAAACGCCGGACAAAAAAGAGAACTGGTTCTCTTTTCTCCCGCTGGGAAAACCGTCAGACTTTTGCCTGGCGGTTTTTGGCAGTTTTCCTATGGGAAAAACTGTGATGGAGCATGCACACGGCCGGGATTCCCAGCCAAAGCTCCATCACAATTTTCCTGCCAGGAAAACCGGCCGCGTGTGGAGGAAATACTGAACCGAGCAGGTTCTCGGCTTTCCCATCAGGATTTCCAACGGTAACTTTTCCCGACGGAAATCCTGTACGTGTGTACGAGGCATAAGAGTTGGTTTCAGCACTTGTAAAATCCCAATCCTTTTCTCTTTTTGTATGTCATTATTGTGGGGATGTGGTGCAGATTTTCAACTGAGCTCATTTCCTTTGTTGACACGTGGTGTTAAGGAACAGCACAGTTCTAGTGTTTTTTATTTATTTTTTTTACAAGTGGTGAATCGAACAGGAAGTAGTATTCTGGCATCATATATTGTGAATAAATAAATGTTTTTTTTTTTATTATTATTTATCATGGCTTAACCAGTTGCTGACTGTGCTATAGCTAGTCGTGACCAAGAGATCACATAGTAGTAAACAATAATTCCAGGAAATACATATTGTATACTACTGTCCACTTGATCACTGATGGCTACAGTGATCAAATGGCAGACACATCATAACAGTGATTGCATACAGCATGCTCCCAGGGAGTTTGCACAAGCGCTGCATGTGGGGTAATGTATTAGTATATCTATCCACATAGGAGCTGCTTCTGTCTGGTCATTTATCTACTGTGATCGGATGGGAAGCAGTTGAGGACTGTGTGTGCTTATTTATATTTAACTGTAGCACGGGTCTACTACCAAAGTTATCATTTAAGAAATGTATTGTTTCTTTAGAAAGGTTTTGGCTCCCTCTAGTGGC
Organism: Rana temporaria; assembly: GCF_905171775.1. NCBI lineage: Eukaryota > Metazoa > Chordata > Amphibia > Anura > Ranidae > Rana > Rana temporaria. The sequence continues at coordinate 153,173,845 of NC_053490.1, forward strand.
CATTGAAACTTTATCAGGATATTTCCGTCTGATTAAGAAAAACAGTTATGCATTGTAGGATATATAGGACAATGAGGAAGTAATCATGTTGTTAAATCAGGCTGGGAACTACACACCCACAATGCCAAGCTACAAACCCACAATGCCAAGTCACATCACAGCCTGCTGGGTAAGCAGATAAAAGGACAGGCTTAGCCTGCTTTCTCTCTCTCTGGACGCCATTCAACAACCAGCAAGAGGCCTGGGTGTGTGCCCAGGACTGGGAGAGCCTGCGGCCTACAGCAGAGAGTGGATCGCCTACCCCAGATGGATACTTGTAAGCAGCCCTGCTGATTGAGCAGGAGAACCAGCCAGCACTTCAGAGCTTTTGAAGCCACCTGCCTTCCAGCATACCGGGAGGAGCAGCACAGCATGGAGGTGCCATCTACACTGACGGAGTCCACAGCCAGCTGGGATCCAGAGTGGTGAGAAGGCACTTGCCTAGCCATGTAGTGACCATACTATTGTTAAGCGATTGTCTGCTATACAGACTGTCACTGAGACCTGTAGTTCCACGGCGGTGGATCTATTGCACCTGAGTATTCTATAGCTGGATTCTGGGGTTTTCTGTTTCCTTTTCCCTCATGCTGCTTGGTCAGTACTCTACTGTGCACTCACAGAAGAAATTACAAGTGGGGATAGTTTGCAGCTAAGTAATCAATCTCACCATATTCTACAGTTACTGTTTCCCTTGCTATTTTGGATTACAAATACTTGCACCACCTCACACATTAAGCTAGCTGAAGACAAGAAAACTGGACCTGGAGGAACTTTCAATACTTTATTCTTTCACAAGGCTTTACTGCTATACAATTGTGTATCACTCTGAACTGCACTCTAGGGGGAGCCATTTAGCAACATACAGTTGGAAATTGTACTTTTATTACTGTGTTCACTGTTGTGTATTCTGCGTGCAGTGGTCTGTGTGCTGGGGCCTCAATGGGGAGGTGCTTCAATACAAGTATTAAAGTATTGAGGATCTATTCCACTGTACACCTGTTCACATACCCTTATCAGGTTGCTATTGGATACAGTGGTGTGACGTTATTGCATTGAACAAATATCTCTGCCAATCAATGCTTGTGTTATTCACTTGTTATTCATATAATTTCTTTATGTTATTATTCACCATTTTTCATCATAGAAAACTTTTACAAGTTGTTCATTGATATCTTGTGTGAGTCTCTATTTACTGCCACAACTGATGAAGTGACGGAACCCAGGGTCTCTGTAAATATACTATATGCTCTTTCATTATTGTGTCACTTTCTGTTGCTGGGTTCTACGCTACCATTGTTAAGCAGGTGTGCCAGAGGTGTCAAGACAGTTCTTGGGGTTGAGTGCAGAACCAAACAAATGTTAAGCGGCTCCTACGGGGGTAGCGCTACATAACTATTTGTAGGAATGAGTAAGGGGTGATAATGTACCCCTGTACCCATTCCCCATGTAGGGGGCACATATCTGGTTACCCCATCTTCTAAAGGGGGCTTATATATTCCATTAAAACTTCCATATTCCTCCATCTCCTTTTGGTGGAAGAGTGAGGTGGGGAAAGGGCCTCAATATTAGGACAACAATAACATTAAAGTACTGCCAAAAGAAGAAAACAAATCTGGTTCAGAAAGAAGGGGGTGCAGGCTTACTTTCCTCCTGGTCAGAAAGGAATACGGATAAATATGACTGCAATTTATTAATTAACCACATAAAAACACATTAAATAACACAAAAGTGACAGTATCTCCACAGCACTAGTAAAATTAGACGTTAGTCTAAACAAGGACAGGTGGCCACCACAGCCATACACACAGCTTACATACACCTGCAGGAATCAAAGAACTGGGGCATGGTAAAGAATATCACAGGGCTGGATTGAAGATAATATAGCCGCAAACAAATCTGTGAAGCTAGGTACAATTCCAGTCAAATTCTATCACCAGTTCATAGAGGACTATTCCACATGGAGATGAAGTAGATTAAACTACAATTCAATGGTGGACAGCAGCAAGTGAGTCATTGGAAACACTGCTAGTTTGGCAGTGATAGGTGTGATTACCATATAGTAGGATCTGTTTGAACCAAGCAAGGATTGCTATAGAGGCTGCAATCAGCAAGATGTACCATACTTCGGTACAGCTGAAAAACAAGATCACAATATCACAGAAACTGCTTATTGCTCAGATCTTACCACCCTTGGAAAATAGTCAGTTTCTGTAGATTACAGCACTTCCTCTGGTTACAAAAGCCGACGTTTCTGCAAGTTCCTCCAGCAGTAGGATAGGAAGTGCACCTTCAATTCAGGTCCTCGGCATACAGGAACCAGAGGGTTGAGTTCCAGGGTTTTGGTTCCAGGGTGGATGAATGCCTTTGTAATGCCTTTGAATGCCTTTGTGAAGAGGCCAGTAGATGGCAGTGTAAATAGGCAGTCAGCATGCAGTTTCAAATCCTTGCTGTGTATCTCAAGATAATGTCCATGCAGTGATGTATGCTGGAGTATAAATACATTCTCAAGTTGGGAGAGAGGGCCCCCAGTAAAGATATAATCAGGTGGCTGGAATGATGGTCAGTCCTGCTTCATCGCTGATAAGCGTAATGCTTACATGTTTTGATCCTAACAGATCTTCATCGGAGCATAGATGTGTGTTCAGGATCTCCTATTAAATAGCCCAGGGTAATTAATGATTGTTTGATTTCAGCTGGGTTAATTAGAAATCAGATACATCCAACACAGTGACATTCAAGACAAACAGACTAACTAATGGAGTGATATGGTAGCATATTGCCCGAATTTTTAAAATACCCAAATAAAAAATTGTAAATATAGAGAATAATTATCTTAGCACATTAGAAATAAAGGTTGTATAGCAGGATATATCCTGTTAATTGGGAGAATGACACTGATTTTAGGAAAAATGGTAATAAATAAATCTAAGGGGTATATCAGCCAATAAGGTTATTAACCATTTATGTCGCAGAAGGATATTTTACATACATTTCCATTCCTCAGTGCCATATCTCCCAATTTTGCACACAGGTATTGCATATATTCTGAAAGTGCTCAGGTATAGGTCTCATGTCATATACAGACAGATCAGGAAGGGGAAATGGAGTGGGGGGGGTGGAGGATTGTGGAGTGGAGTGGGGTAGGGGGTTTAGCCATAATAGAATAGCAGATTGCCATTAATAGATGCCTTTTTCACGAAGACATACATAATACTTAGATTGAACGTTTTTTCCAAGTCATCCCATTAAAGGGAGTATATATAGGCAAAAGATCAGCTAAGCTTAAACAAGATAGGATGATCCACAGTAGTATTCTATTCAATATGGCAGCATAGGTCATGTACCCTAGGTAATTAGGACCAGGCATAGAGGGTATTTCAACAACCATAGTATTACCTGTGACCCATCAAAGGGGTCTAAGGGTCCAGGAAGACCACTAGATTGCATTCATTGCTTAACCCATGAGGCTGGAGACTGCCTATATTGTATATCCACATTTTCTCTTTGCGGTAGAGAATCCTGTCAAAATCGCCCCTCCTTGGGGGTAGATTAAGCCTGTAGATACCCCTACATCTAAGTCCATCAGGGACACCATTGTGGTATTTTAGAAAATGTAGAGATAGTGGTCGATTGTCATCTTTTTTGTTAATGCTTTGGACATGTTCACTTAGGCGGATTTTTAGTTACCGACATACATCAGACCGCACGGGCAGGTGAGTAGGTAGATTACTCGGGTAGTCGAGCAGTTAATGAAACTGTTGATTACAAAGTGTTTAGTGCCATCGGCACTGTAAAAGGTGTCAGTTTTGTCTATATACTTACACATGGAGCATCTACCGCAGGGATACATCCCTTTTAGAGGTGGCAGATCTGTAAGCCAGTTGGATTCAGTAGTTCTCTGGCACTCAGAGTGTACCAGGCAGTCTTTTAGGTTAGTGGATCTTCTTGCTGTTAGAAGGGGACGGTCACCCACAATACTCCCCAGGATGGGTGCTTCAGATAATATGTGCCAGTGCTGATTAAGTATAGATTTTACCTTTTCCCACTGTTCACCATGTTTTGTTATTATCCTGATTGGGGTTGTTTGAATTTTAGGTGCTTGTAACCTATCCACACTTAGCAAGAAGATCCTTTCTATCTGTTTGGTATGCACGTTTCTTGGCTTTACGAATGCAGTTATTGGAGTATCCTTTCTCCCTAAACCTGCTGTACAAGTCTTGTGATTCAAGTGCAAAATCATTTTCGTTAGAACAGTTCCTTCAAGTTCGGAGGAACTGTCCAACTGGAATGCCATGAATAAGCGATCTAGGGTGGTCACTGTTTTTTGTGTTATTTAATGTGTTTTTATGTGGATAATTAATAAATTGCAGTCATATTTATCCGTATTCCTTTCTGACCAATTCTTTCTCTCCCATTTTTTGATATGCAGTATTAATTTAGAGCAATGCAGATAGTAGTATTTAATATTATATCTATGACTACTATCAAATTGGATAATATGATTTGGTTAGTGTGACTAATGCAGGATTGCTTTTTGTCACCTACCTCTGACTGCATTAGATGAGTCACCAATGCCTATATTTTCGTGAATTATTTTACTTTCCTCCTGGCCATGACGACCCAATCTACCTGTCTTATTAAGGGTTTATGGAAAATGTTAATTACTGCGCTGTTCCTAGAAATTTGTGAATGATACTGCTGCAACTTTCATGTGAGACACACACACCACAGTACAATGAAAAATTATAAGCTGCGCAAATATCTGTGATAATAAAATTAGATTAACGTGCATAAATATAATGTGCATACACATAAAGTGAAGAGACTGTCTCGTGTCTCCTCCACTATGTTAAATGAGTGATCACTGTGACAATATAACATACAAATAACAGATGTATGAATGAGAGAAAAAAACAGAGTTTATAGAACATTGATCATAGTCTCTCTGTGAAAAAAAAAAAAAAAAAAAAAAAAAAATGTTATAGAGAGCAGGCTGGTGTGCTCTACACCTTGTAAAATCCACACTGCAATGTCCAAAACAGAAACAGAATTCCAGAAGGGAGTTTCAAAAATGTAGATTCCTCACACCCAGAATCTGTGGTGACATGTATACAGCACCCAGGAAGGAGTGAGATAAATAATGAAAGGGATCCTCCACCACTAGGTAGCAGCCGCTTACCAGATTGTATGATCCCTTGGTTAGAGAGATCACACTCGCTTGAGGATTATTCCCCAGCCCTGGGTCTCTGCGTCTCAATGAAAAGGTATCATCAGAAGTATCCAACCCAAGTGTCCACAGCAACAGATAAATTGATGGCCTATATAGAACAGAAAAGCACTTCCATAGTGTAACCCGTTAAAAACATTTATTAAAAAAACACTCATATTGCACTTACAATTGTGCTGGTAATAAGTAGGCGATACAGTTTGTCTATTCGAGCCGGCCAGCTCTCGATCACATCATGTAGCTTCCGGGTCTGGCAAAGTACGCAATGACGTCAGCACGCCGCTTACCCTATGCTGTTTCGTCAAAATTTACGTCTTCCAGGGGCACGGGCAGCACTCTGACTCACCACCTTAAGTATTCCACACTACATCAGGTACCACCCAGCTCTGACTTCCTGGTGTCCTGACTGGAAGCATCGCCATCTTGAATACTGCAGTGTGAATTAAGCGGCGTGCTGACGTCATCATGTACTGTGCCAGACCCGGAAGCTACAGGCTGTGATTCTTGCTGCTTCAGGCCTCCAGCTTAGGCCTTGGGTCTGCTCCTCAGACCAAAAGAGTTTCTTAAGCCCCGTACACACGATCGGAATTTCCGATGGAAAAAGTATGTCTGACTTTTTCCATCGGAAATTCCGATCGTGTGTATGCCCCATCGGAAATTCCAATTAATTACATCAGAGTTTACTCACAGAATTTTGGTTGGACAAAGGTCCAGCCGTGTGTACGGGGCTTTTGAGTCAATCTCTCTCCTAGCTTACTCTTGATCAGCTCCCTGCTGCTCTGTCACAAAATACAACTGCCTCCTGCAGACATGCATGCTCTGGCTGTCCCATGCAGCCTCTGACTCCTCTCAGAGGAATGGGAGTCCACCGGACTCCCATGCACAGACTTCCTGTCTGTTGGGTGGTGCCCTGACCAATAGTCAGGTCACAACTAAATAGCCCAGCACACGGCTGTGCAATCAGCGTGCCTGTCTCTCCAAAATCTTCCAGGAAGCATGGGGTCCCACTACCAAAATATATACTGTATATACATTTTTTTGGGGGGCGTGGCTTGGCGCTTGATGGCGACGGACACACACTAGAGAGGCTCCGTGAGGAAACCCGGCTCACAGCCTGAAACCCTGCCCGAACCAAGCCAGAAATGGGCAAAAAGTTGTTCCAGACCCCGCAGACCCGCTACAAACGAAGCACGGTGGCGGTGTCAGCCCGGAACATTACATACCTCTTTAAAAACAGCGCGGTCTCCAGTGGCAGCATGGCGGGAAAAAAGATGGCGCGGCCGCAGTGGGAAGACGAAGAATCTAGCGAGGACTCACTCTCTGTGGCGGAGGACTCAGGTAGGGGATACAATCACCCGAATCACCCCCTGACATACGCAGACATGTCTGGGTTTGTAGCTGACATCAAATCCACATTCTCAGCGGCCATCACTGCCCTTAAATCCAACCTGCTTGTCCTCACCGAGAAGCTAACAGCAGTCGAAGCTGGTGGAAAACACAGGGACAAGAGACTGCATAGGCTGGAGAATGTAGTGATCTCCCATTCCTCCCACCTTATTGATATAAATCGGCATTTGGAGGACCTGGACAATAGGGGGAGAAGGGCAAACATAAGGGTGAGGGGGATCCCTGAGTCAGTGGAGAACGTACAGATCATCCCAACCCTACAGAGAGTGTTTAACAGCCTCCTGGAGAGACAAGAGGATGTGGCTATTGATTTTGTTTGCGCTCACAGAGGCCTCAGGCCTAAGGGACCTGACATTGCTCCTCCACGTGATATAATCTGTTGCCTGCAGAACTATCCACTTAAGGAAGAAATTATGAATAAGGCCAGGAGAAACGACAGTGTTGTGTTCAACAGGGAGACTATCATGCTATTCCATGATCTGTCGCAAATTACTCTCAAGAATCGCAGGGCCCTGCGGCCTTTACTGGACGTGCTGAGAGAGAAGGAATTGACCTACTCATGGCGTTTTCCATTTGCACTGGCTGTTACACGTGCTGGCAGACAACACGTGCTGCACACCCCTGCAGACCTCCCTGAATTTTTTGAGGCGCTGGACATAGAACCTGTCGCAGTTCTGGAGTGGTACCAGGAGTTTGCCCTCCCCAGAGCTGAGGGGGGTCCGCTTAGGCCCCCGCTCTCTACACCGGAGAAAAGGCTCCCCAAAAGACCTAAACAGAACCGAGGCCACGGTTCACAAAGTGGAACACCTAACCCCAGGCAAGGCCCGTTCAGGGCTCAAGAGGAATACTAGACGGCGCACGTCTCTAGCTGACTGTTTTGTGCCCCCATTTTTCTTTCCTTTTTTTTATAATTTTTATTCTATGTCTCTCAAGTTAATGCCCTTATTATGCGGATTTTACACACACAAGCTGGACGGTTCTCAGGGGAACGTTGGGCTCCCACAATTCTACGTGTGCACATCTCAGCAGACTATACGGTCATCTACCGCCATCTACTGACCATTCATGGAACTGACACTCACTGTATGGCGTGACAACAATAGATGGTTTGAACACTGCTACCAGAGATATACGCCGAATGGGGGAGATGGACGCAGCTCTGCCATGTCGCCTCGAGCTGTAGTGTGCCTTTCCTACCCGGATGGGTGGGCATCTCTCTCAGGGATACTTTTCCAGCCTGATATATATGCCGCAATGTTTAATGTTGCTTGTTTTGCAGGGTTTTTTACGAGACTGCCCTTTTCAAAGGGGACACTTTACTTGAATTTGCATACTTCCTATTATCCTTTTTTATGCAGATGGTGATTTTCTTCCTTTTCCTATTTGCTCCACTGGGAGAATTGGTTCTACCGTTGTTCTTTTTGCCTGTTTATCATCAGCCCTTGCAGGGTTTCTATACCGCAACTCCAGCCTCCGTGCTACCCACGCATGAAGGCTGGACATATAATATTATTAATATGCCGGGTTTCCTCTCATCTCACCTGAGCTGTGAAAGGGAGTTTATTTTGTTATTTTTATTATTGTTGAACGACTTTTTCATTGGTGATAACGGATTCCCCAGGTTGCTGCCTATCGGCGGTGACATGGAGTCCTGAGACGACTCTTTAGAGGTGATCTAGTGATGTTTGCCTCCGTTGTCGTCTCGCTGTTACACCACGACCTCACAGAGTGGGTCCCGCGGTGGTATTTACGCTTGCGGACCCATTACTTATAACTTCGGGGTGTTCACCACATCCCGAGGTGTTAATTGCACTCTCTCCTTATCTCTCCTCCCCCTCTCCTTTTTCCCTTTTCTCATACCTTTTTTCTATCCCACCTTCCCTCCCTGTCTCCACCCCTATCACTGGGGCTCTCTATAACGAGCGAAACTGCATATCACCACACCAGTACCTGTCTAACCAGTTATCTCATTTTCAGATTCTGTCAGCTGCGACACTAGTGGGCACTCCATATGGCGTATTCATCACTGGGTCAGGGCCCTACGGTCATCTTGCATAACATACAAGGGCTGAACATACCAGAGAAGCGGACCACGCTACTTAGGGAATTATATGAATGGAACATCTTTGATAGTATGGTCTCAAGTGGTTGCCGACACCCCTGATGAACAGGAAAAAATGGAGAATCCCCCAAGGTGGGGCTTTTAAGGCAACAGTAATTCAAATAGTCAAGGTAGATACAAAAATATATAGTAGTTTAATAATGACAGAAAATATGATAAACATATATAGCACAATGGTTTAAAAACAACACATATTGGGGTGTAATTTGAAAAGAGTAGAGAGTCCACAGTATAAATACAGGGCCCAACGCGTTTCGGGTTTCCTTCTTCAGGGACCGAAGTATGTGTGGAGTCAAAGAGTCTAATAAACAACTTTTCTAGAAAAACAAATAAATAGCAATGTGTTGAAAATAATAACATACAATGGAGAAATACATATTAAACTGGCACAGATAAGAAAACATCATACCACCCAAGACGTTTCAACGGCTCAGCACACCCCTAAGTGGAACATCGCGGTCAGGACGCATAAAACACCTCAGATGGTGAAGAGAGGAATGAGGACTGGCATCCTATATCGATCACAATGTAGCAAGACCTTTGGCCTGAAGTGTCACAGCGTAAAAAGGTTAGGTTATTATATTTTTACCTGTCCCAAAAATAAAAGGACAAGATAATATCAAAGGTGCCAAGCAGAAAAAAGCGCAAGAGAAAGCTGAACCAAAGAAATGTATATAAGGTAAAGAACATACCTGTAATATCGAGTAGTGGCCAAAGAGGTCAGTAGAGAGCTCAGAAGCTGGAAATGTGAAAGTAATAGAAATGGGAATTAGAGATATAAAAAGTATGGGGAATGAACATGTAAAAAAAAAGAGAAATGAAAACGGACTGGGAGTCTAGCTGGGAGACATCCAAGGGAGGCAGTACTCACATGGGGGAATACACAGTCAATATAAAGTATGTACTGACACTGCAGCCGTCCAGCGATGTCTGACATTGTGGGGCTGCTTGGCTTTAAATAGGAGAAAGGAGGGAAGGGCGAGTGAGGTGGGAGGCGTCTGTCATAGACAGCATGGGTTGCTATGGGTCAGTATGGGAGAGGGGCAGGACTGGAACGTGGTGACGTGTTGCGCTCTGAGTGAGGAGGGGGAGGACGGATGTGCCTCGCTGTCCTCACAGAGAAGCCCGCACTGGTGACGTAGGTGTAGCAGGGCCGCATGGATACGCAAATGCGTCATGTGTAAGATGGGTGGGACGGAGAGAGAGGGCGGATGATACGTCCTACTCTCTCACCGTTGCCCATAATCGCGGCCTCACAGCGTGAATGGCGTCGATACGCCAAAGCACCGAAGGAGCGCAATAGCATGTGACTAGGGGAATCACATGACAAGGGGGCTGGAAATATACAGGGTAAATGACTGGTTGGACGGGATAAGCCAGAACGGTGTGATGCAACAGCATCATCAACGCAGGCATAGAGAAATTGTGTACATAGAAGATGATTGGATTACTTATTATAGCACCAGCTAAGGGAAGAACAGTAATAGGAAAGGAATACCATGTTAGAAAATGCTAAGTGCACATAAAGGTGTATATGTAAATTTGTTTATAAAAATACAGGTATGATCGAACCTAACATTAAAGGGACAGCAACATAAAAATATGTAAGGGAATATAATTATGCAAAAATATGGACACAGGGGCCAATATGGTCCAGGGGCAATGAGGAAAGACAGGGGCATGGGGGATGTCCACTGTGTAATCCATGCCCCTGTTATAGGCGCAAGTATCGACCCAAGGTCAGGAACACCCAGAGGTGCAAGGGGACCAGGTCTGAAAAAGCCGTCTCCCATACGAAGAGGAGGGACGGCTTACGTGCGCCTAGCTAGAGAGTGACAATAGGAGGAATGCCAATCGAGCCTGTCTGCGCCTGAAAAGCGAAGTCCCCGGGGGTATGTAGAGGGGTACATGAACATAATGATAAATGCAGGGAACATTCGGTGTATGACACTGACATATGGAGTTGTCAGAATAAAAAAGGTAGCAGACGAAGACAGTAGATGACAAAAAAAGAAAAAAGAAAATGAAAATATTTAGCAAAAAAGTCCCCATAGTACAGATTAGTCTTTTTCACATCCCCCGGAAACCTTCCAAAAAGGGCCTGAAGCTAATCTGCTCATTGAGGCCAGGAGGAAGATTGGCCTCTAGTTCAGCAATCCAACGGGTTTCATGCTGTAGCAGGATCTTGTTCCAATCCCCACCTCTGGGGCTTGGATGGATCCTATCAAGGATTAAAAATTTAACCCCTGAGAAATGTCCATTGTGTTGAGACAAGATGTGGCGCCCTAGTGGTAAGTCTGGGTTAGCAGAACGCATGGCATGTAGGTGCCGGGAAGCTTGCTTAAAAAAAGGTAATTTAGTTTTTCCCACGTAGAACCTGTTACATTGACACGTGAGTAAGTATATTACATCCAATTAGCGAAGTGTCTCGGTCTGTAAGGCCGACCATTGGGTAATACAATGTCTCGCTCTATGTTGATGTATCGACAAATAGAGCAACCCCTGCACGTGAAGGTACCCTTCCTTTTACAAGGATCTTTCCTGAAGCTGTCCTTGAACTCACTAGCCACGAGGTGGTCTTTGAGTGAGCAGGCCCGTCGATAAGTTATCGCTGGCTCTTTAGGTACAAACGGACCGAGTTGAGGGTCAAAGGAGAGTAGGTGCCAGAATTGTTTTAAGATCCCTCTCGTTTGTTGATGTTGAGTGTGGTACTTCGTGATTAGTCTGGTAACATCACTGCCATCGGGAGACTTCTGGCCTGATTTGACCAATAGGTGTGACCTAGTTTGTCCGTTGGCCCATTGAAAGGATCTTTTGAGGATTTTTTTGGAGTAACCTCTGTGTAGTAATCTATCACGTAATCCAGCTGCCTCCCGTAGAAAGGATTCCTGGGTAGAACAATTGCGTCTAAGGCGTAGGTATTGACTATAGGGTATTGATCCTATCAGAGATGTAGGGTGTGCACTGGTGGCGTGCAGTATTGTATTACCAGCCGTGGGTTTTCTGTAGAGCCCTGTTGATAGGTACCCATCAGGGTTTTTAAACAGGGTAACATCAAGAAAGGCGATTTGAGAGTTGCTAGAGGATACTGTGAACATTAGGTTCAGCTCATTGCAGTTCATGATGGACATAAATGACTCGAGCTCCTCAGTAGATCCCTCCCAAATCATGAGGACATCATCGATATATCTGAACCATCCAGATACGAGGTGAATGAAGGGTTCTACCGGGGTACTGGTCAAGAATAGTTTTTCCCACTCCCCCAGGTACAGGTTGGCATACGATGGGGCACACAAGGTCCCCATCGCAACCCCCTGCACCTGGAGGAAGTGGGAGCCGTCAAACGAGAAGACACCGTGGTAGAGTATAAACTCCAGGGCCATGATGAGGAATTCCCCAAGCTTCCGGTCGACCCGAAAGATGGGAAATAAAACATCCCTTACAGCGGCCAAACCCAAGGAGTGTGGGATGGAGCTATAAAGGGCCTCTACTTCGATGGCTACCAGTAATGCTCCTGGAGATACTCTAAGGTGCTCAACTTTGTTTAGAAGATGGATGGTGTCCTTGATGTATGATGAGAGGTGCGTTACAAAAGGTTTCAAATGTGAATCGACAAAGATACTCAAGTTCTCCGTCAGGACGCCACTGCCAGATACAATGGGTCGCCCCGGTGGATTTGTGAGATCCTTGTGGATTTTAGGTAAGCAGTAGAAAGTTGGAATTTTGGGGTATTTGGTACGAATAAACTCCCATACATCATGGTTCACTGCGCCCTGAGAAAAAGCTCCATCTACCAGAGCATAAAATTCAGTTTCAAATTTTATAATGGTAGATGTAGGAATGGAAATATACCAGTCCCTATTCGAAAGAATTTTTACACACATGGCCTTGTATTGATCATTGGTTTGGATCACGATGTTGCCCCCCTTATCAGAGGGCTTGATGGTAAGTGAGTGGCAGTCTTTAAGTTTCTCTAGTGCCTCGTTTGATTGGTAAGCAACTTGTCTGGTGTTGCGTGGTTTTCGTAGTTTCTTGATCTCTGCTGTCGTGAGTGCTACAAAGGCAGCCAAGTTCGAATTCGTTTGTAATGGAGGGAACTTATCGGACTTAATTTTCAATGTGTTAGAAGGTCGTTCAGATACTAGAGTGGGGATGGATTCCGACATAAGGGTTTCTATGTCCGAGATGTCATCAAAATCAGAGAGGTCTGCCTCGTCACAAGGTGATAGAAGCAGATCCATATCTTCTTTGTGCTGTTGAGCACTGATATGAGAGATTTCTGTTTTAGGTTTGGAGTAAAGACTCTTAAGTAACAACTTCCTCGCGAACAAGTGAATATCCTTTATAATTTCAAAGGTGTCCAGGGGTGCTACTGGACAGAAAGAGAGGCCCTTGGTTAGTAATGTCGTTTCATCAATAGAGAGTTCATAATTGGAAAGATTTATTATATCGAGACCAGCATTGGATCTCGATTTGTCATCAATTAATTTGGGAGGGTCTAGGTATCTTGCCGTGTGTGGACGACTTGGGGAAAAAACCCTATATCCGTGGTCTCTCTGATTGTGGGTCTTAGCCCTTCATGAGTAAGTTGGGTACTGTGTTGTTGTGAAGTCGAGAACACAGGGAACAGCCCAGTTGTTTGAGCTGGGGAATTGCTGTGTTGATTGGATCTATCAGAGTCAGCGTGGGTATTGGTGGGTCCTGGCTGTTGGACTATGCGTTTCTTGATGGTATTATCATCTTTGTCCGACAGGGCTCGTTTTGGTTTAGCATTCCTATTTCTAGTGGAGTTTTGTGTGGGGGCATTGTTGGGAACATTTGATGAGGCCTTATAGCCCTTTTTAGGAATAAAGGCATTACCTCCTTTGGAGGAATTTTGTTGGATGGAATAGGCCGTTTGCCATTTGTAGGCTTTGCCTTCTTGAAAGGACCGTTTGTCCCTCCAAAATTTTGTTCCATTTTATTCCAGCTTCTGAGCTCTCTACTGACCTCTTTGGCCACTACTCGATATTACAGGTATGTTCTTTACCTTATATACATTTCTTTGGTTCAGCTTTCTCTTGCGTTTTTTTCTGCTTGGCACCTTTGATATCATCTTGTCCTTTTATTTTTGGGACAGGTAAAAATATAATAACCTAACCTTTTTACGCTGTGACACTTCGGGCCAAAGGTCTTGCTACATTGTGATCGATATAGGATGCCAGTCCTCATTCCTCTCTTCACCATCTGAGGTTTTTTATGCGTCCTGACCGCGATGTTCCACTTAGGGGTGTGCTGAGCCGTTGAAACGTCTTGGGTGGTATGATGTTTTCTTATCTGTGCCAGTTTAATATGTATTTCTCCATTGTATGTTATTATTTTCAACACATTGCTATTTATTTGTTTTTCTAGAAAAGTTGTTTATTAGACTCTTTGACTCCACACATACTTCGATCCCTGAAGAAGGAAACACGAAACGCGTTGGGCCCTGTATTTATACTGTGGACTCTCTACTCTTTTCAAATTACACCCCAATATGTGTTGTTTTTAAACCATTGTGCTATATATGTTTATCATATTTTCTGTCATTATTAAACTACTATATATTTTTGTATCTACCTTGACTATTTGAATTACTATTGCCTTAAAAGCCCCACCTTGGGGGATTCTCCATTTTTTCCTACTTAGGGAATTAAAGAAAGGTAAACCACATTTCGCTTTTTTGCAGGAGACTCACTTTTAGACCAACAAGGTACCAAAATTGACCAACCCGTATTTCACGATGGCCCTACACGCGACCAATGACTTGAATAAGTCTAAGGGGGTATCTATCCTAATAAGCAAAAATGCACCCTTCCAACTGACTGATAGGTTGACCGACCCGGACGGCAGATACATATTCATCAATGGTAGTTATGCTGGCTCTCCAATTATGTTGGCGAATGTCTACTTCCCCAATTCAGCACATGTGAGTTTCTGCCAACGCATGATTCTGGCCTTGACGGGCTTTATGTCCGGCTGCCTGGTATTAGGGGGAGATTTCAATGTCCCACTGAACCCTCTGTTGGACACCTCGACGGGTAAGACCTGCATATCTTACAAAATTCTAAAAAAAATAAAGTCACTTTTGCAGTCCTTACACCTGGTGGATACGTGGAGATTTCTCCACCCATCAGATAAGGATTTCACATTCCACTCCATTCCCCACAACCGTTATTCTCGTATCGACCACTTGTACATATCCCAAAGGGATCTAGCTAGGGTGACTGGGGCTAAAATAGGACTCCAGACTTCATCAGACCATGCACCCACGTCCCTGACGATCGTAGAGTCCCTCTCGACCCATTCAGCCTCCTGGAGATTGAACGCATCACTCCTGACAGATCCAGCACTGTTACCTCAAATAACAGACAATATCGTGAATGTTTTCAAGCAGAACGACTCTGTGGAGACGGACCCTATGATGGTCTGGGGAGCTCACAAGTGTACGATCAGGGGTGACTTGATACGCTTGGGAGCCCGACGCAAGAGACTTCAGGAGGCTGAAGTCACCAAACTATTAAGCGTAATCTTCTCACTGGAGGCCAAACACAAACATTCCCTGTCAGAACAAACAGCTACAGAGCTTCTGGAAGCCAGAAAGAAGCTACAAGCTGCACTTGCCATTAAGACAAAACGTTTCCTATTTTTCAAGAAAAAAATATATTATGAGGCAGGAGACAAGTCGGGTAAGCTGTTGGTGAGGGCACTACGTGACCCTCACTCCTCCACTCACATCTCTGGGATCAGGAATGAGTCAGGCACACTAGACGTTAAAACCGAGGACATTGCGGCCCATTTTCATGAGTACTATACTAAGCTGTACAACCTACCAATACAACACAGGCCTTCTGGAATAGGGGGGGACTAGGAGTCAGGCTATACTAGACTACCTGAGACAGAGTGGCCTACCCAGACTGTCGGCAGATGCCATACCCACCCTAGAAGAACAGATTTCCCTTTTGGAAATCCACTGTGCCATTAAGGCCTTGAAACCTGGGAAAAGTCCCGGTCCTGATGGTTTCACCTCAATCTACTACAAGACCTTTGGTGACATTTTGGCAGGCCCCATGCAAAAAGCCTTTAACTCCCTGACAGACCCTAGACCCCTACTGTAGGATTTCCACTCTGCACACATCACGGTTATCCCTAAAGCAGATAAGGACCCCAAAGCTTGCTCCAGCTATAGACCTATCTCCCTCTTAAACATCAACCTGAAGCTGCTGACGAAGATCTTGGCCAACAGGTTGAGGCAGGGGCGGACTGACAACTCATGGGGCCCCCGGGCAATAGAAGACTATGGGGCCCCTGGGCTTACAGATGGCCACCAAGCCAGGAGGCAGTGCAGAGGCGGGGCAGCTAAAATCTCGGGATTTTCACATCAGAAGCATGTTGGTTTCAGACATATCAGGGACAGATGTAAAAAAACATAGATTTTTACATACTGTCCCTGGTTTTACTGAGCCTGGCAACCCTGATGGGGCCCCCTACTGACATGGGGCCCTCGGGCACTGCCCGAGTGACTCAATGGTCAGTCCGCTCCTGGGTTGAGGCCACTTTTACCTGGTGTAATTGGTCCAGAGCAGGTGGGTTTTATGCCGTGGAGGGAGGCAAAGGACAATATCATTAAGGCCCTTTTGCTCATGCAAGCCGCCCGTACGCAACAAGTCGAGAGTCTTCTCCTGTCCACGGACGCGGAGAAGGCTTTCGACAGAGTGTCATGGGACTTTATGTTTGCAACTTGCGCTCACATAGGCCTTAGCTCATGTATGATGGGATGGATCACATCACTATACCACCACCCATCCACCAGGGTCAAAATTAATGGGTCGCTATCGGACGTGATAGAAATTCAAAATGGGATGCGCCAGGGTTGCCCGCTATCCCCACTACTGTTTATCCTCTGGCTGGAACCATTCATCCGTACGGTTAACAAAGACAGCTCAATACAGGGGATCTCGAGTCGAGGCAGGATGTACAAAACGGCGGCGTATGCGGACGACCTCCTATTTTTTGTGACAGGCCCACATATCACCATCCCAAACCTCTTGAAGGCATTTAACCATTATGGTTATCTCACCAACCTCAAAATAAACCTGACAAAATCGAAAGCAATGAATCTTACATTGCCAGCCTTGACTCTCACCAAGACGCAGTTCAATTGTCCCTTTAGATGGGAAAGCAAGGCCCTAAAATACCTAGGAATCTGGCTGACCCCATCCCTAGCGTCATTATATGATGCTAATTTCACGCCACTACTGCATAGAATTGAGGGAAATTTAAAACTATGGAATACGGGATATTTTTCCTGGTTTGGGAGGGCAGCCATAATCAAGATGGTGATGCTACCCAGGCTCGTGTACCTTTTGAGGGCCCTGCCCATCGTTTTTCCTACCAGGTTCTTTAAAAAACTCCAGACCGCACTTCTGACCTTTCTCTGGTCACATAAGAGGGCAAGAATTAAATTCACTCTCTTGACCAGGCCAAAGGAGGAAGGAGGAATGGGACTACCAGACTTCAGGGGATACTACATAGCGGCACACGTCACAAGAGTTGTAGATTGGCACTGCCATAGAGAGGCTAAGGACTGGGTAGCCTTGGAGGATGATCTAAGTCCCTACCCGCTCCTTTTCTCCCCCTGGAATCCGGGAGTGAGAAAATCGCGCCTACTGCTCCACCAACCCCTCATGGCAAATACCCTGACGGTTTTCGACATGGGGACCAAGTGCTCCTCTATTTCCTCAGTGAGAGGCCCACTTACACCGCTCTCAGACAACCCAGATTTTCAGCTGGGACTCGGTACATGGATACTCTGTCATCCACCTACTAATAAGACACTCAAAGCAGGAGATTGCTTCCAGGGGGGACATTCATGGAGTACCAGACACTTAAACAGGTCAATGAATTACCTACCTTGCTGTTCTGGACGTATCTACAAATACGTAGCTATACTTGTGACAAGATGAACAAAATACATTTCACCAGACAGTTGACTGACTTAGACGAGGTCTGTGCCAAAGGTGGTCTCCTGCAAAGAACGACGTCCGTCATTTATAAGTGGTTGCAAGTACCTTCCACCAAAACAGAAGATAGATTCCAAAAGGGCTGGTCCAAAGCACTGGGGAGGACCATATCAGAGAAACAATGGCGGAATGCTTGTGTTCTAGCACACAAATGTTCTATTAGCACAAAAATTCAGGAAACGTCCTATAAGTTGCTCACGGATTGGTATGTTACACCAGCTAAGTCGAATTCCTGGTATGCTCAGACGTCTAGTGTATGTTGGAGATGTGGAGAGGAAGTGGGCACGCTAATACACATTTGGTGGCATTGCCCTCGCCTGGCCAGCTTTTGGCAACAGGTCAAGGACCTAATTAAACAAGTGCCTGCTCCACATCTCCTCTTTTTCATTGAAGCGGTATAAGAACTCGCTGACGAAACATATGCTGAACACCGCTAAGGCCCTGATCCCAACCCTCTGGAAGACTCCAAGGGTCCCCACTGTTACACATTGGCTAGAAAAGATCTCTGAGGTCTGCGAGATGGAGGACACTCTTGCGCAGGCCTCGGACAGCGTAGATAGATTCCACAAGACTTGGTCGCCCTGGTTCGAATTTCGCTTTCTGAGGCCTATGAGACACTTCTGGGTACCTGTTGAATAACTGAGTGCTGCTTAACCGAGACACGGTTGAGTACTGGGATAGTAGACTGACATGGCCAGTTACTGCTCTTCACCTTATATCCTTTCCCCCACTTCTTTCATTTCTGACCCCCTTTCCTACCCCCCCCCCTGCCCTGCCTTTCCTGCTTAGCAGGACTGTTAAACTTCACTCAATGGTATGGTAATGGGAAGTACACGCCAGGAGCTACAGACGACTTTGTCACACTATAGCATCATATGACTTTGCAATGATGATGTTTAGCCTATAGTTTACACAAGATTTTATATAATCAGTCATTTGAAGAACGGGTTCCATATCAGGAATGGTTAAGTTTAGCTTTAAGTCATGTCGAGGAACGTGATTCTTATTATTCACTGAAATAGTCTCGGTTGTCAATTTTGGATGTATAAGACTTCTGTGTATGATTGTCATTATCATGCTGTACTGTTATGTCTCTTGCACTTCTATTTTGTTCTTTACTGGAACCCTAATAAACTTTGGAATGTTAAAAAAAAAACATTTTTGTTTTTCATGTTTTTTTGTTTTTGCTTTGTTACATGTCCCCTAAGGAAGTGCCAAACGTTCCATTACGTTTTCAACAATAGTTTGCCTGAGGCTATAAAACGGGAAGTGACCTTTTAATACCCAACCTCGACAGAGGTAGGCTTCCATCTCTAAAGATTTGCGAAAGCAAGAAAAAAGCAAAAAAGAATGTGGGACTTTAAATGAGGCCTCTCTGTTGTTACGTATAGATATAACCATTTGATAATAACTATGAAGGATTAATTAACCCAATCCTCGGTGGATAATCCCCATGGCCATAATATAATATAATGCGTTATTAATTTAATACGTTGAAGGATTTGATAAATAAGAAAAATATATAGTGCATCATATAAAAATACATAATGCATGAGGTTTATAAAGAAAACCATAATTAAATAATAATAACATATTAAATATTTAATCTTAAATAAACATGATTGGTACAAAAGGCAATGATACATACACCAATGGATCAATTGTACATGATTGTTGTAAAAAATACAGGCAATACATAATATAAAGATAAAAATAAAAAGCAAATATTAAGAAATCCATGATAGTAAGTACACAATACATTGGCACCCTTGAGTACGGACTTGACGCGTTTCATGGTGTTTAAAACCATTCATCACGAGTAGGATGCTATAGAATAAATGAATATAAAGGTAGGTAAATAGGCAAACATAATAAGGTATGCTCTCCATCTAAGAAACAAGAAGCACAGTCTAGCAATGGATACTTTACCTATGGAGGTAACTCATAGGTGTAACTCTATGGCTCCTAGGATGGGGTGGAGATGGTTCGGAGATAATTCTCTTGTCCAAGGTTGAAGCAGGAGACACCCTCCCAGTTCCCCTATGAAAGTAGGGTGGACTAGGTTGGAGACCATGAGGCCCGACAGTCTGGAATGGAACCAGGTGTCTGCAACTCAACTACAGGGTTGGAGGTATATGTCACTGGAATGTGATGGTGCAACTGTAAGTGGATAGAGTGAAGAAAATAAGTAGCATCTATAATAGCAAAAAATTGGGAAACAAAAATGAAAAATCAAGCTAGTCACACAGGTGAAGGGGAGAAGAAAATGTGTGTGTGTGTGTATATATATATATATATATATATATATATATATATATATATATATATATATATAT
Source organism: Rana temporaria (assembly GCF_905171775.1). Lineage (NCBI taxonomy): Eukaryota > Metazoa > Chordata > Amphibia > Anura > Ranidae > Rana > Rana temporaria. The sequence goes on from NC_053490.1 coordinate 153,194,017, forward strand.
ATATATATTAAAGGGAGGGTGCAAGGAGAGAGGGGAGGAGAAAGGGGAGGAAGGAAGGGTGAACGGAGAGTGGTTGAGGTAAAGATGTATGGGTGTGCCTGTATAAATGAAAAGGTATATGAAATGGGAGAGTGTGTGTTTGGGTATGGTGAGTTGATATGCTGTTATAGCACAAGTAGCCATCGCGTGTGGAAGCCACATATGGAAACATGCCAGCATGGCGCCAAGGTGCTGAGGTCAATCCCCTGCCTCCACTGCCAGGAGGAGGTGGGAGGGGGTAAGGAACTGGGCACCTTGCAACCCAAGATCAAGAAATAAAAGCACCAAAGCCATCGTCCCTGGCCCTGTAAAGTAGATAGATCTAGGTGATGCATCTAACTACGGTATGGCAAAGAGTGACATAAGTACACTGGGTATAAAAACCCAGTGTAGATGGACATAAGGAAATTAAATGTGGTCACTGGATAAACTTAATAGGTATTATTAGAAAATATATTTGGAATACTTTTAAAGGTGGATGCCACAAAAGAAATCATATAAATGACAATGAATATGTATGTATAAGTATAATAAATTAACTGTGTTGGGTATGGTTGGTCACTGAAAAAAGTTGGTGTCTGCCACCCGGTATGAAGTAGGCTAAAAAAATAGTTTGCCTGAGTTGAAAATGGCCAGAGTTTATTTTAAGATTCACCTGGCCTTGACTTCAGTGTAGTTTAATTTTAAGTTTGGGTGTTTCAGACCTTAGGCAGGATTCAATAAACCCCCCCACAAAATGAACCAGCACAGATTCATCCATCCCTAGTAACAGGAACATATTCTCTTTTACCAAAAGAGAATATTTTGGTAAAATTTTAGTTTTTTCCACGTTAGCGCATTTTAGCATATTTTTTTCTTCCAATGGATCAAAAACTTTAAAAAACACTGGTGAGCGATGTTTTTGAGCATCTATCGACGTTTATCAGCGTTAGAGCGTTTTTACAGCTGAAAAACATCTCTCAGAATCCACTACATTTGTTTTGTTTTTTACTGCTCAAAAAAACCACTGCCCAAAACTGCTGATAACAGCCTATGTGTGCATGAATGAATGAATGACTTGTATAGCGCAACGCATGCAAACTGAATCGCCTCTGGGCACTTTTTCCAGCCAGTATCTGCTTGGCTGGTGCGGTCATTTTTACCCCGTAGGATCATGACACGCTAGGGACACACAGTCATACACACATATATACATATATACTGGGCCAATTTGGACGAGATCCAATTTACCTACCAGCATGTCTTTGGAGTGTGGGAGGAAACCGGAGTTACCGGAGGAAACCCACGCAGACACAGGGAGAACATGCAAACTCCAGGCAGATGGTGTCATGGTTGGGATTCAAACCAGCGAACCTTTTGCTGCTAGGCGAAAGTGCTACTCACTGCACCACTGTGCTGCCCTTGTGCCCTATGGACACATAGGATAATGTGATGGAGAGTTTAATGACTGTATAAAGAAAAGTCTACAGCCAAAAACAGCTGCTGTAAAAACGTCAAAAAAAAGACGTCCAGTGTGCATGAGGCCTTAATGTCTTTTGAACTAGGGACAGAGGTGAGGCTTAAAGGAAAGCATCCCAATTGCCTTGTATATGTTTAACCCAATAGTCTCGCGGTGAGTTAGAACAGCGCCTCCTATAATTTGCACTAGAACGGGGAGATGCTGATATAAACAAGCATCTCCCCACTCTGCCTAGTGACAAGGACAGTGATCACCGCTTCCTGTAATCGGAAGCGGTGATCACTGACTTGTCACACACAGCCCATCCCCCCTATAGTAAGAATCACTCACTAGGGCACACTTAACCCCTACAGCGCCAACTAGTGATTAACCCATTCACTGCCAGTGTAATTTTCACAGTGATCCGTGCATTTTAATCTCCCTTGCGGTATGATTATTTCAGATTTTAGGTGCTGAAAGCGGTACCATTATTTTGCAAGGAAATTTGGCTTTTTATACTGTAGGCCTGTAATTCTTAGGAATAACTCACTTAAATCTGACCAAACAAGAGTCTAGTAGGCTTCTTGGTTTTGAAAAAGTTTGAAAAACAAAACATAAATTATAATATAATAAATAATTATAGATAATTATAACAAATAATAATATAATTATAATAAAAAATATTCAATAATGTAATCAACTCAAAATCACTGAAATTTACTTAGTTGCATAATTGTCACTGCCATTACTTTTATTTTTTTATGACGAATTTCCCCACAAATTGCTATCGCTCAATTCTGCAAGTGTTTATAATTTTTTATTGCTGTTTTCTAGCTGCTCTAAAACCACTTTTGACATAAAGGGACACTTTTGGTTGCTATGGACAATCTACAGTTTGCAGGCAGAAAGAACAGTTTTTATTATATAAAAGTACATGTAGGGCACTGGGCAGACCACTAGGGACAAGGGGTGTGTGTATTTTTTACATACAGTACTGTAATCTATAAGATTACAGTATACTGTAATGTAATGTATTTGTTTACTTTTTTGAATTTGGCGCTGTTCTTCGCCCCTGTGCGTCGTAACATCGCAGGGAATGGAGATCGGCGGCACAGGAGGACACTGTTTGAATCGAGCGAGGACCCGCACGCTCACATAGCGCGGCGGCATCGCTGGATCCAGGGACAAGGCAAGTAACTTGTGGCTGCAGCGAGGCGAGCCCGAGTCTGGCTCGGGGATACCGCTCTTGGTATAAAAATCTTACCCTGAGCCAGACTCGGGAATACCGCCAGGGGGGTTAATAGCATTGATTGCTGTAAAAATGACAATGGTCCAAAATGTGTCAAAAGTGTCTGATGTGTCCGTCATAAAGTCGCATTACTAGTAAAAAAATATTTTTTAATAAAAATGCCATAAATCTTTCTTCTATTTTGTAGACGCTATAACTTTTGCGCAAACCCATCAATAAACGCTTATTGCAATTTTTTTTGTTCTACCAAAAATATGTAGAAGAATATGTATCGGCCTAAACTGAGGAAAAACATTTTTTTTTATATATATATTTTTGGGGATATTTATTATAGCAATAAGTAAAAAATATTGCATTTTTTTTTTTCAAAATTGATGCTCTATTTTTGTTTATAGCGCAAAAAATAAAAGTCGTAGAGGTGATCAAATACCACCAAAAGAAAGCTCTATTTGTGGGGAAAAAAGAACGTCAATTTGGTTTGGGAGCCACGTCGCACGACCGCACAATTGTCAGTTAAAGCGACGCAGAGCCAAATCACAAAAAGTGTCCCGGTCATTGACCAGCAAAATGGTGCGGGCTTAAGTGGTTAATAATGCCTTCTTTGGAGGGAGGAAACCAGCCGGGATGACGTGGTGCACGTGAAGCACGCACGTCGGAGGGAGGAGCAGCCAGCGCGACTGATCTGACCCGGCTACGGCGGCGAGGGATGGAGGGAGCTAGACCCGGCGGTGCTCCAGCGACGGTGGACGCGTTGCAGGGCGGAAGTCTACCAAGCGGCTAGCCCGTCCACCCCGCAGACCACATCAGCCCCCGCCGCTCTCCGGGAGTCTCTCGTCCCCCGGCCCCCCCGCTTCCCCCCGGCGGCAGATAAAACACTGCATGGAGAGATCGCAGGGAGGCTTTCTTCTGTGGCGCACCTGTCAGCTGCTCGCCCCCCCTCCCTGCTCGGAGTGATTTTGGGACATCTCGGCGTCTCGTGGAAGAGAAATTTTCTTTTTTCTAAAATCCAGAAGATCGGCAAATAGGTAATATTAACCCTTTTCTCACTCACAAAAGATTGTATGGTGGCAATGCGTGGACCTTGAGACCTAGCTCTAGCAGCGTGGACAGGGTAAGATAGTGAGCCCACCTACTTTATTCACAATATTCCAAGTGTTATAATGGTGTCTTGCTTTCTTATATACACCCTAAGAATCTAAGCATGTGTGGTCTACTAGCAATCAGCTCTGTTCGTTGCGGACATTGATACTGACACTGACTAAGGGGGATAAGTTGAAAAATATCGGATACCCCAGAGTCACTGTATCTACCTTTGTAAATAATAGTCCGGCTACTTATTAAAAAAAAAAAAAAAAAAGAGAGAGTCAAATTGCAACAGAAGCAAAAGCATATACGGACTATAAGTTCTTGGACCACACACACAGTTGTAATAGCCCCCGAGAGCAAGTTGGATAAATATCAGCCACTTAAGCGTCACCATACTTACCTTTGCAGAGCTCTGTTAAACCACTGGGGGACTGGGCTAGAGCTTCAGTGGCAACGTCAGAGAGGTCTCTCCCTTACCGAACCTGACCTGGATTGTGGGGCGGGCGTGCTAGACTGGGGGCAGCCAGAAAACCGAGAGCAGAGGTCAATACCAGGGCATAGCGTCCAGCAGCCCCACTTTTCTTGAGGTCTCTGCACACCCCCAAAGGGGGAAAGTAATAGGGGAAGGGAAAGGGGAAGGAAAAAAAAAAAAAAAGGAAAGGGGTGTATACAGCCCCTTCTCCCCCCCCGGTTCGTCATTGCTCGGGAGCTGCTGGGTCCCTCACTGTGGAGGACCCCCCAAGAAGGTCTCTGGCTCTAAGAGGGTGGTCTCACCTTCCTTCTCTTTTGTATACATCCTAACGTCCTGGGTAATTTACTGAAAACTTTTGAACTTTCAAGGTTCCCCGGAGACAGCCGGAGCAATAATTTTCCTTTCGTCTCCCCTTTTTTTTTTTTTTTTTTTTTTTTGTTTTTTGGCTGTGTTCTTTAAATCTATTAATAGATGCAATCAACATATCCCTAACATTTTCAACTAGTCCCTCAGTAAACGATAAAAACTACCGTTAAAGGGTAAAAAGAAAGAGAAAAAGGGGGGGGGAGACTTGCCCCTTCTTATCCAAACTGGGGAAACGCATTAGAACGATAAAGAAATATAATATGAACAGGTCAACCAGGGGGGCTGCCCCGAAAATCCCTAAAGAGGTCTCTTCTACCAGTACGATTAGACACTATATGACTCCGGACGGGAGCTCTAAGAGTCCAGGCACGACAAAAAAAGTGGAAAAAACTGGGACCAATAAAAAGGGAGTGGGGGGGGTGGCAACCCCAATTGCTGACATTTCAATAGAATCTGAACACGTAGCCAGCTAAATGGTCGACACCAGCCTGGACTCCCATGTCCCCACCATGGGAGAAATGGAGGCTATGTTAAAGAGGTTGGAGAACGTAATAAGAGGGGAAATCAGCACATTAAGAACGGACCTATTCCACATGTTGGAGCGAGTAGAGGAAGCAGAGAAAAAGATAGAAAAGCAGGACCTTGACCTTATTGAATTAAAAAATCAACATCTGTCCCTGAAACAAAACCAGAGGTGGCTGCAATACCGTTTAGAAGATCAAGAGAACCGGAATAGAAGGCAAAATTTAAGAATACGATCTATTAAGGAGGAGAAGGGTGAAGACCTGAGAAAAATTCTCAATGATTTGTTCCTCCCCCTCCTCGAAAATGGCTCGGGAGGTCCCCTCAAATTAGAACGGGTTCATCGGGTGGGGAAGATCAGGGAGGGAGGAGGAAACTGGCACAGGGATATTATTGCTAGGTTCAGACATTTCGAACATAAAGAGGAGATCTGGCGAAAACTGAGAAGAAAGCCACCGTTATCCTATGCCGGGATGGAGATTCAGATTTTCACGGACTTGGCCTGGGAAACCCTGGCCAGAAGAAGACATCAAAAGCCCTTACTGGAACAGATGCGATTATTCAACATAAACTACCAATGGGGATTCCCGGCCTGTTTGATAGGCCTCAAAGAAGGGGTGTCAGCAAAATTAATATTCCCCGAGGATCTGGCGGGGTTCTGCCGCAAATTGGATATGCCTGCTGTGGACTTACCCGGATGGGTCGAATAGCTAGTTGAAAGCAGCAAGGCCCCCGGGGCGGCCCCGAGGGATGCGATTTGGTGTTGCGGGGGGGAGTGGGGGGAAGGGGGGGGGACGACCGGAGAGGGGAATAGGGAGGGTAGATCCGTCACCCCACCCACATAAGACCAAGTACCCGGGGATTCCTGGGGAAAAAGGGCGGGAGGAGCGCGGAGGCGCTCCACCTCATCCATAAGAACCGATGGGTAGGGGATACCAAGGATCCCTACGGTTCACAGGCGGTGTACCGGCCTGGGTAGGGGGGGGAGGGGGGAGGGATAGAGGGGGGTATGTGGGTTTGGAAGGGGAGAAGGAGTCTCCATCTCCAAAACAGGGAGGGAATAGGGAAAATGGCTCCCAAGGAATCTCATGGAAAGTTCAGCAGGAAATGATTTTAATATAGAAAATGACAGAAGTAATTTTTTTATCTTATAACGTTAAGGGATTAAACTCAGTCGTCAAAAGACTAAAGGTCCTTGCCGAGATTGAACAACTTAGAGCGGATGTTGTCTTTATCCAGGAATCCCATTTAACCAGAGACGCGAATATCAAGCTTTTTTCCCCTGCATACCCCACTTGGTTTTATGGGGACTCCATCTCAAAACGCGCTAGGGGCGTGGCAATAGGGTTTACAAGGGGGTTCGGGTTCACCCTTGAGGCAAGGATGACAGACCCAGAAGGGAGATTTATATTTCTTACGGTAAGGATCGATAACATAGTCTATACCTTAGCAAATATCTACGCCCCAAATGTACACCAAACTCAATACTTAGGGAAAATTCTGGGAAAATTGAATGATTTTGCCGAGGGGTATATAATCCTGATGGGTGATTTGAATTTCGTCTTTGATCCGAAAGAAGATAGCACGTTCCGTGTGAAGGAGACAAGAAATGTGCACTTACAAAGAATTAAACAAAAGATTCATGACTGCCAACTAGTTGTTGTCTGGCGGATTTTCCATCCAAATGAACATGATTACACGTTTTACTCTCCTCCCCACGGAACATACTCCAGAATTGACTACATCCTGGCGGATCATAGGCTGCTGGACTCTATAACGGAGACGGACATAGGTATAATGACTGTGTCAGATCATGCACCAATCTCCATGAAAATTAAATTATCTATACAAAAGAGACAGCGGCCGTTGTGGCGCCTAGATGATAGCCTGATATGCGATGTAGGAGGGGCAAGTAGGGTGGAGGCGGAACTAAAACAATTTTTTCTTATCAATGAAACGGAAGGAATTACCAGCGCAACCCTTTGGGAGACGCACAAAGCTTATATTAGAGGAATTTTAATTGCGGAGGGCGTTAAAAAAAAAAAAGAGAGAAAAAGTAAAGCAAACACCCTGATTAAAGATATAGAGTCCCTAGAATGCAAACACAAAGCGCAGGGATCAAAAGAGATTTATCATAATCTAATTATAAAAAGAGACGCTCTCAAGGAGATCATGGAACAGGAAGCGAGAAATAAATTAAATTGTATTTCCAAAGAGAGATACCTTTGGGGTAACAAACCAAGCAAGCTCTTAGCTAAAATGGCTCAAAAAAAGAAAGCTAGAAATTACATTGAAAAAATTAAAAGTAAAGACGGGACCATGGTCAACGCAACCAGAGAAATTGCGGAAACATTCAAAAAATATTATGAGGAACTATACACATTAAAACATCCAGGGTGGCAGGCAGGGGAGAGGGAGGGAAAGACCCGAGATTTCCTTGACGGGGCAGGACTCCCTAGATTAGAGGAGATGGAAAGTTCCAACATGGACCAGCTACTGCGGCAGTGGTCGCAATAATTTTGAAAGAAGGAAAAGATAGCTCTCTCTGTACGGGATACAGACCTATCTCTCTGTTAAATACAGATATTAAGCTTTTTGCCAAAATTCTTGCGGGGCGCCTGAAAGGGGTTATGCACTCCTTGGTACACCCCGACCAGGTAGGCTTTGTGCCCAACAGAGAGGGCAAAGACAACAGTCTAAGGGCAATTCTCCTGATGCAGACCATAAGGCAGAATGAGCCCCCAGGACTATTCCTGTCAGTAGATGCTGAAAAAGCTTTTGACAGGGTAGACTGGGGGCTCATGATGGAGACTCTTAATGTTATGGGATTAGGAAATAGGATGTCCCGGTGGATAAAAGCACTCTATCACCATCCCACTGCAAAAATAAAAATTAATGGTACACTATCTGACCCATTCGAGATGAAAAATGGGACAAGACAAGGTTGTCCCCTCTCCCCCCTCCTTTTCATTCTATCTTTAGAGCCGCTGCTGTCTACCATACGTAACGACCCTGACATTAACGGAGTTAGAGTAGAAGGGGAGGAACATAAATTATCGGCTTTTGCCGACGATATTTTGTTTTTCTTAACCAATCCGGCCCATTCTATTCCAAAGCTCTCTAAAGTTTTGCAACAATATGGTGCGATCTCAAATTTTAAAATCAATGTAACTAAATCTGAAATTTTGAATATTAATTTAAACAAAAAGGAGGTGTGTCGTGTCAAGGAAATCTGCGCCTTCCCCTGGACCAAAGAACTAAAGTACCTAGGTATCAAACTGGCCAATACAGAGCAGAAGATGTATAAAATAAATTATGTTCCCTTACTAAATGAGATCAAGAGCGAATTAAAAAGAACGATTAATAAACCCATATCATGGATCGGACGCATTAATATGCTGAAGATGGTCGTAGTACCAAAAATTCTTTATAAATTCCTATTAGTTCCCATAGCCCTCCCTCAGCAATTTTTGAGAATCCTTAACACCTTGCTACTAAACTATGTCTGGAAAAATAAGAAGCACAGAATATCCCTCTCCACCCTAAAACAGGGTAAGCCACTCGGCGGTCTGGCAGTCCCGGACATTAAAAGTTACTATAAGGCGGCGGTTTTAGCTCGCGCGGTAGAATGGGCACGGGATAGGATTGATAAAAGGTGGGTGCAAATTGAGAAAGCACTAACAAGTAAATATTTGAATAATATTATCTGGATCCCTGCACAACATAGAGCACTAGATCACAAAATACATGATTTAACACGGGACACTTTAAGAATGTGGGACAGGACTTTGACACAATTAGAAGGGAAATTTAATTCCCCATTAATGAATCTAAAAGAAAACCCGTACTTTGCTCCAGGCGAAAATAAAATTGGAGGGAATTGGATTAAGGTAGACACTGTTCACTTAGGGGATATTATTAAAGATGGAGAGATAATGTCCTATGAAGATTTGAGATCCAAAACGGATTTATGGAATCTGGACAGGTGGCATTATTCCCAGTTGCATCACTTCGTGCGGCACCTCCCCCGCCCATTACGGACGGAGGCGGAGCTAACCCCACTGGAGAAGATTTGCAAATCTAAAAATTCAAAGGGCACTATCACTAAATTATATGGGATATTGGTAAAGATAGGTTCACGGAGTGAAGCACCTTTCATAGATAAATGGGAAAGAGAGTTAGGAATCACAAGAGGGACAAATAGTTATAATAGGATTATGCACTTAACCCATTCCTCAGCAATCGATATACGAACTGCCGAAACAAATTATAAGTGTATCTCCGGGTGGTATATCACCCCGGAGAAAGCAAACAAATTTAAAGCGGGTCAGACCGCAGAGTGCTGGCGGGGTTGCTCAGAAAGAGGCACAATGGCCCACCTTTGGTGGTTATGCCCAAAAATACAAACTTATTGGGACAAAATTCTGAGTCAAATTAAAACTATTACGGGCGAAGAATTAAAGAAAGACCCCTGGGTGGTGCTCTTTCATTGCAGCCAAGAGGGGGTAAAAAAATACAAGCAGTCCTTACTTCCTCACCTTTTAAACGCTGCTAAGAAACTTATACCCAAAAAGTGGCAGGAGATGGAATGCCCACACGTCTGGAATTGGATAGACGAAGTGGAGGAAACGTATAGGTTGGAAGAGTTAAAGGATAGTCACCTAGAGACGATCGGGGATCACAGGGCGAAATGGGAAAAATGGAGGGAATACAAAAAAACATGGAGTTATGCTGAGAGAGTCAGGGTATGCTACTAACGAGTTGTATGTAAGTAGTTTTATAGTAGAAACTATATCATTCCCTTCTATGGTCATTTCCTAAAGCGATTCATATATTTTTTCTGTTTTCTTTGTTCTTTTACTCTCAGATGAACGTTTGAGACTGTTCTTGTACTCGAGTGAAAAGCTATGAGATTCCTGGGAGCCATGAGGGGGAGGGGGGGGGGTGCAAATAATTTATAAAGTTGGCTATATGGTAATGTGTCCCGCTCAGTCCAGCTGGGACGTGGAGGGCTAAGGAAGTGGGGCCAGGACTTCACGGCCCCATCGGTTGGCTGATACATATATTGTCAAGTACACTAATAATTCAAAGGTGGAAAAAAAAAAAAAGAAAAAATATACGCACTGAATATATACCACACATGATGCAAACCACAAACTGAGACGTAAGAAGCATCAAATCATGAGCTGGTCTCTAGAATTTGGTAAAAGCTGAGGTGGTAAAAAAATAAATAAAAAAAAATAATGCCTTCTTTTTCAGAAGTTTAAAAAGTATTTTTCATTGAGAAATGAGAAAAGACATGTGAAGACTTGGAGCTCTGCCAGCATATCAACAAAAAGACTATGGCCCGGATTCACATACATCGGCGCATATTTATGCCGGCGTAACGTATCTAATATACGCTACGCCAACGCAGCGCAGAGAGGCACGCACCAAATTCACAAAGCCTCCGCTGCCCAAACTGCGCTGGGTTTCCTCGGCGTAAGCCGTCGTAGGTGTAAGTGGGCGTGAGCCATGCTAATGAGGCGTGACCCCATGTAAATAATGGGCCGAGCGCCATACAAGTGCTTAAAAGGAACGGCGCATGCGCTGTCCCTTGGACGCATCCCAGTGCGCATGCTCAGAATCACATCGGAACTACTCCCTAAGATACGTCGAATCACTGTCTACGACGTGAACGTAACCTACGCCTAGCCATATTCATGTACTACGTAAACAACGTAAAATACGACGACTGTGTTCCCTGGTGCAGCCATTTGCATGGATGCTGCTGACTTACACCTGCTTTATGGGGCATAACTTTACACCGGACGTACAAAGAAATTAAATATGAATAAAAACAGGATTGTTAAGTGTACTTACCAATGTTCATATCAATATCTATCCTCAGGGAGATTACAATGTAAGGTCCCCAACGCATATTCATAAATACATACTGGGTCGAATTTAGACAGAAGCCAATTAACCTACCAGCATGTCTTTGGAGTTTAGGAGGAAACAAAAAAAAAACAGCGGAAATCCACACAGGCAGAACATGCAAAGGCAGGTAGTGAAAAGGTTGGGAATAAAACCAACTACAATAATGCTACTAGGTAGAAGTGCTAACCACTGTGCTTCCCCTAATATGAGCCCACATCCAATTAAACGTTTTTTTACTTACTGGTACTCAAATTGTCCAGGGTCCTATTAACTGAATTAGAGAAGCCAGTCATATAATGCTGCGTACACACGTTCAGTCCATCCGATGAGAACGGACCAATGGACCGTTTTCATTGGTTAACCGATAAAGCTGACTGATGGTCCGTCGCGCCTACACACCATCGGTTAAAAACAACGATCGTGTCAGAACGCGGTGACGTAAAACACAATGACGTGCTGAAAAAGCGAAGTTCAATGCTTCCAAGAATGCGTCGACTTGATTCTGAGCATGCGTGGATTTTTAACCGATGGTTGTGCCTACTAACGATAATTTTTTCCCATCGGTTAGGAATCCATCAGTTAAATTTAAAGCAAGTTGGCTTTTTTTAACCTAAGGTTAAATAACCTATGGGGCCCACACACGATCGGTTTTGACCGATAAAAACGGTCCATCAGACCGTTGTCCTCTGTTTAATCTATCGTGTGTATGAGGCCTAACAGTGAACCAACTACAAGACCTACTAGGGATAAACCAAGAAGCAGAAAATCAATTAAACACTTGCTTACTGGCCACTTATACCTCCTTTCTGCCCAGGCCAATTTCAGCTTTCAGCGCTGTCACACTTTGAATAACAATTGTGTGGTCATGCAACACTGTACCCAAACAATTTTTTTTATAATTTTTCACACAAATAGAGACTTATTTTGGTAGTATTTAATCACCACAAACAAAACATGTTTCATAGTCTGTTATAAAATGTTGCAAACAGGTCATTTTTCTCCTTCACTGATGTGTGCTGATGAGGCTGCCTTGATGGGCACTGATGGGCCTGATAGGCTGCACTGATGGGCACTGATAGGTACTTATGAGACGGCACACATGAGGCAGCACTGATGGGCAATGATAGGTGGCACTGAAGGGCACTAAAGCCCTGTACACACGTTCGGTTTGTCCTATGAAAACAGACCAATGGACTGTTTTCATTGGTCAAACCGATCGTGTGTGGGCCCCATCGGTTTGTTTTCCATCGGTAAAAAAATAGAACATGTTTTACAATTTTCCTATGGATAAAAAAACGATAGAAAAAAATGATCGTCTGTGTGAAAGTCGATTGATCAAAAATCCATGCATGCTCAGAATCAAGTCGGAAGCATTGAACTTAATTTTTCTCAGCTTGTCGTAGTGTTTTACGACACCGTATTGGACACAGACGGATTTTTGACCGATGGTGTGTAGGCAAGACTGATGAAAGTCAGCTTCATCAGATATCCAACGAAAAACTCCATCGTATTAGATTCCATCAGATATCCGATTGTGTGTACAGGGCTTTAGAGGTGACACTGATAGGCAGCACTGATAGGTGTCACTGATGGAAACCCATAAGTGACACTGATAGCCAACAAACTTTATAAAAACCATAAGATAGATATCTCAAAAAAGAACATGGGGCAGATCCACATACATCTGCGTGGGCGCAGCGTATGTGAGATACGCTAAGCCGCTGTAACTTACTTTGCTCTTCTTTGAATCCTGAAAGAATTTGCGCCGTAAGTTACGGCGGCGTAGTGTATCTCTCGCAGCGTAAGGGCGCGGAATTCAAATGCGGCGAGTAGGGGGCGTGTTTCATTTAAATGAAGCATGTCCCCGCACCGAACGAACTGCGCATGCCCTGTCCGTCAAAACTCCCAGGGTGCATTGCTCCAAATGATGTCGCAAGGACGTCATTGTTTTCGACGTGAATGTAAATGGCGTCCAGCCCCATTCACGGACGACTTACGCAAACAACGTAATATGTTCAAAATTATACGCGGGAACGACGACCATACTTAACATTGAGTACGTTACCAGATAGCAGCTTTAACTATATGCCGGAAAAAGCCGAACAGAAACGATGTAAAAAAATGCGACGGCCGCTCGTACGTTCGTGGATTGTCGGAAATAGCTAATTTGCATACTCAACGCGGATTACGATGGGAACGGCACCTAGCGGACGCCGAAAAATTGCATCTAAGATCCGAAGGCGTACGAAGACGTACGCCTGTCGGATCTAACCCAGATGCCATTGTATCTTGTTTTGAGGATTCAAAACAAAGATACGACGCGGGAATTTTGAAATTACGCCGGCGTATCAATAGATACGCCGGCGTACTTTCTTTGTGGATCTGCCCCCATGTCTAGGACATGCCCTTCAGCATGTGAGTGAGCATTTATTTCCACACATTGACACTTGTGTATATTTGACAATTTGGCCACAGATCTGCATAGAGCAACAATTGCCTACAATATATTTGAATAATATATTAATAATGTAAAAATTTAAATATTAAAGGTAGCATGTGAATTCATTGTGCTGTATATACTGTATGTACACATTTTGGCCATTTCCTGAGGAAATTGTCAGGCACCTCCTGCCGACATCTCTCAATTGAAAATTCAAAAGAACGGGGCAAAAAATGGTCTGCCAAAAAGTGGTTGCAAAAAGTGACTGCATTCAATCAGTTGCAACAGCTGTTCAAGTATTTTGATTGCTGGCTATCAAAATACAATAACTGCAGCTGAACGAAAAAAAATTAATCAGTGGCCAGCTTAACAAAAATATGCTTATCCCAGAAGCTATAAAGTTTTTGGGTGAATATAATTCTATATGGAGAATAGTAGTCACAAGGTTATGTCTTAAATGGCAAAGAACAGCAAGTCATTCAGAAAGTAATGGGCTTGGCATTCCAAGTTTAGTTTAGTCATACATCAGTCATTTTCTGTTTTGTTAATGTCAGTTGTTTGTAGGATGATGAATGGCTGGTTCAAACATTAGAACTTGACAACAACCAAAGGCACAGATTCAGTCATTTATAATCATGCTGTTGCAAATTTAACTTTAAAGAATCCAGCATTAGTTTTAACAGCTTAATATACACTTTTCAGTTTGTATTTAAAAATAAGTGCTTTTATCACTTTTGTGGCCCCCCAAGCTCCGCACGGGGTAAGGATGAGCTTGGTTTTAATATATATATATATATATATATATATATATATATATATATATATATATATATATATATATATATATATATATATTCTCTAATCTAATAATAAAAAAAAAAATAGCTCATCCTTGCCCTAAGTGGAGCTTGGGGGCCACAGAAGAGATAAAGGCCAGATTTCTCAGGGGATAAAGAAGAGAAAATATATATTTTTTTTTACAACCTAAGCTCATCCTTACCCTGAGCGGAGCTCTGGGATTTGTTGGGGGCCAAAGAGGAGATATATATTCACTACACATAGCCACAAAGGTAGGAGAATGTCAGGCAAAATGGTTGGCCCTCACGCACATTCACTTCATCAAAAAAGTTTGGACACCCCTAGTTTAGGAGATACCCCCTGTGTCTGCATGTGCCAAAGTGATTGGCACATGCGCACTGAAGCAATGGCACGTTGTGCTGTTGCTTCAGTTAGATATACCGTTACCGGGAGTAAAAGCATTGCGACTCTGGGTAATCACAGTGCCAGAGCCACGATACCCGGAAGTAAGCTCTGGGAGAGATGTCCGCAGCCGGAGTGGGGGTCGAGGACGAATGTGGGGGCTTCCATCTAAGGTAACAATATGAAGGAAGTAGAGATTTCAGGATTTTTAAAGGTGCGATATCACAACAACGAAAATATATGAACAATATTTATTTATATAGAAAAAGTTAAAAGTGCAAAATATTAATTTCACCCAATAATACAGTACAATTTCATGGGTGTGCAACCTCACTGTGCCATCAAACGCAGACACTGTGCCCATCAAACGCAGCCACTGTGCCCATCTAAACGCAGCCACTGTGCCCATCTAAACGCAGCCACTGTGCCCATCTAAACGCAGCCACTGTGACCATCTAAACGCAGCCAATGTGCCCATCTAAACACAGCCACTGTGCCCATCTAAACACAGCTACTGTGCCCATCAAGCACAGCCACTGTGCCCATCAAACACAGCCACTGTACCCATCAAACACAGCCACTGTACCCATCAATTGCCACCACTGTGCCCCATCAAACGCAGCCACTGTGTCCCATCAAACGCAGCCACTTGTGCCCATCAAACACAGCCACTTGTGCCCATCAAACGCAGCCACTTGTGCCCATCAAATGCAGCTACTGTGCCCATCAAATGCTCCCACTGTGCCCCATCAAATGCAGCCACAGTGCAAGTCAATTACAGCCTCACTGTGCCCGTCAAATGCAGACCCACAATGCCCCAGCCATTTTCATTGCACAGACTTGCAGGGTAGTTGTGGTGTACTCTATTCATGGTGAAATGCCATTTAATTCTTTGCCATTGAACAGCACTGAGTGGCTGCATCTCTTTTCAGGTGGGGTGGTCAGGGGTGGTAAAATTTCAGCTCAAATGCCTGCTTGTACTGCCCCTCCCAGCTGTGTGAATGAGCCCCTGCTGAACAGGTAAAAGAGATATAAAGTAATCTGGAATGGAAATGGTGTGTCAGGCAGTGATTGGAATGGTCAGATCTGACACAGAGGATGCAGGATATGTGAGCAGTGAAGATATATGTGAGGGAAAGAAAACAGCAGAAAGTGAAGGTGGGGGGGGATCAGTGTGACCAGTGTGACAGGGAAGATCTACACACTTGCAGTACAGGAGAGAGGGGGATTAAGGTTGGAGGTGAAAGATGTTGCTGTAGCAGGAGTCATAAGTGACAATAGCTCCCCCCCTTCCCCCAGTCCTGACCCTCCGTGTACTGTACCTTCTATGTTTTCAGTGTGCACTGCTGGCTGTCACATGGAGATGGATGGAGGAAGGAGGCAGGCAGTGTGAGCTGAGTCAGGCAAATGCAGCCAGTGTAAATCCACATACGAGCAGAAATGGAAAAAAAATAGTCCCTCCAGCTACAGTCTTCCTGACTTCACTAGAACCGAAAGTGAAAGTAACACGGCTGCCGGGAAGGGGGAAGCACCTCCCAAGTCCTACAGCGATTGCTAATGGTCAGACACAAAGACAGGCAGAAGTCTGACCAATGAGAGTGCTGGGGCTATTAGCTCTGCGCCTCGGAGCAACACAAAACCCCACAAATTTAGTGTCTCGTCTGCAATCACAGAATTGTAGTGGCATGCTCCCATAGTGCACTGGGGCCGGCGCCCTAGCAGAGTAAAGGGAGCCGCCACTGTCTGTATCATAGAATTGTTCTACATATATATGGATGTAATAAAGGCCAAGAGATCAAAGAACCCCTACATAATGGATCATCTGGTGTACCACAGAGGCTGGTAAGTATTTGAAAGACCCACAAGCCCAGATTTGGGGCCCTTCTGGAACCTGAAGGTGAGAAGAAAAGTTTTGATAGAAACACTGAGGCCGCGTACACACGGTCGGTCCAAACCGATGAAAACGGCCTGAAGTCCAGTTTCATCGGTCCAAACTGAACGTGTGTACGGCCCATTGGTCTGTTGTCCTTCGGACAAAAATTATCAGGCCGTTTTCATTGGATGAACTGATCGTGTGTACAGGGCTTAAACCTGCAAAAATCTAAAGAATGGGGAAAATCAGAACCACTGACTGAAAAGATTCCAGAACAATCAGAATGCTCAGAAAATCGCACAAGGAAATCTAGAGCTACCTGTAAATGTTGATGGATGCAAATAGGTTCAAGAGTTATATACAGGACAAATCCAAGAGAGGGGCTAATATCTAGTACTGCAAAGAAGGACCTCAAAATCGAAAGAATTAAAAAAAAAATCCAATGATAGAAAACATCCAAAGTAATAAAAGAACTCTAATGAAAATAGATAAGAGCTAATCACCTAGATCAGTCATCTCCAAACTGCAGCTCTGGGGCCAGATGTGGCCCTTTGCCTGCCTTTATCCGGCCCTTGGGGCACTATTCCTCTTACTGTAATGAGGCACTTTTCATCCAACTGACACCCAACAACGAGGCATAATTCCCTCCAGTCAAAGGATGATGCGTGTCCCCGAAATCCTCCTATTGCTGGGTTGAACTCCAGGAGCGTTCTCTGTGTACACTAGTGGTGTAGGTCTCGATGAGGTGGAGTCAGCTCACAGGTGGCCACAAGTAATTAACAGGAGCAAAAATGGAGATAAAAAACTCTCATCGTGAAGTAAGTAAGCACTTAAAGAAATTTAATGAAGATAAAACGTTTTTTAGTTCCATACAGATTGTCCATATTGATGTCCAAGGGCAGAAGCTTTTACACAAGTTGATTCACTGGATTTATACACATTGGACTTTATCCATATGTTTTGATATATTAGTCGCATTTGGTTTTAAGTTTTGGATTTTATTTATGGTTCACCTTTTGCCAATTTTCGTTCATCTATAGATGGTATCAGTCTTTTGACTGTCTTCATATTCACTTTTAGATTTTCAGTTTGCGCTCATCACTTCCACTTTATACCCTATATTTGTTGTTAGCACATTTTAGATTTGAGCAGCATTTTGAGTTATTGTATTGGTCACTTATCATTTTCACTGTTGGCGAGCGCTTTAGTTACCCACTTTTTTTGCCATGGTAATGTTTATGCCCACTGATGCCAGGAACATTTCCACTACCACTGGCTACTTGCCAGCCCCCCTAAAGTCTGAAGAACAATAAACTGGCCCTTTGTTTATAAAGTTTGGAGACCCCTGACCTAGATCGCAGTTTGCATCAGATACATCGTCCCCCTTTGACATCCAGGCCATACTGAAGTCCTATGGCAAAGGGTTTAAATAGCAGCCTCCACCTCCCCACTGGGGACCAGTTTGACACCAAAACCCGGGGAGGAGCGGACGTTTGCAGTTACGTCCAACCGTGTGGTTTGTCGCACCAGAAGTGGCGCAATCACGCCTAGGACAGAAACCAGAAGTGACGCCGCAGGACTCCATAGTGCATCGGAAGTGATGCAAGCATCAAAACCAAGAACCACGGACAACCGTCAGCACAAATCGGAAACAGCGGACGTGCAAGTTAGCACAATCAGCTGGAGATGGATTAGTCCTAACAGGCAGATATGTGGTAACAGTCAATAACAGTTACAGATGACAAAGTCCATCACACCTAATATCAACCAATAAAGCAGAGGGGATTCTCTCAAACATTCAGGGGAGGAGCGAGCCCAACCACTTGGAGGGACGCATGGTGACCACCACTAATGCCCTGATCTGGCAACAGTGGAAGAACGCCCTGGGCGTCCATGTGGTCAACTGATCCAAAACTCAAGGGGCAAAAATATAAATAGTGTTAAAACTGGTCTATAGTGCCCCTTTCACGCGGGGCGGATCAGTAATGATCTGCCCTGTGAACCTCCGCTTGCTCAACGGGGATCGCTCCGTTGATCCCCGCTGAGCCGGTGGATGACAGTGCGGTCCCAGCATACTGTGCCGGGACCGCCCTGTCTTTTTTCCATTTTCCCATATGGGGGGATCGGATGAAAATGGACCGTCTGTCCGTGTTCACCCGATCCGATCTACCAGACAGATGGAAAAGAAGGTTTTTCCTCCATCACACTTTGGCGGATCGGAGCGGGTCGGATGTCAGCGGGCATGTCACCGCTGACATTTGTGGGTCCATAGAGGAGCACGGATCGCCCGTTCAGGTCCGCCTAAAAAACTGTCAGGCGGACCTGAACGAGCCACCCGTGTGAAAGAGCCCTAACAGATCCCAAGATTAAATAAATTGAATATAAGATCTCCAGCCTATTGTATGTATAAATTTGGTAAATCCAATTACCAGTAGTTCTATATTTCCTACGGTCACAACACTCGGGGCTCAAGCCACATCAAGGGTTACAACTTCATAAAGTACACACAGCAAGCCAAAGAAGGCTAGATATTGACCACATTTAACAAGGAGAGGGAGAGTAATTTCCAAAGAACTCATAAGGAACATACAAAATTCTCATTTTTGTTTTCTCTTTAATTTTTCTATTCTAATTTTGTATATTGAAACATTTGCATCAATGGCTACCTATAGGGGAGCATGATTTGATGGGCTGAAAGACAAAATTCATCAGGCTCAAGGTTCTTCCTATGGGGGGGATCACTTTGGATCATTTATTTTCCAGTTTGAAAATATTGCTAGAAAAAAAGGCTGTGTGTTCTGGAATAATTATTTACCAAAATATATATTGAGGATGAAATTGTTCCCTGGGGCCTGCGTATAGAAATCTTCCCAATTTTTTTTCAAAATTGAATCTGAATTTAAGCCAGATTGGGAGTTAAATCTCCAAATATGCTCCTTCAAGATGATGGATGCAGTCTGTCAAAACTATATTAAGGAACTTGAGATCATCAATTGCAAAATTGAAAGATTGTACACAGACAACAGTGGTTTGATTACTGATGACACCTTTGCAGATAGGGAATCAACCCTAGAAAAATATCTTGAATCTTTCTTTGCAGGCATCCTAAAAACCAAAGATAAAAAGGATTATAGAGATAGGTTGGCCTATGAAAGGAATACGGCCTATAGATGGTCTTCTGACTATCTCAGAAAAAGAAACAAACCCTTCTCCCATAGACAAACTAATTCCAACCCTTATCCAACAGATTCTGATGAATTCTCACTGTCTTCTGTCTCTTCATCCCTAGCAGGAGTTAACTCTAAAATGGCAACTGGTTCACAAAAACGTAAAACAGATCGACCAGCATCGACAGCATCGGCTTCCAAACGTATCCAGGACAATACTTGTCCTGGTTTTCGATCACAAACTAAAACTGCACAGCTTCCTTCCTCTGGAGATGGTCACTTTATTCCTTCTGTTTCTGCACCTATTTCTTTATCAACACAAAAGGTAAGCAAGGGCAACTGGTAACACAATTTCGGGGGACTCACAGGTTATCCCCAGTTTGGGGGACCTTCACACAGCATCGCTTTTCTCCCCTCCACCAAGTTTGGAGCCCAAAAAGGTACCAAACCTTCCTACAACACTCAAAGAAACAGCCAAAATGGCTTCCAAGTAATAAATTTTTCCTCATATACACTAACCGAAGATCATACCCAGATCTTAGGTCTGGGACTGACCTTCTGTCCCGATCAAGAAGTCGATGGTTTTTGAAATGATCAAGGACATAAATATTTTCTCTAGAAAATTGATGTACAAAATCATCTATGACAAAGACGGTAAGGGTTCTCCGAGCAGTATTTGTTCAGATGACATTTGGAAAGACAAAACAATCAATGAGGTTAAAGCCCTCAATGATCTGATTGAATTATGGAAGCAAGGTAATCCTTTTGATGACCTTGAAGAACCCCTGCTGAATCCATCTCAAATTCCATCTGCTGAGAGACAATTTCCCCTGCCCAAACTCTATAAACCCAAATCTAGATCTTTTCCCATCCTACCCTAACATTTGGGTTTTTACACAACAGGTGACCAAGAAAATATAGGCCACTAAATAATACAAAGGAAAAACTGCGCTAACCAAATAATAAAAAATACAGTGCATCAATAAAGATCAAAGGCAGCAGTTTTATGAGATAAGCATAAACAACATAATATTGTGTAGCATCTGTGTACTTTCAGTCCAGGTGCTATCTTAAATTTATAGGGGGATGAGAGAGTTACTTGGCTCTCATCCGGTTAATTTGTGTAAATTGGGCCTCTGTTCTAGCTGGGCTGTACTGTTGGTTTATTCTGTGTTCCTGAGGTGCTTTTCCACCCCGGGACGGCAGGTGGCGACAGTGGAGTCCAGGCCGGAGTGTCTCTCTCCAGCAGCCAATCAGAGGGGTTTTTCCCTCGCAGGGCATGCTGGGGGAGGGTTCTTCTTGAGCAGACACCTTCGGGCGGGGTTCTTGTTGCGGATGCGGCACCCACCTTCAGGGTGTGCGCACATCATGGCCCCCGGCGGTATGGCCTTCCAGGCCGGGGTGCGTGTGCAGCGCGGTGTTCTTGGTTCCGGGACCATGCTGGCCCAGAGCAACTGAAGCTGTGGTGGGGCCCGTGTGCAGCGCGGTGTTCTTGGTTCTGGGACCATGCTGGCCCAGAGCAACTGAAGCTGTGGCGGGGCCCCAGTGATCTACTGGGTCCCTCAAACTTTGAGAGAAGATCCCAAGCGAGTTGTGCTGTTCGGTGGGGAGTCAGTCTGAGGAGAGCCCGGAGGCAGGCAATCCAACAGGGCCTCGTCAATCCACCGGGGATCAAGGTGACCGGACATTGAGAGTTTGTCTGTTGGCAACCTGTCAGTTGGTGACCATTTGAGAGCTACCTGAGGGAGATTCAGGCACTAAATTTACTAAGGAGGATTTACCTCACGATCTACATTCTGGAGAAGGGGGTCTGTGGCAGAGGTCCCGTTCTGACCTTTATTTCTACTAAGTCTGTGGCAGAGACTTATTTTCTCCTCAAGTTTCCGAGTGATACCCTGGCTGCCAGGTCGGTGTGAGAGGCCTGTCCAGGTACACTATACCCACTCCGGCTGGAGTGGCGACGTAAAGAAAAGTGCCGCTAGAAGCAGGACTGCTTCCGTATTGTTCAAGCCTGAATCTGCTACTCTCCTCCTTTTCACCCATCTTCTTCCTATCCTACAAACATCTCACAGGGTGAGCATACCCCCGCTGACATATCAAATACAACAATCTATAAATAGTCACTTCCCCACTCTGGAGGTCACCACCGTAGCCAAAAACCTGCATATAAAAAGAAAATAATCCCACAGAAGAAACCAAGATATAGTATCCCTGGGGATAAAAAGAGGGCTACTAAGGCAGTGACTGCCTTAGTATCCCTCTTTTTATCCCCAGGGATACTATATCTTGGTTTCCTCTGTGGGATCATTTTCTTTTCTTCCTATCCTACCTCAAGTTACTGTTTTGCTGTGTTGGGTGAAATAAAGCTACAAAAAGACACCTGCTGCTTGGATATTCCGTCATTGCTCTCATCATCATCTCATCATCATCATACCCCTAGACGCTCACAGAGGTAACACGCCATCCCTATTTTATCCAGCGGCTCCTGCGGGGGTAGCGCTACAATAAGTAAAAACAGTGCCAATGCAGGAAACCAGCAACCAAGGTTAGCAACGGAATCAAAGTCCCAAATGTGTGGACTAAATCACATCAGAGCCCACAGGATAAAACTGCACCACCGTGATAATGACTACTGTGTGGAAACCACCACCTTATGGAAAGCCGCTTACCAGAACAACCAGATTCATAAGCATTAGGGATGAGCCGAACACCCCCCTGTTCGGTTCGCACCAGAACTTGCGAACACACCAAACGTACGTATGAACTTTAGAACCCTATTAAAGTCTATGGGACTCGAACGTTTGAAATCTAAAGTGCTAATTTTAAAGGCTAATATGCAAGTTATTGTCCTAAAAAGTGTTTGGGGACCCGGGTCCTGCCCCAGGGGACATATATCAATGCAAAAAAAGTTTTAAAAACAGCCGTTTTTTCGGGAGCAGTGAAGTTAATAATGCTAAAAGTGAAACAATAAAAGTGAAATATTCCTTTAAATTTTGTACCTAGTGGGGGTGTAAAGTAAGCATGTGAAATAGCGCATGTTTCCAGTACTTAGAACTGTCACTGCACAAAGTGTCATTTCTGAAAGAAAAAAAGTCATTTAAAACCAGACTTGCGGCTATAATGAATTGTTGGCTCCCGGCAATTCAGAGAGGGTTCATTCATAAAAAAAAAAAATAGCAAGGGGGTTCCCCCAAATTCAATTACCAGGCCCTTCAGGTCTGGTATGGATATTAAGGGGAAGCCCGCCGTCAATTAAAAAAAAAAACGCGGTGTTCCCCCAAATATTCATTCCAGACCCTTCAGGTCTGGTGTGGATTTTAAGGGGAACTCCACCCCAATTTTTTTTTTAAATGGCGTGGAGTTCCCCCAAAAATCCACACCAGACCCCTTATCCGAGCACGTTAACCTGGCCAGCCGCAGAAAAGAACCATACCAGGCCACATGCCCTCAACATGGGAAGGATGTCCCCATGTTGATGGGGACAAGGGCCTCATCCCACAACCCTTGCCTGGTGGTTGTGGGGGTCTGCAGGCGGGGAGCTTATCAGAATCTGAAAGACCCCCAGATCCTGCCCCCCCCCCCTATGTGAATTGGTAATGGGATACATAGTACCCCTACCATTTCACGAAGGAAGTGTAAATAGTTGTAAAAAACACACACAACGTAGAAAAATGTCCTTCAGATGAACACATATGAATATCACATTACATGAACATGCATATGAAGAATTTGAACAGAGGTGCAAACATAGTGAATACAGAAATAAAATAAATAATAAAAATACAGGTGTTGTAAATAATAAAAAAACAAAGAAGACAAGCAAAAAAAGAAGCATCACAAGCTGATCAACAAGAAAGGCTACTAGTGAGGTTAATAAGGCTTTGGCCGACTTCAATTGGGTGGAATTTGGATAGAAACCTGAAGAAGGGGTCCAAGGTAGGGGGGAAGTGTGGAAGAAGTAAAGGGAGTCTAAGAACAGTTAAATCCTCAGATGGAGTAAGGGGTTAAACTATGGCAAGACAAAACAAATAAGAGCAGTATGTATGATGCTAATGATGTGTTCAAAGAAGGGGAACAATACATAGAGCGATCCCATAGATCCCATATCTTGTCGAACCTATCAACAGCATCCTCTATCATGGCTGTCATATGCTCCATTCTGCAAATGTCTCTGATAGTTTTTATAAGCTGAGCCTGATTTGGAGGTGAGGTGGACACTATAAAGTTTTAATGCTTTGGTATAGAACCCCCCATGTCCTAAACGCACTTGATCATTCCATTCCAAAACATTTCTGGCATTGTTGACAAGACACAAGGCCTTGAGTTCACATTTTCTAGCATTGTAATACAACCATTCTGGCAACAGGTACTTCAAGTGCTTCAACGAGTGTATCCTTAGCATAGGTCCCTATTCTTTGAATACTCGGCCTGCCTTATTCTGGAATGCCTAAATATGCAAATAAACATATTACTTATATTTTGACAGTGGTTGGGAGACAGGCTCTGCTCCACTAGAGATCTATACATGATATGCCATGTCCCACCAATTGCCTGAACCATACTTGTCAGTACTGAACTTCAGTTTTATATTATTAATTAACATGGCGCTATTGCCTTGTTATATCACAAATTGAACACTGACATAGGAGATGTGTTTTGTACTAGTAACATTGAGTACTGACTTATGTTATTGGCTTAATTGTAAAGCACTCATCATTCCTTTAACTTCTCAATGGCTTAATATATCTTTGAAATAAGGCCCCTTTTATCAACCATTGTTGAAAATGTATGAGTGTAGTCTTAGTCAGGGACATGTCACTATGTTTCGGCTTGCTAAGTAAGTACATAGCAGAACTGCAAGTATTGAAATAATCTTTAATTAGGGATATTTTTCTCCTTCATTAAATTACAAAATGCCTTTACAGTGTTTCCAGTGTATACTTGATGAACAAACTGAATCCCCACCCAGTGCTAGAAACCAAATACCAGATTACCCACTTCCACATAAAAAATATTCTCCAATAAAGGGATATAAATTGAAGCTTCCATAGTTCATACTTTTCTTCATTTCCATATCCTCCATATAATGATAATGGTCAAGTTTTGAAACAATTTAGTAAAGTTACCTGCTTCCAACTGAGCTACCAAATTATACCTTGAATTATAATCTAAGAGAATCATTTGAAAATAATGTTCTTTATTATTTATACCCCACCCAGCAAAATGCTGTAGCTGGGCTGCTAGAAAGGAACAACTTGGCATGTGTCACTGTCAGACCCCTTCTATTTTTTGGCAACTGAAAAGCTGATAATTTAATTTTGGCCTTTCCAAATCATGGCCCAAAAAAAGAAGCCAATTTTTTGAACCATGTTCAAATAATCCAAAGAGGGGTGTTTTGTAAAGCATGTAATACCTGTGAGACCCAAATCATTTTGAGTATGTTTACCTTCCTGTAATTGAAAGTTGTAGTTTATTCCAGCTTTTAGCTATCTCCCGTGGGCTTACCAGTGCGCTGCCGACTACTCTGTTGTGTTGGCTCAATCTGAATACAACCGGATGCAACCGCTTCGTAGTATTTCACATAGAGGGATTCATTTGCCTCTTCTCGAGCCTGTGGAGATCCATTAGCTGACTACCATTTCCATTATTGGAATTTCTCTATCTGATAAAGTTCCCTATATACCCCTCTGTATATGTGGGTTGGAGCACTTTAAGAGAGTGAAATTTACTTCCCATTCCTGTTTGTCCTGAAGAAGCCTCACGGCGAAACGTGTAGATGTACAGGGGACATTTGTGTTATACTTTTTATGGTTTCTTTCTTGATACTGTGCTGTACTGTATATACATTTTTTTGTAATAAAGCAATTTTTTATTATTACTGTTTGTGTTGCCTGCAAAGTCCAACCATATATTACCTTTTTAGAGTAATTTTTTCTTCTCCATAATTTACGGATGTGGCATTGTGAGTGCTTCCCCTCCTTTCCCCTATTTTGTTATTCCAGGTACAAAAAAATGCTAACCTGGTTTAGTAAGACCTCCTATTATAAGGTCAATACAACAAAATCATTTATACTTGACATCAACTTGGACACTACCACAAAAAACGTATTACAAACTCAACACCAATTTAAATGGGCAGAGAAAGAAATTTTCTACCTAGGGATCAAACTGACCAGATCAACCAAATCCCTCTTTGCATCTAACTTCTAGCCCCTGCTTCCTAAGATCCAAACTGAATCCCAGGAAATAACGAAACACGAACTGTCTTGGTCTGGTCTGGTAGACTGGCAGCCTTTAAAATAATTTGTCTTCCACAAATTCTATACTATTTCGAACCCTGCCAATCCCCATCCATCAGGTCCCTCCAATCTGTCTTGAACGTTCACCTCTGGAAAGGTAAAAGACCCAGATGTGCCCACTCCAAACTGATCAAAAGCAAACTAGCAGGTGGGGTCGGTTCCATAGACTTCAAAGATTATCATCTTGCAACCAATCTTGCCCAACTGCCAGATTGGTTTCGCACTCGCCCTGCCACTCTCTGGGGACAAATAGAGAACTCTTCCCTCCTGCACTCTGACTTGAAAAGTTGGTTAATGAGTACCCCGTTGGGGGCAAATATTACATCCTCCTTCTCTCCAACCATGAAGGCCTCAGCGCAAGCATGGAAAAAAATGGTCACCTTCTTAAACTACGCTTCTCCCACTGCTCTCCATCAAATACCTCTAGAGTCCCTCCAATTTCTATCACCTGACCTACTGTAACACTGATACCTTGGTCCCTTAAAGGATTAAGCTCCCTACAAAACCTATTTCAAGGGTCACAACTTAAGCCCTTCGCCACATTACAAAAGGAGTTTAATCTTCCCTCCACAGATTACTATACCTACCTAAGGATATGTCACTGTATTTAGAACATACCGGTTCCTCTGTACGCTATTCCCCCGAAAACCTGGGAATTCCTCACAAACAAGCTCTCCAAAACGAAAGGTATCTCCCATTTCTACAACCGTCTTCATTGTAAACAACTATTTTCTAAGACACCCGCGCATCTACAATGGGAAGCAGATCTATCATGCTGCTTTTCCAATGACCAATGGTCCTCAGCACTCCACTCCATATTTAAGTCCACTAAATGCTCAGCTTTATGGGAACTTACCCAAAAAATTACACTACGCTGGTATTTAACTCCGGCCAAGATAGCATACTTTTCTTCCCAAGACTCTAATATCTGTTGGCGATGCAATGCCCTTAAAAGCGATTTGATCCACACATTCTGGTCCTGCCCCCCCTACAGCCGTTCTGGGAAGATATCTTCAAACTCCTATCTAATGTCACAAAGCCAGTTAATACCTTCCCCGGCCCTGGCGGTACTGAATCTAAGGATTGAAGAAATACCCCCTTCCTATGAATATGTCACATCCCACATTCTCTTGGCATCCAGACTGAGTATAACAAGGTTGTGGAAGTCAGGAAAAGTCCCGACAACTGCCCAAATGGTTGATCTTGTAAATCTGCACTACAGTTACAAATCCATTATGGCAGCTTGCACTGGACAAGCCGAAAAGATCAGGAAAGCCTGGGTCCCCTAGACCACCTGGTCTAGAGCTGGGCCGGATTGAAGCAAAAAAGAAAACAAGCCCCCACGTGACCCGCCTGGACAGGCCCAATCTCAAAATTACTTAGCTGGTTCTTGTCCACTGGATGCCTGACTCTTAGCAGACTTTCGTAAGGGTGCCTGCCCTCTGCTCCAATTTCTTTTGAAGTCCCGGCTGGGCCTGTAAGACCGTGCTTCCCTTGAATGCTCATTACTGTGTCCTTAGGGCTGGGGTCTCTTCTGATCAAACAGACGACTATCCTGGGGTAGGAAGCCTGACTTCCCACCTGTGGCCCAGCTATAGCGCTATCTAGCCTGTTGCCAAAAAACGAGGACCCCCCAAAGGGTATCCTGCACCAGGCTTGTTTGGATGCTGGATCAGCGAGCCAAGGACATAGCTATAAGGCCCACTTAGCTGTGACTGAGGATAGAATAGTCCGGGCCAGCCGGCGGATAAGATCAGTAGAAGCCTCCCCCAGGAAGGCTGCTGCCAGCTTCAGTTCCTGGACTGTCGAGCCTCTTGCCAGCTCTTCTGAAACACCCCTGAGTACAGAGTCCACATTCTCTGTC
Organism: Rana temporaria; assembly: GCF_905171775.1. NCBI lineage: Eukaryota > Metazoa > Chordata > Amphibia > Anura > Ranidae > Rana > Rana temporaria. The sequence goes on from NC_053490.1 coordinate 153,221,951, forward strand.
CAGGCTTCCATAGCCTTGGACATAGCTGCTAGGGCCAGGGCAGGATTGCAAGCCACACCGACTAGCCCATAAATTCTCTTGAGGTCTTAGTCTATTCTCCTCTCAAGTCCGTCCTTGAAGGATACAGCATTCTCTAAGGAAAGAGTGACATGTTTACCCAGACTCGTCCACAAGGGGAGCATTTTCCAGATGTTTCAATTCCTCTGTTTTGAAGGGGTATAATCTGGAGGTTTCTTGTCTACTTTGCTCCACTCCTCATCAATGATATCCTTCAATTTTGAAAGGAGCAGAAAGATAGAACTTTCTTTTCCCAGATGTTTAAAGAACTTCCTTTGTTAAGCCGGCGGAGTGGAAGGATCTTCCCACTTAAGGGCCCCTTTGACCGCTTTGACTAGTAGGGAAAAAAGAGCGAGGTTGAGACCGGCAAATTATCTCCCTCTAACTCACTGAAGATCCGGGAGAAGCATCTTAGGGGTGGGATGGGCCTGTATCCTCCTGGGCCTCGTCAGCCAGGGAGCCAGATAGGGTGGTGGACTAGCTCCTTTAGGGATTGTTGCACCACACGCTTAACAAGAGACTCTATCTGTTGGTTTTCTGTCTCTTTATCCCCAACTGCCCGGGCATAACATGGGTCACACAACGACTTGGCATCCGGGACTCATGTCCCACATCCCCAGCAGGCTCTGCGATCAGAGCGGCTGTCATGGCAGTGGGTGCAGTGTCTGGAGGAGAAATGGGGACATCTCCTCTGCTGATGGGCCCTGGACGGAGAGTCACGTCTGGACTTGGATGATGAGTGATGCTGTTGCAGCCTGCCAAGGTCTCTGTCATCTCGATTATTTGGTGGTCTGATCTGGAAGGGCTATAGAAAGAAATAAAACGGGGATGGGAAACCCAAAGTTAATGCATTCTTTATTTGAATATGAATAATCTCAGCCCCTCCCCCTCATCTGCACATACCTTGTGCGTGAGGTCAATTTTGGGGAGACCCCAAGCCATTTTTTTTGTTTTTTCACCCACCAATCTCACCCTAATATATATAATTTTGCACTTGTTATTTTTACACTAACAGGAAAAATAATTTGTAACACATTTTCATTTAATGTAAATATACTATTATGAACTTTACAAAAATAATGTTATATTTTTAATTTTTACTGAAATTTGTTAATCAATGTTCAGTATGATATTAATTTTAGGATAAAGATTGTAATTCGGCATTTACAGAATAGGAACAGGTGATACATAAACGAAAAAAAAAAAAAACTTTTAATGCATCTCTTAGTCTGAAGAAATCTTTTTTATTTTGTGCATTATTTATTTAGTCTGTTTGCTTTACAGGCTGTGGCAGTATTCACAGGGAGACCTATTGAACCAAGCCGTAATAGATGTAATACATCAATACATTTGAGCTGAACAGCTTTAATTAGGCCTTCCCAGTCATTTCATCAATTCATTTGAGTGCCGGTGGGATTTGGATAACCCTATGCCTCCTGTAGTGCATGAGAATTACAACACTTCAGTATCATTCTGCCATTCACTTCACAAGGTTAGGCAATTATCCTTATTCCATTGAGTTTCATTCTTAAATCACAAAAATGTGTTAAAGTAGAGCACTGCTTAACTTTAAAATCCAAAAACTTTTTTTAATATAGAACATCATTAAGTTGACATTTACCCTATTAGTATTATGCTATCACACATATCACTAATTCTATCATAATTTATGAAATATTTAGTATTTACAGTAATCATATTTTTCGGACAGAATGCTTTAAAAATAAATAAAACTGCACACTATTCCTACAGAAGGTACACATTTAACTTTTTGTTAAATCAAAGACATTTCTATATATCCCTAAATAGTACATTTGACTATTATCTTGTACAATATATTAAGATCAGAACATTTGTAAAATTTTCCCTAGCCTTGATCACAAGCATGACAATTTTATATATTCTGGTTAAATACAGTTTTTTCAAGATACTTTTCCCTTGCTCACATTTTCCCAGTATAATCTATAGATAAATCTGAGTAAATTGATATGCCAATTTAAGGACTGTTCTTTGAACCTTTTCATATCCAGTTTTCTCATCTAATTGTCTATTACAACAGATTATTTAAAAATGTTGCTTATTTTAATTGAGTCTTTGTTGATAACTCACATTTTAAACAGCTGAGTGTCTATTGATTTCAAACTTTTTAATGTTATAAAGAGAGCAGCAAGTTACACATCTACAACTGTGTCACAGTATCCTAAAGAAAATCTGTACCTTTAGACCCCTTTCACACTGGGGTGATTTTCAGGTGACTTAGCGCTGGAAATAGCCTCTGCTAAGCACCTAAAAAACCGCCTCCCATTCATTAATTCATTTAATTATGGCTTGATGTATGAAAATGCACTATATTTGTATGACTATTTAAGATCAATTTTGATTTAGATGGCAGCAATTCAAGTCTGCTAGCTCCTGACGAAGTGGTCCATGAAACACATTGAGTGGAAAGACTTGCTTTAAATCACTACAGTGGTTTAAAATTAGTGTTTTATAATTGTATTTTTATTATATGTTTACTTTTTTTAAAGAATCAAAATAAAATGTTGCACATTTTACTAAAATGTTGTGCCTCAGATTTAGGGATGTGGCATGAAAACTAAACTATCTTTGATCAATTCTATAATGGAGTGCTTATGGTTTAGATAGCTTCTGCATTTTTAAAATAAAAAAGGAATTTTTGTAATAAAAGAGGCAGTGAGGTGATTTACTAAGACAAATAGGCTGCTCATTTTGAAGAGAATTTTCCCTTGGCTTAGTGAATGGGATAAAGCTGTGCTGGCTTATATCAATCATTTATGTGCAAGCAAAAATATTGGCTGTTTTTATTTTCCTTGCACATGATTGGTGGAGTTGGGTGAATAGTTTAGGCCAGAGCATGAGTTCAGGCCGTACATTGGCTGTTTTCCCGTGTGACGAACACCCAAATTATCAGAGCGTTCAACAATTTGTTTGGCCCACTGAACAACCACAGCGCACTGCATCACTGTGCTGTATAACATGATTTAAGGGAACAGGATACTTTTTTTTGGGTAACAAACACTTTAACACAATGTGACCAGAGCAATAAAAAGTTACCATAGTAATATTGTACTACTCTGGGAAAGTGATCTGGATTTTTTTTAAACAATATGTTTGCCTATAGCAGTGAATTAAATTGCTTTAACCACTTGCGGACCACCCACTGTATATATACTGTGGCAGGGCGGGCACTCTGTGCCAGATCTCATACCTAGTACCTAGTGCGCCTGCAGGGGCCCACTCCCGCTGATTATACACAGCAGGAGCTGATTGGTAGGTATGATGGACTTGATGTCTGCCGGCACCCACCGATGCGTCTGTACATAGTGAGAACTGTGATTTACCTATGTAAACAAGGCAGATTGCCGTTCTGTCAGTGCAGAAGGCATGGATCCTGTGTCTCTGCAAAGCAGGGGCACAGATCCATGCCTTCCCCTAGTACAAGCACCTCCCCCACAATAAGAAAACAACATCTAGGCACACAGTTAACCCTTTGATCGTCCATGATGTAAACCCATTCCCAGAGCCATAAGTACAGTGACAGTACATATTTTTTTTAGCACTGATCACTGTATAGATGTCACTCGTCCCCAAAAAGTGTCAAAAAAGTGTCAATTAGTGTCTGATTTGGCTGCCTCAGCATCACAATCCCTCTATAATGTCGCCACCATTACTAGTAAAGAAATTATAATGAAAATATACGATAGTTTGTAGACACTATAACTTTTGCGTAAGCCAATGAATATCCGCTTTATGGGATTTTTTTTGCCTAAAATATGTAGCACAATACTGATTGGCCTTAATTTATAAAGACATTTTTTTTTTCATTTTTTTATTGGATGTGTTTTATAGCAGAAGGTAAAAAATATATATTTTGTTTTTTCAAAACTGACAGTCTTTTTTGTTTATAGCGCAAAATTAAACTCACAGAGGTGATCAAATACAAACAGAAGAAAGTTCTATTTGTGAGAAAAAAAGACATACATTTTATGTGGGTACTGTGTTGCACGACCAAGCAATTTTTACAGTTAAAACTGATTCATTCAGTTTGTTTTGTTGTAATTAGCTGCAATTGGTCAAAGCTAATCACATGGTACAGATGGGCTGTGATTGTCCAATCACAATTAGCAACATGATTGTACGCAATGGAGGGCATGAAAGGAAGCCATCTATCGTGTACAACTGTCATGTGACCTGCTGTGATTGGTCATGGCGGTCACATGGTACAGGCAGTGAGATGTTACACTGATCAATCATTGGCTGTGTCCCATGAAAACAGCCCCTACAGATGCATGAGCAGTGCTTTCTGACAGGATGTCATATGATGTCCAGTTAGGATGGAAAAGCCACTGCCTGGCAGTCATCCTGCTATAGGCCATCCAGGAAGGTGTTAACTAAAATCACAGCAATGCTTTAAATAATCAAGAAAATTCAAGAGAATTAAATTCTTAAAGTAAATTGAACTATTAGATGAAGTAACTGAGTTAACTTACTTGACCTGAAATCTTTACAATCAAAAACAATAGAAAAAAAATAATGATTACATTTAGAAGCCCTATGTTCATATTTTAAGATTCTATTTTCGATGTATTTTACATTTACAGTACACACAGTCAGGTCCATAAATATTAAGACATTGACACAATTCTAATCTTTTTAGCTCTATACACCACCACAATGGATTTGAAATTAAACAAAGATGTGCATTAACTGCAGACTTTCAGCTTTAATTTGAGGGTATTTACATCCAAATCGGGTGAACAGTGTAGGAATTACAACAGTTTGTATATGTGCCTCCCACTTTTTAAGGGACAAAAAGTAATGGGACAATTCGCTGCTCAGCTGTTCCATGGCCAGGTGTGTGTTATTTCCTCATTATCCCATTTACAAGGAGCAGATACAAGGTCCAGAGTTAATTTCAAGTGTGCTATTTACGTTTGGAATCGGTTGCTGTCAACTCTCAATATGAGATCCAAAGAGCTGTCACTGTCAGTGAAGCAAGCCATCATTAGGCTGAAAAAAACAAAACATTTGAGATAGCAAAAACATTAGGTGTGGCCAAATCAACTGTTTGGAACATCCTTAAAAAGAAAGAACACACCTGTGAGCTTAGCAACACCAAAAGAATGACCACAGAAAACAACTGTGGTGGATGACCGAATAATTATTTCCCTGGTGAAGAAAATACCCTTCACCCAACAGTTGGCCAGATCGAGAACACTCTCCAGGACGTAGGTGTATGTGTGTCAAAGTCAACAATCAAGAGAAGACTTCACCAGAGTGAATACAGTGGGTTCACCACAAAATGTAAACCATTAGTGAGCCTCAAAAACAGAAAGCCCAGATTAGAGTTTGCTAAATAACATCTAAAAAAGCCTTCACAGTTCTGGAACAACATCCTATGGACAGATGACACCAAGATCAACTTGTACCAGAGTAATGGGAAGAGAAGAGTATGGAGAAGGAAAGGAACTGCTCACGATCCAAAGCATACCACCTCTACAGTGAAGCATGGTGTGGTGGTGTCATGGCGTGAACATGTATGGCTGCCAATGGAACTGGTTCTCTTGTATTTAATTGCTGATGTGACTGCTGACAAAAGCAGCAGGATGAATTATGAAGTGTTTCGGGCAATATTATCTGCTCATATTCAGCCAAATGCTCCAGAACTCATTGGACGACACTTCACAGTGCAGATGGACAATGACCCGAAGCATACCGCGAAAGCAACCAAAGAGTTTTTTAAGGGAAAGTAGTGGAATGTTATACAATGGCCAAGTCAATCACCTGACCTGAATCTGATTGAGCATGCATTTCACTTGCTGAAGACAAATCTGAAACCCAGTGTCTGGTGATGTCTATGCGTTCCAGGCTTCAGGCTGTAATTGACTGCAAAGGTTTTGCAATCAAGTATTAAAAAGTGAAAGTTTGATTTATGATTGTTAATCTGTCCCATTACTTTTGGTCCCATAAACAGTGGGAGGCACATATAAAAACTGTTGTAATTCCTACACTGTTCACCTGATTTGGATGTAAATACCCTCAAATTAAATCTGTAAGTCTGCAGTTAAAGCACATATTTTTGTTTTCATTTTAAATCCATTGCGGTGGTGTATAGAGGCAAAAAGATTAGAATTGTCCCAATATTTATGGACCTGACTGTAGTTGATTCATTGAAGTTTGAAGCTTTGATTATTGTTCGCCATTATAGCTCATAAAGGGCTACGCTAGCATTCTCAAAAAAGGTGTTTAAAATTGAAAAACTTTAACCACTTGCCGCCCGCCAATGACATATTGACGTCGGCAAAGTGGTTGTAGAATCCTGGCTGGACGTCATATGACATCCTCAGGATTCTGAGGCGCTGCGTGCCCCCGGGGGCGCGCATCGCGGCGATCGTTGTTGCAGGGTGTCAGTCTGACACCCCCGCAACACCGATCAAGGCAAAGAGTCTCTCACGGAGACTCTTTACCACGTGATCAGCCGTGTCCAATCACGGCTGATCACGATGTAAATAGGAAAAGCCGGTAATCTGTAATCTGTCAGACGCCAGTAGATGAGAGCCGATCGGCTGCTCCTGTGACAGGGGGGGGGTTTGTGCTGATCGATTATCAGCACAGCCCCCCCCGAGGATGCCCACTGGACCACCAGGGATGGCCATATAGACCACCAGGGATAAAAAAATAAAAAAAAGGATGCCACCCTAGACCACCAGGGATGAGGAGGACACACAAAATGGATGCCAATCAGTGCCGCAATGGATGCCAATCAGTGCCCACAATGGGCATCACTGATTGGCAGGCATTTTTTGGCACTGATTGGCATCCATTAGTACAACACATACAATAGTGCCCATCTATGCCCATCCGTGCCACCTATCAGTGCCCATCCATGCCGCCTATCAGTGCCCATACGTGCCCGTCCGTGCCGCCCATCCGTGCCCCTCCGTGCCACCTATCCGTGCCCGTCCGTGGCGCCTATCCGTGCCCAGCTGTGCCGCCTGTGACGGTATTAGAATGATATCCCCGTCAAACATTCCCTTCTTCCATAAGAACATCACCCAATATTCCACGAGGAGAAATATTCCTGGAATCGCCCAATAAGCCACACATGAGTCAGGCTTAATGCTGGAACAAGACAGACTTTAACGGTACAACACACAGCTTATATGTAATTTACAAAACTGTTACAATGACAATCTCCGCCCCCCCTCACACTGGGGCTTCCATACAGATTATAGGCAGACACTTCGGAGTCGACCCTGAAGACACATTTCTTTAGATAATGACATCAGTGGAGTTAATTACTAGTTGTAACAGAATACGTTATCTAGACAGCTTGACCCCGCATAGAAGAGGTAATTACCACAATGAAGCAATCAGAATAATTAACATGAGCCACTTATCTAATCACAGTAAACAGTAAACACAGGTCTCCTTCACACACACAATAGATTAATTACCCTTTGAAATAGGGAGCTGGCTGAGGGAGGGACATTAACATTTCAACAGCCTGTAACACATGAATCCTTTTTACCTCTAACACACGCACAGCATAACTAGCAGGGAGAATTACACTGAAGCATATCCTTCACACCGCCTATCTGTGCCCATCTGTGCCACCTATCTGTGCCGCCTATCCAAGCCCATCCATGCCAGCTATCCATGCTGCCTATCAGTGCCCATCCGTGCCGCCCATCAGTGCCGCATATTAGTGGCCATCAATGCCACCACATCAGTGCCACCTCAACGGTGCCCATCAGTGCCGCCTTATCAGTGCCCATCAGTGCAGTACCATCAGTGCCCATCAGTGAAGGAGAAAACTTACTTATTTAAAATGTTTTATAACAGAAAAAAAAAATGTTTTTTTTTCGAAATTTTCGGTCATTGTTTTATTTTTTTTGCAGAAAAATAAATATCCCAGAGGTGATCAAATACCACCAAAAGAAAGCTCTATTTGTGGGTACAACATTATAAAAATGTAGTTTGGGTACAGTGTAGCATGACCGCGCAATTGTCATTCAAAGTGCAACAGCGCTGAAAGCTAAAAATTGGTCTGGGCGGGAAGGTGTATAAGTGCCCTGTATGGAAGTGGTTAAACAAAAAAGAAAATGTATACAGTATAAGATAATATAAAATAAATGAAGTTGATGCACACACATTAATATGTTCCCACCAACCAAAACCAAAACTGTAAATAGTAAATAGCATTGCACTACTTCCAATTTAGTAACGAGTGATCAAAAAATATAATTGTCAGTATCATACATAAATAAATCCTAATTCGTTCAAACAAATGTGCATATGCAAAATATAACAAATCTAATGTAAAAAAAAAAATATTCCAATAAAAAGGTCCTGTGAAATTCCATAAGTCCATCTAAAAATAAGTCTGTGCCAGTGCTTCACCTTTTATATTGTGCTCCACCACCAATAAAATTGCTAGCTCACTGAATTATAGACAGGTCAATAAGCACTTAGAGCCCATTCACACCTCCGCGACAAAACGCCCAACGCCGGACGCTCGTGCCGCTGGAGGTGAGAATTCCCATTGCTGTCTATGAGATGGTTCACATCTCATAGACGCCGTACGCCTGCCGCCTGAAAAAAAGTCCCGGACCCTTTTTTTCAGGCGGCATTGGCGTTCGGCCATACAAGGCAATGGGAAGGCTTTGTTAAAAAAAAAAAAGTTACACACTCGCGGCAAAATATGCCGCGTATGCGGCGTATCTTGTCGCGGAGGAGTGAATGCAGCCTTAATCCTGTGGTATGATGTCTCATCCACACATCACTGGCTCCACTGTAACACTGAATGAAAGTTAGCAGGTCCCCTTTAAATATTAGGCATTTCTTCTGCACAACTATTGATTAATCATTTAAGAGAAGAAATTAAGGCCTAGATTCACGTAGGGCGGCGTATCATATTTACGCTACTCCGCCGCAAGTTAGAGAGGCAAGTGCTGTATTCACAAAGCACTTGCGTCCTTAGTTACGGCGGCGTAGCATAAATGTGCCGGCGTAAGCGCGCCTAATTCAAATTGGGAAGAGGTGGGCGTGTTTTATGTTAATAAAGTATGACCCCACGTAATTGACGTTTTGAACGTACTGCGTGGACGTATCCCAGTGCGCATGCGTCGGATAGAATGCCTAAGATACGTCGAACACAGCCTACAACGTGAACGTAACATATGCACAGCCCTATTCGCGATCCTCCGCTGCTGCCTACACCCGGATGTAGCTCGGACGGCTATCCATCTCCTGTGGAGGTGACCCACGGATCCATCCGTGCTGCGACGCCTGGAGAGCCTGCCATCGACCTCCGTCCCTCCGCGGCCTTCTACCTTACAACAGCCTCCGGCCTCAGGTATGGCTCCCTGCCCGCCCGCGGTCCGCGGCACCAGTGTCCATTTGCCATCAGCCTTACCCAGCGGCAGCTTGGTCCCCCCCTTTTTTCTTTTAATAATACCGCTGGATGGCGGTTTGCGGTGCTCCCCTTCCTGGATACTTGAGCCCCGCGGCTCCGGTCTAATCTCGGAGGTCCGGCGGCCATCTTGGTTCACCCAAATCACAGGCCCTCTCCTTCTCGCACACTTAGCTGCTCCTCATCACCCACCTGGTTCCCCACAAGACATAAGCAGCTCTCTATATTTATCTGGGGGCATATTTAAATACTATCCAGCTGTATTTAAGCAGGCCCAGCAGTGGCACGGCGGCCATCTTGGTGCACCCCATCCTGTTTTTCACTGAGACTTTTTACATCTCTACCACTGATGATCCCTGCAAGTAACTAAACTTCCATTACTCTGGACATTCCCTGAAACGTACCCACGGCCTGTATTCTTATACTATATTGGAATTTTCCCCCCTTTTTTTTTGTACTATCCTGCCGTTCCTTTACCATACTGAACCGCTTCCTCTATTCAAGTTACTTTGCATACACTAAAACCTGGTGCACAGTTACTCTTCACAAGTCGCTAAGACATAGCGCTTAAACGGCACTCCGTCTAGCTACCGACCTGAATATAACTAGCAATGCCTTCTAAAGGCTCTGCCTCCCGCTCAACAATAAACAAACGCTCCGCCAAGGCTTCAACTTTACATCAGGCCGCTGTAGGATCCATTAAACTGGATTTCTGGCAGCGGAAAGGGAAAGCCCAAGCTCTATGATCAATAAAACCAGAGCTTCAAGATCTCTTATTTCTCCAGCCTCCCACGCTGCTTCTATCCGTGAAAGTTCGCCGGCTTCATCCTGTGGCTCAGACGTAATGGATGACCCCGGTTCCCCTACTGGTTCCGATATGTCCTCTTTATTGAATGAACTTAAAAAGGAAATGGCAGGCATGTTCCATAATATGGATAAATCGATCAAAAAAGACATCTCTGCGGTTCGCTCAGACATGGCCCACCTTCTCGGAAGAGTTGAGGAAACAGAGCAACGCCAGGACTAACATGGAGTTGCCATTAAAGAATTGCAGGACACTGTCACTCAATTGGCATACGCTCAAATGGCCTCGCTATACAAACTTGAAGACCTTGAAAACCGTAACCGCAGAAATAATTTGCGCATCCGCGGCCTACCGGAGGCGACTGGTGATAGCGATTTGGAATCCTCACTCCGTTGCATCTTCAACACCATTTTAGGCAGGCCAGTCATGGACCCTCTACGGTTTGATAGAGTCCACCGCGCTCTTCGACCTCGTAATCTCTCTTCTGACTTACCTAGAGATGTGATATGCCGTCTTCATTATTTCAAAGAAAAAAATGCTATCATGGTCAAAATACGGAACACCCCTAACATTGACTTTGATGGAGCCTCTCTTAACATATTTCCAGATATATCAAAGGAAACCCTCGACCGCCGCAGGGCTCTAAAACCACTTTTGGAGCAACTTAGAAGTGATGGGACTACCTACAGGTGGGGGTTTCCAGCATGCTTAATTGCGACCAAGAATGGCCGCTCTTCTACGCTGCGGTTCCCTGAGGACCTTCCTATCTTTCTACAGGATCTTCACCTGCCGCGCATGGAGCTCTCGGGTTGGCAGAACCCTATTCCCACTTTCACCACTCTTCGCTCCTCCCAATGGAAGAAGACCCCTGCCAAACAAGGGCGGATCTCTGCTCCAAGCTCGTCCCAGAAAAATGGGTGAGGCACTCCAGTGAACCCAATCACTTACCCTTCTAGCATTTCTCCTCACAGGAAAAAAGCATTTGGTTCAGTTTAATATCTCCATTTTTACTATTAGAAGTTTTGTTTGCCACATTGAACATTTCTTGGCATGTTTCTGATATTATATTGCGCATAAACTGAACCATTTCCTGTTTTTTGCGCCTCCCCCCTTTTATTTTATTTTTATTATATTTTTTGCGCCATGCTGAATGCATGTCACCTTAATTAACAGGTTGACCCAGTATTTGGAGAATGCTACTTTCATGTTTTATACATTGCTGGTTTCTTTATATGATAATTCTTTTTTTACAGGTCGTTAGCTGACGGAGCTTTTAGCTCCACTTTGATATCCTTGATGGGGACATTGCTCCCCGCCCCTCTCCTTTTGGGGTTGCTGGGAATTAGCGGTCTAGTTTTTCTTTTTGTTATTTTTTTCGTAAATTTCTCTTTGACTGCCGGTTCCCCTCATCCCCACTGGGACTTCCGCAGATTTCTGCATGTTTGTCACCTCAATCCCAATTGTTCCACGAACTGTTGTGATACTGCTCATATGTTTTTGTGTTTTTCTTTTCTTCTCTTCATTTCCCCTTCTTGTCTTCTCTTTCTTCACCCCCTCCCCTTCCTTTCTATTTCCCTCCCTACCCTAATTTGCCGGCACGCATGGCTATTTGGTTCGTTGAGTTGTTTCCTCCTGAGGACATGGCTACCCTGAAAATCTCCTCATATAATGTAAGGGGACTTAGTGTGGCTGCTAAGAGACATCAATTGTTGCGGGAACTAAAGAATTCTGCCTGCTCTATTGCTTTCCTTCAGGAAACTTACTTGACCCACACTACATTTGTTAAACTATACTCGCCACAATTCCCGCAATGGTACTATAGTTTGTCAGATACTAACAAGGCCAAGGGAGTGGCCATTGGATTCAACAGAAGTACATCATTTCGATTTATTGATATGTTAGCGGATGATCATGGTCGTTTTCTTTTTGTCAAAGGCTTTATAGGCAACACTAGCTGTACTCTGGCCAATATTTACTGTCCCAATCATAATCAACCTGTTTTTTTTACCCAAACTCTTACAAAGCTTTCTCGTTTTGCTGAGGGAATGGTTGTTCTTGCGGGGGATATAAATATGCCTTTAGATCCTACGATAGACACCTCACTAGGCCGTTCGAATATCCCATTCAAAAGACTAACACAGGTAAAGAAAAAACTTTTAGATCTCCAACTCATGGACGCTTGGCGTCTACTGCACCCTAAAGGCAGAGACTATTCCCATTTCTCTAAATCCCACAACTCTTACTCCAGAATAGATAATATTTTTCTGGATCACTTCCACCTCCCCCTTTTACGTTCAGCCTGCATAGGGACTGCCACTCTCTCTGATCACGCTCCTGTTTCTATCTGCTTGACAGTACCTGATTTGCCTCATCGCCCCAATAATTGGAAACTCAATGATTCACTCATTACAAATTCGACAGAGGTTTCCATTCTAACTAAATCTCTTTCCCAATACTTTGAAGAGAACTCTGGTTCAGACACCTCCCCTTCTCTATTGTGGGAAGCACATAAGGCGCTAATAAGAGGTAATCTTATAGAATTGGGTGCAAGGAAAAAAAGGGAGCATGGTCAGCAGCTTAAACAGGTCTTGCATCAGATTGCTGAGTTAGATAAACAACATAAACTTTCATTACACACTTCTCATTTGGAAGCTCTCACCCTTAAGAGAGAAGAACTTAAAAACCTCCTTGCCCTCGAAACTAAGCGAAAATTTCACTACATATCCCAGAAGGTATATGAATGGGGTAACAAACCAGGTAAAATGTTAGCTAGATCCCTCACGGCCAGAAAGACCCTTTCTTTCATACCCAAAATAAAACTACCATCAGGAGATTTAGTACACACCACAAAATCTCGAAGGCTTTCAAGGAATTTTACGCTGCCTTATATAATGTTAAAGGTGGTTTGGCCTCTTTACCACTCTCGGAAAAACGTAAACTGATCCTTACTTATCTTAGAGAGGCCAACCTTCCTAAACTGTCTAGGTCAGCCCTTAATGACCTTGAAGCCAACTTCTCCATAGAAGAATTTCAATGTGCACTGAAATCCTCTTCTTCAGGTAAAGCCCCTGGACCTGATGGTTTCACACTCCTATATTATAAAACGTTTGGTGATATTTTACTTCCTCATCTTGTGGCCTACGCGAATTCCGTCTCCCATAAGTCTGCCCTTCGCCCTGAATCCTTATCTGCCCACATCACGGTCATCCCTAAACCAGACAAAGACCCTACCCTATGCAGTAGTTACAGGCCCATTTCCCTTTTAAATATCGATACCAAACTCTTTGCCAAGGTTATAGCGAATAGGTTACTTCCCTTTTTACCCAAATGGGTTTCGGCTGATCAGACTGGTTTTATCCCTAACAGAGAGGCCAGTGATAATTCTCTTTGCACTCTGTCCTTGATCCATTATGTTCGGAGGTGCTCCCAGCCCACCCTCCTTCTTTCCACTGATGCTGAAAAAGCATTTGACAGGGTGGACTGGGACTACCTTAAAACTACTCTCCGTCATTTTGGTCTTGGCCCTACAATGTTTTATCACATTTGTTCTCTTTATTCTAACCCCACTGCACAAGTACGTATGAATGGCTCCCTAAGTGACTCCTTTACATTACATAACGGAACTAGACAAGGCTGCCCTTTATCCCCTCTTGTATTTGCTATCTCGCTCAAACCCTTCTTAGCCACAATTAGAAATAATAGGAGCATTAATGGCATTAAAGTTGGCACTAGAGTTCCTAAATATGCAGCTTACGCTGATGACATTCTATTCTTTATTCAACAGCCTCGTATCTCTTTGCCAAATTTGATGTCAGAATTCTCCTCCTTCCAGACACTTTCTAATTTTAAGATTAATCTTTCCAAATCTGAGATTTTAAATATAACAGTTCCCCAACCGATAGCTGATCAGCTGAAACCCCTATTTCCTTTTCGTTGGGAACCAGCACGCATGAAATACCTTGGCATCTACCTGACCCCTCACCTTCACTCCCTCTTTAGACATAACTATATCCCTCTTCTTAACGCCATTAAAGATGATCTCCGAAAATGGTCCTCTCTTTCACATTCATGGTTAGGTAAAGTTAACATAATCAAGATGAACATACTTCCCCGCGTTCTCTTTATATTGCAAATGATCCCCATAAAAGTTCCTATGGATTTCTTTACTCTTTTACAGACCACGATCACCCGCTTCAAATGGAGAGATGGGCGTCTTAGGGTGTCCAGAGAGACTCTTTTTAGGGCCAAATGCTCCGGGGGACTATCTCTACCCAATTTCAAAACGTTCTATCAAGCAGTCATACTTTCACGTATAACGGACTGGAAGTATGCTTCTACCTCCAAATTATAGTTCAACTGGAGCACTCCCTGAGCGATTCTGATCTTTCTGCGACCCCTTGGATTCCATGCTCTTTTAGAACTCTTTCCCCTAATACCTCGCCTCTTACTCTAATCTCCTTACAAGTATGGGACGGTCTTCATAAGAAATTCACATGGTCATACGATTCTCCATTAACCCCATTAGTATTCCATAAATACTTTGCACCAGGTTCCATTGACCCAGGTTTTCAAGCATGGTCACCAGGTGGACCTCTCCTCCTACATCATGTTGTCTCTACCAATTGCCTTAGACCTCTACCCGAGATTTTGGGTCATGGTTCACCCTCATTCTTGGACAGATGGAGATACAATCAATTGAGTTGTTTTATTCGATCTCTTCCACATCCATTACGGGGTATTCAGGATCTCAATGGTATAGAACAGGTCTTTCTTCATAAAGAACCCCCTATACATTGTATTTCCCAATTTTACAGGTCCCTTATTGATTTGCAATACCCTGTATACCCGGGATACTTATCCAAATGGGAGGGAGACTTGGGAGCTAATATCTCAGATAAAGGAAAAGACAAAGTGCTTAAACTTACACATGTCTCCTCCTTGGCTTCTTCCATGGCTGAATCTAACTTCAAGCTCCTAACTAGATGGCACTACATGCCTGTCAAATTCCATCACATGTTCCCTAATAACTCTCCACTATGTTGGAGGAACTGCGGTCAGAATGCTACCCATGCCCACATCTGGTGGCTCTGCCCTTCCATTCGGCCTTACTGGGTGGAAATATTAGACATGATACACCAGATCACCGAAGTGAAATTGCCCCTTGAGCCGTGGATAGTTCTTTTTCATGCCACTTCAAGACCCATAGGTAAATATAAACGTTCACTTGTCCCACACCTCCTTAATGCAGCTAAAGCTGTCATCCCCCGTCTCTGGGGCCAACCCACAATCCCCACCATCAAATCATGGTTACAAAGAATCTCCGAGATTAGTCTCATGGAAGAACTCACCCATATTGCCAGAGACACTAGTGAGCAATACTCCAAAACCTGGACCCTCTGGTCCTTATTTATTTCTACTCAACGCTATAAAGATATAATTTCCCTACCCCCTCATGATTCTCAAACTTCATAAAACCTCATATCACTGACTTGGGGTCCCTGCTTGTACTAAATGTAGTGGCCCTATCCTCTCATTGAGGTTTTACTGAATATAATGATTTTGCCAGTTGTCCATTACTATTGCCATGTGTGCCGGCTTCACCCCCCCTCCCACTCCCCCTGATACCTCTCTCCTTTACCTCCCTCCTTTTTTCTCTCTCTTACTCTGAATTTAATTTTATTTTATTTTTTTTATTTTTTTTTTTATTTTTTTTAAAAAAAATTCCTGATAAAAATTTTTATATAGACTTGAGCCGCTTTGGTTCTTTGTAATATTATGTTGATTGCATTTATCAGTATACTTTTTGTATGCTATATTTCTCTTGTATTTTACTTTGTTGTGGTATTTGAATGTACCTTTCTTTCTCTTTCAATAAAAACATATTAAACAAAAAAAAACTAATTGCGACGGGCGTACGTACGTTCGTGAATTGGCGTATCTTGCTCATTTGCATATTCGATGCGGAAAACAACGGAAGTGCCACCTAGTGGCCAGCGTAAATATGCACCCTAAGATACGACGGCGTAGGATACTTACGCCACTCGTATCTTAGCCTAATTTAAGTGTATCTGGTTTCCAGAATATGCTTAAATATTCGACGGCTCAGATTCAGACTTACGACGGCGTATCTACTGATACGCCAACGTAACTCTTTGTGAATCTGACCCTAAGTGTTGAATTTGCCTTATTGGTCGTGAGTGATCAGACAAGAATAATATGGCAAGGTCAAAGTCTCCTGCTACTTGTTGACCTGTCAATCAAACATTGTGCATGTTAAACTCCTTCAATTACTCAGACTGCTCATTGCCATAATAGATGGCTGAAAAGCATGCTGGTCATTTCCACCGAGTTCTCCTCCCTCTCTGGGGCCTCACAACCCAGAAGCAACTGCACTCCTGGGTGGCAGTCATGTGTTAAAGAAAATGATTCATTGTTCTATTGGAGCTAGATAATACATTACCCCATTTTGTATATTATAAGCATCTGATGTAGAAGTACAAGAAATGCTTATGAAATAGGACATGCTTGTACTAGATAGGATACTGAAACACTCCATGTCTGCCTATACGAAAATCTTTACGCTGTATTATCTTTTAACTCTACAGATATATCCAGTATAATGCTTTTTTCTCTCCATTTTGCTACTCCATCGTGTTTGTGTATAATCTGCTGGAAAAGTTCAGGAAAGAGGGCCAGATTCATAGAGAACTGCAGCGGCGTAACGTATCGTCTTTAAGTTACACCGCCACAAGTTTTCAGCGCAAGTGCCTGATTCACCAAGCACTTGCGTGTAAACTTACGTCAGTGTAACGTAAAGCCGTCCGGCGCAAGCCCGCCTAATTCAAATGGGGCGTGTACCATTTAAATTAGGCGCGCTCCCGCGCCGAACGTTCTGCGCATGCTCCGTTCGGAATTTTTTCGCTGTGCTTTGCGCGAAATTACGGCGCCCCAACGTGTTTTTTGAACGGCGACGTGCGTAACGTAATTTCGTATTCCCGGACGTCTTACGCAAAAATTAAAAACAATTTAATTTGACGCGGGAACGACGGCCATACTTTAACATGGAGGAGTAATTTTACCCCATGTAAATAGCACTCTTAACTTTACGACGCGAAAAACCGACGTAAGAGAATGCGACAAACGCACGTACCTTTGTGGATCGCCGTAATCAGCTAATTTGCATACCCGACGCTGGAAAATGACGCAAACTCCACCCAGCGGCCGCCAGAGAATTACACCTAAGATCCGAAGGCGTACGCCTGTCGGATCTTAGCCAAAAGCCGTTGTATCTTTGTTTGTGAATGACAAATAAAGATACGACGCAGCAAATTTGAAAGTACGCCGGAGTATCAGCAGATACTCCGGCGTACTTTTTCTGTGAATCTGGCCCAGTATTTTTAATCCAACTGTGAATTTAAACCATCACCTTTAAAATTTGTTTTCCCTCTGGCCAGGTGGCTGTCATCTTGACTGTGTACCTAGCTGTACTAGCTGTACTAAACTGTATTTTTTAGATGAAGAAATTACATGACCTATTTATGCAGTATATTGGTTAGGATGCTGCTATAATACCGTAGTCCCTTATGAAACCTAAATTTAGGCTAAAGCCATAAGACAAATATGTAAAACATCACACTGTATGTATTCCTATTAGTATACAATACCTTGCATCTAAAAGATATCATGTATCATGTTGATTGCGTCTCATTAGAATTCAAGTTTAAGTATCATATTTGCAATCTTTTAGCCACGTGTGCTATGTTTCTATGAATCTATTACATATTACAGTCACAAACTATTACTTTTTTATTTAGACTTGCTACATGTATTTTTAAGCATAATATCCTTCAATGTGGTTTTAATATTGTTTGCATTTTATTAAACCAGAATAGGTAGTAACCTACAATAAACATGCAGGGTAGACAGAGATGAAACTGGAAGAAATTCTAAGCATTCAGAATGGAAAATGTCACCTAAAAATATCAGATGTTGATTCATTTCATAATATTTTCTGTCAAGCCCCAAAGGTCATGTGGGAAATTTGCTGTCACTCAAAGTGATGAGATCAAATAAAATAGATGTTGTTTTCTATTGCCTTTGCAATTTTGGTGTAAATGATGAATACTTATAACAGATCCAGCTTTGTCATGTCAACAACCAGTTACTTTGTCTAAAGTGACATTTAGTATTATACTGCAAATAATTTGCCTGTAAGCAAAAATATATAATTTATTTGAACTATTTTGAACATTTATCAGTTTTATACTTAAGTATTTAAATACGTGTTTAGTATACTATATCATATTGTTGTAATTGCAAAACAAAAACAATAACACTCTATTTAACTACTTTAGCTCTCACCCATGTACACCCCTATGTGGATCAGGGCCATTTTTATATTTAATCTATGGACCAGTTTATTTGAGAATAATGTTGTCATTAATTAAGATTAAAAACATAAGATGCATGTTGTTTTTAAAGAACAAACAAGGCTTTGTTTTCATGATAAAATATATAGCAGTCGTATATGAAATCACATTGCAAAGCTAGTACAACAGCATGGAATATGCACAATGTCAGCAATATATCCAGGAGTTAGGGATGGGCCGAACACCCCCCAACCCCCCCCCCCCCCGTTCGGTTCGCACCAGAACAGACCAAAAGTTTGTGTGAACTTTAGAACCCTGTTAAAGTCTGTGGGACGTTTGAAATCTAAAGTGCTAATATGGAAGTTATTGTCCTAAAAAGTGTTTGGGGACCCGGGTCCTGCCCCAGGGGACATGTATCAATTACAAAAAAAAGTTTTAAAAAATGTTTTTTTTTGGGGGAGCAGTGATATTAATAATGCTTAAAGTGAAACAATAAAAGTGAATTTTGTACCTGGGGGGGTGTAATGTATGCATGTGAAGTAGCACTTGTTTCCCATGCTTAGAACTGTCCCTGCACAAAGTGTAATTTCTGAAGGAAAAAATGTCATTTAAAACCACTCACGGGTATAATGAATTGTTGGCTCCCGGCAATACAGAGAAAAGTCATTAATAAAAAAAAAATGCGTGGAGGTCCCCCCAAATTATTACCAGGCCCTTCAGGTCTGTTATGAATATTAAGGGAAACCCTGCATCAAATAAAAAAAAATTACATGGGTTTCCCCCCAAATATCCATATCAGACCCTTCGGGGCCGGTATGGATTTTAATTGGAACTCCACCCCAAATAAAAAAAAAATGGCGTGGAGTTCCCCCCAAAAATCCATACCAGACCCTTTATCCAAGCACGTAACCTGGCAGACTGCAGGAACAGAGGGGGGACGAGAGAGAGTGCCCTCCTCCTGAACCATACCAGGCCACATGCCCTCAACATTGGGAGGATGCTTTGTGGTCTATGACCGCTCAAAGTACCATGTCCCCATGTTGATGGGGACAAGGGCCGCATCCCCACAACCCTTGCCCGGTGGTTGTGGGGGTCTGCAGGCGGGGGGTTTATCGGAATCTGGAAGACCCCTTTAACAAAGGGGAACCGCAGATCCCGCCCCCCATGTGAATTGGTAATGGGGTACATTGTACCCCTACCATTTCACAAAGAAAGTGTAATAAATTGTAAATAAACACACAGACACCGTTGGGAAAGTCCTTTATTAAAAATAAAAAAATAAAAAAAAGATTCCAGCAGTGGTAATCCACTCTCGGTCTCCGCACCAATGCTGTCGGTATCCTGCGATGGGTGATCTCCTCCCCGGGGTCCAGCGATGAGATGATCTCCTTTTCATCCAGGTCCAGGATCCAACAATGAGATGTCCACAGCGCAGCGCATTACCTGTCTCCACCGGAGACACCCGGGAATGATGCGATTGGGAGGCAGCGATATCTCTTATGTAGGTGAGGGCGGGGTCACCCGTCACGTGACCCCGTCCCCCTCTGATGCAAAGGAAAACACAGGCTTTCCCAGTGATGTGCGGGTGACCCTGCCCCCCTCTGATGTAACGGCAAACCTGGGATTTTCCAGATTCCGATAAGCCCTCCGCCCGCAGACCCCCACAACCACTGGGCAAGGGTTGTGGGGATGGGGCCCTTGTCCCCATCAACATGGGGACATGGTGCTTTGAGGGGTCACAGACCCCAAAGCATCCTCCCCGTCTTGAGGGTATGTGGCCTGGTATGGTTCAGGAGGTGGGCTCTCTCTCGCCCCCCCCCTCTTTTCCTGCAGCCTGCCAGGTTGCGTGCTCGGATAAAGGGTGCGTGAGTGAGTGAATAACTTGTATAGCGCTAACAAATACGAACTAAATCGCCTCAAGGCGACGTCCTAATCCTTCAGAAGAGGTCAGTCTTAAGTTTTTTTCTGAAGGCCCGATGATTTTCTTCCATGCGGATGTCCATGGGTAGAGCGTTCCATAGCCATGATCCTTGGACTGCAAATCTACGTTCTCCCTTTGATTTGTAGTGGGACTTGGGGATGTGTAGGAGGTTTTGGTTGGTTGATCGGAGAATGCGATTGGGGGTGTAGTGTTTTATTTTCTCGCAAAAGTATTGAGGAGCATTTCCTTGTGTGCACTTATGGGTGATACAGAGGGTCTTGGATGTGATCCAATCCTTTACAGTTAGCCAATGAAGGGTCCTTAGTGATGGGGTGATGGATTCCCAGTTTTTTTTTCCTGTTACCAGTCTTGCTGCCGTGTTCTGGATGACTTGTAGGCACGAAATCTGGTATTTAGGTAGTCCTGTGTAGAGGGAGTTTGCATAGTCGAGTCGGGAATTAATGATTGTTCCAACTACTACTGCTATTTCCTTTTCTGAGATGAAGGGGATGAGTCTACGCAGCAGGCAGAGGAGATGGTGCGATCTGCTGACTACTGATCCTATTTGTGCATCCACAAACATCTCTGAGTCAAAGATGACTCCGAAACTTCTGACTCTGGTGCTCGGGGTAATGGTCTGTCCAAGAATGGTGGGTGGAGTCCATGAAGTCTTAGCTTTTATCTTTCGGTTTGCGTGGAGGAGAAGAAGTTCTGTTTTGGGTCCATTGAGTTTAGGGGAGCTCTCAGTCATCCAATCATCGATCAATGTGAGGCAATTTTCCAATCTGTGATATTGGTCTTTTTTTCCCGTGATGCGAAAGTAGAGTTGAGTGTCGTCAGCATAAGAGTGGTAGCACAGGTCCTGTTTGCTGATGATTTTGAGGAATGGGCGGAGGTAGATGTTAAAGAGCATGGGTGACAGGGGTGATCCTTGAGGGACTACGCAAGAAATTGTGCATGTTTCAGAGGTGAAGGCTCCTAGTTTCACTGTCTGGGAATGATTTTCTAGGAAAGATACGAAACAGGGTAGGTCAGAGTCTGTGACTCCCGCTACTTCTTTCAGGCGAATGAGTAGAGTCCTGTGATCTACAGTGTCGAACGCTGCACTGAGATCCAGCAGCACCAGGAGACATGCTTCAAGGGCGTCATCCCATATTTTGAAAAGGGCTGTTTCTGTGCCATGGCCTGGGTGGAAGCCTGATTGTAGTGGGTCCAAGAGTTTGTGGGAGTCCAAATGGAGTTGTAGCTGTTGTACTTCTGCTTTCTCCATGATCTTTGAGATGGTGTTGAGACTTGTTATCGGTCTGTGGTAGTTTGCGTCTTTGGGGTCGAGGTTGGGTTTACTGTAGGAGGGGTTTGATTATGCCTTGCTTTAGGGGGATCGGAAAAATAACTTATTTGGTTTACGAGATGTATTATGGTGGGTGCCAAGATGTCGGTACATTCTTTCAGGAGTTTTGTCGAAATTATGTAATTTGGTGATGTGCTGTCTCGGAGGCTTCTAATGATGTTTTTGGTGGTATCAATGGTGATAGGGACCAGCGAGTGAGGGTGATTGTTTTTTTTTTGTTGAACTATTTTCCGAATGTTTTAGATTTTTTCGATAAAAAATTCTGATCGCTCATTACAGAATTTTTGCATTTAGTTTGCTGGAGGCTCTAGGCAGGTGGGGTTCATAGTCTGAGCAACTAGTTTGAAAAGTTCATGAGGTCGGTTTAGGGCTTTTGAAATGGTGTTTGAGAAGTGTTCTTTTTTTGCTTTTAAAATTGCTTTGTGGTATTTCTTAGTGAGTGCTTTGTAGTTTGTGTGGTGTTCCTTTGTTGGGTTTCTTCTCCAGGCTCCTTCAGCTCTTCTGCATTCTTGCTTCAGTAGAGTTAAGCTTAACTCTACTGAAGTTTTCAAAAAAATCCGACCGTGTGTACGCTCCATCAGACAAATTTTTTCGGTTTTCATCAGACAAAGGTTCGCTCTGCAAACGGACAAACTTTTCGGCAACAAAAGTCCTACAGTGCAAAGTCCTATCATGTGTACAGAAATCCATCGGACTTTTGTCCGAAGTGCAAATACGCATGCCCAGAACCAATGTTAAAATCAACCAACGGGGGGGCGTGGCCTGGCACCGGACTGTGATGGCCGCTTGAACTCCGATCTCCGGCATCCAGGACTGACACACAAGCCTTCATAAGCCAGACAGCCGTGCCGCGATCATGCAGAGATGGCTGGGAGGAGCAGCTCAGTCACCCGCTCCCAGGCAGATCCTCCGACGCAGCTCAGCCGGACCATCCCGGCGCTATTCCGCTCTCAGCAGGCCTCTACACAGGCCTCTACACAGGCCTCCAGCCTCGATGCCGCCAGCCAGATCAGCCTGCCCAGCGCATCGGATCATGGGGGACACCCGAACACCGACAGACACGCTCTGCCGACACCCTCCTTCATCAGCATGGCAGATCTGCAGCAGGTGGCAATGGATATTAAGACCACGCTGTCCGCAGCAATCTCGGACCTGAAGACTGACATCAAGGCCGTAGCAGCACATGTGGAGATGGTGGAGTCGGCGGCCATGACGCATGGAGCAGCCATACAGCAGGTACAGCGAGTCACTGACACACATGCCAGGCACCTCATTGAGATCCACCGACACATGGAGGACCTCGATAATAGAGGCAGGTGACGGAACCTACGGATTAGGGGGATCCCTGAAAACATAGAAGGCCCCCAATTACAACCAGAAGTATGGGCAATATGCAACAGGCTCCTGGGCAGGCCTCCAGATGCTCCCATAGAGATGGAAAGATGCCACAGAGCTCTGAGACCGAGGGGCCGAGAAGGTGAGCCACCTAGAGACACAGTCTGCTGCTTGGTGAGCTGCACACAAAAGGAAGAAATACTGAGATTAGCACGCAACCAGGGGCAATTACAACATGAAGGCTCTCCTATACAAATCTACCAGGATCTCTCTGCCATTACGCTCCAGCATAGAAGGGAGCTCCGTCCCCTTCTTAATGCCTTGCGGAATAGACGTATTGTGTATCGCTGGAAATTTCCATTTTGCCTATCTGCAACCGCTGGAAACCACACAGCCTTTTTACGTACGCCAGCAGATTTGCAGACATTCTGCGACACCCTGGGCATCCATGTGATTGCTGTTCCGGAGTGGTATAGCGCCTTCATGCAACCTGATCCCTGGATCAACACACAGCAGGAAATGACCCCACGCTCACAACGCAACCGTCAAAGGCACCACAGATCTGCCTCCATCTGACCGAGAAGAGGCCCTGATGACATCACTGACCGTGACCCGAGATCATCACTCTCATCGGCTCGACGAAAAACAGATCACTGAACCCGAGTCAGCGGACTGAGTAAGTGATGATATGCTCCCCAACTCCCACATTCTTGTTGGCATGTTCGCTGCCCCAGTTGAAGTCCACTTGGACGAAACGCGTCGGGCCTGCTATATCTGCACCCCATATTGCTTTTACCTTTTTTTTATATACTGAAGTGATCACTTTTATATGTTTGGTTTTATTAAAATAAAACCTATCCTCTTTTACCTGCACCATCCGGAGCATTGTTTTTCTTTCTTTTCCCTGCATGACTTGCTTGGATACAAAGTTTTTTTTCAAACTCCACGTCTGTGTGCACCTTGCATCAGTGGACACCACTGTTCACATCACCAGTTGGCGTTTCAACAAGCTGACCCTCTGTCCCGGTTCATGAATTGGAGTTGGAGCGAGTATACCCACGGTGAGGTTCCAGTTCAGGCTCACAGCCATCCATCAGGATACCCCGTGGTGAGTCCAACATCGTGCCATCGTCCAGCTGAGCAGAGTCGTGTGGAGTCGTTACATGCGTTTACGATCTGTTGTCGCTGACAAGCAGATCCACAGAATCTGGTAAGAGTATTCCATCTACTCCTGATTTTATCGTGCAGAAAGTTTTTCCAATGATGAGGATGTGGTCATACACCCCCTATTGATGGACTTTTTGTTTATGTTTTTCTTTGTGTTTGATGTTTCAAATGGACACTCACTCACAGGTCACTGTGTTTCCATCACATTGACGCTTAATTTGCAATTTGTAAAATAATTTTTTAGCGCTGCATATTTTTTCACTGTTTTCATTCCAATTTTTGTCATATTGTTTGTGTAGCTGCTCACTTTATATTTTTAGATTAGCGCAGTATTTTCCCCCTTTTCACATGTTCGCTGCCATGTTTGACTCCCACTTACCAGCCAATGTTCTGGCACCTATCCGGACTGAAACTGCCGCAGACACTTGAAAGCTAACGACGTCTCCCTCGCTGGCACTACATAAGCGACTGATGTAAAGCAGACTTTCTAGCATAATCCAGATTGGTCCCCAACCTGCTGATGCCCCCTGAAGATCATCCCCTTCGTGTCAAAGACCAGAACTTCTACACACTTGAGAGACTTTACTGCCATAGCTTATTTTTGCATTTTTGGCTCAGAAGTCACATTTAATAATTTTTCAACCTCCATTACCCCTTTTTAATTTATTTCTTTACTAAAACATTTTTTTTGTGTGTGTGTTTTTTGTGTGTTTTTTTTTTCCTTATGGGGTAACACCGCTCTCATGCTCTAGGGCTCAATGGGACGGTCTCAGGTAAATAACTGCCTTTTCAAAATTCATGCCTGAGTTGGGCCATGCCCGAAGGGACTGTGGGTTCTCCCAAGGGGGAGCTTGGAATTCCTTTGGCTGTGGTCCTGCTTTACGCCTAAGCTACACCATTACTTCCGCAGAATGACTGCCATCTGAAACCGTGCATAATGTTAGCTTCAGTTCGGTCTGATAGCACAGGGGTAACAATGCACATGTGTTGATTAGATAACTTAGATAGCTGAGCTTGTTTAGTATGGTCCAGAGCAAACAGTGGGAGGTGCAAGACAATAAGTGAGAGGCTCTCAGGACTAACAGAGGATACAACATATGTTAGTGGTGGGGATGTAGCTGCCCTGCCCGAGGCCGGGCTCCCAGAGGAGTAGGATGGCCAGAGGGGTAAACGAACTTCCGCATTCTGATGGGCATTGGCATCCCTGTTTTATGACCCCGATATAGTGGAGGGCAGATTGGTAGACCAGCTTAGATTGTTAAATTATATGCACTGTTTGTTAGCAGTACTTATATTGATATTCTAATTGTTATACAGGATTTGTTTGGCGCCAGCAGTCTATGCAGCGCTTTATACGCGTGCTGACCTCCGAACTTCCTATAATGCGGCACAGGCTTTATATTTCTTGACCGGAACCAAGAAGACCTGGGAATGAAATATATGCTTCCTAGAGAGGGCTCCTCCCGGCCCACGCTGCCCCTCCCTATTGAGGCTGTTCTATATGTTATGTTTTTTCTAAAAGTGTGTTAGTCCTGGTTTGTCGACACTACCTACATCCCGGTGTTAGACTACAACCCCGCTTTAGAGTGGCTAGTTCCTCTCTGAAAATAACCGTCTTCCTCTCCCTTTACCCTACCATAACCCTTCCCTGGCCTTTCTAGGTGGAAAAGCAGGCCTGTCTCCACCTCCGGTAGTTATTCTGCGAGGCTCCACTTCTCGCCCTTACTAGGGGACTCCTCCCCATCTCTCTCACCCCATCCCCCCTTTCTCTTTCTCCCTTTGTTTTTTGTTTTTGTCTTCCTTTTTCTTTTTCTTCTTTCTTTTTATTTGTTCTTTTCCTTTGCCTCCCTCTACCCCCTTCCTCGCCCCTCCCTATCCCAACCCCCTCTATCCTCTCAAGCACATTACGGCCCTGGTTGTCCAATCTTAAGCTCACCCCCGTGGGTGCACCCCTCAACATTTACCATGCCGTCCAATCCGACACGCTCAGTTCCCCTCTCTCTCTCAAAATATATTCGCTGAACGCCAAGGGACTAAACGTCCCTGAAAAACGCAGCAGTGTCTTGGCAGAAGCACACCGACTTGGAGCACAAATCCTTTTTATTCAAGAAATGCACTTTAAATCGGGCTTGGCCCGTGCTTCTACAACGATTACTACCCCACGGTCTATCATGCCACCTGCCCTAACTCTAAGGCCCCGTACACACGACCAAACATGTATGCTGAAACTGGTCCGCGGGCCAGTTTCAGCATACATGTTCGGTCGTGTGTGGGCGCGAGCAGGCCGAATTCCAGCAAACATTTGCCCGCCGGGCCTTTTCCCAGCGGGCAAATATTCCTGGACGTGTTTTAAAACCGTCCGCTGGAATCCTGCCCGCTCGGACATGTACGGTCGTCAGTACAGACCTACCGTACATGTCCAGGCGCCCACCGTCCCTCGCATGCGTCGAATGACTTTGACGCATGCGTGGAAGCATTTTAAAGGCGGGCCGCCCACATCGCTGCGTCATTGTCGCGGCGACACCGCGTCATCGATGCGGCGACACCGCGGACACGCCCCGCGTATTGTTTACGCGCGGACTTCTGTACGATGGTGTGTACAACCATCGTACAGAAGCCCTCTGGCAGACATGTACGGTGAAAACGGTCCGACGGACCGCTTTCACCGTACATGTTTGTTCGTGTGTACACGGCCTTAGACTAAAGGCGTATCCATGTTGCTCTGTAAGGGGCTATCTTTAGACATTGAAGACCAACTAATAGACCCGGAAGGTAGATACGTTTTTTTTGAAGGGCTCATGGAAAAACAGACCAGTAACGCTAGCTAATGTATACTGCCCCAACTCTGGACAGGTCACATTTATGCAGGAAGCTCTCGCAAAACTCACACTCTTTCAAACAGGGCTTTTGATTATGGGAGGTGACCTCAATGTCCCTCTTGACCCCCTGCTGGACACCTCTACCAGTACCTCCTCCCTCCCCTGCTTTGCCCTTCGCCAAATCAAACTTCAGCTTGCGTCCCCTACGTTACACGACACATGGAGGACTCTCTACCCTAAAGACAAAGACTAAACCTTTTTGTCAGCCCCGCACAACCGATATTCAAGATTGGATTACCTATTTATAACACAAGCAGACTTGTCCTTCCTACACTCCGCATCGATCGAACCCATGACGCTATCTGACCAAAACCCTATCACGATCACCCTGCAATTCCCTGACATGGTCCCTTCCACCAAGTTCTGGAAAAATGCGTCCCTTCTTGCGGACCCTGGAGACCTAGCGACGCTCACACATGAAATAGAAGTGTTCTTCATCCACAACGACACACCAGATACATCTCCCATGACACAATGGGAGGCCCACAAATGTGTCATTAGAGGCCAGTTGCTCTCGATCTCGGCCCGGAAAAAAAAGAACGACAAGCCCTGGTGCTAGCGCTGTCCACCAAAATACGCACTTTAGATGCTCAACACAAACATACATTAGCCCTTAAAACATCACAAGAATTGGCAGAAACGCAAACGCTATTACGGGAGGAACTATTTAAAAAAGCACGACGACGTAATGTATTATCCCAGAAAATTTTCTTCGAACAAGGTAACAAACCAGGCAGGTTACTGGCCAGAGCCATCCAGCAGCGTAAATTGTCCTCTACAATCCATCATATCGTAGATGCCATGGGTAGATCACACTCCAAAACCAAGGACATAGCACAACAGTTCCATTGCTTTTACAATAAACTTTACAATCTACACCGAAGAAGATTTGCGAATCCTGCTACGCTGGAGAAACACCGGAAGTTAATTAGGGAATTCCTTAGTAAACACAGCCCAGTAGCTCTGTCAACGGAGGACTCCCTGGCTTTAGAAGCCCCCTTGACCATAGGGGAATTTTTAATGGCACTTAAAGCCACAAAACCTGGCAAAAGTCCAGGCCCAGATGGCTTTACGGCCATATACTACAAAACCTTTAAACCGTTGCTGACGTCATAGCACCAAACTTCTTTAAAGCATTTAATTCTCTCTCTACTGACTCCTCTTACAGATCAGACAGATTGCTTGAAGCCTATATTTCTGTTATTCCCAAAGAAGGGAAGGATCCTACTAATGTCGCCAGTTATCGTCCAATATCCCTGCTCAACGTGGACGTCAAGCTCTTTGCCAAAATCTTGGCGACTCGCCTGTCTCACCATGTACCAGCCTGGGTGGGCCTGGACCAGGTGGGGTTCGTCCCTGGAAGAGAAGCCAGGGACAACACCATTAAGGCCCTGAACCTCCACAACTGGCTTACTACCTCAGGACAAAAAGGGTTTTTCCTGGCAATGGACGTGGAGAAGGCGTGAATGAAAGTACCCCAAACCGTTTGGTTTGGGGTACTTTTATATTCATTCCCCCTTTTTTGATCTGTTTATATTTTTACTTATCTTGGAATTTTCCCTTCATTGGGACCTCTCCCAGACAAATCTGCTACTTCCTTACCTAATAGCCTAATTTAGGCTTTTTATTATTTCACTTTTACACATTTTCTCATTCATGATTTGCACACGATTACACATATGTGTTTCTCTTTTTTGCTCTTCGTCTTATCACACATCTTGGCACTTCCAGCACTTTCACCACACCATGCATTTTTTCAGTCAACATTTCTTATCACATTACATTACCCTTGGTCATTTCACCCATTATTACTGCCACATTACATGCACCATCTCACATTTCACCTTCCTTCACACATCACATTTATCTATTTATTCATTATTTATTTATTCACAATTGATACCTTCATTAGGTATTCTAATTATATTCTATATTGGTAATTCTTATTGATCCACTTCATATTCATTTTCTGCCAGGACATGGCATTGAAGGTGTCTATTATTATCATTTTTTTAATAGTACAGTACTTTGCATACATTCCTCTTTTATGATATTTAATTACATCTATTTAACCTTCTTTCATACATTAATTTTTATTTTTTACTTTATTTTATTTTACTTTATATCATTCTTACAGTATGGGGTGCCTGTCTTTGGTTCGAGTCCTCCTTGGCTTCCGGCCTGGTCCATTGGGTCCCCCCCGGGGCCTGCCCCCTCGCCTTCGTTGTCAGATGCGGGGTACCAGTGCGGCCTCTCGAAGGCCCTGAGTCCTTTGGTCCTTCCACCCAGCCGAGTTTGTGTCCAGCTGGCTCTCCTTGCCTCCATGTGGGTAGTATGGTGCTTTGGCTGCAACCGTGGGGCATATGGTCAGTGTACAGACTCAGCACATGGGAAAGTTTTTTTCTTTCTTTCCCTCAGCCGCCTAAGGGTAAATATATTTATCAATTATAATATTGTTAATACGGTTGATGTCTCTTTGCTGAGAGTGTTTTTGTTTTTTAACAACCTCACCTATACAACATATTTTCGTTTTAGAGCATCTCCTTTTCACCCCCTGAGGATGACCGACCTCCACAAGGTCGAAACGCGTCGGGGTTATACTATGTATTATGTGCATCATGTTTGTATGATTAAGACCATGCCATGCTCTTGCTGGTTTGCCCTTGCGGCTTAACTTATATACTGCTAATTCATGTATACATGTTTTTATTGTGACTATTCATTTACCTTTTGTGTTTTAGTATAATATACATGTTCTTTATGAGACGCATAAAACACTAATAAAACCTTTGTAATATTTCTACAACATCTATTATCATTATTTTTTGCTGCAACACAAAGCCCCCCGGGGTAATTTTTCCTTTTTCTTGTACAATCATTGGGGGTGTGCAGCATTATACCCACGCCCAGGTATCACCTTTCCTTGCTAACAACACTATTACCGGGCAGTACATTTAGCATGAATTGTGGACTGGAAGGTACATAGTCGATACAAGGACTGGGTGACTGTCGAATATATGACGACAAACTCAGACTTATGACATGCCCCTTGGCTCCCTAAGTCACACATATCTCCAGTTGCCTTAACCCACCCTCTAGTTGGTACCACCCTTCAGGAATTTGATAGAGCTTGCGCTGTTCACGCAGTCTCAGCTAAATTTTGCCCAATCACTCCGGTAAGAAACAACCCAGACTTTCCCCTAGGCCTTTCCGATACTTTTTTGCGATCTGAATGGTAGCATGCTGAAATGTTGGCCAAACACTTTTTTCAAAGGGATCGCTTTTTGCAGCAAACTGAACTTGCTAAATGGTCTGACACTGGCTCATTTCCATTCTGGTCCTACCTCCAGCTTAAACACTTTTTAGATGACCTGTCCAAAAGAAAGGACTTCACAAGGATCCCTACAGTTCTAGAGTCTCTATGTTCTCGCTCGACACCCCAAAATCATGTCATATCCATGCTTTACACCTCTTTATTTGGGGAGTCCTCCACACTCTTAAACTCAGAACGCTCATATTGGAATTCTGCCTTGGGCTCAGAGATAGGCGAGGAGAGCTGGGACCGTATACACTTGTACATTCACAAAGGATCCCTGAACGTCTCTATCCAGGAAAATGGGTACAAGTTGAAAACCCGCTGGTATAAAACCCAAGACCTGCTCTATAAGTTCTCCCCATCGGTCTCTGACCAATGCTGGCGATGCGGCAAGGAGCGTGGCACATTTCTCCACATCTGGTGGGAGTGCCCAACACTCCAACCCTTCTGGCACAAAGTACATAATGTGACAAAAATGGTGTCTTTACTCCCTCTGGAATTTTGCCCAGCACAATACCTTTTACATTTCTCTAAAAGCTCCAGGGGGGAGTACTTCAAGTCGGTGGCAGTGCACATGATTAATGCTGCTAGGATGTGTATACCAGTACATTGGCGATCGCCATCCCCGCCCTCCATGGCTGAATGGGCATTTCGAATAAACCGTGACTCTGAGATGGAGGAACTGATCTACACGGCCTCAGATAATATCTCTAAATTCACTGCTATATGGGAAACATGGACAACCTTTAAAAACTCTCAATCATACAAAGATCTCCTTAATAATGCAGATTAGTATCGCACTGTGGCATTACTGCCCTTGATCTAGGACGCAGATTCAGACTCACACTACTGGCCTGACGCACAGTAGCACTCTGATCACTGGATGCTGGAGTGGGTAGTTGGTGACTTTTGTACCCCCCTCTCCTCATTAAGCCTCATTCCCCCTCATTTTCCCCCCCCCCTTCCTACCCATGCATCCCCTCCCTCTCCACCTACCACTCACCTCTCCCTAACGCCCCCCCTCCCCCCTTTTTTTTTCTCTCTCTCTACCTTCTCTCTCTTCCCTCCTTCTATCTCCCTCTCCCCTTCTCTTTCTCTCTTGCTTTCTCTCTATGTCTCAACTCTCCTAAGATATGCCCACCCAAACAAATCATTTCACACAGGAACCTAGTTATTGTGTAGACTTGTTCAGACATATTGTATCTATGTTTTGCCGAAATCTACCTGTACAACTTTTTGTTTTGGCTCATGGAGCCGTTCCATTTTATGTCATATGCAAATCTTTTCAATAAAATTCTTTATGGTTAAAAAAAAAAAATCAACTAACAATAGCAGAAGTTGACCAATGTGTGGCAGTAAAGAGCAGAAAAGAGCAGAAAAGAGCAGAAAAACCATGTGATGTTGGGAAAGTTTTAGAAAAGTTTGCAGAAAAGTCCGATAGTGTGTATGCTATGGGTGTGCCCGGCCAACTCCCTTCGGACAAAAATCCACGGAAATGTTTTTTTGAAGTCCGACCGTGTGTACGAGGCTTAAGAGTGTCATTAAACCAGCCTGAATTGTTTCTGCGGATGAGTGCTCTACGTCTCCGAGCGACTATGTATGCTGTTTGTAGTAATGCTTAGTTTAAGGAGTTGAGTGTTTGTTCTGTTGATTGGTTTTGATTTAGCATTCCTACGTTTTTTGATGTGTGGTTTTGAAGAGTTCAGAGTGTAGTTTCTTCTGAGATCTTGTCCAGTGTGTTGTTCTAGAGTGTTTTGATTTTTTGGGAGATGGTGTTGGTGGCGATTTTAAATTTGATAGCGTGGTGGTCCATCCATGGTAAAGGCATGTTGTCCAGTGTGTTGATATCCATGTTTTGTTTGAAGATGAGGTCAAGAATGTAACCCTGAACCATGCGTGGGGGCATTTATCAGTTGCTGCAGACCTAGTTCTTCCAGTTGGTTGATGCAGGAGGTGGCGAAGGGGTCCAGGGTGGAGTTAGCCCAGAGGTTGAAATCCCAGAGTAACAAAAAGTTTTTGGTTTTTAAGGTGTATGTCGAGATGAATTCGGTAAAGGGTGTGAGGAGATTTGTCTTTGGACCTGGTGGTCTGTGGGTCTGATATGGATTTTTTGGGGGAACTCCATGCCATTTTTTTTTATTTTGGGGTGGAGTTCCCCTTAATATCCACACCAGACCTGAAGGGCCTGGTAATTGAATTTGGGGGGACCCCCCTGCATTTATTTTTTCTCAATGACTTTCAATGCCTTTTCTCTGTATTGCCGGGAGCCGACAATTCATTATAGCCGCGAGTGGTTTTAAATTACTTTTTTTCCTTCAGAAATGACACTTTGTGCAGGGACAGTTCTAAGCACGGGAAACAAGCGCTACTTCACAGGCATACTTTACACACCCCCTAGGTACGAAATTTAAAGGAATATTTCACTTTTATTTTTTCACTGTAAGCATTATTAAAATCACTGCTCCCGAAAAAATGGGCGTTTTTAAAACTTTTTTTGCATTGATACATGTCCCCTGGGGCAGGACCCGGGTCCCCAAACACTTTTTTATGACAATAACTTACATATAAGCCTTTCAAATTAGCACTTTAGATTTCTCCCATAGACTTTTACAGGGTGTTCCGCAGCTTTTCGAATTTGCCGCGAACACCCCAAATTGTTCACTGTTCGGCGAACAGGCAATGTTCGAGTCGAACATGAGTTTGACTCGAACTTGAAGCTCATCCCTACCAGTCCAGGAGTATTACTTAATAACATCTAAAAATATACAGGAGAAAGAAAAAAGGTAAAACAGAAAGGATACAAGAAGGGATACAAAGTGTATAAACATATGCAATTGTATACAGCAAACCTGAGCTTCAAAGGTATATTCAGTAATTACTTATAACTGTACATTGAGGTTGGAAACTAGTAAAAAAAAAAAAATCTTTTAATTCTATACTTTATCCTTTTTAAAATTACACTAACATTAAGATTCTGGTACAAAGCATTGTAAGGTATTTTTGTTTTATTATTTTGGATAGATTAAGGAATGGTGAATACCACTTTCAAGTTTCCATCTTTGCCCCATTCCCCAATTTTTTTTCACTTCATGTCCCGTTGACATGAGTGATATGAAATCATGGCAAAGTAGGGGAAATCTCCTAGACAGTTGTTCCTGAAACAGACAACTAGATGTTATTATTGATAACAAATTAATGATTTAACAAAAAGTGTCTGACATATCAAAAGACAGTAGTGGCCAAAAATGATTGGAACAAGAATGAAAACTGCTAGGGTCAGAATGATAGTCTTTTCTATTAACATTCAATTTGCAACAGTCATGAGCTGAAAATTGTTTGTGATTTATGAGCCAAAAACTAAAACTATGTCCCTTTTTTTATACAGAGGAAGAGCTCAGCCAGGATGAGGGTCTGGAAAGTGGCAGGCACGACAAGGCTGGTGTCCAGTGGCAGCCAGGAGGTGGCCGGGCCCAGTGGCTACACCCAATCCCAGGTGCCTCCCCTCCACCCTCCAACAAAAAGGCCCAGGAAGGGGAGGAACATGAATGAGGCAGCACTGGGCCTCATTAAGGAGGCTAGTAAGGCCCTCAGGACCCCCCCCCCCGACGCTGAAGAGGCCTATGGCTGCTTTCTAGCTACTAGATTGCAGAAATTGGATGAGGGCCAAAGTCTCCTCTGTGAGGGAATTTTTACTCAGGCCCTTCAGAAGGGGTTGAGGTGCCAGCTGACTGAGAACAGCCACATTTGTGAGCTCGCCCATCCTCCTCCTGCCACAAGTCCACCACCAGAGCCACAGCCTCCAAGGAAGCGTGCAGTGAAGCGTGGAGGGAACGCTGCAGAGAAGGGTACAGGGAAGACTGCAAGGAAGACAAGAAAGTGATGACTTGGGTTCAGTCTGGTCTGACAGAAGACGCAGGCTGTTGTAGTACAACAGACTGGGGACATATATGTCATCTGCTGCTGTTCCTGATCTCTGGGAGTCCTGGACCAGATTGTGCTCCCTATTATATGAACTTCTCAAGCTACCAATTTTCTTTTCCACAGAGTTGATGTCTGCCCTGGGGTCCAAAGGCTTCGCAAATTCCAGCAGTTTCTCCAGCATTGTCTTCCTCTTTATTTTGTTATGACCCATAAAAAATGGATATTTTTTTTAATGAAAATACTTGCCTAACGTTCTTGAAAAAGGATAGTTTGTTTGTGAGTAGGCAGGTACATTTCAAAAATACAATGTCAAATTAACAAGGGACACCAACCAACCTCCTTGAGGTTAAAAAATGCAGGATAATAATGTTGTTGTGGTAACTTGACAAAAATAAAAAAAATGAAAAATATGGAGATCACTAGAGAAAAAAAAAGGAGATCTTGATTAAAACAAACAAAAAAATAGATGACTATGAAAAATAATTCTAAACATTATTACGGAGATTTGGCTTTAAAAAAAAAAGATTATTCATGAGATGACGAGAAAAATAAGGAAATATGTTTGTCTGAACTCTGTGTGAATATCAGCAGCAAAATAACTTCATTATTCTAGCATTATAAAGAACAAA
This sequence comes from Rana temporaria, assembly GCF_905171775.1. NCBI lineage: Eukaryota > Metazoa > Chordata > Amphibia > Anura > Ranidae > Rana > Rana temporaria. The sequence continues at coordinate 153,257,137 of NC_053490.1, forward strand.
AGAATGTTCTGCATTAAAAGATCCCAGAATTTGCAGCGTGACGAACGTGCTATCCCTATTACGAATGCTATTTTTAATAGACCGAGCGCTCCCGTCTCGTACTTGATTCTGAGCATGCATGGTTTTTAGTGCACCGGAATTCCATACAGATGAACGGATTTTCCAAAAGGAATTTTTTCCATCGGAAAAATAGAAAACCTGCTCTCTATCTAAGTCCGTCAGAAATTCCAACGGAAAAAGTCAGATGGGGCATACACACGGTCAGAATATCCGATGAAAAGCTCACATCTGACTTTTTCCATTTGAAATTCCGACTGTGTGTAAGCGGCATTATCCTCCTCCACAATTCTTCCCTTTTCTTTCCCAACACCATGCTGCCTTACCCTCCCCTGTATCCCTCCCTCATTACCCCTTCAGGTCCCTAGTGGGCATTCTAATCAAGTGAATATACCGCTATCCAAAATTACAGTTCATGTGTATCTTTTGTAACTTTAACATTTCACCCACCCATTAACCCCACACCATAAAAGAATTGATGGGAGAAAAAAAAGATTCCCCCTTTTTTTAAGGGGGATAGGTGAATGTCCAAACATCCCTTGTTTCATTTCCCAACCCCTGTCTCTTTTACATATAAGGGGATACCTCTCGTTCACAACCTTCCTCCAATGTATTTTTATTACCTACATATCTTGGATAAACCAAAGAACTCAAACCAACGTCTCCATGTTCCATAGAGGATTGACACATAATATATGTGCATATATTAACTCTTCCATTAATATAATTCTATCTACCTCTCTAAGTCACTTTTTACATATGTGCAGATATATTCATATTTATAGTTGCTAATGTATTATGCTTTTTGTGTACAGACAATAGTTTGTCTCTAACTTGCATCATAAAATATAAGAAATGACAGATTAGCAGCCACAAACAATAAGTCAGTTTTCATAAATATTCCCCATGATTCTCCTACATATAGATACTTTCCAGAAATCTATGAGGCTGGGTTCACACTGCAGCACACTTTGGCTCACAGCAGGAGTCTGGTGCTTCCCCATTCACTGTTTTTCAGGTCTGATTTCAGCCCAAATTTTTGGTTGTATTGGAACCTGAAATGGACCAAAACTAAAACAGGGCCCCCGTGCAGTTTGCCTGAAACCGCTGCAGAGATGTGTGAACCAGCTCCATAGACAGTCGGTCACAATCTCCTGCTATACTAATTGAATGCAGGGAAACCTGCATCCAATCCACAATAGTGTGAACCCAGCCTTAATGATTTGCAATATTCATTCAGTAAACTGGAAAACAATCTTTCAAATTACTTTCTAGTTTGCTGAGTGCTCACTAGGGATTAGCAGAGCAATCCCCCCCCCCAGTTCGGTTCACACCAGAATACCACAAACAGGCAACAAATAGTTAAAGTCTAATTTTAAAAGCTTATATGCAAGTTATTGCCATAAAAAGACCAGAACCAGAATACTGCCCCAGGGGACAGGTATCAATGCAAACAAAGTTTTAAAAAACTACTGTTTTCTTAAACATACATCACAAGACACAGAGCCTTAATTACTTAATGGGTTATGTAGTCACCACAGGTGATTGAACACTGACAAACCCAATTAAAATTGAGTTCCTCCCCTATATAACCCCTCCCAAATGCAAAGTACCTCAGTTTTTTTGCCAGTGTTTAAGGTGGTTGGTCACGTTCAACATGTGCTTAGAAGAAAGTGCTCTTTTGATGGTCCGTCAGCGGATGCCTAGGAGCTATAACTGGATCCATACCTCGGGCCGATATCAAAAGCCTATGATGGGTGGTACCCTGGCCTTGTGTAAGAAATTAGGTTTGCCTGTAATGTCTCTCTGCGGAGGTCTGGGCTCTGGGATCCAGACTTTGGTGTACTAATACAACTGTGGCACGAAAAGTTTCTGGCAGAATCGTCTACAGGTCCAGGTATGAGGTTTCTCTAATGGAACCCTTCATAAACCTGAAGGTTGGCACAACTTGCCTGCCGTGATGGGTGAAAGCTGGAACTACTTTTAGTAGCTTTTACTGTGGCGTTGATAAGGTAAGAAGAGGATAATTTATTTTATTTTCATCGGTCTGTTGTCCTTCGGTCCAAAATTGTAAAACATGCTTTAAAATCGAACCGATGGACCGCTGACCGATCAGTCCAAACCGATGGTTAGTACAGAAAAGCATCGGTTCAAAACCCGCGCATGCTCAGAATCAAGTCGACGCATGCTTGGAAGCATTGAACTTCATTTTTTTTGTTCAGTATGTTGTGTGTTTTACGTCACCGCGTTGTGATCTGATCGGTTTTTGGATCGATGGTGTGTACGCACATCAGACCGTCAGGCCACTTCAGCAGTGAACCGATGGAAACGGCCCGTCGGACCATTCTCATCGGTTTGGATCGACCGTGTGTACGCGGCCTTAGGAACTCTTTTGGTTTGAGGAGCAGACCTGGAGCCTAAGATGGAGGCCTGAAGCAGCCATATGGCAAGAAAGTAAGCCAGAAAGCTGAAAACATCTGATTGTGCAAGATACAGCAATGGTGGAACCCGCTGCATAGACTGCTGATGTCCTTGTGAACTTTTTTTATTCTTTTAAATAAAAGTGAGCTACCATGTCCTTAAAAATACCTTTAAGCAGATTGAAGGGTCCTGAAATATAATTCTATTTTTACAAGAGGTAAGCTAAATATTGAATTTACAAAAATCCTTCAAAGACGTTTTTTATTAGTCAGTAGGTATGTTTTTATGTTACGCATTTTGCATACACCATTGATTTACCAATTAACTTGCACATCCCAAAGTAAACGGCAACTGTAAAAAGTCATTAGCATTCTAAAGATCACTTGCACATTAACCTTCCCAATAATTCACAATAATTATATCAGACTGGGATTTCTGCAAGAGGCATTTTGGTTAATGTGCACATTTTAAACAAATGAAAGTTGACAAAACAGGAAAGATAATGAAGATAAATCCTTTACAAAACTATGTGTTATTTTTCTTTTTCTCGTTTCCTTTAAGTCAAATATATTTGTGTTTAAAATTGCAAATGTGCACTATAGTCAATTATAAAGACATTGCTGGTAAGAAAAGAGACTGTTAAAGCAAATAAATATCAGAATATGTAGAAAATAAAGGTGTTATTGAAAATAATTACATAATAAATAGCATTGATCACAAGCATGCATTTGTAAATGTATAAATATTTTTTTAACAGCTTCCTGCCCAGCCACTGTACATATATGCCTAGGTGTGACAAGTGTCCCCATATGTCCCCCAAGAACTGCACTTCATGCACACCCCTGGGGGTGTACAGTGGCACAATCTCTGCTGCTTCATGTTATCATGTGATCACTGTGACCAATCACAATGTCCATTAGTAGACAATGGCTGTCATTCATGATGCCATTGCTTACTACTGTGATCTATGTGATTGGTCACCGTGATCACTTGGTACAGTGTCACTATGGTGACATTGCACTGCCATGGCAGTGATTATGTACAATAGCTGGCTACTTTGATATCACTGTATGTCAGTGCTGCCAGCCATTAACTCTGATAATTTCTACAGCAGTAAAATGTCATCAGACCAGTGCAGCTAGTCAATATCCCTAATCACTACCTTTTTACAGTCAGTCTCCCAGATTACGGCTGCACCAGACAGTATCCCTAGTCACCACCACCCACACACAGTGTTCATGATTACTGCCACACTGGTCAGTGTCCCTAATTCCCTAATTACTACCACACCACTCACTGTGTCCCTGATTCACTGCCCACCAGTCATATTGTTTCTGATAAACGCCACACCATTCATATTGTCCCTGATCACTGCCATATCAGTCATATTGTCCCTGATCACCAGCACGCTAGTTATAAGGTTCCTGATAACTGCTACACCAGTCACAGTGTCCCTGATCATTGTCATACATATTACAGTGTCCCTGATCACTACCACACCAGTTATATTGTCCCTTATCTCTGCCACACCAGTTGTAGTGTGGCCACACCAGTGTAAGTCAGCAGTGGCATTCTTGATTCTCACCATACTAGTCCCAGTGTTCTCAGACCAGCCGAAGCCAGCAACAGCATACCTGATCGCCACCACACCAGTGCAGTGGGGCCTCTGCCTGCCGCATGTCTTAACCCTGGCCTGTTTACTCATCACATTTCTGCCTGCTGCCTAAAAAAAATCCTTTCCATGTTTGCTGATCATGTCTGTGCCTGTGACCTGAACTGACTGACCCAATGTCCAAATGACAATGTCCCTGTGAGACACCAGTCCCAGAAATCATCTGTGGACAACTGCACTCCTGGATCCACATTAATTATTTTGCCTTTCCTTTTTCAGCCTCATTTACATCCTGGCCAGTGAACATAGCAGCCACTTGTTAGGCTAGGCTTGCTTGGTCTATAGAAACTGGGAATGCTATAGGTGACGTAACACTAAGCTATATACCCTGACCACATGTGTAGAGGCAACCATTACAGTACTTTGGTTTTAATGCAATTGGTTGATTTGTGTGATACACAAGATGCAATGAGGTCGATTCACTAAAGGTGTACACATGCAATATGAAGGTCATGTGACTAATTTTTTAGAAATATTGCATAAGATAATAAAAAAAAAAAAATTCATCAAAGTAAAATATCGAATGTGAGGTGAATACTGCAAATAAAAATGAAATAACTCATTAAAGTGAATTCACAAAAAACACACTTTCATTATTTATCACCTGACAGTAGGACGTTGTTATTTTAGCAAAGTACAAAATAACAATGAGGGGAATTCTGCACTGGCCAGTAAGTTAATCACTTAAAGGGGTTGTAAAGACAAAAATATTTTCCTCTTAAATTAAAGTCTGATAAAGTAAAAAGTTATGTTTTGCATTATAACTAGTTTGATACCTGTTGAAATCGAGCTGTTTTATTCACCTCCAGTAGGGTTGAGCGAACCCGAACTGTAAAGTTCGGGTTCGGTACGGACTTTGGGTTTTTCCCGAACCCGGACCCGAACCCGAATAATTGGAAAAAGTCCGGGTTCGGGTTCAGAGTTCGGGTATGTTTTGGAGCGCTGCACGGCAGCCAATCGCCATTCGTGTTACTACTGTGACTGGGAACTGATCACAGCCATGCCTACTTATGGCCTACTTATTGGCCAGTGCAGCATGTGACCCATCATGTGACCAGTCTCTATATTAGATAGAGGCACACAGCACAGATCGTCACTCTGCTTCACTCATGATAGGGAAAGGCTGCTGGAATCTGCTGCTTAGGGAAAGTCTTAGGTGTATCTGGCTTGTTGTCACTGTGCTTCACTTATGTGGGGGAAAGGCTGCTGAATCTGCTCAGGGACAGTGTTAGGTCTATGCTGCTATGCTGCTCCAGAAATATCAAGAAGCACACTTTATTTCTTTGATATCTGCATCATCTTATGGCATCTGGCTCGTTGTCACTGCTTCACTTATGTGAGAGAAAGGCTGCTGAATCTGCTCAGGGACAGTGTTAGGTCTATAATGCTATGCTGCTCCAGAAATATCAAGAAGCACACTTTATTTTTTGATATCTGCATCATCTTATGGCATCTGGCTCGTTGTCACTGCTTCACTTATGTGAGGGAAAGGCTGCTGAATCTGCTTAGGGACAGTTTTAGGTGTATGTTGCTCCAGAAATATCAACAAGCACTCTATTCCTGTGACATCTGCTGTGCTTCATATAGTTTAGGAATTTTGTTCAGCTATAGGGGCAGTTTGCAATCTATAGGTGACTCTGAATATTTCAACAGCACTGCACATGCCACACCACCTGTGCACCTGTGATATACTGTGTTTTTGTCAAGTACATAGTCAGGGACAGGTTCCTGAAATATTTTTCCTATAGGGACAGTCAGCACTCTATAGGTGACTGAGTATTTCAACAGCAGTACACCTGCCACACCACCTGTGCACCTGTGATATACTGTGTTTTTGTCAAGTACATAGTCAGGGACAGGTTCCTGAAATATTTTTCCTATAGGGGCAGTCAGCACTCTATAAGTGACTGAGTATTTCAACAGCAATACACCTGCCACACCACCTGTGCACCTGTGGTATACTGTGTTTCTGTCAAGTACATAGTCAGGGAGAGGTTCCTGAAATATTTTTCCTATAGGGGCAGTCAGCACTCTATAGGTGACTGAGTATTTCAACAGCACTACACCTGTGACACCACCTGTGCACCTGTGATATACTGTGTTTCTGTCAAGTACATAGTCAGGGACAGGTTCCTGAAATATTTTTCCTATAGGGGCAGTCAGCAATCTATAGGTGACTCTGTATATTTCAACAGCACTGCACCTGTCCCCTGTGATATACTGTCTGTGCAGAATCATTGTTTAGGGCTGGGTTCCTGCGTATTGCTATAGGTGGAGAAATATATAGGTGAATCTCTGCCTATTTCACCAGCTTACACTTTTTTGTATTTAAAATTTCTCAAAATTAGGGCAAGACCCTAAATTTGAGAAATATATAGGTGAATTTCTGCCCATTTCACCAGCACTCCACCTGTCCCTGTGATATACCGTCTGTGCAGTACATTGTTTAGTGCTGGCTTCCTGCTTATTGCTATAGGTAGAGAAATATATAGGTGAATCTCTGCCTATTTCACCAGCTTACACTATTTTTGTATTTAAAATTTCTCAAAATTAGGGAAAGACCCTAAATTTGAGAAATATAAGGAAAACGTCAAATAAGGGACGTGGCCGCGGTCGTGGTGCTGCTGGTGGAGCTCCTGTTACAGGGAGAGGACGTGGTCGATCTGTGCCAGCTACAAGCACAAGTGAAACACCTTTCTCAGGTGCGAGTAGCCGACAGAGCCTGCAGCGGTATTTGGTCGGGCCTAATCCAGCTCTACGAATGTTGAGGCCAGGAGCAGAACAGGCGGTAGTAGATTGGGTTGCTGACAGTGCCTCCAGTTCCTTCACATTGTTTTCCAACCAGTCTTGTGCTGAAAGCTCAGAGTTGGCGCCTGCAGCCGATGTCAACCATCAGTCTTTCACCTCACCCCCTTGCAAATCAGCCAAGCAGTCTGAGCCCCAAAGCATGCAGCAGTCTCTTCTTCTTTTTGATGAGTCTGTTAGCATGTGTTCCCAGGGCCATCCACCTAGCCCAGCCCCAGAAGGGGAAGAGATTGAGTGCACTGATGCCCAACCACTTATATTTCAGTATGAGTTCATGGGGGGACCATCACAGCACGTCTTGCATGATGATGATGAAACACAGTTGCCAACTGCTGGTGCTTTTGCAATTGTGCAGACCGACAAGGAGGGCAGTGGTGAAGACTGGGTGGAAGATGATGTGGAGGACGATGAGGTCCTCGACCCGACATGGAATCAACCTCATGCAGGTGAGGGGTGGTCGCACAGAGCCACCAGCACAGCAGAAGAGGGAGCAGGGTGCCAAAGCAGAGCGTCTGTCCCCTAGACAGTATGCCTGCTACTGCCCAACGCAGCAAGGGACCGAGCACACCAAAGCCAGGTCCAAGGAGTTACCTAGCGTGGCAGTTCTTCACACAATGTGCTGATGACAAGACACGTGTGGTTTGCACGTTGTGCAATCAGAGCCTGAAGCGAGGCATAAACGTTCTCAACCTGAGCACAACCTGCATGACCAGGCATCTAAGTGCAAAGCACGAGCTGCAGTGGAGTAGACACCTCAAAAACCAAGAAAGGTCTCTGGCTCCTCCTGCTTCCTCTTCTGCATCAGTCTCGGGCCTCTCTGCCTCTTCATCCACCTCCGTAGTGACAGTGCCACCTGCCACCCCGGCAAGCAACACTACCACCTGGGTCACCAAACATCTCCACAATGTCCCATGGAAGCATTCAGCTCTCCATCTCCCAAACACTGGAGCGTAAGAGGAAGTACCCCTCTACCCACCCGCGATCCCTCGCCCTGAATGCCAGCATTTCAAAATTACTGGCCTTTGAAATGCTGTCATTCTGTCTGGTGGAGACTCAGAGTTTTAAAAGCCTGATGGCATTGGCTGTCCCACAGTACGTCATGTCCAGCCGCCACTACTTTTCCAGGCGAGCCATCCCTTCCCTGCACAACCAAGTGGGGGACAAAATCAGGTGTGCACTGCGCAACGCCATCTGTGCCAAGGTCCACCTAACTACGGATACGTGGACCAGTAAGCACGGTCAGGGACGTTATATCTCCCTAACAGCGCACTGGGTAAATGTAGTGGCGGCTGGGCCTGAGGCGGATAGCAGTTTGGCACATGTCCTTCCACCACCGAGGATTGCAGGGCGCTTCAGTTTGCCTCCTGTTCCTAACTCCTTATACTCCGCATCCTCATCCTCTACCGCCTCCTCATCCAGTCAGCGTAACAAATTCACCACCAGCTTCAGCACAGCCATGGGTAAACGCCAGCAGGCAGTTTTAAAACTTGAGGAGTTGTGGAGGGACATGGAACAACAGACTGATGAGTGGTTGGCGTCAGTGAGCCTCAAGCCGGGCCTGGTGGTGTGCGATAACGGTGCAAAATCTCGTAGCAGCTCTGGGCCTAGCCGGTTTGACGCACATCCCTTGCCTAGCGCATGTGCTGAATTTTGTGGTGCAGAGTTTCCTGAGAACTTACCCCGATATGCCACAGCTGCTGCCGTCTGTGCGCACTTTCGGCGTTCTCACCCTGCTGCTGCTCGCCTGGCAGTGCTGCAGCGTAACTTCGGACTTCCCGCTCACCGCCTCATATGTGATGTGCCCACAAGGTGGAACTCCACCTTGCACATGCTGGCCAGACTGTGCGAGCAGCAGCAGGCGATAGTGGAGTCCCAGCTGCAGCACGCACGCGTCGTTCTGCAGAACAGAACCACTTTACCACCAATAACTGGGCCTCCATGCGAGACCTGTGTGCCTTGTTGCGCTGTTTTGAGTACTCCACCAACATGGCCAGTGCCAATGACGCCGCTCTCAGCGTGACTATCCCAGTTCTATGCCTCCTTGAAAAAACGCTACGGGCGATGATGGAAGAGGATGTGGCACAGGAGGAGGAGGAGGAATCGGGATCATTTGCAAGGCTTTCAGGGCAGTCATTCACAAGTGGCTCCGAGGGTGGGTTCGTGCACCAACAAAGGCCAGGTACACAATTGTCTAGCAAGGGCACAGTTCTGGAGGATGACGCGGTGGAGGATGAGGAGCAGGAAGACATGGAGGAGGAGGAGGAACCATGTTCACAGCAGGATGGCATCCAGACCAGCTCATGGCCATTACTGGTGCGTGGCTGGGGGGATACAGAGGACACAGATGATACACCTCCCACAGAGGACAGCTTTTCATTGCCTCTGGGCAGCCTGGCACACATGAGCAATTACATGCTGCAGTGTCTCCGGCGTGTTTCGCACATTATGACAGGTGCTGATTACTGGGTGGCCACTCTGCTGGATCCCCGTTACAAGGACAATGTAGCGTCCTTAATCCCCTCACTGGAGCGTGAACGCAAGATGCGCGAGTACAAGCGCACGCTGTTAGATGCGCTGCTGGTGCAATTCCCACCTGGCAGCGGGGGCACAGTGAAAGCAGAAGGCGAAGGCAGAGAAGGAGGAAGAAGTCGCCAACGCAGCAGGGGCACCGCCAGCACCTCAGAAGGCAAGGTTAGCATGGCCGAAATGTGGAAAAGCTTTGTCAGCACACCACAACAAACAGCACCACCAGCTGATATGGAACGTTTTAGCAGGAGGCAGCATTTCAGCAACATGGTGGAGCAGTATGTCAGCACACCCCTACACGTACTGAACGACGGCTATGCCCCCTTAAACTTCTGGGTCTCCAAATTGGGCACATGGCCTGAGCTTGCCCTTTACGCCTTGGAGGTGCTGGCCTGCCCTGCGGCCAGTGTATTGTCTGAACGTGTATTTAGCATGGCAGGGGGCGTTATCACAGACAAGCGCAGTCGCCTGTCCAGAGCCAATGTGGACAAGCTCACGTTCATTAAAATGAACCTGGCATGGATCCCAGAGGAGTTGTCCGTACCTTGTGCAGAATAGACACCGGGCCGGCCTTACACAGCCATTGTTTTTTTCGGAGCTTTCTAGGGTTGCCATCTCATCCCTTCCAAAGCAAAAACATATTAATTACACAGGTTCTCTGGCTGATTAAGGTGCTGTTAATTAAACTCACTTGGTGCCTTATCGAGTCTATCGACATTAAATTAGCCCCAGAACCTGTGTAACTCTGTGTTCAGGTTTAAACGGATGAGGTAGCAACCCTATATCTGTTTCACTATTTTGGGGTTTACCCTCATTTAAAAAATAAATCAATTAAAAACCAAAACCTGCTTTGTTGGCTACCTCCTCCTCCTCCACCGCCGCTTCCACCTTCAGTCACATTCTTAGGCTTGCGCACTGCAACTGCTTTCTTTAAGTCCCACCAGAGGTTCTCAATTGGATTTAAGTCTGGTGACTGCGAAGGCCACTCCAAAATGTTCCAGCCTTTAATCTGCAAAATGCTCTAGTGGAGTTGGAGGTATGCTTGGGATCATTGTCCTGTTGAAAGGTCCAACGTCTCCCAAGCCTCAGGTTTGTGACGGACTGCATCACATTGTCATCCAATATCTCCTGGTACTGAAGAGAATTCATGGTACCTTGCACACGCTGAAGCTTCCCTGTACCTGCAGAAGCAAAACAGCCCCAAAGCATGATTGACCCCCCGCCATGCTTCACAGTAGGCACGGTGTTCTTTTCATCATAGGCCTTGTTCTTCCTCCTCCAAACATAGCGTTGATCCATGGGCCCAAACAGTTGTAATTTTGTTTCATCAGTCCACAGAACACAATCCCAAAACGTGTGTGGTTTGCCCACATGACTTTCGGCATACTGCAGTCGACTCTTATTCTTTGGAGACAGCAAGGGGGTGCGCCTGGGAGTTCTGGCATGGAGGCCTTCATTACGCAGTGTGCGCCGTATTGTCTGAGCAGAAACTTCAGTACCCACATCTGACAAATATTTTCTCAGTTCCTCAGCAGTCACACAGGGACTTTTCTCCACTCTACGCTTCAGGTAGCGCACAGCAGTCAAAGTCAGCATCTTCTTTCTGCCACGACCAGGTAGCGTTTCAACAGTGCCCATTGCCTTGAATTTTGCATTTACTACTGTATTACAAAACAAATTGATGTCATATTAGTTGCAAATGGTTCTTTATGAAGTCCTTGTAGGATTTCATTCTGAATACAATTACAAATGTACACTAAATTCCCTAAAACCCTTTACAGCATTGGGGGGTTCAATAATTTTGAACAAAACTGTATGGACCTCGTCCTCAAAGGTCAAAAATCATTATATTTTGTATTTTATTTTTATGTTATTTTAAGTTATTTCCCTATCCACATTTATTTCCAGAGTACTTGCCATGCTCTTCCCGACATTTTGCTGCCATTTGCAGCCCTCCAGCCCTTTCCCTTAGTTTTTTAGAGACATTTTTGTAGTCAAAAGTCCGGGTCCCCATTGACTTCAATGGGGTTCGGGTTCGGGTCAAAGTCGGGGTTCCGGGTTCGGTCCCGAACCTAAACTTTTTTTTCAAAGTCCGGGTTCGGGTCCGAACCAGAACATCCAGGTGTCCGCTCAACTCTACTTATAATTATTGATGGTTATCATATTTTTGATTTTGTTGTACCATTAATGAAATAGTTGTTTTTTAATAGTTCTTTTAACCATCTGTGCATTAATGACAAATTTAATTTAATATTACATTGTTTTTGACTTTATCCACAGATGCCCCTTATCTGCATAGAATTTTTTGGTAAATGTGAACTGACCCTTTAAGCATCCCACATGGAATACAACACATTATTCATAGTGTAGTATGTTAATATGTAACCAACACTGCATAAAAACACCTTTAGAGCAAGGATGCTGTAAAAGGATTATGATTTGTTTATGATTTTGGACTGTATACACATATGCATAGAAGTTAATGTACATTTATAAATGGATGTGGGATCATTATAAATTGTAATATAAGTAATTACAATTTTTTTTTTTTTTTGCTGCATAGCTTGGTTCACATGTATACTGAATGTTATTGGTACATGATATTCTTATGTTTGCAATAATAGTTAATTTAGTTAATAATAGTTAATGTTTCAAAATTAAAATATAAAAATAATCATGCATGGTATTCAACTATGCTGTTGAAAATGCATTAATACATCTACAATCACCTTAAGCATTTTTGTAACCTACTGTTATAAAGTACTTTGATGCAAATTATACTCTATGATAAAATAGACCAAATTTAAACGTTACCACATACAATGCACTGTATACATACATACATATATATATATATATATATATATATATATATATATATATATATATATATATATATATATATATATATATATATATATATATATATATATATATATATATATATATATATATATATATATATATATATACAGTGAATGACTAGTTCATATACTAAGGGATTGATTTACTATAGCACCTAGTCAGGAAATAGGCTCACTTCCATGGATTACGACTACTTTTAGTTGAAGAAAGGATTTACTAAAGCACTTGGTCTACAAATAGTCACAATTCCAAATTTACTAATGGTCACAAAACTTAGCGACCATCTAAATGAGTTTACCTCCTAGAGCCAGGGGCAAAGCAGAGAAATATTGGGGGTCATTTACTAAAGGCAACTCCACTTTTTTCACTACAACTGTAAGTGCAGTCATTTTAGATCGCTGTAGATCTGAGGGGAAGATCTTAAATGAGGGGAAGCTCTGCTGATTTTATATTTTCAAATGTTTTTATTAGTTTCATCAGACAAAGACAAAAACAATAGTACAGTATTGATGTACAAAGCACCAATTATAAATTGATACATAACATAAGCAAAAAAATAAAGAAAAGAAAGAGAACATACCTGCAAAAGCTTGCTAAATGTGGATGCTCCAATCCCCATATTAGGTATGGTGCAGGCAAGATACCCTTAATTTCTACAAATGATATCAGTAAATGATCCTATACGCTGGTAAACACCTTTTCGATGCAAAAAATTACAAAACAGTGAATCATGTTCTGAGTATCAAAAAGTAGAACAACAGTGAATAAAGAAAATAAATAATACAATACAGCGTAAAATAAAACAGAATAAAACAAACAGAAATGAGTGTACCGAGGTAGGGTTGGGATCTCTGAGTCGATATCAAACAGTAGTCCTGCATTGGAGGTCAAGCTAAAGTGAGAACATAACCTGTATTGCAAAATCTAGATGTCCACGGAGCCCATCGACCATTGAAGAAGAGTACTGAACAGGATTGAATGGCAAAGTGTTTTTCATAAGAGTGTTGTACATTGACCCTTTGGATTACTTTAGTAATATTAGGAACTAAATTAGATTTCCATTTAGAAGTAATTGTTAACCTGGCGGCAACTAATATATGATTCACTATGCTTCTAAATTGCTTTGGAATACTTTTAATAGTTAGAGAGAGGAGGGCCAATTGAGGGGTCGGTATCACAAAGGAGTCTGTGAGGGAAGAGATTAGTTTGAAAACCGCATACCAGAAACCGCAAACACTTTTGTAGTCTCACAGTATGTGGTATATGTTGCCCTTAGTTCCACATTGTCTCCAGCATAGGCTGGAATCCACATGGAAGATCATAGGAAGTCTTACTGGTATAAGATAGGATCTGTGAAGGATCTTCAACATGAGGTCCCAATGGTTAGTGCCTATAACAGGTTTTTATTGCATCCTTCCATTCTTCCGGAGAATGGGTGGAACCTAGGTCTTTTTCCCAATTTGTCATGCTAGAGGTTTTAGTGAAGGTGTAGTAGTGTTGTAGGAGAGCATAAAACCACGACAGGCCTTTGGGCCTATGGTAGTTGGACATCAAGTAACTCCAAGCACCGCAGTGCAGGTTATAAGAACTGTTGAGCTGGTTGGATCGAAAAATGCTGTATCTGGGCCTTAGCGTAAGCATGAGAGGTGGGATTTTTAAGAAGTAGATCACCCCAGGAAATAATACCCTCTTTCAGCCATACTTGTATATTAAGGTTTGGAATCAAGTATTCATAAATGTTAAGATTGGTTATTTCTTGACGCATTTTAGATTCAGGCTTTGTGACTCTATTGAGCTCTTCCCAGGCAGAAAGTGTTGCCACAATGGAAGGTAGTGAAGGAGAAATAAAGGGTACATTGGTCAATTTAGCTAGTAACAATGAAGGAAGATCTCTGTTTTGTAAAATGAACTTTTCTATTTGAACGCAGAGCTTAGTAGACTTAGTAGCTTAGTAGACCCTGGTTCAAACCAGGCCTTCTTCTGGTCTAGGATAGCAGCTTTATAGTAGTGACTAGAGTTGAGCGGACACCTGGATGTTTGGGTTAGACGGGTTCAGGACCCGAACTTGACCCGAACTTGACCCCGAACCCCATTGAAGTCAATGGGGACCCAAACTTTTCGGTACTAAAATGTCTCTAAAACACTAATGGAAAGGGCTAGAGGGCTGCGGATGGCAGCAAAATGTTGGTAAGAGCATGGAAAGTACTCTGAAAATAAATGTGGATAGGGAAATAACTTAAAATAACATAAAAAAAATCTTGACCTAGGAGGACGAGGTCCATATATTTTTTGGCCCTAAATGGGTGATTTTTGAATAGAACAATAGAAGAAGACTAGCTAAAGTGTTTATCTCACACGTACAGATATGAAGGAAAAACTGCAAACACTGGAGGAAACACTGCAATTTTTTTTTTTGCCCTAAATGGGTGTTTTTGGAATAGAACACTATCTAAGAACACTACCTAAAGTGTTTATCTCACACATACAGAGAATAGGACAATAGAAGAAAAGTATCTAAAGGTTGTATCTCACAGTAACATATGCAGTGCTGGTGTAATTTGATTTCTGAAGCAGGACTGACTCCTATATATTTCTGTCCCTACAAGCACAATCAGGAACCTTTCCCTAAAGTATCTAATGCAGAGTATCTCACAGGAACATATGCAGCGCTGGTGTAATTTGATTTCTGAAGCAGGACTGACTCCTATATATTTCTGTCCCTATAAGCACAATCAGGAACCTTTCCCTAAAGTATCTAATGCAGAGTATCTCACAGGAACATATACAGCGCTGGTGTAATATGATTTCTGAAGCAGGACTGACTCCTATATATGTCTGTCCCTATAAGCACAATCAGGAACCTTTTCCTAAAGTATCTAATGCAGAGTATCTCACAGGAACTTATGCAGCGCTGGTGTAATATGATTTCTGAAGCAGGACTGACTTCTATATATTTCTGTCCCTATAAGCACAATCAGGAACCTTTCCCTAAAGTATCCAATGCAGAGTATCTCACAGGAACATATGTAAAGAGGGGAGTGTAGTGGCGCTTGCCAGTGGAGAAATATATAATAAAGTAAATATCAAATATCGCACAGCAACGTATGGATATTGACCAATGGATCCAATAAAATGTGTTCCACTCCTAATTTCCTCGAAAACCCTTCATGACATCCACAACTAAGATGTGAAGGGTGGGAATAGTGAGATTGATGAAATTAATGAAGACTAGAAATAATAATAATTTAAAGTCAATAAGTATTGTGAAGACAATTGCAATACATAATAAACTCCAGTACCATCACCAAATAGGCAAAATAGTGATAACGTGAATAATGATAATCATGTGTAATCCAAAAAACACAAAGTAAAGGCTCTAAATATGTTTTTTTTTTTAAAACGGAAAAAATGTGCACCAAAAAATTGTGCAAAGTGAAATAAATAAATAATGTTCAGGCATAAATAAATAAATAAAGTTCAAGTTAATACAGTGTTCAAAGTAAATTCCAGCACTTGATGAAATATTCCAAAAGTGCAAAAAAAGTGTATATAAAATAAAGTTAATAAAGTGCTTGATTTCAAAATTTCCCAAGAGGTGCAATGGTGTTTAAACAGAAGATGGTACTGCAATCCACCACACAATCCTCCAGTGTAGTTGTGCAGACCCAAAATAAAGGAAATACTAGCCTCTCACCTCAAAACAGGTTAAACCAGCCTGTTAGATGTAAATGGAGCCCAGCAGCACACACTATGGATCCAGGAAAGCTCAGGTCACTCCAATCATCCGACCAAAGGTTCGTCCAGACCACTCTCAATGAAAGTAAAGTGCAAACTCCATAGTGTAGTAAATTCAGCAAAATTTAATAAACAAAATTGTAGCACTCACATTTAAAATAGCTGAAAAACAGCATGCAGATGGTTTACAGCGAATGTTTGTAGATAGGCAGCAGATCTCCGCTCTCGGCCGCGAGCGGAGATGACGTCACCGACGGCACTTCTCCTTCACCTTAGAAGGTTGAGCAATCTCCGTGTACCATCGGGGGCTTGTCTGCTTTGAACAAAGCCAACCTGATCTGCTTTCACTAAATTAGGGGTAATTTTGGCTAACCGATTCGCTAAAATTTTTGCATAGATCTTTAGATCCGTATTTATTAGTGAGATTGGTCTAAAAATTTTTGGGGAATCCAGGTTCTTACCTGGCCTTGGCAAAGTGACAATTGTAGCTTGTAACATTTCCTCAGGGAAAGAGGCTGAGGAGGCGGCGCTGTTGAACAAGATACCCAAGTAAGGGACCAGGGTCTGCGAGAATGTCCTATAATATTCTGTTGAAAATCTGACAGAACCTGGGGACTTATTTTTTGGCAATGCTTGTATGGTGTCTAAAATTTCTTTAGATAGAATTGGGGCATTAAGTGCAATCAAGTCCTCTTCCGTTAAGGACGGAAGGGACACCAAGTCTAAGAAGGTAGATATAGTTTGTGCCGTGGGCTGTGGTGTAGCACTATCTGACTTCAAGTTGTACAAATCTCTATAATACTTCATGAAGGCATTAGCTATTTTGACCGGGTGATGTTCTACAATACCTGTGTGTGGGTCCTTAATGGAAGAGAGGTTAGATTTCCGTTGCCTCCTAGAAATATAATTAGCCAGCATTTTACCAGCCTTGTTGCCTTGAACATAAAAATTTGACTTTGTGCGTCTTAGTAAATTCTGATGGCTAGAGAGGAGTAATAAACGTACCCTCTGCCTGCAATTTAATAGATCAGTTTCTACCTTATGGGTGGGATTTTGTTTATGTAAACTTTCCAAATGTTTAAGGTCATTGAGCAAAGTGTTCAACAGCTCCCCCCTATGCCTCTTATCTTGTGCTGCTGCTTGGATGAGCAGCCCTCTGCTAAATGCCTTATGGGCGCACCATAAAGTAGTTATGCTAGTATCATCCGTATCATTTAATTAAAAAAATTACAAAAGCTGTTGGTCTATCTTTGAGGTATTGGTGGGATTAGCTAAAATCCCAATGTTGTTCCTCCACAGGTAGGTCGGAAGAGCAGAGCCCTGCTCTATCAGCATTATGGAGACCGGTGCTTGATCCGACTATGTGATTGAATGGATTGTAGCTGATACAGTCCTCTGAAGTAGATTGAAGTCAGAAAGAATGAGGTCAATCCTCGAATAGGCCCAGTGGGGAAAGGAGTAGTAGGTAAAGTCTTTCTCCGATGAGTAAATACATCTCCAAGGATCATATAAATCTTTTTCAGACAAAAAAGACTGAAGTTCCTGTCTATTAGAAGGGCTCTTGCTCAAGCAGTCCATATGTTTATTTACATGACTATTGAAGTCCCCGCAGCGAAGAAGGGAACCCTTTTTAACTTTGTCCACCTTTTTTAGTAGGGACCTCAGGAAGGAGGGTTGTCCTTTGTTAGGAGCATAGAGGTTTACTAGAGTATACGTGGAGTTGTTCATATCACAGATCAAAATAATATATATGCCGTTGGGGTCACAAAGCACCTCATGTAATTTAAAGTCTAAGGAATGTTTGATAGCTATCAAAACTTCCCTCTTTTTAACTGGAGCAGGAGCAGTGAAATGTGAGGGAAAGCCTTATTGGAACATTTAGGTTGTTTGGTAGCCATAAAATGTGTTTCTTGTGCACAAAGTAGCTCTCCTTTAAGTTTGTCAATTTCCCTCCACATTGCAGACCTCTTGAAAGGGCTATTCAAGCCATGAACATTCATGGAGACAATTGACAAAGTCATTATCCTGGAAAAAAAGGGTTTGCTGTGTATAATGATGATCTGAAATTATACAAGTGCAGTGCTGTCATGTTACCTGCAGATGGCGGTGGTGAAACAGAGATAGATAGCCAAGTCAAAGCTTTGTTGAAAAAGACGTTTGATATGAACCTCCTGTCTTGGAGTAAGGTGAATTCTTCAGAGTGCTCCTCAGGTACAGTAAAAAAAAGAGAAGAAAAAATAAATAAAAAGAAAAACCGAAGCAAAAACAGAGATGTAAAAAAGTGAAAACATTCCCAAAGTGCAAACATATCTCGCAACATTACAATAGAGGGGTAATGAGTTCCAAGCGAACCAAATTCGGCTTCTTCACAGCCCTAGAGAGCCAAAACTTATGAAAGGCAGGAGTACAAGCACAATGGTTTGAGTCAGGTCGTGCGCCACTTAGGGGACATCCTAGTAGGTACCGGTTCAGGCGATGGGATATGTGCATCCTCAGGCAGTAAGTCCCATTTTTTAGCCAGAGCCAGGCCTTCCTCCATGTTTTTAATAACATGTGTGCGGTTATCCTTAATGATTAGAAGCTTGGTGGGGACAAAAACTTCCGGTTCAGGCGCCGCATAGAGTAGCTGCTCTCTCCCTCAGCTCCCGCAGCACGACCGAAATCCGCCTAAAAAACCGGCTCGAGAAGCCCCACACGTCCCCCTCCACCTCTGGGCACATCCATCTGCTCCATGGACCGCTTCCTGGAAAAATCGGGTGCTCGCACCCACTTGTCCCAGGCGGCTCAGCCGCCGCCGGCGCATCCGCAAACCGAGGCCCTGGCTTCAGCCTACTCCGGTTCTCAGACTGCAGTCCAGCCGGCGGAGATGGAGGTAAGCGGTGACACCTCCTCCCCACCTCCTCCACACACACCACCACCCCAGCACTCAGGGGACAGCACCACAGAACAGATTGCCCAGGCTGTAGCTGCACTATTAAACCCCATGATAGCACAATCAGTGGAGAAGGCTGTGAATGCAGGGATGGCGCAAATAAAGGCCCAGCTAGGGGAACATGGCACTCGGCTTAATGACCTCGAGCACCTCCTCTCTAATGAAGAAGATGAGCTCTATCAGGCCCAGGGCACGGAACATGCTCAGGACAAAACTAACCAATATATTCTGCAGAAATTAGATGATTTGGAGAATAGATCCAGGAGGAGTAACCTACGTTTCGTGGGGGTACCGGTGTTGCTTCAGGCATCTCTCTGATTTCTGTGCCCAGCGCTTCCCGGAGGCACTGGGCCTTCCAGGCCACTGCTCGGTAGAGCGGGCCCACCGCATGGGGGCTTTCAACTCAGACCGGAAGTCACCACGTCTAATTATCGCCAAATACCTTAACTATGCGGACAAGTCCCTCATACTACGATCATTCCAGCAATCCCGCCAACTACAAATTGATGGCATTAAAGTCCTGATTTTTGCTGATTATTCAATTGAGGTATCAAAGAAAAGAAAAGCATTCCAACAGGTCTGCACGGAACTTTTCATACGACAGATCAAATTTACCCTGGCCTTCCCGGCTATTCTTCGCCTCAAAGCCCCGAACGGCGAACAACTGTCTTTCCAGGATCCATCCGAAGCAGAGGCTTTTCTGCGTATGCGGCAAGCAAACCCGCACCCCCAGTCTCCTTCTAAAGCCCCCCCCGCTCAACCGCCCTCTGGACCAAAGGAGCCCTCGGAAGGAGTCTCCCAAACGCTTCAGGGCCTTGATTCCAGATTCCGCCCAGTTCTCCACGAAATGAGTTTCCAGCACTTGTTGTTTTTTCTTTCTCCTACTTAGATCCTCCCTGGGTACCCTACGGCGCCTCGATCGGACTTTTTCAGGACTGACGCGTTGCCAATTCTTCTCCCCCCGGACATCCTCGGAATGATGCCCGTGTTTTCCTTGTCATTGGGCCCAGGTAGACTCATGTATCAATATAAATATGTAAATGAAGCACAGATACTCAAATCACTGAACACCACATCCCGACATAAACAGAAAACAAGAAATGCGGGAAAGGGTGACAAACCCTGGGATTTTAAAGGTGTTAATATTGGAAAATTCAATCCAAAACAATGAAATAAATATAAAAATAATAATTTATTCAGACATATAAATTGGTTTTTAAATAACACAGAATATCAAACAAGACATGGATGGTCTCATAGGTGATAGGTTAGCGACTAAAACAGTAGCAGAGGAACCTGTTGGAGGAGGCCCGACATGTTTCACTCGATTGAGCTTTATCAAGGGCAGTGCAACAAGCTACAAAATAGAAAAAAGAGAGAAAAACAAAATAAGGCATTGTGAATATTGCCAAAAACAACAACAACAGTCTGAAAAGTACAGACCGCTGGTGTTACAGTACAAAATGATCTATATTTATACATAAATGATATTTGGGGGATAAACATTTGTAATAGAGTAGTTCATGAAAATACAAAGGTCACATAAACTAGTTGTACAGTGAAAGAGACCAGGAGCACACTTATCCGTCCAGGTCCAAGAACATCCAATCACAATTAAAATCAGCTGTATGCCATTAAATCAAACTGTGAAAAAGGATTCCACAGTATATGTGCCTAATCTAACAAGCATCCCAAAGGAGAGCCACACCAGCCAGTCAGTCCAAGTGGGGTTTACACAATGCTATAGTAAAAAAGGTAAACAATAATAAATAATGGGAAAGTACACCCACCAAAGAAAATTCTGGGGGGGGTAAAATCTCAAGCAATAAGGTTAAAAATAAAAGTTTGTATATACAGCTGTATCCATATATAAGCATATGTAAATACCTTGGATAGGCAGTTGGATCGGATCAAAAGAAGGGACTAGCAAAATTGCGTCCAGCACAGGAAGAGTTAAACAGCCAGTTAGCATTGATCAGTTGGAGAGAAACCTCTAACAACGCTGGTTGCTAATAAAAAACATATAAGAAGGCATATAATCACTAATGGTGTCAATATAAACACCCAATGCAGTAATAGTAGGATAAAAAAAAGCTGTAGAATAAAACAAGGAAAGAGAGAGAAACAAACCTGTTTGAAGAGGTTGAAATCACATGCCTGAGAAATCATAAGGCAGAGACAGCCTGAAGCTCTGACATTTCAGAGCCATGGCAAGAGCAAACATAATTGACCTTTAAATACCCCCCAGCTGTGATGCAAAGCTGCTGGGGGTGGGCCTGAATCAAAAGTGTGTCCAATGACAAAATGGGCTGGGCAGGGAGATCCAAGGTGGCCGCCCCTAGGTGGTCAGTTCCGGCGGCCACTTTTGATTCAGGCCCACCCCCAGCAGCTTTGCATTACAGCTGGGGGGTATTTAAAGGTCAATTATGTTTGCTCTTGTCATGGCTCTGAAATGTCAGAGCTTCAGGCTGTCTCTGCCTTATGATTTCTCAGGCATGTGATTTCAACCTCTTCAAACAGGTTTGTTTCTCTCTCTTTCCTTGTTTTATTCTACAGCTTTTTTATCCTACTATTACTGCATTGGGTGTTTATATTGACACCATTAGTGATTATATGTCTTCTTATATGTTTTTTATTAGCAACCAGCGTTGTTAGAGGTTTCTCTCCAACTGATCAATGCTAACTGGCTGTTTAACTCTTCCCGTGCTGGACGCAATTTTGCTAGTCCCTTCTTTTGATCCGATCCAACTGCCTATCCAAGGTATTTACATATGCTTATATATGGATACAGCTGTATATAGAAACTTTTATTTTTAACCTTATTGCTTGAGATTTTACCCCCCCCAGAATTTTATTTGGTGGGTGTACTCTCCCATTATTTATTATTGTTTACCTTTTTTACTATAGCATTGTGTAAACCCCACTTGGACTGACTGGCTGGTGTGGCTCTCCTTTGGGATGCTTGCTAGATTCGGCACATATACTGTGGAATCCTTTTTCACAGTTTGATTTAATGGCATACAGCTGATTTTAATTGTGATTGGATGTTCTTGGACCTGGACGGGTAAGTGTGCTCCTGGTCTCTTTCACTGTACAACTAGTTTATGTGACCTTTGTATTTTCATGAACTACTCTATTACAAATGTTTATCCCCCAAATATCATTTATGTATAAATATAGATCATTTTGTACTGTAACACCAGCGGTCTGTACTTTTCAGACTGTTGTTGTTGTTTTTGGCAATATTCACAATGCCTTATTTTGTTTTTCTCTCTTTTTTCTATTTTGTAGCTTGTTGCACTGCCCTTGATAAAGCTCAATCGAGCGAAACATGTCGGGCCTCCTCCAACAGGTTCCTCTGCTACTGTTTTAGTCGCTAACATCACCTATGAGACCATCCATGTCTTGTTTGATATTCTGTGTTATTTAAAAACCAATTTATATGTCTGAATAAATTATTATTTTTATATTTATTTCATTGTTTTGGATTGAATTTTCCAATATTAACACCTTTAAAATCCCAGGGTTTGTCACCCTTTCCCACATTTCTTGTTTCATGTATCAATATACTTTCATTTTCCTCTGCATGTTTACACCTGTTGCTATTGATCATTCGCTCCATGTGTCTTTATTTAGCTCACAATGCAGGATTTAATTTTGCTCTTGCTCTCTCTCCTATGTCCCCTTCGGACTTTTGTTACTAGGCTGATTGCCACTTGTTTCATTGTATTGCGCCTCCTGGGCCCACTGTACGTAACCTTGTTTGATTCCCCCCTGCTCCACGTATTGTCAACATCTGCTTCAATCAATATATCAATCCATATACTGTAAATATTTGATTTTCATATGTTAACAAGTTATGAAAGCATTTATTACGTGTGTAAAAAGCACCTCTTTTTAACTGCTGATAAAACCCCTTGCAGAGTATAAAATATCTGCTCTCTCTTTGGACATTATTAGAAACATTTTCACTGTGTCTCTCATCTGTCACCTATTTATGGTGGTGTTGGCCACTTCTGTCACTCAACACCAGCGCTGTTTGTATTTTATTTCTTGAATGGGCAGTTCTGTCTTATTTATCGTTGCTGGAATACTTTTAACATAAAATATCTGCTGCTTACTTAATATGCATGGTTCAGAAGACGATACTCCACCAAATTTTAGGAATATATGAGTAGCGCAGTTGGTGGAAAGAAAAATTCACATGTATATTCTTGTTTTCCCAACAAATTAATAAATTAGATTTGCCCTTTCAGGAAATCTGATTCAGTACATTTAGCAGACATGGTAGTAGAGGTGGAACCGTAATAAATGATGTCTTTACAGTTGTATGTGACAGTTCTTTCATGTTTCATTAACTTATATTACCTGAGTCACTTGACATTTTCGATCAACAGATGAAGCATGTTTAATTCACATGAAAAGCCAAACATGGTGATACTGATCCATGGAGCAGACTCATTTTCATTGCTTTTATTTCTAAATTTGAAAAAAAAGCAACAGAGTTTTAAAGAAGTGTAAAATGGTTTTGGGTGGTCATTCTCACTGTGAGTGGAAAACTAGCCATTGGTCCAACATAATATTGATTGCTTATGTTATCTCTACATGGTTGTAGTAAGCAACCTTAGAGTTGTTACATTTAAATTTACAGAGTTATGTGCATTGTTACATGGTTGTACTGTGTATATAAAAATAATAATTGACAGGATTCATCAACACCACAAAAAAAGCATCAGACCTTTCAGATCTTATATAATTTTAAGGTGGAACCCATGCAAACAAACAAGAAAAGAAAAACATGAGGTCCCTAAGAATCCATTCCAGAGTTGTATCTGAGCATGCCACCTGGCAGATGGGGATGAGCATGCAGTTGCCCCTCCTGAACCTTACTAGGCCATATGTCCTCAATATCAACAAAGAACTCTTCTCTAGAATCCTGGCCTTTTGGGTCTGTGAGCAGGGGGCTCATCAAAATATAGAAACCCCCTTTAACAATGAGGGGACCCCTAGATACTGCCCCCCCTATTTAAATAAGTAATGCTTTCCTTGGTATACATTCTGCCCATGGGTATCTCATAAACGTTTACCCCTACCTAAATTAAATGGGGCATAAGCTTTCTTTACCCATATTATCAAGTGCTCCACCTTGCCAAAATCATGGAAAGGTGTAGAAACTCAGCACACAAACAATGGATCTCCTTACTGTAGAACAGACACATTCGAAAATACCCCTTGCATGTCTTCCAAGGTTGGAAGCCAAAACCATCAAACTATTACTGACACATTATTGTCTCAACTCTAAATATTGTGCCTACAATGGGATGCATATCTAACCCTGAAATACAGCCAACACCTCATTACTCCTGTAATTGGGAACCCTGGGCCAGATTCACGTAGAATCGCGGCGGCGTAACGTATCGTATATACGTTACACCGCCGCACGTTTTCATCGTAAGTGCCTGATTCACCAAGCACTTGCGTGAAAACTTACGCCGGCGGCCTCCGGCGTAAGCCCGCATAATTCAAAGGGGCGTGTGCCATTTAAATTAGGCGCGCTCCCGCGCCAGACCTACTGCGCATGCTCCGTTTTGAAATTCCCGCCGTGCTTTGCGCAAAGTGACGTCATTTTTTAGAACGGCGACGTGCGTAGCATACTTTCGTATTCCCGGACGTCTTACGCAAGAAAGAAAAAATTTGAAATTTGACGCGGGAACGACGGCCATACTTTAACATGGGCTGTGTAAAGTTAGGGCAGGTAAAACGACGACTAACTTTGCGACGGGAAACTAGACTAGCAACGACATAACGAACGCGAAAAACTGTCGTGGATCGCCGTAAAACCTCATTTGCATACCCGACGCTGGAATACAACGCAAACTCCACCCAGCGGCGGCCGAGGTACTGCATCCTAAGATCCGACGGTGTAAGACAATTACACCTGTCGGATCTAAGGGCTATCTATACGTAACTGATTCTATGAATCAGTCGCATAGATACTCTGAGAGATACGACGGCATCCAACTTGCATACTTACAAATGGAGGGAGACAACATGAAGTAAGAGAAAAACTACCATCTGGAAGGGAAATTCTCTCCTGTAAGCATTATCATAGGTAGAGGTGTCTTCACTGGAGCTTTAGCACCAATGCTTGTTTCCACAACAGCCCAACATTTTCAAAAGCTAATTTTCACAGGTACAGAAAGTGAGGTGAAATCTTCTGAACAGGGGCAAAGACAGCACAACAAATGTTACAGGGGTATTAACCATTCCCTATGCTATCCAAAAAAAAAAAAAAATATATATATATATATATATATATATATATATATATATATATATATATATATATATATATATATATATATATATATATTTTGACTGGAGTTACACTTCAAAAATTTACCTGTTCCAACTTACACACAAATTACATTTAAAAACAAGCCCACAGAATCTTGTTTGTAACCCAGGGACTGTCTGTATGCATTCAAAGACTTTTTTGATAGAAATGGTATGGAATCACTTACAATAATTATGAAGAATCTAGAATCCCACTGGATGCTTGGAGGATTGCTCAAATATCACACTTCCTATCTATGTTGGTCCTTAAAAGCTGCAAACCGGTAACAATGGGAGAATGATCTCAACACCTGCTTTCTTTCTGAACAGAGAGAGGACATTGTTTTTCTCCCATCACTTATCTTTTGCCAGTGAATTTCAAGAATAGGACTATAAACTTTTAATTAGATGGTATAGAGCATCCACATTCCTTTACATCTGCAGCAGTTGAGAAGCTGAGGAGAATTTGCTAGACATTTTTGGAATTTAACCAAACTTAAAAACTTCTAGAGGCTGGTTAGGTAAGAGACCTCATCTAGAAATTGACAGATGTAGAACTGGCAGAAGTATATTTGGCAACAGACCTTCACCTAACATTTTATTCCTTCCAGACACAGGTACAAAACAAATCTCTCCTGATATACCTTCTAAATGCTGGCATAATACAATATGTACTTATACTCTCCCTGTGGAGACAAGAATCCTTTCATTTCTTATTGTTTTCTAAACGTAAGTAGATTGGACATATAGAAGACCCGACAGCTTCCCTCAACTACCAGGGAGAAACATTTAAATAAATATGATTCTATTGAAGAGATTTTATATGCTCCCGTGACTATAAGGGTTGTCTCCCCAATACGCTGGGACTCTCACTGGGGTTCCATTCATACTCCAATCCTCCTTCTTTCTCATTCATCCCAGTACATGTGTCCCCTCTATCTCCTTCCTTTTTATTTGCACCCTCCCACTAGGCATAATTCCTTTGTTTCTCTAACTTCTTTCTGCTTTTGTTATTTGTAGGTCCATGTGGTATAATACACGCTTCTTCATATGTTTGGGAGTTATGTTTCTAGTGGCTTTCTCCTTTTTGATCTGGCACTGCTGTAAATTTAGAGGGAAGTCTGATGCCGCATACACACCATCACTTTATGTGATGAAAAAAAACGAAATTTTCTATGACGTAAAAAACAACGTTTTTGAAACTTAAATTTTCAAAGACGAAGTTGCCTACACACCATCATTTTTTCACAATGCTCTAGCAAAGCGAGGTTACGTTCACCACGATTTTCCATTGAAGCTCGCTTCATAACTAGCTTCTGGGCATGCGCGGGTGTAAAAACATTGTTTTAAACGTCGTTTTTTGCTACACACAGTCAATTTCTGTGAAGTAAAAAACAACGTTTTGAAAAACGACACATAAAATTGAAGCATGCTTCAATTTTTTTTTGTCGTTTTTCACAAGACATAAAACAATGTTTTCCCCCACACACGGTCATTTAAAGTGACGTTTTTAAAAACGCCGTTTTTTTTCATCACATAAAGTGATGGTGTATACGCGGCATTAGAGTTAGTTTACTCAGACATGTGTGATTTTTAGCAAATTTGGCTTCTGTTCCAGCCATGGCCGTGCTGTGAGTGAACACTATTGTTCACCTGGGGTGTAGTTGTTACTCCAGGCTAAGGGTGGCAGCAGCTAGGTCAAGGTGATTTGAGTATTTTCCCTCGGCAGCCAATCAGTGGGGTTGATCGTCCCACTGTGCATGCTGGGGAAGGGTACTTGGAGGGGAATGGAGTCGTCGATCCTGAGTCTGTCGTCCCACCACCCCCCGTGTGTGGCCCTCCTGGCCGGGGGTGCATGTTCCTGTAATCCTGGCTAAGGGACCACGTTGGTTCGGGGTTGTGATCTTCTGAGTAGGCCCAGTAGGCAGACTGGGTCTACGCATTGGAAGGTGATCCTGTGCTGTCCGTCCTGAGGGAGGAAGCCACTTGATGAAGGACCTATCTTGGAGAAGACCGAGCACGGGGCTGGGGTCTCAAGAGAGGCCTTGAACTTCATCGAAGAATGCACCGTTTACTGAAAGGCTTGATGGTGATCGCCTGTCAGTTTCAAGTTCTACAAAAAGTTACCTTGGAGAGATCCAGGTGCTGAATCCTGTACTGTGAGGATTCCGCACCAAAAAGTGTCTTCATCTGTGGAAAGGTCTGTGGCAGAGACTGTATCATTTTCTGTGTGTCATTCTGGCTGCTAGGCTAGTGGGAAAAACCTATCCGGGTGCGCAAAACCCACTCTGGCTAGAGTGGCGACGAAAGCTGTGTCACTGGAAGCAGGAGTGTTTCCGGATTGAAACTACGCACCGGAACCTATCTACCTGTTACCCTTCCACCTCTTCATTCACTTATTTTATTATTTTACCAAGTTCAGCAAATAAATCTTAGAAAAAGAAGTGCAAGGTGTGGACATTGAACTTTTTCAGCTCTCATCTAGTACCCTGGACAGCGAGGAAATAGAGGTAACATGCCACCCGAAAATATCCAGCAGCTCATTCGGGGGTAGTGCTACACGTGGGGGCTTGTCCGGGATAGGCAGTTACCTCTCGCAATGGTGTTAGAAGTTTATTTAGCCATTGAGAATCTGAATTTGTCGAGGTGTTGGACTGTGCTCGCAAAGAAGGGGTTAAGGTCAGGTTGCTTGGCTGGGGCGTTGGCTGCACGTGCAACGGAGCTGTGCGTGAGGCGATGTGCCCAGAAAATAACTGCAAAGTGGGAGGAGTTACCCACCCCTGCGTGAGACGTGAGTGTGTCTGGTGTGAAAAAAAGTCTGGATTGCCTGATCGCGGAGAGAAGATCGTGTGCAGCTATGTCGGCGTATCCATCACAATCAGAAAGACTGAGGCCTTCTATGTCCCTGGCTGAAGTTAGTACAAGTTCTGCATCAGCGGGAGCCTTGTTGACAGATATGGGGATCCGGATGAAGCCGTGGGGGCGTCTCGTATTCTACACTAGCGGCAATGTGGAGGCGCTTGGTGTGTCATGCCTATAATGTGAGGGGCTGGCAGTTCAATTCGACCCTTCGGCCAATGTCTACGTTGTGGAGAATACCTGTTCGAAGTGGACCAGCCTACTGGATCACCTTTTGCGGGTGGACTGGGTCACAGGGGCCGTGACTTTGGAGGAAGCTACGCCTTGGCCTACTACTACTACTGCTACTACTACTGCTACTGTTACTACTGCTACTACTACTACCGCTACAACTGCTGTGCCCGTCATGGTGAGTGACTTTAACAAAATTGCTGTGAATGTTCATGAGTCACCTGTGGATGCTACGGAGACTATTTGTACAGCGGTTGTGCCTGCCATGCTTGCCAAAAAGAAGGTGGGCTACGTCAAGGCTTCCTACGGCCGTGTTCGAGGCCTTCCCCAGTGTCTACCGGGACCGGACTCCGAGGAGGATTTTCCCCTCGTAGAGACCAGGACGGGAACTGGTAAGCAGGCTGGGGACAATGGGCCAGATCCACAAAAGGGATACGCCGGCGTATCTACTGATACGCCGTCGTATCCCTGTTTCTATCTATGGAACTGATCCACAGAATCAGTTTCTCATAGATAGGCAGAAGATCCGACATGTGTAAGGGACTTACACTGTCGGATCTTAGGATGCAGTACCTCGGCAGTACCTCGATCTTAGGATGCAGTACCTCGTCAAAATGCTGCGTCGGGTATGCAAATTAGCACTTATGGAGATCCACGAAGCGGTTTCCCTTCGTGAAGTCTCCGTAAGTTGTTAGTTTGCAAACGCAAAATTAGGGCTGCTTTTACATAGTGTAAAGTTAGTACACCATGTAAAAGTAGACCCTTCTTTCCCGCGACGCTGTCAAATTTTTTTTTACATTTTATTTTTCCCGTCTCATCTCTTTTTTTTCCCCAACGCAACTTTTTTTACCCGGCGCGATTCACAAAACTCGGCGTAACGTAATTTTGCGCAATGCACGTCGGGAAAATCGCGTTGGGAGCATGCGCAGTACGTCCAGCGCGGGAGCGTGCCTAATTTAAATGGGACTCGCCCCATTAGATTGGGCACGCCTTGCGCCGGCCGGATTTAAGTTACACCGCAGAAAATTTCTAGGTAAGTGCTTTGTGGATCGGGCACTTAGGTAGAAATTTTCCGGCGGTGTAACTTAAATCCGAATATTTAAGTTACACCCGCTGGCTGTGGATCTGGCCCAATGTGATTAAAGTTGTGCGTACCCATTTGCCCGCAGAGGAGTATGCAGACTAGGGATGAGCTTCGAGTTCGAGTCAAACTCATGTTCGACTCGAACATTGCCTGTTCGCCTGTTCGGCGGACAACGAACAATTAGGGGTGTTCACGGCAAATTCGAAAAGCCGCAGAACACCCTGTTAAAGTCTATGGGAGAAATCTAAAGTGTTCATTTTAAAGGCTAATATGCAATTTATTGTCCTAAAAAGTGTTTTTTCAGGAGCAATGAATTTAATAATGCTAAAAGTGAAACAATAAAAGTGTAATATTACTTTAAATTTCGTACCTGGGGGGGTGTAAAGTCAGCATGTGAAATAGCGCATGTTTCCCGTACATAGAACTGTCCCTGCACAAAGTGTCATTTCTGAAAGAAAACAAGGCATTTAAAACCGGCTTTGCGGCTCTAATGAATTGTCAGCTCTGGCAATTACAGAGATGATTCATTCATAAAGAAAACAAAATGTGTGGGGGTTCCCCCAAATTAAATTACCAGGCCCTTTAGGTCTGGTATGGATATTAAGGGGAACCCCGCCGTAAAAAAAAAATGACGTAGGGTTCCCCGCAAATATCCATACCAGACCCTTCAGGTCTGGTGTGGATTTTAAGGGGAACTCCACCCCAAATTTAAAAAAAAATGGCGTGAAGTCCCCCTAAAAAACCACACCAGACCCTTATCCAAGCACGTTAACCTGGCCGGCTGCAGAAAAGAGGGGGGGACAGAGTGCGCCCCCCTCTCCTGAACCGCACCAGGCCACATGCCCTCAACATGGGGAGGATGTCCCCATGTTGATGGGGACAAGGGCCTCATCCCCACAACCCTTGCCCAGTGGTTGTGGGGGTCTGCGGGCGGGGGGCTTATCATAATCTGGAAGACCCCTTTAACAAAGGGGACCCCCGGATCCTGGCCCCCCTATGTGAATTGGTAATGGGGTACACTGTACCTCTACCATTTCACAAAGGAAGTGTAAAGAGTTAAAAAAAAAAAACACTGACACCGTAGAAAAAATCCTTTATTAATAAAAAAAATAAAAAATCCAGCGATGTGAATCCACTCTCTGCCCTGCCCGCTCCAACATTGTCTTCTATCCTGCGATGGATGATATCTCCAGCGTCGGATGATCAGCGGTCCGGTCCAGCGATGCAGAAGATCCCATCCGTCCAGAGCGCAGCAGCGGAGCTCCACTCTCCTCTGGACACAGCCCAGCGGAATGACGCGCTGGAGCTGTGACAGTTCTTATATAGGGGAAGCGCCACCCATCACGTGACCCCGCCCCTCTGACGGACCCTCGTACGTCACTGGGAAAGACCCTGAAAGACCGGGCTTTCCCAGTGACGTACGAGGGTGCGTCAGAGGGGGCGGGTAACGTGACGGGTGGCCGCTTCCCCTATATAAGAACTGTCACAGCTCCAGCGCGTCATTCCGCATCAGTGTGTTTTTTTTAACTCTTTACACTTCCTTCGTGAAATGGTAGAGGTAGAGTGTACCCCATTACCAATTCACATGGGGGGGCCAGGATCTGGGGGTCCCATTTGTTAAAGGGGTCTTCCAGATTCTGATAAGCCCCCCGCCCGCAGACCCCCACAACCACCGGGCAAGGGTTGTGGGGATGAGGCCCTTGTCCCCATCAACATGGGGACATCCTCCCCATGTTGAGGGCATGTGGCCTGGTGCGGTTCAGGAGAGGGGGGGGCGCACTCTGTCCCCCCCTCTTTTCTGTGGCCGGCCAGGTTAACGTGCTCGGATAAGGGTCTGGTGTGGATTTTTAGGGGGACTCCAAGCCATTTTTTTAAATTTGGGGATGAGTTCCCCTTAAAATCCACACCAGACCTGAAGGGCCTGGTATGGATATTTGCGGGGAACCCTACGTCATTTTTTTTTTTTTACGGCGGGGTTCCCCTTAATATCCATTCCAGACCTGAAGGGCCTGGTAATTTAATTTGGGGGAACCTCCACACATTTTTTTTTCTTTATGAATGAATCATCTCTGTAATTGCCAGAGCTGACAATTCATTATAGCCGCAAAGCCGGTTTTAACCACTTACCCCCCGGACCATATTGCTGCCCAAAGACCAGAGTACTTTTTGCGATTCGGGACTGCGTCGCTTTAACAGACAATTGCGCGGTCGTGCGACGTGGCTCCCAAACAAAATTGGCGTCCTTTTTTTCCCACAAATAGAGCTTTCTTTTGGTGGTATTTGATCACCTCTGCGGTTTTTATTTTTTGCGCTATAAACAAAAATAGAACGACAATTTTGAAAAAAATGAATATTTTTTACTTTTTGCTGTAATAAATATCCCCCAAAAATATATAAAAAAACATTTTTTTTCCTCAGTTTAGGCCGATACGTATTCTTCTACATATTTTTCGTAAAAAAAAATCGCAATAAGCGTTTATTGATTGGTTTGCGCAAAAGTTATAGCGTTTACAAAATAGGGGGTATTTTTATGGCATTTTTATTAATATTTTTTTTACTAGTAATGGCGGCGATCAGCGATTTTTTTTTTGGTATTGCGACATTATGGCGGACACTTCGGACATTTTTGACACATTTTTGGGACCATTGGCATTTTTATAGCGATCAGTGCTATAAAAATGCATTAGATTACTATAAAAATGCCACTGGCAGTGAAGGGGTTAACACTAGGGGGCGGGGAAGGGGTTAAGTATGCCTGGGTGTGTTCTTACTGTGGGGGGGGGGGTGGCCTCACTAGGGGAAACACTGATCCTCGGTTCATACAGTGTATGAACCGAAGAAAAGCATTTCCCCTGCTGACAGGAACGAGAGCTGTGTGTTTACACACACAGCTCCCGTTCCCCGCTCTGTACCGAGCGATCGCGTGTGCCCGGCGGCGATCGCGCCCGCCGGGCACACGCACGGGAGTCGGGGGCGAGCGGGGGGCGCGTGCGCGCGCCTCCGGCGGCGCGCGTGCGCCCCTAGTGGCGGCTAAAGGGTAGGACGTCATAATACGTGATCTCGCCTAGGAGAGCCACCTTGTGGACGTATTATGACGGTGCGGCGACGGCAAGTGGTTAAATGCCTTTTTTTCTTTCAGAAATGACACTTTGTGCAGGGACAGTTCTATGTACGGGAAAAATGCGCTTTTTCACATGCTGACTTTACACCCCCCCTAGGTACGAAATTTAAAGTAATATTACACTTTTATTGTTTCACTTTTAGCATTATTAAATTCACTGCTCCTGAAAAAACGGCAGTTTTTAAAACTTTTTTTGCATGGATACATGTTTCCTGGGACAGGACCCAGGTCCCCAAACACTTTTTAGCACAATAACTTGCATATTAGCCTTTAAAATTAACACTTTAGATTTCAAATGTTCGAGTCCCATAGACTTTAACGGGGTTCTAAAGTTCACACGAACATTTGGTGTGTTCGCAAGTTCTGATGCGAACCGAACAGGGGGGTGTTCGGCTCATCCTTAATGCAGACTCTGAAATAGATTTGTCATCTGATGCAGAAGAAGACCATTGGTTTGGTTCAGGGTTACCTGAACTGACATGGGATAAAAGATTCAAGTCTGCCGCTTCCCGTATTTCAGGGAACCGTTCTCCCATGGATTCTGGGGGTACAACGCTGCGGGCAGAAATCCTGATTGTGATTTGGGAAGTTGTGCTGAATGCAGGTGTCATTACTGGAGGGAAGAATGTGCCTCTAACCATGACACTTATCCTGAAAAGCTCTCAAGAGGCCTGGAAAGGATGATTGGTCTATTCAATTACTACCCTTGATGACCAGGGAAATACTCTTACTTTGCCAGACCCCCAGGTTTTATTTGTAGAAGAGAACTGGCAGAACTTGCTCTCAGAGTTTTTTTTCCCTTTCAAGAAGTTCCAGAGGGACTATACTTTCTTCCTTGCTGCTGCTGAAAATGTGTTTGATGTTGGGGGGAAAGAACCTAGTCAGTTAGGACAGGGCCTCTGAGGACGTCGTGATTAACCACTTCCATACAGGGCATTTTTACCCCCTTCCTGCCCAGACCAATTTTTAGTTTTCAGCACTGTCGCACTTTGAATGACAATTGTGCGGTCGTGCGACGTGGCTCCCAAACAAAATTGACACACGTTTTTCCCCACAAATAGAGCTTTCTTTTGATGGTATTTGATCACCTCTGCAGTTTTTATTTTTTGCGCTATAAACAAAAGAAGAGCGACAATTTTGAAAAAAAAACACAATATCTTTTATTTTTTGATTTAACCACTTCCATACAGGGCACTTATACACCTTCCCGCCCAGACCAATTTTTAGCTTTCAGTGCTGTTGCACTTTAAATTACAATTGCGTGGTCATGCTACACTGTACCCAAACTTCATTTTTATCATTTTGTACCCACAAATAGAGCTTTCTTTTGGTGGTATTTGATCACCTCTGGGATTTTTATTTTCTGCAAAAAAAATAAAAAAATGACTGAAAATTTTGAAAAAAAAAAAAAGAATTTTGTTTCCGTTATAAAACATTGTAAATAAGTATGTTTTCTCCTTCACTAATGGGCACTGATGGTACTGCACTGACTGGCACTGATAAGGTGGCACTGATGGGCACCGCTGAGGTGGCACTGATGTGGTGGCATTGATGATGGGCACCAATATGCGGCACTGATGGGCGGCACGGATGGTCACTGATGGGCGACACGGATAGGTGGCACAGATGGGCACAGATAGGCGGCACGGATGGGCAGGGATAGGCGGCACGGATGGGCAAGGATAGGCGGCACGGATGGGCAGGGATAGGCGGCACGGATGGGCAGGGATAGGTGGCACGGATGGGCAGGGATAGGCGGCACGGATGGGCAGGGATATGCGACATGTATGGGCACTGATAGGTGGCATATATATCCACACACAGACAACCATATGTGTGTTTGAGATTTGGGGTGCACACCCTAATGCACCTATGAGTATAAAGCAATCTTGTGACTTCTATCAGTGTCTGCTTAAAGCTTATAGGAGGAATTTTAATTATGTCCCATGAGGATGCAAGACCCCTGACCCTCTGTCTGGACAGTGCTAACAGTGCTAACATTCCCCTATGACTGTTCTATGAGGATGCAGTACCCCTGACCCTCTTTATTGACAGTGCTAATTGTTCCTGTGCTGATCACATGCATTCTCCCCCCCAAAAAAAAAAATCTCTAGCACTACATAACAAACTGATCATGTACAGATTTTCCCCTAGCTTATGTACTATAGGAGATATATTGGAGACTCTGGAAGAAGGGGAGGAACAGAGAAGACGGGATCAAACTGCCTTTTTTACACTCTGCAGAGGATTAACGCCTAAGGTTCCACAGTGATTTTAACAAGTATGCATTACTGCATATACAGACTTTTACTGTTGTGGGTTTAGCAACACTTAAAAGCCAGCAGCTACACATACTGCAGATGCTGGCTTTTAATAACATGACACTTAACTGTCTTGGAGTCCAGCAAAATTGGGACCGCAGCTGTTTCCAAATGTGGCACCTGAGGGGGAAGGAGACAAATCAGCGGAAGTTCCACTTTTGGATGGAACTTTGCTTTAAGAATAGCTCCACTTTTGTTGAAAAAAAAAAGAACAATCCTCTCTGTTTAATGAATGTACAACTACCATATTTGAATCAAAAAGGGCTGACAATTTGGATGCTCTTGAATGAAAGTCCTTTATTGGTTACATGGGTACAGGCTATACACTGACGAGTTTCGGCTAAGAAGCTTTTATCAAAGCATTCTAATGAAGAAAGTTGGAGTGTTGACATCCTTTTAGAGGTGATTAACCTTTGAAAGTATCTCATCAAAAACAATATTTTTGTTGCCTTGTAGCTTAGTGCAGACTCCCATATTGCATTGGATTTTACAGAAAATTATAACACTGTATGTAGATTGGAAAAGGAAGGCATTTTTTAATAGCATTACATCAGTTACACTTCAGTTATCTTGCCATGTGCAAATGAAATAAGTAAACAAGAATTTGCTTTTCGCATATTTGGATAACTTACTGAAAATTCCCACAATTTATTGAGCAAGGATTCGCAACTCCATTAGGCTGGGTATATTCAAATCAAGAGATTATAAGCTGTGCTCCAGGTCTAGTTCACCCCCAAATATAGAACATTTAAATGTCAGCCCTCAATCCTTTTGTACCCCCCTATAGCTTAAAAAGCCAGCATTGTTTTAAAATGATGCCTTGGATCTGGTGGTCTATACCACCTATGTGAAAAAAAGAAAAATGGTGATGGCGCCAAAATAAATTGTGTGAATTACCAATGCAGCCACTAAATTAGTGAATACTAATAAACAAAATGAGAAGTAATAAAGGGTGCAAAGGACCACAATACAAAATCAAAAATACAAAATCAATCTGAGCACATTAATCAATATGTGTAATCAGACATGCATATTATAAATAGTGTTGCTCACGAATATTCGCATTGCGAATATTCGACTCGAATATAGCATATTCGAGAAATCGCGCTATATTTCGAATTTCGCGGTGAATATTCGCAATTCCGAATATTCGCATTTTTTCAATTTGATTTTTAAAACAGATCACATCCTATCGACGTCTAAAAGCATTGCTGGTATGATTAGAGACCCTGGGCCGAGTAGCTAAGCTGAGGCGATCCTTTTATGTTGCCAAATTGAAAAATAAAACATTGCGATTTTTCGCTATTGCGAATGCGAAAATGATTGCGAATTTTCGATAACTGTGGTAGGAGAACTCTGACTGTCTCTGATGCAAAAGGGGGGGGGCTTTGTGTATGTTTCTGTTATGAATATTTGTATGTTTGATATTATTTTTTTTTGTAAGAAGGAAAAAATTGCGCATACCTTAAAAAAAGGGGAGAATACAGCAGCAACTCAAAAATGTTATACAACATAAATTAATACAAGACAGAAAATGGAGTCGCTCTACAAGAATAAAAAATATGTCTAGTGACAAGACATGTGGGCAAATTATAAAATAAGCAAGCGCAAATAACTTGTGAAATACACAGTGAAACAAATATATAAAGAAATATAGTCCCAATAATAGAAAAATAATCTTTCATAAAAATGTCTTTGATATGTGAAGTGAAAAAAAGTCCAAAGCATGCAGCATGAACGTGTTCAATCTTCAAGGTGTTTGATTGACAAACGGCTGTGACAGATGGATAGAGTAAAGAATCACCACCAATGCAAAACACTTTTTATTTTCTATTGTAAAATATCAAGAATATTCTGAGCCAATCAGAGTGCTCCTTCCGCATTTCCCGAATATTCGCAATTATTTTGTATTGTAAAATATCAAGAATATTCTGAGCCAATCAGAGTGCTCCTTCCGCATTTGCCGAATATTCGCAATTATTTTGTATTGTAAAATATCAAGAATATTCTGAGCCAATCAGAGTGCTCCTTCCGCATTTGCCGAATATTCGCAATTATTTTGTATTGTAAAATATCACGAATATTCTGAGCCAATCAGAGCGCTCCTCCAGCATTTCTCGAAATTGCGCAATAAATATCGCATTCGCATGTTGCGATATTTCGATAAAATATCACGAATATTCTGAGCCAATCAGAGTGCTCCTACCGCAGTTATCAAAAAATCGCAATTATTTTCGCATTCGCAATAGCGAAAAATCGCAATCATTTAATTTCGATAAAATATCACGAATATTCGAATTTAGCGAATATATCTCGAATATTCGAATATATATTCGAGATATATCGCGAAATCGAATATGGCATATTCTGCTCAACACTAATTATAAATATAAAGTCCATATAAGAACAGAAATAGGTGTGCACAGGGTAACTTCTTCTGTGTATCCAACCACCTTGACTTTTCCCCATTGTGCAGCTAGTGCTTCAATAATATGCTTCACCCAAAGTGATGATTCTTAAATTCTCACCAGAAATCTTTGGCCACCAAGTGACTCACAGGCATATAATAGAGAATGTCTTTCAGCCTCCAGGAACCACAGGACAGGTTACATCAGATACCAATTGATTTTCACACCAGTCCAATTCAGCATCAGCATATGTATGGTGCTAAGCTCATATCATCAACACCTGCAAATATTTTGCTCCTCCAAACAGAGCCACAAAAGGCAAATATAGTGCAGTAACGTCTTTTAATTGGTTTAAAAAGCAGCACTTACAGTTTGCATATGAATGCAAGATACAGCAGCGAA
This sequence comes from Rana temporaria, assembly GCF_905171775.1. Lineage (NCBI taxonomy): Eukaryota > Metazoa > Chordata > Amphibia > Anura > Ranidae > Rana > Rana temporaria. The sequence goes on from NC_053490.1 coordinate 153,294,912, forward strand.
TCGTGCAAAGCAGGAGGGAAACAGCATGTATCGTTGTGTGTGCATCTCAGCTATGCAGAAGAGGAGGACTCATGTACTGTATAGTAGGCTCTATACAGTACTTTACAAAATTGCCCAATAAAGACAAATTGCATAAAAAAGACAAGCCAGAATCTAGAAATGGAGTGAGTTGCACCCACTGGGAAACGGAAAACACACAGATCCACGTCCTGTCAGAGGAGACCGATCTGTGTCCCTTGTACATAGGGACACAGATCGGTCACCTCCCCCAGTCAGTCCCCTTCCCCCACAGTTAGAAACACTATGCAGGGCACACATTTAACCCCTTCCTCCCCCCTAGTGTTAACCCCTTCAATGCCAGTCACATTCATACAGTAAACAGTGCATATTTATAGCACTGATCGCAGTATAAATGTGAATGGTGCCAAAAATGTGTCAAAAGTATCCGATGTGTCCGCCATAATGTCGCAGTGCCGATAAAAATCGCAGATCGTCGCCATTACTAGTAAAAAAAAAAATAATAAAAAATAATAATTCTGTCCCCTATTTTGTTGGCGCTATAACTTTTCGGTTCAAAAGTTTTTATTAAGTTTTGATAATGAGATCAGCAAAAAAAAAAAAACATACAGAAGGCAAGGTGCTGGAAGATAAAATAGAACATACATTACAGCCCGGCACCGAAGCCCAGAAGGCGCTATAACTTTTGCGCAAACCATTCGCTTTTTGCGATTTTTTATTTTTTTTTACCAAAAATATGTAGAAGAATACGTATCGACCTAGACTGAGAAAAAAAATGTATTTTAAAAAAAAATTAAAATTTATTATTATAGCAACAAGTAAAAAATATAGATTTTTTTTTCAAAATTTACGCCTTTTTTTGTTTATAGCGCAAAAAATAAAAAACACAGAGGTGATCAAATACCACCAAAAGAAAGCTCTACTTGTGGGGAAAAAAGGACGTCAATTTTGTTTGGGAGCCATGTCGCACGACTGCGCAATTGTCAGTTAAAGCGATGCAGTGCCGGAAGCTGAAATCTCACCTGGGCAGGAGGGGGGGTATATGTGCCCAGTAAGCAAGTGGTTAAATATGTTAATTCGACCCAAGAGGCTGAGGGGCAGCTTGGGCCAGGTCTGTAAGTTATCCTTCAGGCGCACCATCAGAGGGCATAAGTTATTTTTAATATAAACCTTCGCTGGCCACTGCACCTCTACCCCCAGGTATCGAAACCAGATAACAATTTTTAATGGGACCTCATCTGGGAGACTCTGGGCATATTCAGAGCTGATAGGGAAAATCACTGATTTATCCCAATTGACTTTAAAACCAGAGTACCTTCCAAAATTTGTAATTCTAGTTAAAGGGGTTGTAAAGGTTTGTTTTTTATTTTCTAAATAGGTTCCTTTAAGCTAGTGCATTGTTGGTTCACTTATATTTTCCTTCAATTTCTCTTCTAAATGTTTTTTTTTTCTTTGTTTTCTTTGTCTGAATTTCTCACTTCCTGTTCCTCCTCAGTAAGGTGTTCAGTAAGCTGTTCTAACTGACTTTCCACTGCTCAGATGATGGTGGAAAGCTTACTGAGGAGAAACAGGAAGTGAGGAATTTAAACAAAGAAAAAAAAACATTTAGAAGGGAAATCGAAGAAAAAGGTAAGTGAACCAACAATGCATTAGCTTAAAGGAACCTATTTAGAAAATAAAAGACAAACCTTTACAACCCCTTTAATGCTGTATTAAAGGGGAGTTCCACCCACAATTTCACTTTTTAAATATAAATACCCCTGTAATACACAAGCTTAATGTATTCTAGTAAAGTTAGTCTGTAAACTAAGGTCCATTTTGTTAGGTTGTTACAGCATTTAGATAGTTTATAATCTAGAAATAGACCGTGGCCATCTTAAGCGTGGGCATCATGAAGCCAGACTGTATGACTTCCTGGATTTCAGCTTTGCATATCTCGCACATGCTCAGTGCACAAGCAATGTAATAGGTTTCAGTCAGGTTTGCAAGGACTACTGGGAAACATGATGCCTATCCCAGAAACCCTTGCAAATAGCCTAGGCAAATAAGGAGGAGGAAGTAATGAAGGACTACATAATAAAGGTATTTACAAGCAACAAATTAAATAAAAATGGTCCATTCTGAACACTATGAGATTAGAGCATGCAGCACAGACAAACATAAAAAAATGGGTGGAACTCCACTTTAAGGGAACCCTGTTCCTCCGCCAGGTATAAGAGCATATCATCGGCATATAAAGAGGTCTTCTCTTCCTTAGAGTTTATCCAACAGCCCCTCACCTCTGCATCCTCCCTCAATTAGATTGCCAATGGCTCTATAGCCAGAGCAAGCAGGGGTGACAATGGACACCCCTGCCAAGTGCCCCAAGCTATTTCGAAGGCCTCTGTCTTGGGGTTTATTTACCCTCAGCCGCGCCAGAAGTTTAGTGTATAGTAACTGTACCCAAGCTATGAATCTTGGGCCGAATCCAAATTTTTAAAGGACCACCCACAAGTAGGGCCATTCAATAGAATCAAAGGCCTTGTGGTTATCTAGTGACACAACAATTCGAGAATCAAGGACAGGGCCTACCGACTGTAACACAGGAAAGAGTCTACTCAGGTTTACGGCTGTGGATCTCATTGGGTTTGTATTACATTATTATGTGGAACTACATCTTGCTGTATATCTTACTGAAATCAAGATATGCTATGTCCACAGCAACACCCTTGTCCAATTTTTTTAAATATAGTCAAAAAATGTAATGAGACTAGTCTGACATGATCAGCCCCAGTAAAGCCACACTGCTTTGGTTTCAACAAGTAAGTGATCAATGATCCTTCTTTTTTTTTTTTACAATATAATGTACAATACTAGTATAAAGTTAGTTTGCCTCTCAACTTCAGGTCTGGCCATGCTGACTGCTGTGCGTCCAAAGAAAAAAAAGAACCCACCACATGGTAACAATTCATTATATTCCCCCTCATTTCTGTATTGTGGCTAATATAATGCCCTCTAATTGGTCATTGTACGTATCAAATTAATATTGAGCAGCACCTTATTAGTGAATTTACAGCTTGTTTACATTGCGATGTAATAAGAAAAAAAAATGGGCAGACTTTTAGACCAGCTTCACACTGGGGTGGTTTTCAGGCATTTAGCGCTAGAAATAGCCACTGCTAAGTGCCTGAAAACCTCCTCCTATTCATTCCAGTCTGTCTTTTCACATTGGGGTGGTGCGCTTGCAGGACATTCCGGAAAGTCCTGCAAGCAGCATCTATGGGGTGGAAAGGGAGTCACCGCTCCAGGTGGATCTTTAGCAGACAATTGGAGGAACCTCCCAGGATTCCAAGGTGCTGGCAATGCACTAGGCAATCGATGGACAACCGCACTCCGGATAAACTTGAGAAAGTTGTCTTTATTGATAAAAGTAAGACATGTACATCCAAAGATACAGTCACATAAGGGGACAGCCGACGCGTTTCGCACACAGTTAGTGCTTAGTCATGGCTCCATGACTAAGCACTAACTGTGTGCGAAACACATCGGATGTCCCCTTATGAGACTGTATCTTTGGATGTACATGTCTTACTTTTATCAATAAAGACAACTTTCTCAAGTTTATCCGGAGTGCGGCTGTCCATCGATTTCCATGTTTTCCATGTCCATCTATGGGGTGGGTTGGGAGCGCTTTATTTAGCGCTCCCAAAATGCCCTGCCTATTGGAATAAATAGGCAGAGCTTTTAAAATGCCTTAAAGCGCTTTGAAAACACAACAAAACTGGACTTTTTACCCTTTTTTGCGGTAACAAGCGCCCGGCTAGTGGCCGGAAAGTAGCTCCCAACCCACTTAAACAGCGCTAGAGTTCTGCTAAAACAAGCTATGCTTTAGCGCTAACAGCCAAAGCTTCCAGTGTAAAGCAACCTTAAAGTAGATTTTTTTTTACAGTAAACAACTGGGAAGCTACTGTAGGAGTCATAGAATGTTGACATGCACTCAATGATTTAAATATATTCCCATCTAACTACAATATATTTATGATTACAATATTATTTTCATCTGTTAATGAAAATTTCACATAAACTCATTATCTAACAGCATCACACAATTCTAGTTGCTTGTGGCTCTATTCACTTGACTTTTACTCTTTTCCAACAAGCGAGTTTGCATGTTAAAACATTTTCTGTTTATTTTACATGCATTAGGATTTATCATTCATAATAATAGTAAATGAAACACAAAAATTTGGTGAAATTACATGGACTAAGTTAAAAAGAATTGAATAGATAAATCACAAATTAATGTAGCATTGTACAGATGCACCAAGTGCTAAACTATACTTGTTTACGTGTTAGCAGCATTATGGGTATTAAAACAGGGTACAGTCAAAATTATTAATTGACAGTATTTTAATGCTCTGTGATTTTTTTATCCTTCTTGGAAGAATATTATTCCCTAGATATTATGGCATCAATTAATATAGTAATTCTTTTTTGTATGCTGGGTATCACTTTTACTGGCCTATAAGGAACAGTGATGTCAGACTCATTTTTTCAGACACTGTGACAGTTAACTAATAAGTTTCATGTCCATTAAACCAGCTGATTTAAGGAATTTAATTCCACATTTGCAGTTAGTTTTATGTTTTCTCAATAAAAAACATACACTATGAAATTTATTGCTTTATTCTGTAATATAGACAAGAGGAAATTGGTTTGCAATGCTAGTACTATATCATGTATTCATTGCAGTATGACTTCTCTGATAATGAAATAAATATTGGCTGCAGATTCCTTTGAGGCTTTTACTCTCTCCTGTATAATTTTATGTTAAGGGTTAGTAGCATATTGCAGTAGAGTATTGTAAATTTCAGTCAGTAGTAGTAGATATGTCATACAGTTTTTCATTACATTTATGATGTACAAAAATGCTTTTCTTTTTAAAGAATCAGAGTAAAGAAATGCAATATAGGGAGCTTAAATGAAAACTTAGCATGTATGTCCAAAATAGCTTTGTGCACTGACTGTGAGGATAATGTAAATATATATTTTTTTAAAGTAACATTACACATTGCACCTCATAGCTAAAAGAAAATGCACAAGAGCAGGGCATAATCACTTTTTTGTCAATAATTACACATTTGTTGAGGGTTCATATAAGTGTGATTCCTCAAAGCATTTTAAAAATAGTACATACTGTGTATGCAATAAACATCTGAATATGGTTGCTTTCATTAACCACTTAAGCCCCAGACCATTTGGCTGGCCAAAGACCAGAGGACTTTTTGCGATTCGCCACTGCATCGCTTTAACTGACAATTGCGACATGGCTCCCAAACAAAATTGATGTCCTTTTTTCCCCACAAATAGAGCTTTCTTTTGGTGGTATTTGATCACCTCTACGGTTTTTATTTTTTGCGATATAAACAAATATAGAGCAACAATTTTGAAAAAAATTCAATAATTTTTATATTTTGCTATAATAAATATCCCCAAAAACCTATAAAAAAAATGTTGTTCACAGTTTAGGCTGATATGTATTCTTGTACATATTTTTGTTTAAAAAAATGCACTAAGCGTATATTGATTGGTTTGCGCAAAAGTTATAGCGTCTACAAAATAGGGGTAATTTGATGGCATTTTTATTATTATTTTTTTCTACTTGTTATGGCGGTGATCTGCGATTTTTATCGTGACTCCGACATTATGTCAGACACATAAGACACTAGGCTCTATTTTGGGAAAATTCACATTTATACAGGTGATCAGTGCTATAAATATGCACTGATTACTGTATAATTGTGACTGGTGGTGAAGGGGTTAACCACTAGGGTGCTAGGAAGGGGTTAAGTGTGTCCTAGGGAGTGATTCTAACTGTTAGGGGGCGAGGCTACAAGTGACACATCACTGATCGCTGCTCAAGATGAGAGGGAGCAGACGATCAGTAACGGTGTCACTAGGCAGAACGGGGAGATGCTTGTTTACACTGGGATCTCCACGTTCTGCAGCTCTGTGACCCGATCGCGGGACACCGGCGGACATTGAGTCCATGGGTCCCGCGGGCACAGTCATGGAGCTCGCGGCAGGAATTTCAAAGCGACGTAAATATACGTTACTCTGCCCAGTCGTGGAATTTTGCCGACGTATATGTACAGGAGCCGATCGTTAACCGGTTAAATGTTGTTTTTTGGAATTATGTGTTTTAATATTCTGCCAAAACAAAACACACAAAAGACTTTGACAGGTGCCATATCTACTTAAAAAGACATGAAAGGTTCTGGCACACTTAAAAGGAGCAGTTGTAAAAAAAATAAAAATAAACCCATATGCCATTCTGTTCAAGTATGGCAGCATAAGAACTCATTGTGAGTGATCATTACAACATGTGAAAAATATGGGGTACAGCGCTGTATACAAATTTGAAAATTGAAAGAAGATCCGGATAAAGGATCAATGGACAATATACTGTGATAAAGTGATAAACACAAAATAAAATGAAAATTGTCACAACATTAACATAAGTGAACAATCTATGAGTGGTTCTGAAAACATCAATAGTGACCACAGTGAATAAATGTTAAAAAAATGAAGGAAAAAATAAAATAAGAAAATCACACTGATAGGTGATGAGTGAAATCAGCATGTGGAACTGATCCACATATAATGAAAAAAAGTCCCAAAGGAAGGTGATCCAGATAATCATCCACAGAATAGATAGAGGGATAGAGTAGACTTCATCCACCAGGGAAGACACCCGATAGTAGTATTGTAGTCTCCTTACCCTGTTTAGATGACCACTATGATGGTGGTCTCTGTAAGCATGGGGATTTTAGGTCTCCCTCCGGACCCTCTGTGATGTATCTGGGGTGCTGTCTGCTTATCTCAAACGAATCAGAGAAAAGAAAAAAGACCATAGCATAATACCAGAGGCGTATTTATTGAGCCATAAAAGTAATACACTTACAGAATTGAAGTTATCAGACAGCAGTGTATGTATATCCAAATGCGATGGAGGGCCGGCGGCTTCACCTCCTTCTCCTGCTCGTATGTGCTCTGTGTTTCCTCATTGGGAACGGCGTGATGACGTCAAAAATGCAAGCCACACCTACGTGTTTCGTCACCACGGACGTCTTCTGGGATTGGCTGCTAAACTCGCGTCATCACGTGTGCCCTTATATAGTGCCGATCAGCCATTTTAACTGGGGGCAAGTGAAATAAGGGAACGAGAAACCAGTGGCATAACCAGCATATTACTGGCAGCTGAAATAGAGCAAAGCATACGAGCCTGATGATTGGAAAAAGAAACGTCGCCATCTTGTGGCAATTTAACAGAAATGCACGGAGCAAACATTAGAAGCAGAAATTGAGAGAGAGAGGCCGTCGTAACCACATACATAAAGGGAAATATACGACACATGATCCATCATAAACAGACAATTGATAATAAAAGTGCACAATCAAAAAATGCATTTACATTTAAAAATGTATATTAAAAATAAATGGTTAATAATAAAAAAGGGTTTTAAAATGGATTAAACTGGGAGAGATACAGATTATAAAATAATCTTAATTAGAAATTGTTTATAAAACAGTTAATGTCCCAGTCCACGTTTAAACCCGTGAGGCACATAGGACCGCATGTCAAATATTCACTTTGTCTCGAGTTTGGATATAGCACGCACCCTATTCGTGCCTCTCCAATGTGGGCAGAGCTTTTCTATGGGGACAAACAAGGTGCCTTTAATTTGACAGTTGTGGTATTTGGCGTAATGTTTGGATAAATTGTGTTTAGGGAACCCACGTCTTATGTTGCCCACATGTTCCTCTAACCGGACATGCAAGGTCCTCTTAGTGCGGCCAATGTACTGTTTAGAGCACGGGCACTGAATGAGGTAAATCACACACTCACTAGAACATGTAATGAAAGAGTCAATGTCATATACTCTATCAGTTTGTGTGGATTGAAAATTTTCCAATTTACGTCCTTTAAAAGAATTTAGCTCACATATTTTGCATTTCCGACACGGAAAAAAAACTTTCATGGTTTGAAAAAAAGAGATTACATTAGGGGGGTCAATGATGCTAGGGGCTATCTTATGACGTAGCGAAGGTGCTCCTCTAAATATAACCACTGGACGATCACGAATAGTAGAGCCCAAAATCCTATCGTTCTTTCGAATATTCCAGTGTTTATTGAATATCTTAACTAGAAAATGTTGGTTAGAATAGCCTGTGATCATTGAACAACCAAATCGATTGTCTGAGACCTGATTAGCTCTATCAGTTCTCATAAGCATCGTATAAGGGTCCATGTCATTAACCATCTGAATGGTATCATCAATGTTTGTCTCTAAATATCCCTTTTCAAGAAATCTCTGCTTCAGGATCTGTGCTTGTTGTGATAGTCTACCAAGGTGGTACAGTTCCGTCTGATTCGTTGGAACTCGCCCTTGGGGACAGCAGAGAGCCAATTTGCATGGTGGCAACTTGTCAGAGGAATAAACTCATTCCGATCGGTTTCCTTAAAATGTGTGGTAGTAGTCAAAACCCCATCATTGATTATGATGTTAAGATCTAAAAAGTGAATTTGAGACTGGCTAGTTTCATACTTCAAACAAATTCCTGTTGTTGTTATCATTTAATCCCATGAAGAAACTCTCTAGCGACAGTAAATCACCTTCCCATAACACAAGAACATCGTCAATGTATCTTTTCATAAGACGCAATTCTTTGGGTGGATTTTTGTCAATGACCTCCCTCTCCCAATAAGCCATGAAAAGATTGGCGAGGCTGGGGGCAAATTTAGCCCCTATAGCCACACCACACTTCTGCAAGTATAAAAGGCCCCCAAACCAAAAATAATTATGGCTGGTGGCAAAAATTAAAAGATTAATAATAAAATCTTTCTGTACGACAGATAAGGTGTTATCTCCTTGAAGATAAAATCTCACTGCCTCTAGACTATGTTCGTAGGATATAATCTTGTAGAGGGAAGTGACGTCTGCCGTTGCCAGAATAAAACCATCGTTCCAGTCTAGAGCAGTCAAGAGGTTAATAACTTGAGTGGTATCACATAGATATGAAGGTGTCACTGTGACCAGGGGTTGCAAAAATTCATCAATATATTTACCGATTCTTGCCGTGACTGAGTCTAACCCACTTATGATGGGCCGACCAGGTGGATTTATCATACTTTTATGTACCTTGGGCAGGTAGTATATGACCCGCCCTCTAGGTGCAGAAGGTGCCAGGTGTGTCTTCTCTTTTTTGTTCAAAACACCCAAAGAATAACCTTCATTAATGGAGGATAAAAGCTCTTTCTTGTATTTAACTGTGGGATTACAGGCCAATTGCATATAAGTTGCAGTATCAGACAGAAGCCTGTTCATCTCCAACAAATAATCAGTTTTATTTAGAATAACGACTCCACCGCCTTTGTCGGCAGGTCTGATAACGATGTCGTTACGTGCACAAATTTGTTTCAGATTGCTCTGAAACATATAATTGCTCTTATTTTAGAAATTTTCAAGGCTGTAATATCTTTGAGAACCATTTCTTTAAATGTCTGAATAGAAGGGGTGGTAAAACTTGGTGGGTTAAATAAAGAAGCATTTGAAAACTTAGTATGACGGGTAGAAACCGTATTGCAAATATTATTAGAGGCAATGTTTGCTACTGGAACCTCAGATCCCAATGTTTGAACGCTAATGGGGGAAGCTATCTGACTAGAATTTCCCGTAGGGTTAAGCAAACAATGCCTTCTAATGTTCATTTTGCGAATGAACTTGTGGGCATCAATGAATGTCTCAAATTTATTCAATGTGCGGGGAGGTGCAAACTTAAGACCATGGCTAAGTTCCAGTTGTTCGCCCTGCGACAACTGGGCAGAGCTTAGATTGAAGACACCATTGATGGTTATTGCTTCCTTCTTTTTGGACCTGACCCACCTCCCCCTCTGGTTCCCCTCTGTCGTTGTGTCCCCTTTTGGGTCTGATGTTGGCAAATTGAAAAAAACAACGAGATTGATCGAATCTGCCAGCAGTGGGGGGGTTTCGTGTTGAGCATGTCTGTATCCAATAGGGTTTTCGACATACTGATTTGGATGTCTGGAAATAATAGGGTCATCCTCTAGTTCATCCTTATAATGTTGCGAGAGAGGAGCAAATCTATTATCCACTTATGGACCTTAGGTGTTTTTCAGATTTGGTGTTTGCAAAACTAAAACAGTTTTTTCTGCTAGAAAATTACTTAAAACCCCCAAACATTATATATTTTTTTTCTAACACCCTAGAGAATCAAATAGTGGTCATTGCAATACTTTTTGTCACACCGTATTTGCGCAGCGGTTTTACAAGCGCACTTTTTTATATATTGTGAAAGATAATGTTACGCCGAGTAAAATGATACCCAACCTGTCACGCTTAAAAATTGCGCCCGCTTGTGGCATGGCGTCAAACTTTTACCCTTAAAAATCTCAATAGGCGACGCTTAAAAAATTCTATAGGTTGCATTTTTTGAGTTACAGAGGAGGTCTAGGGCTAGAATTATTGCTCTCGATCGCGGCGATACCTCACTTGTGTGATTTGAACACCGTTTTCATATGCAGGCGCTACTCGCGTATGTGTTCGCTTCTGCGCGCGAGCTCGTCGGGACGGGGCGCTTTAAACATTTTTTTTTGTTTTCTTATTTATTTTTATTTATTTTATTACTTTTTACACTGAAAAAAAAATGTGATCACTTTTATTCCTATTATAAGGAATGTAAACATCCCTTGTAATAGAAAAAAGCATGACAGGTCCTCTTAAATATGAGATCTGGGGTCAAAAAGACCTCAGATCTCATATTTAGACTAGAATTCAAGAAAACAAATTGAAACTGTCATTTTTTCAAATGACAAAAAAAAAAAATGTTTCTTTAAGACGCTGGGTGGGACTGACGTTTTGACGTCACTTCCGCCCAGCAGAGCTACGGGGACAGGTGAAGGACATTTTTCCCTTACTGGCATCCCCAGTCAGCTGCCGAACAGACCCGACGGCAACGGTAAGCGGCGGAGGGCGCGGGATAGCGGCGGGAGGGGGGCCCTCTCCCGCCCTGATAACGGTGATCTCGTGGCGAATCCACCGTGGAGACCACCGTTATCGTGTACAGGACCCTTAGCACTAAAGATGGATACCTCGGTTGTGGCAGCAGCTACTGCCGTTACCGAGATATCCATCTTTAAAATTAGGACGAATATATATACAGTGCAGGGTCCTTAAGTGGTTAAAGACAGAAGGGGGCGTGGCCTAGCGTCGGACTGTGATGGACGCCTAATCCCTTTCCTCCAGCACGTGCGGGCAACTAATATCAGCCACAGGCGAAAAGAAGGCGCATATCGGCCGGAAAACAAGCGATCGGGCCTCCATAACACCCGTGGACCCGATGGAGCCAAGTCAGCAATCCTCCCCTGTAATCCCGGAGATGTTCCGGGCGGCGCAGGTAATAGGCCTCAAAGCCGCGGCCTCGAGTAAGGCCCCTACGCCGCTCGGCGGCTCCAGCACCTCCGCGGACGGCGCGATCGGCGCCCAGAATGCCCTGACACCCCCAATCCTACCACAACAGGCACAATCCCTTAGCCTAGCAGACCTGCAAGCTAATCTGCAGGCAGTGGCCATAGACATTAAATCATCTTTTGCTGCAGCCATAACGGACATAAGAGCAGACATCCAGGGCATAGCAGTGAGGACAGGAGCTATAGAACAGGCCTCAGCACGCCAGACAGATGCCATTAAACAAATACAAAAAAATGCAGACATGCATCTTGCTCACATCATTGAAATACACTGTCATCTAGAAGATTTAGATAACCGCGGAAGACGACACAATATAAGGATTAGAGGAGTCCCAGAAATGCCTGACCAAATTCCTGTGGAGAGAACTGCAGAAACCATATTTAATGATATTCTGGAAAGACCTCCTGATTCTCCGATTGAATTTGAGAGAGGCCACAGAGCCCTAAGACCCAGGGGAAGAGAAAATGATCCCCCTAGAGACATAATCTGTTGCCTGGTAAACTTCCCTCTCAAGGAGGCCATTCTGAGAAAAGCCAGAGAGAAAAATAGAGTCATCTTCAACGGCACAGAAATAAAACTCTATCAAGACCTCTCAAACATCACTTTACAGCAACGCAGAGCACTCCGCCCGATCACAGAACAATTGCGATCAAGAGGTATACCATACAGGTGGAAATTTCCGTTCTGTCTCTCAGCCACCTCAAGGGGACACACGGCACTACTCCGAACACCTGATGACCTCCGAGCTTTCTGCGAAGCCATGAACATCCCTAGAACAGAGGTCCCAGAATGGTACAACTCTTTCATGCTGAACGAACCCTGGATCACACTCTCCAACAATCTTACTCCAACAGCACAGAGACAGTGAGAACGACGCCCCAGATCGCCGTCTCCTCAACGCAACAGAAGAGTAGATTCCCCACCCAGACGCAGAGATCGACCTGATCATCAGGACCATATGGACACCTAAACCTGGCCTAAACAGTAGAAGATGAACGTACAAATCAATAATGGAGCAGCACACGTGAGCCTTCGACCATCTATTTCTTTCCGCCACAGCCTGATATTTTAGAACCTCAACATGGAGAGCTGAACTTAGGTCTCCCAAAGATATCAGACCTGCTATCAATCAACCAGACAGACAGACCTTCAACACACTGATTTGACAACTTTTATCGTAGAGATCTAGACACATGTGAGTATCGCTTCCTTACACCCATATATCAAAAAGCAAAAAGACTTCCATTAAATGAACATGCTTTACAGATTCCAAGGTTGGGTATCCATTCCAACCCACATATATCTGGTCCTCCTAATAGAAAGACTTGAATATGAGCAATCAGCCTCCGGCCATACTCAAAGCCTAACTCTGATCGTGGCGGATTTGAATGTGGTCAGAGACGTGTGATAAATTGTACTCCTTTTTTTCTAAATTTTATGTTCCACATTCTTGTTTCATATACAGTTATCTATTCATCTTATTGCCTATACCTGTAGTACATGACTGGGTGAGACATGGCGGTGATCAAGGTGCAAATACTCTGAACGCTAGTGATCCATGGCACCAATGTGAGTTAAACCTGCTCATGTGCTCAACTACTCATGATAACAACGCTTCCAATTTACTGAAAACATGTCACTGCCTGATCCACATGGTGTGGAATGTTAACCACACATATAGTGATTGTTCTTGATCATGGCAGTGTCTCATGCGCATGTTAAAATGTTCAGGGTGATGTTCAAAAATATAGCTTAAGTTGAACAAGTTAAGATGTTTGTTTATCCTGATTATTGCTATACACCCCTTAAGTTGTTTTACTGGTTTAATACTTATAGGTGAAAAGTGCTCAAACTCACATTACCTGACATATACCTTATGGATTAATAAGGCAACACTCCCATCTAGTGGATAAAAATAGAATTGCCTTCAGAAACTTTTTACACCTGTTATCCATGATTCTGACTCCTTGAAACTCTTCAATTAAAGGCAGTTTTCCTCCGGTTCTAAATTTACCTCACGGGTATATTTATACAAGTAACCTAGCTACCCACTGATACACAGAGCAAAACTCAAAATTTATTTTTTAGCAATATTCAGGCCCAACCTTCCAAAATTATCCCTGTGACTATGTATGCTTTCTTTTTATAGTTGTCCCAGAGTGCTGACTTAATTGGTATACAAGACAGAGTAGAAAGACAGAGAGAGTATAAGGAAAAATAGTTAGACAATCTCCTCTGACTATATACTACTGTGATCAAATCCGTATCAGATCCGATAATAGCCACAACCCCACACAAAGTTTTTTTTTCCTTAAATACCCTTTGACCCATCCGGTATTGTATATACTAAGGTAGACCAGCTGGTCTGAGCCTACCTGCCGGAGTTGTTTCCTCCCTTGACCCTCCCCCCTCCCTCTTCTTCTTCTTCTATCTAACTCCTTTTTTTCTTTTTTTTTCTTTTTTTTTTAATCCTCCCCTACACCTACTCTACAAACATGACTTCAAATACTCAACAAAACATTACACTATCTATTAAACTTCTTTCTGTGAATGCAAAAGGCCTCAACATACCTGAAAAATGAACCAAGTTCCTTAACGAGTTTCACAAACAGAAAGCAAACATCATATGCATATAAGAGACACACTTCAAATCAGATAAAATCCCGAAATTTCACGACAAGAGATACCCCACCACTTTTCATGCCTCAAACACAGAAGGGAAAACGAAAGGGGTCTCTATACTAATTTCAAATCGAACCCCCTTCCAGGTACATGATACCATGCTAGACCCTGGGGGTAGATATATATTCATTAAAGATAAACTTGAAAATCATCCAATGACAATTGCTAATGTTTATGCCCCGAATTCAGGACAGGTAACCTTCTTTCGTAAAAATCAAAGATCTGCTGACAACCTTTGCCTCAGGCATTCTAGTTTTGGGGGGAGACTTTAATGTCCCCTTAGACCCCCTCACTGACACCTCCAACGGAGCATCGAGCCTTCCCTACAGGGCTTTAAAAGAAATCAAAATACAACTGAAAGAGCTGATGCTTCATGACACTTGGAGAACTCTGTATCCCCAGACCAGAGATTTTACCTACTTTTCCACCATCCATCAAAAATACTCTAGAATAGACTACTTCTTCCTATCACAACCAGACCTAACCTTCCTAACAAACTCGACAATCAAACCTATGACGCTATCTGACCACCATCCTATAACCCTTTCGCTGACTTTCCCTGACAAAAACGTGGAGACTAAATACTGCAATACTAAAAGACCCTGCTGACGTATCAGAACTACACGAGAAATTACTCGATTATTTTTCTAGAAACGAAAATGATGAAACATCTTCTCTAATGCAATGGGAAGCACACAAATGCGTCATCAGGGGTGAATTCATCAAAAAATTAGCGAGGCTAAAAAGGGAAAGCCAACTGAAAATAAAATCCCTCATAGATCAGATCCACAAGCTAGAAATGTCACATAAAAGAGATATTGCCATCTCAACGCTTGATGAGCTAACTAAAATGAGAGCAATTCTTGCAGAGGAACTAAATTTTAAAACAAAAAGACAATACGTACTGAGACATAGGATATACTATGAGCAGGGTAATAAAAGCGGGAAACTACTTGCGAAGGCAGTTCAGAGTAAAAAAATATCTTCAACGATACACCAAATTAGAGATAATCAAGGGAAATCATATTCCACAAACGAGGAGATCGCCAACCAGTTTGAAGCATATTACCATTCCCTCTACAACCTTCTGTCAGACCCAAAATGCCCCCAAAATTCAGAGAAAAGAGCTAAAATGATCCAGAAATTTCTAGAAAAGTACAGCCCACCTAAGCTTGCCATAAATAAAGCCCAGGAACTAGAAGCCCCTATCTCAGGACCAGAATTTGATAAAGCAATTAAAGAAAGAGATGAAAATAGGCAAGGCGCCAGGGCCTGATGGTTTACCCTTACAATACTACAAAACGTTCAATGACATTCTGAAGCCAAGATTCTTGAAGACATTCCAAACTCTTAAATCTGAACGCCAACCTCCCAAACAATTATTAGAGGCCCACATTACAGTCATTCCCAAAGAAGGTAAGGATACCTCACAAGTAACTAACTATAGGCCCATATCTCTTATCAATGTAGATGTTAAAATCTACGCCAAGATCTTAGCTAATAGAATAGTGCCCCTACTCAACTCCCTTATAACTCTAGACCAAGTGGGATTCATCCCAGGAAGAGAGGGTCACGACAACACAATTAAGGCCCTTAATATTAGCCAATGGTTAACTTCCAATAATAAACAAGGCTTCTTTCTGTCTTTAGATGCTGAGAAGGCGTTCGATAGAGTGGCCTGGGATTATATTGACACAGTACTAGACCACATAGGCATTCTACCCCAAATGAAAGCTTACATCACTGCACTTTACACCAATCCAACAGCCAGAGTACGAGTCAACGGCCACCTATCGAACGCCTTCAAACTAAGTAACGGTACGAGACAGGGATGCCCCTTATCCCCTCTGCTGTTTGTTCTAACTCTTGAGCCACTCCTAAACAAAATCAGATCCAATGAGAACATCAAAGGAATTGAAATTCATAAAAACACCTATAAAATTGCTGCATTCGCTGACGATATGCTTCTATCCCTCGCAGAACCCCACATATCCATACCTAACCTATTAAAAGACCTGGATCACTTTAATTTATTGTCCAACTTAAAAATCAATCACTCTAAATCAAATGCCCTAAACATTACACTCCCCTTAAAAGTTGTAGATCCATGTAAAAAGAATTTCCCGTTTACATGGGCCAAACATAATATAACTTACCTAGGAATAGAAATCCCTTCTAATCTAAATGACCTCTTTAGACTTAACTTTTTACCTATACTAAAAGAAGCGCATGAGGACCTGAAAAGATGGAACACCCTAAACGTCTCTTGGTTTGGTAGAGCCTCCCTAATTAAAATGACAATATTGCCTCGCCTTTTATATGCTATGCAGACAATACCCATCTTTCTACCCTCATCTTTCTTTTCGTCATACCGTAAGGCTTGCACTTCCTTTATTTGGAGAGGCAAATTGCCTCAGATTAAACTTAGCAGATTAAACTTACCTAAAAACAAAGGTGGAATAGCACTACCTGATCTTAAAAAATACCATCAGGCGACTCTCCTCACACGGATAGTAGACTGGAATATTCACCAGGCAGTCAAGGATTGGGTTAAATTAGAGCGTAGTCAGTTCCCCCAAGACCTGCACATCTTACCATGGATCCACCCTAAATACCACTCGAAGGCTATAAAAGCGCACCCCCTTATCCATGCATTTCTTTAAAAAAGGGAAAATATTATCTAGAGAAGACCTAAATGATATCATTAAACCCTTCGTAATACCACACTGGAATTACATACAAATCAGACACTACCTGACCAAAGCCGACAGTACACATTTCTGGACAAAACCACTCACAAAATTGGAAGATCTATGTACCAAAAAAAAAACCCACAGACATATCATCTCGTCTTTATACAGATCTTTGTTTGAGGATATGTCGGACTTCTCCAGTTCATCATGTCGAAACTGGGAAAGAGATATAGATTTATCTCTAACAGATGAAAACTGGGAAAAAAAATTTACATACGCACATAAAGGGTCGCTCAACGTAGCCACACAAGAATGCAGTTTTAAAATCATTACCAGATGGTACAGAACACCATCTGTTCTTCACAAATTCTCTCCCCTTATCTCTGACAGATGTTGGAGATGTAAGTCAGAGGAAGGCTCCATGATCCACATTTGGTGGTCTTGCCCATTGATACAAACCTTCTGGAAAGCAGTCCATGAGACCATCACTTTAGTCACTTCAGAGAACCTCTGCTTTACTCCTGCACAATATCTCTTACATTTTAACTCTCTTCCAAGAAAAAGATATATGAA
Organism: Rana temporaria; assembly: GCF_905171775.1. Taxonomy (NCBI): domain Eukaryota; kingdom Metazoa; phylum Chordata; class Amphibia; order Anura; family Ranidae; genus Rana; species Rana temporaria. Next base: position 153,312,409 of record NC_053490.1, read on the forward strand.
ATCGCTAGCAATGTTCATGATCAATGCTGCACAACAATGTATTCCCACCCATTGGTGCTCCGATGTTATTCCCTCCAAGACAGAATGGTTCAGGAGAATAAATAACATAGAGAAAATAGAGGAACTCATAAGCATTTCCCAGGAGAAAATAATGAAATTTTCAGTAACATGGCGTGATTGGATGATTTTCAAGGACTCACAGTCAATTAGCACAAGTATTCATTGAGACTCAAAAATATCCTCAGCAGAACTATAAAAAATGTACACTGAAGTGGAAGGAATATACTTGTTAAACACCCTAAGTCAAGCAGATCTGTTTTAAACCCTCTACCTTTTTTTTTTTTTCCTCTCTTCTCCTCTTCTTCTTTCACCTCTTTTCCTTCCCTTTCCCTTCTCCAACCCCCCTCCCTGCCCCTCTTGACCATTAAAGAATTATACTACTAAAAACCCTATATACTGGTCAAGATGGGCATAACAAAAATTTCCTAGGGTGAACCCTATGGTTTATAATGTATAATGAATATTGTACAATCTTCTATGTCTTACTTGTATGCCTTTATATGCCCTCTTCAGCTGATGATTGACCTGAAATACAAGATTGTATGCTGAAGCTAAATTTTTTGCAGTAATTTCTGTTCATTGCTAAAACAAGCTATTTTCTCGCTTTTTTTTATGTATCTTTGTACTATCCTGTATGCTTTCATATTCACCCAATAAAAACTTATGAAACAAAAAAATAAATAAAGACAGAGGCCGGGTTGTTTCCATGTGAGGAATTTAGAGGCTCATTCCGAAAGGAATCCCTCGGATCATCCCTCGAAATGGTCATATCCATGACGTCTGTCATATGGAGAACTATAAGTGCCTCTAGGGTCACCATGCCCCCCATAGATAGAATTGCTAGGATGAGTGGATCTCCTCAATGGAGGCCCTCCTCTATAGGGTTCTTTGCTTCTATCCTGAACCGGTCGTTTCTCCTGGGTTGATTCTTATTGTTTTTAGGTCTCACCGTAGTATATCCTGTATGTGGAACACTCTGGTTGTTTTGCGCAACTATCCCAGCATAGCTAGTCTGAGAAGAAACTAGACAGGGAGTAGTGGGTAAAGGTTAAATAGGGGTTTGGATAGATGCAGGGGGTGGGGGATCAGCCATACCCTCCATCCCTTCCTCTTTATTTACCTGCCATTTGAAAACTACCTTGTTCAAATAATCTGAGAAATCACGGTTGTATTTCTTCTTTTTCTTTAATTTCTGCTCAGGATTTTGGGCCCTACTATTCCTGATCGTCCAGTGGTTATATTTAGAAGAGCACCTTCTCTACGTCATAAGATAGCCCCTAACAGGACCGACCTTATCGCTAAACAGTTCAGGTCATACCTATCTTCCCTATATAATCTACCTACGTCGTCTTTGCCGGGGCCCACTAGCTCCCGAACACTGCTTATTGAGGAGTTCCTCTCGAAATATGGCGCACCGCCTACACCTATTCCAGATTTATCACACTTAGATGCACCGGTCACAATAGAAGAAGCCCTGATAGCTTTAAAACAATTGAAGCCCGGAAAGTGCCCTGGCCCGGATGGTCTGACCTCGGGCTATTATAAAACATTTTCATCTATACTACTCCCACATTTTATCAAAGCCTTCAATGATCTACCATTCCCCTCCCACACAGGTACAGATCTGTTGGAAGCCCATATTACACTGATCCCTAAACCTGGGAAGGATTCCACGTTGGCCCCCAACTATCGCCCAATCTCACTATTAAACGTGGATATAAAATTATTCGCAAAAATTTTGGCCAATAGAATACTCCCTTTTTTACCAGATGTCATATCGACCGACCAGGTGGGTTTTGTCCCTGGCAGAGAAGCCAGGGACAACACCACAAAGGCGATCAGTGTTCATCACTGGCTCTCTACCAACGATTCAGAGGGTTTCCTGCTGTCCCTTGATGCCGAGAAGGCGTTTGATAGGGTAGCCTGGGACTACATGTTGGCTGTCTTACACAAAACAGGCTTTCCGGATCGCTTTATTCAAATGGTAATGGCACGTTACTCTGGTCCAACTGCTAGGATCAGGGTCAATGGCCGACTGTCGGACGCCTTCTCGGTACACAATGGAACTAGGCAGGGTTGCCCCCTCTCTCCCATGATTTTTATTCTAACCCTGGAGCCATTTCTCAGGAGATTGAGGGACAACCGGGATGTCAGAGGTGTAACAATTTATAGCAAACAATATAAAATTGCAGCTTACGCTGATGACATCCTGTTGTTTCTGACTAACCCGTTAATTTCGATACCTAACCTCCTTAAAGATTTAAGACTGTTTAATACGATATCTAATCTGCAGATCAATTTCAATAAGTCTACGGCACTTAATATCTCCCTTACTCAAGCCACGGTCGACCTTTGTAAACAAAATTTCCCCTTTGTTTGGGAACCCAGTGACATCACATACCTGGGAATCAAGCTTCCTATGAGGCTGTCTGAACTATATGCCAAAAATTTCCAACCCACCCTGCAAACGATAAAAGAGGATCTGCTTAATTGGACCAAGGGAACTTTCTCTTGGTTTGGTAGAGCAGCACTGTTGAAAATGAACATTCTTCCCAGAATGCTGTACCTAATGCAAGCGGTTCCAATAAAAATCCCTGCCTCTTTCTTCACTTCTTTCAAGTCCCTGTGCAGAACTTTCCTCTGGGCTGGACGGCCCGCTAGATTAGGGTGGGACAGGCTCACCGTCCCCAAGATGAAGGGGGGAATCGGCTTACCAGATCTAGCTCGGTACCACAAGGCGAGTCTACTAACAAGAATCGTTGACTGGCATCTACATAAGTCAGGGAAGGATTGGGTTAAGCTAGAGGAAGCATTTGCGGGGTGCGAAATATCCCATCTTCCATAGATAGACTCGAAATTAACCCCTAAAGCTTGTAAAATTCACCCTTTGATTGGCCCGACACTGTTGTGCTTCAGGGCTATGAATAGATCTATGAATGTAGTTACATTCCCGGGACCCATGACACCCCTGAACAATAACCCAGGGTTTCCGGAAGATATCCTGGCCCTGGACCCAGTTAGGTCCCAGATGACACCCACGTTAAGAGCACAAAAATTTTTTCACTCAGATTCATTGCTGACGCAGACGGAAATGACCACGAGATTCCCAGATTTTGATATACCCCGTTTTAAATTTTTCCAAATCCGACAATTTTTTTGTAAAGCACCTTCAATGGCACAATGGCACAGAGAACTCCTTTTGAAGCATTGTGTGACCAAACTGAACCGCAACGTCACTTGGTCTCTAAATTGTATGCTTTGCTCACGCCAAATAAGACACTTAACACGGACATTCACAGTAAGTGGGAAACAGACCTTGCTACTACCTTCTCTGACGAAGATTGGAAAGCGATTTGGTCCCATGCACACAAAGGATCAATAAATGTATCTGCCCAAGAGAACAGATATAAAATTTATTCAAGGTGGTACAAGACTCCCAGTAGACTACACAAAATATTCCCTAATGTCCCCCCTGTGTGCTGGAGATGCAACTCGGCCGAAGGGACTCTTCTGCACATATGGTGGGAATGCCCGTCAATTCAAACTTTTTGGGCGGAAGTCCATGCCCTCATTGTCCGAATAACCACATACACACCTGATTTCACCCCGGCACAATATTTACTCCATCACACTTCCTTACCTCAATCAATTTACAGCAAATCCTTAATGATTCACTTGATCAATTCAGCTTCCCAGTGCATCCCTGTGCGATGGAAGGATCACCAACCTCCCACGATAGGTGACTGGCACAATAGGGTTATTAAAATTGAGGAGATGGAACGGATCATTCATCAAGCAAAGGACAGGGCTAAGAAATTTAGATACACTTGGGGGTGCTGGACGCAATACAGGGAATCTTTATCCAAGGGAGCTCCGCTTGCCCCCTCCGATAACCTAATTCAGCAGACCCCAACTGATAATACTTAAACGCTGGATAAAAGTACATCCTTTTCTTTCCTGATCCCCCCCCCTCCTTGCTCTTTCAGCTATCTTTCTAAATGGTTATGAATTTGAGTTTAGGGCTCAAACTTCAGTAGACGCTATCGAGGAAATGTACTTTTAAGGATGATGATCCTATCTGGTTAGTTCACCCAAGTGTATGTTAGGATAATTATCAACCTCTACCCCTCATGAGATTAAATATTTTTTTTTTTCTCTCCTCTTCCTGATATGGCTGACTTTTACCCAGGTTTATATCACGGGGACCCTACGAGCCCAAGGACCATGCCAACCCTACCCTTTGGGTTGATACCACGATTATCCTCCCGTCCACAGTGTAGTTCCCATTAGGGGTGGACGTTTTGAGAATGGGATTGGCGATGGTCTCCTACGCAATCTTCTTTGACATAGGGTCCCTAATCACCTACGCCTCTCCGAGCGGATCTTTGATCCCTCGTTCAAGGTTTCGGGTGGGGGTCAGTTCCCCTCCCCTTCAGAGGATCTCCAATTTCTATATGAACTAGATATTTCTTAATCTTTACAAGACTGGAATAAATGCATTATTACTGTTTGCTTTCCTTTGTACAAGAAATGTGATTTTGTCAGCCTTGTGAAATGCACTGTACATGTTAATATTCCTGATTATTTATATTTGTTTAATAAATAAATAAATAAATTTGGAAAAAAAAAAGATAGCCCCTAACATCATTGACCCCCCTAATGTAATCTCTCTTTTTCAAACCATGAAAGTTTTTTTTCTGTGTCGGAAATGCAAAATATGTGAGCTAAATTCTTTTAAAGGACGTAAATTGGAAAATTTTCAATTCACACAAACTGATAGAGTATATGACATTGATTCTTTCATTACATGTTCTAGTGAGTGTGTGATCTACCTCATTCAGTGCCCATGCTCTAAACAGTAAATTGGCCGCACTAAGAGGGCCTTGCATGTCCGGTTAGAGGAACATGTGGGCAACATAAGACGTGGGTTCCCTAAACACAATTTATCCAAACATTACGCCAAATACCACAACCGTCAAATTAAAGGCACCTTGTTTGTCCCCATAGAAAAGCTCCGCCCACATTGGAGAGGCACGAATAGGGTGTGTGCTATATCCAAACTCGAGACGAGGTGGATATTTGACATGCGGTCCTATGTGCCTCACGGGTTAAACGTGGACTGGGACATTAAGTGTTTTATAAACAATTCCTGATTAAGATTATTTTATAATCTGTATCTCTCCCAGTTTAATCCATTTTAAAACCCTTTTTTATTAACCATTTATTTTATTATTAATTTTTAAATGTAAATGCGTTTTTTGATTGTGCACTTGTATTATCAATTGTCTTTTTATGATGGATCATGTGTCGTATATATTTCCCTTTATGTATGTGGTTACGGCGGCCTTTCTCTCTCTCTTTTTCTGCTTCTAATGTTTGCTCCGTGCATTTCCGTTAAATTGCCACAAGATGGCGACGTTTCTTTTTCCAATAATCAGGCTCGTATGCTTTGCTCTATTTCAGCTGCCAGTAATATGCTGGTTATGCCACTGGTTTCTCGTTCCCTTAATTTGCTTGCCCCCAGTTAAAATGGCTGATCAGCATTATATAAGGGCACGCGTGATGACGCCAGATTAGCAGCCAATCCCAGACGACGTCCGTGGTGTGGAAACGCATAGGCGTGGCTTGCATTCTTGACGTAATCACGCCGTTCCCAACGAGGAAACACAGAGCACATACGAGCAGGAGAAGGAGGTGAAGCCGCCGGCCCTCCATCGCATTTGGATATACATACACCGCTGTCTGATAACTTCAATTCTGTAAGTGCATTACTTTTATGGCTCAAATACACCTATGGTATTATGTAATGGTCTTTTCTCTTTTCTCTGATTCGTTTATAGTGGTCATCTAAACAGGGTAAGGAGACTACAATACTACTCTCGGGTGTCTTCCCTGGTGGATGAAGTCTACTCTATCCCTCTATCTATTATGTGGATGATTATCTGGACCACCTTTCTTTGGGACTTTTTTTCATTATATGCGGATCAGTTCCACATGCTGATTTCACTCATCACATATCAGTGTGATTTTCTTATTTTCTTTTTTGCTTCATTTTTTTTAACATTTATTCACTGTGGTCACTATTGATGTTTTCAGAACCACTCATAGATTGTTCACTTATGTTAATGTTGTGACAATTTTCATTTTATTTTGTGTTTATCACTTTATCACAGTATATTGTCCATTGATCCTTTATCCGGATCTTCTTTCAATTTTCAATTTTGTATATAGCGCTGTACCCCATATTTTTCACATGTTCTAACAATTTTTGTATCACAAATTTTGGTACTGGCAGCTCACTTATGCATTATTTAATTTAATATTTAATTTTTATATTTCATTTATAGTTTATCTAGCGCAGCGTTTTCCTTTTGGATTTTGTTTTGATCATTTCAACATGCATTGCAAGTAACAGCATATTAAATTATGTTTGCAACCTTCTGATGTCCAGAATGTATTCTGTGATACCCACACAAAGCAGTTATTGGATTTCTCTCTTTCAGGGCGCATTAACGTTGACTGTGCACTTTAACAAAACAAATACTCACAATACTTTTTTTTAACAATGCAGTACAACACAACACAGTGCATTGGGGATACTACTCACAATGAATGGCATCATATTGCATCACACATAGAACAAGTGTACTGCTGCAGTACACATGTGTGAGTGGGTTCTCAGGGTTCTTTTAAAGTCACCCTTAATGTGTATGTAATGCTGATACTTTTAGAGTACTAAATAGTTATGGGGTGTTTTCCCTTCACTTCTTATCCTAGAGATACATTATAAAGTAAGAGCAAATAAGATTAGGAGACCAGGTGGCTCCTTTATTCATAACCCCAATTGGGTATTATAGGAATTCCAAGCTTACTATAAAATTGTATATGATGACAGTAATGTTTCTGACCAGCAAGAGTTCAATGCTTTTGTTGACCACCTTACCATCCCGACCCAGACAAGCATAGAGACAAATAAATTATGGTGGAGGAGATATTGGCTGCGATAAAGCAGGGCCCATTGGGCAAACCACCAAGCCTGGATGGGTTTACAACCCTATACTATAAAAAAAATTGCTCCTCTATTGGCTCCCTCCTTAACACAATTCTTTATAGAAACACAAAAGTGGGAATCTGTGTAAGCATTCAGCAAAATAGACCCCTCATCAACCCATCCCCAAAGCTCAAACCAAATACCCACTCAAAACCACCACAATCAACAAAATTCTCTCTAAAACCCATCTCCATCAAGGCCACCAAAAATATCATCGGTACTCTGCGTAATAGCACAGCGCCCAATAATATCATCCCAACCAAACTGCTGAAAGAGTGTGCCGATATTTTGGCACCAGCTATCTCGCAGCTCCTAAACCAATCATTCAAGGAGGGCACGGTGCCCACCTTGCTGAAACAAGGTATAATAAAACCGATCCTAAAAAAAAAAACCTCGACCCCAAAGATCCAAACAACCATCGACCCATAATAGCCCTAAATGTCTTCTCCAAGGTAATGGAGAAAGAAGTTGTACAACAGCTACAACATCATTTAGACATTCATAAATTACTCGATCTGTTTCTATCGGGTTTTCGTCCTGGTCACGGAACAGAAACAGCGCTGCTCAAAATATGGGATGACGCTCTAGAAGCCTCAGACAAAGGAGAATCTTGTCTCCTGGTACTGTTGGACCTAAGCACTGCCTTCGACACTGTAGACCATGGACTACTTGTGACTCGGCTAGCTTAAGTAGCCAGAGTCACGGAATGTGATTTAGCTTGGTTGTCCTCCTTCTTGGAAGACCGATCACAAATAGTGAAATTGGGGCCCTCACTTCTGAAAAATGCACGGTATCATGTGGAGTCCCTCAGGGATCCCCTTTGTCGCCGGTTCTTTTCAATATTTATCTCCGCCCTCTTTTTGAAATCATCAGTAACCAGAAGTTACTTTATCACTCTTATGCAGATGATACACAATTGTATTTTCGCATATGCAACAAAAAGGATCATTCTCTTGGACTAGAGAAATGCCTTTCTTTAATAGAAAACTGGATGACAAAGAGTTATCTTAAACTCAACGGTTCAAAAACAGAACTTCTTCTGTTTCACGCCATCTGCAAAAATCATCCCGCAACGACATGGGCGCTCCCGCCCATTCTGGGTCAATCTATCACCCCTAGCGTCAAAGTCAAAAGTCTCTGAGTCATCTTTGACACCAACATGACAATGGATGCACAAATAGGGTCAGTAGTCAGCGGATCGCACCATCTGCTGCGCCTACTACGCAGACTCACCCCCTTTATTCCGAAAGAAGACGTTGTGGGAACAATTATCAATTCCAGACTGGACTATGCAAACGCCCTCTATCTTGGACTCCCCAAATACCAAATACGGCAGCTCGACTAGTGACTGGCAAAAAGCCATGGGAATCAATCTCACCTTCACTGAGAGCCCTTCATTGGTTGCCAGTAAAAGATAGGATCTATTTCAAGGCACTCTGTCTAATGCATAAGTGCATTCATGAAATCGCCCCCCAATACCTATACGAAAAAATAAAAGCTCATAACCCCAATTGTATTCTACGATCCATCAATCAAAACCTTGTCCAGATACCCAAAGCTAGATATAAGTCCAAGGGGGATCGAAGGTTTGCAGTCCAGGGACCACGACTGTGGAACGCTCTGCCAACCACCACTTGATTGGAGTCGGACCACTTGGCCTTCAGGAGAAGGATTAAAACCCATCTCTTCTGAGGTCAAGGGGTTTCACTCAGAGAATGGATACAGCGCCCAGAGGCGATTCAGTTCGCATGTGTTGCGCTATATATGTTTTTCACTCACTCACCAATACATGTTGACTCTAATAGAGCCTTTATTACCCTTATTCCCAAACCTCACAAAGACCACAGTGATGTAGCTAATTACCATCCTATATTTTTAATTATTAATGATCTGAAATGATTCCCCAAAGTCTAGCAAATAGGTTACTGAATTTTCGGGCTGATTATATACACCAGCGATATGCAATTAGCGTACCTCCAGCTGTTGCAAAACTACACATGCCATCATGCCTCTGGGTGTCATGCTTGTGGCTGTCAGAGTCTTGCTATGCCTCATGGGACTTGTAGTTCTAAAACAGCTGGAGGTAAGCTAATTGCATATCCCTGATATACACTGACCAGGTGGGCTTTTTGCTACAGAGACAGGCAGCCGACCAGGTCCATAGAGTAATTGATATTATATCTATATTACATTCTTCCTGCGATGGCGGAGGGAATAGGACTGGGATGTTGCTGTCCATTTATATCCGAAAAGATTTTGATTCCCTCGCGTGGCCCTTCCTTTTTCGAGTGTTGGAATGATTGAACTTCCTCCTTAAGTTATTGACCTTGCTGCAATCTTTATATAATGTAGCTCACCCACAGCTCAAATACTCTTGTGACGCCATATATTGTACCTGATACCCATCTCATTGGGCACTAGACAGGGATGCAAGTTTTCCTCCTTTTTATTTGTTATAGTCATTATAGCCATTGAAGCCATTGAAGTTATAGCCATTGATATGGACATTTTGGGGTTAGAGAGTGGAGAGAGAAGTCACAAGTGTGCTTTATTCAGGATGACCTTTTACTGTTCATCACCTCCCCTCACACCACCCTGCCAAACTTATTGTCTCTCCTGAATCATTTCGGGAAAATTTCAGGTCTTCTAGTCAATCATGACAAATTAGAGGCAATGAATGTCAACTTATCAGCCTCATCTCTACAGAGCATCCAAACCCAATATATTTTCCTATGGCACCAGACATCCCTTTCCTACTTGGGAATCCGACTGACCTCTAACATTTCCTCTCTATACAAAGCCAATTACCCACCTTTGTTCGCTAAGCTACGGGATGACGTGAAGACATGGTCTGATGCAAACTTGTCTTGTATGGGTAGAATTGCATCTGTGAAAATGACAGTCCTACCTAGGGTATTGTACTTTTTTCGAACTTTGCCTATCCAAGTCCCCATTGACGCTCCCATTTTATCTGGGATAACAAAGGCTCCAGAATAGCTTGGGCTACAATGTATGCTCCCAAAGACATGGGCGGTCTGGGTGTACCTGAGTTTTACGAAATTTTAGGTAGCAGCACAACTTGTCACTGAAGGCTCAAGCCTGTTATCCATTGGCAATGGATCTTGTTTTCTTGATTCCCCCGAAACACTACAAAGCCATTATGAGCCCTACACTCTCCCACTCTTTACACATATTGGTTACGGGTTGCAGAAGGTAGCCCTTGCGTTCTACACATTTTCAGTTTCTCAAATTTTTGTCAACCCTCTATTCCCACCTGGTTATGCAACCCAATAGATTTTGCTGGTGGATAAATAAGGCATTGTCCCGCATAGGCAATTACCTTGAACATAGAGGTATATCTGCCCCTTTGCATTTCATAGGCAGCCTGGAGATGCCCCCCCACTGAGAATTTTCATTTACAGCAAATTGTGCACTTTCCTAAGTAATTGCAAAAAGACAGCTCTGAACTTAAAACAGGTGCATGCAGGATTCTGCTCTGTGGGATAGCATCTCCATGCTTTATAAACTGTGTGTCATTCCTACCACTAGATTATCTTACCAGGTGGCATGGGAGAGGGATCTGGATATAGTTCCTGTGGTGGAGGATTGGTTTAAATGGAGCTCACCTAGATACTTGTGTGCATACTTGAGGGAATGGTGTCCCCAATGTGGGATGGTTCTGGTTTCTGATAGTGAACAGTGCCCTAGATCAGACATTATAGGACTGAGGCTCTCTACCTATACCAATCTACAATGGCTAAGTTTTAATGTTGTTATAATCCCAGGGTTCTTTTGTTTTTCATTAATATGATCTGTTAGGTAGTCAGCTGGATGGCTGATCCTAAGAGCCCTTTCACACTGAGCCACTCATATCAGTGGCGGTAAATCTCTGCTATTTTTACCGCCGACGCTATGGGTGGATTTGCTACGCATTTCGACCGAGAAAGGGTTAAAACCGCCCGCAATGCGCTGCTGCAGCAGCCAGCGCATTGCAAGCGGTATAGCCGCACTGTCCCATTGATTTCAATGGGCAGAAGCGGTGAAGGAGTGGTAAACACACTGCTCCTTCACCGCTCCAAAGATGCAGCTAGCAAGACTTTTTGTTACCGTCCTGCTAGCGCAACGCTCCAGTGTGAAAGCTAGAGGGCTTTCACACTGGAGATAATGGTGCAGCTGTTTGAGAGCGAATTGCAGGCGCCTTTTTTAACGCTATAGCGCCTGCAATATGCCCTCAGTGTGAAAGGGGTCTAAGGCCCTGTACACACGATCAGTCCAAGCTGATGAAAACGGACTGAGGTTCAGTTTCATCAGTCCAAACCTACCGTGTGTATGGCCCATCAGACTTCTGTCCTTCAGACCAAAGTTTTAAAACTTGCTTTAAAATTGGACTGATGACCGATCAGTCAAAACCGATGGTTAGTACGCAAAAGCATCGGTTCAAAACCCGCGCATGCTCAGAATGAAGTCGACGCATGCTTGGAAGCATTGAACTTCATTTTTTTCAGCACGTCGTTGTGTTTTACGTCACTGCGTTGGACTCGATCGGATTTTGAACTGATGGTGTGTAGGCGCATCAGACCATCAGTCCATCTTCCTTTCCTTTCAAATGAGTAAACATATTCAAAAGATAACATGGTAGATAAACATTGAATCTCATTACAAAATTCCCTGTGTAAGGTCCAGATACATAAAGAAACACCTTTAATCATAAACTCTAGGTATAGAGCAAACAGAGATAAAGTCTGATCTGAAATGTCAAAGATAGTGACAATAACACCTACTGGTAATAGGTAAAAGCACACCAACAGTAGATGCTTAGGCTCTGCGCAAGATTTAAGAAGACAATAAAAGGAAGTTGGGTAATTCAAGAGAACCCTTTGTTTGAACTGGAGAGGGTAGTACATTTGGGATAAAACCCATGCTGGGCTAAAGCTACCACAACTGGAAAGTTCAGAAAATAATGGTTAAAAAGGAAATGAGAGAAAAAAAATTGGAAATTGATGTTGTTCCAAAGAAGCCAAAGGTCTAACCAACTACACTATATTGGGGCAGGGGACCAATTTGAACCACAGTTTCTCCAACCTTTTGGGTAGAGGGTGGGTTAAATGACTGCTTGGTGGGGGTGTAGTACCAGTGATGGTAAATCTTCATTACCAATTCCCAATGGGACACATTTCTGGACAAGACGCAAGGTTTCTTAAGAGCTTGGTGCCACAACTCAGCAGAAGTTGAGCAGCGTCTAGTGTTTCCCATTACTTCATTGATGCAGATTTGTTTTTAGTGCAGGGAGTATTAAGTAATGCATCTATGATGGAGAATACTTTCATAAAAGGCTTCTGATATATTTATAAAATTTAATAAGGTCTCTAGTGAGTTGAGCAGAAATCAAATCCACTGTTGCTACATCATGTTGGATACACTATTAGGCCCCATACACACCATAGAATCCATCCGCAGATAAATCCCAGCAAATGGGTTTCAGCGGATAGATCCTATGGTGTGTACACGCCAGCGGATCTTTTTCCGCGGATATATCTCCCCTGGGATGGATTCCAGCAGATCGAATATTTGCTGACATGCACAACAAATCCATCTGCTGGAATCCATCCCAACGGATGGATCCGCTGGTCTGTACAGACTCACCGAATCCATACGTCCGAAGGGATCCCCCGCATGCGTCGCAATGATTCAACGCATGCGTGGAATTCCTTATATTACAGCGTCGCGCACGTCGCCGCATCATAATCGCGGCGACGGCGCGACACGTCATCGCCAGAGGATTTCGGCGCGGATTTCAATGCGATGGTGAGTACACTCCATCGCATTAAAATCTGCTGAAATCCTCGAGAGGATTTATCCGCGGAAATGCTCCGCTGGACCGTATCCGCGGATAAATCCTCCCGTGTGTATGGGGCCAAAGATGTACAAGTCTTTACTGTGTATGTTGAAGATGGTAGAGAGATGCCGAAAAATAGTAAATTCTTGAGGCGTGTAGAGGGCGCCAAGATTGTCAACACCAGTTGATAACCAGTGCTGTAAGGACAAGTTTGATGACATTCATTTCAGAGTAGCAAATGGAAAATATGGGAGGCTTTGACAGGAGATGCCTTTAGTCAACAATCGAGCCACAAGGCACCAAGTAGTAGTTGTAAATCCTTATTCATCGCAGTCTATTTGACTTGTTTCCAAACAGGCTGAGTTGAGGAAGCCCACCAACATTTTTCTTCTTCAAGTATTGCAGTTTTGTAGTATGCTTTAACATTCAGGGCTCCCAGGCCCTCCATTTTAATTGAAAGGTATAAAGTCAAGCTGTGCAACCTAGGATGTTTGTGCTCCCAGATAAAGGAGTTCAGAATGGGTTATAGTTTATTCAGATAACATGCCGACATAGAATTCTTGAGGATTCTGAACAGATATAGGATATGGGCCAATTTTTGTCAAGGGCAGTGCATCCTTTCCAGGAGGCTTTGACTGAACAAAGAGAAGAATTTACATATTGAAGTTTTTTGATTAAGATCTTTAAATTAGTTCGTAGGAGATTAGAGATTGCTGATACTAGCTAGGGGCCAGATTCACGTAGAATCGCGGCGGCGTAACGTATCCTAGATACGTTACACCACCGCAATTTCTCATCGCAAGTGCCTGATTCACCAAGCACTTGCCATGAAAACTACGCCGGCGGCCTCCGGCGCAAGGCGGGCCAATTTAAATGGGCGTGTGCCATTTAAATTAGGCGCGCTGTCGCGCCGGACCTACTGCGCATGCTCCGTTTCTTAACTCCCGCCGTGCTTTGTGCGCCGTGACGTAATTTTTTTGAACGGCAACGCACATAACATACGTCTGTATTCCCGACGTTAAATTTTTAATTTCGACGCTGGAACGACGGCCATACTTTAGACAGCAATACGCTTGCTGACTAAAGTTAGGGCACCAAAAAAACGACTAACTTTGCAACGGGAAACTAGACTAGCGGCGACGTAGCGAACACGAAAAACCGTTGTGGATCTGCCGTAACTCCTAATTTGCATACCCGACGCTGGTTTACGACGCAAACTCCCCCCAGCGGCGGCCGCGGTACTGCATCCTAAGATCCGACAGTGTAAAACAATTACACCTGTCGGATCTTAGGGATATCTATGCGTAACTGATTCTATGAATCAGTCGCATAGATAGAAACAGAGATACGACGGCGTATCAGGAGAAACGCCGTCGTATCTCATTTGTGAATCTGGCCCTGTATTCCTAAATAGGTTAAGTTGGAGTTTGTTGCCCATGAGAAATGTGATATTTCTTATCCTTATCAGCATGGATGAGGTACAGTATATACTTAGTATGGAGAATTTGGAGTTTATAGTTTATACAATGATGCTTGCCCAAAATCACCTAACACTTGCTGCAGGGCAGGGAGTGATTGAATGGGATTTAAAAAGCAATACACTAATGTCATCCATGTATAGGATCATTTTTGAGAAGTGTCTCTTACTAAGATACCAGTAATTAGCGGGTAAGCTCATATGACTGCTGCTAACAATTTGATTACCAGGGCAAAGATAAGTGGGGAAATAGGACACATCTAGTGTCAGCTCCAAGTTTAATAAAGTTTAATAAAGATGCCCCACATAAATGCTCTGTGGGCATTCCACAACACAAATGTATCTGATACCAAACCTGAGTTATGTTAAGTTTTTATCGAAGACAGCTTTGGTGTCTAACATTTGTAATAAGGCTTGGTTGGTTCTCCACAACAAAGGTAGTTTGTGGGCACTGACAGGAGCATGGTCGGACCATGTTATATATTTGCTGGAAGAGTTTTGTATGCCCTGGAGAAACCATTTATCGGTCAAGAACAAGTCCAATCTGGTGTATGAGTTGTGGGATGTTGAGAAGTATTAAAAGTATTTTTCCATACCCTGCAAAATAGGGGAAGTTTCCAATAGTCTGCAGGCTGTGAGGCTCAGGGAGCTAGCTGAGGAGAATATTACCTCATCTACTGGCTCTGTTTGATAGTCTCTGTGTAATGGGGAAAGTTATCCTCTGTCAGCGGACTGTGAGGCTCTGAAATCTGGCAGAAGAGATCCGTGCTTAGTTAAACTGACTTAAAACCAAGTACGAGCGCCTGTGTGGAGAGGAGAAATCCTCTCTGCATGTGGATTAAGAGATTCAGGCTGCCGTATGTGTCTGAGGTGCGGGTGCCATATTGGGCTGAGCGGCTGTGTCCCAATATTCAAGTGCTCTGTTTACTGGCTATGTACGCTGGCATTCTGGATACCAGGGTGCTCGAGGCGTTGCCCCTCGATCTGTCTCCTATGGCCATCGGAGATCGCCGGGTGTAAGTGGCTGTTAGGAGCGGAGAACAGCCGGAATGGGACAGAGCTCCTAGATTAGTATGTGGAAAAATTCCACACTGCCCTGTGGGTAAGCAGCTGACACAACCAATAGACAAAATGGCAGGACAAATGGAACAAAAAAGTGTAGCGCTAAATTAAATTGATCTAATGCACATGTGAGTGAGTGTGAGTGAAAAACTTGTAAAGCGCAACACATGCAAACTAAATCGCCTCTGGGCGCTGTATCCATTTCATGGGTAAGGAACCCCTTGACCTCGGAAGAGATGGGTTTTAATCTTTCTCCTGAAGGCCAAGTGGTCCGACTCCAGTCGGATGGTGGTTGGTAGTGCATTCCACAGGCAAGGTCCCTGGACTGCAAATCTTCGATCTCCTTTGGACTTGTATCTGGCTTTGGGTATCTGGAGTAGGTTTTGATTGGTGGATCGCAGAATGCGATTGGGGTTATGGGCTTTTATTTTTTCGCATAGATATTGGGGGGTGTTGCCTTTAATACACTCATGTATTAGGCAGAGTGCCTTGAAAGTGATTCTGTCTTTTACTGGCAATGAAGGGATCTCAGCGAAGGTGAGATGGATTCCCATGTTTTTTTTCCGGTTACTAGTCGAGTGGCCGTATTTTGAATGACTTGCAGACGAGTGATTTGGTATTTGGGGAGTCCTAGATAGAGGGCATTTGTGTAGTCAAGTCTGGAATTGATGATTGTTCCCACCACGACTGCAATGTCCTCTTTCAGGATAAAGGGCGTGAGTCTGCGTAGTAGGCGCAGCAGATGGTGCGATCCGCTGACTACTGACCCTATTTGTGCATCCATTGTCATGTAGGTATCGAAAATGACTCAGACTTTTAAATTTGATGCTAGGGGTGATAGTTTTACCCAGAATGGCTGAAGGAGTCCATGTTGACGCGGGGTGATTTTTCTGGTTGGCGTGAAACAGGAGAAGTTCTGTTTTCGAACCGTTGAGTTTAAGATAACTGTTTGTCATCCAGTTATCTATTAGAGTAAGGCATTTCTCTAGTCCAAGAGAATTATCCTTTTTGTTGCAGATGCGGAAATACAGTTGCGTGTCGTCTGCATAGGAGTGGTAAAGTAACTTCTGGTTACTGATGATTTCAAAGAGAGGGCGAAGATAGATATTAAACAATATGGGCGACAAAGGAGATCCCTGAGGGACTCCGCATGATACCGTACATTTTTCAGAAGTGAAAGACCCCAGTTTCACTATTTGTGATCGGTTTTCCAAGAAGGAGGAGAACCAGGGTAAAACTCCTTCAGCGACTCCGGCTACTTCAGCTAGCCTAGCCAGTAGTAGTCCATGTAAGTGATAGAACACAGTGCTAAACTATATAAACAATATATAATCTAAAAATGAATGCACCAATGAGGAAAACAATAAACCAACTTAACTTAACTTTACCAGGATAGAGCCTCCGCTCAATGGTTGGATTCACTTGTTAAAGTTCGAAGCTCAGCTGAGGATCCAGTTACCAGTGGCCATTTATACAAGCTTGTTTGACCCATTGAAAATATGTTCCTCTGGGTTCAAACACTTTGGTAAGCCTCCCATATACTGGTGGCTGTCTTTTTCACTTCACAGTGTTTTGATTTCTTCACATTTAGACTTTTTCACTAAGTTTGAATTTTTATTTCATTATTGTACAGACCTTCAGTCGTTTATGGTTGCTCCTTTTGAGCCTATTCAGAGACATTTGTTTGTTTATTGTTTTCCTCATTGGTGTATTCATTTCTAGATGATATATTGTTTATATAGTTTAGCACTTTGTTCTATCACTTATGCCCCGTACACACCATCACTTTATGTGATGAAAAAAAATGACGTTTTTAAAAACGTCACTTTAAATGACCATGTGTGGGGGAAAACTTTGTTTTATGTCTTGTAAAAAACGACCAAAAAAAATTTAAGCATGCTTCAATTTTATGTGTCGTTTTTCAAAACGTTGTTTTTTACTTCACAGAAATTGACCGTGTGTAGCAAAAAAGTCTTTCAAAACGACGTTTTTACACCCGCGCATGCCCAGAAGCTAGTTATGAAGCGAGCTTCAATGGAAAAACGTGGTGAACTTAACCTCGCTTTGCTAAAACATTGTGAGAAAAACTATGGTGTGTAGGCAACTTCGTCTTTGAAAATTGAAGTTTCAAAAATGTCGTTTTTTACTTCACAGAAAATGTCGTTTTTTTTCATCACATAAAGTGATGGTGTGTACGGGGCATTACATGTGCATTAGATCAATTTAATTTAGCGCTACACTTTTTTGTTCCATTTGTCGGAGCTCCTAGATTAGCCGTCCATCACAGGAGCCTCCACTTTCGATTTTTCACGTTCATGTCCCATAGACTTTAACAGTGTTCGCGTGTTTGAACACATTTTTTGCCTGTTCACATGTTCTGCTGCGAACCAAACCCTAATTGTAAGCTCTAACAACAAGCAGAGCCCTTTTATTTCTCCTGTATTAAATAGTATTGTAACTGTATTGTCTTCCCTAATGTTGTAAAGTGCTGTGCATGGCGCTATATAAATCCTGTATTATAATAATAATAATAATAATAATAATAATAATAATAATAATAATAATAATAATAAGGATATCTAGCAGGGGACACTCTTTCAGGTCTCACTGAAGAACATAGATGGGAAAAAATGCACTGAAAAAAAGAGCACTGGACTATCATGGTAGCATTTATTAAACAGTCATATATAATGTAAACAGTAATGCACTCACCTATGATCAAATAGAAAACAATAGTGATAAAAAGGTGCTGCTTCATCATACCTCCATTCCAAAGAGGCAATATCTCAAATCGCTAGAAATGTTTATGATAAACGCAGCAGGGAATATGCATATACCCTGCCACTGGTGTACTCCAACCACCCCAACAAAGGAGGAGTGGTATCACAGACTCCCCAATATACAAAAAATTGAAGAACTCATCAGTATTTTGCATGAAAATATATCCAAATTCATATCAACATGGTACAGTTGGCAATACTTTAAAACAGCACCTGCATATTCAGTGAATGTGTGTTGATTTCTTCTCGACACAACCGTTCTTTTAAAATAGATACCAACAAATACTCTGATGTTTCTTCTCCTGGTCCCTAACATGAAACTGTTGAACAGAGGGATCTTCCAATTTACCTTGTAATAAATGGTTAATTTCAATATGCTTGTGGCACCTTAAGTGGAAAGAGAGGGGAACCTCCCCCTCCCTCACCCCTACCCTTTCTGCTACTTTTTTACCTCTTCTTAATCTCCTTATAAAAAAATAAAAAATATAATAAAAGCACACCACTTTCCACAGCCAACAAAATCTCTTAAAAATGTACATAGCCCTAGATTATGTACAGGCATTAACTAGCCAAACCCCTTCCATGGTTATCTCTGTCTAGAGAATAATACATGGAGGCGCTCTGGTATGAAAATGAAAATTCTTTATTATATGTTATTTGTAAACATTCCAAAGTTCATGTGTTTCAATTAACTACCTGATAATGCATGCTGTATTAATGTCATAATGTGAGATATGTTACTTGTATGTCTCATTAACTTTAATAAAAATGTATGGAAAACAAAGTCCCTTGCTGAGAGCTCTTCTGGTGGTCAGATGACACAGGAAAAGCACAGAAAGGTATACTGCTTATTTTATTTGTATTTTTATTTATTTTTCTATTGTATGCTTCCTTACAATGGGGTTGTTTAACAAAGGAGTAGAGGATTTTTACTTGACAAAGTGAACATTTAGTGAATTATAAAATTGTAAAGTGCCTGCATACTTTGAAAAGTGAATATTCAGCAAATATGATGAAGTTATCTTAATTGTGAATGTTCAATCATATGCAAGGGAGGGGGGGGTGATTTTTGCTTTCATGTGATTCTATGATTGATGTGGTGTGATGTGATCTTACCTTATTCACTAGATGAACATTCAAGTTTTATGAGATGGTATATTAGAGTGATCACTTCCCAGATTAAGTTATTTAGCACCATCATCCCTTGGAAAAAGAATTGTTGAAAACCCAATTTGGGGAGTGTGGGATTTTATGGATGTCCCTTTAAAATAAAATTTTATTACAACTCACGTAGTGTAAAATTATTTATTTTATTTAAAAAAAAACAGAAGAACAAATATATACAAAACTATCACTTATAGAGAAAGAAATACATTTCCTCTATGTGGTTTTTCCACTCTATGTTCTAAATGTTTTGCCTTACGGATTCCTCAGCAAC
This sequence comes from Rana temporaria, assembly GCF_905171775.1. Lineage (NCBI taxonomy): Eukaryota > Metazoa > Chordata > Amphibia > Anura > Ranidae > Rana > Rana temporaria. Next base: position 153,332,113 of record NC_053490.1, read on the forward strand.
ATTCGTGGGTATTCTTCTTTAATATATAAATACAGAGATAAAAGATCAATTAAACATGTCAAAACACATTTGGAAATACTTTTACATTGGGTATATATGTGTACATACATGGTTACATCCAGATGGTTGCAGAAACTTCTAATAAGGTGGCTCTGAATCCAACGTTTAAAGGATTCAGATACCGTATTGTAAGTGTCATGCCGCGTACACATGGTCATTTTTCGGCATTAAAAAAAATGTAATTTTTTCATCATGAAAAAAAACAAAGTTTTTCCAATTTCATCATTAAAAACGATGTTGCCCACACACCATCGTTTTGGAAAAATTATGAACAAAGTGAGGTGACATACAACACGTACGATGGAACTCGAAAGGGGAAGTTCTATTCGCCTTTGGGCTGCTTTTAGCTAAATCCTTGTTATCAAAAGACGATTTGCGCTTTTTTGTCTGTTACAGCGTGATGAATGTGCTTACTCCATTACGAATGGTAGTTTTACCAGAACGAGCGCTCCGTCTCATAACTTGCTTCTGGGCATGCGTGGGTTTAAAACGTTGTTTTTGCCCACACACAACAATTTTTTACATCACGAAATACGACATTTTGAAAAACGACATTAAAAAATGCAGCATGCTCTAATTTTTTTTTTGTCGTTTTTCAGAAGATGAAAAATTATGTGAAGCCCACACACGATCATTTTAAATGACGTTTTTAAAAACGTTGTTTTTTTTCATGCCGAAAAATGATCGTGTGTACGCAGCATCAGTGTTAGAGCAGCATAATGGGCACATAAACCTTCCCATAGAAAGCTGCCAAATTGAACTGGATCAACCACAGAAATAAGTACTGATCAAAGTGTTATAAGACTGGTAAAAACACTACCTATAAAATGATCAGAAAGTTAGTATAACATATTAAATGTTCATACATACTTCTAAACAAACTAAGTTTTATAGGATATAAATCCTTGCTATAAAAAAAGTTTGTGCTTACATGGAAAATTTCTACTGGAATAATAAACTGGGAGCCTCTATTGGCCAAACTGAAAAATGTGCATGCATATGTCTATGTCCACGATACAGATATTTAGACTTGCAGGTCTGACCGGAATAAAGGTACAAAGAAACAATATGCCGATCACATGCACTCTCTGAAAAAAAAGTCTCTAGCAATACACACCAAACTGAGCACGTGCAGAGTGCCCCCAAGGCTCTGTTCTTTCAGGATATGGATTGGGGACTCTGGAAGAAGAAGAGGATCAGAAAAGACAGGATTAAACAGCCCAGTGGCATACCAATGGGGGGGGAGCGGGGAGGCAGTACGCCCTGGGTGTCACACATTGGGGAGGTGTCAGGTTGGTGCCCCCTGTGAGTGAATCGGTGACAGCGCGCAGACTCAGGCAGTGGCGATGTGACAGGGCAGGGAGAGGCGAGCTGTGAAAGGGTGCAGTGAGGTGCCCGGGTTCTCACAGCAAAGAAGGAGAATGAAACACTCTGTCTAAGCTTCATGGTTACATATTTATATTTGAAAGATTACATTTTTTGAGAACAGTTTTTTCTGAAGTTTTAGTACTATTTTAAATCCTACTGAACTTGGAGAAATTGATCTGTTGTAAAGTTTCAATATGATAATGTAGAAATTGGGAATGGAAAGGGATACCTCTAATATAACATGTTTATTGCATGGAAAATATATTTTTTATTGCATTTCTTTTGTGTATGTTGTTTAAAATGTAAATATTAATAAGAAAGAGGTTATATAAAAAACAAAAAAAACAACAACACTCTTAGCCAGATTCAGGTAGCTTTACGCCGGCGTATCAGTAGATACGCCGAACGTAACTCTGAATCTACGCCGTCCTAAATTTAACCGTATTCTGGAAACCAGATACGCTTAAATTAGGCTAAGATACGAGCGGCGTAAGTCTCCTACACCGTCGTATCTTAGGGTGCAATATTTAGGCTGGCAGCTAGGTGGCGCTTCCGCTGAGTTCGGCGTAGAATGTGCAAATGACTATATACTCCGATTCAGAAACGTACGTGCGCCCGGCGCATTTTTTTTTAAAGTTGTTTACGTAGGGCTTTTTCCGGCGTAAAGTTAGTCGAACAAATAGCTGGCCTAGTCAATGTTAAGTATGGCAGTCGTTCCCGCGTCGAAATTTGAAATTCTTACGTCGTTTGCGTAAGTCATCCGTGAATGGGGCTGGACGTAATTTATGTTCACGTCGAAACCAATACGTCCTTGCGGCGTACTTTGGAGCAATGCACACTGAGATAAGTACAGGGGCGGCGCATGCGCCGTTCGTAAAAAACGTCAATCACGTCGGGTCACCACCCATTTACATAAAACACGCCCCCTCATCCTCATTTGAATTAGGCACGCTTACACCGGCCCCATTTACGCTATGCCGCCGTAACTTAGGAGGCAAGTGCTTTGTGAATACAGCACTTGCCTCTCCGACTTACGGCGGCGTAGGGTAAATACGATACGCTATGCCGCCTGAAAGATGCGCTGCCGTACCTGAATTTGGCTATCTGTCTCCTGTATCAGCGCTAAATAGAGGATTTAAACTATCAGGTGATTGGTTGCTAGGTGGTCCTAGCAACCAATTATTAGCTTGTTAATATGAAAAATTTACTTCAGCAGTTCTTACCCTTCAGCACTGCTATGTCTCCCCCTCTGCAGGCTATGTAACATGCAGGGGTCCAGAGCTGTGGGGGGGGGGCTGTGCAACATGCAGGGGTCCAGAGATGGGAGGGCTGTGTAACAAACAGGGGTCCCAAGCTGTGGGGGGTTGTGTAATATGCAAGGGTCCAGAGGTGAAGCGGGCTGTGTAATGTAAAGCAGTAGTCCCTAACCTTTTTAGCACTGGGGACTGGCTGCGTGAACGAAAATTGTGCCAAGGCTCAGGGCGGGGGTTGAGGTTGGCACGTGGGGGTAATCGATTTTTCTCTGGCAATTTGTCAGTGCATTATTACTATTATTACATTGTAGCAATAAATTAAATAGTTCAACTCACCATAATGCAGAATCCATGGGAGCCCTGAGCATGTCACTTGCCACGTCGCATGCCACCAGATGCCGAATGTCATTTGCCACATCACCTGCCACGTTGCCTGCCACCAGATGCAGAATGTCACTTGCCACATCACCTGTCACGCTGCCTGCCACCAGATGTGAATGTTCAATTGCCATTTCACCTGCCATGTTGCCTGCCACCAGATGCCGAATGTCATTTGCCACGTCACCTGCCATGTTGCCTGTCACCAGATGTGGAATGTCACTTGCCATGTCACCTGCCACATTGCCTGTCACCAAATGCGGAATGTCACTTGCTACGTTGCCTGTCACCAGATGTGGAGTGTTACTTGCCACGTTGCCTGTCACCAGATGTGGAATGTCACTTGCCACATCACCTGTCATGCTGCCTGTCACCAGATTTGAATTGTCAATTGCCATGTCACCTGCCATGTTGCCTGCCACCAGATGCGGAATGTCACTAGCCACGTCACCTGCCACGTTGCCTTTCACCAGATTTGGAATGTCACTTGCCACGCTGCCTGCCACAAGATGCAGAATGTCACTTGCCACATTGCCTGTCACCAGATTCAGAATGTCACTTGATACCAGATGCGAATTGTCACTGCATTGGTGGCAGCACTAGTCCATGTGGTGGGTGCCGAGTAAAGGCAGAAGAGCGGTGATTCGGGGGGTGGTGAGAGAGGATGTCATCTCTTCTTGCCCACCTGCTTGGTCGCTTATCTCTTCCACCCGGCACTAATATCCAGGCCGCCCGGCTGTCTCATACTGGCCGCCGGTTCTATAATGCCGCCCGCTCGCACCCGCGGCCTGTAGTAAGGCCACAACTCTGTAGTGGGGCACGACCCAGGGGTTGACGACCCCTGATGTAAAGCGATCCAGAGATGCAGGGGTTGTGCAATGTAAAGGGGGCTGTGTAATGTAAAGGGGTCCAGAGATGTGGGGGCTGTGTAATGTAAAGAGATCCAGAGATTCAGGGGCTGTGTAATGCAAAGGGTTGCAGAGGTGCAGGGGTCTGTGTAATGTAAAGGAGTCTAGAGGTGCCGGGTCTGTGTAATGTGCAAGGGTCCAGAGCTGGGGGGGGGGGGCTGCATAATGTGCAGAGGTCCAAAGGTACATTTGTGGAGAGGGGGTACACAGTAATGACAAAGAGATATTGGGGGATGCAAAGATATGCAGGCGGCACAGCGGGGTGTTTTTACAATTTAAAGTCAGGGGTGCCAGATATAGCATTTACCCCTGGTGCCAAATGCTCTAGGTACACCCCTGAAACAGTCTTTTTACACAATGCAGAAAATGAACCTTTAGGAGACACAGTGGGTATAACAAGCGTGCTTTACTGCATATAAAGACAGATTTTACTGCTGTGGCTTTAGTAACATGTTTAACTGAATAATTTACACTTTCTGTGTTTCTTTTTCCTGTAATCGTCTTTAGAGGTAAGGGGGGGGGGGGGGGGGGGGGCAATTAGCTCTCTTATTTTTTTTCCTTATTTTCATGCAAACCACTAGAGTGAGTACCTTTGCATTTGCATAAGGAGTAACATCACATACCAATATGTAAATAGAAATTTATAATTACATAAAAATGTTTACAGTAACTTAAAATGTGTTCCTATAGGAACAAGTAAAAGTCTGTTACCTAATTTGAATACAAGTATAATATAGAGAATAGTTGTACTTAAAGCGAGGTTCCAACCACAATTAGCATTTTTTAAATGTATGTCCTTTCATCATGCGTCACTTACTATTTTACAATCCGCCGCCGCTCCGCATAGTTATTCAAAAAAGATAGTTTATAAAACTATGTCCACACCGTTGTCATTTTGCTTGTGGGCATTGTGAAGCCCACAAGCACTTACTTCCTGGAAGTCTTGGATGGGGAGTGATAATTGGGTAGCGCACTGCGTCCTGGGAAATTATGACACACATTTCCCAGGAGCATTAGAGGGAGATGATGTCAGAATCCTAGGTGATTCCAATGATTCTAATGAGCACAATAATGAAAAAAAAAAAATTGGGATGGAAACTCCACTTTAAACAGTTGTATTTACACATAGTTAAATACTGCAAAACTATATCTGTTTATTTGACAAACCAGTTTTGTACATTTCTCTTCCACAAACCCACAATGATGACAGAGGCATGTGTTTCAGGCTTCTATAGTGAACTAAAGACTTTAAATCAATAGTTTCTAAATTACATTTACCTTTCAACAACTTTTACTGCAGAGTTTTTGCTTTTGTATGTCTATACTCTCGAGAAGATGAATGTGCTTAGATTAGATGAATGGTTAGTTTGTATTTTCTAGTAGGTAATATACATTTGTGCAAACCACAGGTTCCTGAGTTGTGGTTTACACTTCTAACTTTACAGCATACGTTAAGAGTATGTGTGAGATGGAATGGAAGAAGATATAGTAGGGGTTATGAAGGAGGAAATACACATTTTACAATTTCACAATGAGGAAAGTAGTTCTAAATTTACAACAAAATTATATAGTAAATCTAAATTCAAATTGTTCAAGTTACTATGCTCATAATAGTCTTGTGAGCAAATTTGGAAAGCCTGAAAAGTTTAAAAAAGGTATACTATGATTTAATTAGTATTTCAAAATGTTGCCTTGGTTCCTCATACAATTAACCACCTACAGATCGTAAGATTTTCCCCCTTAATGACCAGGCCTTGTTTTGCAATACTGCACTGCTTTGCTTTAACTGACAATCGCGCAGTCGTGCAACGTTGTACCCAAACAAAATTGATGTCCTTTTTTCCCACAAATAGAGCTTTCTTTTGGTGGTATTTGATCACCGCAGTTTTTGTGGCAGATCCACAAAAGAATTACGCCGGCATATCTATTGATATGCCGCGTAACTTTAATGTTCCCGCATCGTATCTTTGTTTTGTATCTACAAAACAAGATACGACTGCATCTGGGATCGATCCGACAGGCGTAGGTCTTAGTACGCCGTCGGATCTTAGGTGCATTTTTCCACCGGCCGCTAGGTGGCGTTTCCGTCGAATTACGCGTCGAGTATGCAAATTAGCTAGTTACGGCGATCCACGAACGTACGTCTGGCCGGCGCATTATTTTACGTCATTTGCGTTCGGCTTTTTCCGGAATATAGTTAAAGCTGCTACATGGTGGCGTACTCAATGTTAAGTATGGCCATCGTTCCCGCGTCAAAATTTGAATTATTTACGTTGTCTGCGTAAGTCGTTCGCGAATAGGGATTTGCGTAGAATGGTGTCAACATCGTAAGCATTGGCTTGTTCCGGTTTAATTTCGAGCATGCGCACTGGGATACCCCCACGGACGGCGCATGCGCCGTTAAAAAAAACGTTGTTTACGTCGGGTCACGACATATTTACATAAAACACGCCTCCATCACATCGTTTCGTATTGCGTGCCCTTACATCACCAAAGATACACTATGCCGCCGTAACTTACGGCACGCATTCTTTGAGGATTTGAAAAAAAAATAAGTTACGGCGGTGTAGTGTATCTTAAATACGCTACGCCCGGCGGGAATATGCGCCGCGCTACGTGGATCTGCCCCTCTGTGTTTTGCGATATAACCAAAAAAAGACAGACAATATTGAAAAAAAAACTGTATGTTTTACTTTTTGCTATAATAAATATCCCCCCAAAAAATCTAAAATGTCTTCATCAGTTTAGGCCAATATGTATTCTTCTACATATTTTTGGTAAAAAAAAATAAAAAAAATAACGTATATTGATTGATTTGCCCAAAATTTATAGCATCTACAAAATAGGGGAAAGATTTATGGCATTTTTATTATTATGTATTGTATACTAGTAATGGCGGTGGCAATTATTAGCGGGACTGCGACATTGCGATGGACAGATCGGACACTTTTGAAACTTTTTTGGAATCGGTGACATTATTACAGTCATCAGAGCTACAAATAGCCACTGATCACTGTATAAATGACACTGGCAGGAAAGGGGTTAACACTAGTCGGGCGATCAAGGGGTTAAGCGTGTCCTAGAGAGGTGTTTCTAACTGTGGACGCAGTGGACTGACTGAGAGTACAGTGAGATCACTGTTCCTGATCACTAGGAACCGACAATCTCACTAAACTCTCCTGTCAGAATGGTGATCTGCTTTGTTAACACTGGCAGATCCCCGTTCTGCCTTTCTGAGGAGCGATCACGGGTGGCTGGCAGACATTGCAGCCGCCGGACCCATGCATCATCTCCCCTGCTGTGCAGCAGGTGCACACGTCCACAGTGACTTGTGCATGGAACGACGTACAGGTACGTCATTTCGTGCAATAGGGCCGCCCTGCCGCAGTATATATGTGGTGGTAAAGTTGTTTAACAAAAGTTACATCAACAACAATTAGTAACAATAAAAATAATATTTTTTTTGATTTTATATAGCATTTAAAGGTAGCTTTTCAAAGCGGTTTACAAGGAAGATAGAAGAAATACATAGGATAAAATCAAGGAAAAAATACGGAAAATTTATTACCAAATACTTGCCGTAATTTTCCTTTCCTGATAGACTCCATGGCAGACTATGGCAGACTCCTTAAGTGGTTAAATGGAGAAAACTGCTCTGTTAGTTTTCTCCAGGTTTTGCTAGTTTAGAATGGGCCTCTGTAGTTTGGAGATCCCTCAGAGATATGGGTGGGACGGGATCTCCAACCCTGTGTCCAGATCTTATAGACAACCAGCACGTTGTGGTCCCAGGTGCACACAGCCCATATAATGAGGGACTGTTCAGAAAAGAGAGGGGAGGAAGGTGGAGTGTGAGCAGCTTGCCGCTGCTGTGGTATAAAAACAGTCCTGGGTGTGGAAAGCTGTCTGTCTGTGTGAGACTACATCCCTGGTGTGGATGGGAACTTCGTGCCTGGCGGAATGGGAGGCAGGTGACTAGCAAGTCCAAGGGGGCTAAAGGAAGTCCTGAAGTCTGGGAGACAGTGGGCTGGAGAATCCCGTTGAGGCCAGGAGTGGCCCAGGTTTAGCAGGTAACGGTACGGCAAAGTAAGTCTAGGCATTTTTCTGTTAAATGAACTTTACTGGAGAAGAACCCCTGCTTGGGAAATCCTGTGTGTGAACTGTTATTTTGTTTCCTTTTAATAAAAATGGGCTGCCAAACCTGACAACTGACTGCTGTAGACTCATTGAAAAACGCATTTACCACTTGAGTTAAACACCCCCATATTACAGCGGCTATGCTCCCAAAAAGTCTCACACATGTGGTATCCCCATACTCAGGAGAAGGAACATAGTATAAGGTCTGGGGTCACCACAACATCACCTCCATCCCTATTACAATACATATATACATGGGCCCCATATCCCGCCCCCCATGTGAATTGGTAAGGGGTACATTGTACCCCTACTATTTCCCAAAGAAAGTGTAAAAAATTGTAAAAAAAACACTGTAACAGGCGCTCCTCGAGCCATCACCTGTAGTGCTTTACACGCTGGGACGCATTACGGCGACCGCACGATGACGTCATCGCCTGGCGTTGCGTGCATTCCACTCTGGAACGTGGAAGTGCCAAGCGCATTCAGTGCAGGATTCGGCACACCTGCCAGGCACCTGTCCCCTGCCTATAAAGGCATTTAGTTTACATAGGCGGTTGTTCTATTATTGTCGGCCGTAGCTGGCTTGCCTGCTATAGGACTACAGGTACCAGCCATCCCCAATCTGCAGCCCAAGCCATCCTGGATGCCTGCTCTATACTACAGAATCCCAGCCTTGCTGCTGACACCCTACACTACAGGATCCCATGGCGTAAAGCCCAGCAAACGAATAAGTAGCAATTGTTTCACTTGTAGTTCTACAGGAAGAACTGCTACATATACTTGCTCTTAAACATTTATTGTATTTAACGCTGGCTTATTAGCTATCATCTACTACTTGGGACTGACCGTTGTGCTTTTGTAGATTTCTGTGCAATTACACTGTACAATACCTGTTGCCCAGAATGTGTTTCCAGCACGATGGCATCGCGCTGATTCTCGGCGACATGGTGACGACATCTCGCACTCGCTGGAATAGAAAAAGCACATTCCAGCGAGCACGTCATAGAAGCGACGGGGATTCGACTTGGATTCCCACCAATTCTAGCCGCGGCGTTTGGTATGAATCATGAGGGGGAACTCCACGCCAAATTTTATAAAAAAATGGCATGGGTTCCCCCTCAGGGGTATACCAGGCCCTTAGGTCTGGTATGGGTTATAAGGAGAACCCCCCTACGCCAAAAAAAACAGCGTGGGGTCCCCCTACAATCCATACCAGACCCGTATCCAAAGCACGCCGCCCCGGCCGGTCAGGAAGGGAGTGGGGACGAGCGAGCGCCCCCTCCAGAGCCGTACCAGGCCGCATGCCCTCAACATGGGGGAGTTAGGTGCTCTGGGGCAGGGAGGCACCCTGCGGCCCCCCACCCCAAAGCACCCTGTCCCCATGTTGATAAGGACAGGGCCTCTTGCCGACAACCCTGGCCGTTGGTTGTCGGGGTCTGCGGGCAGGGGGCTTATCGGAATCTGGGAGCCCCTTTAATAAGCGGGCCCCCAGATACCGGCCCCCCACCCTAGGTGAATGAATATGGGGTACATCGTACCCCTACCCATTCACCTGGAGGCAAAGTGTCAATAAAAATAAACACACAACACAGGGTTTTAAAATAATTTATTAGTCAGCTCCGGGGGTCTTCTTCGCTCTCCGGGGGGTCTTCTCCACTCTCCGGGGGGTCTTCTTCCATCTTCCATCTACTCCGCTCTCCGCTGTCGTCTCGGCGCTCCCCGGTTCTTCTCCCGCTCGCTCTCCGGTGCACTCCAAAAAAAAAAAACGGAATTAAATGGGCATGCTGGACACACTTTCAAACTACGACAGAATTCACCCGACTAAACGCTTTAACAACTTGAACACATGACAATAGAGAGTTAGAAATTAAGGCTCAGAGGAGACATATACTCCTCACACTATTTCATATAGGAAGATTGGAACCCTACTACCTTAAAGACTGTCCCCCTCCCTACACCCAAACAGATTGTGCAATCACTCCAAATCAAACCCGCTCTCTGGGAAGGGAAGTAAGAGATGTTCACTCCTATCATTCTCATAAGCTTCCATTACCAGCTCCCCCCCATCTCCTTTCCCCCTTCTCTCCCTACCCAGACACCCGCCACCTATTCACCCCCCCTTTTACACCCCTCCCCTAGTCATATCCCCTGACACACAGGTTGATATCTCCCAATATCCCCAACCAACCGAATACGAAACACCTAGCATATTCCATAGAGGAACACCTAAAACTCTATCATACAGACCCTCATATAGATGAAACTTGTTATCCAACCAAGGGAGACACCCTACCGAATCAAACACCAAAACACAGGCACTCCCGATAGGCTTCCAGTACTTTGTATCTCTCCCAAAGCACATGTGCATTGTCATAACTACAACACTACAAAACTGCTGAACAGAATATTACCTGTCAACGCTGCACACTGCTCACCTGAAGTTAAGAAGTGAGACAAGAACCGACTCACAAAAGGTACCATTTACGTTAAACCAACCTGTACAATGTTACATGTTCTTATGCTTGATTTCACCAAAAAAAAGAAGCCATAATATTATTTTGAATAGTGGAGGATTTCATAGTGTTTTGTAGTTGTCTGACAAACACATTTAGAGGGCTGTATATCACGAGACCGGTCAGGCCTTGTATAATAGTCTGTATTCCAGTGCGTGATCATATTAGAATAAAATGTGAGGAGTAGTATTCTAGCAGCCCCGGTCAGGCCGTGTATAATTACAAAAGGTCTGAAATACTTGGGTACAAACCTATCTCCCTTAGTGAAAGATTTGTTCAAGATAATTATATACTTCTTCGTAATAGAATTAAACAGAATTTGAATGGTTAACCTATTGGAAAATTATCCTGATTGGGTAGGATCAAAGCAATTAAAATGGTGATTCTTCCATTATGTATTTCAGGTTCTTCCGATAAACACACTGGGTAACTATTTTAAAACTCTTAGGTCATTGTTAAAAAGATTTATTTGGACACATTAAGGTCCTTGTGTTACATACAAAGGGCCAGATTCACAGAAATTTGCACTTGCGCCACGTATCAGTGATATGCTACGCTGCCGTATCTTACCTGGTGGAATTTCGAATCCTCAGCGATTTTGCGCCGTAAGTTACGGCGGCATAGTGTTTTTCTGGCGGCGTATTTGAAATTGGGCGGGTTGGGGGCATGTTTCATTTAAATGAAGCGCGTCCCCGCTCCGAATGTACTGCGCATGCTCCGTTTTGAAATTTCCCGCCGTGCTTTGCGTGAAATGACGTCGCACCGACGTCATTTTTTGAACTTAGACGTGAGTTACATCCTTTCCTATTCACGGACGACTTACGCAAAAAAAAAAAAATTTAAATTCGACGCGGGAACGACGGCCATACTTTAACATGACAAGTCTATCTAAAAAGCTAATTAGCATACCCGACACGGAAAACGACGCAAACTCCACCCAGCGGGCGCTGAAGTATTGCACCTACGATCCAAAGGCATACGAAGCCGTACGCCTGTCGGATCGAAGCCAGAAGCCGTCGTATCTTGGTTTGAGGATTCAAACTAAAGATACGATGCAGCAAATTTGAAAGTACGCCAGTGTATCAGTAGATACGCCAGCGTACTTGCTCTGTGAATCTGGGCCAAAGTGCTTGTTAGACCTAAGTCAAATGATAGACCAGCCCTACCAGATTTAGAGACCTATCATAAGACAGTAGATCTGGCGAGAGCATTTGACTGGTCACATAGTGCCCCCTTTGAAAAATTGGGTACAATTGGAAGAAATTATAAGTGAAATACCTCTAGGCCAGGTTATATGGTTGCCAAGCCAGTATAGAGGTCTGGCTAATGATTTAGCCTCAATTACAATAGAAACTTTAAGAGTTTGGGATAATCTCCATAAAAGTATGAAATGGCAGTATACCAGTCCTCTAATACCACTCTTGGGTTCAAATTATTTCCCACCAGGGAAAAATAATAAGGCCTTTTTAAATTGGGCATCTTCAGACTGTCTGAGATTAAAGGATGTTTTTAATGGGAATGAAGATGTTTGTTATTAGTATTAAGAGCCAGATATGGCTCTTCATCATGGGATACCTGGAGATTTAGGCAACTTCAGCATTTTGTATACTTCAGCTTTTTGAATGGATTGGAGCTTGAACTAGATCAACCTGTCCCAGAAATCCTAAACGTGAAGTGATAGACTATGTATACTGTACCTCAATAGATATGAGGATAAAAGAAATGAGTTGTTGACTAGGTTGTAATATGTTCCATCAAAATGACATAAGATCCATTCAGGGCTGTCATCAAAATGTTGGGGAGGATGTGGTGGAGAGGGAACACATACCCATATATGGTGGCACTCACCAATTATCCAGGTATACTAAGAACGCAATTTAAATATAATTAAGATGAGTAGTAACTCTGAAATTGGGCAAGACCCCTGGCAATGTTCATTTCATGCTACTCGTAGAAAAAATACTAAATGTATATTACTCAATTTTTGTTGAACACACGGGAAGTATTAATTCCCAAAATACTGGAAATCAAAGAAAATACCAACTATGACAAAAGTGGTTCAGAGAAGCATTATGTGAATAAGCCAAATTATAGAACACCCAAGCCAAGATTACAATTTTTTTTTAGATAAAGTCTGGTGTCTTTTTCGCAGACTTTGGATAGAAGTAACAGTTGTGTAAAAATTGGGCTTTGGGTGTTGGTGGTGCCTTCACATGGTAACCCTATAGAAGTACTCTTGATGAAAGCAAGAATTGACCTTGCTGTACAAAATATAAATTTGATGCCCTGTCACACAATTGCAGAAAAATTGGTCGTTGGGTGTTGGTGGTGCCTTCACCCTGTAACCTTCTAGAGGTACTCTTAATGAAAGCAAGAATTAGCCTTGCTGTAAGAAATTGAAATTTGATGCCCCTGTCACACAGTTGTGGACACATTGGTCGTTGGGTGGTGGTGGTGCCTTTACCCCATAACATTCTAGAGGCAGAATAAGCTGCTCTGGCAACTGCAGTGGACTGCACACTATTGTCAGTTTGGGTCAAAGAGGATGAGGATGGTTTAATAAGCTAGTCCACCACCTCCTCTGCATGCTGTGGCTGGATAGCATGGCAACATCACTAAACAGAGACAAATATGCCCTGCCTGAGGATGGACCACATCCACTTTTGCCTGTGGGCACAGACACTGCTGGCCCCTCATAGTGACATGGGAATATTTGCCTCACCTTGTTGGCCTCCCAGACCTAATGGGGGGATGGTCTTATTACCCACATTTAATAAAAACTTGGAAATTTGTGATTGGATGCACTTTATTGAATGAAAAGTGGTGTTTAGTGCACTTTAAAAGGACTGATGTTGACAGAAATTGTAAAACTTAAAAAAAAGGGGGAACACCAGCGTCACAGTCTTAAAAACTGCGGCTGACAATAAAAAAAGAATGCAGGCAGGGGACAAAAAAAAACATCACAGCAACCAAAAAAGAGTATACAGCACTGTATACTGCACTAAATGCTATATAATGTTGTGTTAAACACTGCACTATACTAACACACTACACTGACATGACATTATGCTCACACTGTATTCACACACTATACTCACACTGCACTATACTGACACACTATACTCACACTACATTATCCTGACATGCTATACTCACACAATACCAACACTCTACACAATAAGTGAACACACTAACTCGCTAGTAGCAAACTGAGCCTGCTCTATCTATCTCCACTCAAACAACACATTGCAAAAGCTTTCTGTGGGAATGAACCTTTTATAGTGTGGGACTATGAGCACTGAGCCATGATTGGACAAAGTTACCATCACTTTGTTCAATAAGGGCTCTGATAGTGCTCTGTGCCCTAATTAGCAAAGCCTTGCACCTACAGTGATCAGGTGCAAGGCTTAATCCAATTAGAGCCCTAAAATTCACTGTGGCACGCAGTGCATTGTGGGGCGCTCGGGGGGCAAACAACCTGCCAAGTGCTCTGCAAATTTGGGTTTTCGCCAAACAGGCGATATTCGGTCTGAACTTTTGCTTGGCCCAAACCGTTCGTCCAGCACTATTCAATGCCTATTGGATAGAAAGAGGAATTTGACACATTAAGTTTATAATAGGATACAGTGCCAACATGTTCAAGTACAGCACTGCATTCAGGGAAGAAACCAGGTTTGTTAGGGTAAGTACTTAATAATCAGCATACATTTTTTTAATGTAAGTTATCCGCCACCATCCGCGCTCAGAAGCGGGCAGTGGTCTTGGCCCTGCTGAAGAAACCGACCTTGGATCCAAACATATTGGGCAACTACAGGCCGATTTCCATTTTGCCTTTTGCGACAAAGGTGATGGAGCGCCTGGCGGTTATCCAGCTACAGGCTTACCTTGAGTCTTTCCATTTTTTGGACAAATTCCAGTCTTGATTTCTACCTGGACATGGAATAGAGACAAGTCTCATCTGTGTTTATGATGATATCCTTCACAGCTTGGACAGGGGTGACTCAGTAGCTCTGGTTCTCATGGATCTGTCGGCTGTGTTTGATACCATTAATCATGGAATCTTACTGGAGCAGATGAGATCTGTTTTGAGTATGAGCGGGTCGGCTTTGGCATGGGTGGCCTCTTTTTTAGAGGGTAAAGTTCAGGGAGTCAAGACTGGTCCCTTTTACTTTAAGTACATAGCCCTGGACTGCGGAGTGCCACAGGGCTCTGCCTTGTCCCCCCCTGTTGTTTAATATCTATATGAGGCCACTTGCCGACCTGCTAAAGTGCCACGCCGTCCAGTACCATGTTTATGCAGATGACACCCAGGTTTACCTGAAGATTCCTAGGAACCAGACAGCTGATGCCACCCTTGCCAGTTGTTTGGAGGCCTTCAACACCTGGATGTCT
Organism: Rana temporaria; assembly: GCF_905171775.1. Classification (NCBI taxonomy): domain Eukaryota; kingdom Metazoa; phylum Chordata; class Amphibia; order Anura; family Ranidae; genus Rana; species Rana temporaria. The sequence goes on from NC_053490.1 coordinate 153,347,119, forward strand.
GCCAACTTCCTGAAACTTAATGGGGGAAAAACTGAGGTTATCATCTTCAGCGATCTGGCCACTCCCCCAGAGATCCCACCTTGGCCTCCCTCATTTGGTCCTGCTCCGGAGGTGGCCCCCCAGGTCTGTGATCTGCGATTCAACCTAGACTCAGATTTAACCCTGGCTCCTCAGCATGGGCGTCTGCTGAAATTTTTTCAGGGGGGGTGCGCTTTGGTAGCGGCGATACACAGTCGCATTCATGGGCGGCCGCTGAAATTTTTTCAGGGGGGGGGCGCGCTTTGGTAGCAGCGATACACAGTCGCATTTTACCCTTTCTTCGACCACTGGGATTAAAAGAGCCCCCCCATGTTAAAATGTAAAAACACCCCACTGTGCCCCCTGCATCTTTCATATCTCTTTGTCACTACTGTGTACCCCCTCTCCACAACTGCACCTCTGGACCCCTTTACATTACACAGCACCCCACAGCTCTGGACCCTTTACATTACACAGCACCCCACAGCTCTGGACCCCTTTATATTACACAGCACCCCACAGCTCTGAACCTCTTTACATTACACAGCACACTGCATCACTGGACCCCTTTACATTACACAGCACCCCACAGATCTGGACCTCTTTACATTACACAGCACCCTGCATCACTAGCCCCCTTTACATTACACAGCACCCTGCATCACTGGACCCCTTTACATTACACAGCACCCTGCATCACTGGACCCCTTTACATTACACAGCACCCCTTTCCCTTGACTAAAACACTACACTATATTGACAGTATATTTATTTCAGGTCTAAAAGAGGAACCTTTTGGAATGAGGGACAACTGGTTTTGATTCTAGAAGAGGTGCAGGCACTCTAACTAAGGGAAAACTAGAAACTATGCCGTAGGCTACAACTCTGTGTTGTGTTTGCTCTGTGTTTCCAGACTTGCTAAAAACACATCAGAAAATAGTCTAGTGTTACCTGTGGCAACAGATGTTGGAACAAAGCACATGCCTGGTAAACGATATAAAGCGGCGCTCCCCTCCCTCTGTCCTCTGGCGCTCGTATCGTATGTCACGGAGCTGGGTCTGTGTGCAAGGTCCTTCCCCCCTAGTTCGGCTCGTGTGATAGGCGGAACATTAGAAGACTATCAGATGAGCCGAACTAGGGGGGCGGGACCTTGCACACAGACCCAGCTCCATGACATACGATACGAGCACCGGAGGACAGAAGGAGGGGAGCGTTGCAGTGGTCGCTTAAAGCGGCCCCATGGCCAGTTCGGCCCTGCTCCTGGCTCTCCCTGGCGATTCCAGTGGGGGGCAAACGACCCCCCTTGCCCTATGGAGCGGACGCCCATGCTCCTCAGGTAAAAAGGGTCGTCGGTGCATGTCACTGGCAGCAAAAACTCCTGAGGGGGTTGTTTAAATATCTTGATATCACAGACAGAAAAACTGTCATCTGTGCCACGATAGGTAGCTTCCTAAACTACTTCAACTCTCTTTATCTGGGATTGCCAAAGATGTTAGTGCAGAAGCTTCAACTTATTCAAAATGCTGTGGCAAGGTTACTCATGGACGTCCGATGTAGCATTAGAAGCATATATAAAGTGGTGGTTAGTATACAAAGCTGAGTAACATCCCTTTTCATTTTAATATCCTAGCAACCTCTTAACTGCCTAACTTAACATCACTTTTTTGCCTAATACAATAAACATAAACTTCTACTCACTTTGATGGCAACACTATTAACCATGTATTCTCCCACCTCTGCACTCTCTAAAATCTCTCCAACAGCTCTTTTCCTTTCTCTTAAAACAAACATATAATTTTTACGCTGTACCTAGTCTAAACCCCTCTATCCAGAAAAGAGTTACCCATAGCCTCTACAACAAAATCTCACCCCTATCCTGACCTTGTCACTTGTTTCAACAACAGTTCACTCTCAGCCTCCATGGACACAATGTACAGAATCATGCCCAACCTCTACAAATAGATGCATTTAATTGCTCTCACTAACACCCTCTATTCCACTCCTCACAAGCTCTTTCTTATCTTTATGTTTTTACTTCATTCCCCACTGCCTCCATCCACTAGCTCAGTGGTCACCAATCCTGTCCTCAGGGCCCACTAATAGGCCAGGTTTGCAAGATAACTGAAATACATCACAGGTGATATAATTTGCTGCTCAGTGATTGCAGTATTCTAGTCTGCATCTCCCCAAGGTATACATAAAACCTGGACTGTTAGTGGGCCTGAGGACAGGGTTGATGACCACTGCACTAGATCATTCAATACCAAGCAGTTTGCCAACTACTTTCCTAAAATATGTACTGGTCACCCCTATACCTAGATCCCTGGTTGGACCCTTACAGTCTGAATAATATAAGACCCAAAATTAGATCCAGACTTCTAGAATGCCTCTGAATTTCCCTACCCAACCTGTCTGTCTTGCTCCTACTCTGTCAACACTCTGTCAACCTTTAGGCAATTTTTAAAAATTAATCTCTTCAGGGAAATCTACCCCCACCCCTACCTAATAACTATACAGTTGAAGCTCGGATTACAAGCATAATCCGTTCCAGGAGTATGCTCGTAATCCAAAGTACTCGCATATCAAAGCGAGTTTTCCCATTAAAGTCAATGGAAACTAAAATAATTTGTTTCCGCATTGACTTCAATGGGATGCAAAACCGAATGCGGCCAGATGTGGGGGGCGTCAGAGAGTGCCGAAAACGTCCAAAAAGGCCCGAGGAGGCTTCAGCTCGGCTTCTGCACCCCCATATCTCAGGACAAATGAGGTACTATAGGCCAATGTTCGGCTCCTACGCCCCCATACCTTAGGCCAAATGAGGTACTGCAGGCCTATTTGTGGCTCTACTCGGCTCCTCCGCCCCTGTAATTCAGGCCAAATGAGGTACTGCAGGCCTATTTAGCTTGAATTTTGCTCGTCTTGCGAGTCAACACTTGCAAACCGAGTCAGAATTAAAAAAAAAAGTTGCTCGCAAATCAAAACGCTCTCAAACCAAGTAACTCTTAAACTGAGGTTCCACTGTACTTTAACTTTCTCCATCAGCTCATTCCTCACAATTAATGCAGTTTGTATTACTTGCCCCTCCCTTTGGATTGTAATCTCTGGCAAGCAGGGCCTTCCCAATTCTCATGTATTGAAGTGATCACTTCTCATAGGAAATGGGGAAGACATCCTTTAGCAGCTTCCCTTATTTTATACATATCCCCCTTCTGGCATGTTAATGTAGCAATATAACATTGATTCTTGTCCCACAAAATCTATTTATCCAGATGGGATGCAAAAGATTATCATACTTAATTGTTATTTTAAATACACTTTATGGAAATATTGTTTGTGTATTAAGAATGAAATATGGTCAAAATCAAAACAATAAAAACCATAAACAAGGTACTTCTGGTACAATAATGCTATGTTATATAATCAGTATAAATGTTATTTAATGTGTTATACACCAAAATAAGTTACTTTTCATTCCTAGAGAGCTATAAATTCTGTGTTTATAAGTGCTTTCCAAGCTTACAATGTCATTTAGATAAATTGTATGCCAGTATTTAAAGGTTTAGCTGGTGTTATCAGCAGAAAAGATTATGAAGAGCCTTTAAAAACGTCAGATAGTAATATCAAGCATGTAGGATACGGAACAATGTGAAAAATATAATTAATGCATCCTTTTGTTTTCATTCCACAGTTAATTCATTGGAAGCACAATATGATTTGACTTCAAATAGGAGTTTGAAAGTAGAAGTTTTCTGGGCTGTTGCTATCTTTCAAACCACTACCATGCCTCACAGATTCAACTTGCCGCACTGTGGAGCTTTGTGCTACTCAGTGGCACAGGAGACCTTTAGATATGCATATCTATGTTAGAGTTGTTATGCTGTGTTATGCTTTATTTCATCTGTCAGCTACACTGCTAAATAGGAGAACAGTGTTGCTTCCACTTTCAAATAAATAACATTTTCCTCTATGTAATTATGGCAGGTTTATAGCTCTTGAGCATCTGTTGTCACTATTATGAAACAGTGCTAATGTCATTCTCCACATAAAAAAGAAAATAGGATAATGTTAACATTTTGTAATATTTCAGGATAAGGTACACCTTGAATGAAGTAATTGTTCAGTTTTCTTCTAAGAAAAGGGAACAGTCTGCAAATGAATAAAGACATTTCCAACACGTTAGAAAAGCTCTGCATGTTATAGCAAAGCACTGCTTATATTTATCATCATTAGTTATATTATACATAAACAGTATTTCTAGTGTTGATCAAATCTTCAGCATTATTTATATTTATTAAAGGGGTTGTAAAAGATTTTTTCCCCCTAAATAGCTTCCTTTACCTTAGTGCAGTCCTCCTTCACTTACCTCATCATTCCATTTTGCTTTTAAATGTCCTTATTTCTTCTGAGAAATCCTCACTTTCTGTTCTTCTGTCTGTAACTACACACCGTAATGCAAGGCTTTCTTCCTGGTGTGGAAAAAGCCTCTTGAGGGGGGAGGGGGTGAGCAGGAGTGTAAGGACGCCCACTAACACACAGCTCCTTTCTCTATCTGCAAAGTAGAGAGTGTCCTGACTTGCCTGCTCGCCCCCTCCCCCCTCAAGAGGCTTTCTCCACACCAGGGCGAAAGCCTCGCATTATGGTGTGTAGTGGGGGCCCGGTCTTCTGCGTCGCCTTCTGTGACCACCCGGAACATGCTGGGACTGTGACGTCATAAGAGGCCTATATAAATCGCACCAAACCGCACACCCGGCATTACAGCGGGATGGAGCGTTGAGTCAACATTGAAGAGGAGAAGAAGAGAAGAAGGCGACGCAGAAGACCGGCCCCTGCTGGTGAAAGAGCTGAAAGAAGACAGAGGTGGTGCCCAGCAGAAGAGAAAAAGAACCGGAGAGCGGGAGAAGAGAGCGGAGAAGCCGGAAGACCCGCCAAAATCGGAAAGAGACCCCCCGAAGTCGGAAGAAGGGAGAAGACTGGGCCGCCGCTGGTAAAAGAGCTGAAAAAAGACAGCGGTGGTGCCCAGCAGAAGGGAGAAGTTGGAAGACCCCCAAAGTCGGAAGAAGACCCCTGGAGCTGCCTAATAAACTACTTTAAAAACCTGTGTAGTGTTTTTTTAATGACATTTTTCTACCACCAGGTGAATGGGTAGGGGTACGATGTACCCCATACTCATTCACATAGGGTGGGGGGCCGGGATCTGGGGGCCCCCTTATTAAAGGGGCTCCCAGATTCCGATAAGCCCCCCGCCCGCAGACCCCGATAACCAACGGCCAGGGTTGTCGGGAAGAGGCCTTTGTCCCTATCAACATGGGGACAAGGTGCTTTGGGGTGGGGGGCCACAGGGCGCCCCCTGCCCCAAAGCACCCCCCCCATGTTGAGGGAATGCCACCTGGTACGGATCAGGAGGGGGCACTCGCCCATCCCCACCCCCTTTCCTGACTGGCCGGACTGTGTGCTCGGATAAGGTTTTACACAGGTTTTTAAAGTAGGCTGTTTTTCTCTTTCAAATGGTTTTTATTAGTATTTGTCAAATGAAATAATACAACAGTATCAAATACATTAGGGTATACAGTACAGAGTAATGTGTGGGTTCTTAAAGAGGTTAATATCGCGCCACGTACTGCACCAACTATACATTCATCAGGTAAATGTCAAATGAACATCAGAATATAGTTGTATTAACATGGGAGGGGGGGGAGTAAAGAGGGGGGGGAGAAGGAGGGGAAGGCAGAGAGCATCAAGAGTTTACCAGTATATTCAGAGGGTGAATCCATTGGTCTTCTGGCCATTATACCAGACTCGCCAGGGATCCCAAAGGGTTAGCACGGTGGAACAAGAGTGTTTTCTACGTGCAAGGATGGTCTCGTATGTATAGTGGGTTTGTACCATTTTTATTACTTCCATTAGTGAAGGGACATTTTTGGATTTCCAGTTTCGAGCGATCAGAAGTCTTGTTGCTAACAGGACGTGTACAGTCACTAGTCTCAAGGGTGATGGAATGTCCTCAATGGTCAGATTAAGGATGGCTAGCGGAGGTGTCAGGGAAATGGGTATACCAAGCATGGATTGTAGCATCGACTCCACAGAGGACCATAACAGTCTCAGGCATGGGCAGGACCAGAAGATGTGGAGAAGAGTGCCGGGATTGTTGCATTCTCTCCAACAGTCGTGAGATGTGTCGGGGTGGAATCTAGCTATCCTAGATGGCGTAAGGTACCATCTCATCAGTAATTTTTGGGAGAGTTCCCATAAGGAGGTGCAGGAGGTGTATTTGTGGTTAGATTTAATCGCCGTCTGCCATTGATGGTCGGAGAATGGGGTGAGCAGGTCAGATTCCCAGTCTAGGAGTGGTTTGGATTTGATGAAGGAGTTTTTTTCCTGAAGGGTTGAGTAGATTAAGGAGGTGCCTTTGCTCTTCGCTGTATCAGAGAAGAGGAAGCGCCATATGTTTAGAGGTAAAGATCTTTCCAGAGATCTAGTTTCCCTAAGACAATGTTGCAATCTATAGTATGTAAGGTAGTCTGAAGCAGGGGCATGGAAGGTCTCTTGGATGTGGGGAAAGGACGTGTTAGTCACCAAGGGTCGTAAGTCGTGAATGTGGGCTGCGCGGTCAGATATCCATTGGGGGATAGGTAGGTCAGGAGTTAGCAGCTGAAGTGTTTCAACAGGTATAGGGATGGGTTTAGTTGCGAGAGTCGGCCACGTGGAGGAAAGGAGCGACTTCCAGACCTTGACAGTGGCTTGAATGGTAGGGGAGTACAGTGAGAGTTGTGGGTGTTTGACAGTTGTGCTGAATAGCCAACGGGACAGGTTGGAGCCTGGGATCATTTTGGACTCTATATCACCCCAGAGTGTGGTGGGGTGTTCTGCCATCCATTCCCGCATTTGTGACATTATGGTGGCCACATAATAGTCTTTGATGTCTGCTAAACCCATACCCCCTACAGATCTGTGTTTAATGAGTTTAGTCTGGCTACACCTGGGTTTTTTGCCTTGCCATAGGAAGTGGCCCAGTATGGACTGTAGGGATTTAAGGTAGGATTGTGGCAGTGGGATTGGGAGTGTCCTAAAGATATATAGTAGTTTGGGTAGGACCATCATTTTGAAGGCTGCGAGCCTTCCTGTCCAGGAAAACTCATGTTTGGAAATTTTTGTGGTGTCACGGATAAGTATCTGTTTTAGTTCAGTATAGTTGTGGGGGAATAGGGTTGATGTGGATTTAGTCAGCGTGATGCCTAAATATGGTATTCCCGTGTCTGCCCAAGGATACGGGTATATGTTCCTAAGTAAGTTGCTAGTGATGGCGTCCAGGCCTATGTCTAGAATATATGACTTTTATTCATTCACCTTATAATAAGATACGTTACCAAATCTCTGCAGTAGTAGCTGTACCGAAGCCAGGGAGGAGAGGGGGTCAGTCAGCATTATTATCACGTCATCGGCAAACAAATTGATTTTATGGTCCGAGGTGCCAATTGTAAGGCCCGTTATTGAGTCGTGCGTTCTAACGTGTTCTGCCAGAGGTTCCATGATGAGATTAAAGATTAGCGGTGATAGGGGACATCCTTGGCGTGTGCCGTTGGAAATCAAAAAGGGTTTCGAGAGTATTTCCGAGGTATATACTTGGGCTGAGGGAGAAGAGTACAGCGCCATGATGGCGGATAGTATAGGGCCTTGAAACCCAAATTTAACGAGTGTTGCATGCATATAGCCCCAATGGACTCGATCAAACGCCTTCTCCGCATCCAGTGATAGGAGCAGAGAAGGCGTTCGAGTCGACCCCGCCGTGTGGATGAGGTCAATGAGTCTACGGGTTGCATCAAAGGTCTGCCTACCCTTAGTGAAGCCCGACTGGTCCTTATGTATGAGCAGGGGCATTAAGTCTATCAGACGGTTGGCTATTAGTTTAGCGTGGATTTTAGCGTCTAAGTTAAGGAGGGAAATGGGTCGAAAGTTTTGGGCACATGTGGGTTCCTTGCCTGGCTTCGGTAGAGTAACAATCAGGGCGGACAGCATTTCCGGGGGGAGAGAGGAGGAGGATGCAGCATCGTTACAGACTTTGGTCAGGAAAGGTGCGAGTATTGGGCCAAATTTTTTGTAGTATTCGCCCGTTAAGCCATCAGGGCCAGGGGACTTGTTGGGGGGCAAACCTGAGATTGTGTTTTGAATTTCCAGGGGAGTAAAAGGGGCGTTCAGTAACTCCAATTGGTCCGCAGACAGTTTAGGGAGATTGATGTCTTGGAGAAATGATGCTATGTCTTGGGGAGAAGGTTGGGGTACTGAACTGTCATCCTTTAAGTTATACAGAGTGTTATAATAGTGGCTGAAAGCATCAGCAATCTCTGTGGGGTCAATAAGTTTCTGTTTTGAGGAAGGGTGGAACAGGTGGGTAATTTTAGTTTTGGCGATCTGGCCTTTGATTCTATTAGCCATTGCTTTACCGGCTTTGTTGCCTGTGGAGTAGTGGGTAGCCCTGAAATGGGTATGCGCTCTTTCATAGGAATCCATTAGGTGGGCTCTAAGATCACTCCTTAGGAGGTCTAATTTGTTCTTGGTAGCAGGAGTGGGATTGGATTGGTTTTGGGCCTCTAACGTTCTTATCTCAGATGTCAGGGTGTCTAGACGTTGCGTTTTCAACCTCCTCTCTCTTGCCCCTAACTGAATAAATATTCCACGTATGAAAGCCTTGTGGGCATTCCACAGCGTGGAGTTATCATTTACAGAACCTGCATTCAGGGAGAAAAATTCGGTTAGGCAGTCTTTGATATATGCAGAGTGATGTGGGGATTGAATGAGGGCCGCATTAGCCCTCCAGACCCTTGAGCGTGCAAGGGAGGGGGAGGCATTTAAGGACATGGTGACGGGTGCGTGGTCAGACCACGTAATGGTGGAGATCTCTGAGTTCGAGACTCTGGGAAGGGACCATTTGTCCACTAGGAAGTAGTCAATTCTCGTGTAGGAATTGTGGCGGGGGGAGAAGTAGGAATAGTCTCTTTCGGTGGTGTGGAGACACCTCCAGGCGTCGTACAGGTCGTGCGTTTTTAGGAAGGAGCCCATAGGTGAGGCATTCCTGCCTGTTCGGGAAGAGGCATCGATTGAGTTGTCGGGGACCATGTTAAAATCCCCACAGATGATGAGGTGTCCTTGCTTAAAGCGACTGAGTTTCTTCATAAGTCTAGATAGAAAGCTGATTTGCCTTGTGTTGGGAGCATAAACATTCACTATGGTATATCTGACATTGTCCAAGGAGCAGTCTAGAGCTAGGTATCTGCCATTGACATCCGCTATGCTGTTGTGTAGGGTAAAAAGTATAGTGTCTTTGATGGCGATCAAGACTCCATGTTTTTTCTCCGGGCCAGAGGCCTTTAAGATAGTTGGGAAAAGTTTGTTAGAACAGGTTGGTTCTGCCGTGGATTTAAAATGCGTTTCTTGCACACATATAACGTCACAGAGAGAAGTGCGAGCAGTTTTCCACAGTGACGCCCTCTTTGCAGGGTGATTCAGGCCTTTTACATTTAGTGTCATGAATTTTGGCATTGTGCTGGTAGAGTGTAGTAGGTATGGACAGTCAGGTACTCACGGTTCGTTGTGGATCTTCCAGGGGGGAATCAGGTGGGATGCGGCGTAGGATCAGTGTTCAGTTCAGGGAGTATTTCTTCTCAGGAGTATGGTGCTCTCCGGGGGTCAGGAGGAGTGGGGGAAGAAAGAAGACAGTGAGGAATCACTAGGAAGGGTTAACAATAAGAACAGTAATTTCAAATAGGGTAACAACAGTGCTGGGTGTGTTGAAGACACCGTGGCCAGTAGTATGTCAGAAATGACTACTGAGTATTTGGGGGGTAAAAGTCCGTGTATCAACTGCAACGAGCAGGCACCGACCGGAGTGCATATCAAGGAGATTTGTGATGAGTGCACTAACCCTATGGTCAATTAGCCACGCTGGGGTGAGATTCCATGGCGTTGGATTGCAGGTTGTCGGGGAACGATTCCTGGGGTGTTGCGTTGCCATCCGGAATGATGTGCCATTTTTTAAGGAAGCGGATGCCTTCTTCTACCGTATGTATATTGTGTTTAATTCCATTCCTGGTGATCATGAGCTTGGTCGGGAAGCCCCATTGGTAGGGAATCTTGTGGTTGTTCAGTGGTTTAGTTATGGTTTGGAGTTGTCTTCTTTGTTGACGGGTGTACTGGGAGATGTCAGCGAAAAGCTGCAGTTTCGTATAGGGCGCAGGTAATTGGCCAAGGCGCCTGGATTTGGACATGAGCATATCCTTAGTGTGGTAAAAATGAACCCTCATGAGAGTGTCACGGGGTATTTCAGGTGGTAGGTGAGAGGGCTTTGGCAGGCGGTGAATTCGGTCAATGATCGTTTCCACAGGGGGGAGATCAGGTAGGAGCGTGGTGATCAATTGCCTGGCGTAGGTGTTAAGGTCGGCGGGTATGACCGATTCAGGGATGCCACGTATCTTCACATTATTGCGTCTTGACCTGTCCTCGAGGTCCGCCATCTTGGCGCGCAACCATTGATGGTCCTCTTTAGTGTGGTCGTGGGCATCTACCAAGTCATTAACTGTGACTGTCATGGCGCTCATCTGGTGTTCGATGCGGCCTACTCTATTGTTCACGTGTGTTATTTCGGTTTTAAAGGCAGAAATCATGGTAGCAATGTCGCTGTGCAGCGAGCTATGTAGGGACATCAGCATGTCTTTTAGTACTGTGTCCATGACTGGTTGATCAGCGGTGGGAAATGCAGCTATGGGGGAGGATGCTGGGGCTAGTGAGGGGAGACAGTCCAGTGCAGGCCTTACCTCATAGGCCTGGGGATTAGAGTCCATCCGCATCCGCGCCTTGGCAGGGCTGGCAGTAGTGGAGGATGGTCCGGACTGCGGCGGTGGGTCGTGAAGGGGTGAGCTGGGATGTACAGGCGCATCCACAGCCTCAAGCATGCCAGCGTGTGTCCTCCCTCCTCGCGGTGAGCGGTCGCGGGCGCCATCTTGGATCGAGGCGCCGTGAGGTGAGGAGAAGAAGTCGGTAAGCTTCCGAGGCGGGCGGTCTTCTCTCCGTTTTCTGGAGTTGCCGGGTGGGTTCCCCAGTGTGTGCTGGTTCTGATGATGCATTTGCAGGGTGTAGGTTAGCTGTTTAGGCGAAAAATCCTCCGGTCAGTGCAGGAGCTGTGAGATCAGGCTTCCATACAGCTCGGCGGTTGGCCACGCCAAAGTAGGCTGTTTTTGATGGCACAGTGGTAACAATTGATGGCACAGTGGCTGCGTTTTATGGCATGGCACAGTGGCTGCATTTGATGGCACAGTGGCTGTGTTAGGCATGCGACAGTGGCGACAATTGATGGGACAGTGGTGACAATTGATGGCACAGTGGCGACAATTGATGGCACAGTGGCGACAATTGATGGCACAGTGGCTGCGTTTGATGGCATGGCACAGTGGTGACAATTAATGGGCACAGTGGCGATAAATGATGGCACAGTGGCTGCATTTGATGGCATAGCTCAGTGGCGACAATTGATGGCATGGCACAGTGGTGACAATTGATAGCACAGTGGTGACAATTGATGGCATGGCACACTGGCGACAATTGATGGCAAAGTGGCTGCCTTTGATGGGCACAGTGGCTGCCTTTGATGGGCACAGTGGCTGCGTTTGATGGGCACAGTAGCTGCTTTTAATGGGCACAGTGAGGCTGCAATTGTTTTTTTTTGTTTGTTTGTTTGCGCCCCCCAAAAATTTTGAGCACCAGCCACCACTGATAGAGCCTGATATTTTCACAATCGACCAATTAAGCACAGGCATGCCTTCAAACAGAAGGTTATACAACAACCAATGAACAATGACTAGGGGAGTTATGGGCATGTCTGGGCAGGGACAGTGTGTATGATTTCCTGCCCCCTGTACCTGTAAGCCATGTTCTATCATAAACAGGAAGCTGCATGGCTTGAAATCATGGACGCTCTCCCCGACCATAACAATTCAAAGGCTCCCGTTTTTGCTGTTGGTGTAAATCCTTATTTTGCATTGTTCAGAGACCAACACATACCCAGATTATACTACCATTCCTGTGGATGGGAGATTATCTGCAGGGGCACACCATGGCCCCCCTATGTGTTGATCAGGCACACAGTGGCGACAAGATCATACATCCCCATATAATATATAATGGGCCATATTCTCGTAGATCGGCGCATATTTAGTCAGGCGTAGCGCATCTCAGATGCGCTATGCCGGCTTAACTTGGAGAGAGCTGTCCCATATTCCCGGACCACATGCGTCCTACGATGCGCTCGCGCAACTTAAATGTGTCGGCGTAAGCCGGCGCAAGTGACGGTAGGAGGGATGTGGGCGTGAAGCATTCTAATGAACCGTGACCCCATGCAAATGATGTCCAGACCGAACGGAGCATGCGCCGGACGTGCCCCGCCCTCTGCGCATGTGCAAACCAACATAAGGCGTAACTCCCCGCTGAGTTGGGCCAGCCCAGTGCATAAAAGCGTCACCACATGCGCCCAACGAGTGCAAAGTGACGCCATTTGGGCCATATTCTCGTAGATCAGCGCATATTTAGTCAGGCGTAGCGCATCTCAGATGTGTTACGCCGGCTTAACTTGGAGAGAGCTGTCCCATATTCCTGGACCACATGCGTCCTACGATGCGCTCGCGCAACTTAAATGTGTCGGCGTAAGCCGGTGCAAGTGACGGTAGGAGGGATGTGGGCGTGAAGCATTCTAATGAACCGTTACCCCATGCAAATGATGTCCAGACCAAACGGAGCATGTGCCGGACATGCCCCGCTCTCTGCGCATGCGCAAACCAACATTAGGCGTAACTCCCCGTGCATAAAAGCGTCACCACATGCGCCCAACGAGTGCAAAGTGACTCCATTTATTTCTGTTGGTGGTGTGAGATTTGGAGCTTTACCTTTGCAATGCCTGGACCCAGGAAGGAGAGAAGAAAAAAAAACTTCACCCAAGATAAGAGGGCCATCATTGTCTCTGCGATGGAGAGATATGATTCTCGCCTCCATGGTGCAGATAGTGGCAGCACCAGCAAGACAAAAAAGGAGGAGATCCTTAGGAGAGTTGCTGCCCAGGTCAATGCCTTAGGCCATGAGGTCAGGACCCCCCAGGACATTCAAAAAAAGATGAATGACCTGCGTGGTGTGGTGAGGAATAAGCTGGCCACCATTAATAAGCATTCCAGGGGCACTGAAGGGGGGCCACCCTGTACTATTCGGCTCACAGAAGAGGAGCAGGTGATTGCCAGATGCCTTCAAAGGGAGCAGGTGGAGGGCCTTGAGGGCCTGGAGGGCCATGACTCAAGTGAGCCGCCCATGAGGACAGGTAAGTGTGTTTTATCTTCTATCTGGTGTGTAACATGTTTGGGGGGGGTGGGACATGTGACAAGTGTGTGGGTCCACCAACATGTGAATGTTTTGTGTCATCCACAGGTGTGCAGAAGGTAGCTGGGCCATCTGATACTGCCAGTGGCCGTCCCACGCCATCATCCCCTGAGCATCCTGCTTCTGTGGCTGACCCCCTGGGAAGCCAACAGGCCTTGGTGGAGGGGAGTGGGCAGTCCTCCGCGCAGGAGGTGGTTGAGGAGGTCGTCCATGAGGAGGTGGTCCATGAGGAGGTGGTCCACACAGATCAGGAGGTGTTCCTCTTTTTGGAGGATTCTCCAGCCCCTCAGGGTCCTCCAACACCCTCTCCAGTCCCTCCCGTCCCATCCTCCTCATCTCCAGCCCCTCAAGGTCCTCCCCCTATGCAAGGGCCCCAGCCACTCCTGTCCCCAGGAAGGGGACCCACAAGACAAGGGGTGTGGCAGGAGTGCTGCATGAAAATCTGGCCAGGCAGCAGGACCAACAGAGCCGCCATATGGGGGAAATCGTGGTGGAGTTGAGGCGCCTATCCAACAGCCTGTCCTCCTCGGGAGCAGTACCAGATGCTCTCCAAGATGTGGCTGGAAACAGCGCAGCCACAGTCACCAGCCTGGGGGAGCTTCAAAATACCACAGCTGAACTTGTGGGGGAGGTTAGGTGCCTACCAGTGGCTGTTCAGGCCCAGACAGCTTCCCAGGAGACCCTGCTCACCCGCATAGCGGTGGCTTTGGAGGGCAGACAGGCAGCCAGGGAGGGACCTGGAAATGCTCCTCCACCTGGGGATGCTCCTCCACCTGGGGATGCTCCTCCACCTGATGCCCCACCCCCCCAACTGAGGCTCCCCCCAGGCAAGTGAGGGCCAGGAACCTGGGCACCAGGCGTAGCCCGCGCCGGGGCAAGTGATTTTTTTTTCTAATTATGTTTGCTCTGATTAAGAGATTTTTTTATATTATTTGCTCTGATTAAGAGCTTTTTTTATATTATTTGCTCTGATTAAGAGCTTGTTTTATATTATTTGCCCAGGTTAAGAGTTTTTTTATTTTTTGGGTGCTGCACACAGGCAGTAGTGCAGAGTACAGTGTGAATGGTGTGTGAATGTGGGGGGGTGACACTCCTGGCAGTAAGGGGTGTCACCCTCGGGCGCTGGGGATAAGTTCTCCCCAGGTCCGTATGAATGACGTATGAATGGACAGAAACATCATTGGGGCCTTGACGCGGTGTTGCTGCTCCTTAGTACCGTGCGGTGTACTTCGGTCTAATCCAATGTGATGTGCATGTGGGGTGTGTGTGCTAGGGACCACAGTGGTGTGCATGCGTGCATTCTCATTGTGCCATGTTTAATGTGTGTCTTTAACGTTCAAAGATTCGTTCCACGAGACATCTCCTGACTGCTGTACCATCAGCAGATGGGGTACCCTCGGTTAGGGGGGGAATGTCTGGTTCGGGGGTCAGGTCATCACTGTAATGCCCCTGTTGTTCTCTGTAACGACTGGTTCCTTCCCCCTTGCAATTCGCCTCCTCCCACTTCTATTTCTCACGTTCAGGCTCAGTGTACTGAATTGGCCGCGTCACTTCCGGTGCGCGGACGATTGCGTTCCACGCTGGAACGCGGAAGTGCGCCCTCACGTTCTCCAGCTGAATCCCATTCATTACCTCTATTTAAACCCTTGGACATGGCGGCTAGGTGTTCCACTATTCTTGTAGGACGCCTGCCGCCATCTGGGAGACTGAAGCAAGCCTTACTGCCTACCACCCTGATACCGCAGCACAACTTACTTCTCATGCACAGCGGAGACCCAGGTCAAACTTCTAGCTTCCTGAATACAACACAGCCAGCCCTGCATTTGTCTTGAGTACCTGCTGCTGAATATTCACACAAACTTCTCTTCTACTTCACACCCTCTTGGATTGGAAATACTAATACCATTCTCTTAAAGGAATCTACTCTGCAAACCGCAAGTATCTGGTTTATCATATATTAACCTCAAATAACCTGCAAGCAGATTATACAGATTTACAAGGCATCTTATCATATTAATTGCACAACCTGCTCTTGAAGTATTTCCTATGTTAGTAATATTATTTTGCATATACAGCAACACCATAGTGTAACCTCTGTGCTTTCTAGAGACTTTCCTGTTTACTTATATGCCTATGAGGGAATAGGCTAAGCACAGAGCAATGTCAAT
Source organism: Rana temporaria (assembly GCF_905171775.1). Taxonomy (NCBI): domain Eukaryota; kingdom Metazoa; phylum Chordata; class Amphibia; order Anura; family Ranidae; genus Rana; species Rana temporaria. The sequence continues at coordinate 153,362,712 of NC_053490.1, forward strand.
ACACTTGAGGATGTGATGATTTGATCCCTAAACTTTCTACACAATATAGAGAGTGACCAAGGGTATCATACCTGAGAAGCCTCTGCTACAAAGGATCCATACCATATACATATAGATTGCAGGGTCGTTACATAATAGTGGAACCCAAAGAAAGGTTTTATTTTTGGTTTAATGGATCCTGCAGAGTTAGCAAATCATTTGGTTGGACTTTCCCAACGGGTGGACACATTAACCGCTTCCATGAATGAACTCCGCATTGAAAATGACGCTCTTCGCAATCAGAATTTTGCCCAACCCCGAGACCGCCCTGAACCAAAGGTTTGTTCCCCAGAACCTTTTTCTGGTGATAGAAGAGTTTTCAGACAATTTATTTCTTCATGTAGACTTATGTTTGAACTTTGTCCTCGTACATACTATTCAGATAGAGTGAGAATTCTCACCTTAATTTCCTACCTCAAAGGTGAACCCAGAGTATGGGCTGACTCATATGTTGAAGAACATGGAGATCTTCTTGGAGCCTTCAATACATTCCTAGATGAAATGTCATTACTCTATGAAGATCCAAATAAACAACTAACTGCAGAAAATATGATTCGCAATCTAAAACAAGGCAAAAGACCTGTTGAGGATTATATTTCAGAATATAAATGTTGGAGTCGTGAGACACAGTGGACTGACATTGCATTAAGGAATCAGTTTAGGTTGGGCCTCTCTGAGGCAATTAAAGATGAGATCGCTCGAGTTGAGCTCCCCACCTCTCTAGAGGACTTGATGCACCTATCTGTAACCATAGACAGACGTCTCCGTGAGAGAAAGGCTGAACGTGCTATTCAATTCCCACCTACTCCACTCAGAAGATCTAAATCACCACCCAAGGAAGTACCTATGGAGCTGGGTACTATTAGAGGCCCTTTGTCCCCTTCGGAGAGACAAAGACGCAGATTAAATAATCTGTGCTTATATTGCTCCGCACCAGACCATGTCGTCTCTACCTGTCCATTACTTAAGAAGAATTCCGAAGGTAACATTTCCAACATTTGTATGCCCAATACTCAACGATCTTCCACTAATTCTTATATTTTTGTTACTCTTACTTTACAGTGGGACCTAGAAAAGATCCTTATTGATGCGATGGTGGATACTGGTGCCTGTGGCAATTTCATCGATTCTGGAATTGTAAATTCAAATAAAATCCCTTTTCTCCTTAAGCAAATACCTTTGTCAGTCACCTTTATTGATGGCTCTAGTTCCTCCTGTGGTCCTGTTTCTTCTCAGACCTCACCCCTAACGGTCTCCTGTGGGAATGGTCACTCAGAGATTCTTTCTTTTGACATCATTCCATCCCCCCTTTTCCCAGTGGTACTCGGATTACCCTGGTTGCATGTTCATCAACCCACTATCCAATGGTCTAATAGATCTTTATCTCTACACTCCACTTACTGTAACCAGACCTGTTACACTAACCAACCACTTCTCATTGCCAACACGGCTAATCCTGACCTCCCTACATACCTACTAGATTTTGCAGATGTATTCAGTAAATCTAATGCTAATGTTTTACCACCCCATCGTGTCTACGATTGTCCTATAGACCTCATTCCTGGTAGTTCTATACCTACAGCAAGAATTTATCCTCTATCACAACCCGAATTAGTCCATCTCAAAGACTATTTAGATGACAACCTTAAAAAAGGGTTTATCAGACCCTCTACATCACCAGCAAGTGCTGCTATGTTTTTTGTTAAAAACAAAGATGGTTCTCTCCGACCTATTATCGACTACAGATCCCTTAACAATATCACAGTAAAGAACAGATACCCCTTACCACTCATTCCGGAACTCATTGAAAGACTTCAGACATCAAAAGTTTTCACTAAGTTGGACCTCAGGGGTGCTTATAATTTATTTAGGATCCGTCCGGGTGATGAATGGAAAACTGCATTCAAGACCCGGTACGGCCTATTTGAATATTTGGTCATGCCATTTGGTCTTTGCAATGCACCGGCTACCTTTCAATGGTTCATTAATGATATTTTTTGTGACTTGCTTGATGTTTGTGTGGTAATATATCTGGACGATATCCTGATTTATTCTGACACTATCCAGGATCATTACAAACATGTTAGATGGGTTTTGGCAAGACTCAGAACGCATTCCTTGTATGCTAAATTGGAGAAATGCATTTTTAGTCAGACTACCATCTCCTTCCTTGGCTATCAAATCCAAATGGATCAATCCAAAGTCGACACTATCCTTTCTTGGCCAATTCCAAGATCAAGAATAGTGTTGCTCACGAATATTCGCATTGCGAATATTCGACTCGAATATAGCATATTCGAGAAATCGCGCTATATTTCGAATTTCGCGGTGAATATTCGCAATTCCGAATATTCGCATTTTTTCAATTTGATTTTTAAAACAGATCACATCCTATCGACGTCTAAAAGCATTGCTGGTATGATTAGAGACCCTGGGCCGAGTAGCTAAGCTGAGGCGATCCTTTTATGTTGCCAAATTGAAAAAAAAAAAATTGCGATTTTTCGCTATTGCGAATGCGAAAATTATTGCGAATTTTCGATAACTGTGGTAGGAGAACTCTGATTGTCTCTGATGCAAAAGGGGGGGGGCTTTGTGTATGTGTATGTTATGAATATTTGTATGTTTGATATTATTATTTTTTGTAAGAAGGAAAAAATTGCGCATACCTTAAAAAAGGGGAGAATACAGCAGCAACTCAAAAATGTTATACAACATAAATTAATACAAGACAGAAAATGGAGTCGCTCTACAAGAATAAAAAATATGTCTAGTGACAAGACATGTGGGCAAATTATAAAATAAGCAAGCGCAAATAACTTGTGAAATACACAGTGAAACAAATATATAAAGAAATATAGTCCCAATAATAGAAAAATAATCTTTCATAAAAATGTCTTTGATATGTGAAGTGAAAAAAAGTCCAAAGCATGCAGCATGAACGTGTTCAATCTTTAAGGTGTTTGATTGACAAACGGCTGTGACAGATGGATAGAGTAAAGAATCACCACCAATGCAAAACACTTTTTATTTTCTATTGTAAAATATCAAGAATATTCTGAGCCAATCAGAGTGCTCCTTCCGCATTTGCCGAATATTCGCAATTATTTTGTATTGTAAAATATCAAGAATATTCTGAGCCAATCAGAGTGCTCCTTCTGCATTTGCCGAATATTCGCAATTATTTTGTATTGTAAAATATCAAGAATATTCTGAGCCAATCAGAGTGCTCCTTCCGCATTTGCCGAATATTCGCAATTATTTTGTATTGTAAAATATCACGAATATTCTGAGCCAATCAGAGTGCTCCTTCCGCATTTGCCGAATATTCGCAATTATTTTGTATTGTAAAATATCACGAATATTCTGAGCCAATCAGAGTGCTCCTACAGCATTTCTCGAAATTGCGCAATAAATATCGCATTCGCATGTTGCGATATTTCGATAAAATATCACGAATATTCTGAGCCAATCAGAGCGCTCCTCCAGCATTTCTCGAAATTGCGCAATAAATATCGCATTCGCATGTTGCGATATTTCGATAAAATATCACAAATATTCTGAGCCAATCAGAGTGCTCCTACCGCAGTTATCAAAAAATCGCAATTATTTTCGCATTCGCAATAGCGAAAAATCGCAATCATTTACTTTCGATAAAATATCACGAATATTCGAATTTAGCGAATATATCTCGAATATTCGAATATATATTCGAGATATATCGCGAAATCGAATATGGCATATTCTGCTCAACACTAATCAAGAAAAGCTTTACAACGTTTTTTAGGATTTTCGAATTATTACCGCAAATTTATTAAAGATTTTTCATCCACTGTAAAACCATTGACTACTCTAACTAGTACTAAGGTACCCTTCCGTTGGACTGAGGATGCTCAAGGTTCTTTCGATTCAACCTCTTTCACCTGTGCACCCATCTTACAACTACCAGATCCAACATGTCATTTCACCTTAGAGGTTGACTCCTCTCATTTTGCTTTAGGAGCAATTCTATCTCAACGACCCTCTCTATCAGAGCCTTTACATCCTGTCGCATTTTACTCCAGGACTCTAACTCCTTCTGAGAAGAATTATCCCATTGGGGAGAAATTACTATTAGCTATTAAGGATGCACTAACTAACTAGAGACACCTATTAGAGGGTTCCACTCACCCTATAACAATTCTAACCGATCATCAGAACCTACAACACCTCAAGACTTGTAAGACTCTATCGGCCAGACAAGTTAGATGGAGTTTGTTTTTTGACAGATTTAATTTTTTCATCTCCTACAGACCAGGATCACAAAACACAAAAGCGGATTCCCTATCCCGCATGTTCGAAGACCAAACCACTGATACTCCACCACTCTCCATCATACCTTCCAATCGCATTATTGGTGTTACAACTCCTTTTAGGCAAATGCTATCCCATTCTTTTGCACGTAATGTTTCCTCAATACCTCATGACCTCACTAGACAGCCTGACGGTGTATACACCTTCAAAGATAAACTCTATGTTCCTCCAGACCTTCAGCTTCAACTTCTTAAACAATTCCATGATTCCCCTTTAGCAGGACATCCAGGGATTAACAAGACCATTCTACTTCTTAAAAGAAATTACTGGTGGCCTCAGATGGACAAAACCATTCAGGAATATGTCGGCTCATGTGAAGTCTGTGCCTCCAACAAAAACTCAAGAAGACCCCCCTATGGACTTTTATGTTCTCTTCCTATACCTAACAGGCCGTGGGAAGTAGTCTCGATGGACTTTATAGTTGACCTCCCGAGATCACAAGGCGCTAACACAATCATGGTGACAGTGGATCTTTTAACCAAGATGGCACACTTTGTTCCTCTAAAAAAATTACCTACCTCCTCTGAAACAGCTAAAGCCTTCATTGACCACATTCTCAAACTCCATGGAATTCCTACTCAAGTTATTTCAGATCGTGGTTCACAGTTTATCTCTTAGGCCCCATACACACCATAGAATCCATCCGCAGATAAATCCCAGCAAATGGGTTTCAGCGGATAGATCCTATGGTGTGTACACGCCAGCGGATCTTTATCCGCGGATAAATCTCCCCTGGGATGGATTTCCAGCAGATGGATATTTGCTGACATGCTCAACAAATCCATCTGCTGAAGTCCATGCCAACGGATGGATCCGCTCGTCTGTACAGACTCACCGGATCCATCCGTCCAAAGGGATTCCCCGCACGCGTCGTAATGATTTGACGCATGCGTGGAATTCCTTATATGACAGCGTCGCGCCCGTCGCCGCGTCATAATCGCGGCGACGGCGCGACACGTCATCGCCAGAGGATTTCCGCGCGGATTTCAATGCGATGGTGAGTACACTCCATCGCATAGAAATCTGCGGAAATCTTTGAGAGGATTTATCCGTGGAAACGGTCCGCTGGACCGTATCCGCGGATAAATTCTCTCGTGTGTATGGGGCCTAAGTTCTGGAAAGCCCTTTGTAACGCCTTACACATAGACCACCAAATGTCCTCCGCTTACCATCCACAAACAAACGGTCAAACTGAACGTGTAAACCAAATTCTGGAACAATATCTACGATGTTATTGTAGTCACCTCCAAGATGATTGGCATCAATTGCTCCCTTGTGCTGAGTTTGCCTACAACAATACCACCAGTTCCTCTTCTAATTTTTCACCTTTTTACGCTAATTATGGTTATCATCCTAACAGCTTACCTACCTCTTTTCCACCAGATAATGTCCCAGCATTAAAAGATTTTCTGACCAATATAAAAGACACTTTGATTGAACTTCGTTCCAATTTATTAGCTGCTCAGCAAAGACAAAAGAAATATTATGACGCTCGTAGGACACCCCCTCCGGTATATAAGATCGGTGATTTAGTATGGCTTTCGACCCGGAATTTACGACTTAATGTACCATCAAAAAAACTTGGACGGCAGTTCACTGGTCCTTTTCCAATTTTACACATAATCAACCCTAACGCAGTTAGACTAAAGTTGCCTACAGATTGGAAAGTACATCCGACCTTCCATGTCTCCCTCATCAAACCCTACACCTCTAATCCATTTCAAGACAGACTTCCACAACCCCCTCCACCAATAGAGGTTTTAGGTGAAACGGAATATGAGGTTGAAAAGATTCTTAATTCCAGGAGACGAGGTTCAAATCTACAATACTCGGTCCGTTGGCTTGGTTACAGTGAACAGGATGATTCCTGGGAGAATTCCTCTGACTTTCATGCCCCTAAGTTAATCAAACAATTTCATTGCAGATACCCCAACCGTCCTTCCCTATTGATCAATTCTATTGGGGTCCCCTTGAGGAGGGGAGTATGTAATGCCCCTGTCGTTCTCTGTAACGACTGGTTCCTTCCCCCTTGAAATTCGCCTCCTCCCACTTCTATTTCTCACGTTCAGGCTCAGTGTACTGAATCGGCCGCGTCACTTCCGGTGCACGGACGATTGCGTTCCACGCTGGAATGCGGAAGTGCGCCCTCACGTTCTCCAGCTGAATCCCATTCATTACCTCTATTTAAACCCTTGGACATGGCGGCTAGGTGTTCCACTATTCTTGTAGGACGCCTGCCGCCATCTGGGAGACTGAAGCAAGCCATACTGCCTACCACCCTGATACCGCATTACAACTTACTTCTCATGCACAGCGGATACCCAGGTCAAACTTCTAGCTTCCTGAATACAACACAGCCAGCCCTGCATTTGTCTTGAGTACCTGCTGCTGAATATTCACACAAACTTCTCTTCTACTTCACACCCTCTTGGATTGGAAATACTAATACCATTCTCTTAAAGGAATCTACTCTGCAAACCGCAAGTATCTGGTTTATCATATATTAACCTCAAATAACCTGCAAGCAGATTATACAGATTTACAAGGCATCTTATCATATTAATTGCACAACCTGCTCTTGAAGTATTTCCTATGTTAGTAATATTATTTTGCATATACAGCAACACCATAGTGTAACCTCTGTGCTTTCTAGAGACTTTCCTGTTTACTTTTATGCCTATGAGGGAATAGGCTAAGCACAGAGCAATGTCAATACACTTGAGGATGTGATGATTTGATCCCTAAACTTTCTACACAATATAGAGAGTGACCAAGGGTATCATACCTGAAAAGCCTCTGCTACAAAGGATCCATACCATATACATAAAGATTGCAGGGTCGTTACAATCACGTATGTCGATCTGCAGGCCCTTTCTCACTGCGAAGTTGTGCAGCACGCAACATGCAGCGATGATCTGGCACACAAAGTTTGGGAGATACAACAGGGTACCCCCAGTCTTATCCAGGCATCGGAAACGTGACTTAAGGAGGCCAAATGTGCGTTCCACCACTCCACGGGTACATGCGTGTGCTTCATTGTATCTTCTCTCTCCTGGGGTTTGGGGGTTCCGGAATGGGGTCATAAGATGGGGTCCCAGTTCATATGCAGAGTCACCTGGAAGGGAAAAGACAGGAGGATGTTAGTCATGCATGTGCCCCTCGTGATGTCTGCATCATGGGGGGGGGACAGTCATACCTGACACCCATGTCACTCACCAACCAGCCAGCTGTCCCCATACACGTTCTGTTCAAATTGTCTTGGGATGTCGCTTTGACGGAATATGAAGCGGTCATGGCTGGACCCTGGGTGTTTGGCAAGGACGTGCCATATGAGGCCATGGGCATCCACTATCACCTGTACATTGATTGAATGCCAATGCTTCATATTGCGGTATATGTGCTCTGTCTCATGGGGGGGCTGTAGTGCCACATGGGTGCAATCAATGGCCCCCACGGTGCGTGGGAATCCGTCAATTAGGCAGAACTCACGCATTGCCTTCAGCCGCAGGTCCTCCTGGGTGGGTTTGATGATGTGGTGGGACATGCGTCTGAGGATTGCAGGGACAACCTGGTGCACACATCTGCTCATGCTGGTTTTTGATATCCCAGCCACGTCTCCACTTGTTCTTTGAAAAGAACCAGTGGCAAGGAAATGCAATGTTGCCAGGACCTTCACCAGTGGCTGCACTGCATGTGAGCGTTGTGTTGGGCTGGTGATGTCATCCTGCAGGGTTGTGGTAATTTCCAGGATGGCATCAGGGCTGAATCTGAAACGGCGATACACCTCCAAATCACCAATGCCAAAGAGGCTAATGCGCGGTGGGTATATCCTCTCACATGCCCTCCTACGTGCCCTCCTCCTTCTACGCGCCTCTGCCTCTGCACACACTAGTAGTGCTAAGACCACTCCTGCCCTTGGCATGTTGGCATACAAATGTGTTGTCCTATAAGTGTGGTTTCTCAGCTCGTCCGGGATGGTGCTGCTGTATTTGCTTTCAAGCTGACTTACTCAGGTCTGGAGCAAAGTTACCCGTGCTTTATGAGGGGTAACTTTAGGCCGGCCATTCGTCTTACGCGCACGGCGCGTAGCCTACGCCGATCGCGCGTAGGTTCGGGAATCAGCGCATCTACATCATTTACATATTTGAATACTAATTCTATGGCAGCGTAGGATGCCATCAGCGGAAATATACGAGAAATAACAAGTTAAGACGGACGGGAGAAGCCTTGTTTCAGGCGTATCTGGTTCTGTGACTACGGCGCATAGATAGGACGGCGCATCTTTAGACTTACGACGTGCATCTCCATATACGCCGGCGTAACTTCTTTGAGAATATGGCCCTATATGATTTATACTGATATATAGTACTGTATATGCACATATTGTTTTTGATTGTTTTGATTTAACATCACAGAGTTTAATGTAAATAGGGTCAATATAAAAAAGCACAGTTAAAGGAGTATAAATGCGTGTATAAGCCGACTTTTTCAGCACATTTTGTATGCTGAAAAAGCCCCCCTCAGCTTTTACTTGAGTGAGGGTCTCCCGCTGTGTCATACAGTCTTAACTGTTCGGCGGCCGTCCACTGTAACAAAGCCCTGCCTCCTCCTCATCCATGATAGATGGAACACTAAACACTGATACAATGCTGGGAAACTGAATTAGTGTTCCGTCTATCATGGACAAGGAGGAGGTGGGGCCTTGTTACAGTGGGCGGCCGCCGAACAGTTAAGACTGCAGTTGCATGACAGCGGGAGACACCTGCTGTTTGTAAACAAAGGTACATGAGGCTGCAGATGGGCAGAGTGAGCCTGCAGATGGGCACTGATGATACCGATGGGCACAGTTAGGTTGCAGATGGGCACAGTGAGGCTGCAAATGGGCACATGAAGCAGCAGATGGCCATTGTTGACCCTCTTTTCCACTTACAGAGCTAGTTTACTGTTTTTCTTTGAAATTAATATTTAAAAATATTTAACCTACTGATGCCTTAATGTAATTTTTATTTTTTAAATTTACCAGTAGCTGCTGCATTTCCCACCCTAGGCTTATACTCAAGTCAATACGTGTTCTAATTTTTTTGTGGCAAAATTTAGGTGCCTCACCTTATATTCGGGTCGGCTTATGCTCGAGTATATACAGTAATTTTCAAGCAGAGGTAAGCACAACCAAATTTTATGTCCCTATATTATTTTTGCAGTTTTGGGAACATGATAATGGCCCAGATTCAGGTACCACTTGCGCATTATTTGCGGAGGCACAGGGCAGCGATTTTGCCCTACGCCCCCGCAAATAATTTGCGCTGCCCTCGATTCACGGAGCAGTAGCTCCGTAAATTGCGAGGGCGCGCCGGCAAAATTGCCCGGCGTAAGCGCGCGCAATGTAAATGATCCCGGGGGCGGGAATCATTTAAATTAAGCGCGCTCCCGCGCCGAGCGTACAGCGCATGCTCCGTCTGGAAACTTTCGCAAGGACGTCATTTGCTTCAAAGTGAACGTGAATGGCGTCCAGCGCCATTCACGATTCACTTACGCAAACGACTTAAAATTCGAACGTCGCGACGCGGGAACGCCGGGTATCCTTTAGCATTGGCTGCCCCTGCTTTTAGAATGGGCAGCCTTACGCTAAAGATGCCGTACGCAACAAACGTAACTTGCGTACGCAGGGGGCGCGCAACATTGTGAATCGGCGTAAGTATGCAATTTGCATACTATACGCTGACCACAATGGGAGCGCCCCCTAGCGGTCAACGCAACAATGCAGTCTAAAATCTGCGTGGCATAAGAGCCTTATGCCACGCAGATTTTAGGCTGCAGTCGGCGTAACGAGTTCTCTGAATCAGGAGAAGTCGGCGCAAGTCAGCAATTGCGCTGCGTAACTATGGTTACGCAGGCTCAATTGCTACCTGAATCTGGGCCAATGTGTTTACAGCCACACATATATTATTTTACACTGACACTAAGACAATTGAATTTGGTTATTAAGGCATCGTGGGATACTATACACATTTACATATCCTCTTTTTATTATTTTCTTAAAGAGAAATCCATATATCCCATGTGTCGTGAAATTGTCTATGCCTTCCCATTTCATTCAACACATTAGCACCCACAGACTCTATGCAATATGTGGACAAGCACAAGGATTGTCCAGGCCCTGGGCTCCAGGGTGGGCGACCGGGGGGAGGGGAGAAGAGGATAAGGGGACCAGGTGGGGGGACATCAAGACCAAGGGAAAATAGTGGAAGGGAAGGAGAGGGGGGGAAAGGGAGAGGCCAAATTCAAAGGGCAGCCTCCTCACCCCAAGGGCAGCACCCAGGACCCCGAGTCACTGCTTGGACCATGCACCCCAGATTTTCTGAAACTTTTTAGGACATTTACGATTCATATACGTGAGCTTATATAAGGGCAGTGTTGCATTCACAAGAGCTTTCCACTGGGAGACCGTTGGAGGATCCGGCTGTTTCCATTTAAGCAGGATAGACTTTCTGGCATAGAAGGAGGCATAAAATACAAACAGCCATTTGTGCGTGTTAGGTATGACTGTCACATACACCCAGAAGCAGTATAATTGGATTCAGATCAATATGCACATTGCCCACCGAGTTGATAACATCTATCTACCACCCCTGACCAAAACTGCTGGATGATAGGTCACTCCCAAACCACATGCATAAAAGTACCTAGGCCCGTATTGCATTTGGGACATCTATCCGTTTGTGAAGGGTAAATCTTTGAGAGCCGCACAGGGGTGTAGTATGCTCTGTGGATAAACTTAAGTTGGATGTATCTATCCCTTGCCGACACCATGAGGGGGATGTATTGCTGGATTCCCTCTTCCCAATCATCAGCGGCGAGGGCAGGCAGATCTGCCTTCCACTTATCAAACAATTTAGAGACTCCCCCCGACTCCCCACATGACGACCTGAGGTATAGAGAGGAGAGAATACGGTCCGCGTGTCGTAGGGAAGGATTCTACCCCAGGACATGATTTGTCGTAGAACTTTAATCTCGTACCCAGCCCAAAGTTCCGGATCCGGGATCGTCTGTAGATGGGTCAGCTTAGGGTTCCCCCATAGCGGTGTGTGGGGAGATGGAATTGGGGCCACTGAGTTTCGCTGTGATTTGTTCCCATACCCGGACAGTTGTTCGCATAGGGGTCACCATCTAAGGCTGTGCCCTAGGTCCACGAAACACCAAGTTGCTCAACGCCGAGTATGAGCCCAGCACCGCCACCTCTAGGTTTACCGCAGGGTTGGACTTAGGCTGGGAGAACCACCAGCGGACAGTCACGACCACTGCCGCCCAGTAATATAGTTTAAAGCAGGGGAGCGCCAAGCCCCCTAGGGATAGAGGGAGTTGTAAGGTGGATCGGGCAACCCTAGGGGCCATTCCACCCCACACAAATGCGTTCACTGCCTGGTCTATCTTTTGAAAAAAGGAGTTGGGGATGGGGACTGGGGTATTGCGGAATACATAAAGAAATTTTGGGAGGAAAGTCATTTTGAGGAGATTAATTCTTCCTACAGTCGTGAGGGGAAGAGATTTCCAAGCCTGAAACTTAGCGATCAGTTGTTGGAGGATCGGATACACATTGTCAGGTAAGTATTGAGAGAGGTCCCTCTGGACCTCAATCCCCATGTACCTAAACCTGGGGACCAGGGCCAACGGGATCTGCGGGTCTATAGGAGGCAGGACAGGGGACATTGAAAACAGAGTTGATTTGGACCAGTTGATCTGAACACCTGAGAAGGAACCGTATCGATCAATGATCTGCAGAGCCGCTGTCAGCGAGTTAGATGCGTCTGGTAGATACAGCAACGCATCGTCTGCATAAAGGGAGAGCTTCTCAGTCAACGGACCCACCTGAATCCCGCCAACCGTCGGGGCATTTCTAAGGAGAATAGCCAGGGGCTCCATCGCCAGGGCAAACAGTCCCGGCGATAGTGGACACCCCTGCCTGGTGCCCCTACCCAGAGAGAAGGGGGGGGAGAGCATGCCATTCGTACGGACTCTCGCCGAGGGGTTCCTATACATTAGTTTAACCCATGAGATGAATTTAGGGCCAAAGTTAAACCGGACCAGGACCTGCCACAGAAACTCCCACTCTACCGAGTCGAAAGCCTTCTCGGCATCGAGGGAGGCCACCACCCCGGGAGAGTCAGTCATCTCCGCACAGGACAGATTTGTATATAACCGGCGCAAGTTTATGTCCGTGCCCTTGCCCGGCATGAAGCCAGTCTGGTCACCGTGTATCAGGGATAAAATGATTGAGTTGAGCCTTTTTGAGAGGATCTTAGTGATAATTTTGGTGTCTACATTGAGTAGCGAGATGGGACGATATGAAGCACAAGACGTGGGATCTTTATTGGGCTTTGGTATGACCACAATGACCGCCTCGGCCATAGAGGGAGGAAGACCGCCCTCCTCCAACATAGCCAGAAGCAATTTATGGAACTTAGGAGCAAGAAGCTCGCTATTTGCCTTGTAAAATTCGGCGGGGAGCCCGTCAGGGCCAGGTGTCTTGGCCGACTGAAGTGTGGCCATTGCCACCTGTACCTCCTTAAGTGTAATTGGAGCGTCAAGGGTGGCCCGGGCCACAGTTGAGAGCTGCGGGAAATCTACCTGATCTAGGAAGTCATTTAGGCTATCTGTAGTGTACTCCACCCTGGAGGTGTAGAGACGTCCATAATACTTTGCAAATTGAGCATTAATACCCGGGGGGTCAGAGTAGCACACCCCTTGGTCATCCCGGATACAGGCAATGTGAGACGTGGAAGAACGCTCCCTCGCCAGCCACGCCAGCAACCTACCTGTCTTCTCCCCCTGTTCAAAGATCCTTTGTGACTGGGAGAGCAGTTGTTTCTTAGTGGCCGCAACCCGCAGCAGGGAAATCTCCCTGTGGAGGGATTGCATCTCAGCATATGTCGAAGCATCTTTAGTAGTTACATAGGCTTCCTCTAGTCGGAGGACCCTCTCTTCCGACTCCTCCAATGCCAGCGTCGTATCCCTCCTAACCTTCCCAATCACTGTTTTGTATTGTCCCCTAGTATAAGCCTTAAAGGCATCCCAGAGGACTGGGGGAGGGACCGTGCCCTCATTATGTGACCAGTAAACTCCCAGCTCCCCCTCGATCAGAGGGACCACTCGGTCATCCGTGATCCAAAACCCAGACAGCCTCCACAACACAGAGTCAGGCAGCGAGTCAGTCTGCAGAGTGAGTAGAAGGGGTGCATGATCTGAAATGCCTCGCGGGAGGATTTCCACCTCTAGGACTCGGGAGAGCAGTGTGTCAGTAGTGTATATTAAATCAATCCTAGAGAATGAGGCATGCGTGGCCGAGTGGCAAGTATACTGTTTTTTATCCGGATGCCTCATCCTCCAGATGTCTGTGAGCCCATAGTTTCCCGCCCAGTGAGACAAAGGGGAATCTCCCAGGGGCCCCGCATTGTGCCTGTCCAGGGCCGGATTGGGGGTCATATTAAAATCCCCGGCAATAATCACCCCAGCTGACGGATACCGCGCCAGGAGCGTGGTGAGCTTCCCAAGCACAGCCACCGTGGCCAGGGGTGGGATGTAGATGCCCACAATCAGAATCTCCAATCTATCACACATTGCATGCATAACCACATATCTCCCCCCTGGGTCCAGGTGCAGGTCCAATAGGGTGAACTCAAGTGACTTGTGGACCAGGACGCTGACCCCCCTAGAATAGGTGGAATAGGTTGAGTGGTAGTACGATCCCACCCAGGGCTTCCGGAGTGCCAGCGTCCTGCTCCCCAACAAATGCGTCTCCTGGAGTATACAAATACGGAGGGAAATTTTCTTCAGGTAGTTAAACACCAGGGACCTCTTAATCTTGGAGTTTAAACCCCTAACATTCCATGACAGTACAGTTAATGGAGCCATGAGAGCGGCATTGAACATTCACAGGGCAACATTCCATCTTATACCACACATGAGACAGATTTAACAGATAGGTGCAACACATCTTTCATGCACACGAGGCCCCTACTCGGGAGGCCCCACATGTCATGCATCAGCAAAAAATCATATCTAGGGATCACCAGCAGTATATAGTCATATGAAAAAGGTTCATTAGTAGCACAGCTGCAACACAAAATCAGAAGGGAACTAAAACATAAGCTCCAACCAAATTTCCCACCCCCCCTCCCCGCACCACCCCCCCTCCCCGCACCACCCCCCAAACCTCGGTGTGCTTTCCTCCCAAAATCAAACATGGCAACAGCCAGTGGGTTGTATGAACAGAAGAACACCTGAGTGTCACAGTACGTGCAGCAAGGTCTCCATAGTAATTTTAAGGATCATCGTTCCCTGCAGAGTAGTGATTTATTCACCCGGAGCAGCAAAAAGACTCCGGGGGCTCGTATCTTAAAACGATTGCAAAATAACACCGTCGGGTCAGCAGACCCAGGGGAAAGACTTACCCCAGCAAAAAAACAAAAAACAACAGAAAAAAGTCATCCAATCCCCCCCCAGCTGCATGCGGACAGGATGGGGAGAAGAGGGGTACTCGGCCATCAGAGTAGACAGTCAGGAAATGGCAGCACCCCCGGCGCAGGACAGCGCAGCAGCCAGGAACAAAAATGAAGGGAAAAAAAAACTTAAGGGGGGGAGAGGGAAACAGGTCGAATAGACAAGGGCAAGAAGCAGGGCTATTCAGACATACCCTCGGTGCACAAGCCGGTCAATGTCTGGGCAGGGTCTCCAGCCAGCGCGAAGCATCATCAGGAGAGGTGAA
This sequence comes from Rana temporaria, assembly GCF_905171775.1. Taxonomy (NCBI): domain Eukaryota; kingdom Metazoa; phylum Chordata; class Amphibia; order Anura; family Ranidae; genus Rana; species Rana temporaria. The sequence continues at coordinate 153,377,863 of NC_053490.1, forward strand.
GAAACGCACGGTCTCGCCATCTTGAACCCGCAGTCTAGATGGAAACAGCATGCTGTACTTAATCTTGCGGTTTCTGAGGCTGAACTTCACCTGGTCGAATGAGCGGCGCTGCTTCTGGGTGTCCACAGAGTAGTCCGGGAAAATCATTAACTTGGCCCCTTCATATCTCAGTTGGTCCATCTTCCTGGACTCGCGTAGGACCAAATCCGTGTTTCTGAAGTTCAGAAACTTTAATATGTAAGTGCGTGGAGGAGCTACCGGGGGCCCCCGGGCAGCAGGCATCCTATGAGCCCTCTCCACTACAAAAAACTGGGAGAAGGCCGCAGTGGGAAGAAGGGTGCGCAGCAGGTGCTCCGTAAATCCTGTGGGGTTAGTTCCTTCAACCCCTTCAGGCAGTCCTACGATACGGAGGTTATTTCTCCTGTTTCTATTTTCTGCATCTTCCGCGCGATTTTCTAGGTGTTTAACCCTGGTTTGCAGCGTGCGGAGCGATGCCGTATGATCCTGCACCACATCCTCGGTGTCCCCCACCCGGCGCTTCATCTCCATAAGGCAGGAGCGGAAAGAGTCCATGTTCCGACGTATGAGGCTGATATCCAGCTGAACATGCTCAATCTTGCTAGTCAGGGTGGTCTGACAGGCAACGATCGCCTGCATCAGAGCTTCAAAGTTGGACTGTTGTTTAACAGCTGGCTCCAAGTCTGCCTCCTCAGTCTGAGACGCCATATTTGTCGCCACGTGGGCGCCCTGCACAGCGGGAACGGGGACAGCTTTGAGGGACTTTCGGGAGGATAGGGCACCTTTCCCCTTGGTCATACCATCCTCCGCCGATGTCCACACCGGGTTAGGTAGGTCAGGATCGTCTGACTGCAGGGAAACAGGGCTAAACAGCAGAGATCAAGCGGGAGCTCTCTCACAACACGTCTGCTCCGGTGGCCATCTTGGACACGCCCCCAAGCCATGTGTTTTTAATATGCAAATATTAAACCTACGTGCTGTTTTACCTTGGTGATGAGATTAAGCTGCCCATCCATTTCCTTAACAATAGTAATCTAACCATGAACATCACATGCTAAACCATGGTTCTAAATTCCTGGGGTAATCTATTTATGTCTATACTAAGGATTAACATGGCAGGATTAGATCTACTATTGCATCTTGTTATGTCAGAAATTAGTCAAAATACCATATTCCAATGACTTCTTATGTGGGGACAACCCCACAGTATGTGCAGCAATGTCCTCACCTAAGAGCATGCATGCCAACATAGGTTATCACCTGATGTGGAAAATTTAGCTATCCTAGAGCAGGTCAAATACCTTCTGAGATGTGTTTTTTGGGATAGTTCCAAATGATTAGTGCATTTAGCATAAATAAAGTTGTGTTTTTTGACTTGTGGCCACTGGGTGTCCATGAAAGCTACATCAAGCTTATGTTCCCATTTAATTAGGGATAAAGTTTTTTTTTTTTGTGAACATATCCTTAGATTGTAGGAGAATATACATTAGTGTGATGCCTTTGGCTGATACTTCATTTGATAACTAGAAGGTCCAAGCCTTTTCAGGCAGGGAGAGTTCTGGTTTAGGGTTGCAATGTGGGTAAGATGTGAACTGGGCATACATAAAATAACTTTAAGCTGTAATTGAAAAGCCAGTCACTCAAAGGGGAGTAGTTTGCAATTGTCCAATATAGCTATGAGATTGTGGGAATGACCCAAATGCCAATGTTTAACAGCCAGTCCAGGTAAAATAAATGTAAATATTTGCAAAGATATTGGAGGATGGGCCATATGGGTGAAATGGTTGAGTGAAATACTCTATATTTATAGGTTTAAAAGGGATATGCCATTAATAAGGAACTAAATTAAAGGATTGCTACAACATGCAATCAGTACTTCATTTATTTTTACTTCCCATGTAGAGTAGAAGCACAAACCTTGGGCTAATTTTGTGTTTTGGAAAGTATTGAAGTAATTAAATCAGAACTATTGTCATAGTACAATAACCATAACAATTAAATGATTTTGTGAATTCTCACAGTTTGACAAAAAGTATACAACGCATAAATAGACAGTTCTGCAGCAAAACTGTAGAACTAATCAGGGCCACATGTGACACTTTTTATAAAAAAAAATTGGAACAAAATTATCTAAAATTCATTCATGGCTGTCAATTCCTCAGTATTATGGATCAGGCCCATGGTGGTTTATTGCAATGAAAGTGAGTGCCATTGGGTAGTAATCTTTAGAGTCAACCATTTTTGTTGTTATGAAAACAGTATTTCTTATAAGCACAGCTGATACTTTAAGTGGACATGTTAAAAATAAATGGATTATTAAAATATACAAATCCAAGAAAATAAATGGCCTAGTTAATGCATCTACTGAAAATGACAAACTTTCCAAGCTTCAAAGGTAAAAGGAGGAAAAATAATAATAAAAAAACAGCAGAAAAGGGTGATTCTTGTAGTTATAAGATGAGTAGAGTGATTTTGGGGGGAAACAGTTTTGAAATTAAATTACTGATTTCTGTGCACATGAAATTTGGGATTTTTTTATTTAACTTATTGAACCACTTAGGCAAAAAATACATGTTATTTATTTATCTTTTTAGAGTAGGGCATTTGTAATAATTTAGTTACTTTAATTATAGTTTAGTGTTTTTGTAATTGTGTTTTTTTCTTTTTTGTGTATTTACCGTATTTATCGGTGTATAACACGCACAGGCATATAAAACGCACCCTAACTTTAAGAGGGAAGTTTCAGGAAAAAAAAACTTTCCATAGCCCCCTGCGTATAACACGCAGGCACAGTTTACCCTCTATTTTCAGGGTAAAAAAGTGAGTGTTATACGCCGATAAATACAGTAATCATTATTTGTTGGTTGCTTTAATCTTTTTTCAAATTCACTTTAAGTTTTACTTTTATGTACTAATTGCTTCAAGTAGGCATTTGTAATAACTTGATTGCTCTGTGCTCTTATCTGAAATTTTTAAAACTGGTGACAGAGCCCATATCAACCACAATGATATTTATTCACACAAGGGAGATGCTAATCTGTAAATACTAATATTGTATTGAGCGATTCTATTTTCTTTTACTATTGCTGAATCTTCTTTGACACTAACTGTCTTGTCATTAAAGATTTTGTGAATGACCTGCGGTAACTAAGCAAAACATTTTATAAAATACACTCAAATATATAAGGCACATACCACAGCAGCAATTTGTGCCTAATTACTATTAGTATGTATATTTAACTACATTGGCCACTAGTGACTGATTATGCAAAGTCAGTCTTTCTACAAACATAGAAATTAGTCATTCAATATATACAACCTATTTTTGGCACCATTGTTGAAAAAAATTGTTTAAAATATATATATTTTTCGGAATGTTGTGCGAAATTTGGTAAAAGCATAACTCTTACTTTTCATTAGAGCATTAAATATTTTTAAATGCATAGCACATAATGATTGAATATGTTCTATTCCCATGGCAACATGGAAAGACAGTGGAGAGGAGCTTGATTTTTTTTTTAATTTTTATACCTTTGTTGACTAAACCCTGAATCACAAATCTGGTATCCCATTGATAATAATTGCCTAAGGCAATCTGTCACTTTAGATTGTTTTCCTAACAGTGAATTTAAGAGTATTAAATCTCAAAGTTATACTGTTGTAACATAATATGCTTAAGAATGCACAATAGAAGCTCAGACCTCCGAATTAATTGGATTTATATTTCTAGCATACATACAATTACCTAGAGGTATATTCAAAACAACTCAAGCATAAAACGACAGGGCTTGAAATTCAGTTTCAATGAATAGAGTGTAATTTTACAAGGAATTATGTAGTTCAGTAAGGTCATAAATAGACTTTAAAGAAAGTTAGCTATTTTGAAATACATGTTGAATTACCCATTTGTTTATGGTGTTATGTAATATTCACATTAAACATTTTAAATTATTCTAAGATAAATGAAAACACTTTAAACCAAAAGTGTTCATAAGCATTTTGAATAAAATGAAATTCAATCCTGCCCATCCTATTGCAAAATGATGGCTGGGCAGGAGCACTTTTGTTTTAGAGGACGTCATATGACAACCTCCCAGGATCGCAGCTGGTGCATGCCCTACAGGCTGCGCTCCAGCATGATATGTCACTCTCTGTGTCCACCAGATACACTGCTGGTACCATGTGACCACTGTAGCCAATCACAGCAGATCACACGACAGTTGTACACAATGAAAAACATTGTTACATGCCTTTCATTGTGTACTACTGCGATGAGCTCTTTGATTGGTCACAGTCATTGCAGTGAGGGAAAAAAGGATTTGATCCCCTGCTGATTTTGTATGTTTGCCCACTGACAATGAAATGATCGGTCTATAATTTTAATGGTAGGTTTATTTTAACAGTGAAAGACAGAATAACAACAAAAATATCCAGAAAAACACATTTCAAAAAAGTTATAAATTGATTTGCATTTTAATGAGTGAATCAAGTATTTGATCCCCTCTCAATCAGCAAGATTTATGGCTCCCAGGTGTCTTATATACAGGTAAGGAGCTGAGATTAGGAGCACTCTCTTAAAGGGAGTGCTCCTAATCTCAGTTTGTTTTTTGAAAGGTGTTTATTTATGAATTATGATAAGAACACAAAATAAAACAATGCAGTAAAACAAAATTAGGTACAGTGAGACATAGCAGAAGACCCAATACATCCATTTAGGCCTAAGCGACTTGAGACTAGAATGTAAGAATTCAGGTACCTAGAAAATAAAACAAAAACTGCCAGCCAAACACACGTACACACTCACACACAAGCTCATACACATACATAAACACCATGAAAAAGCACCAGTCCCCTTATCCCAAACTCATAGATTATAGAAGACAGGGATATAGTTCTATACAAGACGATCCTCAGTTTGACTGGGCAACAAGGTCATACCATATTACAGTTCCCCAAAATGAGTTATGCCTCTTACACACGGTCGGACTTTCAGTCAGACAGGCTTTTTTTCTCGGAAAGTCCGTCCGTGTGTAGCCTCCATCTGACTTTTTTGGTCAGAAGTCCGACGGACCTTAGATAGAGAACATGTTCTCTAGCTTTCTGTCAGACTTCCGACAGACTCACGGCGGACTTTTGCATGGTCAAAAGTCCGACCGTGTGTACGAGGCATTAGAAACATCCAGCCACGGTTGCCATACTTTAGTAATTTTTTTGGAGCATGCTCTACTTTTATATATGAGTTTAAATTTGGGGAGTTCCCCATTAATAATCCAGTATAGGGTTTGAATCATTGGAGGAGTAGCATCTTTCCAGTGTAATAAGTTAACTTTCCGTGCATGGTACAAAATTGTACGTAGTAAAATCTGAGCATGAGTTCTGTGCATTAAGTCATTTAGAATACCTAGAAGTCCAACTTCCAGAGTTTGAGGTATTGGAAGAGATAGATTGGCCATACATGGTCGAATTTCAAACAAATTTTCTTTTGAAAATCCGAAATTTTGTGCGTTTTGTGATCCGATGGTGCCACCATTGATTTCAAAATTCGACCGACCAAACCTTCAATTTCGCCTCATGTTGCTACAGAAAATAATTTTCGTGTCTGGGAATCTTCTTTTCTTTCCGGGAATTTTCTTTTCTTACACATGCGCATTTCTTTTTCGATTGCATTTCTCACATTATTTTCCCATCATTGATTAGAAAAACATTTGTTTTTCAAAAAGTTTCCAACATATCCAATTATTAAAATTCAATCGCTGCACGAAAATCTGCTGCTTTTCGTGCCATGTATGAGTTTAAAAAAAAACAAGTCCCCCTAGTATGATGTCAGTCCAGGGCAGTACCAGAACATGTGGAGCAAATCAGCATTAGCTAAATTACATTTAGAGCAAAATGCAGCAGTACCCAGAGCCATGCGACCCAATTTTGCTGCAGTGTAGTGTAGGTGATATATAACTTTAAACTGAATAAATTGATCAGCAGTACTAAAAATATCCTGAAAACAAACCTCAGTGGCTTCAATCACAGCTTTTTATCTGTATAAAAGACAACTGTCCACAGACAAAATCAATAAATCAGATTCCATTCTCTCTACCATGGCCAAGACCCTAAAAATGTTTGATTTCCTTCATTAGAAGGGGAGATCTGGGACCTACACATGATGGGGAGCTTGTCATGCGCCTCATTTCTGGATAGCTGGTCCCCATTGTCTGGTGGGTCTATGACAATGGGGCCTTCTCGATTTTCCTGTGGCTCTGCGATTTCTCCCATCGCCACAGGAAAAGTAGAATTAGGATCCATATCTTCCTCTCCCTAATACTCTTCATATTCCTCAGTGTCCCCAATTTCAAAGGCACAGGTAGGTGCCGTAGCATTAGTATGTTCGCATATGCTAGCCACAGCCTGTCCTTTAAATTTTCCTTTCTTAGATTCATGTAACTGATCTTGGAGCACTTTGTATGCAATATTTACATGGTCCAGTTCAGTCTCAACTTTAGTTAGCATGCTTTTATATTGTACCACGTCTTTTTGGGCCAATTTGTAATTTTTTTTAATTTTCCTCCTGTGAGGCATTAACTATTTGATCAACCACTTAAGACCCGGACCAAAATGCAGCTAAAGGACCAGGCCCCTTTTTGCGATTCGGCACTGCATTGCTTTAACTGACAATTGCGCGGTCGTGCGACGTGACTCCCCTAACAAAATTGGCGTCCTTTTTTTCCCACAAATAGAGCTTTCTTTTGGTGGTATTTGATCACCTCTGCAGTTTTTATTTTTTTGCGCTATAAACAAAAATAGAGCGACAATTTAAAAAAAAAACAATATTTTTTACTTGTTGCTATAATAAATACCCCCCAAAAATATATCTAAAATTTTTTTTTTCCTCAGTTTAGGCCGATACGTATTCTTCTACCTAATTTTGGTAAAAAAATCGCAATAAGCGTTTATCGATTGGTTTGCGCAAAATTTATAGCGTTTACAAAATAGGGGATAGTTTTATTGCATTTTTATAAAAAAATTGTTTTACTACTAATGGCGGCGATCAGCGATTTTTTTCGTGACTGTGACATTATGGCGGACACATCGAACAATTTTGACATATTTTTGGGACCATTGTCATTTTCACAGCAAAAAATGCATTAAAAATGCATTGTTTACTGTGAAAATGACAATTGCAATTGGAAGTTAACCACAAGGTGCGCTGAAGGGTTAAGTGTGACCTCATCTGTGTTTCTAACTGTAGGGGGTGTGGCTGTAGGTGTGACGTCATCGATTGTGATTCCCTATATAGGGGAACACACGATCGATGACGGCGCCACAGTGAAGAACGGGGAAGCTGTGTTTACACACAGCTCTCCCTGTTCTTCAGCTCCGGGGACTGATCACGTGACTCCAGCTTTGATCGGGTCCGCGAGTCCCGTGGCCACGGTCACGAAGCTTAGGACCGGGTCGCGGGCACACGCCGCGGGCGCGCACCCGCGACCCATGGCTGGGCATTATACAATCACGTACAAGTACGTGATTGTGCCCAGCTGTGTCATTCTGCCGATGTATATCGGCGTTAGGCGGTCCTTAAGTGGTTAAGGGTAGTTAAGGTTTGTACTTGGCTTTGTAAAGCTGTATTCTCCTTTTCCCTCTCAGAAATTGTAATATTTTTATTATAGACTATAACTTCCAATTTCTGTATTTTAGCATTCATAGCCATGCAAGCAGCAAACGTGCCTGTTACGGCTACATTTTTAATTTTTTTGTTATTTTTGGTTGCTTTTGCTTGTTCCTCCAATACTTTAGCATCACAGGCAAAGTCATTGTTCTTATGTTTAAGAGTAAGGCCCTGTACACACGATCAGTCCAAACTGATGAAAACGGACTGAAGTTCAGTTTCATCGGTTCACTGATGAAGCTGACTGATGGTCTGATGTGCCTACACACCATCAGTTCAAAAACCGATCGAGTCCAACGCGGTGACGTAAAACACAACAACGAAGTTCAATGCTTCCAAGCATGCATCGACTTGAAGAAGAGCATGCGGGGTTTGGAACCAATGCTTTTGCATACTAACCGTCGGTTTTGACCAATCGGTTACCAGTCCATCAGTTCAATTTTAAAGCAAGTTCTACAATTCTGGACCGAAGGATAACAGACTGATGGGGCCCACACACGGTCGGTTTGGACCGATGAAACTGAACTTCAGTCTGTTTTCATCGGTTTAGACTGATCGTGTGTACAAGGCCTAAAAGTTGCTACAAAACTTTCTAGACAGGACATGGCATCCATTACGAACAGCTAGTATGCACAATTTGTGAGATGAATTAAATGAATTGTTCCCCTCTACTATAAAGTCACTTGAACTTACAGTAAAGGAGAAAGAGAAGCAGAAAAAACAACCAAACAAGAACTCAAATAAAATAAAATCCCCCAAAATACAGTAAAAAAAGCAATATTTTCAGCTGTCCCTAAAGCAATCTTTTTAGATTAGTGGGGAAAACAAATTATCCTTAACAAAGCATTGCACCTACCTTGTCTGAATTTACACAATAGACCAAGGGAAGCCCACAAGGATCAATTAGGATGAACACCTCTAAGCTTACAATAGCAAAGGTAAATACAGCAGTGTTTACACCACTATTTGTAACACTCAATTCAGTAAAAAAAATTACTAACAAAAAAAAATTCAAAGTATAATGTATTTTTTTCCCAATGCACCTTATTTTACACTAATAATCTTTCTTAGATATTATTTTCCTTGTCAAGGATATCTTTATTAAATGCAAGAATAAATTGTACATGAAGCATACATTCGTTACAGTTATCAGGTGGTTATTATAACATAAGATTGACTAACAGTATCATCTTTCTTAAACAACAATAAACGGGAATATTTTAGCCATGTTCTGTGTACTATCGCAGGAAGAGTTTAAGTAGTTAACATAGCCAAATATGTATATCAAAGATAATACGTCCTTATTTAATGTAACCTTACTACCTATCAACTTTAAATTTCTAAAATGTGCTACCTTTTCAAAGTTAACGGTAGATACACGAGGGTACTACCTTATGCAGTATCAGTTTAGGAAAAGGAAGAAGCGAAGAAAAGGAAGGAAAATGGGGGGGGGGGTCAGGTAAGGAAGTCTGCAGGGATGGGCTAGGATCCGTCGTCAAAGCATGAAATGTACAACGGTTATTTTCGTATAGGAAAGCTACCATGGCATCATTACACCTCTATTAAAATTTTCTGGTATAGCATATTGTATCCAAGGGTTCCATATTTTTTCAAAGTTGGCGATCGTGTCCGTTTCTAACGCTTCCATTTTGGCGTGCGTCATAGCAATATTCATTCTATTTTTTGTTTCCGTTGTTGATAAAATTGGAGTTTTCCAAGCTTTTGCTATGGTTTGTTTGGCTGCTGTAAAGAGTTGTGTTAGTAGCTTGAAGTGCGTGTGTTAGATTGATGGGCTTTAAATTCAGTAGTGCCAATTTAGGGTCTGGAAGTATTCTCAATTTAGTCACCGCATTTACCATCTTGAAAATCTTATCCCAGAATTTCTGTACTATTGGACACGTCCACCAAGTATGAAAATATGTACCTTCGGTGATGCAACCCCTATAGCAATGTCCGGTGCAGTTTGGTGCATATTTAGCTATTCTGCTTGGCACCAGGTACCATCTCATTAATACCTTATAGCCCGCTTCCAATGCTATTATATTCGAGGAAGCCGATTTAGTGTTTCGCCATATTTGATTCCAATCCGAGGTATTAAGTTCTATACCCAGGTCACTCTCCCATTTCTGAACATAAGGAAGCTTTGTTGTGTTATTGTGGGATAGTGACTGCAAGTACAGAACCGAAATTGTACCTCTTACATGTGGATTATCTTTACATATACTTTCAAAAGGTGACATCTGGTTTTTCAGAGCCGAAGAGGTCAGATGTGTTTCCACAAAAAATTTTATTTGGAGGTATCGAAACAATTCTGATTGAGGTATACCGTATTTTTTACATACTGTCGGGAAGGGCATGATACCCGATGAATCCAAAAATTTATAGACATATATACAGTCTTTCCTTACCCATTCCTTGAATGTGTTAGGGAAGATCCATGCCGGATAAAATGTTGGGTTTTTATAAAATGAAAGCAGTGGGTTGAGAGGGGACACCAGTGAATACTTGGATTTATAGCTATCCCATAGTGAGAGAGAATGTTTAATAATTGGATTGCAGATTTTCCCGCGTAGCTTGGGAAGAATCCATAGTAAGTTAGCTGGAGGGATGGGATCACACTCGGTTGCCTCAATCGCTACCCATAGAGGTGTTTCCTTTTTTGCATGATATTTGGCCAAGGTTGAAATTTGCGCTGCCCTATAGTAGTTTGTAAAATTCGGATATCCTAACCCTCCTTGAGTTTTGGGGAGATGCAAGATTTTCGCCTTTATTCTGGGCCTAGATGTGCCCCATATAAAGGTCGTCATTCTGTTTTGTATTATCCTCAGAAAGTAAGCCGGTATTGGACTCGGGAGCACTCTAAAAAGATACAACAATTTTGGTAATATTGTCATCTTGACTGCGTTGATTCTACCTAACCAGGATAATGGGAGCTGGGACCAGGATTTGAGTAAGTTTGTTATCTGTTTAAGAAGAGGGGGATAATTATAAGAGAATAAATCAGATGTATCAGCCGTTACATGTGTTCCTAAGTACGGGATGCTCTTATCCGACCATGTAAATGGAAGACCTACTGTGGCTGCACTTAATTCTAGTCTTGAGAGGGATATGTTTAGTGCTACACATTTCTTGGGATTAATGGCTAGACCTGAGAACGTCGCAAATCTATCAAGTATTGGGATGAGATTAGGGCCAGTTACTTGCAGGGAAGAAATAAATAAAAGAATGTCATCCGCAAATAGGCATAATTTATGTTTATGACCTCCTAATTCTATACCTAGGATAGTGGGGTCAGATCTGATTTTCTGAGCAAGCGGTTCGATAAGGAGGGCAAATAATAACGGGGATAACGGGCAGCCCTGACGCGTTCCTCTTCTGATATCAAATGTGTCAGACTTATATCCTGCGTATTTAACATAAGCTTTAGGGTTATTATAAAGTTCCATAATCCAATTAGTGAAATTAGGGCCAAAGCCCCATTTCTGTAGAGTATATTTTAAATACGCCCAGGAAACAGAATCAAAAGCTTGTTTGATGTCCAGAGAGAGAAAACACGCCGGTATACCCCTTTTCTTTACTATGTTGGCCAAGAGGCATGCCCTGCGTATATTATCGCCCGCTTGTCTGGATGGCATGAAACCTACTTGATCTCGATTGATTAGAGTACCGATAAAATTGTTAAGGCGGGTAGCTAGTATTTTACCTAATAGTTTTATATCTATGTTAAGCATAGATATGGGACGATAATTGCTACAAAGTGTGTCATCCGAATGTGGTTTGGGAATCATACAAACCGTTGCTAGCAACGTTTCAGGTCTGAAGGTTTTTTGCTCTAGTAAGTTGTTAAATGCCTCTGCCAGTCTGGGTGAAATTAACTCAGTAAAAGTTTTGAGGTAGTTTGCCGAGAACCCGTCAGGTCCCGGTCTTTTGTTGATTTTGAGTTCCCGAATGGCTAAAGCTACATCCTCTTGCGTAATTGGTTCTTCCAACTGTTCTTTCTGTGATTGACTTATTTGTGGAAGATTAATTTGTGCAAAAAAGGAGTCAGCTTTAGATTCGTCAAATACAGTAGTTTCTGAGTAGAGTTGTTTTAGATGTGAGCTAAACTTTTGAACTATTTTAAGTGGGTTGCTGGAGAGAACCCTGTTGGCAATTTTTAACTTTATGGGTTTAAAAGTCTTATTGAGTGTGTTTAGCGCTCTAGCTAAATATGTCCCTGGTTTATTAGCTTGCTTGTAGAAAGCATGTCTAGATCTATTAAGTGTTCTATTCGCCGAATCGGTTAAGAACAAGTCGTATTCCAGACGTGCTTTTTCCAGCCGAGTTCTATTAGTTTGAGTTTGGCAGTTTTGTAGGGCCAGAAATGCTAAGTTGAATTCTGTTTCCAATTTTCTTGCCATCAGTGCTCGCTCCTTTTTTAAGATCCCTATTTGCCGCTGGAATGCTCCTCTGAGGACTGGCTTATGTGCTTCCCATAATGTAAGTGGGGATATTTCAGGGCTTGCATTGAGTTCTAGATAGTCTTTTAGAGCTTGTTCAATCAATTGGCAATGGGCAGGGTGTTTGAGTATAATTTCAGGAAGATACCAAGTGGGATCATGGTTTTTCAGAATGGTTGATGCCATTGTGGTGTACACCGCATTGTGATCTGACCAAGGGATGGGTATTATATTTGAATATAGTATTTCAGGGACCATACCGATTGTCACAAAAATATGATCAATTCGGCTGAAGGATTGGTGTGGGTTTGAAAAGTATGTGTAGTTCCGTTTTGTGGGATTGTGTTCTCTCCACGTGTCTACTAAATTGTATTTGGCTAATAAGTTGGGAAGGGTCCATTTAGCTTGGTGTTTAGGTGTGACATAGGGGGTTTTATCTAAGAATGGAAGAAGGACTTGGTTGGAGTCTCCGCAGATGAGGAGAGTCCCTATTTTATGTGAATTAATTATTTGGAAAAGATGCGATAAGAAGGGTAACGGGTTTAGATTAGGAGCATAATAAGATACTATCGTGATCTCCGTATCTAACACTTGGCCTGTTAATAGTATGTATCTGCCCTCTGGATCTTTGATTTCCGTTTTTAGAGTGAATGGGGTGGTGCGATGAAAAGCGATAAGGGTTGCCCTTTTTTTGACTGAAGCAGAGGCTGAATAGACTTGTGGATAGGAGGGGTTAAAAAATCTAGGAGTCGTGTTCGTAGTAAAGTGAGTTTCCTGTAGGCAAACAATATGGGCTTTTTTGGCCTGAAATGTTCTGAAGGCCTTGGTTCTTTTCTGTGGCACATTCAATCCCTGTACATTTAACGACAATATATTCAATGGTGCCATGGTAGCTTTACTTCTCTGTCCATCTTACCGTGATAAACCGGAGGACATCTGGCCAGCCCAATCCCTGCAGACTTGGGGAAAGAAAAGGAAAAGGGGTCTCTGGGGTATTCAACCTTGAAAAGGAAGGGAAACACAGAAAAAAAATGAGTAAATAAACAGTCAACAATAAACCAATAAAGTTTGTTAGGTTTACCCGTGGCGGGGATGGACTACCCCCGCCAGGGGAAAAGGGGATCCCATCAATCCCCCGCTTAATCTTGCGGGGAACTGAGGAGATCATGGTGGAGCACAGGTTGGTTCCGTGCGTTGGAAAACCGCTGTAAATATGTTCAAGTAAACACCGTCTGAGGTGTTTTTTCTCAACTAAGCTGTTAATAACATTTCGAACAGGATAACACTAACTGCTCGCCTTCTGTTGTTTAGGCGAGAGATATGAGAGGGGGTTAACTATCCTTAATTAATTAAATAAAGAGATTGTAGAATTCATTAGCCTATACCAAAGATGTTTTAATTGGATCATGTGTTCCATTGGAATTTTAGGAACAAATTCCTCAAGTAGGTCCAATAGTTTGGGTAAGATTAGGCTTCTATTGATCAGATATATGTCAGATTGGGTATCTACCTATTGACCATTAAAACGATGCAGATTCTACACACCAAAACTCGCCTTGCGCCTGGACGCTGACTGGGCTACTAGTGCACGAGGTGGTGTAATGTGGTGAAGCAACTTTGGATATTATAACTAGAGGAGGATAAGAGAATGGGTTTTAGAGGTGTCTCTTAGGTACCCGGGGTGTAATTAAATGGTGTGGGATGTCATAAGTCTGAGGGACCCTGCGAATGAAGAGGCAGGCCTTGTCGTTTCCCCCCCCCTCCTCCCCACCCTGAGGTGAGGAGGAGGTGAGGAAATAAAAAGTGGGGGGGAAAGTGGAAAAAAAATGGAAAGAAGTAAGAATGTGATAAAGGTAGGAGTGCAAGGTAAAAAATGAAAAATAAAAATCGCAATAAGCGGTGAAAATGAGAATAAAATTGGGTCAAAAGAGAAAAATTTAAAAGTAGAAATTCAAAATAAGAGTAAAAAAAATAAAATAAATAAAAATAAAAATAAAAAACAACAAGTTCTCAATCCATGCAATCTGTACATCTTTTCTTGTGAAGTGTTCTTGTGACCAGGGGAAGAAGAAATTCATGAGGTCCTCTGGAAGGTGGTCAGTCCATGGTATCCTCTTGGTCTTGGGGTTGAGACACAAATCTTCCTCGTTTGTTTGTGTGATGAGTTCCATTGTTCTTTTCAGGTTGAATGATGCCATTGCGGGAAGATGTTGATGCTGATCTTCTGCGGGAGGAGTTGTGTGTCATACTGTGATCAATGAGCTTCAGATCAATTAAAGCTTGGTGTAATTGATCAGGTGATCTGCACACTATCTTTGAGCCCTGGAATGTAAATCTGAGGGAGAAGGGAAATCCCCACTGGTACTTTATGTTTCGCTGTTGTAATTCCACTAAAAGGGGTTTCATTGCACGCCGTTTGGTAATTGTCAGTTGCGATAGATCGGCGAATATCTGGAAATTGTTTCCCTGGAATGTTAAACTGCTCTTCTCTCTGGCTGCTTCCAGAACCTGCTCTTTTGTTCTGTAGTAGTGGAATTTTGCAATGATATCCCTGGGGGGTCCCTCAGATTTTTTGGGGGCTAATGCCCTATGTATTCTATCAAATTCCAGGCGTTCTACAGGCAGTCCCGGCACTAGCTCCTGACACAGTGCTAGAATGGTACCTGAAAGGTCCAGGACCGTCTCAGGAATTCCCCTGAATCTCAAATTCGATCTCCTGGCGTGGTTCTCAAAATCTTCTAGTTTGCTATGAAGTACCAAGTTCTCCTCTTTAAGCGCATCTAGTTCTGATTGGCAATCTTGAGTATAAATTTCAATTTCGTCCATTTTTGCCTCTAAAGTCTCTGTGCGGCAGCCCAAGTCTCTTATTTCCTTAGTTAGACTAGTGGTGATTTGCTCTGAGGTGCGCTTTAGCGCTTTATTCAGCATTTTCTCGAATTGACTTAAGAGCTCTGAGGGGACTGTCTTACTTAATGTAGCTATTTGTGGGGTATTAGACAAGTCCTCCTCCTCACTGTCCGTGTCCATGTTCCTCAGAGAAGCTGCGGATTTCATTCCCTTTAACAAGCGTTGCTTGCCTTTCCCCTCAGTATTAGACTCTGAGGTAGCTGAGGTGGCTGAGGAGAATGCCGCCTTTTTTACAGAGCCCTTCATCTGCTGGGCCGTGCTATTAGGGTTGGATTTACCCTTATTTCTGGCACCCCCTAGCACCATATTTCAATAAAATGGTTCTCCTCACCTCCTGGGAACTCGACCCGTCGTTTTCTGTTCGTTTGCAGCTCTATTAAAATCAATTATTTGCGGTTTTCTTTCCCCACAGAGCGGAGCTCTAGTGCAGCATGACTGTGCAGCTAGACCCCGCCTCCTGGCTCGGTCCTTAGATATTATTTTCAGTAGCAAGCCTTCCACAGTCCTGTACTTTAACTGACATTAATGAGAACATTACTGCGTGTAACTTCCCACAGTTAAAAGGTAAAAAAAAACCGAATTAAACAAACAAAACAAAAACAAAATCTTTGAAGGTTATTTTCAATGTCCTAACTATTTTCCATGTTAGTGAACTTACAGTTTAAATAAAAACCAACCCTATTGAGCCTGTTTCAACCTACACACAACAGAAAACAAGCACGTTTCTGTGTCTTAAACAACAACAACAAAAAAATAAATAAGGCCTAAAACTAAGGCTGGGACAAAAACCTAATAATAAAAATAATTATTAATAATAATAATAATAATAATAATAATAATAATAATAATAATAATATAAAAAAAAAAATACGAATTCTAAAAAAAAATTGCAAAAAAATAAACATTTTTTTTCCCCACAAAACCAATGACCACTCTTTCAGTGTATCAATGAAACAACAATTAAAACAAAAATGTTCCCATTCTGTACCTCCTTCCCATTAAATTGACCGGTTATAATGGTACATCCAAAGTACTTTTATCAATTATGATTTTGGGATATTAATGTAACAAACAACAAAAAAACTAATTTGAAAAAAAAAAATCAATAATAATAAAAATAACCTGTGGTGTATATTCTCTCCTTAGAGGTTATACCCACTAATAAAAACAAAAATATTTACCTATATTTTTCCCTAGATAGATTGGATAAGCTGACTCAGCTTAAATTCCCCTAATAACCTTAATCTCTAATACACAAATATTTTGTGATTATATTAAATACTTTCAATCCTGTTCATAGCTTTGTGGTCGCCAATTGTTGCGTTATAAAATTGTATATTTAAGATTTAATATCTCACATATATGATATATGGTTTAAATAAGAGTTCTTTTGACCAGAAGTGAAAGCTTCAACATAATAAGCATTTATTAGAGAATTATGTTATTAGTCTATCTAATATACCGCATACATTTACAGTCTTAAGCAAGGGAGTAAATATTAGTTTCAAATACAAAGTATGTACATCACACTACAAATATTAAACAGAAAAGCTTATGACAAAGCAAGTATATGGTAAGTGATGGGAGATGTTCTCTTAAATTTACCTCAAATAATGACTGCCTGGGCCCAGGGTCCTCATCTCTCTCCACACTATTGATTGAGGCTCCTTCTTTTATGGGCCCCTTTCCTATGGACTTAAACAGGTTACTTATGATTGGCTAAGGTTGGCTCTTCCCCTCCCTTGGGCGGGTCTCTCCCAAATATGTGAAATATTCTCCTACATGAGTTTTAGTGATAATTTGATTTGAAGATAATATACATATATATATGTACAATTATTCCCAGTTGCTAATGGCGATTAGACATAAAACGTCTCATAAGGCAACAATCTCTGTCAAAAACTCAGTATCCTTCAAATTACATTCAGAAATGATTGATCCATCTGGACACATCCTCATAATAGTATGCAACAATAATGCAACAAGATATACCACTAGTGAATATTTATGTCCAAAACATGCACAAAGTTTGTTTCCTGAATGGTTTAATGTGCAAAATAAAAAAAGATCCAGCAAGGATGTTTGTTAATATGCATGGATTTTAATATCACTCCTGACCCACAAATGGACTCCACATCTTTTAACCTCCCTGGCGGTATGATTATGTCTGGAATTTTGTACAAAAAGCAGTACAATTATTTTGCATGGAAATTTGGCGTTTTATACTGTAGGCCTGCAATTCTTAAGAAATAACTCACTTAAATCTGTCCAGACAAGAGTCTAGTATAGTCCTGGGTATGATAAAGTTTGAAACACAAAATCATAAATTATAATATAATAAATAACTATAAATAAATATAACAAATAATAATGTAATTATAATAAAAATTATTCAGTAATGTAATCAAATCAAAAACACTGAAATTTGCTCAGTTGCAGAATTGTTGCTGTCATTACTTTTATTTTTTTATGACGAATTTCCCCACAAATCGCTATCGCTCAATTCTGCAAGTGATTATAATTTATTATCGCTGTTTTCTAGCTGCTCTAAAATCACTTTTGACGCCGCTCGCTCACACAGCAGGGAGGCATCGCAGGATCCAGGGACAAGGTAAGTAACTTGTGCCTGTGGATGCTGCAAGGCGGCCCCGAGTCTGGCTCAGGGATACCGCTTTTGCTATTGAAATCTTACTCCGAGCCAGACTCAGGAATACCGCCAAGGGGGCTAGGAAGTCTCTGTCTCTATCATCTTTTCAATAATTGTATGATCCATATGATGTGTAGCGTTGCACTCATACTAATGAAAAGGACCTTTCCTTTCACTCTCATAGCATTGTACTTATACTAGAATAGACCTGTTTTTGACGGACAGATGGCTTCTTCAAAAAGTCATTCAATCCAAAATTAATAACATAACTTGGTCAGACCATGCCTCCATCATCCTTGTGATTGGAGATGCTTACCCTAAAAGTACAGCCTATGTGTGGCACTCAAATTCTCAGATTATACAGAATCCCTCAACTAAAGACATTTTGGAAGGCTACCTGTATGAATATTTTCATCCTAACTTAGTACTCTAGAAATTAAAAACAAAGCAAACCCCTCCCCTTCCAAGTTCTAACTTGTGCCATGAACTGAGAGTTACCCTTCTTCATATTTTTGAACAGAACAAAAAAAGAATGAAAATTACTTTTTACTCAACTAACAATAAGGCCGTGTACACACGATCAGTCCATCCAATGAGAACGGTCCGAGGGACGGTTCTCATTGGTTAACCCATGAAGCTAACTGATGGTCTGATGTGCCTACACACCATCAGTGTAAATTTATGAACAAAGGGCCAGATTCACAGAAGAAGTACGCCGGCGTATCTACTGATACACCGGCGTACTTTCAAATTTGCCGCGTCGTATCTTTAGTTTGAATCCTCAAACCAAGATACGACGGCTTCTGGCTTCGATCCGACAGACGTACGGCTTCGTACGCCTTCGGATCGTAGGTGCAATACTTCGGCGCTCGCTGGGTTGAGTTTGCGTCGTTTTCCGCATCGGGTATGCTAATTAGCATTTTCCGTTGATCCACGAAGGTACGTGCGGCCGTCGCATTCTCTTACGTCGTCGCTAGTCGGCTTTTCCCGGCGTATAGTTAAAGCTGCTATTTTGTGGCCTATAGTTAGACTTGCCATGTTAAAGTATGGGCGTCATTCCCGCATCGAATTTTAATTTTTTTTTTTGCGTAAGTCGCCCGTGAATAGGAAAGGACGTAACTCACGTCGAAGTTAAAAAAATGACGTCGGTGCAACGTAATTTCGGGCAAAGCACGGCGGGAAATTTGAAAAAATGGAGCATGCGCAGTACGTTCGGCGCGGGAACGCGCCTAATTTAAATGATCCACGCCCCCTACCCGGATCATTTGAATTAGGCGGGCTTGCGCCGGAGGGATTTACGCTACGCCGCCGCAACTTTACAGGCAAGTGCTTTGTGAATCAAGCACTTGCCCGTAAAACTTGCGGCGGCGTAACGTAAATGTGATACGTTACGCCGCCGCAGATGTATCTGAATCTGGCCCAAAGATTATTTATTTGCAAAATGTTATAACAGAAACAAAGAAAATGCTTTTTTTTTTCTACATTTTCATTTTTTTCATAAAAAAAACGGTGGTAATTAAATACCACCGAAATAAAGCTCTATGCATGTGGAAAAAATAACAATTTCATATGGTACAGTCTCGCATGACCACACAATTTTTATTTAAAGTGTGACAGTGCTGAAAGCTGATAATTTACTGGGCAGGAAAGGGATAAATGTGGCCGCTATTGAAGCGGTTAATGACTATTATCATAAATATTTCTTACAAACATAGAACATTTAGTCTGGCTTATTCTGCATTTCCTGCTTTGGCAGATATGGACCCCATTGTCGATCTAATTGATAAAACTATCTTGCTGGTCATGTTGAAGAAGATGAAGGGAGTTGGAAGAGATGAGATTGCTTTTGAGCACATTGTTTTTTAACTTTACACACATGTCATTTTCCTCCTTCAACATACTGCTGGAGATGATGCAGCAATGATTCCCCAGGATGGATACTTTTATTTTGTGGAGGAGTGTATCAGCTAAGGAGTGGCTATCATGTATGTTGTGAATTAAATGTAACTTAAATATATTGAACCATTAGCGGAAGGCCGGAAGCCATAAGAACTCACACAAATATAACAGGAATAAAAATAGGAAAAAAATAGTACAAAATAGGTCTGTTTGCGGACGATGTTATTATATCAATAACCAATTCTGCTACTTCATTACCTGCTGTACAAACATTATTAGAGAGTTATTGAAATGTATCCTACTATAAGATTAACAGAAATAAGTGTCATGTATTACCAATGAACCTATCTACTGACCTTGCTGTTGACTTGCATGAGAGATATGATTTTAATTGGAAAGAAACATCATTATTTAGGAATTAAACTTGCCTACCCTATCTCCAAATTATATGACGCTAATTTCCCAGTACTTATGGATACAATTCAAAAATATCTACACAATTTTGGTAAGACCCAACTTACATAGGTGTAAAAAATAGCAGCATTTAAAATGGTAACTTTACCCAAAATTCTGTATTATTTTTGCACTCTCCATATCTTTATACCCAACAGGTTTTTTTACGCAGGTTAACACAAAGCTCAAAAAAATTATATGGAATGGGAAAAAACCTAGTATGGCATTTTCTATACCGACCTCTGACAAGATGGTAGGTGGAATGGGATTACCAGAAGTCAGAAATTACTACTATGCTTCCTTAATAGATCAAATGAAGAACTGTTTCACCTCTTCAGAGGACAAATTATGAGCAAACATAAATGTACACGTTATCTCTGGCTAGTCATTTGCTTAAGAAAATTACTATTCCCAACTTACTCAGCATTAAAGCCACCTTGATTGCGTGGAAACATATATTTTCCAAAAATAAAGTTGGGAAATTTTTTATCACTTCCGGTAAGAATATTAGATTACTGTAGAATTTGCATTAAGACAAATGCCTGGAGTATACAAGGATATAATATGTATAACGACTTTACCTCAAAGTGCAAAACATTAGTGTCAAGTAAAATTGAAAGTTGCTCCCAATTAAAAAACTTTAGCCTAGATAATAGTACAAGGATTTCATCAGTTTTCTGGGAATACCTAACTAACCGTAGAAATCTGAAGAAAAAAGGAATTTCAGTTTCTATGAAATTCTATCTGAGCACCCTTTAGAGTTCACAAATCCTAATATGCTTAGGTGGGAAAATGATTTATTGCAACAAAAAAAAACAATCTTAACACTTAGGAAGGCTTGCGCCTATACAGAACATTGGGACAATTCCCCCCAAAAATTAAATAGATGGTATCTTAGCCCAAATAGACTGTCAAAAATGTATCCCTCCTCTTCACCCTTATGTTGGAGATGTAATGAACAAAAAGGAAACCTATATCATACTCTTTGGAGTTGTAAAAATGTACAAAGCTTTTGGAAAACTATCTCCAAATGTATGGCGGATATCACCGGTTACTTAATTGACCTCACTGCTGCTATGGCCCTCCTAGGATTAAATCTAGACTTCTATCCACCAATGTTTGGAACAATAGTGACCCATATAATAATAGCAGCTAGAATTTCAATATCTAGTATGTGGAAATCTCCTGACACCCAAATCTTTCAATTGTTATCATCAGATTGAATGTTCAAGCTCAATATAAGCTGATTTTAGCTTATACAAATTATACAGTGGCTAGCTATAAAAAAGTGGCAAGGTTGGATAGATCACCTGAAAGCCTCTAACTATTTAAAAACTTGTGACCTTTAATTGTTTCTAGGATGATTTAAGTGAATACTTAAAAAGGGCTACTTCAAACACAACTCAAAGTTCAAGAGTATATTACCTCTTGTATAATATATACAACAGTTTGATAACAGATCCTCGCTTACAGTGTGAACCCTTTTGGGGTAGGCGAGGGTGAATGTTTTAAGTTTAATATATGATAATATTATTGCTTTGTTACCAATATACTGTAGTTATGAACTGTCAGTTGAAAGTACTTACTCATTTTAATCAGTCATCAATTTAAGGTATGATTTACTGATTTGTTTACATGCTTTTGTTATTAAGAAATTAACAAATAAAAATATTTTGAAAGTTAAAAATGTAACCTAAATATATGTTTCTGTAATCTGTTAATAGAGTTTTATGCACTATAATGTACAGTTCTGTACAATGTATAGCATTTTACAAAGGCTGTATAGTTTATCATGTAGTATATCAGACATGTTCAATGTTGGAAAACCCAGCCATGGTAAAACTACAAACTACAGCAAGTGTCTGGCTCTGGGACTCATTCTTTGGATGTTTTGAAATGCCTCTTGCAAACTCTAGCTCCATAACAGCTGGACTATATAAGATTAGTGATGGACGAACATCCGTCAGGACGGTTCGCGAACGCTAACCGCGAACTTTCGCAAATGTCCGTGAACCGCAAGTTCTCCTTGATCCACGATCAGATCACTTTTATCAATATGGTACCCCCATGCGACATATTTAGCGGCATATTCAATATGTTGCCTCCTCACCTCCTGCTTTAACTCGCTAAATGCATCATCACTATGATGCAACTGTGTGAAATGCACACAGTTATAGGGTGGTTTCAGCACAGTTCCATTCACCTGAGCATATACTTCCAGCTGCAGCTGCAGCTACAGCATGTGTACACCCCCAGGTGCTTACTTTGTAGCTAAAGTGGGGCAATTGGGGTTGGTAAAAACAACCTCACATGTGGACAATCCCTTGGTTCACATCTGCACAGCTGTGTTCTGCATATAGGGCAGAAAATTAATTTCAGTGGTCTGCCCCACAGAAACACAGGGAAAATATTCCCTTATCTTTTTTCTCCCTTTGTCTCATCTTATCTTTTTTTTTTTTTTATGTGCTGCACTGAAAATGAATCACTTTAAGAAATAATGACACCCCTGCGTGTGAGCAGTGTGTTTGTGTTTCAAGAATGCTTGACATTTTTTGTACGCATTCCGTGACATGCAGTTATATGAACCAAGTCTGATGCCACGTACACACGGTCGTTTTTGTCTTGTAAAAAAACTTTGTTTTTTCTCATAGAAAAAAAACAAAGTTTTTCAAACTTTTTAAAAAACAACGTTGCCTACACACCATCGTTTTTTCAAAATGCTCTAGCAAAGCACAGTTACGTTCAGCACGTACGGCGGCACTCTGTTCCATTCAAGCTTGTGTCATAACTTGCTTCTGAGCATGCGCGGGTTTAAAAACGTTGTTTTAGCCCACACACGGTCTTTTTTTATGACACAAAAAAACAAAGTTTTGAAAAACGACATAAAAAATTGAAGCATGTTCGATTTTTTTTTTTGTCGTTTTTCAGAAGACATAAAACTATGTTTTCCCCACACACGGTCATTTTAAATGACGTTTTTTAAAATGTTGTTTTTCTTCATCACAAAAAACGACCGTGTGTACGCGGCATTAGACTGGGTTGCCTCCAGACTGAAATACTTTTCAAGTGCACCCTGGCTGGAAAAAGGTTGAGAAAAAATTATATAGAGGTACTGATCTCTCCATTTTCCTCCTGCAGCTGCTGGGAGAGGAAGTGGGGGGAAATGGACCGTTTTCTCTATAAGCAGTCACTGTATTATGCATCTTCTTTCTGCCGTGTGCTCTCCAGACCCACTGTGATTTTTCCTTGCTCCCGTGTTCTCTCCTGGGCCCCCCTTGTCTCCACAGCTCTGCAGCATTCCCCCCTCTCCCGCAGGCTGCTGTGGGGGTTCCTAAATAATTGTAAAAAATGTAATTAAAAAAAATAATACTATTAAAAAAAAACTGTAAAAAACAAAACAAAACAACGACTGACACCAGTGGCTTAACTAACAGTGTCACAAACATTGCACTTACCATTATATTTGTCATAACTTCATGTAAGGATAATAACACTTGTTGCAATACATACCCATACATACTTATGCATATATATCTTATATAGATAAAGAAATAAAGAAATAAAACCAAATAAAAGAGACAATGAAAGGAAAGCAACATTTGGCAACATTTAAGCACAAAGTAACATAGAATAAAATATTCATTTTATTTCACTTCCACCACACCGGTGGAAGTGAAATAAAATGAATATTTTATTCTATGTTACTTTGTGCTTAAATGTTGCCAAATGTTGCTTTCCTTTCATTGTCTCTTTTATTTGGTTTTATTTCTTTATTTCTTTATCTATATAAGATATATATGCATAAGTATGTATGGGTATGTATTGCAACAAGTGTTATTATCCTTACATGAAGTTATGACAAATATAATGGGGTAGATTCAGGTATCTCCGCCTAAAGTTACGGCTGCACAGCGTAGTGTATTTACGATACACCTCCGCAACTTACAGGAGCAAGTGCTGTATTCACAAAGCACTTGCTCCGTAAGTCGCGGCGGCGTAGCGTAAAAGTGGCCGGCGTAACTGCGCGTAATTCAAATGATCCCGTAGGGGGCGTGGATCATTTAAATTAGGCGCATTCCCGCGCCGAACGTACTGCGCATGCGCCGTCCCTAAAATTTCCCGACGTGCATTGCGGTAAATGACGTCGCAAGGACGT
This sequence comes from Rana temporaria, assembly GCF_905171775.1. Taxonomy (NCBI): domain Eukaryota; kingdom Metazoa; phylum Chordata; class Amphibia; order Anura; family Ranidae; genus Rana; species Rana temporaria. The sequence continues at coordinate 153,402,042 of NC_053490.1, forward strand.
CATTGGTTTCGACGTGAACATAAATGGCGTCCAGCGCCATTCACGGACGACTTACGCAAACGACGTAAAATTTTCAAATCGCGACGAGGGAACGACGTCCATACTTAACATTGGCTGCGCCTCCTAATAACAGGAGCAACGTTATGACTAAAACAACTTACGCAAATGACGTAAAAAACTACCGCCGGGCGCACGTACATTCGTGAATCGGCGTAAGTATGTAATTTGCATACTCTACGCTGACAACTACCGGAGCGCTACCTAGCGGCCAGCGTCAGAATGCACCCTAAGATACGACGGCGTAAGAGACTTATGCCAGTCGTATCTTAGGCTAAAGTCGGCGTATCTAGCTTTCTGAATACAGAAAGTAGAAACATCGGCGCAACTTAGCAATTACGTGGCGTATCTATGGATATGCCGGCGTAATTGCTCTCTGAATCTACCCCCATGTCTTAAAGTTGCACGTACATCTTAAACTTTGAGTGAGGACAAAGGACTATTATCAAGAACATATAAACAAGTACTCTAACACTTATTGAAAAGGTAAGTCCATTCAACAAAAATAAAGCACAACAGCGCTACTCTATAGGTGGTGTTATCACTCCCACCAAGCAGTCCAAAAATCAATGTTGAGAAGCAGATGAGAAATGTCCCAGAAGGAGTGTTGAAAAAGAAAAAGAAATAGCAGCGTGCACCATCCACCAAAAATCTTCTTAATTCACCAGTTGTGATCACTCGCCCCGTCGGGGTTCAAACTCACCGCAATGAAATATATAATACGCCTTTCAGTGAATAACACTTCATTAACCATGGATCTCAGCGGACAGCTTCTATCATGGAACCAGATGCTTTAAGGACCCTCAGGTAAAACAAGCAAGAACAGAAAAAGCCACCATAGCGTAATTCAGCTTTTAATATGTAAAACCCTCAAGTCCCAGTACATTAGGCTCCCCTTATATATTCAACGTACATTCATTCAAACAGTAATAGGCATTTGAAAATATCACCAGATCCTCATGCGATCGGCGTCAGTGTCTCCTCCTCGCACCGCTGACAGGATACCAGGCAGAGTTACAGCTGCCTCGTCCTGCTTTGGTAGAGCGCGGGGATCCTTCAAATGTATGGTGTAGCAAGCGCCCTGACTAGTTTCGCCAGTGAATGGCTTCTACGGAGGGCGTGGCTACACAGCTGACTCAGTCCAATATATATCACATCCCTCATCTCAGCCATAGCCAATCACAGGTCACCAGGCGTGTCAACAGGTGCACGTCACACCACAGTGATCAGTATCCAGAATGGCTCAAGCTAAGAGTGGAGAAAAGGACCAAATGTATATCTGTCCGCACAAGTTAGTGTTTAAACAGCTGGATGTTCAAATAGTTAGTATTAATAGTGCATAAAGCACATACTACCATACATTTCATTTAAACTCAGCCAGCTTGTTCTAAGGACATAAGAGAAAATAACTAATTTATAAAAAACAGAAAAGGGGGGAAGATTAATACCAGTGAGCTGGAAATGACAAAGGAGCATCTCCCGCACCTAATACCAGTGAGCTGGAAATGACACCGGCAGCATCTCCCGCACCTAATACCAGTGAGCTGGAAATGACACCAGCAGCATCTCCCGCACCCAATACCAATGAGCTGAGCTGGAAATGACAAAAGAGCATCTCCCGCACCTAATACCAGTGAGCTGGAAATGACATCAGCAGCATCTCCCGCACCCAATACCAGTGAGCTGGAAATGACAAAGGAACATCTCCCGCACCTAATACCAGTGAGCTGGAAATGACACCGGCAGCATCTCCCGCACCCAATACCAGTGAGCTGGAAATGACATCAGCAGCAACTCCTGCACTATAAATTCAAATGTCAAAATTACGATAGTAAAGCTAACATTATATAGTGCTAAAATAACATTATCACAAATACGTCTAATAAAAGCATAAATAATTACTTATATCCAGTCTATATATAAAATTGTACATATATATATATATATATATATAAAGGATAAACATATAAAAATTGAATATATATAAAAATCAATAAAATTAATTAATTAAAAAGCAATAGACCCAATCCTTCAAAAAATCGCTGATAAAACAATTCAGGTCTAACTCTACATTTAACCCCTTAGGGCATAAAGTATCCACAGAAAAAATCCACTGGGTTTCCCTCTTAGAGAGGTCCCTGACCAAGTTAGAACCCCTCCAAGGAGGTTTCAGATGGTCAACGCCCCAGAATTTTAAACCACTGGGGTCTTTGTTATGGAACCGCTTAAAATGAAGAGAGACATTGTGGTCTTTAACCACTTGCCGTCGCCGCACCGTCAAAATACGTCCACAAGGTGGCTCTCCTAGGCGAGAGCACGTAATATGACGTCCTGCCTAAAAGCCGCCACTAGGGGCGCACGCGCGCCGCCGGAGGCGCGCGCGCGCCCCCCGCTCGCCCCCGACTCCCGTGCGTGTGCCCGGCGGGCGCGATCGCCGCCGGGCACACGCGATCGCTCGGTACAGAGCGGGGAACGGGAGCTGTGTGTGTAAACACACAGCTCTCGTTCCTGTCAGCAGGGGAAATGCTGATTTTCTGTTCATACACTGTATGAACAGAAGATCAGTGTTTCCCCTAGTGAGGCCACCCCCCCCCCACAGTAAGAACACACCCAGGCATACTTAACCCCTTCCCCGCCCCCTAGTGTTAACCCCTTCACTGCCAGTGGCATTTTTATAGTAATCTAATGCATTTTTATAGCACTGATCGCTATAAAAATGCCAATGGTCCCAAAAATGTGTCAAAAATGTCCGAAGTGTCCGCCATAATGTCGCAATACCGAAAAAAAAATCGCTGATCGCCGCCATTACTAGTAAAAAAAAATATTAATAAAAATGCCATAAAAATACCCCCTATTTTGTAAACGCTATAACTTTTGCGCAAACCAATCAATAAACGCTTATTGCGATTTTTTTTTACGAAAAATATGTAGAAGAATACGTATCGGCCTAAACTGAGGAAAAAAAAAGTTTTTTTATATATTTTTGGGGGATATTTATTACAGCAAAAAGTAAAAAATATTCATTTTTTTCAAAATTGTCGTTCTATTTTTGTTTATAGCGCAAAAAATAAAAAACGCAGAGGTGATCAAATACCACCAAAAGAAAGCTCTATTTGTGGGAAAAAAAGGACGCCAATTTTGTTTGGGAGCCACGTCGCACGACCGCGCAATTGTCTGTTAAAGCGACGCAGTCCCGAATCGCAAAAAGTACTCTGGTCTTTGGGCAGCAATATGGTTCGGGGGGTAAGTGGTTAAAACCAAGGAGAATATTTGGGATGTGTTCCCCAACCCTGACCTTCAACTTTTGTTTAGTGCGACCTATATATATCAAGCCACACGGGCACTGAAGAGCGTAAACAACATGGGATGTATTGCAAGTAATGAATTCTTTGACTGAGAATTCCTTATTATTTGACGTAGACCGGAATTTTTCTACCACCCTCAGTGGTCGATCCGCTTCTTTACACGCTCTGCATTTTCTACAGGAGAAAAATCCGTCTCTATCCCAAAAGGATGAAGGTCTAGAGGGAGGGTCAAGCACCTTGCATACTACCTTATCTGCAACGCTAGAGGCCCTTCGATATATAAATCCCGGTTTAGATAGTAGAACTGCGGACAAAGTTCTATCCATCAAAAGGATATGCCAATGGTTGGAAAAAATTGCTTCAACCTCCCTATATTGTGAATGGAACCCTGAAAAGAAGTTCCACTCGCGACCGGTGTAGTTTCCCGTGCGGTTATTTTCTCCCAATAAATAAATAGATAAATCACTGACTTCAGAACAATTTCTTCTGACCCTAGTTAACTGGCCTTTAGGAATGTTGCGGAGCCACATTGGATGGTGTCCACTGCTCATAGGCAGGTAACTATTGGAGTCTGTCGGTTTGAAGAATACTTTTGTTCCCAACCTATTGCCAGTTCTAAAGATATCGACATCCAGGAAATGTATGTTATTCAAACTGAATTCGCTGGTCAACTTAATGTTATTTTCGTTGGTTCGAACCTTTAAGGGAGCATGGAACAGGAGGCGATTATCAATCACCGGGCCCTTTTTTAGGGAGGGGGAGAGGATGGCGCAAACGAGGACGGGGACAACTCAACCAGAGGGGCAGACCACCCTTTCAATCTCACAACCCCAGAGATCCCAATTGGAGAGAACCAACCTATTGGGAGAGAGATTATGCCTATCAAGCGGATCAAAGGAGAAACGAATCAGAGGCTGTAGAGCAGGACGAAAAGTCCAGAAAAAGAAGAAGGGTCCTGGAAGAGGCGGCATATTTAATTTAAGTGATACTACCCTTTCACATAAAGAGACCAACATCTTGCACCTTGGTTTGAAATGTGGCCTTAAGAGGCCAATCAATAAATTCGATGTGTTTATTGACATACACAAATTCATACGCAAGGTGAACATGAAGAAATATTTCTTGAATAAGAATTCCCAACCTACAACAAGTAGTGCCTCTGTGGCATTAGATAGTGGATTACGTAACAAATCACTGTTTAATCCTTTAAATAGAGCCAATCACCAGGTTGAAACTTTTAAAAGTTTGGTAATACGTGATCTTGAGACAATTATTCCAAAAAAAGATGTTAACCCTCAACATATCATAGACGGAATCACCATGCTCGAACAAAGAAAATAAATAGTGATAAGACCCGCTGATAAGGGAGGGGGGGTGGTGATTCTTAATAAACAGTTCTATATGAGTCAACTAACAACAATGTTAAATTTTTTATTGATACAAGCCCAGAAAACTGGGTAATTGAATCAACAATTACAGTACAAAAAACAATATATAAAAAAATGTACTACATTAAAAACATTGGTAAGCATAGAATATCTCTAAAATGCTAATAACCCAGAGGGGTTTTACTGAAACCACAAACAGTCCACAAGGGACAGCAACAACAGTTGATGAACAAACGTAGACTTCGATTGGCGTTTTTTGATAAATAGGCTCTACATGTTTCGCAGGTTACTGCTTCTTCAGGAGCTTAAAAAAACTTTCATCCACGATAATGGATAAGAAAAAGTAGAATTTCCAATGAAAACTCTGGATCAATGAAGAAACAAGTTCCAGGTTTCAAAAGAGGATATAGATGTATGTTTTCGAGACAGATATAGGCTGGTGTATAAACCCAGATATATGAGACACAGCAAATGCAGGGCTAGTCCAGAATTAGGAAGAAATGCAGGATCATATGTATATGCTGCATATGTGTAAATGAGGGGGAAATGTTCCCATAAGAGTTAGGATAATATCCCAAGCTTGTGAGGACCAGACCATTTAAAGCACAGCTGTGGTGGTATGAAAGGGTATCACGTCCGGGTTCACCTACTATCTCGCACGCCACTACGTATTGCTCCCATACGTAGTGGCGTGCGAGATAGTAGGTGAACCCGGACGTGATACCCTTTCATACCACCACAGCTGTGCTTTAAATGGTCTGGTCCTCACAAGCTTGGGATATTATCCTAACTCTTATGGGAACATTTCCCCCTCATTTACACATATGCAGCATATACATATGATCCTGCATTTCTTCCTAATTCTGGACTAGCCCTGCATTTGCTGTGTCTCATACATCTGGGTTTATACACCAGCCTATATCTGTCTCGAAAACATACATCTATATCCTCTTTTGAAACCTGGAACTTGTTACTTCATTGATCCAGAGTTTTCATTGGAAATTCTACTTTTTCTTATCCATTATCGTGGATGAAAGTTTTTTTAAGCTCCTGAAGAAGCAGTAACCTGCGAAACATGTAGAGCCTATTTATCAAAAAACGCCAATCGAAGTCTACGTTTGTTCATCAACTGTTGTTGCTGTCCCTTGTGGACTGTTTGTGGTTTCAGTATAACCCCTCTGGGTTATTAGCATTTTAGAGATATTCTATGCTTACCAATGTTTTTAATGTAGTAATTTTTTTTTATATATTGTTTTCTGTACTGTAATTGTTGATTCAATTACCCAGTTTTCTGGGCTTGTATCAATAAAAACATGTTATATTCTGTGTCAACCAGTGGTGCCTATAAAGTCCATTATTCCACCAAACATTAAAATCCTCTACTCATGCTAGGACGTGGCACTGTAGTACTTTAGGACACCCATAGTCCATCCTATGGTTGGTGTTCCTTCATTTTTTCATTCTAACAACAATGTTAAACGATACAAATACTTACAGGAAATTATCTTGTTCCCAGTAGTGGTAGGATCCCGACGATCTACACACTCCCCAAGATACACAAGGACATTTTATGTCCCCCGGGGAGACCGATCGTCAATGGGATCGGTTCAATCACATCCAGATTAGGTCAATATTTGGACCTCTTTCTACAAAAGAGTGTGGTCGAGACTCTAGCTTATCTCAAAGACACCAAGAGTCTTTTACAGTTACTGGAGACGGTGGACTTTACAGGGAAGGGAGAAGTATACTTGGTGACAGCTGACGTATCCTCCCTGTACACCGTCATACAACACGAGGATGCATTACTTGCTCTCGACTGGGCTCTATGTCAGCGTGATGACATCCCCTATGACCAGAAAGTCTTTATTAGAAATGCTCTGGATTTTTGTCTGGGACATAATTTCTTTTGGTTTGATGGCAACTTTTACTCCCAGTGCAGAGGCGTTGCTATGGGGGCCAAGTTTAGCGAACCTCTTTATGGGGGAGTGGGAGGATAAAGCCATTTTTTCTAAAGTTAGACCGCAGCTACTACTCTATAAAAGATATATAGATGACCTGTTTTTCATCTGGGAGGGAAGTTTAGATACACTACTATTGTTTCTTCAAGAATTAAATGACAACGAAAATAACATTAAGTTGACCAGCGAATTCAGTTTGAATAACATACATTTCCTGGATGTCGATATCTTTAGAACTGGTAATAGGTTGGGAACAAAAGTATTCTTCAAACCGACAGACTCCAATAGTTACCTGCCTATGAGCAGTGGACACCATCCAATGTGGCTCCGCAACATTCCTAAAGGCCAGTTAACTAGGGTCAGAAGAAATTGTTCTGAAGTCAGTGATTTTCTGTTGCAAGCTGAAGTTGTGAAGAATAAGTTTACTGAAAAAGGGTATAGAGATGATTCACTTACCTCTATAATCTCTGATCTAGCCTCCATACCTAGGGAAAATTTATTGGGTGAAAATAACCGCACGGGAAACTACACCGGTCGCGAGTGGAACTTCTTTTCAGGGTTCCATTCACAATATAGGGAGGTTGAAGCATTTTTTTCCAACCATTGGCATATCCTTTTGATGGATAGAACTTTGTCTGCAGTTCTACCATCTAAACTGGGATTTATATATCGAAGGGCCCTAACTTTACTATCGTAATTTTGACATTTGAATTTATAGTGCGGGAGTTGCTGCTGATGTCATTTCCAGCTCACTGGTATTGGGTGCGGGAGATGCTGCCGGTGTCATTTCCACCTCACTGGTATTAGGTGCGGGAGATGCTCCTTTGTCATTTCCAGCTCACTGGTATTAGGTGCGGGAGATGCTCTTTTGTCATTTCCAGCTCACTGGTATTAGGTGCGGGAGATGCTGCCGGTGTCATTTCCAGCTCACTGGTATTAGGTGCGGGAGATGCTCCTTTGTCATTTCCAGCTCACTGGTATTGGGTGCCGGAGATGCTGCTGGTGTCATTTCCAGCTCACTGGTATTAGGTGCGGGAGATGCTCTTTTGTCATTTCCAGCTCACTGGTATTGGGTGCAGGAGATGCTGCTGGTGTCATTTCCAGCTCACTGGTATTAGGTGCGGGAGATGCTCCTTTGTCATTTCCAGCTCACTGGTATTAGGTGCGGGAGATGCTGCCGGTGTCATTTCCAGCTCACTGGTATTAGGTGCAGGAGATGCTCCTTTGTCATTTCCAGCTCACTGGTATTAGGTGCGGGAGATGTTGCTAGTGTCATTTCCAGCTCACTGGTATTAATCTTCCCCCCTTTTCTGTTTTTTATAAATTAGTTCTTTTCTCTTATGTCCTTAGAACAAGCTGGCTGAGTGTAAATGAAATGTATGGTAGTATGTGCTTTATGCACTATTAATACTAACTATTTGAACATCCAGCTGTTTAAACACTAACTTGTGCGGACAGATATACATTTGGTCCTTTTCCCCACTCTTAGCTTGAGCCATTCTGGATACTGATCACTGTGGTGTGACGTGCACCTGTTGACACGCCTGGTGACCTGTGATTGGCTGTGGCTGAGCTGAGGGATGTGATATATATTGGACTGAGTCAGCTGGGTAGCCACGCCCTCCGTAGAAGCCATTCACTGGCGAAACTAGTCAGGGCGCTTGCTACACCATACATTTGAAGGATCCCCGCGCTCTACCGAAGCAGGACGAGGCAGCTGTAACTCTGCCTGGTATCCTGTCAGCGGTGCGAGGAGGAGACACTGACGCCGATCGCATGAGGATCTGGTGATATTTTCAAATGCCTATTACTGTTTGAATGAATGTACTTTGAATATATAAGGGGAGCCTAATGTACTGGGACTTGAGGGTTTTACATATTAAAAGCTGAATTACGCTATGGTGGCTTTTTCTGTTCTTGCTTGTTTTACCTGAGGGTCCTTAAAGCATCTGGTTCCATGATAGAAGCTGTCTGCTGAGATCCATGGTTAATGAAGCGTTATTCACTGAAAGGCGTATTATATATTTCATTGCGGTGAGTTTTAACCCTGACGGGGCGAGTGATCACAACTGGTGAATTAAGAAGATTTTTGGTGGATGGTGCACGCTGCTATTTTTCTTTCTTTTTTAACACTCCTTCTGGGACATTTCTCATCTGCTTCTCAGCATTGATTTTTGGACTGCTTGGTGGGAGTGATAACACCACCTATAGAGTAGCGCTGTTGTGCTTTATTTTTGTTGAATGGACTTACCTTTTCAATAAGTGTTAGAGTACTTGTTTATATATGCTTTTCTTTTTAAACAGCTGCTTTTGTTTAGGTTGTCTGCTATTCATTTAGCAGTTAACCTTCTTTTACTCTAGGTTTTGTATAGGTATTTATCCAAGTGGCGCTAAGCAGTGTATTATAGGCCTTTTTTACATTACTTTATTATCAAGAACAGATGTGTCATCCCCTCACTCCAAAAGCTCCTTTTACTCCAACCCCTCCTCCTTCTTCTGCTTCTTCTTGTATTCACTCAGGAAACAAATATGGCGAGTGTGCAAGGAACTTTTACACGTGGACTGTTTGTACTATGAAAAGCCCTATACCAAATATGGCTTTGCCCCTGAAACCTTGGGTTTGAGGCCCCTGTACAATGAACAGTGCACAAAGGACTTACACATGGATTACATGTGCTATGAAATGTGTGTCATGATGCCAAGTACAGACGTCACAGGGGGGCGTGTAAAATGGGAGTGAATTATACAAGCTAACAATCTGAATGCATATGTTTTGTGATGTCATGTTGTTTTTAAAAATGACCAATAAAGTGGCTTCGGTCTCTTTGCTGGCTGAGACACTGAAAGGTGAGGTTGCAGTGTGTTTCTCAGCTCGCTGCATGCTCCCATTGATTTGGGTCAACCGGCAGAAATGGGTTAGCCCTGACATTGTGTCAGGAAATCAATCGTTATCAATGGGGCCCTGGCACTCTGCCACCGGGCTCAGAGGGAAGGACCCCAGGGGGGCATTCATGTTTTTTGCACCGGGCACTGAAGATTCTAGTTACGCCACTGATGCCAGAGAATATGAAGGAGCGGTGAGAAGAGGTGGCAATTGAGTTGGGAAAAAATACAGTTACAGAGTTTCCCAACTGCATCAGAGCCCTGGACGGCAATAATGTAGAGGTGAAAAAGTTACAAATATTTTAACTACAAAAGTTTTTTCAGTTATATCCCTGGGTTGGTGGATGGCAATTAGGCAGAGTTTGTCAGTGGGACAAAGGTTGTGTGAGGGATGCCTAAGGATGTACTAAAGCATGTACTAAAGAAAGCATTTAGAATAGCATTTGCTGCTTAAAGGGGTTGTAAAGGTTCGTTTTTTATTTTCTAAATAGGTTCCTTAAAGCTAGTGCATTGTTGGTTCACTTACCTTTTCCTTCGATTTCCCTTTCTAAATGTTTTTTTCTTTGTTTTCTTTGTTTTCTTTGTCTGTATTTCTCACTTCCTGTTTCTCCTCAGTAAGGTGTTCAGTAAGCTGTTCTAAATGACTTTCCACCGCTCTGATGATGGTGGAAAGCTTACCGAGGACAAACAGGAAGTGAGAAATTCAAAAAAAGAAAAAAAAAACATTTAGAAGGGAAATCGAAAGAAAAGGTTAGTGAACCAACAATGCACTAGCTTAAAGTAACCTATTTAGAAAATAAAAGACAAACCTTTTCAACCCCTTTAATGACATTTGAAACCCACCTGCTTATGGCTGGGTGATTCTGTTGTGGCCCCCTCCTGAACCATTCTAGGCCACATACCGTCAACATGCCCCCACCCAGGCACCATGTCCTTCTGTTGATGGGGACATAAGCCTCTTCCCCACAACACTGGCTATATAGCTATGGATGTTGTGTATCTGAATTTTGGAGAGTGTGGTGGAGGTGCTCGGTTATCTATATAAATATTCAAAAGCCTGATTAACCACTTAAGGACTGGAAGATTTCTCCCCTTAATGACCAGGCCATTTTTTGCAATACGGAATGGCGTCGCTTTAACTGACAATTGCATGGTCATGCAATGCTGTACCCAAACAAAATTGACATCTTTTTTTACACAAATGGAGCTTTATTTTGGTGGTATTTGGTCACCTATGCGGTTTTTATTTTTTGCGCTATAAACAAAAAAAGACCCATAATTAAAAAAATATATATTACTAACATTTTGTTAAAAACATTAAATAAAAATCTTCTACACATTTTTGATAAATAAAAATCACAATAAGCTATATTGATTGGTTTGCGCGAAAGTCATAGGGCCAGATTCAGAGAAAACTCCGGCGGCGTAACGTATCGTGTTTACGTTACACCGCCGCAAGTTTTCAGCGCAAGTGCCTGATTCACCAAGCACTTGCGTGTAAACTTACGGCGGTGTATCGTAAAAACGTCCGGCGCAAGCCCGCCTAATTCAAATGGGGCGTGTACCATTTAAATTAGGTACGCTCCCGCGCCGAACGTTCTGCGCTTGCTTCGTTCGCAATTTTCCTGACCTGTTTGTGAATGGCGACGTGCATAATGTACTTACACCGTACTTATGCCGAAAAAATAAAAATAAAATTTGAAGCGGGAACGACGGCCACACTTTAACATGGCTGGTGTAAAGTTAAGCAATGAAAAAGATTGCTTAACTTTGCGACGGGAAAAAACGACGTTACGCATGCGAGTAGCTTCGTGGATCGCCGTAAAAAATTTGCATACCCGACGCAGGAAAACGACGCGAACTCCACCCAGCGGCGGCCGAAGTATTGCAGCCTAAGATCCGAAGGCGTACGAAGCCGCAAGCCTGTCGGATCTTAGCCAAAAGCCGTCGTATCTTGTTTGTGAACCACAAATTAAGATACAACGCAGCAAATTTTAAAACACGCCGGAGTATCAGTAGATACTCCGGCGTATTTGTTCTGTGAATCTGGCCCATAGCATCTACAAAATAGGGGATAGATTTATGGCATTTTTTATTATAAATTTTTTCTTTACTAGTAATGGCGGTGAACAAAAATTTCTAGCGTGACTGCGACATTGTGGCGGACAGAGCAGGAACAAAGATTGTCTCTGGACAGCCACACTCTAAACAAATTGTAGCCTTTTATTAAAAGAAGGACAGCACTACAAGTCTTTGCGGCGGACGGATCGAACACTTTTGACACTTTTTTGGGACTACTGACATTTATACAGTGCTATAAAAATGAACTGATTACTGTATAAATGACACTGTCAGGAAGGGGTTAACACTAGTGGTGATCAAGGGGTTAAATGTGTTCCCTGGAAGGTGTTTCTAACTGTGGGGGAGGGGACTGATTGGAGGAGAAGAGAGATTGCTGTTCCTGACGGCCACTCTCTACTACCCTGTCAGAACGGGGATCTGTTTGTTTACATTGATAGATCCCATTCTGGGCTCTCTGGAGCGATTGCAGATGGCTGGCAGACATCGCGGCTGCCGGCCACACACATAGGCTCAGCTGCTATAGCTCTTAAAAGAGCTGACGAACAGCTACAGCGATTCTCGGGAACAAGCCAACCTGGCGCAGTGTAATAATGGCATCTAGTCGGCAAGTAGTTAAATAACAACAGGAAAAGTGGACTCCTCTGATGAGTACATTTTTAGGCGTGGAAAGGGTGAACAGATAAAGCCTAAAATATAGATGTAGACTGCGGGCAAAATTTTTATTTTAGACAGAAAGTCAATAAAACATCCTAGAAACCCTGTTTTGAGAAAGTCATTGCAAATAATATCATTCAAAGTGTTTTCCACATCAGTAGGCGTATCTGTACTGCGTCGGCCGGGCGTACGTTCGTGAATAGGCGTATCTACTGATTTACATATTCTACGCCGACCGCAATGGAAGCGCCACCTAGCGGTCAGCCTAAAAATTACACTTTAGGATACGAGGGTGTAAGACACTTACGCCGCTCGTATCTGAGCCTAATTTAAGCGTATCTGGTTACCAAAATACGCCTAAATTAGCGCGGGCGCACATTCAGACTTAGGCTGGCGTATCTATCTACTTACATACGCTGCGCCGGGCGCAGCGTATGTAAGATACGCTACGCCACTGTAACTTACTTTGCTTTGGTTTGAATCCTCAACGAATTTGCGCCGTAAGTTACGGCAGCGTAGTGTATCTCTCGCGGCGTAAGGGCGCGGAATTCAAATGGATCTAATGGGGGCGTGTTTTATGTTAATACGTCGTGACCCGAGGTAAACAATGTTTTTTTGGAACTGCGAATGCACCGTCCCTGGGGGTATCCCAGTGCGCATGCTCAAAATTAAACCGGAACCCGCCAATGCTTACGGCGGTGACGTCATTCTATGCAAATTCCTATTCGCGAACGACTTAAGCAAACAACGTAAAAAATGCAGAATTGTACGTGGGAAGGACGGCCATACTTAACATTGAGTACGCCTCAGTATAGCAGCTTTAACTATACGCCGGAAAAAGCCGAACGCAAACGACGGAAAAAAAAGCGACGGGCCGACGTACGTTCGTGGATCGCCGTAAATAGCTCATTTGCATACTCGACGCGGATTACGACAGGAATGCCACCTAGCGGCCACCGAAAAATTGCATCTTAGATCCGACGGCGTACGAAGACGTACGCCTGTCAGATGTAGCCGAGATGCCGTTGTATCTTGTTTTGAGGATTCAAAACAAAGATACGACGCGGGAATTTAGAAATTACGCCGGTGTATCAATAGATACGCCAGCGTAATTTCTTTGTGGATCTACCCCCTAGTGTTTTCCATGTGTAAGATTGGGGTATTTAAACTCAAATAGTAGGTACAATTAGTTGCACCAGTCCAACACTGTATTTTAAGGGCTTGGAAGCCAACTTTTATTTAAAAGCAAGTCATAGGTCATACAAAAAGGTCTTCCCAAGCAGGGCATTCTTGCCATCACTGCAAAGACATAACATTCAGCCTCCGGGCTCTCTTTTGGCAGCTTTACTGCTCTGAGTACCTCTGCAGGGTCTTCCTGACCATAAAATACCTTTCCTTCCTTTTGGTCTTCCTGACCATCAAACACATCCCAGTCGTATTTGCAGATGCTTAACTTTAGCTCTGCATCCTTCCTTGCAGCTCCTTAGCTGTGCTTGTCCCTCCTGGACCCACTCCACAGCCTCCTAGCTGCTCCAGTCCCACATAAACTTCTTCTCAGGCTTGGGCCTTCCTCTGTCCCTACCTGACCTTAATGCATGGCAGCACCTCACACAGCTCCCCCCAGACACACTGACCTCCCTCAGGAGGGTGGGGCCCTGAGCTCTAACTCTGCCTATATTATGAAGCCTGCACACACCTGAATAATCAGTGTGCTTGCTTCTCTCAAAATCTGGCATAAACCACCAATCTACCGAGTAACACAAGGGGAGTTATTTACGAAAGGCAAATCCAGTGCAGTCGCTGTAAACCTGAGGGGTAGATCTGAAATGACGGGAAGCTCTGCTGATTTTATCATCCAATCATGTGCAAGCTAAAATGTTGTTTTTTTAATCTCCTTGCATGTCCCCCTCGGATCTACAGCGACTGCACTTCCATGTGCACTTTCAGTGCAATTTCAAGTGCACTAGTAGTGCAAAGTGGAATTTACTTTAATAAATAACCCCCAAGGTCACCCTGCTACACATGTCATTGATATATTGCTTGTTTAATATATTTTCTACTCTTTTGCTGATCCCTGCGCCCTTGATGTTTTCCCTTATATTTATTAGACAAAAAAGTCCTTATATTTAAATAATTAAAAATCTAACAGAATCTTTTAGAATTGACTCTGTTGATGTAATTCCAGTAACACATTTATTCTGGTTGGTTGCTATTTAGAGACTGCAATTCATAATAAAAAATTAGGAAAAATATATTTTTATTGGATAAGCCATAATATTTACATTGTCATCACTTGTACTGTCACTGTCAATAGTATTACTATTACATTCAGCACTGATGAATTTGAAATTAAACACGTATTGTGTTTCAATGAAAAAATATTCCAAAGGTAGTATTTTTATTCTCTATCTCTCCTAATTTGCATCAAAATAACTGGGTACATTTTTACTTGCACAACATGATAAAAGAAACTTTGAGAGTAATGGCATATTGTAAGTATGCTAAGTATTTTAAGACCTCTTATAACAAGAATACATCAAAATAATAAATCCCAAAGAAACCAATAACATCCCTATTGCGATGCAATTGTACATGACATATGACACACTTTTCCCCTTTTCTGTGTTAAAGTAAAAGTCTTTTTATGCTTTGTTAGCCAGATTCATTTTTTGAGTCCAAGAGATTTCTTAACACAACACGAGACAGGGGCATAATTCCCAAAGCAATCGTTTTTACTAATTTAGTTTTTACATTTTTAATAGCTTTGAATTGTTTGTGAGTGGCAAATGTGTCACAGTAAATGTGTGTGTTTCTTTTAGGTAAAACTACAGAGGAAACTGCAGTATCTGGAGAGTTATTAGTGTTTCTACAAAGAGATAAAATAAGCATAACACTGCAAGCATGCCTTAATAAAATAAGCCATAAATGCTTATTTTATCTCAAATGCTCACTAGTGAATAGAGTAAGACAAATAGAGGTGTAAAATAGCACTCAAGGGATTTTTACTATAAAATGTGTAATCACCTTTTACACTTTTCAACGTTCAAACATTTTACTGACCTATGTTTTCTTCATTTGCATCTTCTCAAACAATATATTGCTTGCAAGTAATTTGATCTTTTTTTTCATTCTGTTTAAAGAAAAGTTTAGGAATATTGTATTCATGCATAAATTAATAGTGCTTATATATAACACCAAGCTGCAAACTATTCCAGCTAAAGTGATGAGGTTTCCTTTATCATCAATATTCTCAGAAGCAAAAAGCTGTAAATTTCTTTAAATGCTGAAACAATGAACAATTAATGTTTGGTAATGTGGGATGAATGATGTGTAACAGAAGAGTGACGAGTGACAAAGAGCAAGTGATAAAAATGAAATTAATGTATAAAAAAAAGAAAATGTTAAAGGAAACTAAGGTGGATAAGGTTTTAGTGATAGCAAAAAAAAATGTGCTTGAAGTAATAATTAGCACGTTTAAAAAAGGTAGATAAAGGATGATTTTTAAGAAAGTCAGATTTTTGCACTTTAAATTGTTAAATAGAGAAGCATATTATTTTAGAAATAATTAATAGTTTTCACAGCTTCTATTGTATATATATTTTTATTTAAAACACACACACACACACACACACATCAATTCCATAGAAATAAAACTGTATCTAATGGAAAAAAATGTTTAATTTTCAGTTTATTAGTAGTAGAGCCACAGGAGTGTGTTTTGTATTGTAACATTTTTGCTAACCAGTGTCAGGTCACCTGTGGCCAGCTGACAAGTGCACCCCGTTGGGGTCAGGGATACACCACAGGGTAGTGAACCCTATGGCCGACTGCTGCGATTAGAGAGGAAGCGTAAACCCAAGATCGCCCAGGGCGTGGAGTCTAAGACCCAGCTTTGTGTTCACCAGAGCCTCTAGTGGTGAGGATGGCCTTCGCCGCTGCTGGATCCAGGTCGCGACCCCTGGGATCCCCTAGTCACACTCCGCAGGGAGAGAGAGGAAACATCAAGCAGGACAAGCGGTAGTGATGGGTAAGCCGAGGTCAGGGCAACAGGCAGACAAGGGTAACCGAGGGACAGGCAAAAGGTTGGGATCACAGGCAAACAGGAGAAGTCAGGGAAGAGCCAAAAACGGAACACAGGAAGATAATAGTAGCACACTGCAGACAGGAACTAAAGCTAACAACACGGTTGAACAGCAAAGCAGACTAGCAGTGCAGTGGTTAATATAGGCTTCCTGGGATGGCCTAGGGTGGAGCAATACAGGAAGGAAGGTGATAAAAGACACTCAGAAGGAGGGTCAGGCCTCTAATGAACACATGGAGATCAGGTAAGCTGCCAGACTTTATTGCATATCCATGACAACCAGTATATCATTGTTTTACTGATTTCTTAAATACTAGTAGTACTAAATGAGGCTGGGTATAAAAATTAAGTTACAAACATAAATCTTGCACCTTAGATGACCTAAAAAAATAATAAAAGTCTTTGAATTACTTTTTGCTAAAACTAGAGAGTGCAAAATCTAGTGCAGCTCTGCATGGAAACCACTCAGCTTCCAGGTTTATTTGTCAAAGTTCAATTGAACAAGCTAAATTCAGAAGCTGATTGGCTACCATGCACAGCTGCACCAGATTTTGCACTCTCCAGTTTTAGTAAATGTGTTATTAGTGTTGCTATACCTTGCTCCTGCAGGGCAAAACAACAAGGCTTCTTTAGCCCCCACCTCCCCAGAGCAGCACATTTCCTTCACTTCTCTGCTGGTATATTCAACTGCTTATAGCATAGCAAACACCTGGTACTTCCAAGTATGAAAATGCTTGTGATTCATTTCATGTGATAGCACTGGTACTTAAGCCTATTCAGGCTGTTTTCATTTGACCTAATGTATTTTGAAATCTACTGTGGGGTGTATTTCTTTACTCCCGTGGCTGAATTAAGTGGTAAATGAAATGATGGGGAAGCAAAGAAAGGTAATTTTATGGAGCTGAGGAGGATAACATTAAAGGAAATGGGCAAACTCCAAGGGTTATGGAAAAGGTAAGCTCAATAGGCTCAAATCACTAAACTAAACACACCAGGATGAGAATCCATATTTTAAAAAAGGTGACAGTTGTTTATAAAAATTGCAGTCAAATGGCCTAAATAAAGATTTTTCCTTATGTTAAAGCTTTGTTAATTGAAGCTAATGTGGTGAAACAGGAAATGCAATTTTAAAGTTACTATTCATGAAAGAGTGCCACTATGGGGATGTGGCCAGCAGCCTGAGGAGACGGCCCCACTGTGACCAAGCTCCGGCTCCACAGGATTTGACAAGGGACGACGAAGGCGATCATTTAAAAATATCACCCAACACAAGATGCAGAGCCAGAGAGGTAGGGGAGGCATGAGGGGGAAGAGGAAGAAGCTAGAAGGGCCTGCAAACTCACCGACTTCTACAGTCTATTGGGCACACGATACTCACAAGATAGCACCGGCACGGAGGCTCTCTCACAGAGGAGAACAGGGGCGGCTGCATCAGCAAGGAATATAACCCAGCAGCATGACTCCGCAGCTCCAGACAATGGAGGACACTCTCCCCATCCACATTCAATAGTCCAGTGAAGCAAAGGAGAAAGCTGACAGCCGATGGTGACACTGTGAGTGATGCCTTTCTTGACACTGATACTCAGGCTGACATTAATGGCTTTAATGAGAAGCTGGATGCTTTTCCTACGGTGGGCCAGCCCATATTAGACTCTGCTCTCAAAGTAATGCTAATTACCTTAAGTGGAGCACTGCAGCATGACATGTCTAACTTTATGAGACAAACTAGCAGGGAGATAGAAGCCATAGGTGATAGAGTGGATCACTTAGAGAATAAAATGAGTAACTATACGTTAGCATAGAAAAAAACCTGCAACATGAAAATCAAAATGGCGGACATTGAAGACCATTCCCACCGGAACAACATGAAATTTACATGCATTCCGGAATCGGTCCCCCCAGGGGAACTCCATCCATATCTGCAGAAAATGATAGCCAAATTACTTCCAGCGACAAAAACCCACAAATTGGTGATAAACAGGGCTTACCGCCTTCCAAAGCCATCCTATCTACCTGAACGTGTACCGAGAGATGTGATTGCTAGGATCCATTACTTCCACATTAAGGACCAGCTCATGTACTTCTCCCGCAAACACAATTCCTTACCAGAACCATATTCTGGAATCTCACTATATATAGACCTCTCACAAGCAACTATACAAGCCCACAAAAATCTCATCACCATTACCAAGATCCTGAGAAATAACAATATTCTCTATAAATAAAAATTTCTGACTGAACTGTAAATTGAAAGGAACAACAAAACCATGATTGTAACCACTCTAGAAAAAGGTCTGGAGCTAGTGAAGTCTTGGGATCTCCTCCCACAAGATGGAGAGGACATCACAGACCCGACAACGCACTCATGAGTTCTCGGGCTTAGAATCAAACTTCAGCCATTAAACCTTACCGGTTCATGATTCTGCTGTTACGAAGAAGTCCACCATATTGTATACTAAGATCCTGCCTGGTTGGACATTATATTCCTCATTGGATATGTGTGCAGGAGTCAATCTCTCTTATCACAGAGAATGGGACTACAACAATGCTAGTTTCCACTTCTTTTTTCTCATTGTATTTGTTTTTAGTTCCTGTTACCACGTTTACCATCTCTTCACCCAGCAACATATCTACTTAGAAGACAAATCATTCATCCGCACCTCACCTAACTCCATTGGTACTTAATTTATTATCATTGAATACTAAAGGTCTCAATAGCCCTTACAAGAGAAGGACACTTTGGAAGAAAGCAGAAAACTATCGCTGTGATGTTTTATATGTGCAGGAATCCTACTTCCTGACTGCAAAACCTCCCAATTGTGCTCACAAGCACTTCCCTCACATTTACCAATCCAATTATAAGAAAAAGAAAAGAGGAGTTATGGTAGCAATAAGAAATTCAATATCATGCATCACCGGTGGACAAAGAAGGCAGATATGTAATCCTGGTCGCAGAACTAAATGGAGACCTTTATACCCTCATAAATATTAATGCTCCCAACAGGCACCAAATAATGTTCATCAGAAGGACTTTGGCCAAAGCTTGCTCAATCCAAAAAGGCCAACTTTTAGTTTGCGTGATTTCAACCTCCCCATGGACCCCGAAATAGACACTACCACTAGGAACTCAGCAGGGAAACCGGACTCTAATCCCCATAACATATATTCAAGAATTGACTGCTTTATCACAGATAGAACTCTTCTCCAAAACATAACAAGGACAAATATTTACAATATTACATGGTCCGACCATGCCCCTATTTCGTTATACATCTCTGAGGGGTGCACAGGTAAACATAGGCCACTGTAGAGAAATATATATTGTCTCACCCAGATTATGTAGCGGAGTTGGGGACAGAACAGGAGGAGTTTTCTCATTTAATTCAGGATCCTCCAGCAGTGTATTCAATCTCTGGTGAACCCATAAGGCTTTTGTTAGGGAGTGCTGATCCAGATGGCCTCCAGAGAGAGGAAAAAGAGTAAATTATCCACTCTTCTTGCTGAAATAGCCATATTGGAAGCTTAGCACAAAAAGTCTCCCCAAAACACATTACGGTCCTGACTCGCAATTCTTAGAGAGGAACTTACAACAGTATTAATATCTGAACATGATAAATAGATCAAGGGCCTTAGATTAGCAGCTTACTCACAAAATAATAAAGCAGGGAAAAGAATGGCTATGCAATTTAGACAAAAGAGAGCCAGAGAAAAAAATCATCCGACTCTATCACCACAAAATGGGTAAAAATGTCATTGACCCATCAGATATAGCTCACACATTTAGGGATTACTATGCAGCACTGTACAATCTGAAGGAAGATCACACCATCACTTAACCCAATGCTGAGGTAATCTCCAATTTCCTAAAAAAAAAAAAAAAAATACCAGTACTAGATGAAGCCTCACTAAACCATCTTAATTGCCCTATAGAACAGCAAGAAATTATAAATATAATTACTTCCCTCCCTTTAGGCAAATCATCGGGAATAGATGGACTCTCCTCAGAATACTATAAAAACCTAACCCAATTCTAAACCCTTACTTGGTTGAACTTTATAACCAAGCTGTCCTAACGGGACACTTCCCGAAAGAAAATGTTAGAGGCAGTTATTGTGACTCTTCCTAAATCTGGAAAGGAGTCAAATCATCCACAAAACTTCAGACCCATATCGCTTCTAAATTCAGATTTAAAAATATACTTAAAACTGCTTGCTAACAGACTCTTAGATCTAACACCACTCCTTCTGGGCCAGAACAAGTTGGTTTTGTGAAAGGGAGGCAGGCTCCAGACGGTACAAGAAGAATGATCAAACTAATACATCACACAGAGACTTGTCGGGTGCCTTCTCATCTCCTTGCTTTGGATGCGGAGAAGGCATTCAACAGAGTTCATTGGAAAAATCTGTCACAAGTACTAACTAAATTTGGGTTGTCCGGGACAATATATTCAGCTATTATGGCCTTATATCATAATCCCTCAGCGAGGGTATATGTCAACGGCACAATGTCCGGATCATTCGACCTTTTCGACTGATACGAGGCAAGGGTGCCCCCTGTCACCAATTATATTCTTCCTAGCTATCGAACCCTTTGTTGAAGCCATTAGAAACTACCCTCTTATCCAGGGCCTGCAAGTGGGCCGCTGGGAACACAAAATAGGTTTGTTCACGGACGATATTATTCTGTCATTATCTAACCCCCTCAAATGCCTACATAGAACCCAACAACCAATTGAAGAGTTTGGAGAAGTGTCCTACTACAAGATAAATTCTAATAAATGTCAAATACTGGCCATGGGATTGCCCGAAAGTCAAATACACCAGCTGAAAAGTGAGTTCCCATATACACGGGGAGCTAAATCAATCACATATTTAGGAATCCAGCTCTCTTATCCCACTAGCTCACTTTATGAGGTTAATTTCACCTCGCTACTGTCCAATATCTCTGAAGATCTGAAACGGATGGGGAGAACTCAACTTTCTTGGGTAGGCAGAGCAACCGCCTTTAAAATGCAAGTACTATTTAGAACACTCCCTATCCCCATCCCCTTTTTTACAAAATGTAACTCCCTCTTGAGGAACTACATTTGGCAAAGCAAAAATCAGAGAATTGCCCTTTCCTCACTACAAATGATGAGAAAAAATGGTGGTATTGGTTTACTAGATCTGCAGGGCTACTATAACACGTCCTTACTAGACCAAGCTAAAAACAGGATCAAACCGACTGAGGAAAAATGATGGGTTGACATGGAACAAAGCTTTATGAAACACCAGGACTCCCTAGTAATCCTATCAGCTTCTCTTATGTCCCCCCAAGTAACCTTCATTGTGCACCACCCCACAATTGGAGCCACCCTTAAAGCATGGCACACATTAATTTCCTGTAAAAACTACACAGAAAACACATACAAACTAGATATCTCGGTCAAAACATATGAATGGCTAATTTGGGACTTTAATGCGAGAGATTCCCATAAAGAAGGTATAAACTTCACATTCAACTTACATCACAGTGGCCTACCTAATGATGCTTATAGGTCATTACAAATTAGACACTTCCATTCAACTTCCAAATGCAAGGAAAGCATAGAAATTCCAAACTCTATTTGGAAATTCCTTCAAGTAAAATCAAACAAATCGACCAATGGAATTTATTTCCTTTACAACTCAGGCCCCATATTATTGACCAAAACACAACCGACATGTGCAAATGGGAAAAAGATCTGAAGAAAGAATTCTTCATACAGCAATGGTTGAAAGCCATACAATTGAGCTTCAGCATATCTTCCTGTGTTGAGCACTGGGAACATTTTCAAAAAATCTATCATAGGTGGTACATGAAACCTCACAGGCTGTCAAAAATATTTAAAGATTCCTCAAACAGTTGTTGGAGAAAGTGTACCACATAGAGAACCTGTTCCATGTTCTATGGAATTGCCCTCACATAACGTCCTTTTGGCAACATGTAACCATAGTCCTTAGCAAAACCACAGGTCAATATACACCACTAACCCCGGAATTAGCCCTCTTGAACATAGATTCATATCCTCTTACAGTAAAAACAGTAATCACACACATCCTTTTCGCAGCTAGGACAGCTCTAGCAAGTAAATGGAAAACTTCTGACCTTCCAACAGTGAAAGAAATAACCTCAAGGGTTAAGCTACAATGTCAATATAAAAAAATACGGGCGTTCTAAAAGCTTAAAGCACCCCAATTTATAAGAAAATGGCAAGCTTGGTTCCTCCACCCAGAAGCAGCTAAAGACCTAAAACCATAACATTATTATATTTACAGCTATATATTGGTATCTCAACTTATAAACTGAATACTGTGTTATCTGACTGAAACGTTGGTATATTTATTTACCCTCCCCATTTGTAAAGTTGCTATTGCTTTATGTTCATCCTAATTTTATTTTATTAAATAATAATCAGCATAACTTTGCTTGTCATATTACATTACATTACATTATCGTAACCCCAAGCAATATGTTATCTGTATCCTGATGTTAGCATCTCTCAATCACAGTATGATCCCATTAGGGGTCATGGGGAAATTGTAATCTACCACCACTAGTAAGGATACAGAGTCATAACTGATTCATGTCATGTTAAACCTTAATTTGACATATGTATAAGCAATGGTTCATAAATATATTGTCAACAAATTTCTATAGTTTTGCATGTAGAACATATAATCTCTACTTTGTCTCTACTGTATTTGACTGTAAACTCCAATAAACATATCTGAAAGAAAGCATGCCACTATATCAATGGTATATAAAGTGGCTTTAAAAACTGTAGAGATGAGTGAACTGGACTAATACAGGGATGACCAATTATTTTTAGGGATGCTGTGACTTAGGCCCCGTACACACGACCGAGTTTCTCGGCAGAATTCAGCCAGAAACTCGGTTCAGAGCTGAATTCTGCCGAGAAACCCGGCCGTGTGTACACTTTCGGCCGAGGAAGCCGACGAGGACCTCGGCGAGGAAATAGAGAACATGTTCTCTATTTCCTCGTTGTTCTATGGGAGAACTCGGCCCGCCGAGCTCCTCGGCGGCTCCAGGACTGAACACGCCGAGGAACTCGATGTGTTTGGCACGTCGAGTTCCTCGGCCGTGTGTACGGGGCCTTAGAGCTCAATGAAGTTGAGTAATCATAGTATATTAAGCAAAAAGGTTTTTCTTCTTCCACTTTGGGTGGTGAGTCAAGTTTGTTTTACCATTGCATTGTGGTAATTATAGTTATTATATGTTCACTCCTTGTCTCATTTACAACAAATATACAACAGGAATTAACAACATTTCTCCAAAGTAAGGCCAGTCTTTTAGACAGTACCCACTGGAACAAGTTACATAGTTAGTCAGGTTGAAAAAAGACACAAGTCCATCCAGTTCAACCACAAAAAAAATAAACAAACAAAATAAAAAACACAGTACAATCCCATACACCCAACTCCATACCCACAGTTGATCCAGAGGAAGGCAAAAAACCCCATAAAGCAATTGACAGATTTGCTTTATATTTCTTGTGGCAACTTTGGGGTTTCCATCATTCTCTTCCTTTTTTTTCACTTGCTTTTTTACCACAATCTTATATAACTCCTCTCTGCTGAGTTTCTTTTGCCACCTGTGAACATTGTGGTTTTACTTTATTGACTCTTTGCAGCATTTGTTCATTAATGACTCGTTAAGCATATTTTAAAGATTACCCCCTAGAATCACAGTTCAAAACTTGTAAATAGGCTATTCACTTTGCAAAGGAACTTCACTTTGCAAGGGGGTGTTCTCTTATGCCCTGTACACACGATCGGTTCATCCGATGAAAACGGACCAATGGATTTTTTCATCAGATATCCGAAGAAGCTGACTTTCATCAGTCGTGTCAGAACACGGTGAAGTAAAACACTACGACGTGCTGAGAAAAATGAAGTTCAATGCTTCCGAGCATGCGTCGACTTGATTCTGAGCATGCGTGGATTTTTAACCGATGGACTTGCCCACAGACGATAATTTTTTTCTATCGGTTTTTTAACCATCAGATAATTTTAAAACAGGTTCTACGTTTTTTCACCGATGGGAAAAAAACGATGGGGCCCACACACGATCGGTTCGTCCGAGGAAAACGGTCCATCAGAACCGTTTTCATCAGACGAACCAATCGTGTGTATGCGGCATTAGTGAATGAGGAACAGGTTGCTGGCTTCCATTATCCAATCATGTGCAAGCAAAAATTCTGTTGTGCTTTTTTTTTTATCCTTGCACATGATTGTGAAGTGAATTTTACTCACCTTCACTGTGCTAGGGAGGAACTTCTCTAGCAAAAAATACCTTAAAAAGTGAACAGTCATTTTATAAATTAAACCCATGGACTCTGACTTACTACTTGAGGAATTGAGCAAGTTATCTTCATAAGGAAATTTTCACAACTTAGTGAATGTGGAAAAGCTGCGCCAACTTCAATCATGACATCATGTGTTAGGAAAATCCTGTATTTCGTTGCTTGGGTATTTCTTGTAAAGTGACATTTCACCATATTTACACAAGTCAAAGTTCTTTTGCAATGGGAAAATTCACTATGCAAAGTGGACACACTGGATTATTTTAGTAAATCAGGTTTACTGAATAAGAACATTTTTCTGTGTCAAAACTGAGAACAGGTCAGACTTGCATTTATGGCAGTCTTTCTTTGTACTTTTTTTTCATTTCATTAAGTTTTTATTTAGTTTTCATCAAGTAAAACATTACAAGAAAAGAGTGCATATTGCAGATTGAATGGCAACATACTGTACATACAATTGTGATTGCAATACACAGGATACATTGGTAGTGTATAGTTAGGCTTGGTGGTTAATTGCATATAGCAGCCATACAATCTAGCAGAAGGCATAGTATAACTAATCCATGCAATACAAAATGCAAACAAAGTAAGCAAGTACACAAACAAAAAAAAGAGCTAAAAGAAAAGAGAAAACAGTAGTAGTCTGTTCAATATTGTTTACAGTAATATGCTACAGATATGGAGCATATGATAAGTAGGTAGGCTAATGCTGTATTTTAGCTTTCACCCAGTGTGAATTCAACTTCCAAAGATTGTCAGAGTGGATTTGTCTTTATGGAAGGCTATCATTCTCTTGTAGGTATCATGGGTTTTGACTAACTAGTTTTCTTGCTTTGAGGGATAATGTACCTCATCAGTTTTTTGTGTCTCCAGAAGCTTTGTTTGGCATGGCAATTTCAGCTCGGATGTCAATATCATTGTTAAGGTTTTTATTTATCTGTATAGGTTTTGAAAACATTCTAGGCACAGGTCTCTTTCTATGGTTATTGCAGTATCTATATGCTGTATAATGGTATACAATGATGATACAATGATGAAAGAATCTGTGAAAGTATTCAGCAAAAAGTATTCAGCAAAATACAACCTCCATCTACCCCCCTCTAAATCACAAACCTAATACCCACATAATTCCGCCACAATCACCTAACTTCACTCTAAAACCCATTTCCATCGATGCCACTAAAAATATCATCAGGACTCTGTGAAATAACACAGCGCCCAATGATATCATCCCCACCAAACTGCTGAAAGAATGTGCCGATATTTTGGCTCCAGCTATCATGCAGCTCATAAACCAGTCATTCAAGGAGGGTGTGGTGCCACCCTTGCTGAAACAAGGTATAATCAAAACAATTAAAAAAAAAACACCCTCGACCACCGTCGACCCCAAAGACCCTAACCACCGTCGCCCCATAACAGGCCTAAATGTTTTCTCCAAGGTAATGGAGAAAGAAGTTTTACAACAGCTACAACATCATTTAGAAACCCACAAATTACTTGACCCATTCCATTCCGTCCTGGTCACGGGACAGCACTGCTCAAAATATGGGAGGACGCTCTAGAGGCCACAGACGAAGATACGGTAGACCACGAATTCTCCTCCTTCTTGGAAAACCGATCACAAATAGTGAAATTGGGCCCTTTCACTTCTGAAAAACGCACAATGTCATGCGGAGTCCCCCAGGGATCCCCTCTGTCACCTGTTCTTTTCAATATTTATCTCCGCCCTCTTTTTGAAATCATCAGCAACCAGAAGTTACTTTACCACTCTTATGCAGATGACACACAACTATATTTTCGCATCTGCAACAAAAAGGATCATTATCTCGGACTAGAGAAATGCCTTTCTTTGATAGAAAAGTGGATGACAAAGAGTTACCTTAAACTCAATGGCTCAAAAACAGAACTTCTCCTGTTTCAGGCCAATCGGAAGATTCATCCCGCAACAACATGGATGCCCCCGCCCATTCTGGGTCAATCCATCACCCCCAGCACCAAAGTCAAAAGTCTAGGAGTCATCTTCGATACCCACATGACAATGGATGCACAAATAGGGTCAGTAGTCAGCGGATCGCACCATCTGCTGCGCCTTCTACGCAGACTCACTCCCTTTATCCCAAAAAAAGACATAGCAGTCGTGGTGGGGACACTTATCAACTCCAGACTTGACTATGCAAATGCCCTCTATCTTGGACTCCCAAAATACCAAATCACTCGTCTGCAAGTCATTCAAAATACGGCCGCTCGACTTGTGACTGGGAAAAAAACATAGGAATCAATCTCACCTTCGTTGAGATCCGTTCATTGGTTGCCCGTAAAAGACAGAATCACTTTCAAAGCACTCTGTCCAAGTGATACCGCTGTGACAGATGTGAGCAGGTTGCCCTTCTGGAAGCTCGTATTAGAGATCTGGAGGAGCAAGTTGCAACACTGGGTAGAAATGACAACCTTGAAAGGGGTTCTCTGCTCGCTGAGCAGGTGGTCAGTAAGGTTGATGTGGAGGGTGGAGGGGCAAGTCAGGATTATCAGATAGGGAGATGGGTTAATGTAGCTAGAGGGAGTGGAAGGGGTGTGCAGAAAGGGAAGGCCAGTCCTGTATTTGTGCATCAAAACAAATTTGCCAATTTGGGTGATGATGTGGAGGTGGCAAACACAGAGGTGGCAGCCCTAGATGTTACTGCTACCCCTAACAGCCGGGAGAGCAACCCATCTAGTAGAGGTGGGGAGGGGAGTGCAGGTAGGCCTAGACAGTTGGTGGTAATAGGGGATTCTATAATCAGAAGGACTGATAGAATAATTTGTCGCCAGGATCGCTTCAACCGAATGGTTTGCTGTCTCCCTGGTGCCAGGGTTCGGCATGTGGTGGACCGGGTGGATAAATTACTGGGAGGGGCTGGGCATGACCCAGCTGTCTTGGTCCACGTTGGAACCAATGACAGTATACATGGAAGGTGGAGGCTCCTTAAGAATCAATTTAAAGAACTAGGCTGCAAGATGAAGGGAAGGACCTCCAAGGTGATATTCTCTGAAATATTGCCTGTGCCATGCGCAACACAGGAAAGGCAGGGGAAGATTAGAGAGCTGAATGCATGGCTAAAGACCTGGTGTAGGAAGGAGGGATTTGGGTTTCTAGAGCACTGGGATGACTTTTCATTGGGGTGCAACCTATATGCTAAGGACGGTTTGCACTTGAATGGAAGGGGGTCTGCTGTGCTGGGGGAGAGGTTTATGGGAATGCTGGAGGAGTATTTAAACTAGGATTGAGGGGAGAGGGTGAACTAGAATTACATCGGGTACACAGGTCAGCTAGGGGTCAGACATTAATGGAGAGTGGAATGGGGATAGATGGGGGGAGGGTCATGGCAGGTGACAAGAAAGTTCACATGTTGCAAACAGCCATTGGAAATAATAGTGCCATTTGTACTACTATAAATTATATGAAAAACACTAGAGAAAAATGTAACAATACATTTAAGTGTTTGTTCACCAATGCCAGAAGTCTGCCAAGCAAAACAGGTGAGTTGGAAGCTCTGGTGCATGAGGAGAGCTATGATGTAATCGGTATTGCTGAAACTTGGCTTCAATCCTCACATGACTGGGCTATTAATATTCCTGGCTATGCTCTCTTTCGGAAAGACAGGGTAAAAAGGAAAGGTGGAGGGGTCTGTCTCTATGTGAGAAGTGACCTCAAAGCAAGCATGAAAGAGAACCTGGTTGATGGAGAGTGTGGTGAGGCTGAAGCATTATGGGTGGAACTGCATACAGATGTGCGTAGTTCAAAATTAATCATTGGAGTTTGTTATAAACCACCCAATGTTAATGAGGAGGTGGAGACTCAGCTCCTTGCACAGATGGAAAGGGCTGCAAGGGCTGGGACGGTGATAATAATGGGGGATTTTAACTACCCAGAAATTGACTGGATTAATGGCACTTCTGGGACAGTTAAAGGACAAAAATTTAAAAACCTATTGCAGGACAATTTTATGGTGCAGTTTATTGAGGCCCCAACTAGGAATGATGCTCTGTTGGACCTGATAATCTCAAACCATGCAGAGCTTATTACTAATGTTCAGATAAAGGAACACCTGGGTAGCAGTGATCATAACATGATTTCATTTAATGTTAACTATAAGCAGGAAATACATACAGGAAATATTAAAACACTAAATTTTAAGAGAGCAAATTTTCCAAGGATGAGGGCTGCTCTCCAGGACTTGGACTGGGAGGGACTATTGACACAGATGAACACAGAACAGAAATGGGAATTTTTCAAAAAGACTGTGTGGAACCTCACTGCAAAGTATGTTCCCATGGGCAATAAGTTTAAAAGGCTAAAAATAAAACCTATGTGGCTCACGGGCAAAGTTAAAAAAGCTATAAACAATAAGAAAGTAGCTTTTAAAAAATATAAAAATGAAGGAACACTAGTGTTGTTTAAATGTTACAAAGAATATAACAGGATATGTAAAAAGGAAATCAAGGATGCAAAAATTCAAAATGAACGACAGATTGCAAAAGATAGTAGGACAAACCCCAAAAAATTCTTTAAATATATTAATAGTAAAAAGGTGAAGTCTGAGCATGTAGGCCCCTTACAAAATAATCTAGAGTGGGTGACTGGGGACAAAGAGAAGGCAAATTTATTAAATGCTTTCTTCAGCTCTGTGTATACAATGGAGCATGGGGGAGCTCATGTCCAAAATGGGGGTGGGAGTGACACAGCCCCAAATCCACAATGGCTCAAAAGTGATATGGTCCAGAAATATTTAGACAGAATAAAGGTGGATAAAGCACCTGGACCAGATGGCATCCACCCACGGATCCTAGGTGAGTTGAGCTCTGTCATTTCAAAGCCACTGTATCTAATATTTAGGGACTCATTAATGACAGGAATAGTACCACTGGATTGGCGTAGAGCCAATGTGGTGCCTATATTTAAAAAGGGAACAAAGTCTTTACCAAGTAACTATAGACCTGTTAGTCTAACTTCTATAGTTGGGAAGATACTGGAACGTTTAATAAAAGACCACATGGATGAGTTCTTGCAGGAAAAAAACTATTTAAGCAGCAGACAACATGGATTCATGAAAGACAGAAGTTGTCAGACAAACCTGATTTCCTTTTATGAAGAGGTAAGTAAAACCCTGGACAGAGGCGTGGCTGTGGACGTGATATATTTGGATTTTGCAAAAGCGTTTGATACAGTTCCGCACACACGGCTCATGTGTAAGGTAAGGTCTACAGGATTGGATATATCAGTTTGTAAATGGATAGAAAATTGGCTGAAAGCCAGAATTCAGAGAGTCGTGGTTAATGATTCTTACTCTGAATGGTCCAATGTTATCAGTGGTGTACCCCAAGGTTCAGTGCTGGGACCCTTACTTTTCAATATATTTATAAATGATATTGGGTCTGGGATCAAAAGTAACATTTCTGTCTTTGCAGATGACACCAAGCTATGCAGTGGAATAACGTCCTTGCAGGATGTCTCCAATTTACAAGCTGACCTCAATGCTCTGTCCAATTGGGCGACTGAGTGGCAGATGAGGTTTAATGTTGATAAATGTAAAGTTATGCACTTGGGGGCTAAGAATATGCATGCATCATACATACTAGGGGGAGTACAACTGGGGGGATCTGTAGTGGAGAAGGATCTGGGGGTTTTAGTTGATCATAAGCTCAATAATGGCATGCAATGCCAAGCTGCGGTTTCCAAAGCGAGCAAAGTCCTTTCTTGTATTAAGAGAGGTATGGACTCCAGAGACAGAGATATAATTTTGCCCCTGTACAAATCATTAGTAAGACCTCATCTGGAATATGCAGTTCAGTTTTGGGCACCAGTTCTCAAAAAGGATATCGGAGAACTGGAGAAAGTGCAGAGAAGAGCAACCAAACTGATAAGAGGCATGGAGGAGCTCAGCTATGAGGAAAGGTTAGAAGAACTAAATCTATTCACTCTTGAGAAGAGGAGAATTAGGGGGGATATGATCAACATGTACAAATATATAAGAGGTCCATACAGTTTACTTGGTGTTGAGTTATTCACTTTACGGTCAACACTGAGGACAAGGGGGCACTCTTTACGTCTAGAGTAAAAGAGATTTCACCTCCAAATACGGAAAGGTTTTTTCACAGTAAGAGCTGTGAAAATGTGGAACAGACTCCCTCCAGAGGTGGTTCTGGCCAGCTCAGTAGATTGCTTTAAGAAAGGCCTGGATTCTTTCCTAAATGTACATAAAATAACTGGGTACTAAGATTTGTAGGTAAAGTTGATCCAGGGTAAATCCGATTGCCTCTCGGGGGATCAGGAAGGAATTTTTTCCCCTGCTGTAGCAAATTGGATCATGCTCTGCTGGGGTTTTTTGCCTTCCTCTGGATCAACTGTGGGTATGGAGTTGGGTGTATGGGATTGTATTGTGTTTTTTATTTTGTTTGTTTATTTTTTTGAGGTTGAACTGGATGGACTTGTGTCTTTTTTCAACCTGACTAACTATGTAACTATGTAACTATGTATGTAACTATGTTTTCTGGGAAATGCCCCCCAATATCTATGCGAGAAACTAAAAGCTCACAACACCAATCGCATTCTGCGATCCACCAACCAAAATCTACTCCAGATACCCAAAGCCAGATACAAGTCCAAAGGAGAACGAAGATTTGTGGTCAAAGGACCCAGACTATAGAACGCTCTACTAACCACCATCTGATTGGAGGTAAACTACCTGGCCTTCAGGAGAAAGATCAAGACCCATCTCTTCTGAGGGCCCAGGGAATGGATACCAAGCGCCCAGAAGCGATTCAGTTTGCATGTGTTGCGCTATATAAGTTTCTCACTCACTCACTCACATCAGGTTTACCTCTTTCAATAATAGTAATACATGTGTTGTGTCTTTTAAGTAGGCCCTTGTCTGAAGTACACTTGGTTGAAGAAATCCAAATACTCCCCAACCTGTCCGATACAGAACCGATACAGTTCACAATTGGATGGCCAGGGAGGAATGAGGAGTTCAATGTATTTTAGATAGAGTTTATACAGTATAATTGTAATCCTACACACACTTGGTACCAGATATAAAGTATATTTTCAACACCCTAAGGACCATGCTACACCACACTCAGCTTTAATATACCCCCAAACTTGACATTTAAAGGATTTGTGTATCTTCAGTGTAGCATTTGAAGTCACTAGAATAGACCCTCTTGCTTCTGCTTGTTTTTTTTTTTTGGAAGTGGTCCTTAAGCACTTCAGCCTGGATCATTTGGCTGCCAATTGACTGTGCCACTTTTTGCGATCCGACACTGCGTCACTTTAACTGACAATAGTGCGGTCGTGCGCCGTGACTCCCAAACAAAATTGACGTCCTTTTTTGGTGGTATTTGATCACCTCTGCGGATTAAATTTTTTGCGGTATAAATAAAAATAGAGCGACAATTTTGAAAAAAAAAAGCTATATTGTGTACTTTTTGCTAAAATAAATATCCCAATTTAAAAAAAAAATGTTTTCTCAGCTTAGGCTGATACGTATTCTTCTACATATTTTTGGTAAATAAATTGCAATAAGCGTACATTGATTGGTTTGCGCAAAATAGGGGATAATTTTATGGCATTTTTATTATTATTATTCTTTTACTTGTTATGGCAGCAATCTGCGTTGCTTTGCCTGCCAATGCCATTCTGCCAACGTAAATGTGCGTGAGGCAGTCAGCAAGCGGTTAATGGCAGTGTCCAACTTTCTATGACTATCTTTTGCCAATATTTTGTTTATATATTTTGTTTATAAGCCCCAAAAGTAATTGATTGAATATTATTAATAATAATAATAATAATAATAATAATAATAATAATAATAATAATAATAATAATAATAATAATTAAAGGGGTAGTAAAGGGAATTTTTTTCCCCTAAATAGCCTCCTTCACCTCATCCTTCGATTTTGCTTTTAAATGTCCCTATTTCTTCTGAGAAATCCTCACTTCATGTTCTTCTGTCTGTAACTACACACCGTAATGCAAGGCTTTCTTCCTGGTGTGGAGAAAGCCTCTTGAGGGGGCGAGCAGGAGTGTCAGGAGGCCCACTAACACACAGCTCCTTTCTCTATCTGCAAAGTAGAGAGTGTCCTAAATTGCCTGCTCGCCCCCTCCACCATCAAGAGGCTTTCTCCACGCCAGGGAGAAAGCCTTGCATTACGATGTGTAGTTACAGATAGAAGAACAGGAAGTGAGGATTTCTCAGAAGAAAGAAGGACATTTAAAAGCAAAATCAAAGGATGAGGTAAGTGAAGGAGGACTGCACTAAGGTAAAGGAAGCTATTTAGGAAAAAAAATGTTTCCTTTACAACCCCTTTAAGTGCTATTTTCACATCCTTTTTACACCTATTGTCTTAAATATCTCAACTAAAATAATCTAAAAAAAAAACACTCAAAATATGCACTCAGGGGCCATTTACAACTCTTTTAAAGTCTTAAAATAGCCTTATCCTCCACAACCACCTTTAATTTTGCATTCCAAATTTTCTCTATTGCATTTTGCCTAAACATAAATATCTGGTAAAACCTGTGGAAATTTTTGTAAAATTGTGACTAAGTTAAATAGGACTGATTTGCACATAACTATGTATGTGCAATATATGTTATGTCCTATGAGTCATGTGGATCTATTTTATGACACAATGCTGTTATTTTAAACAGTGAGATCTGAAGATAGTCAGTCTTAACCTGGCTATTGATGGATTTAAATTTGACCATGTTCTATCCATGTATAGGCAGGCTGATTGTATTGAAGTCAACCTATCAACCAGCCTGTTTGTCTTTTTCATTTAATCACTGCTGGCAGGTGCTCATTGTATCATTGTATTCTGATGGCTGGGAAACCTCCAGCTCTCAGATACAATAGCTCCATGGAAGTGCACAGTCAGTTGATGGGGGAATCAAGCTATTTTCTTTCTTTCAACCCATGGTTAAAGGAAAGAAAATGGCATGATGTCTCTCGGTCCTCCATTTGCAGAGAGAGAAAACATGAGGGTGTGTTCAGTGAATGAACACTGTGGTAACCAATTAGATACTATCACAGAGTTTAGGTGACCTGGAATCAGAATAATAGAGATACGCAAATATCTATAAGTCTCGTAGGGCTGCATATTTGTGTGAGATCGGTATCAAAGGGTTAATCACCTTAACACATACATTCCCTGAGCTGCAGTCATTGATACAGAGGAAAAAGAGTAGTGGGAAGGTCACACATCCTTCAGGAATATCAGTACTGACTGTCCAGTCGCTGGATATGATTTCCCAAACTCACCTGCCGCTTCCAGTCTTTCAGGAGGTTAGTAATCCACTGCCTGGTAGAGACAGGCACAGTAAACTGGGTGAATGGAGAATATCTGGGGTGAAAGTTTTGAATGCCAAGCTGACATCCACACACAGAATCTGTTTTCACATCCTTAGGGACTTAAGATGTTTCAAGATGTAGTGCAGCCCCAAATTGATAGCATTCTTCACTGACATGCTTGCGAACTGCAGGGGGGTCAGGGGGGGCCTGTGATGTATTTTTTAGGTGGATATACATTATTTTAGATAGTTTTCTACATGACACTCTTGCTATGATATACTATGATGTTACTTTTTTAATATATTTTGTGTCACTAAAAACATCACAGATTTTTTTTTTTTTTTAATGAAGAAGTAAATATTAAAATATTTAAGTCTATTTCCAGTCTCATTTTAAGCATAATGAAATACCTTAGGTCATAATGCATTCATGAACAAGTTGAAATTGTCAGCTCTGATGATAAAATCAGTAGAGCACTCAAGAGCTGAGTAACAATAAATTCACTTTGTTGCAGCATCCCATTCAATTTTCATTTGATGAGCAGCAGAGTAAAAAATGTAAAGTGTTTTGTAGATTACATAAAATGTAACTAAATAAATCATGTTTTCAGTTTCTATTTTCATTCAGGTATATTAACTTTTGAGTACTTCTGGGAAATATTTTTCATTGATCGTCCATATTAAACTATCATCTGGTACAGCATGGTATCTCAGATCAGTAATTTTCTGTTTGTGCTGTAAGTGAAATATTTTTGACCTCAAAAACTTATATTCAGTCTATGACTATTAATCAAAAAATACTTTCTCATTCAGTTTATCTAAATCTATCTGGGTATATTAGTAAAAAAAAAGGGAAAAAACCTTCTGCGAATATTTGGTAAGTAGTCTCATGGATGCCATTTAACCACTTAAGACCCGGACCTTTATGCAGGTAAAGGACCTGGCCAGTTTTTGCGATTCGGCACTGCGTCGCTTTAACTGATAATTGCGCAGTCATGCAATGTGATCCAAAGGCTTTTTGGATCGCTATTATGCATTACATTTTTGGACGTTTTTTCAATGATCCTTGGTGTGCTGGTGAATATGTGTACATGATTTGCTTTCCGGTTCCCAGCTGGTGATCGTTTCAGCACCCTTTTACTTATTGGCCATTTTCCTGGAAGGTGTGCAGTTGGAATATTTTGTGACTCCCAAACAAAAATGACGTCCTTTTTTTCCACAAATAGAGCTTTCTTTTGGTGGTATTTGATCACCTCTGCGTTTTTTATTTGTTGCGCTATAAACAAAAATAGAGCGACAATTTTGAAAAAAATGCAATATTTTTTACTTTTTGCTATAATAAATATCCCCCAAAAATATATTAAAAAAAATATTTTTTTCCTCAGTTTAGGCCGATTTGTATTCTTCTACCTATTTTTGGTAAAAAAAATTGCAATAAGCGTTTATCGTTTGCGCAAAATGTATAGCCTTAATAGTTTTATTGCATTTTTTTTTTTTTTACTACTAATGGTGGCGATCATCGATTTTTTCGTGACTGCGACATTATGGCGGACACATGGGACAATTTTGACACATTTTTGGGACCATTGTCATTTTCACAGCAAAAAATGCTATAAAAATGCATTGTTTACTGTGAAAATGACAATTGCAGTTTGGGAGTTAACCACTAGGGGGCGCTGTAGGGGTTATGTGTGACCTCATATGTTTTTCTAACTGTAGGGGGGCGGGGCTGGACGTGTGACATCATTGATTATGTTTCCCTATATCAGGGAACACACGATCGATGAAGCTGCCACTGTGTTTACGCACAGCTCTCCCCGTTCTTCAGCTCCGGGGAGTGATCGCGGAACTCTGGCGGCGATCACTTCCGGGGGTCACGTGCCTGTGACTCACGGCTGGGCATTTAAAGATGACGTACAGGTACGTGCTTGTGCCCAGCCGTGCCATTCTGCCAATGTATATTTGCAGGAGGCGGTCCTTAAGTGGTTAATAAGTCAAGCTATACAAATGTTATTAAATGTCTTTTGTGCTGCAAAATATATCACAGCATGGAAGACATAAAAGACATAAAAGACTGTTGGGAGGGAGGGGGAGGGAGAGGAGAACTTCCAGTTCAGATGACCTAGGTGATCCAAGGGGAAGTGGGAGCTGGTATCTGTCAAAACTAGGTGCCGTACCTGCTCCCCCCAAAAAAATGACAGGCCAAATGTGGCGGGGGAAGGGGGGTCTTACAGCAGACATTCCCATACTGGGTAACCTGTACAGCATGTACAGGAAGAGACTCACCGAATATAAGCCCCATAAATTGACGAGTTTGTCTACAAGCCAGCAGAGCGGGTCAGTGAAAACAAAGATGGCGCCATCCCGGACTCATACACAGACCTCCTGGATGAAAGCCCTAAGGATCCGCACATTCCAGGTACCCTTTTCCCTGCCCTCTCACCAGTGGCGTCACTAGGGTTGATGTCACCTGGTGCGGTAAAATATGGTGTCCCCCCCCCCCCCCAATAAAAAATTTCAAATATTTTTTACCCTACTGTTTGCTCTCTGTTCTCCTTCCTTCCCATTTTCTCTCTCTCCCTATCCATCTTTCTTGTTCGTTCTATCCCTTCTTCTTTCTCTCCATTTTTCTTTGTCCCCTCCCCCCACCTCTCTTTCTCCAGAACCGGAATTCACATCTCAGGAGCCTATAGGCCAGGGGCGTACCTAGAGCATTTGGCACCCGGGGCGGATCCAATATCTGGCACCCCCCCACGTTAAAATGTAAAAACACCCCACTGTGCCCCCTGCATACCTCTGCATCCTTCAATATATTTTTGTTACTACTGTGTACCCCTCTCCACAACTGCACCTCTGGACCACTTTACATTGCACAGCACCCTGCATCACTGGACCCCTTTACATTACACAGCCCCCTGCATCACTGGACCCATTTACATTACACAGCCCCCTGCATCACTGGACCCCTTTAAAATTACACAGTACCCTGCATCACTGGACCCCTTTAAAATTACACAGCACCCTGTATCACTGGACCCCTTTACATCTCACAGCCCCCTTCACCTCTGGACCCTTTTACATTACACAGCACCCTGCATCACTGGACCCCTTTACATTACACAGCACCATGCACCTCTGGACCTGTTTACATTACACAGCCCCCTGCATCACTGGACCCCTTTAAAATTACACAGTACCCTGCATCACTGGACCCCTTTAAAATTACACAGCACCCTGCATCACTGGACCCCTTTACATCTCACAGCCCCCTTCACCTCTGGACCATTTTACGTTACACAGCACCCTGCACCTCTGGGCCCCTTTACATTACACAGCACCCTGCACCTCTTTACCTTACACAGCCCCCTGCACCACTGGGCCCCTTTACATCACATAGCCCCCTGCACCTCTGGACCCCTTTACATTACACAGCACCCTTCACCTCTGGACCCCTTTACATTACACAGCACCCTGCACCTCTGGACCCCTTTACATTACACAGCCCCCTGCATCACTGGACCCCTTTAAAATTACACAGTACCCTGCATCACTGGACCCCTTTAAAATTACACAGCACCCTGCATCACTGGACCCCTTTACATCTCACAGCCCCCTTCACCTCTGGACCCTTTTACATTACACAGCACCCTGCACCTCTGGGCCCCTTTACATTACACAGCACCCTGCACCTCTTTACATTGCACAGCCCCCTGCACCACTGGACCCCTTTACATAACATAGCCCCCTGCACCTCTGGACCCCTTTACATTACACAGCACCCTTCACCTCTGGACCCCTTTACATTACACAGCACCCTGCATCACTGGACCCCTTTACATTACACAGCACACTGCATAACTGGACCCCTTTACATCTCATAGCACCCTGCATATCTGGACCCTTTTACATTACACAGCACCCTGCATCACTGCACCCCATTTACATCACTTCGCACCTGCATCTCTGGACCCTTTTACACTACACAGCCCTCTGCACCCCTTTACATTACACAACACCCTGCACCTCTGGACCCCTTTACATTACACAGCACCCTGCATCACTAGACCCCTTTACATTACACAGCCCCCTGCATCACTGGACCCCTTTACATTACACAGCCCCCTGCATCACTGGACCCATTTACATTACACAGCCCCCTGCATCACTGGACCCCTTTAAAATTACACAGTACCCTGCATCACTGGACCCCTTTAAAATTACACAGCACCCTGTATCACTGGACCCCTTTACATCTCACAGCCCCCTTCACCTCTGGACCCTTTTACATTACACAGCACCCTGCATCACTGGACCCCTTTACATTACACAGCACCATGCACCTCTGGACCTGTTTACATTACACAGCCCCCTGCATCACTGAACCCCTTTAAAATTACACAGTACCCTGCATCACTGGACCCCTTTAAAATTACACAGCACCCTGCATCACTGGACCCCTTTACATCTCACAGCCCCCTTCACCTCTGGACCATTTTACATTACACAGCACCCTGCACCTCTGGGCCCCTTTACATTACACAGCACCCTGCACCTCTTTACATTACACAGCCCCCTGCACCACTGGGCCCCTTTACATCACATAGCCCCCTGCACCTCTGGACCCCTTTACATTACACAGCACCCTTCACCTCTGGACCCCTTTACATTACACAGCACCCTGCACCTCTTTACATTACACAGCCCCCTGCACCACTGGGCCCCTTTACATCACATAGCCCCCTGCACCTCTGAACCCCTTTACATTACACAGCACCCTGCACCTCTGGACCCCTTTACATTACACAACCCCCTGCATCACTAGACCCCTTTAAAATTACACAGTACCCTGCATCACTGGACCCCTTTAAAATTACACAGCACCCTGCATCACTGGACCCCTTTACATCTCACAGCCCCCTTCACCTCTGGACCCTTTTTTTTTTTTTTTTTTTTTTCTTCTTTTTTTTTTTTTGTTCCACCTCAGCTTTTACCAAATCCTTGAGACCGGCTCATGGTTTGATGCGTCTTACGTCTCGTTTTGTGGTTTGCATCATGTGTGGAATATTTACTATGCTCCTTAGGTGTTTTTTTTTTTTTTTTTTTTTTTAAATATATATAAATATAGGCCAGCCCTATAATAGTGATGGTAATGGATTTTGGCAATGGCTTGCCATTATGGCTCTATATTAATTAACGCCCCCCCACCCTCCCTCTTGGCTCCCCGGAATCTCCTAACTTTTCCTTCGCAAGCTAAAACAATCTCCAACATTCATTGATCGTAAATAATATGTGACTCGCTCTAGGGAAAAAACCCTAGCCTGGGGAATGTTATTATTTCCATGTAGCCAACATATGGCTTGTTAGTAGCATACCCTAACTCTTTCTGCATAACTCCATGTTTTTTTATACTCCCGCCATTTTTCCCATTTTTCCCCATGTCCGCCGCTCGTCTCCAGATGCCTATCCTTTAACTCTTCCAGCCTATACGTTTCCTCCACTTCGTCTATCCAGTTCCAAACGTGTGGACTTTCCGTCTCCTGCCACTTTTTGGGTATAAGTTTCTTTGCGGCGTTTAGGAGATGAGGAATCAAAGACTGCTTATATTTTTTTTTCCCCTCTTGGCTACAGTGAAAGAGCACGACCCAGGGGTCTTTCTTTAAGTCTTTGCCCGTAATAACTTTAATTTGACTCAAAATTATGTCCCAATAAGTTTGTATTTTTGGGCATAACCACCAAAGGTGGGCCATCGTGCCTTTTTCAGAGCAGCCCCGCCAACACTCTGCGGTCTGATCTGCTTTGTATTTATTTGCTTTATCTGGTGTAATATACCACCCTGAGATACACTTATAATTTGTTTCGGCGGTTCGTACGTCAATTGCGGATGAATGGGTAAGATGCATAATCCTCTTATGACTGTTTGTCCCTCTTGTGGTTCCTAATTCTCTTTCCCATTTACCTATGAAGGGTGCTTCGCTCCGTGAACTTATCTTTACCAATAATCCATATAATTTAGTGATAGTGCCCTTTGTATTCTTAGATTTACAAATCTTCTCGAGTGGAGTTAGCTCCGCCTCTGTCCGTAATGGACGGGGGAGGTGCCTAACAAAGTGATGCAATTGGGAGTAATGCCACCTATCCAAGTTCCAACAGTCCGTTTTGGATCTCAGATCTTCATAGGTCATTATCTCTCCATCTTTAATAATATCCCCTAAATATACCGTGTCTACCTTAATCCAATTTCCTCCAATTTTATTTTCCCCTGGTGCAAAATAAGGATTTTCTTTGAGGTTCATTAATGGGGAATTAAATTTACCCTCTATTTGTGTCAGGGTCTTGTCCCACATTCTTAAAGTGTCCCGTGTTAAAACATGTGTTTTGTGGTCTAGTACTCTGTGTTGTGCAGGAATCCAAATAATATTGTTCAAATGTTTACAAGTTAGTGCTTTCTCAATTTGCACCCACCTTTTGTCCTTCCTATCCCGTGCCCATTCTACCGCACGTGCTAAAACCGCCGCCTTATAGTAACTTTTAATATCCGGAACTGCCAGACCGCCGAATGGCTTACCCTGTTTTAGGATAGAGAGGGATATTCTATGCTTCTTGTTTTTCCAAACATAGTTTAGTAACAAGGAATTAAGAATTCTCAAAAATTGCTGAGGGAGTGCTATTGGGAGTAATAAAAATTTATAAAGAATTTTTGGGACTACAACCATCTTTAGCATATTAATGCGTCCGATCCATGAGATGGGTTTATTAACCGTTCTTTTTAATTCGCTCTTGATCTCATTTAGTAGGGGAATATAATTTATTTTATACATCTTCTGGGTTGTATTGGCCAGTTTGACTCCTAGATACTTTAATTCTTTGGTCCAGGGGAACACGCAGGTCTCCTTGACCCGACCCACCTCCTTTTTGTTTAAATTAATGTTCAGAATTTCAGATTTAGTTTCGTTAATTTTAAAATTAGAAATGGCACCATATTGTTGCAACACTTTGGAGAGCTTTGGGATAGATTTGGCCGGATTGGTTAGATAGAACAAAATATCATCGGCAAACGCCGATAATTTATGTTCCTCCCCTTCTACTCTGACTCCATTAATGTCGGGATCGTTACGAATGGTTGACAACAGAGGCTCTAAAGAAAGAATAAAAAGAAGGGGGGACAGGGGGCATCCCTGCCTTGTCCCATTTTTCATCTCGAAGGGGTCTGATAGTGTCCCATTGATTTTTATTTTTGCTGAAGGGTGATGGTAAAGTGTTTTAATCCAGCGAGACATCCTTTTACCTATTCCCATAGCATTGAGAGTCTCCATCATGAGCCCCCAGTCTACCCTGTCAAAAGCTTTTTCAGCATCGACTGACAGGAATAGACCTGGGGGCCCATTCTGCCTTATGGTCTGAAGCAGGAGGATAGCCCTGAGACTGTTGTCTTTGCCCTCTCTGTTGGGCACAAATCCTACCTGGTCGGGGTGAATCAAAACATGCATAGCCCCTTTTAATCGCCCCGCCAGAATCTTGGCAAAAAGCTTAGTGTCTGTATTTAACAGAGAGATAGGTCGGTACGCCGAACAGAGAGAGCTATCTTTCCCTTCCTTTAAAATTATTGCAATCGTGGCCGCCGTAGCTTCCCTGCTGATTTCAAATTCGGACCCTAGCCCGTTAAAGTATTTGCACATCTTTGGGATCAAAATGTTGCTGAATCTCTTATAATACTGGGGGGTAAACCCATCTGGCCCCGGGCTTTTACCCCCCGCGGTGGAATTTAGAGCTTCTTTTATTTCTTCTTCAGTTATGGGGCGGTCCATATTTAAGCTTTCCGTCTCCTCTAAACTAGGAAGTCCTGCCCTATCTAGAAATTCTCGGATCTTCCCCTCCCTTTCCCCTGCCTGCCACCCTGGATTTTTTAGAGTATACAGTTCCTCGTAGTAACTTTTAAAAGAATTCGCTATTTCTCTATTTGCGTAAACCATATTCCCGTCTTTCCTTTTTATTTTATCGATATAGTTTCTAGCTTTCTTTTTTTGAGCCATTTTAGCTAGTTGCTTACTTGGTTTATTTCCCCATACGTATCTCTCTTTGGAGATGCAGTTAAGTTTATTTCTCGCTTCCTGTTCCATGGTCTCCTTGAGGGCGTCTCTCTTTATTATTAGGTTAAGGTATGTTTCTTTTGGTCCCTGCGCTTTATGTTCGCGTTCTAAGGTCTCTATCTCTTTAGTCAGGGTGTTTGCTTTACTTTTCAACTCTTTTTTTTTTTTTACGCCCTCCGCAATTAAAATTCCTCTGATGTAGGCTTTGTGTGTCTCCCAAAGGGTTGCGCTGGTTATCCCTCCTGTATCGTTGATGAGGAAGAATTGTTTTAATTCCTCCTCCACCCTGCTTGCCCCTCCTCCGTCGCGTATCAGGCTATCATCCAGGCGCCACACCGGCCTCTGTCTCTTTTGCATGGACAGTTTAATTTTCATAGAGATTGGAGCGTGATCTGACACCGTCATTATTCCTATGTCCGTTCCCGTTATAGAGTCCAGAAGCCTGTGGTCCGCCAAAATGTAGTCGATTCTGGAGTACGTTCCGTGGGGGGGCGAGTAAAACGTGTAGTCATGATCCTTGGGATGAAAAATCCGCCAGACATCGACTAATTGGTGGTCATGGATCTTTTGTTTAATTCTTTGTAGAAGCCCATTTTTTGTCACCCTCCCACGGAACGTACTATCCTCT
This sequence comes from Rana temporaria, assembly GCF_905171775.1. Classification (NCBI taxonomy): domain Eukaryota; kingdom Metazoa; phylum Chordata; class Amphibia; order Anura; family Ranidae; genus Rana; species Rana temporaria. Next base: position 153,444,837 of record NC_053490.1, read on the forward strand.
TTCGGGTCCAGGACAAAATTAAAGTCCCCCATCAGGATCGTATAGCCCTCGGCGAAGTCTTTTAACTTTCCCAGAATTTTCCCTAAATATTGGGTTTGATGTACATTTGGGGCGTAGATATTTGCTAAGGTATAGACAATGTTTTCAATCTTTACCCTAAGGAATATAAATCTCCCTTCTGGGTCTGTCTTCCTTGCCTCTAGGGTAAATCCAAACCCCCTTGAGAACCCAATTGCCACGCCCCTAGCGCGTTTCAAAATAGAATCCCCATAAAACCAAGTGGGATATGCGGGTGAAAAAAGCTTAATATTCGCCTCTATGGTTAAGTGAGATTCCTGAATAAACACAACATCTGCTTTAAGTTGTTCGATCTCTGCGAGGACCTTGAGTCTTTTAACGGCTGAGTTCAAACCCTTAACATTGTATGATAAAAATTTTACTTCAGTCATTATTCTATGGTTGGATCATTTCTTAATGAACTGTCCATGAGATTCCATGGGAGCCAAGTTCCCTTTTCCCTTCCCCATCCGCCACCCTCCTCCATCCCTCCCTCCCCTCCCACGTCCCACGTCTCCCCCCCCCCAAAACACCCGCATCCCCTCCCCCCACCTAGGCCTATCCATCGCCTCTGAACCGTAGGGATCCTCGGTCTCCCCTACCCGTCGGTTCTCATGGATGAGGTAGGCCTCCAAACGTCCCACCCACCCATTTTCCCCCCCGAGATATTCTTCTGGGGGATGATCTTACATGGGTAGGGTACGAACCTGGCCTCCTTGCTCCCCTTCTCAATCCCCCCCCCTCCCCCTTACCCCCCTGTCCCCCTTGATCATCCTAACTCAACCTTCGTTTAACCGCTTGAGGAGGCTATCTGTATCAAAATGAACTATTCATCCCACCCTGGGATCTCCAAAACCGGCATGTCCAGTTTGCGGCAGAACCCTACCAAGTCTTCGGGGAATGTTAACTTTGCCGAGATCCCCTCTTTGCGGCCAATCAGACATGCCGGGAAACCCCATTGATACTTAATATTAAGCTGGCGCATCTGTTCCAGGAGGGGTTTGAGGGACCTTCTCCTGGCCAGAGTCTCCCAGGCCAAGTCCGAGAAAATCTGAATATCAGTCCCGTCATAGCGTAGGGGGGCCTTTCTCCTGAGTTTTGTCCAGATCTCATCTTTGTCTTCAAAATATCTAAACCTCACGATAATGTCCCTGGGCCATCTACCTTCTCCCTCTCTCATCTTTCCTACACGATGTACACGTTCCATTTTGAGGGGGCCCTCCGTGCCATTATCTAAGAGGGGGAGGAATAGGTCATTAAGAATTTTTCTCAGGTCTTCCCCTTTCTCCTCCTTAATAGATCGCACCCTTAAATTTTGTCTTCTGTTACGGTTCTCTTGGTCTTCAAGTCGGTATTGTAACCACCTCTGGTTTTGTTTCATCGTCTGATGTTGAATTTTTAAGTCGGTTAATTCTAAGTCCTGTTTTTCCATTTTTTTTTCCGCTTCCTCGACCCGTTCCAACATGTGGAATAAATCCTTTCTTAATGCGCTAATTTCTTCTCTTATCGCAGTTTCCACTCTCCTTAACATCCCATCCAGTTCCCCCCTTGTGGGGATATGAGTGTCCAGTCTGGAGTCGTCCGTTTGACTGACCTCGTGTTCACTTTCTATTGAGGTGTCCGTGATTGGGGTCACTGCCCCCCCTACACCCTTTTTAGTTGTACTAATTTTTTCTGTTTTTTTTGACAGGCCTGGGCTCTTAGAGCTCCCCTCGGATGTCATGTAGTGTCTGATCGTACTGGTGGGGGGGTTATCTTTGGGGATTTTAGGGGCGGCCCCCCTTGTAGATTTATTCATGTTGTATTTCTTTGTCCCTCTGATGCGTTTCCCCAGTTTGGACAGCTGATGGTTGCCTCTCCGCCTCCCCTTTTCCCTTTCTTCTTTCCTTAGGCAGTGGTATTTATTTATTTGGGAAGGGAGGGTAATACCGAGCTGCCTTAACCTCACCTTCTGAAGATTTTACACTGGTGTTCTAGGGGATCCCGGGGTCATCTCCCGTTGCTCGAGCTATGGGCAAGGGAGGTCCCCCACGCACTATTTTGAGGATGTTTTACCCCCCACTGAACCAATATAACCAACCAGACACTACTCATACAGTGGACCCACGGTCAAATGGTGGGGATGGGAAGGAGAAACAGAAAGCTAGTAGAATTGAATAGGTGAATAACTGGCTCCAATATTTCCGGCCGTGCTACAGGTCCTACCCGCTGTGATTTAAACAGTATTTGGCACCGAGGGGGATACAATGCCTCTAGGCGGCCGGGGCCCTTTCAACCGCACCCCCTTACCAATAACCAATAACCTCGGTATTTATGGGGTATTTTTGAGATACCAATTAATCGTCCATGAATATTTAATTCATTTAATGCATTTGGAAACAGACTGTATGATGGTTACGGGTTGTGTCTTAATGTATCTTAATGGAGACTAAACAGCTAGATGTCATATGGTGCTTAAGACAGTGTTACACAGGTTGGTTCAGACTATTACCATGGCTAATTTCTCTGTCAAAATAGCATGTATTGCCTATGGAATGAGCCTTACTGTGCAGTGGTATGCTTGACCATCCTACCACATCACTCTGCTTTCCAGGTACAATCCTGAGTCCAACACATAGATCTACCTCTCCAGTCCCACATCATCTCAATAGGAGAGGAACAAACAGAGGGCTTACATTACCTGGTAGGCGATTTTCTCTTTTTTTTTTTTTTTTTCCCGTTACACAGCTTAGAGATTTAAGATAGCAGAATCACGGCAGGCAGAGGGGATGGAGGGCGGCTGCTATGTTAGCCAGCCGATGGAGGCGTCCGTGCCTTCCTCCGCACTATACCGTGCCTACCTTCTCCTCGGGGGGGCAGTGGTTTGGGGGAGGCTGGGTTCCTGGAGAGCAGCGTGGAGCAGCGTAACAGGTGTCCGGCGTACTCAGCCTCTAACAGCTCCGCAGACTCCCGCTCTGCATCGTAGCTGCTGCCGCTGAGACGCCGTCGGATCTTCCTCCTTCCGTCTCCTCCTCTCGGCTCAGGTCCGTAACATGGGGAAGCCCTCCCTCAGACGTGCGTGCTTCACGTGCACCACGTCATTCTGGGATGACCTCTGGACCCTTTTACATTACACAGCACCCTGCACCTCTGGGCCCCTTTACATTACACAGCACCCTGCACCTCTTTACATTACACAGCCCCCTGCACCACTGGGCCCCTTTACATCACATAGCCCCCTGCACCTCTGGACCCCTTTACATTACACAGCACCCTTCACCTCTGGACCCCTTTACATTACACAGCACCCTGCACCTCTGGACCCCTTTACATTACACAGTCCCCTGCATCACTGGACCCCTTTAAAATTACACAGTACCCTGCATCACTGGACCCCTTTAAAATTACACAGCACCCTGCATCACTGGACCCCTTTACATCTCACAGCCCCCTTCACCTCTGGACCCTTTTACATTACACAGCACCCTGCACCTCTGGGCCCCTTTACATTACACAGCACCCTGCACCTCTTTACATTGCACAGCCCCCTGCACCACTGGACCCCTTTACATAACATAGCCCCCTGCACCTCTGGACCCCTTTACATTACACAGCACCCTTCACCTCTGGACCCCTTTACATTACACAGCACCCTGCATCACTGGACCCCTTTACATTACACAGCACACTGCATAACTGGACCCCTTTACATCTCATAGCACCCTGCATCTCTGGACCCTTTTACATTACACAGCACCCTGCATCACTGCACCCCATTTACATCACTTCACACCTGCATCTCTGGACCCTTTTACACTACACAGCCCTCTGCACCCCTTTACATTACACAACACCCTGCACCTCTGGACCCCTTTACATTACACAGCACCCTGCACTTATGGACCCCTTTACATTACACAGCACCCTGCATCACTAGACCCCTTTACATTACACAGCCCCCTGCATCACTGGACCCCTTTACATTACACAGCCCCCTGCATCACTGGACCCATTTACATTACACAGCCCCCTGCATCACTGGACCCCTTTAAAATTACACAGTACCCTGCATCACTGGACCCCTTTAAAATTACACAGCACCCTGTATCACTGGACCCCTTTACATCTCACAGCCCCCTTCACCTCTGGACCCGTTTACATTACACAGCACCCTGCATCACTGGACCCCTTTACATTACACAGCACCATGCACCTCTGGACCTGTTTACATTACACAGCCCCCTGCATCACTGGACCCCTTTAAAATTACACATTACCCTGCATCACTGGACCCCTTTAAAATTACACAGCACCCTGCATCACTGGACCCCTTAACATCTCACAGCCCCCTTCACCTCTGGACCATTTTACATTACACAGCACCCTGCACCTCTGGGCCCCTTTACATTACACAGCACCCTGCACCTCTTTACATTACACAGCCCCCTGCACCACTGGGCCCCTTTACATCACATAGCCCCCTGCACCTCTGAACCCCTTTACATTACACATCACCCTGCACCTCTGGACCCCTTTACATTACACAGCCCCCTGCATCACTAGACCCCTTTAAAATTACAAAGTACCCTGCATCACTGGACCCCTTTAAAATTACACAGCACCCTGCATCACTGGACCCCTTTACATCTCACAGCCCCCTTCACCTCTGGACCCTTTTACATTACACAGCACCCTGCACCTCTGGGCCCCTTTACATTACACAGCACCCTGCACCTCTTTACATTGCACAGCCCCCTGCACCACTGGACCCCTTTACATAACATAGCCCCCTGCACCTCTGGACCCCTTTACATTACACAGCACCCTTCACCTCTGGACCACTTTACATTACACAGCACCCTGCATCACTGGACCCCTTTACATTACACAGCACCCTGCATAACTGGACCCCTTTACATCTCATAGCACCCTGCATCTCTGGACCCTTTTACATTACACAGCACCCTGCATCACTGCACCCCATTTACATCACTTCGCACCTGCATCTCTGGACCCTTTTACACTACACAGCCCTCTGCACCCCTTTACATTACACAACACCCTGCACCTCTGGACCCCTTTACATTACACAACACCCTGCACCTCTGGACCCCTTTACATTACACAGCACCCTGCACTTCTGGACCCCTTTACATTACACAGCACCCTGCATCACTAGACCCCTTTACATTACACAGCCCCCTGCACCACTGGACCCCTTTACATCACATAGCCCCCTGCACCTCTGGACCCCTTTACATTACACAGCACTCTGCACCTCTGGACCTCTTTACATTACACAGCCCCCTGCACCACTGGACCTTTTTACACCACACAGCCCCCTGCACCTCTGGACCCCTTTACATCACATAGCCCCCTGCACCTCTGGACCCCTTTACATTACACAGCACCCTGCACCTCTGGACCTCTTTACATTACACAGCACCCTGCACCACTGGACCCCTTTACATCACATAACCCCCTGCACCTCTGAACCCCTTTACATTACACAGCACCCTGCATCACTGGACCCCTTTACATTACACAGCACCCTGCATCACTGGACCCCGTTACATCTCATAGCACCCTGCACCTCTTGACCCCTTTACATTACACAGCACCCTGCATCACTGGACCCCTTTACATTACACAGCACCCTGCATCACTGGACCCCTTTACATCTCATAGCACCCTGCATCTCTGGACCCTTTTACATTACACAGCACCCTGCATCACTGCACCCCTTCTACATTACACAGCCGCCTGCACCTCCTCACCCCTTTACATCACATAGCCCCTGCACCTCTTGACCCTTTTACACTACACAGCCCTCTGCACCCCTTTACATTACACAACACCCTGCACCTCTGGACCCCTTTACATTACACAGCACCCTGCACCTCTGGACCCCTTTACATTACACAGCACCCTGCATCACTAGACCCATTTACATTACACAGCCCCCTGCACCACTGGACCCCTTTACATCACATAACCCCCTGCACCTCTGGACCCCTTTACATCACATAGCCCCCTGCACCTCTGGACCCTTTTTCACCACACAGCCCTCTGCACCCATTTACATTACACAGCACCCTGCATCACTGGACCCCTTTACATTACACAGCACCCTGCATCAGTGGCCCCCTTTACATCTCATAGCCCCTGCACCTCTGGACCCTTTTACATTACACAGCACCCTGCATCACTGCACCTCTTTTACATTACACAGCCACCGCACCTCTGGATCCCTGCATGTTACACAGACCCCCTTCAGTGCAGACACCCCCTCAGTGCAGACACCCCCTTAGTGCAACCCTCCCTCAGTGAAAATCACCCCCCTCAGTGCAAACCCCCTTGGTGCAACCCCCCAGTGCAAACCCCCTCCTCAGTGCAAACCCCCCTTAGTGAAAACCCCCTCAGTGCAAACACCCCCTTAGTACACCCCCCCCCTCAGTGCAAACACCCCCCCCCCTTCAGTGAAATCCCCCCAGGTGCAAACACCCCCCCTCCCCATTCAGTACCTCAGATCATCGCAGGCAGCGCCACGGCACATGGACAGAAGGCCCCTCCCCCTCTGTACACACAAACAGAGAGGAGGCTGTGACTGTGTGCCGACTGCCGAGCACCGCTAACAGCCCGTGGCTGTGAGAGGAGGGGATGGATGGTGCTGCGGTGTCACCCCGCAACCCCCCTCCTCTTGTACCACGGCGCTCCGATTCCGCGGCGCTCATCGCTGCAGTCGCGGGGGGGAGCCGCCCCCCCCCCCCACATGTCAGCTAAAAAAAAAAAATCGGGATGTGTCACCCCTCTAGCGGGTGTCACCTGGGTCCGGACCGCACCCCCCGCACCCCCCTAGCAACGCCTCTGAATTCAGTTGACTCCTACATGCCAGTTTGCAGGAGTAGCTGTGGATGATGCCTTTGTCAGCCATTTCACCACCATCTCCATGTACTCTGGCTGTTTAGCATGCCCATCATCTGAAAGAAATTAAAAACATGCCCTTCTTGTAGATATATCATGTTAATGACCATTACTTTGACTTGTGGACACAGGGGCTGCTCTCCCACTTATAGCTGCATGGCAACTTCTTCCCCTCTCTGTAAGCCTGTCAGACATGATGAATGAATGAAAAAACTTATATAGCGCGGCACATGCGAACTGAATCGCTTCTGGGCGCTTGATGGTTCCTGTCTCTTGACATCAAAAGAGCAGAGTTTTAATCTGTCTTCTGAAGGCCAGGTGGTTTTCCTCCAACCGAATGCTGGTTGGTAAAGCGTTCCATAGTCTTGGACCCTGGAATGCAAACCTTCTTTCTCCTTTGGATTTGTATCTGGCTTTGGGTACCTTGACCAGGTTTTGGCCCGTAGATCGCAGAAGGCGATTGGAATTGTGGGGTTCTATCTTGTCGCAAAGATATTGCGGAGCCTTCCCATGGATGCACTTATGTGTCAGACAGAGTGCTTTAAAAGCAATTCTGTCCTTTACTGGCAACCAGTGAAGGGTTCTCAGTGAAGGTGAGATTGATTCCCATGTTTTTTTCCCAGTCACAAGTCTGGCGGCCGTATTCTGAACGACTTGCAGGCGAGAGATTTGGTACTTTGGGAGTCCGAGGTAAAGAGCATTTGCGTAATCCAATCTGGAGTTCACAATTGTTCCCACCACGACTGCTACGTCTTCCTTAGGGATAAATGGGATAAGTCTGCGTAGTAGGCGCAGCAGATGGTGAGAACTGCTGACTACTGACCCTATTTGTGCGTCCATTGTCATGTAGGTGTCAAAAATGACCCCAAGACTTTTGACTTTGGAGCTAGGGGTGATGATTTGGCCCAGAATGGGCGGGGCTGTCCAGGTTGTTGCCAGTTGACTCTTGCGACTGGCCTGAAACAGGAGAAGTTCTGTTTTGGAATTGTTGAGTTTAAGATAACTCTTAGACATCCAGTTTTCTATCAAAGAGAGACATTTCTCTAAACTGGAATGATGATCCTTTTTGTTGCAGATGCGAAAATACAGTTGCGTATAGTCTGCATATGAGTGATAGAGTAGTTTTTGGCTACTGATAATATCAAAGAGAGGGCGGAGATAGATGTTGAAAAGCACCGGTGACAGGGGGGATCCTTGGGGGACTCCGCATGACACCGTGCACCTCTCAGATATGAAAGATCCCAGTTTAACTGTTTGTGATCGGTTTTCCAGGAAGGAGGAAAACCATGGTATGTCACCTTCTGCGACTCTGGCTACCTCAGCCAGACGCCTCAGTAACAGTTTGTGGTCTACCGTGTCAAAGGCTGCGCTTAGGTCCAGCAGAACCAGGAGACAAGATTCTCCTTCGTCTGCTGCCTCAAGGGCGTCGTCCCATATTTTGAGTAAAGCTGTTTCTGTCCCGTGTCCGGGACGGAAGCCTGATTGTAATGGATCCAGTAGATTATGGGTATCTAGATGCTGTTGCAGCTGTTGTACCACTGTTTTTTCCATTACCTTGGAGAAGACATTTAGGCCTGTTATGGGGTGACGGTGAGTTGGATCCTTGGGGTCGAGGGTCGGTTTTTTCAAGATGGGCTGGATTGTGCCCTCTTTCAGCAGGGAGGGCACTATGCCTTCCTTAAATGAGTGGTTTATAAGCTGCGTGATAGGTGGTGCCAGGATGTCAGCACATTCCTTCAGCAGTTTAGTGGGAATAATATCATTGGGCGCTGTGCTGTTTCGCAGAGTACCGATGATATTTTTTGTAGCATCGATGGAGATGGGTTTCAGAGTGAACTTTGTTGCCTGTAGAAATTTTCTCTGGGTGTTGTGTGGTGGGCTGAGGGGAGTATTGTTTTGCAGAATTCTTTCCCGGATTCCCTCAATTTTATTGATGAAGAAATCCGATAATTCATTACAAAACTCTTGGGTGTCTGAATTGGGGGCTTCAAGGCATCCTGGATTCATGGTCTGGGTGACCATCTTGAAAAGTTCACGGGGGCGGTTTAGGGCATTGTTGATCGCCATAGAAAAATGTTGTTTTTTGGCTTCGAAGATTTCTTTATGATATTTTCTTGTTATTGCCTTGTAGGTGATGAGGTTTTCCTCTGAAGCGCTTCTTTTCCAGGCGGCTTCCGCCCTTCTGCGCTCTTGCCTCAGTAGTGACAGCTGGTTGTTGAACCAGCTGGACTTTTTTTTCTGGGTGCGGGCTTTGCGTTTCGGTGCTACTAAGTCGGCTGACTGTAGTAGGGCTGCATTTAAGGCATCCAGTGTATCTGAGGCTGTTTGAAGTGGATGGATTGTTTTGATTTTAATTCCCAAGGTAGATTTGAAGAGTTCCGAATGGAGCTTCTTCTGCGATCTAGTCCAGTGTGTAGTCACCGGCTTGGGTGCTTTTATCTGTGGGGGAATTTTGGGAATTATGAATTTAATTGCATGGTGATCTGACCATGGCAATGGTTCATTTTCCAAAATGCTTATCTTCAGATTTTGTCTGAAAATTAAGTCGAGCGTGTGTCCTGAAGCATGAGTAGGCCCACATATAAGTTGCTGTAGCCCTAACCCTTCCAGGTGGTCAATACAGGCGTCAGCAATGGGGTCTTGTGAGGAGTTGGCCCAGAGATTGAAATCTCCGAGCAGCAAGAGACGTTTGCTGTTAAGGGTATAAGTGGAAAAAAACTCCGTTAATGATGGCAGAAGCTGCGATTTTGGCCCGGGTGGCCTATAGCAGAGAAGAATGTGGACAGTCTCCTGGGGGTTTGTTTGAAGTTGAAGAGTAAGGGTTTACATGAATGGAAGAGGATTTTGAAGGACTGGTTTAGTGAATGCAAGGTGAATCTTGTGGATCACCGCCAGACCTCCTCCTCTTTGCCCTATTCTGTTTTCCGTTATAATTCGATAGTTTTCTGGCACCAGTTCTCCGAGAATGGTGTTGCAGTCATCTGAGAGCCAGCTTTCTGTAATAAAGAGGCAGTCTAGATCGTGTTGTAGTATGAAATCGTGGATTTCTGATCGGTGTTTTACTGCCGATCTTGTGTTGATCAAAGCACATGATATGTGCTTAACCTGGGGTAAATGGTTGAAATTTTTGATGATCGATCGTCGATCGATTTTTAAAAGATGCTCTATTTTTAAGGCCTTTATGGTGACGGCTGGTAATGCTGTGGCGAATCGTCTCAGACCCCGAATGGTTTCTGCAGCGTAGCGGCGATTAGCCATAGTTGCCAGTCACCGGGGGGGCGCAGGTGTGGAGTGGTGATGGAGGGAAGATTCTCTGAATCCTCTCCCTCGGCTTGGTCCAGAGGAAGGCAAAAAAAACCCTGGCCGAGCTGAGCCAATATGCTGCGGCAGGGAAAAAAATTCCTTCCTGATCCCTGAAAGGCGATCGGATAAACCCTGAATCAAGTGCTGTTGGTTTTTGAGGGGGGGGTGAGAAGTGTCACTATTGCTGGGGTGTACCAAGATGGCCGCTGATCAGGACACAGGCCTCAAGGTAGGGGGCTAAAGCTGGGTAATTAAGTTGGATTTGTTGAATCCGGGGGAGGATGGGGTCCTCCAAGGATAGGGGGGGTGTTTCAGGGCAGTTTTGGATAAATTTTAAGTATTTATTGGCCTGTGTCAGGGCGTCTGCGGCGCGCCGCTAGGCCGCGGCTGAAGCCGCGGTCTTTCCTAAACGCGGCGGCCGCGAATCTGTGCTAGGCTGGCGCGGATGCGAAAGAGCATCGAAAATTGCCTCGGAGGTGGCGATGGGGTGGCGGGGGGGTGCCCCAATTGTAGGTGGCAGTGTGGGGGACGATGGGGGGACAAGAAGAGAGGGGATCCGCAGTGTTTAACCTGGTGAGATGGCTGTCCTGAAAAGGACGGCCATCCGTGGTTCCAGGGAGGATAGATGGCCCTGAGAGACAGGGTCTTACCTGCGGCGGAGAGGGGTCCAAGGGGGAGTAAGGAGCTGGTCCTGGAGCTGCAAGTTGGCTTGTGCAGCAAGGTTTGAAGGAGCCTGCCTGCCTGGCTGGTTAGCTAACTAGCTAGCTGTCTGGTCCCTGGGTGAGAGCAGACTCGATGCGGAAGGTCCGGAGCATCCTACTCCACCACTGACTAGCTGATGATGATGATATTATGTGTTTTTTTCTCTACTTTAATTCTCAGCTATTTAAATAGCTGTATGGGGGTTGTGCATGAAGCACTGTAAACTGTGGTGCTATGGGGGACTAAACAGCACCCAATGTGCAGTGCTCTTCTGCAAATAAAGAGCACTGCACATTAAAACACCTGTTGGTGTGCCTTCCACAGATTCAAGCTGCTGTTGCTGCTGTCCCAAAAAAATACTAAATATATTAATAAAAGAAAATTCAAATAAAATAAAGTTCAATTGGAAAGAATGTAGAAAAAAAGTTCAAACTAAAAAACAAAGAAAAATAAATATGTACACACCCAGGCGAGTTACCTCTTCAAAAAAAGTATCATGCTAGATAAGAAAGTGTACAGCATCACATATCCATAATCCCACACTCTAATCCTCCCCACCCTACAAATCAACCCTAACCTGCTAAAACCTTCACTATGCCAATCCCAGTAGATACTCTTCTAAACAGTGACTGACAGACCTCCAGTGGGAGCTGGGGCATACCCACCCCAATGAAGGTCCCCTAAATCCCTGCTAATCCACCTGCATGGCAAATGCAGATACTACCCTGCTAGAGCCCTAAAAATACCAGCACCCCATGTTAAATCCACAACGGGTGAATGATGTGCTAGAAAATAATAGGTTGAGGACTATACCCATCCCATACCTATCACCCTGTCTCAATGGTTCTCAGCTAAGTTGCATACACTCTATTATAAACAGTGGTCCAGTCGATATGTCATGGTCAATAAAAAGCTCTGGTCTGGACAAAAAGTGAATTTTGGCATATATAGGAAAATGCATGGAATAAATGATATTGTGCTAGAAAAAGCAGAGTCTGGGGTGTGCATGCGCGGGAGCTCTGTAATGGATGCCTGAGCAGGGAGCTCCGCTTCACCCCAGACCCGCGATCATCACAGTGGGCACAGCGCTGCACGACGCGATTCGGCTCCTCCGCCCACGTCCTTAAGAAGCCTCCGGGAACACTACTGGATGTCTGGTCCGTCGGCCAGACGTGATCTAGGGCCGGAATTCAACAAAGCGGGCTGAGACGGGTGTACCAAGATGGCCACCATGGCCGGCTCCACACAGCCATATGCGGCCTCCGGGGAAAGAAAGCTGGAGCAGAGGCAGGTAATAGCACCCGAAACCCTCACATATTCCCAGGTGACCCAGGGACACCCACAACACCCCCAGGCTCCCTCTCCGGCTTCTACCGAATCCCTACTAGGCCGAGCTATGGATGAATACGCTCTGTCCCCAGCCGGACCTACCTCACTATCCCAGCAGGTTACTCCCTCCCCAAGCCTGCCTGACCAGGATCCATACTCCCCACAGGGAGACCTTTTCCTTAAACTTTCCACTCTCCTAGAGAGAGGACTGGCCAATACAGCCGCCCAAATCACAAGAGACATTAAATCAGACTTTGCCAATCTGGGTTCCAGAATGGAGGCTATCGAAAACAAGCTGGATATTACTGTCACTCGTACAAATCAAAATGCAGCACTTATCCAATCCTTCAGGACCAGCTTGACGCGGCCCTGTCCAGGATTGATGACCTCGAAAACAGGTCCAGGAGGTATAACTTTAGAATCCGTGGCCTCCCTGACACTATAACAGACATTCCCACTGCAGTCCAAGATCTCATTAAAGAGCTTCTACCTAACATACCACCTCACCGCCTAGAGTTGGACAGCGCTCACAGGGCCCTAGGACCCCCCAGGAAGGATGGCTCTCCAAGGGATGTAATAGTGAAACCACACTTTTACTCCGTTAAAGAGGAAGTTATGAGACAATCCCGCCTTAAGCAGCAGGTCACCTGCCGCGGCCATCAAATACAAATCTTCACGGACTTGTCGCCCTCCACCATCCAAAAGAGGCGTGCACTTAAACCGCTCCTTACAGTTCTCGCCCAACGGGACATTAAGTACCGGTGGAACTTCCCCTTCACGGTAAAATTCACCATCCAGGGCAAAGCCTATGCCTTCTCCAGCTTACCGGAAGGTGAGAAACTTTTTCTTCATCTCAAGCTGATATCTCAGGAAGCACCCATGGATTTTTCAGTAGCCTTAGCGTCCTCCGCCAAATACCAACTCCAACAAGTCCAGTCTCCCCTCTCTGGAACAAGGGGAAGCCCAAGAAATCCAAAGACGGCTGACCTCATTAAGATGACTGTTCAGATGTCTCCTCCTCTCTGCCCCCCACCTGAGCACACCACTCAGGGACCCCCCTTTTTCTTTTTCTTTTTTCTTTTTTCCGCTGCTGTTAGAGCTTCAAGCTCCTCCCCTAACACGTAGCCAGGTTGGCCCTTTTATGACTGCCTTTAGTCTTGATGGAATATTTTTCTCAGGCTTTTCTGGGTTTTTTTTGTTTATATTTTGTATTATTCTTTTTCTCTGTGGGGTCTTTGTGTTTAGCGTCAGGCCGTCCATCGGCCATGTTCTTTCTGGTTGAAGACTTTCTGCAAGCTAACCTGGCCCCCTTTGGTAGGCTTCCTTTGGCCCCTTGGGATCCCTTCTGGAGACCCCAAGTCTCTACCGCCACCCACACTGGAGCCCTCCCGTTTTGACTTCCTCCAGGAACTCTTGTATGTCCATATATGCACTACGTTTTTTTTGCTTTGTTTCTCATTGTTAATTGTTTTTGCTAGCTGTGTTAGTTCATGTCTCAGGTCTTCATAGATGCAAGGGTCTGGGGTGACACCCTTGCGCCTCCACCCATCCCTCAGGGGCTGATTTTCGCCTCTGCGGTATGGGTCGTTGGACCTCTTCTAGAGGTTTCTGACGCTTTTTGGTAGGCCTCTGGCTGGATTTTTGCTCGCCAGACGCCATTGATCTTCTTGGAAGATGTTGTTTTATGTTTGTTTTGTTTGTTACCCTTTTCCTTCCCTTTTCTAACTTTTCTTCTCTTTCAAGCTGATCAGCAGGTCGTGCGCAACCTAAGCTCCCAGGCCCGGACCGAGAACCTCCCCGGCTTCTTCCCCAACCCCGGTAGGAGAGGACTTTGAATGGTGAGTGACTGTTGTTTCAGTAGCTTTCCACCCCTCTGCGCTAATGGCTGACCCAAACCCGCTGGGGAGGGACCTTAAGGTAGCCTCACACAACGTTCAGGGGCTGAACTCCCCAGGAAAAGGAAATTAGCTTTCGGACATTACCGCTCCCTGAGGTTAGATATTGTCCTACTCCAAGAGACTAATTTTCCGATTCGATATAGCCCCAAATTCCTCCACTCTCATTACCCAACATTCAACATTTTACGAACGCTGAAAACAAAACTAAGGGTGTAGCTATTCTTTTCTCCAAGAACTGCAATTTCAACCATATCTCAATGCTCAGTGATCCTGAGGGCAGATTTATCATTGTCAAGGGCTCAATCGAAGGTAACATATATTCAATAATTTCCTATTACGCCCCCAACAAAGGCCAGACTAAATTTTTTCAGGTCCTTCTTAAAACCCTGCTCCCCCTTGTAGAGGGCAAGGTTATCTTTGATGGGGATTCGAATGTTGCCTTTGATCAGGGACTTGACAAGTCTACTGTAGATCCCATAAGGCTCAGCTGACGCGCCCTACTAAGGCCAGCTTGAATATAGCAAAGACCCTGCATAAACATGGCCTGGCCGACATTTGGAGAGAATTGAATCCCTCAAAAAGGGATTACACCCATTATTCTGCTCCCCATCAATCCTATGCTAGGATAGATCACATCCTACTGCCCCCCAATCTTATACCTTTGGCTCATAAAGCAACCATTTTTGACACTGCTTGGTCAGATCACTCCCTTGTCTGCCTCACCTTGCGCAATACTCTCACTAGGTCGCCAGGGATGCACTGGCGTCTCAATGAATCAATTTTGAGTGATCCCATTATTGCCACAGACATTGAGCAATCCCTAAAGGAATACTTCCTTTTGAACAATGTAGAAAACGTTTCCCCCAAGGTTCTATGGGCCGCTCATAAGGTAGCTATCAGGGGCAAAATAATTGGCCTTGAGTCCAGTCTCAAAAAAGAGAGGCTTAGGGATATCGAAGACTTAGAAAACAAATTCAGGGCCCTGAAAATCCTACACAAGGAATCCCCTTCCAAAACTCTGACAGAACAATTGGATGCTACCAGGTTGGAACTCAACCTAGCCTTCACGGCAAAAGCGGAGAAAGCTATCCGCTGGGGGGGGGAGCAAAATTCTACCACCAAAAAGATAAAATTGGCTTCATGCTAGCTTCCAAGCTTTCACAGAGAGTACGCACCCATTCCGTACCCAAGATTAGAGTCACGGGACAGACCCTCTCGGCAAACCCCAATAAAATACTTGAAGCATTCCACAAGTTTTACTCCAAACTTTATAGCCCGACCCCTTCGGATAATACCCCCAAGACTTCTGGCTTCCTCCGGGATCTTCCCATCCCAACTCTCTCATCTGATCATAGGGACATCCTAGAGGGGGAGTTCTCGGTTGAGGAAATAAAGGAGGTCATAAAGAACCTAAAAACGGGTTCAGCCCCGGGACCTGACGGCCTCTCTGTCCCATACTACATTGCTTTTGCAGACACATTGGCACCGTTCATGGCAAAGTTTTTCAATGCAAAAGCTAAGGGTACTCCTTTAGATCCTCAACTCAATACCACCTACATAGCAGTAATCCCTAAACCGAATAAGAACCCGGAGGAGGTAGAAAATTATAGACCCATTTCCCTCATAAACAATGATCTGAAGATACTGACGAAAATTCTAGCCAACCGCCTAGCTTCCTTCATTGGACGTTACATCCATAGGGACCAAGTGGGGTCTATCCCGGGTCGGCAGGGATCAGACCAAATAAGGAGGGCCATTGATATAGTCTCCCTACTTCAATCGGGATGGGATGGATGTCCCAAACAGGAAGGGATGCTTTTATCCCTTGACTTATACAAGGCCTTCGACTCTGTCAAATGGCCATACATTTTCTCTCTCATGGAACAATGGGGATTCGGTCATCGTTTCTTGGGTATTTTACATTCCCTCTATTCCACCCATAAAGCGATGATCCGTCTCCAAGGGCACTTCTCGTCTTCTTTTAACATCTCCAGGGGCACCAGACAAGGGTGTCCCCTCTCTCCCTTGATATTTGCCATAGCCATTGAGACTTTAGCGATAGCCATACGCTCCAATACCGACATCCGTGGTGTATCGTGCGGAGCCCAGACCCACAAATGCGGTCTCTTTGCAGACGACATGCTGCTTTTCATTACTTCTCCCATAACTTCTCTCCCTAACCTCTGTAAAATGCTTAAATACTTCACAAAGGTCTCTTCCCTGAGAGTTAACTATGCTGAATCCCACACCCTCAACATCTCCCTGAAACCTGACTTAGTAGCAACTCTACAAAGTGACTTTGAATTTAAGTGGAGGGATACCTCCTTAGAATACTTGGGGGTCGACCTTACTTCTAAAATTGAACACTTATATTCAGCAAACTTTCCACCCATCTACCAGAAGCTTAAGGCAGACCTTAAAAACTGGGCTAAGAGCGAACTATCCTGGCTTGGTAGATTACACTCCATAAAGATGACACTTCTTCCCCGGTTGCTTTACTTGTTTAGAGCCATACCAATTAACATCAGGATGGACCACCTGAAGTCCCTTCAGAGGAAAGTGACCAAGTTCAGTTGGGGGGGGGGGTGCGGGGCATAGGTTATCCAGTAATACGCTCTTTAGACTTAAAAAGGAAGGGGGGTTGGGCCTTCCAAAACTGACTTGGTATTTTCAGGCAGCTAGACTCACTCAACTCTCTACGTTATACTCCAAATTTGAGAAACCAGACTGGATACAAATAGAGAGGCAAGCTGCACCCACCTACACCTTAGACTTCTTGTTATGGGTCCCTTCCAGAATTCGACCCCCCGTTCTCTCCCCTATCCTCTCGCAATCCCTTTCCCTTTGGGACAGGCTGAAAACCTTAACTTCACTAACCTCTGAATGTCGTCCACTAGCCCACATTTTCAACAACCCTGACTTTACCCCGGGACTAGACATAAAATCTTTCCAATGGTGGTTGGACAAGGGGTTGTATCGAATCGGACATTTCTTCACGGCTTCGGGTCCACTGTCTCTGAAATTTTGCGGACGACAGTTAGAGATCCCGACCTCGGAGCGCTTCAGGTTTAGCCAGTTACAACACTTTCTACACAAACTGTGGAAGGGGAAACCCATTCCACCTCGCTTTACAGCCTACGAGTTATGGTGCAGACAGGCCGAGGAACAGAGGGGTAGAATCTCTGTTATCTATCAGTCACTCGCTCGTCGGCTTTGCAAAGCCCCTTTTATGACTTCTTGGGAAAATGACTTCCAAATACATTGGGATCTGGAAACATGGTTGTCCTCCTTTTCTAGAGCCTATAAAGGGATTAGCCACTTGCTTTCCAGCCCATAGTCAAAAGACGTCCTGTTTTTAAAGATGGATATCTCAGTAACGGCAGCAGCTGCTGCCACAACTGAGGTATCCATCTTTAGTGCCGACGGTCCTGTACACGATAACGTTGGTCTCCGCGGCGGATTCGCCGCGAGATCGCCGTTATTGGTGGCGGGAGAGGGCCCCCCCCTCCCGCCGCTGTCCCGCGCCCTCCGCCGCTTACCGGAGCCGTCGGTAGCGGCGGAGGGGATCGCGACCATCTGGCAGCTGAGCGTGGACGAGACTGAAGGAAAAATCTCCTTCGCCCGTCCCCCATAGCTCTGCTGGGCGGAAGTGACGTCAAAACGTCAGTCCCGCCCAGCCTCTTAAAAATACATTTTTTTTTTGTCATTTGAAAAAATGACATTTCCAAATTTTTTTTTTTTTTTTTTGCATTTAAGCCCAAATATGAGATCTGAGGTCTTTTTGACCCCAGATCTCATATTTAAGAGGACCTGTCATGCTTTTTTCTATTACAAGGGATGTTTACATTCCTTGTAATAGGAATAAAAGTGATAATTTTTTTATTTTTTTTTATTTCAGTGTTAAAAATTGTAAAATAACTAAAAATAAATGCGAAAAATTTTTTTTTTTAAAGCGCCCCGTCCCGACGAGCTCGCGCGTAGAAGCGAACGTATACGCGAGTAGGGCCGACATATGAAAACGGTATTCAAACCACACAAGTGAGGTATCGCCGCGATCGTTAGAGCGAGAGCAATAATTTTAGCCTTAGGCCTACTCTGTGACTCAAAAAATGCAACCTGTAGAATTTTTTAAACGTCGCCTATCAAGATTTTTAAGGGTAAAAGTTTGACGCCATGCCACGAGCGGGCGCAATTTTTAAGCGTGACATGTTGGGTATAATTTTACTCGGCGTAACATTATCTTTCACAATATATTAAAAAATTGGGTCAAATTTATTGTTGTGTTATTTTTTAATTTAAAAAAGTGAATTTTTTCCAAAAAAAGTGCGCTTGTAAGACCGCTGCACAAATACGGTGTGACAAAAAGTATTGCAATGACTGCCATTTTATTCTCTAGGGTGTTAGAAAAAATATATATATAATGTTTGGGGGTTTTAAGTAATATTCTAGCAAAAAAAACTGTTTTAGTCTCGTAAACACTGAATCTGAAAAACAGGCTCAGTAACGAAGTGGTTAGGAATGTGTCCTTGATTGAGGCCAACCTCAAAGTGATGACCAGATGGTACTTCACCCCTGCCAAATTAGCACCCTTGTTTCCCTCCGCAAACCCTCTCTGCTTCAGAGGTTGCGATATGGTGGGTTCTATGGCCCACATCTGGTGGGAATGTCCCAAAGTCAGGCCCTTCTGGAAAAGGATGTTCAATCTAATATTTGAAGTGACTGACCTTCAGATTCCAAGAACTCCAGAGGTAGCCCTTCTCAACACTTTCATTCCCAAGACTCACAAATTCACCCAGAGTTTAATCCACTTCCTTTTTTTGGGAGCCAAGCTGACGATAGCCAAGGCTTGGAAACAGCCCAGGATTTCCTTTTTAGCTGCCGAAAACAAAATCTCATAGATCATGTCCCAGGAAAAATTAACAAGCATTTTGCTCGATTATAAAGATCAGTTTGACTCCACTTGGGAGCCCTGGGCCCAGCCATCATATGGGCATTTCCCTCCACCAGGGGATTCGGGTATAACACACACATAGCCACTTTACATGGTTGGGGTCCGCCCTGCTGTTTGGCTCTTCCTCTTCTCTTTTCTTTCCTATCTCCCTCCCCTCTTTATATAATGGGATATTATGGCCTCCAATACGTTCGAAATGGAAATGTAGCCCGGTTACCTTTGGGAAATTAAGTTGTTTGGTCTCCCCATCTTGAAGCTCAGGCTTGGATCCTTTGCCACTTTTAAGCCCACAGAACGCATGTTAGGTCCTTGTTGTTCGTTGCACTTCGGGGTCGCGGGGTGGTCGCCCTAGCGCAGTTTGTGCCCATTCGGGGCGTTCTCGGCGGGACCCGGGATTTGTGATGATTGAGGACAGAGAACTTAGTTATGTTAAAGGTTTTGTGTCAAGATTTCGAGCCTTACTGTTTTTGTTGCTCTCTCATGCTCTCCTTTTGGAAATAGGATCTTTGCCTCTTGCTTATCTTCATTGACTTGGTTGTCGTTGGATAGAACAACTATAGCTTTGGAAGGCTAGCTATTTCTGTTGTTGAATTTTAGATTAGAATGTTATAATTGTCTTATTATCAGTTACTCACCCTCTACTTTCCTTTATAGAAGGTGTAAATGGCCTACTTTGTCATATATGCTCCTATGTTCTATTGTTCCCATATGTATCTTCATTCTTTTTGTACTTTATAAAACTCAATAAAACTATTTGAAAGAAAAAAAAAGCAGAGTCTGTGGCACAGATGATTGTTGTAAATGACTGTTCCTTTTGACTCCTGTGTATCAGTGTGGTAGTTTCATAATAGTACATAGTACTTTGGGAGTAAATAGTCCACCCAAGTGGAGCATGCTACAGCAGCCAGACATATATTGATTGCAGAGGAGCAATAAGAGAATAATCATACCAGGAATACTTATATTTAAGCTGGGTACTATATAATTAGACTCCCTGTAGTGCCTGTGACCTGACCTGCATATCAGGGGTGGTCCCTTGTTGGATGGGTAACCTACCCTTCACATCATCCTGCAGCTGATATGACCAATACTGAGATCATTCTGAGGTCTTTAGTACTCATGGCTCTTGTTCCATCATGCTGGATTCTCAGTGTGCCGGGGTCGATATTCAGGCTGCTCCGCTTAATGCATGTATCAATAAGTAGAGAGTCCACATTGCAATCCATAGGTGTGTGTGTGTGTGTGTGTGATGGCTGCGGCGGTTCCAGTTGACACTGTGGATGGCTCAGGTAGCTCTGGTAGTTGTTCTAATATGCCATGCAGTAGCTCAAATGATATTAATTAAGCTATTTTTGTACAGACTTAGGGAAACAAAATAAAATACCAAGACCAGAAAGAAACATATCCCATTCATAGGAAGCATTGTAGTGACAAGTGACTGTTTAACCCCTTTGGTGATAAACAATCTAACAAAAAGATCTGTTTTGCTTCCTTTTATAATACCACCTTGTCCCAGCCTCCCCTCCTTTTAGGCAATTCAATTTTAGGCAATTCAAGCTTGTAAATTACCATACATTTAAAACCTTTAGTTGATGCTCAATGTGCGTCGCTAAAATGTATTAGTGTTGATAAATGTAAAGTTATGCACTTGGGGGCTAAGAATGTGAATGCATCATACATACTAGGGGGGGGGTACAGCTGGTGGGATCCGTAGTGGAGAAGGATCTGGGGATTTTGTTAGATCATAGGCTTAATAATGGCATGCAATGCCAAGCTGTGGGTCCTTTCTTGTATTAAGAGAGGTATGGACTCCAGAGAGAGAGATATAATTTTGCCCCTGTACAAATCATTAGTAAGACCTCATCTGAAATAGGCAGTTCAGTTTTGGGCCCCAGTTCTCAAAAAGGATATCGGGGACCTGGAAAAAGTGCAGAAAAGGCCAACCAAATTGAGAAAAGGCATGAACGAGCTCAGCTATGAGGAAAGATTAGAGGAACTGAATTTATTCACTCTTGAGAAGATCAACATGTACAAATATATAAGGGGTCCATATAGTTAACTTGGTGTTGAGTTATTCACTTTACGGTCAACACAAAGGACAGGGGGGCACTCTTTACTATTAGAGGAAAAGAGATTTCACCTTCAAATACGGAAAGGTTTCTTCACAGTAAGAGCTGTGAAAATGTGCAATAGACTCCCTGCAGAGGTGGTTCTGGCCAGCTCAGTAGATTGCTTTAAGAAAGGCCTGGATATTTCCTAAATGTACATAATATAACTGGTAGGGATGAGCTTCGTATTTGAGTCAAACTCATGTTCGACTCGAACATCGTATGTTCGATCGTTCGTCGAATTACGAACGTTTTGGTCCGTTCGCGCCAAATTCGAGTGGCGCGTCACGGCCCATAATTCACTGCGGCATCGCAGTGCATTGCTGGCTGATGATTGGCCAAGCATGCACTATGACCCGCATGCTTGGCCAATCACAGTGTGCAAAAAACAGAGAGCCATAATTGGCCAAAGCCACCCTGGCCAATTATGGCTCAGGGTGGCTTTGGCCAATTATGGCTCAGGGGGTTTAGTATACACCCCACACTATATAATGCTGCCTGGAAGTCGGCCTTGTGTAGTGTGTTGGTGGTTTACAGAGAGAGAGAGAGAATGTCATTTTTTGGAGTTAGATAGAGCAGGCAGGCAGGCAGGCTAGTCAGTTAGAGTTACAGTGTGTAGAGGATATATATGCATCCCAGGTGTTGTATATATATTTATACACTGTATTGAGTTTAGCTACATCCACTCTTCCTAATTTACTGACAGGCAGGCAGGTGATTGTGCTAGCTACAGTATTTTCACATGGTGTACTGTCTGTGTCCTCTGTACAGTGTGCACCTAAAGCTACGTCAATAGATTTGCTGGTGTTTCTCATATTAATTCCTAAAGGCAGTAGAGCTGTACGATTCTGGGAAAAATGAGAATCACAATTCTTTTGCTTAGAATGAAGATCACAATTCTCTCACGATTCTCCAAAAAATGCATGGTGCTTTGGTTAGCATGCATTTATTTATTTTTTATTTACACGCAATAATGTATGTGCCTTGCTGCAGAACAGCCTATTAATTTGAGAATGAACTGCCTGCCACCCCTCAATAGCACCAAAGTGCATGGGCCTTCTTTTAATTTAATTTAACCACTTAAGAACCGCCTCCTGCAGATATACGTCGGCAGAATGGCATGGCTGGTCACAAGCACGTACCTGTACGTCCTCTTTAAGTGCCCAGCCGTGGGTCACGGGCACGGGACCAGTGGACCCGATCACCGCTGGAGTCCCGCGATCGGTCCCTGGAGCTGAAGAATGGGGAGAGCTGTGTGTAAACACAGCTTCCCCGTTCTTCACTGTGGCGCTGTCATTGATCGTGTGTTCCCTAATATAGGGAAACACGATCAATGACTTCACACATCCAGCCCCGCCCCCTACAGTTAGAAGCACAGATGAGGTCACACTTAACCCATTCAGTGCCCCCTAGTGGTTAACTCCCAAACTGCAATTGTCATTTTCACATTAAACAATGCATTTTTAATGCATTTTTTACTGTGAAAATGACAATAGTCCCGAAAATGTGTCAAAATTGTCCGATGTGTCCGCCATAATGTCGCAATCATGAAAAAAAATGCTGATCACCGCCATTAGTAGTAAAAAACTTTTTTTTTATAAAAATGCAATAAAACTATCCCCTATTTTGTAAACGCTATAAGTTTTGCGCAAACCAATCGATAAACGCTTATTGCGATTTTTTTTTACCAAACATAGGTTGAAGAATACGTATCGGCCTAAACTGAGGAAAAAAAATGTTGGTTTATATTTTTAGGGGATATTTATTATAGCAAAAAGTAAAAAATATTGCATTTTTTTCAAAATTGTCACTCTATTTTTGTTTATAGCGCAAACAAGGTGATCAAATACCACCAAAAGAAAGCTCTATTTGTGGGGGAAAAAAGACGCCAATTTTGTTTGGGAGCCACGTCACATGACCGCTCAATTGTCAGTTAAAGCGACGCAGTGCCGAATCGCAAAAACTGTCCGGGTCCTTTACCTGCGTAAAGGTCCGGGTCTTAAGTGGTAAATGTCGCTGCATCGAATTAATAGGCTGTTCTGCAGCAAGGCACATACTCTGATGTATCGCATAGATGTGAAGTTGAACCTTTAAAACACAGTTAGGAGGCCGAGGGGCACCAAAAAACCCACATTTTCAAAAAATCATTTGTCATTGGGACAGAAAGTGAGGTGCAATCTTCTGAACAGATGCGCACAGACAGCAAAACACATGTTACAGGGGTGATAACCCCTCTCTATGTTTTCCAAAAGCTTAAAAAATAGATTTTTGGGCTGGATCTACACTTTAAAAAAGTACCAGTTCAAAATTACAAACAGGTTATACTTAACAACAAACCTACAGTCCCTGTCTTGTTTGCATCGCCTGTATACTGCTGTTAAAAGTATATAGGGCCAAAGGGGCTGGTAATGACCTGGGGGAGAGGGGCGGGCAAACCTATGCTATTTTTCTCAATGATTTTCATCCATATTGCAGACATTAAATTAAAGCCGCAAGCTGTTTTAAATGACTTTTTTCTTATAGTAACACCCAGCAGGTACGATATTTAAAGGAATTTTTCAATTATTTTTTTCACTTTAAGCATCATTAAAATCACTGCTCCAGAAAAAACTACCGTTTTTCCATTGATACATGTTCCCTGGGGCAAGACCCAGGTTCTCAAACCCGTTTTACGACAATAACTTGCATATTAGCCTTTAAAATGAGCACTTTTGAATTTGAGTGTTCGAGTCCCATAGACTTCAATGGGGTTCTAAAAATTTGCGCAAATGTTCGGTCCGTTCGAAGGTTCTGGTGCGAACTGAACGGGGGGGTGTTCGGCTCATCCCTTATAACTGGGTACTAACATTTATAGGTAAATTTGATCCGGGGAATATCCGATTGCCTCTCGGGGGATCAGAAAGGAATTTTTTCCCCTGCTGTAGCAAATTGGATCATGCTCTGCTGGGGTTTTTCACCTTTTATCTGGATCAAATGTGGGTATAGAATTGGGTATATATGGGATTTATAGTATATTATTATTTTATTTTTTTATGGTTGAACTGGATGGACTTGTGTGTTTTTTCAACCTGACTAACTATGTAACTATGTATTGACACTGGTGAATTGTTGTCCTTTGTGGATATACTTGCCAAGTCCTCTTATGGAATTCTCTTCTAGTTTTACCAATGTATATCTTGCAACAAGGGTAAATGATCTGATAACAAATGAATTTGAAGGAGCAGTTGACAAATGATTTTATTTAATATGACTGCTTGCCTTCAGAGTCTTTGAAGATTTTGGACTTCATCACATGCAGCAATATGCAGACACTACTGTGTGTGCAGGGGTGCGAGAAGAAAAAATTGGGTTAGATTCTCTAATTCGTATGTACACCCCTGTGAACCAATGCATCGCCAACTGTTATGCCGCGTACACACATTCGGTCAAACCGATGAGAACGGTCTGACCGTTTTCATCGAACCAAACTGATCGTGTGTCAGCCCCATCGGTTATTTATCCATAGGTTAAAAAAAAGCAATCTTGTTTTAAATTTAACCGATGGATACCTAACCGATAGAAAAAGAAACGATAGTTTGTAGGCACGTCCATCGGTTAAAAATCCATGCATGCTCATGATAAAGTCGACGCATGCTTGGAAGCATTGAACTTTGTTTTTTTCAGCACCTCGTTGTGTTTTACGTCACCGCGTTCTGACACAATCGTTTTTTTAACCGATGGTGTGTAGGCACGACTGACCATCAGTCAGCTTCATTGGTTAACCAATGAAAACGGTCCATCAGACCGTTTTCATCGCATGGACCAATCGTGTGTACAGGGCTTTAGTGCTCATCCATCCAAAAACTCTGCGAGAAAAATAAACCCCTTTTTACCTTTTTTTTAAGGAAAATAAAATAAAAGAATACAAACTACCGTATTTTCCGGCGTATAAGACGACTTTCTAGACCCAAATTACAGTGCCAAAACTTGGGGGTCGTCTTATACGCCGGGTACAATGGCCAAAATGTCGTTTTAATGCCCGCCGAGTGCTCCATACCTTGTACAAGAGGTAGCCAGATTGGTGCCAGGCCCGCCGGGTGGTCGGTACCGGGTATAGAGGCGAATCCCGGTGAGTGAAGAGGCCGCCGCCGAAGCTGCTACCGCCACGTGTGCGGGGATGTAGTAAGGGATTACACTGTGTGCTGCGCTCGGCCAATCCCTGCTGGCGGATGTTCGCTGCTACTGCATGCAGCGCTTGTTACGCCTGCTCGGATTGGTCAAAATACATCTGCCAATCCGAGCATGATGGGAGCGGCGCCGGCTGATGATTGGCTCTTAGTGGTGCACACTGTATGAATGTATTCTGCAATAGAAAACGGACCCATAGAAAGCAGACATTCAATACCTCACATGTGACATATACTGTACTGTTATATATTGTACCAACAAAGGCATTTGATCTACATCAACAGTATATAGTGTACCTGGAACAAAGCATCATATATACGGTACTGTACTGTACCTACTAACAAAGCATGATATTACTGTATACTGTGTGTACCTGCGCTACTGTATACAGTATTACAAAGCATCATAACCAACCCGTACTGCACATCCAGCTCCAGATTTCCCCTTCATATAATAAATACCGGTATGATTTATGGTGCTTTGGAGGAGAGGATTTATTGTTGCTGCCTACCAATTGTGGGATCTTTGGGACTGGTGAACAGTTTCCTTTTTGATTTAAAAAAAGTGATACTGTAATACCTGACAGATTTCAGAAATGGCTGATAGACAGGGCCCCAGCATGGCTCCAGCAAGGAGAAGGAAACATGAAGCCAGTTTTAAGCTTAAAGTTGTAAACTTTGCGAAGGAAATTAATAACTGCGCTGCTGCAAGACAGTATGGTGTAACGGAAAAGATGGTCCGAGACTGGAAAGCAAAGGCAGATGCATTAAAGAGTATGCCAAGGGATAAGTGTGCATTAAGAAGAGGCACCCCACATTGGCCAGAACTCGAGAAGCATGTAGCAGACATGGTGCATGAGCATCGCCGCAATGGTTATGTAGTGACCCGAAACAGCATACGGATTTCTGCACTTCAGTGGGCCAAATCTCACCCAGATCACAGCAAAGGATTTAAGGCCACTGTATCCTGGTGTACTACGTTCTTGGAAAGGCATGATCTGGTATTGAGGCAAAAGACCAAAATTGCACAAAAATTACCAGCAGATCTCGACTGCAAGGAAAATGATTTCCATCGCTATGTAATAAAACAGCGCAAGAAACATGGCTATGCGTTAAGTCAGATCGGAAATATGGATGAAACTCCAATGAATTTTGATATGGTTGGAAATAAAACCGTAAATTCAAAAGGTGCAAAAACTATGTTAATCAAAACAACAGGACATGAGAAGTCCAGTTTTACAGTGGTACTAGCATGTACAGCTGATGGTGCCAAACTAAGACCCATGATTATCTTCAAAAGAAAAACAATGCCAAAAATCAAGTTCCCTGTTGAAGTTTTTTGTGCATGTGAATGAAAAAGGCTGGATGGATGAAGAAGGGGTAAAGCTATGGCTTGAAAATGTTTGGAGTAGACGACCAGGTGGACTTCGTAAAGAACGTAGCCTACTGGTGTGGGATATGTTCAGGGCTCATTTAACTCCCAGCACAAAGGAAAGGCTGAGAAGAATGAACACAGACGCAGCGGTTATTCCTGGAGGATTGACATCGTTGGTACAGCCACTGGATGTGTGCCTAAACAAGCCATTTAAGGATCGCATTCGAGAGCAGTGGAATGAGTGGATGGTTAGCGGCGAAAAGACATTCACAAAAGGAGGAAACATGCATGCTCCACAGTTAGATGTTTTGTGCAACTTTGTCATAAAAGCTTGGAATGATATTGATGCAGAAAAAGTAATCAAGTCTTTCAAGAAGTGTGGCATAATAAATTTATTGGATGGTATGGAGGACGAGTACTTGTGGCAAGATGAAGGGGAAGCCGACACTGAATCCACACCATCTGATGTGTAACTAGATCCATATGATGACTGTCTTACAAATGAAACACAAGATGTCATTGATGTACTTCTGATGTCAGAGGATGAACATGAAGAGGATTTTGAAGGATTTTAAGTACCAGAAAATCAACCGTTTTCATTAAAATTACTGTGTTTAAATAAAATCTGTTAAGTTTAATGTGTTTTGGTGATTTTAAGTACCAGAAAGTCAACAGTTTTCATTAAAATTACCATGTTTAAATCAAATCTGATGTTTTTTTTTTGTTTCTGATTTGTTTTCTAAATGGTGTTGTCTCGGAAGTAGGGGGTAGTCTTATACGGCGAGTATATCCTAAAACCAAAATTTTTCATGGAAAATTAGGGGGTCGTCTTATACGCCGGGTCGTCTCATATGCCGGAAAATACGGTAGTACATAAAAGAAAAAAGAAACACCACCAAATTTACAAGAAAAAATGGGGTGACAGCACAACACAGCAAATGAACCTGCTGCCGATACGCACAAATAAGTAGTCCTAAGAAGGACTGTTGGGTCCTACTGTATGTGGTCCATGCAGGTGGGTTACACTCCACTCTCCTTAGTCACACAAACTGCAATCATTGCAAAGTATATGTATCAAATATGCAGTACAGGATTTAATACTGTATATAGCACTGATCCTGTAAGCATAAAACACTAGTAGCACAAGACACATCGCTAGCCAACTCTCTGTCCCTAAAAGAAATGTCAGCTATCCCTCACTGTCACTAAACTTTCACACATTGATAAAGGGCTGCGTTGAGAGCATCCTTTTATAGTGTGCGTTTGTGTGTGTTGCAACTTATCCCCAAACCATCACTAGCCAAAGTTTTGCACCTGACAGGTGTAGTCAGGGGTAATATTGTGGCCAATGATTTTTTTTTTTTTTGACCAAACACTTACCCCATCCCTAAGAGATAGATACTGCATGAGTTATTTTACTGCAAATTGCTGATTAGTAGCTCTTAGTAAATTGATCCATGTACTAAAATTTAACTCCAAGCAAGCAGCGAAATACACAGAGGAAATCCATATATGATAACTATTGTACCTGCAAAGGATTTGTAAATGTGTCTATTTAGGTCTGAAGTGTCAACAGCTCTGCCATTCATGACTTTTTCTGCTGCAGTTCAGTAACAGAAGTCTCCTCAGAAGCATAAGGAAGGAACATTTAATCCATCTGTTACTCCACTCCCTCCTCATCCCAACAGCATGCTCATTGCAAAACAGTACAAATTATGGGCTACTTGTGCTGCTTTTCCTTACCCAAATTTGAGCTCATCTGTAGTGGCTCTGCAGAAGACTGATACCAAGTAAAAATCAACCACGTAAACCACTTGCACCTTAAAATGCATTTAATTATGTATTATGGCTACAGGGTTGCATTAATTTGTATTTTATAACATCCTGGATTTCAGCTTTACCACCTATTCATTCACTAAAACATACATTTTGTTTTAAAAATTAATAAAATAAATGTAGTGCAAAATAACCTTTGTTGTGAATAATATATGTGTTCATACACTAAAGAAAGTATAACAAGAGAAGCTCTTAAAGGAGTACAATTCTAGAACTTTTATCAAAGCACCACTCTACAATGTGGCTTTGATGGCATATAAAAAGGTAAGGTTGTAATGCTCCAAAAAGAGATTAATTATAGATCTGGTTGGTTCAGAATGCACACTTGTACAGTAGACTATGCCCTTCAATATTTTGTACTTTGGATAATTATTCTTGACTGTCAAGCAAATCATACACCTTATACATTTATCATCTCAAGTTCACTTGTAGAATGTTGACCTTTAAATATGGAAAGCACAAGACTCCAAGGAGTTTATTTATTACACGCCACAACGTAGTCTAGACTAAATACGATCACAAAAATTATGCTAATTATTTCAGACAATGCACTATCCAATTCATATATTTTTTAAGGTTTTTGTGTATATTTTCACATTAAAATTTTACACTTTTTGTGCTTATTTCAAGTATTCTTATTATATACTTCTTTATTTGTATATGCAGAACTTATTTAATGGTCATAGCAATATATGAACATTATTAAAATCTGCTGGTAGTTTGTCTATCAACTCATGTGATACTGTACATTTGTTTTTGTTTTTTTCCACTGAATTAAACCACATTAGGCACAATGGCTGATGTCCCCAAAACAAAATGATGTAAGCATGATATGCTCCTGTTGGGTTAATGCAGTGTTTCTCAATTCCAGTCCTCAGGCCCCCCCAACAGGTCAGGTTTTCAGGATTTCCCTCAGATGAAAAGGCTGTGGTGATTACTAAGGCAGTGAAACTGATCAAATCACCTGTGCAAAATAATGGAAATCCTGAAAACCTGACCTGTTGGGGGGGCCTGAGGACTGGAATTGAGAAACACTGGGTTAATGCAAACTCATATACTATATACATAGCACCTCAAATGAGCTTAACGAGGAATACACTATGGATGAAATGTCATTCTGTAGTTTATGGGCACCAAACTTTTCTGCACTATCCATATAAGTTCCAAAAAATGTTGTGTGACAATTAAAAATGGTTATATTACAATTTCTTACCTCTGCTTCCAGAAATCTGATAAAAAGATCGGGTTGACCCTTTATCTGTTTACTTTAACACAAGATAAGGCAAATGCAGTAAAAAAAAAAAGATCCTACTATCAAATCACCAACCTGGTTTTGCTACACTCATATCTGAGAAGATAAGGAAGCATTAAACCCTGGACTAGGGAACTAGTAATATGATCTTTCAAATATCAATCAAATAACTTTTAAAAAAATTTGAAAAGAAGGGAAATTGGTTATATTACTTTTTAATACCATATCATGTGTGATTATGACTAGTAGATATGATCATAAATTCTGATATGAAAAAAATCCCCCCCAAAATTAGAAAAAAAAAACATTAGCAAAAACATTTTAGACCTGCTCCTTTAGATTGTTTATGCATTTTCCTTTTTTTTTTTAATACACCGGTATATTTTTTTTAGAAAATAGAAAAAACATATTTAAAATGTCATTTAAAAAAATAAAAAGGACACTACGTTTTATTTTACTTTTTTGTAAATTTGTGACTCTGGAAGTGAAGAATGATTCCAAGGGTCAGTACAACCAGGCAACTTTTAAAATTGAGGTCCTTCTTTAATGTCCCTTTGTAAATGAAACAGAAATTAACAAGAAGCTATGCTCAATGTTGAAATGTGTCACATAAACCAAATTGGATTTACAGAGGCATTTTTCCTTTATTTGTATAATTAAAACAACAAGGGCAGTACCTTATAAAGTATTACTAATAACTCACTGAGATTTTACATAAATATTTCTTTAAGTTGTTTGTGTACAAATCTGCTAGAATATCCCTCAGATTGTTTTCATTGTTACTAATTTATTATATACCAATGAATATTAATTATTTCTCATAACACCGAATGAAAATTAAAGAAAGGCAATCATCTGATCTGCTGGAGATCTATTGCGCAGCATGGCTAGTTTCTGCTTCAGGTTTTATATTTGTTACATTTTACAAAAAATCTAATGTTTATACACTTGTCACTGAAAGAGCAAACTTTCCCAGGAGCATTTTATCAAAACCTGCAAAGCCCTTTGATCAACCTAGCTTAAAATATAAGTTCTCAGACTGGACAACATACACTACATGACAGATTACACATTGGTTTACAATTGTTCAAAATCATAAAACTAAACTATTTGTGGATATAAAGGGGTAGATCCTCGTACAACGGCGCATTAAGATACACTACGCCGCTGTAACTTACTTTGTTTTGTTTTGAATCCTCAACGAATTTGCGCCGTAAGTTACGGCGGCGTAGTGTATCTCTTGCGTAAGGGCGCGGAATTTAAATGTATGTAATGGGGGCGTGTTTTATGTTAATACGTCGTGACCTGACGTAAACAACTTTTTTTTTTAACTGCGCATGCGCCGTCCCTGGGGGTATCCCAGTGCGCATGCTCGAAATTTAACTGGAACAAGCCAATGCTTACGACGGTGACGTCATTCTACGCAAATTCCTATTCGCGAACGACTTATGCAAACGACGTAAAAAAATTCAAAATTGTACGCGGGAACGACGGCTATACTTAACATTGAGTACGCCTCAAAAAAAAAGCACCGGGCCGACGTACGTTCGTGGATCGCCGTAACTAGCTAATTTGCATACTCAACGCAGATTTTGACGGGAACGCCACCTAGCGGCCGCCAAAAAATTGCAGCTTAGATCCGACGACGTACTAAGACGTACACCTGTCGGATCGAACCCAGATGCCATCTTGTTTTGTGGACACAAAACAAAGATACGCCGCGGGAAATTTAAAATTACGCCGGCGTATCAGTAGATATTGGTAAATATCAAGCGGCGTAATTGCCTTTGCGTGGCTTGAAGTGGTGCACCTGAATGGCAGAATCTTTTTTAGGTTACACTGACCATGAAGGGGAAATCCGCGCCAAATTTAAAAAAAATCGACATGGGGACAAGAGTGCTTTGGGGTGGGGGGCGCAGTGCCCCCCCTGCTCCAAAGCACACCCCCCCCCATGTTGAGGGCATGCGGTCTGGTACGGCTCAGGAGGGGGGCTCAATCGTCCCCACCCCCATTCCTGTCCGGCCAGGCGGCATGCTCAGATAAGGGTTTGGTATGGATTTTGGGGGAAACCCCACGCCATTTTTCGGCGTAGGTGTTCCCTCTTACAATCCATACCAAACCTAAGGGCCTGGTATGCTCCTGAAGGGGAACCCACGCCGTTTTTTTTTTCAATTTGGTGTCCCCCTTCATGATCAGTGTAACAAAAACCCATGCCGGTTTTTTATTTAACCACTTCCATACCACGCCTATTCTGGAACTTCATTCCTTCATGTTAAAATCATAATTTTTTTACTAGCAAATTACTCAGAGCCCCAAACATTATATATATATTTTTTTAGCAGACACCCTAGGGAATAAAGTGGCGGTCATTGCAATGTTTTATCTCCAATGGTATTTGCGCAATAATTTTCAAAACGCCTTTTTTTTGCCAAAAAAAAATGGTTTCATAAACTTAAAAATAACAAAACAGTAAAGTTAGCCCAATTTTTTAGGATAATATGAAAGATGATGTTACACCGAGTAAAGATACCTAACTTGTCACGCGTTAATATTGCACACACTCACGGAATGGTGCCAAATTTCGGGACTTAAAAATCTTCATAGGCGAGGCTTGAATTTTTTTTACAGATTAGGCCGTGTACACATGACCGGTCCATCCAATGAGAATAGTCCGACGGACCGTTTTCATCGGTTCACCGCTGAAGTGGCCTGATGGTCTGATGTGCGTACACACCATCAGTTCAAAATCCGATCTGGTCAGAACGCAGACACGTAAACCACGTATGACGTCACTATAAAGGGGAAGTCCAAAGACTTCATCGCCGCCCTTGAGTCCGCTTTTGCTAATTCCATGTAACCGCGTGCTAGTGAAAGTTTGGTTCGAGCTGATTCGCGCTTTTCAGTCTCCGTGCTTTTACAGGTCGTATTCTCGGGTTCAGTGTGTGCTTGTGGGTTCGTATTTGGCATTCAGTGCTGTATTTCGGGTCGTTTCTGCTTTGCAGTGCTGTCCTGTCCGCTCGTATCTGTGTGCAGTGCGTTCTTTACAGGTATTGCTGGATTTGGGGGTGCTTTCTGTTTTAAGTGCGTTCTGACCAGCCGACCGGTTTGAAGCCATGATGGAGCAGCGTGATTTTGCTAGACTTCGTGCTGCGTATGGGCTGTCTTCTGCAGTTCATATTAACTCAAGGACTTTGGCCAGGAACAGTGGGAGGAGGAGTTCCTGGGCCAAGAATTGGTTGTGCCAGCGTGACCAATTCTCTCATATGCCTCTGCTTAGGGAAATCCAGGAGAATAATCCTGATGACTTCAGGAACTTTCTCTGTATGACGGACACCGTTTTCCACCTTCTATTGGATCTTCTGTCCCCCTATATCACAAGGCAGGACACTGTGATGCGCCAAGCCATCACGGCCGAGCAGAGGCTTATTGCCACATTGCGGTACCTGGCAACTGGGAGGAGCCTGCAAGACCTCAAGTTCTCAACAGGCATCTCTCCCCAGGCGCTTGGGATAATCATACCGGAGACGTATTCTGCTATCATTCAAGTCATGCAGGAGGAGTATATTAAGGTGAGTTTACTCCTTTAAACATCACAATCTATGTCTTTTTAATGTATGCTAATGTCTTGTATTTCTTGCATATTTCCCTAATTACCATGATTGTAATATGGTGTGAATGTTCCCTTTTGTCCCCATGCATGTTGTAAGCTTTCCATGCTCTTTTCTTGGCCTACATGCATCTTTCCCTTCACTAACCTGTCCAGCATGCTATCCTAGGGCCAAACACACCTAGCCTAGTCATTTTTCAACCTGATTTTTCTGCTCCATTGTAGTTCTGCCCCTACCCCCCCTTAAAATCTGTCCCAATGTTTTTTTTCTCCT
Source organism: Rana temporaria (assembly GCF_905171775.1). NCBI lineage: Eukaryota > Metazoa > Chordata > Amphibia > Anura > Ranidae > Rana > Rana temporaria. Next base: position 153,478,598 of record NC_053490.1, read on the forward strand.
TCATTTTATAATTTTTGGGCCTACCATCAGAGGGGTGAGGAGTCTGATAAGTGGGCCTATATTTTTGGCCATGAAATACTCACTCCAATACTAAATGTTAAACTGATGTTGCACAAGGATGTTTTTTATTGTGATTGCAATGTTTATTTGGCAAAGTACTCATTTTATTATTTTGTTTGTCCCCACAGTTTCCCTCCACGCCACAGGAATGGCAAACTGTGGCTTCCCAATTTGCCCAGCGATGTGATCTTTCCTCCGCAGTATGTCCACCATCTCCACCATCTCTTCTAGTGACATATTTGCCGCTTTGTAGTGCCTGGGCCTGGATCGTGATGTTCCCGCCTCCGGCCTTTCCTCATCGGGAAAGGGTAAACCACGCTCCTGTAACCCCACCATATTCTTGTTTCACAATGATTAGGGGCGTGGAAAAGAGGAAATGGTCCATCATGGGTGGGCGAAGAGGGCGGCGGTTCACGCATGCGCAGGGATATAAGGATAACAACGTGATTACGTTAGTTACGCGGAGTCTGCTCCAGTCTGCTCGAACGGAAGTGAGGAACGGCAGAAACAAAGGTAAATTTGAAAATGGGCCCAGCAGAGGCCTAGAGACTTGAGTCATGGGATGGGGGTTTATATGTTGATTACACCCTTGTGCGATTATTTAGCTTGGGGCCCCCATGCTATTTTGCTCTCCATCTGCTCGGAGACATCTCCAAATATATATGTGAGATTGCAAAACCTCTTTATTTTATTGTGTATCAGATCAGGCAACGATTTTGATTGTTGGACAGAGGTAATTAGGCAGTGTATCGTCTCATCAATGCTGAGGGGCATGATATCTACACATGAATAGTGCCTTGATGAATGCTATCATTACTTTTGCATGTTTTTATGCCACTTATTTAGTGAAATGTAAACACAGGGTCTGCAGGTAAAGTCATAATTTTCAACAACAATGGGGCAGAGCTGGGCATCATTTTAGCAGCAGGAGACACTGTGTTTGAAGCTCAAAAGATTGTGCGCATATTCTGACAATGTAAAAGCTGAGCCTTGTGTTTATAATTCTTGTTTTTGGTATTCTAGAAAAACATTTAAATGATGGACCAATTGAACATTCACGAAAATATGATGCGATTTATAGACAAATATTGTGAACTCCCCTCCCTTTGGGATTCCAGGAACCCAGCCTACCACAAGGCCAATTTGAGAACGGCAACACTTTAACAATTTGCAAAATACATGCAGACTTGGATTCCGGAGTGCACATCCACCATGGTTAAGGATAAAATTAACAACCTCAGGGGCACATACAGGAAGACCTACTGTAAAAAGCACAAATTACAGAGGTCAGGAGCAGCAGCAAGTGCTGTAAAGGAGCCCAAGCTGTGGTACTACAAGGAGCTGAGCTTTTTGGAAGATCAAATGGATGGCCGGGAATCAATTTCCAATCTTCCTTCCACCCTTCCTTCCAAGCTTCCTTCCAGCGGAACTTCCACGGTTCCCCCCACCCCTGCAGAGTGTGACCAGGAGTTGGCTGATATAGAGGAGGCAGATCTGCCGGGCTTCAGTGAGGTATAGTAGTTTACAACATATTTCTTGGCTTCAAATTCTTGTTGGTTTATTGAGATGAATTTGTAACCAAAAAGGAAAGCTTGGAAACACAAACAAAAGTCGTGGGCAGAAAGAAGGGATGACAACTGCAGGGGTCAGAATGAGAGTCAGTTCAATTTAAATTACTAAAAAATAAAACAGTCAAGAGCATGAAAATGTGTGTGATTGATTGTGCAAAATATTAAAACATGTCCCTTTTTACTACACAGGAAGAGACCAGCCAGAAGGCGGCAGCTCCCGAAGATGTCAGCCAGGCGGAAAGGGTGAGTGGCAGCCAGGAGGAGGCTGGGCCGAGTGGATGTCAGCAGGTGCCCAGGCTCAGCACCATCTCACAGGTGCATCCCCTCCAGATGTGCCAAACAACCCAAAAGAGGCGCTTGAGGCAGCTGGAGGAGGAGAGCCTGCAGGTGATCAGGGATGCTGCAGAGATCATGAGGGGCCCCTGAACCCAGTGGAGAGCTACAGCGCATCCCTCTCCAACGACCTTCAAGAATTGGGGGAGGAACAGAGGGGCCTGGCCAAAGACATAATAAACAAGGTCATGTGGTGGGCGAGAAGGGACCTGCTTACAAGGGACACTGATTTGAGTGACCCGGCCTGGCCTGCTTTTCATCTTCCTCCTGCTGCCACATCATCACCACCTGCAAGGGGCCGTGGACGGGGCCGTGGAAGTAACTCTGCAAGGCAGCCTGGAAGGAATGCTGCAAGAAAGACCAGAAAGTGATTCCCTGCCTTTCTGCTGATTTGGCTACAAACTGAGGTTGTTGTAGTACCACAGCTTGGGGTAATTTATGTCATCTGCTGCTGCTTCTAATTTCTGTGATTTGTGGAGCACACTGTGACTCCTGAGATTGTTGATTTTGTTCTTGATCATGGTTGAATGTGCCTTTGGTGTCCAAAAAGTCTGCATGTATTTTGTAAATTGATCAAGTGTTGCTGTTCTTTTTCTAATTTATTTTGGCCAGAATAAATGGTAATATTACGGTATGGTATTATTTTACGTTAAAACCTTGTCTATTGTGTGTTTCTGGTGAATAGCCATCAAACATTTCCGAAATACAATGTGTAATTAAAAAAGGACACAACCTCCATGAGGGGGGAGGGGGTAACATTGGTGTGATAACTTGCCAAAAAAAAAAAAAAGAAATAATCTCCATAAAAAAAAAAAAAAATTGTCCAACAAAAAAAGAAATTAAAAAAACATTTCTCACAAAAAATAACCACCAAAAAAAACATTGGTGTGATAACTTGCCAAATAAAAAAAATATATATATGTGGAGTACAAAAAAATATTTTGGAGATCTGGCTTGCGAAAAAAACATAAAAAACAGGAGATCACAAGCAAAAAAGAAAACAAATCAGTATGGGAGAACTCTATCTAAATAGCATCATCAAAACAACATGTTTATTCTAGCAATAGAACGAAGAAAAAAATGCGCTGCAATAAACGAGACACTCATTTTATAAATGTTGAATGTGCCGTGTCAAAAACGAACGCGAGTTTTACAAGAAAGAGCGTTCCCATCCCCTCATTAATCTGAGCATGCGTGGGTTTTTTAACGATGGTCGTGCATACTAACCATCGGTTTGGACCTATCGGTCAGCGGGCCATCGGTTCGATTTTAAAGTAAGTTCTCTAATTTTTGTCTGAAGGACAACAGACCGATGGGCCGTACACACGGTGGGTTTGGACCGATGAAACTGGACTTCAGGCCATTTTCCTTGATTTGGACCGATCGTGTGTACACGGCCTTACCAGTTTAGAGTTACAGAGGAGGTCTAGTGCTAGAATTATTGCTCTCGCTTCAACGCACGCATCAATACCTCACATGTGTGGTTTGAACAGCGTTTACATATGTGGGCTGGACTTACATGCGCGTTCGCTTCTGAGTGTGAGCTACTAGGAACAGGGGCGTTTTAATTAATTTTTTTGTTTTTAATTTTTTTTACGTCATTTACTTTTAGTTTTGCATTTTTTTTACCTTGTTTTTTATTCCTATTACAAGGAACATAAACATCCCTTGTAATAGGAATGGTGTGTGACAGGTCCTCTTTATGGAGAGAGGTGGGTCAATAAGACCCCACATCTGTCCTTCAGGCTGGAAAGCATGAGATCGGGAAAAAAAATTCACTGATCTCATGCTTTTAGCCACGATTGCGGCTTTGTTTATGTTTTTAAATCTCTATGCTCTTCATTCGGCGGCGGGCGATTAGTTCTCCCGGCCTCTGATAGCACGAGAGAGCCCGGAGAGGCACCGGATGGTGGCGGGAGGGGGATGTCCCCTCCCACCGCCTGTAAGAATGATCAAGCGGTGGAACCGCCGCTATGATTGTTCTTATGGTGCGAACAATCGCCGCCTGTAAAAAAGGATATCTGAATAATGCCTGTAGCTGCACCCATCATTCAGATTACCCCCACTGAAATCAAGGACGTCATATGAAATCCTATGGTACGGAAGTGGTTAAGCATTATTAAAATCACTGCAGTTTTTTCAAACTTTTTTTTGCATTGATACCGTGTTTCCCCAAAAATAAGCCCGGGTCTTATATTAATTTTGGCAACAAAAGACCCAGTAGGGCTTATTTTCAGGGTAGGTCTTAATATATTCACTCTCTCCCTGTCTGTCAGGAATCCACAGTTTGAACAAACTTAAAATGCCCAAATTCTTTCTTTTACAGCAGTAGCACACAATGCAGAATGTGTGTGCTTCTGCAATCCAACAGTGCTAAACACCTCAGCCTTCCTCCACCTCTCCCAGCCACCAGCGAGGGACCCCAGCCCTCCTGCCTCTGCAATGCTCCAAGCAGGGAAGAGGGCACACCAGCATGTGAGGAAAAAGAAACTGTAAATACCTTGGGATTATCCATGCTGCATACCACACACGTTGATTGCAGAGGCTCTGCACCGTGGATTCAGTGACACGCCAAAGCTCCGTGAAGGGAGGGGGACCAAGCTCCCCGCAGACAGGCAGGAGAAGAGACAGGAGTTCCCGTGCTGCATTGATTGCAGAGGCTCCGCACCGTACAGTGCTTTCAATTACCCGCCGAAGCTCTGTGAAGGGAGGGGGACCAAGCTCCCCGCAGACAGGCAGGGGAAGAGACAGGAGTTCCCGTGCTGCATTGATTGCAGAGGCTCCGCTCCGTACAGTGCTTTCAATTACCCGCCGAAGCTCTGACAGGCAGGGGGGAGAAGAGGAGACCAGGGGAGATCAGCTTAGCGCCGCTCTGCATTAAAGGCACATGACACCCGACACTGCTACAGACACACAGCACACTGCACACGCCGTACCAGGATTATACCATGTTTCCTCAAAAATCAGACAATCACCTCGAACTAGGGCTTATTTTCGGGGTAGGGCTTATATTGCAGCCCTCCTGGAAAATAGTGCTAGGTCTTATTTTCGGGGTAGGTCTTATTTTCGGGGGGAAACACGGTACATGTCCCCTGGGGCAGGACCCGGGTCACCAAACAATAACTTGCATATTAACCTTTAAAATTAACATTCTATCATTCTCTCCCATAGACTTTTAAAGGGTGTTTCCGCTGCTTTTCGAATTTGATGCGAAAACTCCAAATTGTTCGCTGTTCGCCAAACAGCCAATGTTTGAGTCGAACATAAAGCTCATCCCTACCGGGGGGTTTGGCTCGTCCCTAGCCATGACCCACTTGTATTTTCACAAGTGGACACAAGAATCTCTAGATACATGTTCGTTCAGCACAGTGGTGTAGTGGATAGCACTTTCACCTAGCAGCAAAAGGGTCGCTGGTAGTGATGCACGAACATGTGACGGGGCGGTTCGCGAACGCTAACCGCAAACTTTCTCAAATGTTCGCGAACCGCAAGTTTGCGGCGGGCCCCATTGACTTTAATGGCAGGCAAACATTAAAAACCTGCAGGTCATATTTGCAGCCACAAAATACTTACTAGAAAAAATGTATGTGTTACCGGCGCCAAGATAATATCAATATTCTAATTAAGTCTTGCTGCAATAAAAAGTGCAACCTCAAAAGGTTGGATTTATATTTGTGTATTTGTGAAGTGTATTGCGCTAACTTATATAAACATTTTACCACAACTGATCCTGTGAACTTGTTACTCAAAAAACAAAAAGTATGTGCATGTGTCTATGATTATTAGTTAATGTGCAAACAATTAACAAATAATGTGCAATGAATACCAGTACAGTGCCCTGTGCCAAACTATAACATATGAATTCCTAAATCCATCAAAAAAATGTGAAATAAATCCAAAAAGATCCACAGCTTGAATGTGCCCCAGGATAGCAAGAAAAATAAAAAAATAAAAAAGTAAAAAAATATATATATGTACATGTGCTATGAAAGTCCTTAATAGATGATTTCTTGCAGTGATGCCCAGCTATGTTTCCACCTTCACCGCAAATAGTGCCTACACCGTCACCGGATAAAATGGCCACTCACCAGATGGACCCAGAAATCTGCCTTTGGTTCATATGGATAACCACTCCCTCTCTCAGGTTTATCAGCAATCACTCCCAATGCTTTGGCTGTAGTCTTGTTCTATATCCACTCATGTAACATAAAAGACTATCATGGTGTAGTATATCAAATAATTTATTATGATTAAAACATATAGTTATTCCACTCACATGTAAAAGTGCCTGAGAGCCGGCACTGAGCTAATCCAGCCGTAAATAGGAGTATTTGGTGTACGAGTGTACAAAGGGGTAACTCAGTACACGCTTAAGGATAACTGAGGGGGCTAATTATAATGATTATGTTAAGTCTCCATAATAAAAATGGGGGGTTGCCAGCAGGTTTGCACTTGGGGCAATACACACCCACCAGTTGTTAAAATAGAGGTTGTATTACTTCCAGGAATGGGGAGTGCAGTCTTCTAAAGTATAATGTGAATATAAAACCAATGAAACCAAAGCGGGGGAGGGGTAGCTATGTAAAAAATAAAATAAAATAAAATGTTGCCAGCAGGTTCGCACCAGCGGCAGCGAACAGTAGCCAGTAACTAAAATGGCGGCCAGTTCACTTCCAATAAAATGGAGTTTGGACTTCAGGCCGGAAGTTCCAGTAGTCAGGGAATTGCCAGTAGTCAAAATGGCTGATGTGGTGTTTCCTGTTGTACAAAGCAGATGATAGGATAACAAGTAGCACAGGGAGGTATAAAAAGACTGACGAACACCAATGAGGCAGCTTCCTGACGACGCATTAAGTTGCGAAATGCATAGAGGCTGCGGGACCATTGCCAGTTCGTCATGTCCAGTCTAAGTATAACGAGGCTAGGAACGCAGGCGACAAAGTGAGGCATCACACGTGCGGACCAGGACACACTCGTACACCAAATACTCCTATTTACGGCTGGATTAGCTCAGTGCCGGCTCTCAGGCACTTTTACATGTGAGTGGAATAACTATATGTTTTAATCATAATAAATTATTTGATATACTACACCATGATAGTCTTTTATGTTACATGAGTGGATATAGAACAAGACTACAGCCAAAGCATTGGGAGTGATTGCTGATAAACCTGAGAGAGGGAGTGGTTATCCATATGAACCAAAGGCAGATTTCTGGGTCCATCTGGTGAGTGGCCATTTTATCCGGTGACGGTGTAGGCACTATTTGCGGTGAAGGTGGAAACATAGCTGGGCATCACTGCAAGAAATCATCTATTAAGGATTTTCATAGCACATATACATATATATATTTTTTTTACTTTTTAATTTTTTTATTTTTCTTGCTATCCTGGGGCACATTCAAGCTGTGGATCTTTTTGGATTTATTTCACATTTTTTTGATGGATTGAGGAATTCATATGTTATAGTTTGGCACAGGGCACTGTACTGGTATTCATTGCACATTATTTGTTAATTGTTTGCACATTAACTAATAATCATAGACACATGCACATACTTTTTGTTTTTTGAGTAACAAGTTCACAGGATCAGTTGTGGTAAAATGTTTATATAAGTTAGCGCAATACACTTCACAAATACACAAAATACTTACTAGCTGTGCACAAATAGTCCCACAACGTGGACACTGACCTACCGGAAGTATTACAGAAGTACTGTATGTTGTTGTGTATGTATTAATACCTATATGTACATTTTCTTGATATATGATGAAATAAACATTGTTGTACTTACATCTATATATCATATACTGTAAATAGAAGTGACCTGACACGCACACTATATAAAACACATGGCAGCCTCCATCCCTAATTTGGTAGATAAAAAAGTAAGAGTTTATGGGACTTTGAATGAGGGATCGCCATGTCAAGTAAAAATAATAACATAAACATGAAGTTAAAGTACATGATTTATTTATTACAATCTATAATTCATATCAGATATTTTGTATCAAATAGATAGGTAGTCACAAGGATTACACTAAATATGCTGCTCATAGCATGCAATAGAAATAGAAAATAGACATGACAAATATACATGGTAAAATAAATCGATTGAAAAACATATGTAATAGAGACAAGTAGCTGTTGGCATTTATTGGCACTCAATGCATTTCTTGGCATTACAGCCATTTATCAGGAGTGTTATGAAGTAATATTCTGGAAAGGAAAAAAATGGACAGGGGCTAATAATAATGGCCTTAGAATAAGGAAGGACAGAGAGACTATGTCCCAACAAGGTGGAGACAAATTGGGAAACCTACTGCACAGCCTCAAAGCCAAGTCCGGTATTCGCCAAGAAAAGTGGGGGTACGGGCATGATGTCTCCCCCGGGGGTGGAGACGGGGGAACCCTCCAAGGATGGAGAACAGCGCTCAGAGCACAACACGGTGGTCACAGCATGATCCAAATACTATGTGTGTACGAAAAGTGCATAGTGTTCCTGAAATTAATGTGTCAAAAATAGATTATTAACATGCGTAAAAATGGTGTAGCAAAATATCTATGTGTTCCCACAAGGAGACTACATGGGGGAGTGTGTGTAGAATGAAATCAAGCAGAGGGAAGAAAACACATACCAAAAAAAGGTGACTGAGCTTCCAGCGAAAGGGGTGACCAGTGTGTGGGATAGGTGTGTGGTTCCTTGTGATTGAGTCAAGCAAATGAACCATTGGTTGCTCCAGGGCTAGTATATACTCCCATTCCTAGGCGGAGCCCCATCAACATCATGCCTGATTGGCCACTCTGCACAAGGAAGGCGGGGAGAGGATACCCAGCTGCATGTGGGGGTGGGGCCTGGCCTCCTGCTTCAATGCCGCATTAGCGCCGTCATCGACGACGATTTGACATCTTTTTCCATTCTTGGCCACGTATGAGATGTGCGGGGACCCACTGCTGATGGGTATCCACCACATGCAGCTGGGTATCCTCTCCCCGCCTTCCTTGTGCAGAGTGGCCAATCAGGCATGACATTGATGGGGCCCCACCTAGGAATGGGAGTATATATGTTGTAATAAAATTTATAATTTTTTTAATGATTTTTAATGATTTCAACCTTCCATTGTGCTGGAAAAAAAAACACTAAATCTTGGCAGCCAATAATTTGATTTTGTTTTTGTTGAACAACAAAATTCATAGGATTCCCCCATCCACACACTTGATATGGTTGGATGAATCCTTGGCACTGTGGTACTGTATTCTGACAATCCTTCCTTGTCCTGTCAGAATACAATGATCAATGTTGTTGGCTAAAGCCGGCAGCACTGATCGCTCAAGAAGTCTGGCAGGCCGCTTGTACACAAGTCAATCAATAGATTGACTTGTGTATAACCATACAGAACTGATTTCAGGAGAAAGAGGGGCTATATGATCTCATAAAGTGTATATAAGTGCCTTCTAATTCATAAAAAAAATTATATAATTCACACATACATTTACATGTCAAATGTGAAATTGATATATATGCAAAACAATAAGCCCATGATTCATAAAGTCCATATAGCAATGTACTGTAAGAAAAAAAATCAGTCCCAATATAGGTGATACAATTATGTATACTGTATATGAAAAAACAAAGTGCTTCATGTGATCACCCAATTGTGCTCCAATTACCAGGAATAATATTACCAGGTACTGAGACCTCTTTACAAGGTCTAACTCTGCCTTGGTGAAAACATCCCTCAATTGTATGGATGGATCTAGGTAATGCAGCTCGGCCCCAACCGAAAACCTTTAAGCATTCACAATAGATTTACACACTCTCAAAGCATGCTTCACAGACCACCAGCAACAAGGCTAGGGCAATATACTTTCAGCCATGTATGAGACCGTAGCAAAAGTGCACAGTGTAAATACTCAAGTTACATAGTTGATGCTGGTGTTTCATATAATCACCCTTAGTAGACCTGATTGTGGGGACAACTAATAAGTCCCTAGCAGTGGTAAATATCTCTGCCCAGTCTGCTCATACATGGATTCAAATTAGGATGGCCCCTGCTGAACTGGCTGAATTTTGATTCATGTATGGCCAGCTTTAAGCTTTAAATTATGATTGAATTTGCAGTTTAGGTGATATATAGCTGTTTTAGGTGATATGTTAAAACCTTATCAGCAACTGTAAAAGCTACAGTAGATACTGTCACCAAAAATGCCATTTCTGATTTGGCATTTTGTTAGCTTATTTGTCTTTATGACCAAAGCAAGATCAATAATCTGAATTTTTGATACTGAACAACTCAGCAAGTCTTTTTCCTCATCTAATCAAACCATCCCTCCTATAAATGCAAATGTAGCTTCTTATCAAATTCAATCAGCCTCTGATGGGATACTTTTACAGTAATCAAAATGTATTTGTGGACAGTACATATTACCTGATTGATGAAAATGATGAAGAGCCACCAGAAGAGATGGATCATGTTAAATAGGATAAACCCCCTATAAACTGTTGCCAAAGCATGAAATCCAGAAATTAAGTAGAAATAAAATTTGGACAAAATGCACACTCTGCAGTGCAGGTTTGCAAATACTCTGTTATTGCCTTATGTAATTTATTAGGTGATGCAGAAATTTCTTAAAAAATTATTTAATCTAAACTATTGTAATATAAAAGAAACTGTGAAAGATATGGCACTTACACTTACATAAACATACTTCTCACTACTTGACTCAAAATCCAATTAGGAACTCAACTGAATGCTGACAGTGAAGAATTTGCCTTACGCCTTCGTACGCCATCGGATCTTAGATGCAATTCTTCGGCGTCCGCTGGGTGGCGTTCCCGTCGTAATCTGCGTTAAGTATGCAAATTAGCTATATCCGATGATCCACAAACGTACGAGCGGCCGTCGCATTCTTTTATGTCGTTTCCGTTCGGCTTTTCTCGGCGTATAGTTAAAGCTGCTATTTGGTGGCGTACGCAATGTAAAGTATGGCCGTCGTTCCCGTGTCGAATTTGAATTTTTTTTATTTTGTTTGCGTAAGTCGTCCGTGAATGGGGCTGGACGTAATTTACATCCACGTCAAAACCAATGACGTCCTTGCGACGTCATTTAGCGCAATGCACGGCGGGAAATTTAGGGACGGCGCATGTGCAGTTCATTCGGCGCGGGGACACGCTTCATTTAAATTAAACACGCCCCCTACTCGCCGCATTTGAATTCCGCGCGGTTACGCCGCAAGAGATACACTACGCCGCCGTAACTTACGGCGCAAATATTTTCTGGATTCAAACCAAAGCCGGGTAAGTTACGGCGTCGTAGCGTATCTCAGATACGCTGCGCAGGTGCAGATCTATGTGGATCTGCCCCTATATCTAAATTATTGGTTTAGCTGGCCATACCCTGATCAAAATTGTGCCAGTCCTTGTTTCAATCAGTATGTTGGCCACTCGCTCTCAACGAAAGTTGATTTTCCAACAATCAGTAGCTGCAGCCATTGATCAGTGTATTCTGATAGTGGGTGCCACTGTGAGAATACAATGTCCCAGCAAGGGAGCATTCCTCCATCCACCTTCTTTGTGTGGATAATAGAAAATGTTATCAAATACTTACCGTAATTTTCCTTTCCTGACGCGAAACCATGGCAGCATACTAACATACGAACTACTGATAGAGCTCCGCCTCTTGACCACCCCCTCAGGACCAGTGAATAGCATAAATTAAAGGCCTAGTTAGGCCCCACCCCATTTTCTGTAATTAGCTACATACCAAAACATGCAAGGGTGGGACCGTATGCTGCCATGGTTTGGTGTCAGGAAAGGAAAATTATGGTACGTATTTGATACAATTTTCAGTTTTCCTGACGCCACCATGGCAGCATACTAGTGATAAATAACTAGCTGAAAGGGTGGGATCTACTTTTCAAACCAATCTTCTAATTAGTATGAGACAGAGGACTGAATAGTCCTTCCTACAAAGTCCCCTGATGTCAAGGCCCCCGGGTCTATACCGTCAAGTTTGAGTAGAAATGCTGAAACGACCACGATACCCCTCTACAGACAATATACATTCTCTTGAATGTGCTGCCTATGAGGCTTCAACCGTTCTGGTAGAGTGCTCCACCGCAGCTGATGGAGGCTCGCAACCCATAGGCCTATATGCACAACCAAGTCTGCTAGGGTCCAGGCAGTAACCTCTTTCCTTTGATGATTCCCAGCTGGAATGACAAAAGGTTTATTTAGATAACCTGAAAGGGGCAATTTTGGACAGATACTACTTTAAAGTTCTGAAAATTAATAAAAAGTTTGTGTGACTTTCCTGTGTGATGTTCTGGAAAGTTAGGCAATGTCCAGCTGTCTGTTAAATAGCAGGCTGTTGCTGCATTTGATGCAAGATGATCTACAAGACCCAACTATTTATATATATATATATATATATATATATATATATATATATATATATATATATATATATATATATATTTTTTTTTTTTACTTTGGAGCTCCAAGAGTTTGAATCTCTGACAACCTTCTGCTTAAAGTTCTTGCAATTGATACTGCCTTGTAAGTGATGGCCTGAACCGAACACTGCTCTGTTTTACAATGAATGGTTGAACTGATATGTAAACCAGCAACTCTAACAGATCTCTTTTTCTTGGTGACCGACACCCCACGACTCAAAATTTGTCCAAACTAAAAGATTCTTAGCCCATTAAAATGTGTTGTTGACGATATAGACGACATTAATGAGCTATGTGGGGATAGGCTGAGGCCCGGAGGAAGTATAGAACAGCTGAAACTGGAAGAGCAGTAGGATCAATGTCTCATCCTACCGAGAAAAAAACAACTTAGAATGTGTTTCCAGCACGATAGCATCACGCTGATTCTCGGCGACATGTTGCCGACATCTCGCTGGAATAGAAAAAGCACATTCCAGCGAGCGCGTCATAGAAGCCACGAGGATCCGACTTGGATTCCCGCCAATTCTAGCTGAGACTACAGTGGAGAGCGGAGAAGATGGAAGAAGACCTCCCCGGAGAGCGGAGAAGACCCCCCGGAGCTGACTAATAAATTATTTTAAAACCCTGTGTTGTATGTTTATTTTATTGACACTTTGCCTCCAGGTGAATGGGTAGGGGTACAATGTACCCCATATTCATTCACCTAGGGTGGGGGTCTCCCAGATTCCGATAAGCCCCCCGCCTGTAGACCCCGACAACCAATGGCCAAGGTTGTCGGGAAGAGGCCCTGTCCTTATCAACATGGGGACAGGGTACTTTGGGGTAGGGGGGGCCACAGGGAGCCCCCCTGCCCCAGAGCACCAAACCCCCCCATGTTGAGGGCATGCGGCCTGGTACGGCTCAGGAGGGGGGGCGCTCGCTCGTCCCCACTCCTTTCCTGACCGGCCAGGCAGCGTGCTTGGATACAGGTCTGGTATGGATTATGGGGGGACCCCCACGCCGTTTTTTTGGTGTAGGGGGTTCCTCTTTAAAATCCATAATAGACCTAAGGGCCTGGTATGCCCCTGGGGGGGAACCCATGCCGTTTTTTTATTTAAAATTTGGTGTGGAGTTCCCCCTCATGATTCATACCAAACGCTGCGGCTAGAATTGGCGGGAAACCAAGTCGGATCCCCGTCGCTTCTATGACGGCTTTTTCCCATCACGGCGAGCCGGCTTGGCGTACTGTACCTGTTGCCGAGAATGTGTTTCCAGCATGACAGCATCGCGCTGATTCTCGGCGACAGGGTGCCGACATCTCGCACTCGCTGGAATAGACAAAGCACATTTCAGCGAGCGCGTCATAGAAGCGATGGGGATCCGACTTGGGTTCCGTCGTTCTAGCTGCGGCATTTGGTATGCATCCTGACAGGGAGAACTCCAGACCTAAGGGCCTGGTATGCTCCTGGGGGGGAACCCATGCCGGATTTTTATTTAAAATTTGGCGTGGAGTTCTCCCTGTCAGGATGCATACCAAATGCTGCAGCTAGAATTGGCGGGAATCCAAGTCGGATCCCTGTCGCCTCTATGATGGCTTTGTCTCCATCACGGCAAGCCAGCTCGGCGCTGGCTCCCGTGATAGGGCTCGTAGGTGGTCAATCTCGCTGAGAAAGGGAGCGAGATTGACACAATATCGCAGTCACCTACAGTAGATGTTTCCTGAAGTGACCATGAGTGCCTGGTAGCTTCATCTAAGGATCTATACCACATGCTGTCCAGAAACCCATGAAGCGTGCCCTCTAGCTCTTACTTTAAGAGTATGGCCATGAACTTGTGTGACTGGCTCACTGATTTTCTCAGAAGTCTGCACTAAGATACAAGTCATATTTTTGGCCTCAACTGCTACAAAAATTTAATTTTGCAGACCCTGCCACTTTCCTCAGAGTCCTGCAGGTGCAGCAGCTGGTTGATAATTATGAAACCACTCCCATTAGACTCACCCCGTATATGGGCTGGTTATTGCTGGTCTTCCGGCACCTGAAGATGCTACAGTATGTAGGAGCAGGTTGATCTTTAGCTTCTTCAGGATATACGGTTTTGGCAGCCTGTTTATATGAGCATTTTTCTCTAACCCCTTCTATTCTTCCCCAATTTTGCTTCTAGGAAGCAATTCGCAGCCCAGGGTCTCAACCATATGGCCTCCCTAGCCCCCCAAGGTGCTCTTCTAGTGGTTAGACAAGCAACTAGGAGGGGCTTCCTCCATATTCTGTGTAGCAGACTGCTGCATCTGTAATATATGAAACAAGGTTCCAGGCCTCCTTCAGTCTAATGAGAACCTGGTCTGCCAACATCCCTCCACTTATAGTGGATCATAAGGCATAGTGGGTGCAGTGCAACATAGATTCATGGGCGCCAGACACCTCTCTAATGCAAAGAGATTCCATCTCTCCTAAAGAGAACTTTGGGGGAGAGGGTTAGGGCCAGGACACCCCCAGGCAGCCGCAACACCAGCCTGGCAGACTTCGAGACTTCTACAGGAGGACAGCCATGCAGGAAAAAGCATCTAGCAAGATGCCACATCCCAACAATCCCACAGCACATCCCACAGCCCCCAACAATTTTCAACACAAGTGCAGTTCCTTCAGGTAATTAAGGTGAGCTCAGAACAGAATGTTGTGCCACTCTTCAGTCAGTGCTAGTTCAGTGGAGAGTAGGACGCTTCCTGACAAGTCTGCTCTCCCAGGGCCAGTCAGAACAGGCAGTCAGGCAGGTAGGCAGGTCCCTCCTAGCCCCCAGCCACAGTAAGAACAGCAAGGATCCGCCGTTTGTTTCCAGACGAACCAATCCTCCATCCCCTTCTGACCTCCCTCTCCTGCCACCCTAGGCAGCTCCTCAAGGTAAGGCCTGGTCACCATCTGGCCTCTGGGCTATCCCCTTATCCGGGGATCGGATGCGGTCATCCTTTTCAGGATAGCTGCGGATTGATCCCGGGTAACGGACGTCCAATTACCCCCCTCATTACACCCCAATCGCATCCCCCGCCATCTCCCTGCTCCCCGCTATCACCCCCGATACCGCCCCCAGCATCCGCTACCATCTGGAGCCCAGACAGAGCGGCGGCGGCTTCCAGGAAAGTCTGCGGCTTCAGTCGTGGCCTAGCGGGACACCCGAGTTTTTCACTCAGCCAAAGCCTCCCCCGCTATCTACAATACCACCAGCCCCCCTAGGCTTCTCCCCGCGGTCCCCCTGATATCCACCACCACCTGATATCCACCACCCCCCTCCCTGCATTGTCCCCATACCCCAGCCCCCGACTCGGGCCTATTCCCGTTTGGCGGCCATCTTACCACTCCCACACAATTTAAAATACCATTTCAACTGACCCCTGCTTTCCTCTCCACAACCTGTTTTTTCTTGAAATAAGCTTGCATCAGTAACACAGGGGTATCTACCCCCCACGCCCCCACCCATAAATCAATTGATCCAGGGTTTCACCGATCGCCACTAGGGATCAGGAAGTCATTTTTTTCCCCGGTCGCTGCAGATTGGCACAGCACGCCTGGGGTTTTTCGCCTTCCTCTGGACCAATTTGGGGAAGGAAGACTTGACGAGTGATGCTTCACCTGGGTATTCTTCCTCCCACCACCTCCAAAGCCCCCCAATCAAACATAAATTTCCCTACGTTTTTCTGCGACCATGGGTTATCTAAAATACTCTGCAGAAACTATCTGGGAATTAAAACCTTATGCCTCTATACTTCCAACTGTCACCAAAAAATCTCTAAAGACTGAGCAACTGTTAAGAATCAACCGACGATTGACAGTCAAAAACTACACGCAGGTACCCCAGCCCAAACGCATATCATACGCTTTGGTCAACACAAGGTCG
Source organism: Rana temporaria (assembly GCF_905171775.1). Taxonomy (NCBI): domain Eukaryota; kingdom Metazoa; phylum Chordata; class Amphibia; order Anura; family Ranidae; genus Rana; species Rana temporaria. The sequence goes on from NC_053490.1 coordinate 153,494,883, forward strand.
GCAGTAAAACACCGACAAGAAATCTATGATTTCATCCTTCAACACGATTTAGACTGCCTCTTCATCACAGAAAGCTGGCTCACAGCTGATTGCAACACCATTCTTGGAGAATTGGTGCCAGCAAATTATCGCATTCAAATGCAGAACAGAGTGGGGCAAAGAGGGGGGGCCTGGCGGTGATCCACAAGATTCACCTCTCGATCACCAAACCAGTCCTTCAAAACTCGCTTCCATTTATGGAAACCCTCACTCTACAGCTGCAAACAAATCCCCAAGACATGGTCCATATTCTACTTTGCTATAGACCACCAGGCCCAAAAATGCATCTTCTCATGTCGCTGACGGAATTCATCTCCACATATACCCTAAACATCAAACACCTTTTGGTGCTTGTGGACTTCAACCTTTGGGCCAACTCTTCGCTGGACCCCGTTGCCGAAGCCTGCATTGACCATCTGGAAGGATTAGGTCTGCAGCAACTAATACAAGGCCCCACTCACGCCTCAGGTCATACGCTCGATCTCATTTTCAAACAAGATTTGGAAATAGACGTCTTGGAAATTGAACCACAACCGTGGACCGACCACCATGCCACTAAATTCACAATCACCAAAAACGCCAGCCCAAAAAAAACGTCAAAACGGTGACAACTCACTGGACTAGATCGCAGAAGAAGCTCCACTCGGAACTCTTCAAAACAACACTAGGGAACAAAATAAAAACAATTCAACAAAAACAAACAGCCACAGAAACACTTGACGCCATCAACAAGGCGCTACTACAGTCTGTAGACTTAGTAGCACCAAAACGCAAAACTTGCATCCGGAAAAACAACTCCAGCTGGTTTAATGACCAGCTGACGTTCTTAAAGCAAGAGCGTAGAAGAGCAGAAGCTGCCTGGAAAAGGTGCTCTTCAGATAAAAACCACACCATTTACAAGATAATAACAACGAAATACCACAAAGAAATCTTCATGGCCAAAAAAAATCATTTCTCCAACATCATCGCAAATGCCCTAAACCGCCCCCGCAAACTCTTCAAGCTGGTCACTCAGACTATGAGTCCTGCTTGTTTAGAGGCCCCCAATTCCGATTCACAAGAATTTTGCAATGAATTATCGGATTATTTCATTAATAAAATTGAAAAAATCCGTGAAAGTATTCAGCAAAATGGAACCGGCACCAACCCCCCCACCCCCAAATCACAAACCCAATACCCACTTAAATCTGCCAAAATCACCAAAATTCACTCTAAAACCCATTTCCATCAATGCCACTAAAAATATCATCGGGACTCAGCAACAGCACAGCGCCCAATAATATCATCCCCACTAAACTGCAGAAAGAAAGTGCCGATATACTGGCAACGGCTGTCATGCAGCTCATAAACCAATCATTCAAGGAAGGCATAGTGCCCTCCTTGCAGAAACATGGTACAATAGTACAATACATGGTACAATAAAACCAATTCTATAAAAAACTACCCTTGACCCCAAAGACCCAAACAACTGAAGGCCCATTACAGCTCTAAATGTTTTTTCCATGGTAATGGAGAAAGAAGTTGTACAACAGCTACAACTGCATTAAGACACCCATAAATTACTTGATCCATTTCAATTAGGTTTCCGTATGGGTCACGGAACAGAAACGGCGCTGCTCAAAATATGGGATGACGTTCTAGAGGCCGCAGACGAAGGAGAATCCTCTCTCCTGATACTGCTGGACCTAATCGCGGCTTTTGACACTGTAGACCACGGACTACTACTGGTTAAGCTAGCTGAAGTAGCCGGAGTCACGGAAGGTGTTTTACCCTGGTTCTCCTCCTTCTTGGAAAACAGTTCCCAAACAGTGAAACTGGGGTCCTTCATTTCTGAACAACGTATGGTATCATGCGGAGTCCCTCAGGGATCTCCCTTATCGCCGTATTGTTCAATATCTATCTCCGCCCTCTCTTTGAAATCATCAGTAACCACAAGTTACTTTACCACTCCTATGCAGACGATACACAATTGTATTTCCGCATCTGCAACAAAAAGGATTATTCTCTTGGACTAGAGAAATCCCTTACTTTAATAGATAACTGGATGACAAACAGTTATCTTAAACTCAACAGTTCGAAAACAGAACTTCTCCTGTTTCACGCTAACCGGAAAAGTCACCCCATGTCAACCTGGACTCCCCTGCCCATTCTAGGTAAAACTATCACACCTAGCACCAAAGTCAAAAGTCTTGGGGTCATTTTTGACACCTACATGACAATGGATGCACAAATAGGGTCAGTAGTCAGCGGATTGCACCATCTGCTGCGCCTACTGCGCAGACTCACCCCCTTTATCCCGAAAGAGAACATAACAGTCGTGGTGGGAACAATTATCAATTCCAGACTTGACTACGCAAATGCCCTCTATCTAGGTCTCCCCAAATACCAAATCACTCGTCTGCTAGTCGTTCAAAATACGGCCGCGCGATTAGTGATCGGCAAAAAAACATGGGAATCAATCTCACCTTCACTGAGATCCCTTCATTGGTTGCCAGTAAAAGACAGAATCACTTTCAAGGCACTCTGCCTAATGCATAAGTGTATTCAAGGAAACGCCCCCAATATCTTTGCGAAAAAATAAAAGCCCATAACCCCAATCGTATTCTGCGATCCACTAATCAAAACCTTGTCCAGATACCCAAAGCCAGATACAAGTCCAAAGGAGATCGAAGATTTGCAGTCCATGGACCTCGGCTGTGGAATGCGCTACCAACTACCATTCGACTGGAGTCGGACCACTTGGCCTTCAGGAGAAAGATTAAAACCCATCTCTTCTGAGGTCAAGGGGTTTTCCTTACCCATGAAATGGCTACAGCGCCCAGAGGCGATTCAGTTTGCATGTGTTGCGCTTTACAAGTTTCTCACTCACTCACTCACTCTTATCAATAATACAAATATTTGGCATTGCTTATTAGCTGCATACTATTCCAGGCAGTGTCTACTCAAGAGCCTCCTAGGCATAGGTATTGCACCACAGGCCCTGCAGGACTCTTGCTGGGGTTGCTGGCTCTGGCGAAGAGGAGCAAAGACGTCTTCCTTGGAACTTTTCTCCTGAGTGGGAGAGCCATCCGAGCTATGCTTTTTTCAAGAACGTCCACCTTTCCTTGGCCCCACCCTTTTGAAAGCGTGGGCGTGCGGGGCTGAAGCAAATCAAAGCAATACACACATATATGTATACCCACACATCCACATACATTTTTTTCTTTTTAATGTGTATATACTGTGGCGGTGGGACCCTGTGCGACACTAAAGACTGTTGGTTTACGCCAGATTTTGTAGAGAAAGACACACTGATTGCACAGCTGTGTGTTGGGCTATTTAGTTCTGACCTGACTATGGCTCAGGGCCCCACCCAACAGACAGGAAGTCTGTGCCTGGGAGTCAGGTGGACTCCCATCCCTCTGAGAGGAGTCAGACGCTGCATGGGTGCAGCCAGAGTATGCATGTCTACAGGAGGCAGATGTCATTGGTGATTGAGCAGCAAGGCGCTGATCAGGAGACAGCTTAAGGCTAGGAAACTTTGTTTGTTCTGAGGAGCAGACCTAAGGCCTAGGCTAAAGGCCTGCAACAGCCAGGTGGCAAGAATGAAAGCCAGAAGGCTAAAGTGTTGGGTATGCAAGATACAGTAATGGTGGAAACCCCATGTGAGGGCTACTGACGTATTTGTGAACTTTTTGTGCTTTTAAATAAATGTGGGCTACCAGGCCCTTAAAAATTCAGTTCTGGACTGGAGTACTTACAAAAAATGCACCTACCGCTGGAGTCTGATCACTCCAATCTTACAATACGTATACACACACACCCATATCACATATACATACATATACACACATATGCAACACCTGCAGATGACAGCAGGAAATGGAAAAAGGTAATGAAACACAAAAAAGGGAGACATAGGTAAAAAGTACAGGTGACCCTGTATGGCACAAGGGGCCAAGAAAGAGATAAAGCATAGCTCCCCCCCCCCACATATTTCACAAGCGCTGCAGTTACCAATTTTAAAAGCAGATTTTGTTCCTAAAGAGGAAACACTGCTGGGGCCCCAATAAGACCCACAGAAGGGGCTCTCAGGCTATAGCCAATCTTAGAAGTCTTTGACATGGGCAGGAGAAAATGTGCCCCCTTTAATAGATGTTACTCTGCTAAAATTGGCCTCTGGTCTTGTAAAGTTAATACAGTTTTCCCTTTGAATGCTTGACCTCCTTTGATAGCAAACCAAGGCAATAGTATGTCACATTATATGATACAGCAACAAAGTTGAAAACATGGGCTTCTTATAACTCTGCTAGTGTTAGCTGATGTTGTCATCTCCTAAAATGTTTGTGTTTGTAAAGTGTATGCAATCCCTAATGATGATAATATTTTCTCCATTTTGGTCTGTTAAATACTATATATCAGTAGAAGGATTTTGTTAACAGTTTTATAAATAAATGAAAAAAAAATGGTTGATTCTGTCAGAAATGTAGAGCGGTCCTGTGTCTTCTGCACACTTTCTGTTTTTTTCTGCAGAGTTAATTTAGCCATTCAACTCCTTATCTTGGGACTGCTTTGGAGATAAACGCAATTGGATAGATTAGATTGTTTAGCAAAAGGAAACTGGCCAGGGCTGGTAAAACTCAGTCAACAAAAATGCTGCCTTGTGAGCCCACAATAGAAAAACTTTAGAGAAACTACATTTCTGACAGATCAGTGGGTATTTTTCTGTTTACCTGAAGGGTTTTTAAAGGGAAAAAACAGATAAACAAGTGTTGCAGAAATGTACCACATATTTTCTTCTTTTGCAAACATGAAACTTACATTTTTAATAAAGGGAAAGAGGCCAAATGTTTGTATAAGTCTTCTTCAAAATGTTTCTTTTGCCAGTATGTTTATGTGTAATGCCCAAACACATGTGTGGGATTTCCCATGGGAAAAGTTCCAGTCGGAAATCCCAAGGGAAAAGCCGAGAACCTGCTTGGTCAGTCTTTCCCCCTACACACGGCCGGTTTTCCCATTTGGAGAGCTTTGATCAGGAATCCCGGCCGTGTGTATGCTCCTTCACAGTTTTTCCCATAGGAAAACTGCAAAAACTGCCGGGAAAAAGTCTGCCGGTTTTCCCAGTGGGAAAAAAGAGAGCTAGTTCTTTTTTTTTTGTCCGGCGGTTTTTGGGCAGTTTTCCAGTCTGAAAAACTGCGAGGAGCATAAACATGGCCGGAATTCTCGGCCAAAAGCTCTCCTCACAGTTTTCCTGTTGGGAAAACCGGCCGTGTGTATGAGGCTTTAGACATGATTAAAAAGTTTCAAATGACCAGTTTGTTTAACTGCTTGCCGACCAGCCCCCGCAGTTATACGGCAGCAGGTCGGCTCTGCTGGGCGAGAGCACGTAGCTATACGTCACCTCGCCCAGCAGCCAATAGGGGTGCCTGCACGCCCCCTGCTCGCCCCCGACTACCGTGCGCGTGCCCAGCAGGCGCGATCTCCGCCGGGCACTTGCGATCGCTCGTTACAGAGCAAGGATCGGGAGCTGTGTGTGTAAACACACAGCTCCCGGTCCTGTCAGGGAGAGAAATGCTGATCTTCTGTTCATACAATGTATGAACAGAAGATCAGTCATTTCCCCATGTCAGTCCACCCCCCCTTACAGTTAGAACACACCCAGGGAACATACTTAACCCCTTCCCCGCCCCCTAGTGTTAACCCCTTCACTGCCAGTGGCATTTTTATAGTAATCCAATGCATTTTTATAGCACTGATCGCTATAAAAATGCCAATGGTCCCAAAAATGTGTCAAAAGTGTCCGAAGTTTCCGCCATAATGACGCAGTACCGGAAAAAAGACGCTGATCGCCGCCATTACTAGTAAAAAAAATATATATAAAAAAATGCCATAAAAATACCCCCTATTTTGTAAATTATATGGGGCAGATCCACAAAGCGAGTACGCCGGCGTATCTACTGATACGCCGGCGTACTTTCAAATTTCCTGCGTCGTATCGTTGTTTTGAATCCTCCAAACAAGATACGACGGCATCTGGGTTTGATCCGACAGGTGTACGTCTTCGTACGCCTTCGGATCTAAGATGCAATACTTCGGCGTCCGCTGGGTGGCGTTCACGTCGTTTTCCACGTTGGGTATGCAAATTAGCTATTTCCGACGATCCACGAACGTACGAGCGGCCGGCGCATTCCTTTACGTCGTCTCTAGTTAAAGCTGGTATTTTGACGCGTATAGTTAGACCTGTAGATATGTAGAAGAATACGTATCGGCCTAAACTGAGGAAAAATTTTTTTTTTAGGTATTTTTGGGGGATATTTATTATAGCAAAAAGTAAACAATATTCATTTTTTTTAAAATTGTTGCTCTATTTTTGTTTATAGCGCAAAAACTAAAAACCGCAGAGGTGATCAAATACCACCAAAAGAAATCTCTATTTGTGGGGAAAAAAAGGACACCAATTTTGTTTGGGAGCCACGTCGCACGACCGCGCAATTGTCAGTTAAAGCGACGCAGTGCCGAATCGCAAAAAGTGCTCTGGTCTTTGGCCAGCAATATGGTCCGGGGGTTAAGAGGTTAAACAACCGCCGTCATTATACTGCGGCAAGTCAGCACATTCCCATGTATCACCATAGCTGTATGTTGGCCCTTTAACATCTAACGGCGGGGGACACGATGCACGCGGCCGCTGGCCACATGCAATCACGGGCACGAGAGCCAGAATGGGGATGTGTGTGTCTAAACACAAACATCCCCATTCAGTCTGGAGAGACAGACTGTCTTTTCTGTCTAAGTAGGAACAGCACACGATGCACGCGGCCGCTGGCCACATGCAATCACGGGCACGAGAGCCAGAATGGGGATGTGTGTGTCTAAACACAAACATCCCCATTCAGTCTGGAGAGACAGACTGTCTTTTCTGTCTAAGTAGGAACAGCGATACAGTGTCCTGTAGCTGTCCTGCTAAAAATTACAGATCGCCGCCATTACTAGTAAAAATACAAATGCCATAAATCTGTTCCTTATTTTGTAGACGCTATAACTTTTGCACAAACCAATCAATATACGCTTATTGCGATTTTTTTTCCCCAAAAAATATGTAGAAGAATATATATTGGCCTAAACTGATAAAGAAATATTTTTTTTTACATATTTTTGGGGGATATTAATTATAGCAAAAAGTATAACATATTTTTTTTGTGCAGAGGTTATCAAATGGCACCAAAAGAAAGCTCTATTTGTGGGAAGAAATAGGATGTTAATTTTGTTTGGGTACAGCGGCGCATGACCGCACAATTGTCAGTTAAAGCGGCGTGGTGCCGTATCGCAAAAAATGGCCTGGTCATTAAGGGGGAAATTCCGCTCCTTAAGTAGTTAAAATCATTTTATTGTTTTGGAAACTATGCACAGGTATTAGCTGGATGTTTTTTTTTTCATAGTATTAATTAATGGAGCAATACAACAAAAGCCTCAATTTATTTTCACTTTACCACTACTTGAATAAATAATATACTACTAAGTTTTATCCTATTGGAAATATCCATAAAAATAACATATCATAGATTATCTGTTTTTGTTCTGATAAAAATAGAAACATATATTAAAATGCATTATATGATTAATAAACTCCAAAATGAGATTATATTAAAACTCTAAGCCTGGGGGAAGTAATTTTAGTATGCCACAAGTACATTTTATTACTTGAATAAAATTACTTCAGGACAAAAGTAGAATTATTAAAACAAAGAAATATGAAACAAACATATGGCATTGTTTATTGCCCATACAGTAGAATAATATTTTATTTATATTTAAAGATTACATAAAGCGTGGTATTTCGGGTACCCACAATATGATAGAGGATTAGTTGCAAATACTATAAGTATATGAAAACTGATTTAGTGATTTCAAGCAGAAACAAAACATAACCTTTTTGGTTATGTAGTATTCAAACCACCTGGTGAACTTAACGGGTACCTTAGTGTACAATATGTAATACCTCTGACAATGCCTTCACCTTATTTTAGGAATTATCACAATCTTTGATCAAGCATTATCAATAGACTGCATTTACTGCCTGGTTTAAGATGCATGCACAATATTCAATATAATATGTTATGGTGCATATTAACTTTTTTTTCCCTTAAGGGAGGCTAGTTGGGCTGCCAACACACCACAGCAGATCAAAAATGTACATAACCCTTTTTTTAGCATGGCAGTGCACCACAATGTATGGTATGTGTTGCAGTGCACTTCATGGCATTGTGCATTATTCTCTACTGTGCAATGCTATAAGATGCCGGTCACAATCAATTGCACTGCAGCACACATAGAGCAGGTGTGCTGCAATGTGTTGCAGAAACATGCATTTTAGTACATGTTGCTGCAAAACATAAGTGTAATAAATCCAAATTTGCCTGTGCTATATGTATCAACCAAAACCCAGTAATTAGTGGTAGCTACTAATCATATATGACACAATGCTCACCCAATTCCATATTGTTTGATTATTGATTTGGACAAGCTTCATGTCACTTATGAGCAGCAACATACAAGTGTAAGTGGGCTTTTTTTGTGCTTTGCCTTGTAACAGCACTGGTGAACAGAGTAAACCACAACTGCGGGTAGCAAGTATTTCAATGCGATTCTCTATGCGACAACTCAGTATTAGACCCCAGGTGTCACTTCTCGCAACAGGAGTTTGGGGATCTATACATCATCTCTGTGTCACATAAAGAAAGGTGTTGAGCTACTAAGCATGGATGCATTACAACATGCGACCAGAGCTTAGAGTTTAAAATTATAGTTCTAGGTCAATATCCCAATACACTAATACATTATCAGTAAGGTACCCCAGGCATCACTCCTATCAACAGGAGTTTGGGGGGTTCTCTACATCATATCAAGCTTAGCATGTAGAGATGTATTAGGCCACTAGGGGAGATGCTATGAAATAGCATCAACCCCTAGCATAGAAAAGTTAGAGCAAACATGTTCAAACAATTAGGACAAGATCTTTGAGGAATTGTACTTATGTCAAGCTCGTAGTAAATAGAAGTTGTAGTGACAACTCTTACTTGCATATGACAGGCACTTTAGTTGAGTAATAGTACTTGCGTATGAGAGGCAATATAGCTCAGGTAGTTATAGTAGCATAGTTGAGGTACATATTGTAGATATAATACTATTTGCATATGAGAGGCAGTATAGCTCAGGTAAATATAGTTGCAGACATGAGCTATAATTATAGATGTAGCAATGATTACATATGAGAGGTAATATAGCTCAGGTAACTATAGTTGCAGACATAAGCTAAATATTGCTGTAGTAATTTAGAGATACAGTAGGTGTTTGTGATATTGTGTTTTTAGCACGACAGCATCGCGCTGATTCTCTGCGACATGGTGCCGAGATCTCGCCGACATCTCGCACTCACTGGAATAGTGACAGCACATCCCAGCAAGCGCGTCATAGAAGCGACGGGAGATCCGACTTGGATTCCCGCCAATTCTACACGTGTGCGGCGTTTGTTATGAATCCTGAGGGGGAAGTCCCCGCCGGATTTTAAATAAAAATCCGGCATGGGTTCCCCCCTCAGGAGCATACCGGGCCCTTAGGTCTGTTATGGGTTGTAAGGAGAGCCCCCCTACGCCGAAAAAAAATGGCGTAGGGGGTCCCCCTACAAACCATACCAGACCCGTATCCAAAGCACGCTACCCGGCCAGCCAGGAAGGGAGTGGGGACGAGCGAGCGCCCCCCCCCCCTCCTGAGCCGTACCAGGCTGCATGCCCTCAACATGGGGGGGTTGGGTGCTCTGGGGCAGGGGGGCGCACTGCGGCCCCCCCCACCTCAGAGCACCCTGTCCCCATGTTGATGAGGACAGGGCCCCTTCCCGACAACCCTGGCCGTTGGTTGTCGGGGTATGCGGGCGGGAGGCTTATCGGAATCTGGGAGCCCCCTTTAATAAGGGGGCCCCCAGATACCGGCCCCCCACCCTAAGTGAATGAGTATGGGGTACATCGTACCCCTACCCATTCACCTGCAAGAAAAGTGGTAAAAACACAAATAAACCACACAGGGTATTAAAATATTTTATTAGTCTGCTCCGGAGGCCCCCCTGTCTTTTTTATTAGCTCTTTTACCAGGGGGAGCTTCTTCTTTGACGTCTTCGGGTTGGTGGGGGCCGCCGTCTGGTTCTCTTCCACCGCCGGGGGGGGGTCGCTTTTAAAAAAGCCCCCACCCCCCCGGCGGGTTTCCTCCGGCGTCTTCGGCGGGGGGGCTTCTTCTTCCGCTATCCCGACGGGTCTTCTCCGCTATCCGGGGGGTCTCCTTCTATGTTCGCCGCTCTCCGCTGTTGACTCGGCGCACCCCGGTTCTTCGTCTCGCTGTCCGGTGCCTTCTTCCGTGCTGTACGTCTTCTTCTCCTTCCGTGCTGTGAGTTCTTCTTCCGTGCTGTGACGTCATGTTCTTCACTTCTCTTCTTCTCCCGATGTTGACACGCCGGTCCTTCTCGCTGAAATGACGGATGCGCGCCTTGCATCGGACCTATATAGGCCTCACAGTCCCATCATGCTCTGTACCTACCCATGTGATACCTACCACATTTTATTTAAAATCCGGCGGGGACTTCCCCCTCAGGATTCATAACAAACGCCGCACACGTGTAGAATTGGCGGGAATCCAAGTCGGATCTCCCGTCGCTTCTATGACGGCTCTGTCTCCATCGCGGCAAGCCAGCTCGGCGCTGGCTCCCGCGATGGGGCTCGTAGGTGCTCAATCTCGCCGAGAAAGAGAGCGAGATTGACACAAAATCGGGTTCACCTACTGTAGCTGTCCCTTTAAGGTAATCCTTTGCAACAAGCTTTAGCACAATAGTATCTCCCAGAAGATATGTTAATATCCACACAATATTTGTAATACTACAATTGTAATAGATGATACATTAGAGATAGATCTTCCTATAGAACTACACGTAAAGGAATGACTACTTATACGTTTGTAGGTATCTTTATGCAGGAGATGGAATGTCCATGGTGCAAGGTGTTCAATGCATGAATGTAGTTCCCAGCAATGCTGTTGTTGTAGAGGAAGTTTTAGGAGCAAAGTAGTAGTTGTTTCCTGGAGCGGTGTTCCGGCAAAGGCAGCTGCATGTGTAAGGTAGCTGAGCTACAGCTGACAGGCTACGGCTGACAGGCTATGACTGACAATAATAGAACAAGGCTTGGAAGCCAAGTGAATGCCTTTATAGGGAGCAGAGGAGTAGTGCAGGTGCAGTGCAAAAGCACTGATTCAAGCAAAGCGCCATGTGCGGCGCACTTCCGCGTTCCAAGCTGGAACGCATCATGGCGCCGGGCGATGACATCATCGCACGAGCGCCGTATGCACTCCAGCATGGAACGCATTATGGCTCCGAAGGTGCCTATTTTGAAAATTCCAGGATGCTTTGCACTCCGCACAGCCTGCTGGGGGAGGTAATTTAAGGAGGAGGACGTATTTGGCGCGCTCTCTCTGGACTACCCCTTCAACCTACGAGGAGGCTTGTGTGAGGTGTCTCTCCAGAAATCTAGGCAAAAGCCTTGAGGCCTATCCACGCCCTGGTGGATCACCATTGAGAGACAGAGAGAGAATCCCTGACGAAGTGATCGGATGGTGTCCAGGTGCAGCGGTGACCTATGGGAGAACCGAAGACTGTCATCCCAAAGTGAACCACAACTGCGGCTAGCAAGGATTTCAATGCACTTCTTTATGTGAGAATTCAGTATTGGACCCCAGGCGTCACTCCACGCAAACAGGAGTTTGGGGGTTCTCTACATCATCTCTCTCTCACATCAAGCATTGAGCTACTAAGGTTGGACACATTACAACATACGACCAGAGATTAGCGTTTAAAATGATAGCATACACTTGAAGATTCCAATGCACTTGTATATACAAATGATTATGAGTACGAAACCCCAGGCATCACTCCACGCAAACAGGAGTTTGGGGGTTCTCTACATCATACCACTTAAACATATACAAATGCATTAGGCCACTAAGGGAGTTGGTATGAAAATACCATCAACCCTTAGCATACTGTAGAAAAGTTAGAGCGAATATGTTCAGCAAGTTAGGGCAAGGCCCATAAACAAATGACACTTATGTCAAGCACGTAGTAAATAGGAGTTGTGAAGACAACTAATAGTTGTATATGAGAGGCAAATATAGCTCAGGTAATTAGAGAGTAGATGTCCCTTTAAGATGTTCCTTAGCAAACAGTCATAGGCACAGCAGTCTATCCCAAGTAGTATGTTAATAGCTAGAAGCCTTAATAAATAACAGCAATTGTTTTTAGGTGGAATATATGCAGCAGATCTTTCTATAGTACTACAAGTGAAACAATTGCTACTTATCTGTTTGCAGGGCTCCAGTGTAGCAACAAGGGATTCCGTAGTGTAGGGTCTCAGCAAGGAAGATCTTAGGGTTGTCCCCGACAACGGCAGTCTGTTGCAGCAAATGTAGCAGCATTAATGCAGGAGTTGCAGGCTGGTCAGAGTTGCAGCATGGGGAACGATGGCACCATTGGTTGTAGCATGGCCGAGCTACGGCTGACAATAGTAGAACGGTGTGCAGTCAGCACACCACTCTGTTTATAGCATAGAGGCAGGTGCAGTGCATTAGCACTGATTCAAAAGAAACCAACGTAAGTTGCGGTGCACTTACGCGTTCCACGGTGGAACGCATGCGGTGCCGCTCAATGACGCCATTGCACGGTCGCCGTATGCGCTCCACGCCAGAAAGCATTATGATGGCGTGGAGAGCACCTGTTACAACCAGTTTACTTGTTCCCTTTTCTGAATACAAATTGCTCTTTGCGCGCCAACGCATGCCAACGCGTAAGTGCACGAACTGTTGAGATAATTTAAATTAAGGTTTGGTCTGGCCCACCAAACCACATTAGCGAGGTATATTATCTAAAGACTGCCTGATAGGTATAGTAAGCTGTTGATATATATTTATATACTCTTTAACTGGGTAATTGGTTCCATTAGACTGTATAGTGCTGTTGTTACAGAGAGCTGGGTGAGGCTTGGCGAGGAGGTGCTTCAGTGTGCATATCTTACTGAAGGGATCCCTTTGCTGTGTACTTACCCAGGTCCGCATAGTTACTATAATTTAATTTGTATTTATCTGTTATCACTAATTCTGACTCTCGTGGGGCTCTTGAAGTCCACTACTGTTTTACCTTTGTTTATTTTGCTTTTATCTTACTAAGTAAAGAGGTACATTGGTTAAGCTGAATCTGTGTGCAGTCCCTCTGTCATCCTATGGGGTCGATACAACTCAAGGTAACCATTTGTTTACATAATTTACTGTGGTGTGATAAGATATTTGTGTTCCCCAACAGTTATTGGGGTCCACAATTCCCACTGATACCAGTTGTGCCAAGGGAGGGTTTGAGACAGTTTTTGGGGTTGATAGCCAGAGCGTAGACCCAAAACAAACCAGCAGCTCCTTCGGGGGTAGTGCTACACTTTGACAATTGTATTTCTTATACAGATGTTTAAATGGCTCCATGTTATGTGAATCTGTTTATCAGTAAATATGATTTGCATTCATGTAATATTAAATGTCTAAAAAAGGAGATTTCCCTAACATTAAGAAGATATCCTTTCACTATATATTGAGAGTACAGGGTAGAAAGTAAGGAAAATCTTACTATTAAACCATAGATGGCAATTCTTGTAAAATGAATGTCCTAAAATTTTATTTTATTTTTGTTTGCTTAGAAACAATTTTATTAGGCCCCTTTTACACTGGGGCGGGAGTTACGGTGGCTGTAAAGCGCTGGAGAAACAGCAGTCGCTGTTTCAGATCAGTTTGCAGGCGCTATTTTTAGCGCAATAGCACCTGCAAACCACCCCAGTGTAAAAGGGGTCTTAGGCACACGTTTCAAAGAGACAAAACCATGTAGTACTGGATGAGAGCAGTACAGAATTTGAGTAATAGTGAACATACCATAAGAAACAGATAATGAATTTGACTGCATAGATATGCGAGAGATTTGTACATAAGGTAGTATCATCGTAGGAGAGATGAAAAAGTAAGCTGAAAAATGCCATATATTTTGGAGGAAACGGTGTAATGAGGAACAGTAGTATATCTCAACAATCTCATGTATTAGTAAATACATGCAATGTGTCATAAAGTGTATGATGAATGCGTTCATTTAGATCATTTAATCTTGCTAAAACATTTGACCAGGGAGCATATGAGGAATGCCAGTTATAGGCTATCACCCACTGGATTGGACTGAAAAGGGTGTTCAGTAGTTTTACACTAGACTCAGCATACAAATGAAGAAAACATTAACGGGGGTCATGTACCATCTGATGTATAGTTTTATGGCCGTCTCTCTAATGGATATTGAACGGGTGCATGTAAGTAAGTTCAAATCATGTTGCCCCAATCCTGAGTTGACAAATAACTTTTCAACTCGCCCTTCCACTGTAGTATAGGTTTGGACTTCTTTGGGAGAGGGAAGTCATGTAGGTATTGATATATATATATATATATATATATATATATATATATATATATATATATATATATATATATATATATATATATAAGAAATCAGCCTTTTGTGTCTAGAAGACAATATGAAAATTTGTTACAATTGTGAACATTGGGTCTGAAGAATTATATGGAATATGGAGTCTCACCAATCAACAAGTCATGTTGCAACCTTGGCATCACCCCGACATTTAGTGAAGCAGCTCTCATTGGGGTTAACCGGGTTACACTGATAATGGGATTGTTTTCATATCACCATGGGTACAGATGACACCCACTTAAAGTAGAGTTCCACCCAAAAATGGAACTTCTGCTTTGATGACCCCCCCCTTTCCAGTGACACATTTGGCACCTTTCAGGGGGGAGGGGGTGCAGATACCTGTCTAAGACAGCTTAACTACTTGCCGACCTGCCACCGTCGTTTTACTGCGGCAGGTTGGCTCCCCTGCGCGAGAGCCCGTAGCTCTACGTCAGCTCTCTCGCAGGATACTAGGGGCGAGTGCGCGCCGCCGGAGGCCCCGAGTCCCGTGCGCATGCCCGGTGGGCACAATCGCCTTCGGGCACCCGCGATTGCTCGTTACAGAGCGGGGACCGGGAGCTGTGTGTGTAAACACACAGCTCCCGGTCCTGTCAGGGGGGGAAATGCTGATCCTCTGTTCATACGACGTATGAACAAAAGATCAGTGATTTCCCCTAGTGAGGCCACCCCCCCACAGTAAGAACACACCCAGGGAACATACTTAACCCCTTCCCCATCCCCTAGTGTTAACCCCTTCACTGCCAGTGGCATTTTTATAGTAATCCAATGCATTTTTATAGCACTGATCGCTATAAAAATGCCAATGGTCCCAAAAATGTGTCAAAAGTGTCCGAAGTGTCCTCCCATAATGTCGCAGTACTGAAAAAAAAATCGCTGATCGCCGCCATTACTAGTAAAAAATATATATTAATAAAAATGCCATATACCCCCTATTTTGTAAACGCTATAACTTTTGCGCAAACCAATCAATAAACGCTTATTGCGATTTTTTACGAAAAATATGTAGAAGAATACGTATCGGCCTAAACTGAGGAAAAAAACTTTTTTTTATATATTTTTGGGGGATATTTATTACAGCAAAAAGTAAAAAATATTATTTTCTTTTCCAAATTTGCGCTCTATTTTTGTTTATAGTGCAAAAAAAACCCGCAGAGGTGATCAAATACCACCAAAGGAAAGCTCTATTTGTGGGAAAAAAAGGATGCCAATTTTGTTTGGGAGCCACGTCGTACGACCATGCAATTGTCAGTTAAAGCGATGCAGTCCCGAATCGCAAAAAGTGCTCTGGTCTTTGGGCAGCAATATGGTCCGGGGGTTAAGTGGTTAAAATGTCAACTTTCAGGTTCATGTGCACAGCCATCGGTCATAGTAAAAATTGTTCGTTCGCCCACTAATAAAATGTTTTTGGCAGATACAGGTTAACTACATTTGGTTATGCCTATTTGTATTAAAAGAAGTTTAGTACAATGTTGTCTTAATGTGTTTGTAACTAGAATGAAATGCAAACTTGATTCAATGTAAGGAGAGGATTTGGACTCAGTGGATACTTGGGGTGTCTCCATGTGTGTAACTTGTTCAAAAAAGTTAAGTATTCCAGCTTTGGAAAGGGAAATAATCATGTCTTCAGCTTGGAACTTTGCCAAAACAGACAATTGTACCATACTTGTAAGCAATGTTTCATATTCCTATTTATGGCCTCAAATATCTGTGTGCTAAGTATACCTTTTGTTTCATTATCACAGGGAAGAAAAGACTTGGGCCATCTGAGGACACCAGGAACCCCACACCTCAGAAAGAACGGGAACTCAGCACACCACAACCTGAGGATGTGGAGGGAGGAGAGGTGTATGAAGTGGGCAAAATAGTGACCACAATAGGTCAGTGTCTGAGACCACAGCTTCAGGTAATAGATGTATGCCTGCATATGTATAATACATGGGTTTTTTTTATTTTATTTTAGGTGATGTGGATGTTGTGGAAGAGATAATGGTGTGCAATTGTGATTTAGAGATCATAAAGGAAAATATCAATGATGTTCAAAAAAAAAAATTGTTTTAGGCAGAATCTAAATCAATCAAAAATTCTACCTTTTTTGTGTACTTTTTTATATCAATATTTTTTTAAGCATTTTAAAAGCCACATTTGGAAGATGCACACAGTGGGGCTGATTTACTATAAACAAAGCGCTGCGCCGGTTCATGGCTTAATTGGTGCGCCGGATAAATCATCAATTGTGCGTGTGAACCGGCGCAGCAGAGGGCGCAATGTAATAAATATGTAAAGCCGCCAAACTCCCTTTAGAAGTCTAAGGGAGAAATCAAAAGTGTTAATTTTAAAGGTTAATATGCTAGTTTTTGTCCTAAAAAGTGTTTGGAGACCTGCCCCAGGGGACATGTATCAATGCATTTTTTATTTTTTTAAACGGCCGTTTGTTCGGGAGCAGTGAATTTAATAATGCTTAAAGTGCAACAATAAAAGTGAAATATTCCTTTTAATTTCGTACCTGGGGGGGGGGGGATATGCCTGTAAATTAGCGCATGTTTCCCGTGGTTAGAACTGTCTCTGCACAAAATGACATTCTGACGGGAAAAAAAGTCATTTAAAAATGACTCGCGGCTATAATGCATTGTCGGCTCCTGGCAATTCAAAGAAAATGCATTCATTAAAAAAAATTTAATTAACAGACCCTTCAGGTGTGGTATGGATATTAAGGGGAACCCCGCCATCCAAAAATAAAATGATGTGGGGTTCCCCCCAAATATCCATACCAGGCCCTTCAGGTCTGGTATGGATTTTAAGGGGAACTCAACCCCAAATTTTTTAAAAAAATGTGTGGAGTTCCCCAAAAATCCACACCAGACCCCTTATCCGAGCACGTAACCTGGCCGGCCGCAGGAAAAGAGGGGGGGAAGAGAGAGCGCCCCCTCCTGAACCGTACCAGGCCACATGCCCTCAACATGGGGAGGATGCTTTGGGGTCCCCCCAAAGCACCTTGTCTCCATGTTTATGGAGACAAGGGCCTCATCCCCACAACCCTGGCCGGTGGTTGTGGGGGTCTGTGGGCAGGGGGCTTATCAGAATCTGGAAGACCCCTTTAACAAAGGGGACCACCAGATCCTGCCCCCCCTGTGTGAAATGGTAATGGGGTACATTGTACCTCTACCATTTCACAAAAAAAGTGTCAAAAATGTAAAAAAAAGACAATAGCCGGTTTTTGACAATTCCTTTATTAATGTCTTCTTTCCGCGCTTCTTCTCCCATCTTCTTCTTTTGTGCATTCATTCGGGGTTATTCCTCCATCTTCTTCCTCTGCTTCTTACTTTGGTCTTCTCGTCCGCATCTTGCACCGGCTTCTTCTTTTGTGCATTCCGGTTTCTTCCTTCATCTTCTTCTTCCTCTGCTCCTTCCTTCGATCTTCTCATCCACATCTTGCACTGGCTTCTTCTTCCCCGGACGACCCGCTTGCAATTGAAGTTCCCGCTGTGTGACGCTCCTGTTCTTCTGACAGTACTTTTATCACTGAGGACGAGGCGTCACCCGATGACCCCGCCCCCTCTGACGCCACAGGGAAAGCCATAGGGAAGTCCCCGTGTAGTACATGTGTGTCAGAGGGGGGCGGGGTCACCGGATGACGCCGCGTCCTCAGTAATAAAAGTACTGGCATAAGAACAGGAGCGTTACACAGCGGGAACTTCAATTGCAAGCAGGTCATCCGGGGAAGAAGAAGCTATATAAGAAATGTCAGAGCTCCAGCGCGTCATTCCACTGGGCTGTGTCCAGCGGAGAGAGTAGCTCGCCTGCTGCGCTCTGGACGGATGGATCTTCTCATCGCTGGACCGGACCGCTGATCACCAGTTGCTGGAGAGATCATCCGTCGCTGGATAGAAGACAACGTTGGAGTGGGGGGCCGGGCCGAGAGTGGATTCACACCGCTGGATTTATTTTTTAATTTTTTTTTATAAAAGATTTTTTTCTACGGTGTCTGTGTGTTTTTTTTAACTATTTACACTTCCTTCGTGAAATGGTAGAGGTACAGTGTACCCCATTACCAATTCACATAGGGGGGCAGGATCTGGGGGTCCCCTTTGTTAAAGGGGTCTTCCAGATTCTGATAAGCCCCCCACCCGCAGACCCCCACACCCACTGGGCAAGGGTTGTGGGGATGAGGCCCTTGTCCCCATCAACATGGGGACATCCTCCCCATGTTGAGGGCATGTGACCTGGTGCGGTTCTGGAGAGGGGGGGCGCACTCTGTCCCCCCCTCTTTTCTGCGGCCGGCCAGGTTAACGTGCTCGGATAAGGGGTCTGGTGTGGATTTTTGGGGGAACTCCACGCCATTTTTTTTTTACATTTGGGGTGGAGTTCCCCTTAAAATCCACACCAGACCTGAAGGGTCTGGTATGGATATTTGGGGGGAACCCCACGTAATTTTTTTTTAAATTGACGGCGGGGTTCCCCTTAATATCCATATCAGACCTGAAGGGCCTGTTAATGGAATTTGGGGGGACCCCCAGCTTTTTTATTTTTATTTTTTATGAATGAATCATCTCTGTAATTGCCAGAGCCGACAATTCATTAGAGCCGCAAAGCCGGTTTTAAATGCCTTTTTTTCTTTCAGAAATGACACTTTGTGCAGGGACAGTTCTATGTACGGGAAACATGCGCTTTTTCACATGCTGACTTTACACCCCCCCCTAAGTACAAAATTTAAAGTAATATTACACTTTTATTGTTTCACTTTTAGCATTATTAAATTCACTGCTCCTGAAAAAACGGCCGTTTTTAAAACTTTTTTTTGCATTGATACATGTTTCCTGGGACAGAATCCATGTCCCCAAACACTTTTTAGGACAATAACTTGCATATTAGCCTTTAAAATTATCACTTTAGATTTCAAATGTTCGAGTCCCATAGACTTTAATGGGGTTCTAAAGTTCACACGAACGTTTGGTGTGTTCGCAAGTTCTGATGCGAACCGAACAGGGGGGTGTTCGGCTCATCCTTAATTGAGACAATAGACATAGAAACATAGAAATGTGATAGCAGAAAAAGACTAAGTAGTCCATCGAGTCTGCCCATTTTCTTGAGTTTTGTTTGTTTTTTCCCTGTTATCTTTATTGTCTGATTATAGAGCTATGTTTGTCCCAAACATTGAAGCCATTTACTGTTGACTGTCTCACTACCATGGGTGGGTTTCATGCAACACATACATCATTCTAGAGGGTTTTCAGCCTTATACCTAAATTTGGAAAAATGTATGTTACGTCATGAAGAGTTGAACCCGAAGAGACAAAATTATTTCCTGTATAGTACATCCCCCTTTAACATGTCAGTTGTGCAGGAGGTGGTAGCCTCACGGCCTCTTACCATAGAATTAAAGTGACTTGGATAGGAGGTTTTAATATGCCAATAAATCTTAGTTTAACCACTTCCCTACCGCAGTATTGTAATATGACGCGGCAGGAACACTTTGTTCCTCCGGGCCGCCGTCATATGACATCTTTTTTTTGGAGCCTCTAGAGGGCGCGCAGGTGCCTCCGGCGGCGCGCGCGCCCCGCCGTATATCTCGGCACCAGATACGCATGCCTGGTGGCCGTAATGTCCACTGGGCACCCACGATTGCCCGTGAACATGGCAGGACCGTGGATCTGTGTGTGTAAACACACAGATCCACGTCCTGTCAGAGGTGAGAAGACCGATGTGTGTTCCCAGTAGAGAGGAACACAGATCGGTCTCCTCCCCTTGTGAGTCCCCGCCCCCTTCAGTTAGAACACACTTTAGGGAACATATTTAACCCCTTGATCGCCCCTAGTGTTAACTCCTTCCCTGTCAGTCACATTTAGACAGTAATCAGTGCAGTTTTATAGCACTAATCACTGTATAAATGTGAATGGTCCCAAAAACGTGTCAAAAGTATGCGATATGTCCGTCGCAATTTCACGGTCACAATAAAAGTCGCAGATTGCCGCCATTACTAGTAAAAATAAATAAAAAAACAAAAAATTCAATAAATGTATCCCCTATTTTGTAGACACTATAAGTTTTGCGCAAACCAATCGATATACGCTTATTGCGATTTTTTTTACCAAAAATATGTAGAAGACTACATATCGGCCTAAACGGTGGAAAGAAAATGTTGTTTTTATATATTTTTGGGGATATTTATTATAGCAAAATGGAAAATATATGGTGCTTTTTTTCAAAATTGTCGCTCTTTTTTTGTTTATAGCGCAAAAAATAAAAACCGCAGAGGTGATACCACCAAAAGAAAGCTCTATTTGTGGGGAAAAAAATATAAAAATTTCAAATGGGTACAGTGTTACATGACCGCGCAATTGTAATTCAAAGTGTAACAGCTCTGAAAGCTGAAAATTGGTCTGGGCAGGAAGGGGGTGAAAATGCCCTGTAATGAAGTGGTTAAATAGCATCAACTGTCAGCCAGAGGGACCTTCATGTCATGACTTGATGTCATAATTATGCTGAGCAAGTCTTTTCAACCTCTTAAGATTGGCTGAAATATTAGAATGTAATAGAAATTAGATTTTTTTTATTATTATTATTATTATTATTATTATTATTATTATTATTATTTTTTTTTTTTTATTCCTGAACATAAAGAATAAACATATATACACCATATTATACATTCCCCCTAATGCTCTAGTAATCATAATTGTCTAAATATTGTGACTGCTTTAGTATTTAAACTTTAAAAATAACAAAATTCTAACCACATAACCAAAAAGAATACATCATAATGGTTAAATATAACTTTAAACTGAATTGTGATAAATACCTCAGATAATTGGGCTTTATATATATATATATATGTATAAATATATATATATATATATATATATATATATACGCACTTGCATATGGGCTTAGTGCTTGTTTTCATAAAGAACTATATTGGAAAAAAAGACAATTATTCTGTTCTTAGCTTATCACAGCAATTATAAGAACCAGCAGGGCATTTAGTAATGACTTTTTAGTTATGGGGATGCTAATATTATTTCCAACTGAGCTCTATAATGTGTGATGCAACTGTGGTGTTAAATTAGTTAACAACATAAGTACCCTTTTTATATGTTTAATTATTCATTAACCTAATCATGTTAATAATTCCATTTCACAGGTAATCACTAACTTGAAATGTTACATGGTAAAAAAAAAAGCCCACTGGTAACACCACAATCTTTATTTTAAATGATACAACAATGCACCGCTCTGTACATGATGTTCAAGAAGGCAACTTGACTTTTTTTCAAGCAATACATACAATGAGTTGTAGAAATTAGAAAAATGCATTAGGCCATCCATTTATAAGTACAATAATATTAAAACTGGCTTAATAATTTAAAATATATAATTCAGCAGACACATTGACAAATGCATCATTAAAGGTAATAAACTGGACTAATTGGAGATATTTCACATCACAAAATTAGAAATAAGTAGTAATTTTTGAGAGATAACATTTTTTTTTCCCACCAACTGAACTTGAAACAGACACACAGGGCCAGATTCACAGCCTGGACTGGCACTCATTTTGGGGGCATTGGCTACCGCACCTCTTACTGGGCGGCCTCTCATTCTCCCTGACTTCTCTTCTGGAAAAAAAACACTCCAGAGAGAAGTAGGGAAGAGAGAGAAAAAGAAAAAAAAAGAAAAAAAAGGAAACAGCCAGGTATCTACTCAGTTAATTTTCACTTAATTTGTACCTTTATGTTTTTGTTTTTTTTTGGTTATTAGTTTTAAAGTTATTCCCCTTCTCCTTCTTTCCTTCAGTTCTTCCCCGTCAGTCACCACGCAGAGGTGGGGATTGAGTACACGAGACCGCTCACCCCCGTCCAAAGCCCAAAAGCCCACAGTGAAAATCCAAGCCGCCAAGTTGAGTCAGTGAAGTGGGATGAGGATGGAGGGAGTGATCCCTTACATAGGTCACCCAGAGCCCAGCGCTCAATGAGAAGCTTTGTGAGTCAATGTGTCAATATGCAGTGCCGACACTATCGGATCGTATTTAAGAAATTGCAATTAATGGTCGCACAAGTTCAACATGCAGGATAACCGAGTTGATATTAATTCTTACTACTTTCTTGTCTTATCTTAGTGTGATAGGCCAACTATTCATGGTATAAATGCTGATGTATATGCTGAAGGAATCTCCAAAATGTCCAATCCAGTCTGCAATCCCAGTCATACAACTCTCCTTTAAGTCACTTTAATATCAATAGTCATATTAATAGTCAAAGCCATACATCTTAAATTTCATCTTGCAGGTCAGTTTTTTTTTTAAACACAAGAGCATGTAGTATGAAGTATGGAGAGGTGACTCACCGTTTGTTGAATTCTCTGTGAGTGCTGTTTCTAGATTTGTATAGTGTTACCTGATGTACATTCTTGTACCGCCTTGCCTTGCTTGCTCATTAGTTTTAGACCCATCGATCTGCCGTTCCTTCAGGCTGTGTCACTTTTTCACTGTGTCACTTTTGCAGGGGGGTGAATACGTGAATGAATGAATGAATGGATGAATGGATAGATGCCTGAGACCACTCTCCCCTCTCTCCCCTGACGCCCCTGACATAAAACTTATCAGGCTGCCAAAGTAAACAAACTAGAGAGTAAGCGAGGGGGGGTGGGGGGGGAGTTATTTCCCCGAATGGGGATCACCCAGAGGCCAGCACTCAGGGAGAATCAGTATCGAATCGGTATCGGCGTGCAACAGCATGCGGCAGCTTGCTCTGTTTAACCCGCATGGCTCGCGGCTCACGGCTCACACAGCTTCCCAACACGCTGAACGCTGAACGCGAGTGTGCTGGAAGCACCGGGTGAGCCAGCACAGCCCAGCGTGAGCCCGCACCCCAAGCACAAGCACATTGAACTGCCGAACTCCAGGGGAACTCCGGGGGAGCACTGAGGGAACTCCGGGGGAGTGAGTGGGAGAAGGAGGGGGGCCGGTGATCGCTCAGCTGGTCACCACATGCGAAAGTCTCGCATCTCTCGTCATAGGAGCTCCGGGGGATCCGAGGACTAGCAGGAACAGCTCAGGACGCTCCTCACATCATGCTCCTCCCTCCGACCTCCAAGAATGGGGATATGTTTGTTTACATTGACAGATCCCCGTTCTGTCTCTCTGTGGAGTGATCGCAGATGGCCGGCAGAGACCGTGGCCACCAGCCACGTGCATCAGCTCCCCCACAGTGCAGTGGGCACATGCGCGCCTGCTATAGCTGTTTAAAGAGCCAACATAAGGCTACAGTGATTTGCAGGAATGAGCCGACCTGCCGCCGTATGACGGCGGCTGGTTGGCAAGTGGTTAAATAGTTAATTGGGCATGAACTGGAACAGCACACATAACATTGATCCTTCGCTTGGAAATATGAGCATGTGTGCAATGTACATTAGCATAAACATATATATATATATATATATATATATATATATATATATATATATATATATATATATATATATATGCATTGGTTTTCTGGTGTGAAATTTTTAATAACTCACAGACAGATAATAAGGAGGGCAGGCATGACTAGTATAGCCAAATATCAAATGGAGTTAACTACAGCAATTTGTGAAGCACTAGGTGGCAATGATTGGGAAAGGCTATCCAAAGGCAGTAGGACAGGTGTGCCAATTAATTGAGAAGCCCGAGCATGACCCACATCTCCCAATTAGCTGCATCACAGCTGACAGAGGGCATGCAGTGTCACTGAAGTATAATAAGGTGTTGCCAGCATAGAGAGAGACCTTGTCTTCAAGGGAACCTCTCCTAAACCCAACTATATCTGGCGAGGAGCACACCATAGCCACCAGGAGCTCCAGCTCTACAGTGAACAGCATGAGCAACAATCGACATTCCTGTCTGGTGCCACACTTCAATGGAAAAACATCAGATAGGTCACCATTGATCTTAAACCTTGCCACTGGATCAGCATATGAAAACTGTACCCATTTTATTAACCACTTGACAACTGGGCACTTAAACACCCTTAATAACCAGACCAATTTTCAGCTTTTGGTGCTCTCACGTTTTGAATGACAATAACTCAGTCATACAACACTGTAACCAAATGAAATTTTTGTCCTTTTTTCCCACAAATAGAGCTTTCTTTTGGTGGTATTTGATCACCTCTGCGTTTTTTTTTTCCCGCTATTAATGAAAAAAGAACGAAAATTTTGTAAAAAAATGAATTTTTCTTCATTTCTATCATATCATTTTGTAAAAAAGTAATTTTCCTCATACATTTGGCCTAAAATGCATACTGCTACATATTTTTGGTAAAAAAAAAAAAAAATTTGGATATTATTTAGTCTGGGTGAAAGTTATAGGGTCTACAAGCTTTGGTACCAATTTCTGAAAATTGAACAATTTGATCACACCTGAAGTACTGACAGCTTCTCTCATTTCTTGAGACCATAACAAGCCAATAAAGTACAAATACCCCCCAAATGACCCCTTTTTGGAAAGTAGACATTCCAAGGTAGTTAGTAAGAGTCATAGTTAGTTTTTTGAAGTTGCCATTTTTTCCCACAATTCTTTGCAAAATTAAGATTTTTTTTTTTTTTTTTCATACCAATATTGTCATTATAACAGGTTATTTCTCTCACATGGCATGTATATTCCACAAATGACACCCCAAAATATATTCTGCTGCTCCTCCTGAGTATGGCGATACCACATGTGTGAGACTTTTACACAGCGTGGCCACATACAGAGGCCCAACACCGAAGTAGCAACTTCAAGCATTCTAGGAGCATAAATTACACATCTAATCTCTCAACCACCTATTACACTTTTGAAGGCCCTGGAGCACCAGGACAATGGAAACGCCCACAAAGTGACCCCATTTTGGAAAGCTAACACCCCAATGTATAATCTATGAGGCATAGTGAGTCTTTTGAACAGTTCATTTTTTTGCAGATGTTTTTGGAAAATGTGGAAAAAAAATGAAAACGCATTTTTTTTACACAAAGTTGTCCATTTATAGGATATTTCCAACACATAGCATGTACATAGCAAAAATTACACCCCAAAATATATTCTGCTGCTCCTCCTGAGTATGGCTATACCACATGTGTGAGACTTTTACACAGCGTGGCCACATACAGAGGCCCAACACCGAAGTAGCAACTTCAAGCATTCTAGGAGCATAAATTACACATCTAATCTCTCAACCACCTATTATACTTTTGAAGGCCCTGGAGCACCAGGACAATGGAAACGCCCACAAAGTGACCCCATTTTGGAAAGCTAACACCCCAACGTATAATCTATGAGGCATAATGAGTCTTTTGAACAGTTCATTTTTTTGCAGATGTTTTTGGAAAATGTGGAAAAAAAATGAAAACGCATTTTTTTTACACAAAGTTGTCCATTTATAGGATATTTCCAACACATAGCATGTACATAGCAAAAATTACACCCCAAAATATATTCTGCTGCTCCTCCTGAGTATAGCGATACCACATGTGTGAGACTTTTACACAGCGTGGCCACATACAGAGGCCCAACACCGAAGTAGCAACTTCAAGCATTCTAGGAGCATAAATTACACATCTAATCTCTCAACCACCTATTACACTTTTGAAGGCCCTGGAGCACCAGGACAATGGAAACGCCCACAAAGTGACCCCATTTTGGAAAGCTAACACCCCAACGTATAATCTATGAGGCATAATGAGTCTTTTGAACAGTTCATTTTTTTGCAGATGTTTTTGGAAAATGTGGAAAAAAAATGAAAACGCATTTTCTTTACACAAAGTTGTCCATTTATAGGATATTTCCAACACATAGCATGTACATAGCAAAAATTACACCCCAAAATATATTCTGCTGCTCCTCTTGAGTATAGCGATACCACATGTGTGAGACTTTTACACAGCGTGGCCACATACAGAGGCCCAACACCGAAGTAGCAACTTCAAGCATTCTAGGAGCATAAATTACACATCTAATCTCTCAACCACATATTACACTTTTGAAGGCCCTGGAGCACCAGGACAATGGAAACGCCCACAAAGTGACCCCATTTTGGAAAGCTAACACCCCAACGTATAATCTATGAGGCATAATGAGTCTTTTGAACAGTTAATTTTTTTGCAGATGTTTTTGGAAAATGTGGAAAAAAAATGAAAACGCATTTTTTTTACACAAAGTTGTCCATTTATAGGATATTTCCAACACATAGCATGTACATAGCAAAAATTACACCCCAAAATATATTCTGCTGCTCCTCCTGAGTATGGCGATACCACATGTGTGAGACTTTTACACAGCCTGGCCACATAGAGACCCAACATCCAAGAAGCACCATCAGGTGTTGTAGGGACACAAATTACACATCCAATTTCCTTACAATCTATCACATTTTTGAAGGCCCTTCATATTTCTAACACAGCATGTACATACCAAGAGTTACACCCTAAAATACATTCTGCTGAGTAATGGGTACAAAAAAAAAGGATTACCTGTGTTTTTAGTAGTGCAATTGTCCACAGGAGGAGAGCCCTGATCCAGGCAGCAGGCAGGGACGTGGTCAGCGACAATGAATGGAATTGTCCAGGCAGCAATATTGTTCATAGTCGGTACATAGCCAGCAGTGCCAAAATATTGGTCCTGGTAGTAAGGCCAGGAAAGAATGGGGACAGGGGTAGAGGCTTCTCCCACCCAAATCTCTTTGAAGCCTCCGGGCAACCAGACCCTAATCTGGGAATGAGAAAACTAAAAAATTTGTTTTTTCATCCAGAAAAACAATTCTGGAGCCCCTCACATGTGTGAGACCCCTGTGTTCCCACTAGCATAGCAGGGTAAAAGATCAATCCAAGGGGCAGGCAAAAAACGTGGTCAAACAGTCCAGGGTCAATTCCAGAGCAGGCAGATGTAGGTACAGTTTAGGGTTAGGCAAAAGAGTGGTCGTATAACAAGCCAGGGTCAGTTCCAGAGAAAGCAGAGGTATTTTTAGCATTAGGCAAAATCGTGGTCGTATAACAGTCCAGGGTCGGTTCCGGAGAAGGCAGAGGTATGTAGAGTGCAGTGGCATAAGGGGTGTGGAGGAAAATGACAGGGAATTTGAATTTTGTTTACCTA
This sequence comes from Rana temporaria, assembly GCF_905171775.1. Lineage (NCBI taxonomy): Eukaryota > Metazoa > Chordata > Amphibia > Anura > Ranidae > Rana > Rana temporaria. The sequence goes on from NC_053490.1 coordinate 153,522,596, forward strand.
ATAATTTTCAATAGTGTGGTAACGGCGGAAACATGCACCTAAACAGAGGCCTGGTTGGGAGGGACAATCGGGACAATAAACTGTTGTGTCTCTTCTGACTCCTCCTCTGGCGCACACCCGGCATTTCTTCTGACGGGCTGCACCTGTTCGACGGGGGGGGATTTTGTCAGGAAAGTGCCGTTCGTGAAGTCTGCTCACGCAATCAGTGCGAAGAATGTCTGGTGGCATTTCAGGGAACAAAAGGGCGGTGATAACGTCTTCTTGGTAGAGTAGATATGGAACGGGATTCTGTGTTGCTTTTTTGCAGATAACATAAGAGTTATAGAAGGCCAAACTGAAAAAGTAAATGGACACTTTTTTATACCAGTGACGGGATTTTCGGGAGGGAAGATAGGGTTCAATCATCTGGTCATTGAAGTCTACGCCACCCATAAATAAATTGTAGTCGTAGACACAAGATGGTTTCTGCACTGGGCCGCTTCTTTTGGGGACTTCCACGTAGGTGTCATTGTGGATGGTGGTGAGCATGTGGACATCTCGTCTGTCCCTCCACTTGACAGCCAATAGCTCCTGGTTCCGTAAAGACGTCGTCTCTCCTCGTCTCAGCTTCTGATTCAACAATTTTTGGGGGAAGCCCTTTCTGTTTATTCTCACTGTGCCACATGCTGGGGTGTCTCTCCGGTAAAGATTTCTAAACAGGGGCAAGCTAGTATAAAAATTGTCCACGTAAAGGTGGTATCCTTTTCCAAGTAGTGGATAGATGAGCTCCCAGACGACTTTTCCACTTGTTCCGATGTATTCGGGGCATTCGGGGGGATGTAGTTGGGAGTCCTTCCCTTCGTAAACAATGAAGGAGTAGATGTACCCCGTGTCTCGGTCACACAGTTTGTACATCTTCACCCCATATCGGGCCCTTTTGCTTGGGATGAATTGTTTGATGCCCAGCCTGCCGTGGAATTTTACAAGGGACTCATCTATTGATATATTTTGTTGAGGGGTATATAACTGGGGGAATTTTTCAGAATTTTTTTTTAGAAGTGGCCGAATTTTAAATAATTTGTCAAAAGCAGGGTCATTTCGGGGAGGGCACTGGGTGTTGTCATTATAGTGGAGGAACCGTAGAATCATGAAGTATCGGGATCTGGGCATACGGGATGAGAAGACGGGCATGTGGTGGATGGCTTTGGTAGACCAATAGGAGTACCCTTTGTTTTTTTTTGAGAGACCCATATTGAAGGTCAGGCCTAAGAATATTTTAAACTCCTCTACGGTCAGGTCTCTCCAATGAAAGGGGCGGGCATAGCTGGAATCGGGGTTGCTTACAATAAATTGCTGAGCGTAGAGATTGCACTGGGCCACAATAGATGACAATAATTCGTCTGTAAAAACTAAATGTAAAAAATCAATCGTGTCAAAATTATCGGTGTTCACCTGTACACCTGGTTGGGCGGTGAAAGCGGGGATACTTGATGCTCCAGAATTCGAAGGCAGCCACAGGGGGTTTTGAAGGCCATAGGGAAGGCTGGCATGGCCCCTATCCCTTTGGGGCAGAGAGGACACCCTACTGGTGCCTGACCTTTGTTGCACTGCTTGCGGGGTGGACGGCACTGCTTGCGGGGTGGACGGCACTGCTTGCGGGGTGGACGGCACTGCTTGCGGGGTGGACGGCACTGCTTGCGAGGTGGACGGCACTGCTCGCGAGGTGGACGGCACTGCTTGCGAGGTGGACGGCACTGCACTAGTAGTAGGCTGCTCCACGCCAGAACGCCTTCTTTTAACGGGCACAGGTTCCTCCTCTGAATCAGTATCAGACCCGATTCCTGTTACGGGCTCATAGGCCGAATCGGAATCGGACAGAGACTCCTCGCAGCTGTCATCAGACGCCCATAGTTTCTGGAAGGCCTGCTCGGTGGTAAAAAATTTTTTTGCCATACTGGTGGCTAGTGAGGCTGGACTGCAGAACACTGGTGGGCACTAGTGGCACTGCAGTGGCGCAGGTGTAACTGATGGGCAAATGTGGCACTGGTGTGGCTCTGGTTGCACTGCTGTGGCTCTGGGGTCACTGATTAGCAGGCGGCACTGGTGGGCACAGGCGTCACTGCAGTGGTGCAGGTGGAACTGGTGTGGCACTGGTGGGGCACAGATGGCACTGGTGGGGCACATATGGCACTGGTGGGGCGCAGATGAGCACTGGTGGGGTGCAGATGAGCACTGGTGGGGCGCAGATGAGCACTGGTGGGGTGCAGATGAGCACTGGTGGGGTGCAGATGAGCACTGATGGGCACAGGTGGCACTGATGGGCACAGGCGGCACTGATGGGCACAGGTGGCACTGATGGGCACAGGCGGCACTGATGTGGCTCAGATGACACTGGTGTGGCACTGGTGTGGCTCAGATGACACTGGTGCGGCACTGGTTTGGTACAGGCGGCACTGGTTTGGTACAGGCGGCACTGGTGTGGCACAGGTGGCACTGATGGGCACAGGTGGCACTGATGGGAACAGGCGGCACTGATGTGGCAAAGATGACACTGGTGTGGCACTGGTGTGGCTCAGATGACACTGGTGCGGCACTGGTTTGGTACAGGCGGCACTGGTTTGGTACAGGCGGCACTGGTGTGGCACTGATGGGCACAGGTGGCACTGATGGGCACTGATGGGCACAGGCGGCACTGATGTGGCTCAGATGACACTGGTGTGGCTCAGATGACACTGGTGCGGCACTGGTTTGGTACAGGCGGCACTGGTGTGGCACAGGCGGCACTGGTGTGGCACAGGCGGCACTGGTGTGGCACAGGCGGCACTGGTGTGGCACAGGCGGCACTCGTGGGCACAGGCGGCACTCGTGGGCACAGGCGGCACTTGTGGGCACAGGCGGCACTTGTGGGCACTTATGGGCACAGGTGACACTTATGGGCACAGGTGGCACTTATGGGCACAGGTGGCACTGATGTGGCAGTGTTGTGGCACTGATGTGGCAGTGTTGTGGTAATTTTGTGGCACTGGTGTTCACTGGTGTAGGACAGGTGGCACTGGTGGGGCACTTGTGGGGCACAGGTGGCACAGATGGCACTAGTGGGGCACAGATGGCACTAGTGGGGCACAGATGGCACTGCCTGGGGCACAGATGGCACTGCCTGGGGGACAGATGGCACTTCCTGGGGGACAGATGGCACTGCTGGGGTAAAGATGGGGCACTGCTGGGCACTGCTGGGCACTGCTGGGCACTGCTGGGGATTGCTGGGCACTGCTGGCACTTACTATGGTTGAAAAAATCTCTCTCCTCTCCTCTCACGCTGCAACGGTGTGAGGAGAGGAGAGAGATGACCTGCATGTGACCCAGCCGCAGGGTTTGTTTACAAATGTGATCGCGCCGTCATTGGACGGCGCGATCACGTGGTAAGGAGCCGCTTCCATTGGCTCCTTACCGCGAGTGCTGTTGCTGCGGGTCCCGTAGACCCGGCGAGCACCGGCGATCGCGTGTGCGCGCCCGCTCGGGCGCGCACAACGCAGTCTCTGGGAGGACGTACATTGACGCCCTCCTAGAGTACAGGAACCGCTCTGTAGCCGTATTTTGGCTATAGGGCGGTTACCAACTGGTTAATGTAGGGTCAAGATTGAATTTATTCTGTACTGCCCACAAATATTTACACTCAATGCTGTCAAAATGTAGGGTCAAGATTGAATTTATTCTGTACTGCCCACAAATATTTACACTCAATGCTGTCAAAAGATTGCCGGCAAATGCTTTTATGTCTGATTGTCTTTACATCATTGTAAGTACATTCGTTTTTATCTATTAAAATCCCTCATACGGTATCACACTATTGGTCCATTCTTTCATTCTTGGTTTAACGGGACCACGTGATCCCCCCCGAGTGGACAGGTTGTCACTCTGCTTTGGCTGATTCGTTGGATAGCAGGCGCTTCCCCTCTGGAGTCACCTTCCCTGGATAAATAATGATCAGGATCCCCGAGAGAGTGGTGCACCTTATTTATGGCTATTCCCTTTTAGCCATCTGGTAAGAGGCTGTCTGTGTGGTGGTGGCTTCACTGATCAAGTATTACCCTCACCGTGGTGTTATCTGAACTGAAGTGCCAGAATTTTGTTACTCATTTTGGTGCCCTTTTTATTTGGACACTTTATATGGACTTATTCACTTATTTTGCACATATTTTCATATTGATTATTGTTCCAGCATCACGGGCTGGTTATTAGAGTTGGCGCAGTTTTTTAATTTTCTATATAGCAACAACAAGCTGTGGTGCTGATCTGGTAGAATGTACTGCCTTGATTCATTGTTTTCCTTCAGAACATGTGTCATGGCTGAAAAGGATTAAAAGCTTTTCAGTAAATCTGTCAAATATTTAATTCAGTGAAAAAGGAAGATATTTTTCATCATGTTACCTTTCTGTTATCTAATACTGAAACTCTATTTCTTACTGGTTGTATAGTAAATGTTGAACTGTCCACTCCCCTGGATTAATTTCTCTTATACAAGCATTTCTGTGCTCCTTGAAAATAATCTCTAAAATTAATTATATGATAGGTTGGGGAGAAGGTTGGGAAGAGAAGAAGAATTAAACAGAACTATTTCAGAAGATGTAGGTGTAATGGGCAAAGTGCCCAGTGGGCTTTCTCAAAAGTTCAGGCTGAAATCTTGAGGAAGCCCATTTAGAAGGTGAGGTTACGGGTGAAATAATAATGCTGGGATTAGGTGGAGCTGTGTGATGCCAAGGATTGTATTGTGAGTGGATTTTTATACGGAAATAAATATTTTTTTTATTAGCGATTTGCACTATGGTTCTTTCCTCTTACCTCCTATACGATTGACACTATGCAAAATCGCAGTCCCGCTATAAGTCACTGTCACCACTATTACAAGTATAAAATAAATACAAATTCCATAAATATCCCATAGTTTGTAGACGCTATAACGTTCATGTAAACCAATTGATATATCCTTATTGGGATTTTTTACCAAAAACATGTAGCAGAATACACATTGGCCTAAGTTTATGATGAAATTGTTTTTAAAAAGAGAAAAATAAATATTGGTTATGATTTAAAGGCAGAAAGTGAAAAATATTGTTTTTTTTAGCACAGAACAAAGATAGGCAGAGTCAACAGTATTCCTAATGGTCTCCCTGCAGCTGATCCTTGCCTATTATTAACTTACCATGTTCTTCACTGTGTCGCTGTGCCCCTTTTTGGAAGTGGCCATCATGGTAGGGTTCAGGACTTTGATTCTGCACATCAAAGCCTCATGCATTTGAATAGATGTCAGTTTTGGTGACATCACCAAACTTCACTGCAAAAATGTTAAGACTAAGGCCGTGTACAGATGACCAAACATGTACGATGAAACCGGTCCGCCGGACCGTTTTCACCGTACATGTCTGCCCGGGGATTTCTGTATGGTGGCTGTACTCACCATCATACAGAAATCCGCGCGTAAACAATACGCGGGGCGTGTCCGCGCCGTCGCCGCGACGATGACGCGGCGACGTGGGTGGCCCTGCCAGTTCAATGCTTCCACGCATGCGTCGAAGTCATTCGACGCATGCGAGGGATGGCGGGCGCTCGGACATGTACGGTAGGTCTGTACAGACGACCGAACATGTCCGAGCAGACAGGATTCCAGCGGGCTGTTTTAAAACGAGTCCAGAAATATTTGCCCGCTGGAAAAAGGCCCGGCAGGCAAATGTATGCTGGAATCCTGTCCGCTCGGGCCTACACACGACCGTACATGTCTGCTGAAACTGGTCCGCGGACCAGTTTCAGCAGTCATGTTCGGTCGTGTGTACGGGGCCTTACAGTCAGAGGCAGCAATGTCTTGGATTTCAAATCACAGACATACAACAATAAGACTGTAGGCACAGGAAATGCCTAGGCACTCTCACATACCACACAATCTGATGCTAATTTTCAGGAAGAATTCCAGATGAATTGTAAATCTTTTCAATGTACTGCTTAGGCCCTAAAAACACTTGTAGATGTTCTATTATTTAACAGTCTATGCTCTACTGTACAAACACGATAGTAACAAAGCTTACCAGCACCTGCCAGAACATTTTATACTGCAGTCTTTTCCAGTTCTTCAACTAACACTCTTTATGTGTGTAACAAACAACATCAGGGTACCCTTTTTACAAGCAACATTTTCATAACATATGCATTATTCATTTTGTTTCTTATATCACTTTGTATTTAATTACATTTTAAGCAGCAGTGAACAGTAGTTATAACAATCATCTTCACATGCAGGCTGCAAATATATATTTGGATAATTTATATCTCTCTGTTGAAGCTTTCAAAAATAATTGCAATAGCAGAGTCCTTTTTAATGAAACTCTAGGCCACTTTGTGTAAACAAAACACATTTCACTTTTCAGCCCTGCAACTGATCAGGGACATGCAAGTGGGTCACTAATTGTCAAGAGATAACATCTAATAAGAGTAGTCGGAGGATATTTGTTACTCAGAAAATTATTCAAGGGCAATTTTTACTGCTTTTAAGTTCCAGTTTAACGTACATGCTACTTTTCATTAGATTCCTTTTTGTCTTGTCATTTAAACCCACATCAATTACATTCCTAATGTTGCTGGGGACATAAAGTTCTTTGTTTTTCATGGGTAGAGCTGCCAGTTTGATATTTTCTATTATCCTAATTTGCTTACTGACATGATTCTTTTGACAAGTATGCTTGCGGATCTAATTAGATTGTAGGTATACTTGTCTATCATTTCAGTAGGGAACAGTTTTAGTCCACATGCCTACAGCTAAACCATATTCCCCTCTGAACACCATAATGCTTCAGCTCAAAAAGTAAGTGGGAAATAGAAATGATTAGTTATAACTTGAAAACAGTGTCTTTTTAGTTAACCCTTCAATACTGAAATCAGGAAAATAAAGGAATGAATAGAAAATAAATAAAAACATCTATTCTTTAAGGACAACTATCGGTTACTGTGGTTAGTAAGTTACTCAATGGTCACAATAACCTATTTAGCAGATAAAGCTAATTGAAGGGGTCTTACAATATACGTTTTCATGTGGTTGACTGATGTCCAGGCAATGTGTGTGAGCTACTTGGCAATGTTGTCATTTTTATTGGTAAAGGGTTTAATTAATCTACTTTTGCAATTCATGTTTTTATAACTACTTTATTTGAAATTAAAATTACATTTTGTGGAAAAAATAAAAAAACTGAGGAGTTAAGCCACAGGTGTTTTTAAAATGTTATTAAAACCACGACCCTGCATTCACAATTTCTGGTCTTCCACAGTACACAGAACATGGAAATGCAATAGTTTTAGCAAATATAATATAAATAACTGCTAAATACCCTTTTCTATCAGCAGTTAGGACCGTCTTGTGGCTTCTATCAGTGTCCAGCCAAGCACTGGTTAAAGCTTGTAGGAGGAGATCTCTGACTGACCTATGAGACTGCAAGACCCACGACCCTCTGCCTGGACAGTGCTAATTGGCCCTGTGCTGATCACATGCATTCTCCCAAGCAAAAAAAAAATATTTGGGGAAGAGAAGCAAGACAATAGAGGTAGGGCGTTAAGCAGTCAACTCCAGACATCCATATTGAAATGCAAAAATAGGCGCGAGCGAGGGAGATGGCCGCTTGAATCCCCTGCTCTGTGCTGTCAGAACACGGCATCTCAGCTGATAAAGCACAGCCCGCACCCTGGCACTCACTGATCATCTCCCCCTGCTCTGGAACACCTCGGGTGTCTGGCGGTTATGTACCACCCGGCAAAAAATCGCTAGAGATACAGCCAGCAGCCCAAACCTTCTCGGCCTCTGGGAAGGAGAGAAAGAAAATGGCGCCTGATCCTCCGGAGCCTGACGACTCCACGCGGACCCGGCTTCCCCAACTGACAGTCTGAATCAGTTTCCCATGGACTTGGTAAGTCCCCTGCATCCAGACTCGGAAGCAATGCTAAATAAATTCCGCTCCATTGTGCAGCATGAGATCACCCAGGCCTCCCGCAAGCTCTCCTTTGACTTTGTCAGTGGTCTTAAAGAGATATGCCACCACACAAATCAACTTGAGCAGAGAATGGACTTAGCAACCACTGTCCTTGAGGGCTATGAAGAGGAGGTAGATAAACTGTCTGCTGAACTGGAGGTCTTAAGAGACAAGCTAGAAGACTCTGAGAATAGGGCCCGCTATAAATGAAAAAAGACCGAAAATTTTGTAAAATAAATGAATTTTTCTTCATTTCTATTATAAAATTTTGCAAATAAGTAATTTTTCTTTATCCAAAAATGTATACTGCTACATATCTTTAGTACAAATAACCCAAATTAGTGAATATTACTTAGTCTGGGTGAAAGTTATAGGGTCTACAAGCTATGGTGCCAATTACTGAAAATGTATCAATTTGATCATACCTGATGTACTGACATCTCATTTCTTGAGACCCTAACAAGCCGGTTAAGTACAAATACCCCCCAAATGACACCTTTTTGGAAAGTAGACATTCCAAGGTAGTTAGTAAGAGGCATTGTTATTTTTTTGAAGTTGTAATTTTTCCCACAATTCTTTGCAAAATGAAGATTTTTTTTTATTTTTATATTTTTTCACACCAAATTGTCATTATAACAGGTTATTTCTCTCACATGGCATGTACATTTCACAAATGACCCCACAAAATATATTCTGCTGCTCTTCCTGAGTATGGCTATACCACATGTGTGAGCCTGGGCACATACACAGCCTGGGCACATACAGAGGCCCAACATTGAAGTAGCACCGTCAGGTGTTCTACAAGCATAAATTACACATCTAATCTATCAACCACCTATTACATTTTTGAAGGCCCTGGAGCACCAGGACAATAGAAACGCCCACAAAGTGACCCAATTTTGGAAAGCTAACACCCCTACGTATAATCTATGAGGCATAATGAGTCTTTTGAATGGTTAATTTTTTTCCAGATGTTTTTGCAAAATGTGGAAAAAAATGAAAACACATTTTTTTTACACAAAGTTGTCCATTTATAGGATATTTCCGACACACAGCATGTACATAGCAACAATTACACCCCAAAATATATTCTGCTGCTCCTCCTGAGTATGGCAATACCACATATGTGAAATTACACGTCCAATTTCCTTACAATCTATCACATTTTTGAAGGCCCTTCATATTCCTAACACAGCATGTACATACCAAGAATTACACCCTAAAATACATTCTGCTGAGTAAAGGATAAAAACAAGATTACCTGTGGTTTTAGTAGTGTAATTGTCCACAGGAGGAGAGCCCTGATCCAGGCAGCAGGCAGGGATGTGGTCAGCGACAGTGAATGGAATTGTCTGGGAAGCAGGCAGGAATATTGTTCATATTCAGTACAGGCATGGATACTGTCCATATACAGTCCAGGGTCAGTGCAAGTAGAGACATTGCCAGCAGTGCCAAAATATTGGTCCTCATAGTAAGCAAGAACATGGTCCAAGTAGCAGGCCAGGACAGAATGGGGACAGGGGTAGAGGCTTCTCCCACCCAAATCACTTTGAAGCCTCCAAGTCTCCAGACCCTAATCCGGGAATGAGAAAACTAAAAAAATTGTTTTCTTCATCCAGAAAAACAATTCTGGAGCCCCTCGCATATGCAAGACCCCTGTATTCCCACTAGAATAGCAGGGTAAAGGATCAATTCAAGAGGCAGGCAAAAAACGTGGTCAAACAGTCCAGGGTCAGTTCCAGAGCAGGCCGAGGTAGGTACAGTTTAGCGTTAGGCAGAAGCGTGGTCGTATAACAGTCCAGGGTCAGTTCCAGAGCAGGCAGAGATAGGTACAATTTAGCGTTAGGCAGCATCGTGGTCGTATAACAGGCCAGAGTCAGTTCCGGAGAAAGCTGAAGTATGTTTAGCGTTAGGCAGAAGCGTGGTCGTATAAAAGGCCAGGGTCGGTTCCGGAAAAGGCATAGGTATGTACAGTTCAGTGCAGTGGCATAAGGGGTGTGGAGGAAAAGGACAGGAAATGAGAACTACGTTTACCATACTTCCCTAATAATGTTGGGAATTATGGTAATGGTGGAAACAGTGATCTATACAGAGGCCTGGTTGGGAAGGACAATTGGGACAACAAAACGTGGTGTCTCTTCTGACTCCTCCTCTAGAGCACACCCGACATTTCTTCTGACATATTGTGCCTATTTCAGAGCGAACATTTTCTGGTGGGCTTTCAGGGTATAAAAGGGAGGTGATAACTTCTTCTTGGTAGTGCAGATAGGATACAGAGTTCTCTGTAGAATTTTTGTAAATAACATAAGTGTTATACATGGCCAAACTGAAAAAATAAATGGACACTTTCTTATACCAGTGGAGGGATTTTCTTGTGGGAAGGTAGGGTTCAATCATCTGATCGTTGAAGTCCACTCCCCCCATAAACAAATTATAATCATAGATGCATGCTGGTTTCTGGACTGGGCCGTTTCTTTTGAGGACTTCCACGTAGATGTTGTTTGTGGATTGATGTGAGCATGTGGACATTTCGTCTGTCCCTCCACTTGACAGCCAATAGCTCCTGGTTCCGCAAAGATGCTGTCTCCCCTTGTCGTAGCCTTTTATTGATGAGTTTTTGCGGGAAGCCCTTTCTATTGGCTCTTACTGGATTACCCGAGGTAATTGTCATAGACAGGGTTAGTCAGCATATAGCAAAAGATGAAAGGGGGGCCGGGGTTAATAATAATAAGATACCAATGCTAACCTGAGAGTGAGAGCCATATTGTGAACAATATATTTATGCATGGATATTACTTGGGTGTCAAAGGGAGAGTATCCGCAGATTGAATCAAATAAGATTATCTGGAAAACACAATACAATGTCCACTTGTCAGTATAGCAAAGAAAAAAGAGGCCCTGGTAATCCAGGGGCAGACATAGAGGGCTTGTAAAGCATACATTAGCTCCATGTTATCAGTCACGAAGGCATATCCTTACCTGGCATACATAAAGACACTGCTGTGCATCCAGTGAAAAAGGCTTCAACAGAAAAACAAATATGGAAAAAAGTCCTTGCAGTGCATATACCTCCTGGTGTCACACGACTCTCGGTCCCAAGGATCCCACTCCCCAGCATGAAATCCCTAAAGCAAGCTCTCCCCTTATACCAAGTACAGAGAGGGGAATGTCTGCAGGATGCTGGGCGGGTCCTTTCCCCATAGGTCGGGACATAAAAACAGCACCAAAGATAGAGGCTGGTAGTGGGCAAGGCTCCAAGCCAAAATATTGGATGTGTGTGTGGAGCCTAAAGATGCCCCCCAGCCAAGAGCCAACGTATATATCAGCGTCCTCCCACCATACCGGAAGTGACATCATAAATGTGTGCACTAAAAAAAAATCGGCAAACACACGGCCCCCAGCCATGGCCACAGAACCAATTTGCATCCGCCAGGCAGAAAAAAAAAATCTCTAGCAATACACACCAAACTGAGCATGTGCAGTATAGCAAGTAAATTATGCGCAAGGAATTTTCAGAGTATTGTTATTGAAGGCAGCATAGTCAGTATAAAAAGCTGAAATCAGAAAAAATTCCGGCTGTTGGGGTGGTGATGGGAGATGTGCGGGTATGCTTAGATGGGGGTATGTACTCAGGGCTGCCGTCAGTGGGGAACAGAGACCATGTTCCAAATCTAGGAGACAAACAAGGAGAGAGGCGCCTCTGGGTGCAATACTTTAAAACAGTTTAATTTTAAAAGCCACAAGTTAAAAACCACTCACATTTTGGTGGTCAATCAAAGGCATGTAGAAGCAAATTCTTCAAAAGGATAGGTGGATATCATCTGGTGGAGTTCTTTCCCTTGTCCCTGGTACAGCGCTGTGAGGTGCAGGGGATCAGTCCTTCTGCCGCTGATGATTTCCTGTGTTTGGCGGTGGACAGGGGGATCCTGTGCAGACGATGCAGGCGCGTGGGTACCGATGGACGAGCAAGGATGACGTCACCAGGAAAACTGAGCATGTGCAGCCTGGCTTAGAGTTTGTGTTATCAGGAAAATATAATGAGTCAGCAGAAGGAGGGGAGGATCAGAAAAGCCAGGATCAAACAGCCTTCTCACACAATGTGGAGGATTAACCCCTTAGGTTCCACAGTGAGTATAACAAGCATCCTTTATTGCATATACAGACCGATGTTACTGTTGTGGGTTTAGTAACACTTTAAGGCAGGGCTCAAAAAGTACTGAGCTTCCAACCAGGCCTTAAAAGTTACTTGCCACCAGTTGCCCATCCCAACCCCTAAACTTCCCCACCGCTAATTCCAACCCTTAAACATGCCCTCATAAATTATCTAATTAAATTACACTGTTAAATGTTTTATGCAGAATTGTTACAAAAATAAATATTAACAACTATATCAATGCTTATCAGCGCCCATCAATTCAGCCTATCAGTGTCCATCAGTGCACCCTATTAGTGCCCTTCAGTGCAGCATTTCAGTTCCCAAAAGTGCAGAATATCAGTTCAGCTTAACAGTGCTCATTAATGCGGCCCCATCAGTGCCACCTCTTCACTCCCATCAATGCAGCCTCATCAATACCCATCAATGCAATCTCATCAGTGCCCATCAATGCAGCCTGACCATTGTCCATCAATTCAGCCTTCCAGGTGCCCATCAATGCAGCTTTTGCCAGTGCCCATCAATGCAGCCTGATCAGTGCCCATCAATGCAGCTTCACCAGTGTCTATCAATGCAGCCTCACCAGTGCCCATCAATGCTGTCTGATTAGTGTCCATCAATTCAGCCTAACCAGAGCCCATCAATGCAGAATCCATCTCCTACCTAGGGTTAAAACTAACCAACTCAAGCTCCTCTCTATATTGAGCAAACTACACTTCCTTCTTAACTAACCTCCCAAAAGACAACTTTATCGTGGTCAGGAAGATTAGCATCATTTAAAATGCTTAACCACCTCAATACAGTGCAGCGCATGTACACCCCCTTCCTGCCCAGTCCATTTTTCAGCTTTCAGCACTGTCTCACTTTGATTGACAATTGCGAGGGCATGCTACTCTGTAACCATGTTAAATGTTTATAATTTTTTCACACAAATAGAGCTTTCTTTTGGTGGTATTTAATCACTTCTGGGTATTTTATTTTTTCCTTAGAAAAAGACCGAAAGTTTAGAAAAAAAATAGTTTTTCTTAGTTTCTGTCAGTAAATTTTGTAAATAAGTAATTTTTCTACTTCACTGATGGGCGCTGATGTGGTGGCACTGATGGGCACTGATAGGCTGCACTGATTGCCACTGATGAGGTGGCACTTATGGGCACTGATGAGGTGGCATTTATGGGCACTGATTAGGTGGCACTGATGAGGAGGCACAAATATGCTGTGTGTAAGGAAAATACTGCACGGTTGCAGTGTATAAAGTGAACAAAAAATTATAAATAAATATTACTAAAAATCAAGAGACGTGATGTGCAACAGCTGCCACAACTATATATGCAAGATACACACACTGAGACAACATGAAAAAATAAAAGCTGCGCTTCGTTACACTTGTGATGTCTCATATTCATGACCAATGATCAATTGGATAAATTGGATAAATGTGAATATAAAATGGGTAGGTAAAGAATCTACAAAGGTCAGCTATATGCTGATATATGCCAAAAAATAAATACAAATATGCTGCACTTATGGGCACTGATAGGTGGCACTGATATGTGCCACTGATGAGCACTGATAGTTGGCACTGATGGGTGGGACTGATGGACACTGATGAGCATTGATAGGTGGCACTGGTGTGCACAGATAGGCAGCACTGGTGGGCACAGACAGGCGGCACTGATGGGTATTAATGGGTGGCATTGATTTGCAGCAGTGATGGTCCTTGATGGGCATCAGTGATGGGCTTTGATGGTAACTGGCATTACTAATGGCCACTGCTCGCACTTGTGGGCACTGATTGCTGGCAGTGGCGCGCCGTGTCCTAGCAACACGGTGTGGCCACGATTGCCACGCTGTGCACCCCCGTGGGCACGTGAGAGCCATCATATGACGTCCACCAAAAATGAGAGCCTCGCTGCTCCACCGCCATGTGACGGTGGGTGGCCGGAAAGTGGTTAAACTACCACAGCTCCTCTACCTTTTTCACCTCTCTACAAAACATACTGGGATGTTACACATGGCAAAATCTAAAAGCTAGATGTTCCTGTTCCATGCTCTTGAAACACAAATCAGTGGAAGGTACAGAGTTTGTTCACTTTAGAGATAACTATAACGCAGCTATACTTGCCAAACTTAACACTTGGTTTACACCTGAACCTACTTGTCCTTGGCTCAGCATTGAAACATCCCAAATACCTGACCATGACCATAGAACCTGGATACTCATCACATCCCAGACCATAAAAAACAAATACCACACTCTCACCCACCATTGTTGCCTCAAGACTGGTATTTAACTAGCTACTTAAAAAACGCATCCAAAGGGGACTCCCCTTACAAAATACCATTATCAAAATCTGTATTCTCTATATTCATTCCCAACTTCGCAACATGAACATGGCAAGATAAAGGGGTACGTTATGTAAACGTTTGCAGGTCTGATTTCGCCACATCTCCCTCTACTTAACCTCCTTCATTGCCCATTGTTCCCACCAGGCTGCGATAACCCGACACAATTTTTATGGTGGATGGACAATGGATTTGTTGATTTATTGACATTCAATGCCCTACATTCTTCTCATGACATACCCCTGCAAGAACACTATAGTTATCTACAACTTAGGCATTTTCTTCAACAGCTTTACTTATCAAATCCTGACCCACTCCATACACATTGACCCCTCTGAGAGCCATTGTAGAGCCCAACCTCACTCCTCAGGCTTAAAATTATTGCTTTATTCCTCAATCTCTTCTAAAAAACCTCAGTTGAGGCCCTATCATCTTCAGTGGGAGAGGGAATTGGGGAAACCGCAGGAGGGCTGACAGACCATGGCCATGACAGTGTTTTAGTGTTCAAAAAATGTTCTTATAATTGAGAACGCCTATAAAAATACTTTACAGATGGTATTACATGCCAGCCAGGCCCGTTTTATTCCAACCTACCCCCACCCTCTTCTTCCGATGATGTTCTCAGGAGAGCACAATGGCACATATTTGGCGGTCTTGTCCCAAAGTATGCAGGTTATGGGTCAGAGTCTACACTCTTCTTCGAAATCTGTTTCATATGAATCTTAAAAGGGATCCCTATGAAGCTCTCCTCTGCAAACCAATTGAGGTATTGCTTTGGCTGGAGCATCAACTGGCTATGCAATTTTTGCTGCAATTAAATTAACCAGGGCCTGGAAATCTCCTGTACTTAGTTTTGAGGCAGTGAAAAACCGCATTAATGATATTATGGTAAAATAAAAGTTGACGGCTATTCTATCAAATACACATAATAAATTCCTTCGGATTTGGCAACCATGGGTTGCACACAATCAACCCTCCATATTCGATCCCACACTCCTCTCACTATAATAAACCCTGGGTGCATGCTCTGTAGACTCTCTTTATTTTCTTCCCTCCTTGTCTTTCCCATTTCTTATCTTTTTCTCTTCTTAAGCCTCGTACACACGATCAGTCCATCCGATGAGAACGGTCTGAAGGACCATTGTCATAGCTTAACCGATGAAGCTGACTGATGGTCCGTCGTGCCTACACACCATCAGTTAAAAAAACGATCATGTCAGAACGCGGTGACGTAAAACACAATGACGTGCTGAAAAAAACGAAGTTCAATGCTTCCAAGCATGCGTCGACTTGATTCTGACCATGTGTGGATTTTTAACTGATGGTTGTGCCTACTAACGATCGTTTTTTTTCCCCATCGGTTAGGAGTCCATAGGTTAAATTTAAAGCAAGTTGGTTAAATAACCTATGGGGCCCACACACGATCGGTTTGGACCGATGAAAACGGTCCATCAGACCATTGTCTTCTGGTTAACCTATCGTGTGTACGAGGCCTTAGTCTGCTCTCCCATGCCCATCCTTACAATTTATCAGGCCACCAGGCACTGTCCTGGTAGTGATGGTTACATTCCTAACAATATTGAGTCTTTTTATTTGAGCATATGGTCTTGTGTTCAGCTGCATTTGATTTTATGTTTGGACATTTTTGGTAATTTTCTCACAGCCTATCATCTCCCTGAGTTCCAAATCATTCCAGATTCTGATGCTTGACCCGTTATCCATATGTGAGACCTGCCTTGGAACTCAGTACTCTTCGATATACTTGATCTCTTTTACACAATATGTATTGTAACCATCTGATTTTCGAGCTTATATGTTGGATTGACTATTAATAAAACCTTCTGTAAAAAAAATCTATTGACAAAAAAAAAGAGCATATAAGCTAAAGCACAGACATATATTTTTTCACTTTTCCTGACAGAGATTTCTTTATCCACATCAATCAATGTAAATGGAGGAATCTGTTGGGTTCTTTTTTTCCTTTTTAGCCCATTGACTGAAGAAAAAAAAAGAACATTGCATGTATGCCCATCATTAGAAGTGGGTGGTTGTAGGGCAGTATTTTAATGGTGGGTGGGCATATAACACACTTTTTCTGGCAAAGAATTTTTCATCCACATCAATCGATGTGAATGGAGGAATCTGTTCCAGTTTTTCATTCAGCCCACAGGCTGCATAAAAAAATAACATTACAATAAATGCCCAACAAGGACCAGCAATGTACTGGTATGCCGCTGGACTTTGAGTAGTTGATGCCTGCTGGTTTATGCATCATCTTGGTAATAGTTTTTTTAGCCAGGAGTCAGATTTCATGTAAAAGCAATCCTTCCACGATTTTTTCTGTCTCTCCTGTCCCACCAGGGAACCCAAGAATGCAGCCAGTGATTCCGCCAACAGACCATAGAGCTGATTGGAGACAAGAACGACTCCAATCATCTCTATGGCCTAAGAAACTGGAAGCTAAGAGCATTTCATCACTTTGGTTTTGCCAGATATATATAGCGTCATTTTTAAATTGGGAAAGCATCTTATCACACTGAGCTTGTTCTGTTCAGATGCTTTAAGGGCAGAGGAGAGATCTAGACTCTAATAGACACCAATTTTTTCAAACAAGAGTACCTGTCACTACTCATAGGGGATATTCACCTGTGCATTCCCTGTGATAACAATAAAGGTGATAAAAAAAAAAAATAAATAAAGCAACAGTGTAAAAATTAAATAAAAAACGAAATAAATAATTGAAAAAAAATTACAGCACCCCTGTCTTCCCGCGCTTGCGCGCAAAGGTGAACGCAAGCATCGGTCTCGTGTCATATGTAAACAGCAATTTCACCATGCATGTGAGGTATCACCATGAACATCAGATCATGAGCAGAAATTCTAACAGTGGACCTCCTCTGTAAATATAAAGTGATAACCTGTAAAGGCTTTTACAGGCTTTTAAAAATGTACGTAGGTTGTCGCTGCTGCATGGGCATGCACAATTTAAAAGCATGTTGTGTTTGGTATATATGCACTCGGCATAAGATCAATTTTTATATTTTACCAAACAATTGGGCAATATACTAGGTTTTTGTGCATTGAAATTCAAAAAAGTGTTTTTTTTCCCCAAAATCATTGCATTTTGAAAATTGCTGTGAAAATATAATTGAAAGAATAATTGCAACAATCCCCATTTTATTCTGTAGGGCCTCTGCTTTAAAAAAAATATATATAGTGTTTAGAGGTTCAATGTAATTTTCTAGCAAAAGTGTCAGAAAAGGTCTTCAAGTGGTTAGAAGAGTGGGTGATGTGTGGCATAAGCTTCTAATGTTGGTCATAAAATGCCAGGACAGTTTAAATACCCCCAAATTACCCCTTTTTGGAAAGTAGATAACCTAAGTTATTTGTTGAGAAGCATGTAGCGTCCATGGAACATTTTATGTTTTAGTACAAGTTTCTGGAAAACATTTTTATTTTATTTTTTGGGGGAATTACACCCCAAAGTACATTCTGCTGCTTCTTCTGAGTACGGCAATAACACATGCGAGAGACATTTTGGCAGACTAACTCTTTTCCGACTGACTCATGCAGATATACTGCGGCAGAATGGCTCTCTGTACATATACGGCTTCGCCCAGGAGAGGCACCAGATGGCGCATGCCTGCTGCATGGCGGGGAACCCAATGCGCATGGCTGGCGGGCACGATCACCGCCGGTCATGCACGATCGTGTGGACGAGCAGCAGCACAGGGGTTTGTGTGTAAACACACAAATCCCATGCTATCAGAGGAGAGAATACAGATTGTGTGTTTCCACAATGTAAAAACCATGATCTGTCATCTCCTATAGTGATTCCCCTTCCCCCCACAGTTAGAACACACAATAGGGACCACAGTTAACCAATTGAGCACCCCTAGTGTTAACCCCTTCCCTGCCAGTGACATTTACATAGTAATCAGTGCATATTTATAGCACTGATCGCTCTGTAAATGTGAATGGTCCCAAAAATGAGTCAAAAATGTCCAACCTGTCCAACGCAACATTTCAATACCGCAAAAAAAGCATATCACTACCATTACTAGTAAAAAAAAATGCCATTTAAATGCGATAAATCTATTCCCTATTTTGTAGACGCTATAACTTTTGCGCAAACCAATCAAAATACGCTTATTGCAATTTTTTTACCAAAAATATGTAAAAGAATACATATCGGCCTAAACTGAGGATTTTTTTTTTAAACTTGGATATTTCCTATAGCAAAAAGTAAAAGTTATTGTGTTTCTTTAAAAATTGTCGCTTTTTTTTGTTTATAGAGCAAAAAATAAAAACTGCAGAGGTGATCAAATACCACCAAAAAAAAGCTCTATTTGTGGGAAAAAGGGACCTCAATCTGGTTTAGGTACAACATCGCACGACCGTGCAATTGTCAGTTAAAGCGACGCAGTGCGTTATCGCAAAAAAATGGCCTGGTCATTGGGCAGCCAAATCTTCTTGAAGTGGCTAGCCGCATACAGGACCCTGAAAACCAATCACCGCCTTAATGCTTTTTAAGGGCGTAAATTGCTCATTTCACTTCCTCACCACCTATCACAGTTTGGGAGGCCCTAAAATGCCAAGATAACACAAAACCACCCACATGACCATTTTTTGTGAAGTATACACCCTAAAGCTATTTGCTGAGAGGCCTGTTGAGTCCATGGAATATATTAGTCCACAAGTTTCGAGAAAGTTACAAAAGCATATTTTTTTTACACAAAGTTATCACTTAAATTATATATTGATCAAACATGCCATGGGTATATGTAAAATTACACCCCAAAATATGATCTGCTACTCCTCTGAAGTATGGGGATACAACATGTGTGAGACTTTTTGTCAGTCTAGCTGCATACAGGACCCTGAAATACAATCACCACCTTCAAGCTTTTTAAGGGCGTAAATTGCTAATTTCACTTCCTCACTACCTATCACAGTTTTGCAGGCCCTGAAATGTCAAGATATCAAAAAACAACCCAATAGACCCCCTTTCGTGAAGTAGACACCCCAATGTATTCACATACTGTATACCCATGGTGTGTGTGAGCAATATATAATTTAAGTGACAACTTTGTTTAAAAAAAATATATATAATTTTTCCGAAATTTGTGGCAAAATATAAAATATTCAATGGACTCAACATGCCTCTCAGCAAATAGCTTGGGGTGTCTACTTTTCAAAATTACATTTAAGGGCCACCAAAACAGTGATAGGTAGTGAGGAAGTGAAATGAGCAATTGACGCCCTTTGAAATCGTGAAGGCAGGGATATCAGGGGGTTTATTAACTAAAAGTGGCAATAAAATTGTTATGAAGCACCACATAATAATATATGTATTTTATATGTATGCATTTATTTTTAGATTTTTATGGTTTTAATACATTTTATCATGTATCAAGATTGTAACTTACTATGTATGTTTATAATGTCAGACAGTCTCAGTAGTCGTGATCAGCAGGGCCTTTAATATAACACCATTGAACCCACCTAATTAAGCAGGTGGATTGATGGATTGAACATAACAGGCATGATGCATAGTTTTTCAAGAATATGACACTATGGCGGAGCAGCAGGACATATAACTCCAACAAAATCGAGCAGATAGAATATATCTGCAAAATGAGCAAATGATTGCAGAATGAGCAAATAGCGTGACCAGGCAGTGGGGAAAGCAAATAGAATTCCAGGAAGCATCACTAGAGGGATCACCAGCAGGAGGAAGAAGGTTATGATTTTCCTAAATAGATCTTTAGTGAGACCTCATTTAGAATACTGTGTCCAGTTCTGGAGACCTCCCTTGCAAAAAGATATTGATAAGATAGGACGAGTCCAAAGATGGGTAACAAAAATGGTGAAAGGTTTGGGGCATAATACATATCTAGAGTGACTTCAGGAACTTAATATGTACAGTCTGGAAGAAAGAAGGGAAAGGGGAGACATGAATGAAACCTTTAAATACATCAAGGGGGTGAATAAGGTTTAGAAGGGCAGTTTTTTTCAATATGAAATCAGAATCAAGAACATGGGGACATGACCTCAAACTAACTGGAGGGAAGTTCAAAACGAATCTTATGCCCTGTACACACGATCACTTTTTGTGATGAAATAAAATGACATTTTTAAAAATGTCATTTAAAATGATTGTGTGTGTGCAAAATGTCATTTTATGTCTTCTGAAAAATGACAAAAAAAAAAATTCGAACATGCTTGAATTTTTTATGTCATTTTTTAAAATGTAATTTTTTGTGTCATAAAAAATGATTGTGTGTGGGCAAAAATCACGTTTTAAACCCGCACATGCCCAGAAGCAAGTTATGAGACGGGAGGTAAAACTACCATTCATAATGGAGTAAGCACATTCATCACGCTGTAACAGACAAAAAAGCATGAATCGTCTTTTACTAACAAGTAACCAGCTAAAAGCAGCCCCAAGGCGAATAGAACTTCCCCTTTAGAGTGCCGTCACTTTGTTCATCATTTTTCAAAAATGATGGTGTGTGGGCAACATCATTTTTAATGATGAAGTTGGAAAAATTTCATTTTTTTTTATGATAAAAAATGACATTTTTTTTCATCACAAAAAGTGATCGTGTGTACGCGGCATTAGAAGGTATTTTACTGAAAGGGTACAACAAAAAGGAAATCTGCGCTCATAAAGGTTTACCATTCTAATTCCACATAATGTTTGTGAGGAATAACATTCAGTAGATCTCAGTTTGTTCGGAAGAACCAGTTCTTTATGTAGAAAAGATAAACAAATGTATACAGCACAACGCAAAAAAATGTTCCCAGTGCCTGCATGAAAACACACACAATCTTTCAGAGCTTCAAGGGTTAAAATTTTGCAATTTTGTTTCCAGCTGCATTCATAGAAAACAACCGTGCTGATTGTAATTGGAGTACATTACCCAGGACGTCACTATGGCGTTTGATGTCACTTCCTAGTTAATAGATGACTGTGACAAAGCCCTGGATAGGGCGAAACGCGTAGTCTGGGACTGTTTCAAAACCCCTCTTTTATTTTGGAAGACCTAAGTCAGTAATATCAAGAAAAGATTTTCATTTATAATCGCCATTTACAACTTAAATTTTTTTTCCTCAATGCAATTTGCACTTTGTCCACTGGAGGGTGCCTAACATTCGGCTGAACTTTTCTCTGCCTGCTTGTCAGCACGTTCCAACAGGAAGATTGTCTCTCCATGGCTGTCATCTCTGTGCTGCGCTCCTAGCAGCTGCAAACATTGAGGCTGGAGCACGTTTGGACACATACAGGAGAGTGTACAGGAGCCCAGATGCCAGATATTAACTAGGAAGTGACATCAAACGCCATAGTGACGTCCTGGGTAATGTACTCCAATTACAATCAGCACGGTTGTTTTCTATGAATGCAGCTGGAAACAAAATTGCAAAATTTTAACCCTTGAAGCTCTGAAAGATTGTGTGTGTTTTCATGCAGGTACTGGGAACATTTTTTTGCGTTGTGCTGTATACATTTGTTTATCTTTTCTACATAAAGAACTGGTTCTTCCGAACAAACTGAGATCTACTGAATGTTATTCCTCACAAACATTATGTGGAATTAGAATGGTAAACCTTTATGAGCGCAGAATTCCTTTTTGTTGTAACTGTATTTTGGTGGTGCTTCTAGGTACCTGGATTTCTGCAGCACGGATCGTTTACAGCCCATACGAGGGTCTTAAATATTATATTGGACTATATTGTTAACCCATAGAGCGCCAGTGAATCTTTTTTGTATCAATATATGCTTACTGAAAGGGTAGTTGATGCTTGGAAGTTAGACAGTGAACAGTAAATAGTTTCAAACATGCTTGGGATAAACATAGATCTATAGTCAGACAACAAAGTTAACGAAAAAAAAGAAAAAACAATAAAAAAAAAAAAATTGGCCAGACTCAAAGGACTATATGTTGTTTTTTCCTGCCGTCACTTTTCTATGTTTCTATATCATTTTTTTTTTACACCAACCTTCCAATAGATTTTTCCCATAAGGAAGCCATGGGACTCTGTGGCGTAATGCAGAGGGGAGGGGCGAGAGGACGGTACGGAAGCTGTTCCAGGAGGGAGATCCTGTATACCTGACAGGGAGTGCTGGATCACAGAGACAGTAGACTGCATAATTTGCAAAGCAGTTATTGCATGGTTCACCTTAACTACTTGCCGACCAGCCGCCGCAGTTATACGGCGGCAGGTCGGCTCCACTGCGCGAGAGCCTGTAGCTATATGTCGGCTCTCGAAGCGGCCACTAGGGGCGCGTGCACGCCGCCGATCGTCCCTGACTCCCGTGCGTGTGCCTGGTGGGCGTGATCGCCGACGGGCACCCGTGATTTCTCATTACAGAGCGGGGAATGGGAGCTGTGTGTGTAAACACACAGCTCCCGGTCCTGTCCTCCCCCTGTCAGGGGAGAAATGCCTGACTGTCTATTCATACAATGCATGAACAGCGATCAGTCATTTCCCCTAGTGAGGCCACCCCCCTCTACAGTTAGAACACACCCAGCGAACATACTTAACCCCTTCCCCGCCCCCTAGTGTTAACCCCTTCCCTGCCAGTGGCATTTTTATAGTAATCCAATGCATTTTTATAGTACTGATCGCTATAAAAATGCCAATGGTCCCAAAAATGTGTCATAAGTGTCCGAAATGTCCGCCATAATGTCGCAGTATCGAAACAAAATCGCTGATCGCCGCCATTACTAGTAAAAAAAAATATTAATAAAAATGCCATAAAACGACCCCCTATTTTGAAAGCGCTATAACTTTTGCGCAAACCAATCAATAAATGTTTATTGCGATTTTTTTTTATGAAAAATATGTAGAAAGAATACAAAAATAGAGCGACAATTTTGAAAAAAAATTATATTTTTTTTTTAACTTTAGAAGTTTATTGAAAAAGTCAGAAAAATACATAAAAATTTATATTTTTTACTTTTTGCTATAATAAATATCCCCCAAAAACATATGAAATTTTTTGGATTGAAGGTATTGCAGGAAAAGCTGGTTTTGTTATTTCTATTTGTTTTTTATCTAATTATTTTTGACTGCAGTTCTGCTTTAAGTTTCTCCTTCAGTGCTACTTAGATATAATTTTCAACTTAAAATTATTTTGTTCTTTCTGTCAGAGTGGGATTAAATGCTGAAAGGGTGGAAAAACATACTTGCTTCATGCTTCTTAGAGATGCTAATGAGTTCTCATTCTGGCATAAACTTGGTTGGAAATGTGGTAGGTGAGAAAGATTGATCTTCACAAGTGTTAATGAAACTCAGATGAAGAATTGAGAAGCACTACCACAAATCCAGATCTTGCAGCTTAGAATCTAAATTTGTCCTTGGGGGAATAGGTAGTTTTACAAGCATGCTTAAAATGGTATGGTATTTTAAACATACTTTACGTACAGTACAGGATAAGGTTAATTAAATGTCCTGCAATAATGGGAATTTTTTTTTCATTTCTATTCTTTTCTTTTAATATTAATTATCTGTGAAGACTTTTTGTAGTTCTAGAAAAATGGAGATCCTATTAATACAAAAAATATTGCCAAAATAATATTACAATTACATGTTATATAAATAAATATAGAAACAGGCCAAGTAAACAACAGGTACATTAAAATGTCAATTTAATTAAAACCTAATGTATGTCATTGATAAACAGGCCACTTGGAAATTTTATATTTTTATAGTTACCGTATTTATCGGCATATAACACGCATAGGCGTATAACACGCACCCTAACTTTAAGAGGGAAGTTTCAGGAAAACATCTTTCCACAGCCCCCTGCGTATAACACGCAGGCACAGTTTACCCTCCATTTTCAGGGTAAAAAAGTGAGCGTTATACGCCAATAAATACAGTACATTTCCTCTGAATTTGCATCCTGCTATAATATTCTATAATTGTCATGAAATTCTAATTGCTGCCATTACAACCAAGTCAGGACTGTGAGCATTTGTGTACAAAACACACGCAAAAATCGAATTTCCTTTTGTGTGAATAGCTTACTGTTTTTCCCATTTTGTGTTGTTTATAACATTGGTACGGGAACTAAGTTACAGCAGGCAGATTTCCTGACTTTGCAGTCTCAGTTTCATCAATTTGAGGAAAGTTAGTAGAAGTGTCCATCTTCGGATCTAAGGCCTCGTACACACGGCGGTCGTCTGTACGTCTGAGCGGACAATTTTCCGGCGGATCGGACAGGTTTCCAGCGAACAAATGTTTCTTAGCATGCTAATAAACAATGAATGCTGGAAGCCTGTCCGTCGGACATGTTCGGTCGTCTGTACGACTTACCGGACATGTCCGCTCGGCCGAAAGCCCTCGCATGTGTCAAAGTGATTCGATGCATGCGTGGAAGCATTGACCGTCACCGCGTATCCTGTCCGCGGGGATTTTGGTTTGATGGTGTGTACATCCATCAGACCAAAATCTGGCAGCGGACATGTCCGATGAAAACGGTCAGGCGGACCATTTTCATCGGACAGTCCGTCCGTGTGTAAGAGGCCTAAAGAGCAAGGATTTGTAATTAAGTTGACTTTTTCCACTATTAGATTTTAATATATACACCCTGTGCGCACGCCTATGGTATACCATATGTTGATCATTGTGCCTACATCTCTCACACAGTGACAACACTTTTTGGGGTAAATTGAGGACATTCTGTGCAGTCTCTCAGGACATCTATACCACCTGGTTAGAAGTGTATAGCTTTTCTCTTGAATATAAGTTTAAAGACTTGATTTGAAAGTTAGGAAGAAAGATGTCTTCCATTCCTTCGCAGGGATTGTGTAACCCTCTTCTCTCTCCCAATCTCTGATGTAATATGGGCAACATGGGAATGCATGAGATAGCAGTATACCATATATTGTAGAAATAGTGAGTGCACTCTGCATGCCCAATACTTAAATGGTGTTAAATCCCTGTGCAATGAGCTTGTTTTAGAAAGATTTATGTAAAAATGCTGAAGCGGGAAATAGTGGAGCCATAGGCCCTGGTAGTTACATTCTGTGGTTACTATTGCGTTGAACGCTTGAAGTCCAATGGCCGTAAGAGCTTGTTTGATTGGGGACAGTGCCAAGGATGTCCAACGTAAAAATCTAGCTGATGATAGACTCGGCGGAAATTCTGGGTTACCCATAATCGGAGTAAGAGATACCAAACTTTTCTAACAGTTGAGTCCCACACTCTTAACAAATATTGTGTCAGAGGTGGGTGGGATAAAAGAATGATTCATGGTAGAGGTTCAGAGGGACTGGTATTTTCTGTCTATGTAAGAGTTACCCACTGTTTGGAATGGCCATGATAAAACCAATATGGATGCTATATAATACATTTCCATATGTGGTAAGTCTGCTCCCCCTCTGTCTTCCTCATTACCAGGATATGGTAACAAAGCCTGGCCTGGCCGAAGAGATGCATTGGCTAATGCCCTTATTTAATATGCTCTTAAAGCAAACCCATCTCTCCTCTGTGTTCTTTGTACCTAAGTTTTTATCCCAATGTATGCCTTCTGAAACTTTTTCAGGGGGGGCGCTTTGGGATCGGTGATACACAGCCGCATTTAACACGGCCAGCTGGCAATGTTAAATAGCTCTTGAGATAATTCAGCTTCACTCCATGCCCATATAAATATAGCCTAGAGAGTGTACAGACCCCCCTTCAGCACAGATGAACCCCCCTTCAGCACAGACCCCCCTTCAGCACAGATGGACCCCCTTTAAGCACAGACCCCCCCTTCAGCACAGATGGACTCCCCCTTCAGCACATACCCCCCTTCAGACAGCCCAAGACCGCTAGACTCTTCAACACCTTCTCGATTTTCCAGGGGGGGTCAATTGCCCCCCCCCTTCCCTATGGAGTGTACACCCATGCCTGTGATTGCTGTTGCCTAAATTACCCCGTATTTCCACATCCATAATCAGGTCTGTATTATTGGTAATCAGTAGATCCAGTAATGTTTTTTTTTCTAGTTGGTGCATCTACCATCTGATCCATAAAATTGTCCTGCAAGATATTTAGAACTGGCGAGCTTTAAATGAATGTGTGGTTCCCTCCACCCAGTCTATGTCTGAATAATTAAAATTCTCCATTATGATAACACTTCCCATCCTTGCCGCTAATCCAAATTGTGATAGGAGATCTGTCTCCCCTACTCCCTCAGGTTAGGAGGCCTATAGCATACCCACAGTATTAATTTCTAGTGTTGCTCACGAATATTCGCATTGCGAATATTCGACTCGAATATAGCATATTCGAGAAATCGCGCTATATTTCGAATTTCGCGGTGAATATTCGCAATTCCGAATATTCGCATTTTTTCAATTTGATTTTTAAAACAGATCACATCCTATCGACGTCTAAAAGCATTGCTGGTATGA
This sequence comes from Rana temporaria, assembly GCF_905171775.1. Lineage (NCBI taxonomy): Eukaryota > Metazoa > Chordata > Amphibia > Anura > Ranidae > Rana > Rana temporaria. The sequence continues at coordinate 153,549,487 of NC_053490.1, forward strand.
TTAGAGACCCTGGGCCGAGTAGCTAAGCTGAGGCGATCCTTTTATGTTGCCAAATTGAAAAAAAAAAAAATTGCGATTTTTCGCTATTGCGAATGCGAAAATGATTGCGAATTTTCGATAACTGTGGTAGGAGAACTCTGATTGTCTCTGATGCAAAAGGGGGGGGCTTTGTGTATGTGTATGTTATGAATATTTGTATGTTTGATATTATTATTTTTTGTAAGAAGGAAAAAATTGCGCATACCTTAAAAAAGGGGAGAATACAGCAGCAACTCAAAAATGTTATACAACATAATTTAATACAAGACAGAAAATGGAGTCGCTCTACAAGAATAAAAAATATGTCTAGTGACAAGACATGTGGGCAAATTATAAAATAAGCAAGCGCAAATAACTTGTGAAATACACAGTGAAACAAATATATAAAGAAATATAGTCCCAATAATAGAAAAATAATCTTTCATAAAAATGTCTTTGATATGTGAAGTGAAAAAAAGTCCAAAGCATGCAGCATGAACGTGTTCAATCTTCAAGGTGTTTGATTGACAAACGGCTGTGACAGATGGATAGAGTAAAGAATCACCACCAATGCAAAACACTTTTTATTTTGTATTGTAAAATATCACGAATATTCTGAGCCAATCAGAGTGCTCCTTCAGCATTTGCCGAATATTCGCAATTATTTTGTATTGTAAAATATCAAGAATATTCTGAGCCAATCAGAGTGCTCCTTCTGCATTTGCCGAATATTCGCAATTATTTTGTATTGTAAAATATCAAGAATATTCTGAGCCAATCAGAGTGCTCCTTCCGCATTTGCCGAATATTCGCAATTATTTTGTATTGTAAAATATCACGAATATTCTGAGCCAATCAGAGTGCTCCTACAGCATTTGTCGAAATTGCGCAATAAATATCGCATTCGCATGTTGCGATATTTTGATAAAATATCACGAATATTCTGAGACAATCAGAGCGCTCCTCCAGCATTTCTCGAAATTGCGCAATAAATATCGCATTCGCATGTTGCGATATTTCGATAAAATATCACGAATATTCTGAGCCAATCAGAGTGCTCCTACCGCAGTTATCAAAAAATCGCAATTATTTTCGCATTCGCAATAGCGAAAAATCGCAATCATTTAATTTCGATAAAATATCACGAATATTCGAATTTAGCGAATATATCTCGAATATTCGAATATATATTCGAGATATATCGCGAAATCGAATATGGCATATTCTGCTCAACACTATTAATTTCCTCTTAGCTTCATCCCTTTGGAGCTCTACCCATAAGGATTCTACCTCATCCCTAGCTCCCATAGTGATGTCATCTCTCACATTCACTTGTACATTATTCTTTATATATAGGCATACCCCTCCCCCTTTTTTACCTTCTCTATCCTCGCGATAAAAGGTATACCCTTGAATGGTTGCCAGTCGATCATGACAGCTGTTGAACAAGGTCTCTGAAATTCCCACAAAATCCAAATCCTCCTCGTACAACAGTATCTCTAGTTCACCCATCTTGTCCACCAGGCTCCTGGCATTGGTGAACATGCCACGTAGTTTAGACCAGTCTCATATTTTCCTCTTATTGGGTATTCCGAGATTGCAACTAGGACTTGCTACTATACTTACCCTGCAAACTCTTCAATCTAGTCACCCAGACCCTGAACCCAGTCTGTCTAGAGGTCCCGAATTCTGATTCACAAGAATTTTGCAACAAATTATCGGATTATTTCATTAACAAAATTGAAAAAAAACACCCTCGACCCCAAAGACCCAAACCACCATAGTCCCATAACAGGCCTAAATGTCTTCTCCAAGATAATGGAGAAAGAAGTTGTACAACAGCTACAACATCATTTAGACACCCACAAATTACTCGATCCATTTCAATCGGGTTTCCGTCCTGGTCACGGGACAGAAACAGAACTACTCAAAATATGGGACGACGCTCTCGAGGCAGCAGATGAAGGAGAATCTTGTCTTCTCGTACTGTTGGACCCAAGCGCAGCTTTTGATACTGTAGACCACAAATTATTACTGACTCGGCTAGTGGAAATTGCCAGAGTCGCGGAATGTGATTTATCTTGGTTCTCCTCCTTCTTGGAAAACCTTTCACAAATAGTGAAACTTGGCCCTTTCACTTCTGAAAAACGCACGGTGTCATGCGGAGTCCCTCAGGGATCCCCTTTGTCGCCTGTTCTGTTTAATATCTATCTCCGGAAGTTACTTTACCATTCTTATGCAGATGACACACAATTGTATTTTCGCATTTGCAACAAAAAGGATCATTATCTCAGACTAGAGAAATGCCTTACTTTGATAGAAAATTGGATGACAAAGAGTTATCTTAAACTCAACGGTTCGAAAACATAACTTCTCCTGTTTCACGCCAATAAAAAGAATCATCCCGCAACAACATGGACACCCCCACCCATTCTGGATAAAACCATTACCCCTAGCACCAAAGTCAAAAGTCTTGGAGTCATTTTCGACACCTACATGACAATGGATGCACAAATAGGGTCAGTAGTCAGCGGATCACACCATCTGCTGCGCCTACTACGCAGACTCACTCCCTTTATCCCAAAAGAAGACATAGCAGTTTGGGAACAATTATCAACTCCAACTTGACTATGCGAATGCCCTCTATCTCGGACTCCCTAAATACCAAATCACTCGTCTGCAAGTCGTTCAAAATACGTCCGCTCGACTTGTGACTGAAAAAAAACATGGGAATCAATCTCACCTTTGCTGAGATCCCTTCATTGGTTGCCAATAAAAGACAGAATCACTTTCAAGACACTCTGTCTAACGCATAAGTGTGTTCAAAGAAACGCCCCCCAATATCTATGCGAAAAATTAAAAGCTCACAACCCCAATCGCGTCCTGCGATCCACCAACCAAAATCTACTCCAGATACCCAAAACCAGATACAAGTCCAAAGGAGAACAAAGATTTGCAGTCCAAGGACCTAGACTATGGAACGCTCTTCCAACCAGCATCCGATTGGAGGTGAACTACTTAGTCTTCAGAAGAAAAATCAAAACCCATCTCTTCTGAGGGCAAAAGGTTTACCCAGGGAATGGATACTAAGCACCCAGAGGTGATTCAGCTTGCATGTGTTGCGCTATATAAGTTTCTCACTCATTCACTCACTCACTCACTCACTCACTATGTGCTTTGGTCAACCTACCAATAATGTCCCCAATACTACCCTCTGGATTATGTTCCACACTGACTATCTCTACCTTTGGACCCTCCCCTCCATCGCCTAGTTTAAAAACCTCTCTAACTTTGAGGTCATCTTCATTCCCAGCTGATCTGTCCATAGAGGAACTTCCAGGTGTTACATGGCCAATATGTAAAGATATGAGAAAAATAAATACCCACCTCCATCCCTAGCGTCAAAAAAATAAAAATTCGCCCTTGGGACTTTGAGTGAGGTGAGCACTGTGGAGCCAATAAAATAACAGGAATAATTACAGTATATGTTTAATTCAAGTAAAATGCAGTACATACATTAATGTCATGAACATAAGCCAGTTCATACAGATTACAGAAAATAGGTAAAATGATATTGCAAGTAACTGTCCATATTAAAACACACTAGCATCAAGTGTATACCCAACGCTTTTGCGAGGCTTAGCTTGCTCTTCAGGGGTAGATGCTCATGGTATACCTAAAATGAAAGGATAAAGTATGTAGTATGATATAAAGGGCACAGGGTAAGGGGGGCCCTTGATATGAAAAACCCCATACTCACTAATGGACATAGCCAAAGACCAGTGCATGTGAGGCTCCCAAACAGCGGCAGCGAGTGTCCTGCCAGGGAGCAGAGGAGGTGGGGCCAATTGAAGTCCCAACCAGGGCCAAACGGAAGGAGGGCACAGCATGGATAGAGTTTGTGTATCCCCAAGCGTCTCAAAGGGTCCATAAGGAAAATTGGCTCTAAACATAAATATGTATATTGGATAGTTAGTAATAAGGTAGGTAAGCGTACACAAACGCATGTATATGTATATGTAGATGAAGGACCTGAGCCAAGAGTGGTGAGAACATAGAGACTGAAGTGGAATGTGGTGAAAGATGCCAAAAACTGGCTGGTGTGATGAAAAGAAAAAAATAGAGTGCAGGTGTGTGGTGAAGATTGTAACGAAGGAATAGGCTGCAGGTAAATGCTCCAAGTAAGTCATATGCAGACATGTAATGTGTACATAAATAATTGAAATATTAAGGTAGGTAAGCATACACAAATGCATGTATATCTATATATGGATGAAAGACCTGAGCCAAGGGTAGTAAGAACATAGAAGGGAAATGTGGTAAAAGAAAATTCCAGAAACTGGCTAGTATGATTAAGGAAACATCAGGTGAAAAAGCAGGGAAGAAATAAAATAGGGTGCGAATGTATGGTAAAGACTGTAGTGGAAAACAAGATGTAGGTGAATGCTCCAAATGAGTCATATGCAAACACAGGGCCAGATCCACAAATGAATTACGCCGGCGTATCTATTGATACGCTGCGTAATTTCAAAGTTCACCCGTCGTATCTCTGTTTTGTATCCACAAAACAAGATACGACTGAATGAGGGAGCGATCCGACAGGCGTACGTCTTAGTACGCCGTCGGATCGTAGGTGCATATTTACGCTGGCCGCTAGGTGGCGTTTCCGTCGAATTCCGCATCGAGTATGCAAATTAGCTAGATACGGCGATCCGCGAACGTACGTCCGGCCGGCGAATTTTTTTTACGTCGTTTGCGTTCGGCTTTTTCCGGCATATAGTTACCCCTGCTATATGAGGCGTACTCAATGTTAAGTATGGCCGTCGTTCCCGCGTCAAATTTTGAAAATGTTATGTCGTTTGCGTAAGTCGTTCGCGAATAGGGCTTTGCGTAGAATGACGTCACCGTCGTAAGCATTGGGTTTTTCCGGTTTAATCTCGAGCATGCGCACTGGGATACCCCCACGGACGGCGCATGCGCCGCTAAAAAAAACGTAATTTACGTCGGGTCACGATGTATTAACATAAAACACGCCCCCATCACATACATTTGAATTGCGCGCCTTTACGCCGCCTAAGTTACACTACGCCGCCGTAACTTATGGCGGGAATTCTTTGACGATACAAAAAAAAGTAAGTTACGGTGGCGTAGTGTATCTGAGATAAACTACGCCGGACGGAGAGAAGCGCCGCGCTTCGTGGATCTGGCCCACAATGTGTACCTGAGTGAAGAAAGTCTGGAGGGAATGAGTTCCAATAGGAGACCTGCATTAGTGTGTCTGACCTCAGTGAGAGAAAGCAAAAAGTGAAATCCATGCTGTGCCACACCTCCAATAAATACCCCCGGAAGAGCTCTAGAGGCTCTGCCCCCAACGCCATGTGTGGATGACTGAGAAGCGAGTGCAGGAGACCATCCACCGTCAAGAGGCGGTGCACAGGCCCAAACGCTCCCCCGGGAATTATCTATGTACACATTACATGAGTGAGTGAGTGAAAAACTTATATAGCGCTGCACATGCAAACTAAATCGCCTCTGGGCACTCGTTTGTCCATTTCTCCTTTGAACTCAAAAGAGATGGGTTTTGATCTTTCTCCTAAAGGTCAAGTGATTCTCCTCCAACCGAATGCTGGTTGGTAAAGCGTTCCATAGTCTGGGGCCCTGGAGCGCAAATCTTCGTTCCCCCTTGGACTTGTATCTGGCTTTGGGTATTTGGAGTAGATTTTGATTGGTGGATCGCAGAACGCGATTGGAGTTGTGAGCTATTGTTTTTTGCATAGATATTGGGGGGCATTTCCTCAAATGTACTTATGCGTCAGACAGAGTGCTTTAAAAGTAACTCTGTCTTTTACTGGTAACCAATGAAGGGATCTCAGTGAAGGTGAGATTGATTCCGTTGTTTTTTTCCCAGTCACCAGTCTAGCAGCCGTATTTTGAACGACTTGCAGACGAGTGATTTGGTACTTTGGGAGTCCAAGGTAGAGGGTATTAGTCTGGAGTAGACAATTGTTCCCACCACCACTGCTATGTCCTTTTTGGATCTTTAAGATGGGTTTGATTATGCCCTGCTTCAATTGGGAGGGCACTATGCCTTCCTTGAAGGACTGGTTTATAAGCTGTGTGATAGGTGGTGCCAGGATATCGGCACATTCCTTCAGCAGTTTAGTGGGGATGATATCATTGGGCGCTGTGCTGTTTCGCAGAGTGCCAATGATATTTTTAGTGGCCTCGATGGGGATGGGTTTAAGAGTGAACTTTGTTGATTGCGGTGAATTTATGTGGGTATTGGGTGAATGAATTCACGTATTTCTTCAATTTTGTTAATGAAGTAATCCAATAACTCATTGCAAAATTCTTGGGTATCAGAATTGGGGGCTTCAAGACAGACTGGATTCATGGTCTGGGTGACCAGCTCGAAGAGTTCACGAGGGCGGTTTAGGGCATTGTGATGGCATTGGAAAAATGCTTTTTTTTGTCTTGAAGATTTCTTTGTGATATTTTTTTGTTATTGCCTTGTAAATGGTGTGGTTTTCCTTTGAAGAGCTACTTTTCCAGGCGGCTTCCGCTCTTCAGCAAGGACAGCTGGTCTTTAAACCAGTTGGAGTTGTTTTTTCGGATGCAGGTTTTGCGTTTTCGCGCTACTAAGTCGGCTGACTGTAGTAGAGCTGTGTTGATGGCATCCAGGGTTTCTGTGGCTGTTTGATGTGGTTGGATTGTTTTTATTTTGTTCCCTAATGTAGTTTTTAAGAGCTCCGAATGGAGCTTCTTCAGAGATCTAGTCCAGTTGTCACCGGTTTTAGCCTTTTTGTTAAGGGGGCGTTTTTGGTAATTATGAATTTAATTACATGGTGGTCAGTCCATGGTAACGGCTCATTTTTCAGATGGTTTATTTCCAGATCTTGTCTAAAAAAATATCGAGCGTATGCCCTGAAGTATGTGTGGGCCCACATACTAGTTGTTGCAGCCCATTCCTTCCAAATGGTCGATGCATCGGCAACGGGATCCTGTGCAGAGTTGTCCCAGAGGTTAAAATCCCAGAGCAGCAGAAGATGTTTGCTGTTTAGGGTATAAGTGGACATAAACTCTGTTAAAGGTGAGAGGAGCTGCGATTTTAGACCCAGTGGTCTATAGCATAGTAGAATATGGACGGTTTCCTGGGGATTAGTTTGCAGTTGCAGAGTGAGGGTTTCCATGAATGGAAGAGGGTTTTGCAGGACTGGTTTAGTGATCGCGAGGTGAAGCTTGTGGATCACCGCCAGGCCTGCTCCTATTTGCCCCACTCTGTTTTCAGTTATAATACAATAGTTTTCTGGCACCAGTTCTCTGAGAATGGTGTTACAGTCGGCTGTGAGACAGTTTTCTGTGATAAAGAGGCAAGTCTAAATCGTATTGTAGGATGAAATCATGGATTTCTAGTCGATGTTTTACTGCCGATATTGTGTTGATCAAAGCACATGATATGTGCTTAGACTGGGGTAAGTGGCTGAAATTTTTGACAGTTGGTCGTTGATCGATTCTCAACAGTTGCTCAATTCTTAGAGCTTTTTTGGTGACGGCTGGCAATATTGCGGCAAATGGCTTTAAACCCCAAATGGTTTCTGCAGAGTATCTCAGATTAACCATAGTCGCCGAATGGCGGGGGGGACAGGTGTTTATGGGGGGTGGTGATGAGGAAGGAAGAATAAACTAAATCCTCTCTCCCTGGTTGATCCAGAGGAAGGCAAAAAAAACCTAGCCGAGCTATGCCAATGTGTCGCGGCCGGGGGAAAAAATTCCTTCCTGATCCCTCAGGGGCGATCGGGCAAACCCTGGATCAAGTGCTAAGAGGTAGTGATTACATGTGATTACATGTTTTCATATGACTTACTTGGAGCATTTACCTGCAGCCTGTTCCTTCATTACAATCTTCACCACACCCCTGCACTCTATTTGACTCTCACTCTGTTTCTTTTTCTGCTTTCTTATCAGATTTTTTCTTTTCATCACACCAGCCAGTTTCTGGCATCTTTCACCACATTCCTCTTCAGTCTCTATGTTCTCACCTGTCTTGGCTCAGGTCCTTCATCTACATATAGATATACATGTGTTTTTGTACGCTTACCTACCTTATTACTAACTACTATCCAGTATGCATATTTATGTTTAGAGCCAATATTCCTTATGGACCCTTTGAGACGCTTGGGGATACACAAACTCTATCCATGCTGTTCCCTCCTTCCATTTGGCCCCGGTTGGGACTTCGTTTGGCCCCACCTCCTCTGCTCCCTGGCAGGACACTCGCTGCTGCTGTTTGGGAGCCTCACATGTGCTGGTCTTTGGCTATGTCCATTGGTGAGTATGGGGTTTTCCATATCAAGGGCCCCTCTTACCCTGTGCCCTTTATATCATACTACATACGTTATCCTTTCATTTAAGGTATACCACGAGCATCTAAAAACGAGCTAAGCCTCGCGAAACGCGTCGGGTATACACTTGATGCATGTGTGTTTTAATATGGACAGTTACTTGCAATATCATTGTACCTATTTTCTGTATTCTGTATGAATTGGCTTATGTTCATGACATTAATGTATGTACTGCTTTTTACTTGAATTAAACATATACTGTAATTATTCCTGTTATTTTATTGGCTCCACAGTACTCACCTCACTCAAAGTCCCAAGGGCAAATTTTTCTTTTTTGACAATATGTAAAGATATGGTGATAGCGGGCATCCCTGGCGTGTCCCATTAGGAATTTTATGTATGACTTCTGGGAGCCCTACTTGTTCAAGAGAAGCTACCATAAACCTCCATTCTAAGCAATCAAATGCTTTCTCCACATCTAGGGATAGAAGACAGAGTGGACTCTTGATTCTCCACACATGGTGAATCAGAAGCTTGTTTTTAAGATGTTATCACAGACTTCTCTATTTGGCACAAACCCCACTTTATCTAAGCCTATTAAAGAGGGGATCACAGTTTGTAAACGCAAAGTTAAAAGTTTAGTGAGCACTTTTAGGTCCACATTTATCAGAGAAATCAGCCTGTAACTAGAACATTGGGTGAGAGCCTTGTCTGCTTTTGGTATAAGAGTAAATTGGTCCTCCTGTGTTGGCTTAGTAAATTGACAGTCTGGCTTGATATCATTGTCAAGATTTCACAAAATAGGATTAAGGATGTCTCCAAATTGTTTATAGAAGTCACTCGAAAACCTATCAGGGCCAACGGCTTTTACCTCTTCTAATGAGAATGAGGTCACAAAGCTCTTTCCCCTCTCCTCTGTCAGACTGGGTAATGCAGTGTACCTGATATAATCATTGAGTTGGGAGTGGCTATAATTCTCTGATGTGGCTACATATGTATTTGTATCCCTTAAGTTGTATAGTGAGGAAAAATATTCATAGAACGTGGAAGCTATTTGCTCAGTGACATGTACCAGACCTCCATGCAGACATCGCACCCTTAAAATATATATCCTAGACTGTTTCTTAGAAATCAAACATGCTAAAGTTCTACTACACTTATTTCCATATTCATACAGCACTTTTTGCACACAATATTTATGCTTCAATTACAGTAAGATTGGTCAAGTAGAGAATTCAGCCCTCTTTTTTGAAGAGATTGAAAAGTAGAAGCCTCTATGTTTTGTTTGTGCTAATTTGTGTATCTCCTCAAGTAGTGACTCCACCATGGAGATATTTTTTTCTATTTACAATTTTTACTAGATTTTTAACAGAGAGCATGTTCAAATATGAGTGTCATAACTATCAAATACAACATGTGTGTGAACCAAGGAAATTCGTATAGATGACATACAATACAGAATAGGTTGCAAAAATAAGTAATGCATCTATAATAAATCTAGAGGCGATGTGCTGACGTCACCGCACGCTGAGGACGAATCCGTTCTGACATGCCGGCCGGATTTTACATATGCTGATTTTAAACTTCTTAATTGTAAGTGTGTTGCTTATTTTTTATTAAATTTTCTATGCGGTATCACACTATTGTGAGTTTTCTTCCCTATGAACATCCTGCTATTCCTTGGCGAATCTGAGGACATTACTATTGGCACGCTCCGTTTTTCCATGCTGCTTACATCCCCTCTGCTTTACCTGATCCCTAGGGATCAAAGGCTCTGGTAAGGGTCAGTGTGTACATTGGTGGTGGTTCTCCTTTCTATTTCACACTGTCTGTTATCACTCACTGGGGGATGTCCTGTGTTTGTTGATCACCACGCAGATTTACACTATGTGAGTTTCATTTCATTTTTTCTGGCTGCTCTGTCGGTGGATTGGTGACTTCTTGGAAGATCGTATCAAGAGGCAGGCTTCATTGCAATCCATGTGATTTGGCTATTTCTGCATTTTTTGATCCGTCAGGATCTTACATTCTGGTAAGGGTCAGCATTTCTATTGAGTGGTGGTTCCAGACTTTTCACCTTTGCAGCAGTATTCACACTACACAGATTGGATACGCTGTTGGACTTTTTATTGTATCACTAATTGGACTATATTTCATTCATGGTTATGGTCCTCTCCCATACTTTTACATGACCTTGATAAGGCATATTCACTCTTTAAGCGCAACTCCTCCTTTTTGCTTATGATATTTATGTTTGTATAACATTTTTGAGTTTGCTGCTCTTTTTTCTATTTAATTTGGTAAGCGCATTATTTTCACATTTCTATAATAAATCTATAACTAATAAGCAGAATGCTTTACTCATCTGGGTATTGGGTAAAAGAGGAGAAGAAAAGGGAAAAATAAATAAAGAGGGAGAGGAAAGGCAGGGGTCTAGAGGAGGGGGGAAGCCTAATAGTAAGTTTGTAGCTGCAACATAAGAAACTCACTGAATTTAAGTTACAAATGTAGTCGACCCTGCATGACAATTGTATGCTCCCTCAAAACATGCGGCATCTGTGGCATTGTGATGTGTGCAATAATCATGCTGTCTAATTAGCATCTGATATGCCACACCTGTGAGGTGGATGGATTATCTGGGAAAAGTGCTCACTAACACAGATTTAGACAGATTTGTGAAGAATATTCGATAGAAATAGGCTTTTTGAATACATAGATCTTTGAGTTTAGCTCATGATAAATATAGGCAAACACAAAAGTGTTGCATTTATAATAATGCTCAGTGTATATACACAGTATATACAGAATACAATTGTACAATCATATTGTATAATGTATGGTTTAATTTATACACATTCCAGTTTTTACCCATTTTTTTCTCATTCTCATTAGTTTACCATATCAACCACATTTAATTTCAATAATAGCGAGGATTATTATTATTGTTATTATATATTTTCTTTCTTTTCAGCAACCATATTCTCATTTTGTTCAGCACTTACTGTATGTTCTAATTTTTGTGTAATTATTTTGATACTGTCATTACTTTTGATATTTGCATTCTGACATCATGCCACGGCGCGCATGATACACGAGAATTATGATAAACAGATCACAGTGGATTGTTACTTTTGGCCTCAGGTTTTGATTTTATGCTGTATACAGTCTGGTGCACTCATAGCATGTGAGCCAGGGCTTTTTTTCAGGGGGAACTTGGGGGAACTCAGTTCCACCACCTCTGGCTCAGACCCTTTGGTGCCTGCTCACCACAATCACTTGTAAACACAGAAGTCTGGTTTTTGTGTTTACAAGTGACAGCTCTACACTCTGTGTGTAACCCCCCGTGAACTCTGCAGTCCGTATGTTATGCAATCCTGGTATTTAATGCCCCTTTAAGACCCTTCTACTGTTTGTGAAAACTGAACAGGGTCGTGGTTGAGTTCCTGCACCTATTTTCTGAGAACAAAAGCTCTGATGTGAGCATTCTGGACATTAGTTATTATTTAAATCAAGACCAGTTCATTTTAAAAAGGATAAGCACTATGTATAGTTTTCTCTTTTGGTGATGTGGATGAGTGGAAGTCTGACCCCAAGGAGAGGAATACATTAATACAGAGGTATCCATAGGAGTGGGAAATGTGCATATTGATCATTCTTTGGTCTTATCCCCCAGGTGAGGGCACATTGGGTGAGGATATAATCACCATTGCATGAAGAGTGTTGACCACCATTGATTTATCTGCACTTTTGGAAAACATTAGCAACTTTTTTAAATATATTTGTTGGAATTGGTGATTTCTACAACCATACTGTATATGCACCTAAGGACATTGAAAGGCTGTTTATTTGTTTTATTACAAAGAGTGCTTCTGGGGTGATGCATTAATCAGCGACACTGTACCAGTTATGTTCCTGCTAGAGCAGACAATGTATGGCATCATGGACAAGAAACTCAAGGTAGACCACCAGTACGAAGAAGAGACTTAATTGTAACTCATGGCCTGCTGTATTTAGACACTGTCCCAAAGCAGCAACAGCAGCCACAGGAGGAGGAGGAAAAAGAAGAGTATGATTGCTGTGGCGACATTAAGGTTGAAGATAACATGGGACAGTCCTCCAGAGTTGGGCTTTGTGCCTCCCAAACCCTGGGAGTTGTACATGGCTGGGGAGATGGCTTAAAATCATGTCATCCTCTGGAACCACAAGTACTTAGGTTCCTTTCCCTCCAGTCATTTTTTGCTCATGGGCTCCATTATGCTTCAAAACCTGTGATAGGACCAGAGGATTTGTGGTGTTAAGGAGAAGGGCCATTTCTGGTTGGCAACCCTCCTTGATCCACTTTACAAAGAGAACGTCGCAGAAATCATGCTGCCCATGGAAAGGGAGCAGAGGATTAAACATCTGGAAAATGTTGACAATCCAAGTGTAAGAGGTGTTTATTCAGGATATCATAAGGAGTGCAAAGTCGTGGTTGTTGTGCATCTAAGCACAAATGATTTCTCCCAGAATGATGTGTATTCTGTATATACTGTGGATATACACTGAGCATTATTATAACCGCAACACTTTTGTGTTTGCCCATATTTATCATGAGCTAAACTCAAAGATCTATATATTCAAAAAGCCTATTTCTATCGAATATTCTTCACAAATCTGTCTAAACCTGTGTTAGTGAGCACTTTTCCCAGATAATCCATCCACCTCACAGGTGTGGCATATCAAGATGCTAATTAGACAGGATGATTATTGCACACATCACAATGCCACAGATGTCGCAAGTTTTGAGGGAGCATACAATTGTCACGCTGACTGCAGGGATTTCCACCAGAGCTGTTGCCCTTGAATTGAACGTTCATTTCTCTACCATAAGCTGTCTCCAAATGCATTTCAGAGAATTCGGCAGCACATCCAACCAGCATCACAACCACAGACCACGTGTAACACTAGCCCAGGACCTCCATATCTAGCATCTTTACCTCCAAGATCATAATTTCCTAGAAACCTTCAACGTAAAACACTTGCGTTCATATGGGTCTCTCAGAAACATAGTTTATCTAAACACACACTTTACCTTCCCAAGCCTAAAGGTGGACTAGGATTTCCTAATTTCGCCACTTACTACCATCCAGCTCCAATAGCACACCTCCCTAAATATCACGCAAAACACGAAATTCCAGTTTGGGTTGCACTTGACTGTGATCTATGCTCTATAACAAATATGATTTGGTCTAAACCCTCAGATCATAAAAATATTAAAAAGATTACCAAGCACACAGTTGCCATCTGGTATAAATTTAAACTTGTCAATGGACTACAATCTCCACATCCCCTCTTATCATTTATCAGAAACCCACTTTTCTACCCAGCTTGCACATTCCCTAACTCCTTTAAAAAATGGATTTCCTCTGACATAACTCAACTCTGTGACTTATCGACATCTACCTCACTTCATCCATTCAGAACTTTTTCGTTATCTGCAGATCAAAAAAAAAATCATGCCATATACAAGATATGAGCAATTTAGATGAAATCACACATTTTGAATGTATATGTAAACGTGAATCTCACTTTAAAGGTCTCATATTACTAATATATAAACACCTTAGGCCAGATCCACAGAGAGAGTATGCCGGGGTATCTACTGATACGCCGGCGTACTTTCAAATTTCCCGCGTCGTACCTTTAGTTTGAATCCTCAAACCAAGATACGACGGCATCTGGGTTTGATCCAACATGTGTACGGCTTCGTACGCCTTTGGATCGTAGATGCAATACTTTGGCGTCCGCTGGGTGGAGTTCGCGTTGTTTTCCGCGTCGGGTATGCAAATTAGCTATTTTCGACGATCCACGAACGTACGCGCGGCCGTCGCATTCTATTACGTCGTCTCTAGTCATCTTTTTCTGGCGTATAGTTAAAGATTATTTTTTGCGGCGTATAGTTAGATTTGCCATGTTAAGTATGGCCGTCGTTCCCGCAACGAAATTTGAATTTTTTCTTTTTTTTTGCGTAAGTCGTCCGTGAATCGGGATGGACGTAAGTCACGTCTAAGTTTAAAAAATGACGTCCTTGCGACGTCATTTCGCGCAATGCACGGCGGGAAATTTCGAAAATGGAGCATGCGTAGTTCATTTGGTGCGGGGACGCGCTTCGTTTAAATGAAACACGCCCCCTAATCGCCGATTTGAATTCCGCCGCCAGAAATACACTACGCCGCCGTAACTTACGGCGCAAAATCTTTGAGGATTCGAAAGAACGCCAGGTAAGGTACAGCGGCGTAGCGTATCTCTGATACGCTGCGCCGATCTATATCTATGTGGATCTGGCCCCTATTACTAGGCCTAATGCAGATCTATCATCATATGTGGAAAAATAGGAGAAAGACCTAGGACTTAACTTGGAATCCTCTAACTGGGATAAAATTTGGATCGCAACAAACTCATCTTCACAAAATATAATAGCTCTAGAAGCAAATTATAAAGTACTTTTGCGCTGGTATTTGGTCCCTTACAGAATCGCAAAATATATTCCTTAATACTCTCCACTGCTTTTGCGGCTGTGGTGAATTAGGATCACATATACATATATTTTGGGAATGTCCAGTTACAAAAGATTTTTGGAAAGAGGTTTTTCTTATGCTCTCCCATTTAAAAAATCAATCAATCCAGATGTTTCAATTGCACTTCTAAATCTAAAACCGGCTTCTATATCCCACACTCAATTTCTACAAATCACCACAGCAGCAAAGCAGACAATCACCAAAGCATGGAAAACCCCAATAATGATTTCAGAAACCAAGAACAGAATAAATCTAGCCATGATCCATTAAAAAACCGAAGCCATATCCAATGATATTATTGAGAAATTTGAATTTGAATTTGGAATCCTTGGGTGACTCATTTTTTCCCTCCCAATTTTGACACCACATTATTAAGACCTTGGTAATATAGCAACAGATAGCTACTTAGTATACTCATAACATAAGCCCACCACAATAAGATCCCCCGGGGACCTCTACTACCTTTAATCATTGTTCTACTTTTCCTTACCTCTCTCTTTCCTCTATTTCACCTCTTTAGTCTTCTCTTTCTGCATATATTTTTATATACAAAAATGGTAGCGATATTCCTCTCTTATGATTTTTATTTTTCATTATACATCAGCTATAGAGTTCCATTGAAATAGTGCAAACATATTGTCTAAGCAATAAATCCTTTTTACATCTCTATTGCAAGATCCATAATTTTCTTATTTCTAAATCCCTATTGATCTTACATATTATATAATTATTATATTGGCTTTGTAATCATTTAACTTCAACACTAAGTATATATTTTTGCAAGATTCTGGATATTGGTCAACAATATCATTTGCCTAAATTTAATGTCTGCAAGGTAGACAGACAGAATAGTGTAATGATTCTGTTAAAAAACTAGTAAATACCTATTAAATTCCTTCATCTATATCACCTCCGGCGTTCTAGTTTCTGTTCTCTCATTCACTTCCTGGTTTGCTTCGCTCGTTCATATAAGAACTACATTTCCCAGTATGAATTGCGGCACGCCCAGTAATTCACACCTCCTTGAAGTCTCTAACACGTAGAGAGCATCTTGCCGCACAGATGTAGTTCCCAGGAGGGGGCGAGCATGTTACTCACCACCGCAGTAAAGCCTCCCGTCACGGTGGTCAGTAAAATCAGACAAGCAGGAAGTGAACAGAACAGAGAAGAAATAGAGCAACTTCTAAACAAAAACAAACAATGAGGAAGTGAAAAGAGGAATGTCTGCAGGTAAAGGATGCTTATTATGGAAAAAAAAATTTCCTTTACAACCCCTTTAACCACTTCCATACCAGGCACTTACGCACCTTTCCGCCCAAGCCAATTTTCAGCTTTCAGCACTGTCGCACTTTGAATGGCAATTGCACGGTCATGCTACACTGTACCCAAACAAAATTGGCGTCCTTTTTCCTCACAAATAGAGCTTTCTTTTGGTGGTATTTGACCACCTCTGCGATTTTTTTTGCGCAACAACTAAAAAAAAGACTGAAAATTAAAAAAAAAATCCCTTTTTTTTTTCTGTTAATTTTTTGTAAATAAGTAAGTTTTCTCTTTCAATTACAGGCACTGATATGGCGGCACTGATGGGCACCGAAGAGATGGCACTGATGGACATCGATGAGGTAGTACTGATGGGCACCGATGAGGTGGCACTGATGGGCACTGATTTGCGGCACTGGTATGCTGCACTGATGGGCCCTCATAGGCGGCACTGATGGGCACTCATGGGCAGCACTGATGGGCACTCATGGGCGGCACTGATGGGCACTCATAGGTGGCACTGGGCACTCATAGGCGGCACTTATGGGTGGCACTGATGGGTACTTATGGGTGGCACAGATGGGCACTGATAGGTGGGCACTGGACATGGATGGGCACTGTGGGGTGGCACTGATGGACACTGTGGGGTGGCACTGATGCATCCATGTTGCCAGTCAGTGCCCATTTTTGGGCACTGATTGGCATCATTTTTTTTACTGCCCTTTTTTCTGATTTTTTTTTATTGCCCCCTTTTTTTTGCCCTTCCCTGAAAAAATCAGCGCGAACCCCCCTGTCAGGAGAGTCACCGATCGCCTCTCCTCTACTCGCGTCTGTCAGACGCGAGTGAGAAAGAGCCATCAACGGCTCTTCCTGTTTACATTGTGATCAGCCGTGATTGGACACGGCTGATCATGTGGTAAAGAGCCTCCGCCGGAGGCTCTTTACTGAGATCGGAAATGCAGGGTGTCAGACTGGCGGGCGCGCGCGGCATGAAATCCTGCAGGACGTCCATAAACGTCCAGTCAGGATTGTGTAACCACTTCCCGGACGTAAATTTCCCATTGACCGGGCGGAAAGTGGTTAAGCTTAAATTATTTTTTTTTCTTTTGGAAACTGGAACTCAACTTTGGTATAACTATCTAATATATGTTCTCTTTAACTGCTAATATTTATTGTAACTATGTATGTTGATAATATATGCTTGTAACCTTCAAAATTCAATAGAATTGACGATAATTGTATAAAATAGACAAAAGGCCAAACTTATTGTGGTTGATTTACAAAAATTGGAGAGTGCAAAATCTGGTGCAGCAGTGTAAGGTAGTCAATAAGCTTCTAACTTTAGCTTGTTCAATTAAGCATTGACAATACAACATGGAAGCTGATTGGATGCTATGCAGTGCTACACCACATTTTGCACTCTCCCATTTTAAATTAACCCCATTATCAGTTTTGCCAAAGCACAGAAAGAGCAAATCTAAGAAAGGGGACAAAACCTTTTTTAGGTATATCAGCGATAGAAGGAAAAAATACAATGGGAGAACTAAAATGAAAACTGTACACAACACTCATGTTGAGGGAGACCTGGATGTAGCAAACCATTTAAACAATTTCTGCAAGTTAAGGTAGCAATGGAATCATATCAGTTCTAGTAATGATGGTTAATTTTTAAGATTTCTGGAGACAGAGATAGAGGACTAATTTGATTGAATCTTATAACTATATTACCAATGTTTTAGACCAGGGTGGTACATATCTTGATTTCTTCAAGGCATTTAATACAGTTCCACATAATGATCTAATACAAAAGCTATACAAGCTAGGACTTAACCTTTGGGTAGTTCACTGGATATGCAGTTGGCTAAAGGATAGATACCAAAGTGTGGTTGTAAATTAGGTTCATTTGGAACAGAGACTAGTCCCTAGTGGTGTACCACAAGGCCCTGTACTATTTAATCTATATGTAAGTGATATAACAAAAGGGTTGTTTTGGTAAGGTACATATGTATTTTTGCTGATGATACAAAGGTGTGCAATAGGGTTGATACCCCTGGAGGTGTCTGTAACATGAAACATGATTTGACTTTGCTGGAAGAATGATCAAAACAGCAAAAACTGCATTTGAATGTTTCTAAATGTAAAAAATTACACCCAAAGTAAATATTCCCTTAACAGTGTACAACATTGGGGATACAGTGTTGGCCAGCACTACAGAAAAAAAAAAAGATTTGGGGGTAATTATTTCAGATGATTGCAAAATGATCAAACAGTGTGGCCAGGCAGTGGGAAAAGTGATTCTACCTGTCTCTTGAAAGTGTGGACTGGCATACTTTGAGTAAAATGAACAGGTCTTGGGTTACCAATTACCGGTAGTACTAAGTAGGGTTGTCCCGATACCGATACTAGTATCGGTATCAGGACCGATACCAAGCATTTCCCCGAGTACTTGTATTCGGGGAAAATGCTCCAATACTTTACCGATACCTGACTCACCCTCCGTGCCGCTGCCGTCCTCTGCTCTGTTCCCCCCCTCCGTGCTGCTGCCGTCCTCTGCTCTGTTCCCCCCATCTGTGCCGCTGCCATCCTCTGCTCTGTTCCCCCCCTCTGTGCCGCTGCCGTCCTCTGTTTTGCTCTCCCCCTCCGTGCCGCTGTGTCTCCCCTCCGTGTCCTCCTCCACGCCCTCTGTCAGGATGGAGAGCGGCGGTAGGAGCCGCTAAACCCGGCTCCTATCTTTTCTGAATGAACAGAGTCAGTGATTACGATGCTTCAGTTTATGAATGGATAGGAGCCTCTGTCTCCTGTCCATTCATTTCCAGTGCAGATGAGAAAGGGACTGGGGAATCTGTGTCCCTAGTCCCTTTCTCTGTCTTAAAGGGGAGATGTCAGAGGTCTGTTAAGGCCCCTGATATCTCACCAAAGCCCCCCAACAGGGCTAATTAAAACATTTTTTTTTGCAATAAATAATTTTAAAGATAAAATGTAAATAATAATAATAATAATAATAATAAAAAAAAAAACAACACTGATAATCCACTACCCCCCCCCCCCTAAAAAAAAAAAAAAAATCACTGTAAAAAAAAATATATACTGTCACATGACATTAAAAAAAAAGTATCGGTATTCGGTATCGGCGAGTACTTGAAAAAAAGTATCGGTACTTGTACTCGGTCTCAAAAAAGTGGTATCGGGACAACCCTAGTACTAAGCCTCTGCTGCTGATGCTTCAAAATTGAACCTTTGGACAAAACAAATGACATCTGTCACTAATACTAGATCCTGCTATTTATCCTGGCCTACTCTAGTACTTCAGCACTGTAAAGGTGCTACACAATCTTTTCACAGTTGGACCTTAGCTGCCACATTTCTGATGTATGCTGTTGGGCAAAGTTTGTGTTGCACCTCAAATATTGTGATCTACTCCAGTGCTTCAGCCCTGTAAAGGTGACACACGCTGTTTCCACAGCTGGACCTCCACTGAAAAAGTATTTACATAGTAAATCTTGCATTGCACCTCAAAGTTTTTAGTCTATTAAGGTGCTCTGAAATAATACACTCTAATGGTTATTTCTATATAATATTTGCTTCCTCTTTTCCTTTTACACTGCATTCTTAAAAAGCTGTTTACATACTGTCTAGCCAACACACAAAATATGTAGCTGCTGACTGAGTAATATACACACATGGCAGTTTTACCAAGCTGCTACATACTGTCCAGCCACAAAACAATATATGTGGCTTTTGTCTTTCAAATAGTACATATAAAATGCATGTCAAGATAAAGCCTACCTCGTCTCCCCCTGTTAAATTACAACTATATCAAGCTTCTCAAATAATACACTCTTATTTTTATAGTTAAATTCCAAGAAGGTAATTCACTTTACTCTATGTGGAACAGAATATAACACACCTCATCTAGTTGTGCAAACTTCTAATATCCAATTAACTGCAGTCCTCATAACCTGGGTAAAGTCTGTTCTTAGGCAAGCAAAACTTTACAAATCATCTCACACTTTATAAAAGATAAAGCCCAGTTTTGAGGCATCAATTGTAGATCACTAATCTCCAGACACTAATCTCATCACCCCCTAGTTAACACTAGGGGGTGAGGAAGGGGTTAAATGTGTATCCTGGGTGTCTTCTAACTGTGTGGGGGGGGGTGACTGGGGGAGGTGACCGATGCTGTGTCCCTATGTACAAGGGACACAGATCGGTCTCCTCTCCTCTGACAGCACGTGGAGCTCTGTGTTTACACACAGAGCTCCACGTTCCTGCTGTGTTACCGACGATCGCATGTACCCGGCGGACATCGCGGCCGCCAGGTACACGCATCGGCTTCCCAGCGATGCGCCGGGACAGTGTTTACCCGCTGCGCGCCCGGGTCATGCACTTTAAAAGACGTCCAAAGACGTCCAGTTGGCACCTGAGAGCCGCTCTGTTGACGTCTTTTGTCAATAGCGCGGGTCTCAAGTGGTTAATAGTATTTCATGTCCTGCCTGAAGGACCAGCACCCCAGTGCTTTATTATACTCCTGTTATTCTTGTGAGTCCTGTATTCCATGCTTTCCAAGATACTTATCTCGGTGCTTTAATGTACAACTGTATGATTACAGTGGTCTCCTTTAGTGGGGAGGCAAACATGCTATTTAGTAAATTTTTTCAATGAACAGGGAACAGCCAGAGCTCCTCACATGTTTAAACAGGCAAACATTAGATTGGTATTCAAACAATGCTAACAGAAGAAAATGTACCCTTTGAATAATTTATACAACAAAAATATAATGATGTACTGTGGAAAAAGTATGGTATTTCTCTATTTCGAAAAAATTACTTCTTGTAGGCATTTGTTTATAACTGCCCACCAGTCATTGACAACAACATCGACAAAAAAGTGTCATTTTTGACCACTTCTTCTTGCAAAATTCCTTCTGTTGCAAGATGTTTGTGGGGTTTCTTACATTAACCTCCCATTTTCCAAATTGCCCTGCAAAATTGTGATCAAAATTAAATAAATTCTTTGACTAGGACAGTTCAGAACTCTTTTTTTAGCTAAGTAAAAATTAATTTTGTGTTGAAAATTCACTTTCCAAAAAATATCCAATCACTTGCAAGGAACATTTTTTTTTAAATAGTATTTTTGTTTGCACATGATTTTATGATGGAAGCTGGCATAGTTCCTCACATTCACTAAGCTAAAGGAAAATATCTTTCAAAATTCAAACTCCCTTGCTAAGTCAACAGCCTATTTACTTTCTTGAGATTGTGTGAATATGTCTACTGTCACTGTAACTAAACAACTCTACTATGTTCTTTTTTTTTTTTACCTTTTTTGAGTTACCTGAAGAGTGGGTGATAGTACTTGGAGACTTATTTTAGCATTAAATGGTTAGCTTTTGGATGATTTTTTTTGGGGGGGGGGGAAATACCTGTACAGTTATGCTACATGTACAGTATATTATTTTCCTTGCAGTGGAAAAGCTGATTTAAAAGGCAAACTTTTTAAATCCCTTGCCAGACTCATAGGCAATAAACAACTTTCTTTCCTTAGATAGCTTTCTTGATCTTGACATGATGACACTAAACATGGCATTAGCAAAAAGAACACAAGACCTCCCTAAGGAGGTTCTAAGCACTGCCATCTAATCTGGAACAACTCATTTTAATTTAATGAATTGAAGTGATAATGGTATGTAAAGGTGTATTTTCTTTTCTTATACTTTATTGTATTGTACTTTTTCCATGTGTATAAACAAAAAAAAATGTTTTTGTTTGTAATAGCTAACATATTAAGTTGATTTTCAAAATACTTAGTTAATATGTAAGGAATTTAAGTTAATGTATTTTTTGTAGGAAAAACACAGTCCAATATAAAATGTCTACAATTTGCTGGAAGAATTAATTAAGAAAACTGCATACTGGGAACAACTTGGCATGCTAATTACATTTTAATGTAAATAAAGCAATTTTAAAGACTTGTGTATCAGGCCTCTAATTAAGATGGCCTAATATGTATCCACAAAAATGCTCTGGATTTTTAAATTTAATTTAAGATTTAAGACTTTAGGGTTGTGTAGTTACAACTTTATAGTGGATATTCATGGGGTATATATATATATATATATATATATATATATATATATATATATATATATATACCACATTGTAACCACATTATATCCTCTCCCAGGGCCGTGTGTGCATCCACCATGGTGTTGTATGTGGATGTGTAGTAATCCATCTGTTGTTCGACCCAATCTACTCTGATCCCAATAGCTTAAACCTCCTTGTGGCATTGATTAATCTTCTTTACTATATCAGCCTGAAGTGAGGATCCGAGGGACAGCAACATTTTGTTGTAGCTCACGGGACTTCACCGTGAAGAAGCTGGGCATCTTGTGCGGTTGTGGCGGGTTCTTTCAGTGCCTCAGCATCCCTGGGCTGTCGGGCAGACTTATGGAGGGGTTTGTGGCCGTGGATGGGACCAGTGAGCTCGGATGTTGATGGATACTTACCGGCGGCCGAGCGGAGCTCCTAGCTCAGGCGTCCATCTTGGAGCTTGGTCGCCAGGCCCCAGCACCTCCTTATTCTAACCAAAGTAGATTAGATTGTAGACATATGCATTTGCCCATAGGCTATAGAAGAATTCTAATGTTGTTTGACTAGCGCATCACCGCCGGGCACCCGCGATCGCTCGTAACAGAGCGAGAACCGGGAGCTGTGTGTGTAAACACACAGCTCCCGGTCCTGTCAGGGGGAGAAATGCCTGACCGTGTTTTCAAACAATGTATGAACAGCGATCAGTCATTTCCCCAAGTCAGTCCACCCCCCCTTCAGTTAGAACACACCCAGGGAACATACCTAACCCTTTCCACGCCCCCTAGTGTTAACCCCTTCCCTGCCAGTGGCATTTTTGTAGTAATCAATGCATTTTTATAGCACTGATCGCTATAAAAATGCCAATGGTCCCAAAAATGTGTCAAAAGTGGCTGAAGTGTCCACCATAATGTCGCAGTACCGATAAAAATCGCTGATCGGCGCCATTACTAGTAAAAAAAGAATATTAATAAAAATGCCATAAAACTATCCCCTATTTTGTAAACGCTATAACTTATTGCAATTTCTTTACGAAAAATATGTAGTAGAATATTGAGGAAAAAAAATGTTTTTAATATATATTTGGGGGATATTTATTACAGCAAAAAGTTTAAAATATTCATTTTTTTCAAAATTGTCGCTCCATTTTTGTTTATAGTGCAAAAACTAAAAACCGCAGAGGTGATCAAATACCACCAAAAGAAAGTTCTATTTGTGGGAAAAAAAGGACGTCAATTTTGTTTGGGAGCCACGTCGCACGACGTTGTCAGTTAAAGCGACGCAGTGCCGAATCGCAAAAAGTGGCCTGGTCTTTGACCAGCAATATGGTCCGGGGCTGAAGTGGTTAAATAGGCAATAGTGCTAGGAGGTGGTGGGCCTTCCCAATCACATGACCACTGTGATTGGCTCTCACAGGGGTCACATGATTGAGATCCCATCCCATCCTGCTGGCTCCTGACTTTTAGCTGTCACTGAGAGCTGTAGAAGACAAGTCAGTCAGTGTGCTGGGTGCATGCAGTAAACATGCTGTCAGCACAAAATTTCAGACTGCCATGGCTGGGTGTTACGGCCCACTTTTCCTACTGCTGACTGAATCTTGCACAATACAAATTTCTGTGGTGCATCACTACTAACATTAACCATTTTGAATAGGTTCTGTTTACACATATATTACATTTTTTCCAGTTTTTTTAATCTAATGTATAATATTTAATGTATAAATATTCTTGCCAATCACCTTTCAGTTTCCTACCAGACTATTACAGGGAACAGCAACAAATGCATAAGCAAATCCAAATAAATCATACAAATAGCATTTCTAATATCAGAAAATAATTAAATTAGTTGTACATGACCTTTCATAAATCATCTTTCACAAACCCATGTTATCTTTTACTAGGCAAGAAATGTTGATGAGTAAACATTCGTTATCTCGCTTCAATTTTATATAAGATCTGAGCCGATTTGTAAAGACAAATGAAATGTGTATTTATAAGTTCAGTAATTTCTATGTCTTATACAATTAGCCAAAAATATCTTTCAGAGGTCCTATATTTCCTAATCTTATATTTCTCTTGTTTAGCTGACAAATCCACTCAAGGCTTATGCCGCGTACACACGATCATTTTTCGGGTTGTAAAAAACAACGTTTTTTAAAAATGTCATTTAAAACGATCATGTGTGGGCTTCAGAGCATTTTTCGGGTTCTGAAAAAGGACAAAAAAAAAATTTGAACATGCTCTATTTTTTAACAACATTTTAAACAATGTCGTTTTTCGGGTTGTAAAAAATTATCCTGTGTGGGCTTTAACGACGTGGAAAACCTGTGCATGCTCAGAAGCAAGTTATGAGACGGGAGTGCACATTCTAGTAAAACTACTGTTTGTAATGGAGTAGGCACATTCATCACGCTGTAACAGACAGAAAAGCGCGAATCGTCTTTTACAAACACGAAATCAGCAAAAGCAGCCCCAAGGGTGGCGTCATCCGCATGGAACTTCCCCTTTATAGTGCCGTTGTACGCGTTGTATGTCACCGCGCTTTGCTAGAGCATTTTTTTTCACTATCGTGTGTAGGCAACGTCGTTTTAATGATGAAGTTGAAATAAAAGGTTGTTTTTTCTAGAGGCTGAAAAACGTCAACCCGAAAAATTATTTTGTATACGCGGCATTACATTTTAGTTGATCCAGCAGGACTCTGGGACTTATTTTATTATAATTAGCAATGTGTTTTAAAGTTCAGTCTTTGATAACTTGGCTTAATAATTATAATTAATGCATTTTTCTGTTCTGCCTTATAGGTTTTCTTTTATTTTTAAAAACTTTGATTTCTTGGTGAATGCATATAATGGAGTATTTTTTTTTTTTATTATTTATAGATACACAAGAGAGATAAGTAGGAATGATTCACCAAAATAGTTAGTAAAAAAGCTACCGCTATGTTCACTTTGAATAAAACAAACATGTGCAGGAGATATTTAAAAAAAAGTTTTGCTTGCACATGAGGGAATAATTGAAATGAACACAGCTTCAACTCAGATTTGCCGTATTTGGTAATAGATATATAAATAAAGAGTGCTGCGCTGCTGTGATATACAAATGTGTACACATACTATATACATCAAAGAAGTGAATAGAAATTAACTTTCTATATAAAGTACTAATACTCATAAAATACTCCAATGTAATTCAGCGATCCTTAAAGGGTTGTAAAGGTAATTTTTTTTTTCCTAAATGGCTTCCTTTACCTTAGTGTAGTCCTTCATTTACCTCATCCTTCAATTTTGCTTTTAAATGCCTTTATTTCTTCTGAGAAATCCTCACTTCCTGTTTTTCTGTCTGTAACTCCACACAGTAATGTGAGGCTTTCTCCCTGATGTGGAGTGTCGTGCTCGCCCCCTCCTTTGGACTACAGGAGAGTCAGGACACCCACTAACACACAGCTCCTTTCTCTATGTGCAACGTAGAGAGCGTCCTGACTCTCCTGTAGTCCAAGAGAGAGGGCGAGCATGACACTCCACACCAGGGAGAAAGCCTTGCATTACTGTTTGGAGTTACAGACAGAAGAACAGGAAGTGAGGATTTGTCAGAAGAAATAAGGACATTTAAAAGCAAAATCGAAGGATGAGGTAAGTAAAGGAGAACTGCACTAAGGTAAAGGAAGCTATTTAGGAAAACAATTGTACCTTTTACAACCCCTTTAATAAACACAAGAAATGTCCTCGGGAGGAAGTAGAGCGAAGACATTGATGGAAGTGGCAGCAGAGGATCTATCCAATCTACTATTACGGACCTTTTTGACTCAGTGGGGGATATCCAGCTGATCATTCCGCTTCCTGGTGCAACCCCGGTTTTCCACTCTGCGTGCAAGCCAAAGGCTGCAGCAGGGTTACAGTCGAATGCTCCTTGTGCTTACGTTTTAGTAAGCGGACATTTTTTACGGTGGTGGGCACTCGCGATTGTGTGAATCACTGGGGTGTTGTTCATGGAGATTGGACTTATTATAAGGACTTCAGTTCACTTTGCCTAATGTTCAACATATGAATTCCTTGGCGTGCTATATCAACAGTTTTTTCAGTACTGATACAGGCTCATGTGAATAATTTGTGCAATATCAATTATATGGGCTTGGGTTAATTTAATGTTTGTACTGTTTTAGGCATGTCGGTTTTTTGTCATTTATAATGATTGATGTGTTTTTATTGGCACAGCTTACTACCTTTTAGATTTATATTTGTGTGTATCCCACTATAAGCGGCTGCCTACATTTTATCATTTGTCCAGTGCGGTTTTCCTTTTTCCACAATAAATGTCTAGTGCTAAAAAGTTCAAACAATGCTATTTGGTAATAGTGTATTAAAAGTGTTCAATCAGTGAAATATTCCACTCGATGTGTCTCCTTTACAGGTGGGAATTTCACCATTAGGTATAGCATTTACCTGGGATATTCTGCATACAATATTCTATTGGTGTTTTAAACCCAAATCCAAGTGCTGTACAGTAAGTGCTTGCTGTATCTTCTCCAGTGCTCCACCAGTTAGTGAAAATATAAGAGTGGCCCTGTACCTGTTGCCTAGACCTATGTTATAGGTTTATAAATGCCTGTTCCCCAATGTCAGGGGTAATCAGATGTGTAGACTGCTTTAAGAATGGTCACCACTCAGACACTGTTCAGTACCTCCTCTTTTCTTATCAAGTTATACTCATTGATACTCCTGTCGTAATCTCTAGACAGAGCTCATAATCAAAGAGAACCTACCATAGCGTAGTATGTAAAAACTCCAAAAGATTTTATTAAAACTATGTATTTTACTTGTATTTTTTTTTTTTGGGGGGGGGGGGTTCTTGGAGTATCTATAATTATGCTTTATATTTATATGTCATATCTTTGTATATGGTACAGGTTGGATGACCAGTATTTTGTCATTGTACCTATGGTAAATCAATCGATTAGACTACTATCTTGGAATGTTAGGGGAATGAATAATGCTCTAAAAAGACAATCAGTGTTTGACTATATTGTTTCTTTTTGTCCTGCCCTTGTCTGTCTGCATGAGGCACATGCCACACCCAGATTTTTGAAGTGCCGTTCGGTCTGAGAAGCATACCACTCGCTCTTCACCTCCATTCAAGGGGAGTCACTATTGTGGTTTATGCTGGTGTGGTATTCTCCTGCAGTAGGACTATGGTAGATGAAAATGGCAAATACTTTTTTCTACAATGTAAGTTGTATTATCTCGAGTTGATCCTGCCCCGCTATATATATACCTCCCCCATTTAACCCAGAAATATTTTGTCAGCTCATTTCCTTTGCAGGTGTTTCACCCCACATGCCAATATTAGTAATTGGAGATTTTAATAGTGTAGTTGATAGAAGACGGGACAGATGCCCAGCTCCAAGGTCAATGACCGATAGGCATCTCTCCCCCTTTGGGCGACTATGCAGGGAATTGGGACTGTATATGGGGAGGAAGCTTCATCATGAAGAATGTGCTCATACATGTTACTCTAAAACACACAACATATTATCTAGAATTGATTTGGTTTGTGTTCGGCTGATCTCATACCATATATAGTAGATGTAAATATTGAACCTCGAGGGATTTCAGATCACTCCCCTCTGCTAGTTATGCTAACATCAGGGTATCAGACGTCTAATATGTCATGGCGCTGAACCTCTTTTGTTTGGAGCTATTTCCCAAAGAGGATGCCATTTTCACTCGAATTGTGGATTTTTGTCCCCTCAACTTGGGCTCTGCTCTCATATGAGTTGTATGGGATACTTTAAATGCCTATCTTCGGGAAATTTTAATCCAGAATATTATTAAACATGCTTCCCTTAGGGAGCTTGAGCTTGCAAAGGCTGATACCTCTGCGGCGGAAGCCATGTATATTCAAAATTCCTCTCCGAATATCCAACAGGAATGGCTTTCATCTCAAAATAGGCTGAAGGAACTTTAAATCTAGGGCTAGGAATAAACTCTTCTTCCAGAAGAGACTCAGCTGGGCTGAGGACGAAGCCAATGGTAGACTATTGGCTCAGATAGTAAGGTCTCAATCCAACCCTACACGTCTCAGCTCTAATGAATGTAGAGGGGGAGGTTTTTAATCAGACTAGCCCTATTATATCTATTTTTAAGTCCTATTATCAGGATTTGTATACTTCTAGGGCTGACTATACCCCAGCAGAGCGATCTAGTTATCTGGCCAGTATTAATCTTCTGGTTATTCCACAGGAAGAGAGAAATTCTTAATTCTCCACTCACCTTACTGGAAGTGGAAAATGTGGTGGCTAGCTTCTCTAAGGCCTCGTACACACCAGAGGATATCTGCTGGAAACGGTCCGCCGGACCGTTTCCAGCGGATAAATCCTCTGGCGGATTTGGATCTGATGGCTGTATACACCATCAGATCAAAATCTGCGCTGAATACATCCGCGGTGACGTGTCGCGCCGTCGCCGCGACGATGACGCGGCGACGTGCGCGATGCTGGAAGGCAACTACTTCCACGCATGCGTCGAATCATTACGACGCATGCGAGGGATGGGAGCGGACGGATTGATCCGGTGAGTCTGTACAGACGACCGGATCAATCCGCTGGACACGATTCAAGCGGATAGATTTCTTAGCATGCTAAGAAATTTTTATCCGCTTGAAATCGATCGGCTGGATTTTAATCCGCGGGGAAATGTCCGCTAGGCCGTACACACGACCGGATCTATCTGCTGGAACTGATCCGCGGATCAATCCCAGCGGATAGATCTGGTCGTCTGTACGAGGCCTAACTCCATGGTCCCAGGAATTGAAGGTTTCTCTATAATGATCTATAAAAAAATACAATAAAGACATGCTTCCAGCCCTCCTTAGTACATTAAATTAGGCTTTTTATCTGGACTGTCTTCCAGACACTATGGCCCGGATTCTCGTAGCACTTACACCGACGTATCTACAGATACGCCGCGTAAGTGTAAATGTGCACCGTTGTATCTATGCGCCATGCCCATAGAACTAGATATGCCTAAAAATAGGCTTCCTCCGACCAACGTAACTTTCCTACGTTGGCGTATCTTGGGTGCATATTTACGCTGGCCGCCTCATTGCAAATATGCAAATGAGTGAGATAGGCCGATTCACAAACGTACTTGCGCCCGGCGCATTCATATACACAGTTTACGTAAGTCGTACGTCCGGCGTAAAATTAAGCCTCATAAAGCAGGTGTAAGTCATGTTAAGGTATGGACCAACGTATTTTACGTTGTTTACGTAGTAGTACGTGAATAGGGCTGGGCGTAGGTTACGTTCACGTCGTAGGCATTGAGCCATCGTATCTTAGGGAGTATATTGGACGTGATTCTGAGCATGCGCACTGGGATACGTCCACGTGACGGCGCATGCGCCGTTTGTTCGGCCCGTCATTTGCATGGGGTCACGCTTCATTTAAATGGATCACGCCCACTTCCACCTACTTTGAATTAGGCCGGCTTACGCCAAAGAATTTACGTTACGCTGGCGCAACGTTGGGAGCAAGTGCTTTGTGAATACTCTGCTACGCCGGCAGAAATATGCGCCGATGTATCTGAATCCAGCCCTATGGGTCAATCTGTAATTGTAGTCATACCTAAAAAGGATAAAAACTTGCTACATCCTGAATCTTACAGACCAATCTCTCTACTATCCACATATGTTAAAATCCTTGCCAAGATACTTGCTACTAGATTAAATAAGGTTAATAAACATATTATTCCTTCAGATCAGGTAGGATTCATGCCAATAAGTCAACCGCATTTAACAATCAATGTCTCCTCACTCCTCCCACTAGGGAATGGGCTGAACACCCCCCGGCTCGGTTTGCATCCAAAACATGTGAACGGACCAAAAGTTTGCGCGAACATTCGAACACCGTTAAAGTCTATGGGACTCGTACGTGCAAAATCAAATTTGAGAATTTTAAAGGCTAATGTGCAAGTTTTTGT
Source organism: Rana temporaria (assembly GCF_905171775.1). NCBI lineage: Eukaryota > Metazoa > Chordata > Amphibia > Anura > Ranidae > Rana > Rana temporaria. Next base: position 153,579,725 of record NC_053490.1, read on the forward strand.
CCTAAAAAGGGTTTGGGGACCCAGGTCCTGCCCCAGGGGACATGTATCAATGCAAAAAAAAGTTTTAAAAATTTCAATTTTTTTGGGAGCAGTGATTTTAATGATTCTTAAAGTGAAAAAATAAAAGTGAAATATTCCTTTAAATATCATACATGGGGGGTGTCTGTTGTATGCCTGTAAAGTGGCGCATGTTTCCCGTGTTTAGAACAGTCGCTGCACAAAATAACATTTCTAAAGGAATAAAAGTCATTTAAAACTGCTTGCAGCTTTAATGAAATGTTGGGTCCTGGCAATTTAGATGAAAATGATTGAGAACAACGGCATGAGTACGTACTTGCGCCCGGCGCATTCATATACGCGGTTTACGTAAGTCGTACGTCCGGCGTAAAGTTAAGCCTCATAAAGCAGGTGTAAGTCATGTTAAGGTATGGACCAACGTATTTTACGTTGTTTACGTAGTAGTACGTGAATAGGGCTGGGCGTAGGTTACATTCATGTCGTAGGCATTGAGCCATCGTATCTTAGGGAGTATATTGGACGTGATTCTGAGCATGCGCACTGGGATACGTCCACGGGACGGCGCATGCGCCGTTTGTTCGGCCCGTCATTTGCATGGGGTCATGCTTCATTTAAATGGATCACGCCCACTTCCACCTACTTTGAATTAGGCTGGCTTACGCCAAAGAATTTACGTTTACGCTGGCGCAACGTTGGGAGCAAGTGCTTTGTAAATACTCTGCTACGCCAGCAGAAATATGCACCAATGTATCTGAATCCGGCCCTATGGGTCAATCTGTAATTGTAGTCATACCTAAAAAGGATAAAAACTTGCTACATCCTGAATCTTACAGACCAATCTCTCTACTATCCACAGATGTTAAAATCCTTGCCAAGATACTTGCTACTAGATTAAATAAGGTTAATAAACATATTATTCCTTCAGATCAGGTAGAATTCATGCCAATAAGTCAACCGCATTTAACAATCAATGTCTCCTCACTCCTCCCACTAGGGAATGGGCTGAACACCCCATCCAAAACATGCGAACGGACCAAAAGTTTGCGCGAACATTCGAACACCGTTAAAGTCTATGGGACTCGTACGTGCAAAATCAAATTTGAGAATTTTAAAGGCTAATGTGCAAGTTTTTGTCCTAAAAAGGGTTTGGGGACCCAGGTCCTGCCCCAGGGGACATGTATCAATGCAAAAAAAGTTTTAAAAATTTAAATTTTTTTGGGAGCAGTGATTTTAATGATTCTTAAAGTGAAAAAATAAAAGTGAAATATTCCTTTAAATATCATACATGGGGGGTGTCTGTTGTATGCCTGTAAAGTGGCGCGTGTTTCCCGTGTTTAGAACAGCCGCTGCACAAAATAACATTTCTAAAGGAATAAAAGTCATTTAAAACTGCTTGCGGCTTTAATGTAATGTTGGGTCCTGGATATATAGATGAAAATGATTGAGAACAACGGCATGGGTACCCCCTTCCCCCCCAGCCCATTACCAGGCCCTTTGGTTCTTGTATGGATATAAGGGGAACCCCACACCCAAATTAAAAAAAGAAAAGGTGTGGAGTCTCCAGGCCCTATATACTCTGAACAGCAGTATATAGGCGATCCAAACAAGACAGGGACTGTAGGTTAGTTCTTAAGTTGAATCTGTTTGTAATTTGGAACAGGTACATTTTGTAAGTGTGGCTCCAGCCAAAAAAAGCTATTTTTAAACTTTTTGGATAACATAGGGAAGGGTTATCATCACCTCTGTAACATTTGTTTAGCTGTCTGTGCCCCTGTTCAGAAGATTTCACCTCACTTTCTGTCCCAATGACAATTGGATTTTGAAAATTTGGGTTTTTTAGGGAAACAAGGATTGGTGATAAAGCGTCAGTGGCAACACCTTTTTCCCATAATAACTCTTACAGGACAGAATTTCCTTTCCTAGGGGATGATTTACCCTCACTTCCTGTTATCTCCCTCTGTCTGTAAGTAGGAGTCATTTGTAAGTCGGATGTTTGAAAGTAGGGGACTGCCTGTATATACTATACGGCCTGCCCTATATACTCTGCAGAAATGTGGGCCTTAGGTGTTGGTGGTACCAGAACACTGTAAGCCCTCACAGTTACTCTTGGTGAATAGGGGCAGAACAATTGGTCCTTAGGCACTGGTGGTGGTGCCCAGTACCAAAAATGTTCTTGGAAGCTATCAACATGAACATTGAGGAGGAATAGTATAGTCACTCGGCATCAGCATAAGCAGTCTTGAAGGTATCTCATATTCATAAAAAAAATCATTGGTTACATCAGCATCAGGTGCTTGGTAGCTGGTGATCCAAGACTGAATTATTTTTATGAAGGTGAGACGATCAACCGAGTCAGTGGACAGGCACAATCTGCGATCAGTTACAAAACCTCCAGCAGCACAGAATGTGCCTTCCGAAATAACGCTGAATGTAGGACAGGCCAGTAGCTCAATTGCATACTGTGCAAGCTCTGGCCAGTGATGCATCCTCAAGACCCAGTAACCCAGTGGGTTTTCGGTAAGAAAGGTCTCCAAGTCTGATCTTGCCCCTAGGTATTCCTGCACCATGTAAAGCAGATGCTGGCGATGGTTGCTGGAACCGATCAGACCTACCAATCAGGGGCTACGGACTAAACACATTGGTCAGACGGCCACCTTCTCCACCGCTCCTTCTGTGACTGACTGAAGCCATAGCAATACGTTGTCTAGGACCAGGAATTTGTAACCTCCCAGGCTCTGGAAACACATTGCACAAACCATTCTGCAAGACCTCCAGAAGATGTTTCATCCTCTGCGATGGCTGGATAAGTTCCGCAACATTGCCCTTGTAGCGTGGATCAAGAAGGGGTGCCAGCCAGTAATAATCCCTCTCCTTGATACCACGAATCCGAGGGTCCTTTCGCAGGCTTCGCAGGATCAGGGAGGCCGTGCAGCATAGGATTGCTGAGGCATTCAGTCCGGAGTCCTCTGAGTCACTAAGGACGACATGATCCGCAGCCACCTCCTCCCAGCCATGTACAAGTCCATGGGTTTCTGGAGACTGTAAACGATCCCTTGAAGACTGCTGCTGATGCTGAGTGCTAGGCTCCACCTCCATGCTGGCACAATCCTCATCCTCCTCTTCCTATTTAAGTGTTGGGCCTGCAGGAATACTGTCTGGATAAAGAGGGCCTTGAGAGGTAAGGAATTCCTCCTCTTCCTCCCTCTGTTCTGCCTTAAGTGCCCTGTCCATTTTTCCAAGCAGCGTGTGCTCCAACAGGTAGGCAAGAGGGACAGTATCACTGATGCATGCACTGTCACTGCTCACCATCCTCGTGGCCTCCTCATATGGTGACAGGACAGTGTATGCCTTCTTCATCATGAGCCACTCGCGTGGCAAAAAAAAGCCAAGCTCCCCTGACCCTGTCCTGGTGCCATACTAGCACAGGTACTTGTTGATGGCCCTCTGCTGTGTGTGCAGCCGCTGCAGCATTGCCAACGTTGAGTTCCACCTGGTGGGCATGTCACAGATGAGGCGGTTCTTGGGCATTCCTTTTGGAGGTCAGCCATCCGAGCACTGGCATTAGATGACCAGTGGAAATGCCCACAGACTTTCCTGGCCTGCCTTAGGAGATCCTGTAAGCCGGGGTACCTGTACAAGAATTGCTGCACCATCAAATTAATGACGTGAGCCAAACAGGGCACATGGGTCAAGTGTCCCTGTCGGAGGGCGGAGAGAAGGTTGGTACCATTGTCGCAAACCACCATTCCTGCCTGAAGCTGGCATGGCGTCAACCACCTCTGAGCCTGCCCCTGCAGAGCTGTCAGAATCTCTGCCCCAGTGTGGCTCCTGTCCCCTAAACAGACCAACTCAAGCACCGAATGGCATATTTTTGCCCCTAGAATGCCTACATAGCACAGCTGGTTCCGAGGACAAATCAACACAGGAAGAGGCCATAGAGGAAGAAGAAGAGGAGGCGGTGGAGAGAGGTGTGGCAGAATCACCACTACCAGCATTTTGGAAGCGTGGTGGTGGAACAAGCTCCAACAATACTTCATCCTGTCCTGCATCCATCCCAGCTGCCATGAGAGTTACCCAGTGTGCCGTGAAAGGTGTGGGTCTTTTAAGTAGTTTTGCCAACGGACTGCATGGGAGCTCGACATATGTCTGGTCAAGCATGTGGTGCCCAAGCGGCTGCTGTTTTGGCCACGCTTGATACGCTTCAGACATATGTTGCAAGCAGCAACGATGCGATCTGCTGCACACGTCTCAAAAAAGGCCTACACCAAAGAACTTTTGGAAAAATGCGCGGAGTCAGCAGCGCCCTGCACATATCGGAGCTTTTCCTTGTGATGCAGTTGGTTGGCTTCCCTTAAGCTGGCCCCTGGAGGGCATCCTGCTTCATTGGAGATGTGCCACCACTGCCTCCTCCTCCTCTCTCCTATTAGGCACCCACGTAGAGTCAGCAACCTCATCATCCACTCCCTCCTCATCACTGGAGCAAACCTGGCAGTATGCTGAAACTGGGGGAACATGACTGCCAGTTTGATGTTCTTCTTGGGCACCCCCTCTCTCTGGGCTCACGTTACTGCCTTCCTCAAACTGGGTATCATCACCGGAGCCTTCATAACGCTGCACACCCTCCTGCAATATGTACCTAACACTGTAGTCAAACAGTGTTGCATGATGGTTCATGATGGTGGGGGTAGGGAAGGAGTAACTGATGACAATGAGCCGATCAAATAGGCCGCTTTGCCAGCTGCATTGGCATTTAAAGTACTCTGAGCCTGGGTGACAGAGGATAAGGAGGATGAGGACGGTTCAACACGGCCAGCTGTCGAAAAAAAGGACAAGTGTGCCCCACGGCCATGTGCTGAGGATACACCATGTCCACGACCAGCAATGTTGGCTCTAGACACAGAGCCTGCTTACCCTCTTTTAGTGGCCTGTGAGTGTCTGCCTCTCCTTGTTGGCCTTCTAGACATACTGTAAAATGATGTGTATATCCAGGGCGCTCCAAGAATTTGAATCCTGACAGATAAAGTCTGTGTTGGAGAGGGTAGCAGATCTTCACACACTTTAGGCAGCACTCAGGGAGACAAGCAATCTCTAATGGGAACAGAAAAACAAACAAGGCGCCTCTAAGTGCAGAAATATAAAGCTTTTAATATGCCCTAAAGGGGTTAAAAACACTTACAAGATGGTGGATGAAGCAGGCATGTAGCAGGTAAATGTGTCCAGAAGATGTTCCAGTGGCAGGGCAGTCCCAGTCCGATGATAAAGCTTCCGGGGAAGTCCACAGCATAACAGCCAATTTGTGCTGTGAGTGTTTAGGGAACACAATGGTGATGGAGCCAGTGACTGGCTGAAGAAGGAACCAATGAGCTGTTCCGAAACGCATCCCGCCTCTGTGAAACACTTCCTGCCCTCTTCCTGTTTGTGTTCCATGCTGGTTTTTGTCTCGCTTCCTCTGACATCATCCCCAGGCTCCATCACCATTGTGTTCCCTAAACACTCACAGCACAAATTGGCTGTTATCCTGTGGAAAAAAAATACACCAGGAATGGCCTGCAGTCAGATATAGGCTTGGTTAGACTGGATGCAGTGGAGATATATATATATATATATATATATATATATAGGAGACCGTATATATATATTTTATGCACTGCGTATCACTGAATCACCTGCCTGGCCTGCCTGCCTGAAAGTTTATTTTAATACAGACACAGGGAATGGCCTGCAGTCAGGTATAGGCTTGGCTACAGTACAATGTAGTGGATATATATGCGGGTCATAGTGCATGCTTAGCCAATCATCAGCCAGCAATGCACTGCGATGATGCAGTGCATTATGGGCCGTTATGTGGCGCTCAAATTTGTTATGTTCGATCTTCAAACGATCAAATAGTCAATGTTTGAGTCAAACTCATGTTCGACTCGAACAGATAGCACATCCCTACTCCCCACTCGTATTGTCACTAACCACCTGACTTCTTCAGGGGTTCTTTATACTTTATATATGTATTTGGCAATAGATCACACTTCTATTATTACTATGTATAGTTATGAATAATATATTCAGGTTATCTCTGCTACCTTCAAGGCCATCACTTACCAGCTTGTCAATGGTCCTCCAATAATTTGGTGATCCCTGTTTCACAGCTGGACTCCATCAGCTTTATTCATGGTTGAGACCTTTAAAACTTTGATTACTCATCAATCACAATAAGTTTACAAACCTCACATATTAGCTTTGAGTGAAATCATTCTTTAAAGTGGAGTTCCACCCTATTTGACACCTTTCGGGGGAGGGGGGTGCAGATTAGACATGTGCAATTTGTTTAGTTTCTAATTCGTTTTTTAACGAAAATTCGGAAATTCGGAAATTCCGAATTTTCGTATTACCAAATTTTTTATTTCCGAATTTTCGGACTTCCGGAAATTTCAAATTTCCGAATTTTCGGATTTACGAAAATTCGAAATTTTTTAATTTCCGAAATTCCGAATTTTTAATTTTCGAATTTTCGTATTTCCGATTTTTAAATTTCCGAATTTTAGTATTTCCGAATTTCGGAAATTCAGATTTTCGGAAATTCGGAAATACGATTTTTTTTTGTTTTTTACATTTTAGAAATTCCGAATTTTCGTATTTCCGAATTTCGGAAATTCGGAAATACATTTTTCTTTAATTTTCGAAATTCCGAATTTTAGAAATTTCGAATTTTTCATTTTTTATTTTCGAATTTTTCAATTTTGGAAATTTCGATTTTTTTATTGAATTTTCGAATATTCGAATTTTCGAATATTCGAATTTTCGAATATTCGAATTTTCAAATATTCGAATTTTCGAATATTCGAATTTTCGAATTTTCAAATTTCGAATTTTCAAATTTCGAATTTTCAAATTTCGAATATTCAAATTTTTTATTTTTCACATTTTTAAATTTTCGAATTTTCAAATTTTCGAATTTTCAAATTTTCGAATATTCATTTTTTTTACTTTCGAATTTCGAAATTTTAAAATTTTCGAACTTTAGAATTTTCGAATTTTCGAATAGTTCACTTTTGAATTTTTGAATTTTTCGTTTTCGAATTTTCGAATTTCGAAACTTTCAAGTTTCGAACTTTCGAATTTTCGAAATTTCGAATTTTCGAATTTTCGAAATTTTGAAATTTCGAAATTTTCAATTTTTCATTTTCGAATTTTCGGATTTTTCATTTTCGAATTTTTCATTTTCGAATCTTCGCATTTTTCAATTTCGAATTTCGAATTTTTAAATTTTCGAAATTTTGAATTTTTAAATTTTCGAAATTTTGAATTTTTCATTTTCGAAATTTTGAATTTTTAATTTTCGAATTGTTTTTTTTTTTAATTTTCGAATTTTTAATTTTCGAAATTTCAAATTTTTCATTTTCGAATTTTCGAAATTTCGAATTTTTCATTTTCGAAATTGTGGAATTTTATAATTAAATATTTTTCGTACTTCCGAATTTTTTAATTTCCGAATTTTCCGAAATTTTCTGCATTTTTAGAGAATTTCCGAATTTCCGAAATTTTTTTTTTTTTTTTTTCATTTTCGTTTCATTCGTTTTTTTTTCCGAACATTTTCGTTTTTTCCATTTTATTAGTTTTTTGCTTTTTCGGAAATCCGAAAATTCGGAATTCCCGAATTTACGAATTTACGAAAAAAGCAAAAAAACAAATAAAACGTAAAAAAAATATTTTTCGATTTTCCCGAATTTACGAATTTACGAAAAAAACAAAAAACGAATGAAACAAAAACAAAAATATTTTTTTTTATATTCACGAATTTTCGAATTTCCAAAAAAAAAAAAAAAAACGAAAATAACATAAACGAAAAAAACGAAATTTTTGTCAGTGCACATGTCTAGTGCACTATTTGCAGGTATTTGCACCCACTTCCGGGAGTCCTCTATGCGGGAAGTCTGCAGGTAGTGCATCACTTCCCGCCCAGAACACAACTGGGACCAGTAAGGACGGCGCTGCGTGACTCGCGCATGTGCCGTAGGGAATCAGGCAGTGAAGCCGGAGCACTTCACTTCCTGATTCCCTCACCGAGGATGGCAGTGGGGGCAGCAGGACAGGTAAGCAGACGTCTCTGGACTCCAGGACAGGTAAGCAGGCCCGGATTTACTCCCTGTGCCGCCCCAAGGCCGGGTCCTTCAATGTCGCCCCCACACACACACACAGGGGCCAAGTGTTACAGTCGGCGGCTATAGCCGCCGACTGTATCACGGGAGCGCTCCCGCAAGAACTAACCCATATGTGAGAGATGAGGGGGGGTTAGTTCTTGCGAGGAGGAGCCGAGACAGCCGCCGATCCCCCATCACAGATTCCCCCCATCAAAAAGCCCCCATATAAGGTCATCCATCACAAAGCCCCCCATAAAAGATCCCCCATCACATCTATTATTACAATGTAATATAAAATTAAATAGTTCAACTCACCATAATGCAGAATAAGTGAGAGTCCTGATGTCCTGATGTCTTTCTGCTGGCTTAACGTATGTCATTTACGCCGCCGCAAGTTTTTCAGGCAAGTGCTTTATTCACAAAGCACTTGCCTGTAAAGTTGAGGCGGCGTAGCGTAAATCACCCGGCGGAATTAAAATTTGGCGGGTAGGGGGCGTGTATCATTTAAATCAAGCGCGTCCCCGCGCCAAACGAACTGCGCATGCGCCAGCTGCGACTGAATCCCAGTGCGCATGCTCCAAATGACGTCGGCAAATCGTCATGCTTTCGACGACTTACGCAAACGACGTAAAAAATTCAAATTTTGTCGCGGGAACGACGGCCATACTTAACATTGACTGCGCCTCATAGACCCAGGGGTAACTATACGCGGAGTGTTTCTTTACATCTTAGGTGTCACTGTCCCCAGCCAGCGAAGTGTTTCCTTACATCTCAGGTGTCACTGTCCCCAGCCAGCGGAGTGTTTCCTTACATCTCAGGTGTCACTGTCCCCAGCCAGCGGAGTGCTTCCTTACATCTCAGGTGTCACTCTCCCCAGCCAGCGAAGTGCTCCTTACATCTCAGGTGTCACTGTCCCCAGCCAGCAGAGTGCTTCCTTACATCTCAGGTGTCACTGTCCCCAGCCAGCAGAGTGCTTCCTTACATCTCAGGTGTCACTGTCCCCAGCCAGCAGAGTGCTTCCTTACATCTCAGGGGTCACTGTCCCCAGCGGAGTGCTTCCTTACATCTCAGGTGTCACTGTCCCCAGCCAGCGAAGTGTTTCCTTACATCTCAGGTGTCACTGTCCCCAGCCAGCGGAGTGTTTCCTTACATCTCAAGTGTCACTGTCCCCAGCCAGCGAAGTGTTTCCTTACATCTCAGGTGTCACTGTCCCCAGCCAGCGAAGTGTTTCCTTACATCTCAGGTGTCACTGTCCCCAGCTAGCGGAGTGTTTCCTTACATCTCAGGTGTCACTGTCCCCAGCCAGCGGAGTGTTTCCTTACATCTCAGGTGTCACTGTCCCCAGCCAGCAAAGTGTTTCCTTACATCTCAGGTGTCACTGTCCCCAGCCAGCGGAGTGTTTCCTTACATCTCAGGTGTCACTGTCCCCAGCCAGCGGAGTGTTTCCTTACATCTCAGGTGTCACTGTCCCCAGCCAGCGGAGTGCTCCTTACATCTCAGGTGTCACTGTCCCCAGCCAGCAGAGTGCTTCCTTACATCTCAGGGGTCACTGTCCCCAGCGGAGTGTTTCCTTACATCTCAGGTGTCACTGTCCCCAGCGGAGTGTTTCCTTACATCTCAGGTGTCACTGTCCCCAGTAGAGTGTTTCCTAACATCTCAGGTGTCACTGTCCCCAGTGGAGTGTTTCCTAACATCTCAGGTGTCACTGTCCCCAGCGGAGTGTTTCCTTACATCTCAGGTGTCACTGTCCTCAGTGGAGTGTTTCCTTACATCTCAGGTGTCACTGTCCTCAGCGGAGTGTTTCCTTACATCACAGGTGTCACTGTCCCCAGCGGAGTGTTTCCTTACATCTCAGGTGTCACTGTCCTCAACGGAGTGTTTCCTTACATCTCAGGTGTCACTGTCCCCAGCGGAGTGTTTCCTAACATCTCAGGTGTCACTGTCCCCAGCCAGCGGAGTGTTTCCTTACATCTCAGGTGTCACTGTCCCCAGCGAAGTGTTTCCTAACATCTCAGGTGTCACTGTCCTCAACGGAGTGTTTCCTTACATCTCAGGTGTCACTGTCCTCAGCGGAGTGTTTCCTTACATCTCAGGTGTCACTGTCCCCAGCCAGCGAATTGTTTCCTTACATCTCAGGTGTCACTGTCCCCAGCCAGCGGAGTGTTTCCTTACATCTCAGGTGTCACTGTCCCCAGCGGAGTGTTTCCTTACATCTCAGGTGTCACTGTCCCCAGCGGAGTGTTTCCTTACATCTCAGGTGTCACTGTCCCCAGTAGAGTGTTTCCTAACATCTCAGGTGTCACTGTCCCCAGTGGAGTGTTTCCTAACATTTCAGGTGTCACTGTCCCCAGCGGCGTGTTTCCTTACATCTCAGGTGTCACTGTCCCCAGTAGAGTGTTTCCTAACATCTCAGGTGTCACTGTCCCCAGCGGAGTGTTTCCTTACATCTCAGGTGTCACTGTCCTCAGCGGAGTGTTTCCTTACATCTCAGGTGTCACTGTCCTCAACGGAGTGTTTCCTTACATCTCAGGTGTCACTGTCCTCAACGGAGTGTTTCCTTACATCTCAGGTGTCACTGTCCCCAGCGAAGTGTTTCCTAACATCTCAGGTGTCACTGTCCTCAACGGAGTGTTTCCTTACATCTCTGGTGTCACTGTCCTCAGCGGAGTGTTTCCTTACATCACAGGTGTCACTGTCCCCAGCGGAGTGTTTCCTTACATCTCAGGTGTCACTGTCCTCAACGGAGTGTTTCCTTACATCTCAGGTGTCACTGTCCCCAGCGGAGTGTTTCCTAACATCTCAGGTGTCACTGTCCCCAGCCAGCGGAGTGTTTCCTTACATCTCAGGTGTCACTGTCCCCAGCGAAGTGTTTCCTAACATCTCAGGTGTCACTGTCCTCAACGGAGTGTTTCCTTACATCTCAGGTGTCACTGTCCTCAGCGGAGTGTTTCCTTACATCTCAGGTGTCACTGTCCCCAGCCAGCGAATTGTTTCCTTACATCTCAGGTGTCACTGTCCCCAGCCAGCGGAGTGTTTCCTTACATCTCAGGTGTCACTGTCCCCAGCGGAGTGTTTCCTTACATCTCAGGTGTCACTGTCCCCAGCGGAGTGTTTCCTTACATCTCAGGTGTCACTGTCCCCAGTAGAGTGTTTCCTAACATCTCAGGTGTCACTGTCCCCAGTGGAGTGTTTCCTAACATTTCAGGTGTCACTGTCCCCAGCGGCGTGTTTCCTTACATCTCAGGTGTCACTGTCCCCAGTAGAGTGTTTCCTAACATCTCAGGTGTCACTGTCCCCAGTGGAGTGTTTCCTAACATCTCAGGTGTCACTGTCCCCAGCGAAGTGTTTCCTAACATCTCAGGTGTCACTGTCCTCAACGGAGTGTTTCCTTACATCTCTGGTGTCACTGTCCTCAGCGGAGTGTTTCCTTACATCTCAGGTGTCACTGTCCCCAGCCAGCGAAGTGTTTCCTTACATCTCAGGTGTCACTGTCCCCAGCCAGCGGAGTGTTTCCTTACATCTCAGGTGTCACTGTCCCCAGCCAGCGGAGTGCTCCTTACATCTCAGGTGTCACTGTCCCCAGCCAGCGGAGTGTTTCCTTACATCTCAGGTGTCACTGTCCCCAGCGGAGTGCTTCCTTACATCTCAGGTGTCACTGTCCCCAGCGGAGTGTTTCCTTACATCTCAGGTGTCACTGTCCCCAGTGGAGTGCTTCCTTACATCTCAGGTGTCACTGTCCCCAGCGGAGTGCTTCCTTACATCTCAGGTGTCACTGTCCCCAGTGGAGTGCTCCCTTACATCTCAGGTGTCACTGTCCTCAGCGGAGTGTTTCCTTACATCTCAGGTGTCACTGTCCCCAGCCAGCAAAGTGTTTCCTTACATCTCAGGTGTCACTGTCCCCAGCCAGCGAAGTGTTTCCTTACATCTCAGGCATCACTGTCCCCAGTGGAGTGCTTCCTTACATCTCAGGTGTCACTGTCCCCAGCAAAGTGTTTCCTTACATCTCAGGTGTCACTGTCCCCAGCAAAGTGTTTCCTTACATCTCAGGTGTCACTGTCCCCAGCCAGCAAAGTGTTTCCTTACATCTCAGGTGTCACTTTCCCCAGTGGAGTGCTTCCTTACATCTCAGGTGTCACTGTCCCCAGCAAAGTGTTTCCTTACATCTCAGGTGTCACTGTCCCCAGCGGAGTGTTTCCTTACATCTCAGGTGTCACTGTACCCAGTGGAGTGCTTCCTTACATCTCAGGTGTCACTGTCCCCAGCAGAGTGCTTCCTAACATCTCAGGCCCACCTACCTGACCATTACACACACACTGACCCACCTACCTGACCATTACACACACTGACCCACCTACCTGACCATTACACACATTGACCCACCTACCTGACCATTACACACTGACCCACCTTCCTGACCATTACACACACACACTGACTCACCTACCTGACACATACACTGACCATTACACACACGCTGACCCACCTACATGTCACGTACACTGACTCACCTACCTGACGCACACACTGACCTACCTGACCATTACACACACACACACACACACACACACTGACCCACCTACCTGACACATACGCTAACCTACCTACTTGTCACGTACACACTGACCTACCTGACCATTACACACATTGACCCACCTACCTGACCATTACACACTGACCCACCTTCCTGACCATTACACACACACACTGACCCACCTACCTGACACATACACTGACCATTACACACACGCTGACCCACCTACATGTCACGTACACTGACTCACCTACCTGACGCACACACTGACCTACCTGACCATTACACACACACACACACACACTGACCCACCTACCTGACACATACGCTAACCCACCTACTTGTCACGTACACACTGACCTACCTGACCATTACACACACACACACACTGACCCACCTACCTGTCACGTACACTGACTCACCTACCTGACGCACACACTGACCTACCTGACCATTACACACACACTTACCCACCTACCTGACACATATGCTGACTCACCTACCTGTCACATACACACTGACCTACCTGACCATTACACACACTGACCCACCTACCTTACACATACACTGACCCACCTACCTGTCACGTACACACTGACCTACCTGACCATTACATACACACTGACCCACCTACCTGACACACACTGACCCACCTACCTGACACACACACACTGACCCACCTACCTGACACACACACTGACCCACCTACCTGTCACGTACACACTGACCTACCTGACTATTACAGACACACACTGACCCACTTACCTGACAATTTTACACATACATACACTGACCCACCTACCTGTCACGTACACACTGACCTACCTGACCATTACAGACACACACTGATCTACATACCTGACATGCACACACTGACCCACCTATCTGACATGCACACACTGATCCACTTATCTGACACACACACTGACCTACCTGACCATTACAGACACACTATAAATTCCTGCACTACTCACTCCCCCTCCCCCACACACAGCTCGATGTAGTTAGGGAGGATCCATTCTCCTCCTTACCTCTGCATGATCTTTGACCATGTCAGACATCCAGGCTCTCCTCAGCACTGGGCGCTTGGTGTCCCCGCCGGCCGGGATGTCAGCTGACCTCTCGATGCGCCCATGTTAACCAAGCCCCACCCCCGCTGCACTCACACACACACACAGTGACAGCGCTGCTCCAGAGGGACAGGCTGGAGCAAAGGAGTCCCAGAGCGGCGCTGTGCAATTTTACTGTGAGGAGGGGGGGAGTACTCAGCGGCGGGTGGCGAAACTTGGTTACACTATCACTGACTAAGTAGAAAGTGCCGCCACCTGCGAGGGGGGGTATGTTAGTGAGGGGGGGTCGCGGCCACGAAAGCCGAAAAGTTGCCGCAGGAGCGGCGCCGCCCCTTCACCCACTGCCGCCCCGAGGCCTGGCCTCGGTGGCCTTGTGGGAAATCCGGCCCTGCAGGTAAGTGTCCTAATATTAAAAGTCAGCAGCTGCAGTATTTGTAGCTGCTGGCTTTTAATATATATTTTTTACAGTGGAGCTCCGCTTTAAGTGATTAAGAAGCTATTTACCATTAATATTTAATTCAAACATTATGCATAAAATAACATATGTAGTGTATGCATTTTGAAAGTCAAAGCAGGCATACACATATTCAATGTGTAATCCATGTATAACACCTTTGTAACTTTAACACTCTCTAGAGACATTTAAAGAAACAAGGCTCTTATTTCTAGCAAACAATGTTATTGATTCTCTGATAATTTAACTTCAGATGCAAGTGTTCTGATAATACCTAATCCAGTGTGAGAATTACATATCAGGAGATAAATTATCCAAAGGATTTTAAAACCTGATCTTTCTTTAATCCATGTAATTTTATCAGATAATTTAAACATCCAACTCTGATTACAAGATAATGGTTCTTACTTTTCAAAGGTACCTAAAAATACCATCACAATTTAGAGTAGAAAATCAATGTTCTGTTTAGATGGAGAATAACAAGAAAAGAGCCAAAATGCACATATATTCTCACCATTTACATGGTTCAGACAATCCAAAATTATAACCTTTCAGTATAACAAAACTTTAAGTTTATTCATTAAATTACAATAAAAAAACTTCTAAAAAATTATTTATGAGAATGTAGTTAACATTTTCTAATCAACTAAATGATTTATAATAGCCACCTCTCTGTAATGGAGTAACATTATGCCCCCATCAACATTTAGAACTTTGAGTACACTTTCCAGGGAACTTCTGCCACCAGTTTACATGTTTATCACCAGCAAAACTGTGATAGAATATACTTGAAGAGGCTGAAGGTAAGGTGATAAAAAATGGGTAAGTGTGAATAAATGGATTAATAAATCACATTTTACATTTCATTGCATTATTTTCACATAATCAATAAGCAGACTGAAACTCAAAAAAAAACATTTTATTAAATGTCTGTGACCCCAAAAGGGGTTTTGGTCTTGAGAAGAAAATGGTGCTTTCAGGATTGAACATTCCTTGAATGCAACCCGTGGTCAGAAACTACAGCACCAGCAATCTGACTTTACTCCTGATTCTTGAGATCCTCACATTTTTAAGAAACATGTGCTAGAGAAGAATTTAAAGATGCTGAATTACAATCACACCGGATAAGTACCTCTTCGGAAAATCAGTTCGCCAGTGGAGCAAAAACACATGCACTTGGAACTACCAATGGTGAGAAGAAAGCAAATGATTAATGTAAAATAATTCACATTTTCCTTTGTGTAGTGCTAGTACCCACAAATTGTTTTCAGATGTCAAACATACACTGCTCTTAAATACACTAGATTGTCAAAAGTATTGGGATACCTGCCTTTATACACACATGAACTTTAATGGCATCCCAGTCTTAGGCCCCATACACACGAGAGGATTTATCCGCGAATACGGTCCAGCGGATTTCTCTGCGATGGAGTGTACTCACCATCGCATTGAAATCCGCGCCGAAATCCTCTGGCGATGACGTGTAGCGCCGTCGCCGCGATTATGACGCAGCGACGTGCGCAACGCTGTCATATAAGGAATTCCACGCATGCGTTGAATCATTACGACGCATGCGGGGGATCCCTTCGGACGGATGGATCCGGTGAGTCTATACAGACCAGCGGATCCATCCGTTGGGATGGATTCCAGCAGATAGATTTGTTTAGCATGTCAGCGAATATTTGATCTGCTGGAATCCATCCCAGGGGATAAATATCCGCGGAAACAGATCCGCTGGAGTGTACACACCATAGGATCTATCCGCTGAAACCCATTAGCTGGGATTTTTCAGCGGATGGATTCTATCGTGTGTATGGGGCCTAAGTCTATAGGGTACAATATTTTATATTGAATCACCCTTTGGGATGAATTAGAGCAGAGCCAGGCCTTCTCATCCAACATCAGTGCCTGACCTCACAAATGTGCTTCTGGAAGAATGGTTGAACATTCCCATAGACACACTCCTAAACCTTGTGGACAGCCATCCCAGAAGAGTTGAATCTGTCATATACGAAGACTGGAATGCCATTAAAGTTCATGTGCATGGGGGGCGGGACCAGACGTCTGCCTGAATGGATGTGTGAGGGGAGAGCTCCTACCATCCAGCTGAGTATAACACTCTCACCTCCTCCACCTCACATTCCTCGTTCTCCACACAATTCCCCTGGAGTTTCCCAGCCTGTCAGCATGCGGCCCGACCACAGCATTGCGGCACTCTCTGCCCCCATAGCCGCCTGACAGGCAGGCCATGACTCCAGCATGAGGTGTAGTGGCCATCTTGCTTCACCCAGGCTCAGTACTAGCACTCACCCCTAATCACAGCGCACCCCTTTCTCGGCCGCTGGAGCTGCCCAGACTGTCACACCGCTGCCTGAAGTTTGTACACTGGCACTCCCCTGCTTCTAATGTTGTCTGGATAGACAGATCACAGCTCCAGACCTGGGAGCGGTGACCATCTTGCTCCACCCGGTCACAGGGCCAGCACTCGCCCCTAGCCATAACTCACCCCTCCTTGGCCACTGGAGCTGCCCATACTGCCACACCGCTGCCCGCAGTATCTATACCAGCACTACCCTACTCCTACAATCGCCTGGAAGGACTGCTCCCACCCACAATCCTGTGAGCGGCGACCATCTTGCTACACCCTAGCGGATACCTGTGGCCCTCTGACTCACTATATCTATGGTAACTAGATCACCCTATTCTGTCAGATCGTTGCCCCACATTAGTATTGTAACAAGCGTTCATTTCAACCTGCAGCACAGGTCACATTAGCTGCTTCACTATTTCACTTATGGGGGCATGTGGCTGACAATGGACGGCTGACGGCATGTACCGCTGAGCTCTGTGCTCTCCCGACAACTGCAGGCTGTCTTCCCAACTAATCACACCTGACCTGCTTATGGCGGCTTCCAGCTCTAACCCTGCTGACTTTGTTGAACTACAACAAGGCACTATCAAACGCTACCTGCTACGTATAACTTAATTTAATTGCCACAATGATCACGAGTCAATAGAAGGGAACCATAAGTAAAAAATAGTTAACACTCGCCTCTCCCCATTCTTCAGCTCCTGTGACCCGT
Source organism: Rana temporaria (assembly GCF_905171775.1). Taxonomy (NCBI): domain Eukaryota; kingdom Metazoa; phylum Chordata; class Amphibia; order Anura; family Ranidae; genus Rana; species Rana temporaria. The sequence goes on from NC_053490.1 coordinate 153,597,016, forward strand.
ACGCGGGACACCAGCGGCGATCGTGTCCACGGGTCCTGCGGGCGCGGTCACGGAGCTTCGGACTAGGTCGCAAGTGCGCCACCAGTGGTGCGCTCGCGACCCACAATATGAGCAGTCCCATGAGATTCAACTGGTGGCTCAATTTGGGCCCAGACCACACCCTACCTAGAGAATCAGATGTATTAACCACTTAAGGACTGCCGTACAATGATATACGTCAACAGAATGGCACGGCTGGGCACAAGGGCGTACATGTATGTCCCCTTTAAGAAGCCCAGCCGTGCCATTCTGTTGACGTATATCGTCGTACGGCGGTCCTTAAGTGGTTAATACATCTGATTCTCTAGGTGGGGTGTGGTCTGGGCCCAAACTGAGCCACCAGTTGATTCTCATGGGACTGCTCATATTGTCACTATGTTTTCTCAAGGCATTGGACCTGCAGACTGACCTGGTGTAACCTGAAGGCGGTCCCCTGGCTTGTCCTGGGGCCTACAAGTCTTTCCTCAGTACCGGACCTAAATGTCCCTATAGCTTGGTACTAGTAGACCCTATCAATAGCAACTGATGTTCATTTAAACGGCTACTTGAGCTAAACTGTGATGACAATTGTAAATAATTGCTCATATCCTGTTCTTCACCGATTTTTTTTTCATATACTTTTATGTTGTTTATTATACCCAAGGGTTCCAATGGTATAAGGTATGCACTGCGCTCTTTAGTAACTAAGGGCCAGATTCACAGAATAGATATGACGGCGTATCTCCTGATACACCTTCGTATCTCTTGTCCTATCTATGCGGCTGATTCATAGAATCAGTTCCGCATAGATAGCCCTAAGATCCGACAGGTGTAATTGACTTACACCGTCGGATCTTAGGATGCAATACTTCGGCTGCCGCTGGGTGGAGTTCACGTCGTTTTCCTGCGTTGGGTATGCTAATGAGCATTTACGCGATCCACGACGGTTTTCGCGTTCGTTACATCGTCGCTAGTAATTTTTTCCCGTCGCAAAGTTAGTCATGATTTTACATGCCTTAACTTTACATGAGCCATGTTAAAGTATGGCCGTCGTTCCCGCTTCGAATTTCAAATTTTTTTTTTTGCGTAAGACGTCCGGGAATACGAAACGCCATAACTCACGTCGCCATTCAAAAAAATGACGTCACATCACGCAAAGCACGGCGGGAATTTCAAAACTGAGCATGCGCAGTACGTCCGGCGCGGGAGCGCGCCTAATTTAAATGGTACACGCCCCATTTGAATTGGGCGGGCTTGCGCCGGAAGTGTTTACGATACACCACCGCAAGTTTACAGGTAAGTGCTTTGTAGATCAGGCACTTACACTGAAAACTTGCGGCGGTATAACATAAACGGGTTACGTCTACAAAGACTATAGACTACTTTCTCCTTCAAAACCGGTTCCACTTCCATCAGGTATCTCGGAATTCAAGTACTCACGGATGCATCCCAGCTCTTTTCACAGAACTTTACCCCCATACTCTATAGAACCCTGGCAGATTTATTTACTTATGCGTCCAAACAGCTCTCATGGCCAGGTAGAGTGAATGCCCCTAAAACAGATGTTCTCCCTTGGTTCCTGTATTTGTTTAAAACCATTCCTAAACACATACCTAATTCGTACTTCAGGAAACTACGCCAGCTGTTTTCCAAATTCATTTAGAATGCTGCCCATCCCAGTATTCGATATGAAACATTATCTCTTCCAGAGGTTCGGGGGGGGGGCTGGAGCCCTGGACGCCTCCTTATACCATAAAGCAGCGGTGCTCACTCGCATATTAGACTCTTCAACTAAGCTTTGGGTTCACATGGAAAGCCACATAAACCCAATTGAACTCTCCATTCTCCCATTAACCTTGCCCATGCTCTGAGACGGTTCAGGCCCCCTTAATGACCTTACCCGTCAAACGATTCAGATATGGGATTGCATGCTGTCCAGAAGGGGCTTATCGAACCACGTGGGACCTATGACTCCCTGCTTTGGGACCCCAGCCTTTCCAGCAGCTATGCAGGTCCCACTTTAAGGACAGATACCCCCGCCGGTCCGACTTCCCGACGCCCCATGCAATGGCTTCAGCGACTACTTCTTATATCCGGACTTTCCCATCCATTCCAGGCATCCTTGCTGAACCAACAGGATTTGAGGAACTGCTCATGCAGACGGCACCTCCAACACATGTGGTATCTCAACTTTACTCCCTCTTGCTTAATATCTCCTCTCCTGACCTTTCAGCATTTATGGTGGTCTGGGAGGCAGAATTACGTCATTCTATCTCCCCTATTGACTGGCAAAAATGTTTTATCCCGACACACAAACTATACCTAAGAACCATGAAAAAGTATTTAAACTGGTAACGAGATGGTACAGATGCCCCTCGACTATACACCATTTTAACTAAGCAGTACCAGATACATGTTGGCAGTGTCTTAGCTCCCAGGGTACCATGCTCCACTTCTGGTGGGAATGCCCTCCTGTGCAGGGGTATTGGCAACAGATCTTTAAACTATACCGCAAACTAATGGCAAATTCCATTCACTCTTCACCTGAGGTGGCTCTCTTATCTATACTCCCTGGTAAATTCAAATCCAACAAAATAGATGTATTACGACACTTTCTGGCAGTGGCCAGAGTAGTGATTCCCTGTCACTGGAGATCAACAACCATGCCTTCCCTGTTGGATTGGACTGCAAAAGGAACCTTGAACATCTGTTGGCAGAGGCATATGGTGAAGGCGAACCCACATAGACTGGGCTGGCCTATTGTCAATAGTATTAACTAGGGGTGTTGAAAATGATCGCCACATCGATGCATTGCGATATAGCTCTTACCGATTCGGCATCGATGCGGCAGCCAGCATAATGGATTATTCATGACGTCATTCCGGCTCCTCCCCCTCCCCCGCACAGCTGTGTCTTTGCACCGATCGGCTGACTTATCATGGCGTTGTTCCCTATCAATGGATGCTGTGGTTTCAGCATGATGCCCCCACCAAGGCTCTCCCTTTCCTCGTGTGATTTGTACCTGTGGATACTGGACAGTGAACCATCTCATCTCCCCGATTGGCGGGTGCAGAGCCGCACGGAGCTGTGAGACAGATCACTGGCTGTCATCACATCTGTGGGAGTGGCAGAACAATCAGGGTTGCCGAAGTTCCCTGAGATCCTGCACTGTGGAGGGGCCATGCGGTGACGATTTGAGAAAACAGACTGATTTCTCCCATCCGTAGGACAGGAGAATCAGTCTGTACATTTAGGGGCAAGTGGCTGCAGCTGAGTGGAGTGTCTTCTCTGACACTCATCTCACACACAGCCCAGCAAAGTTCCCCCCCCCCTCCCAGATGAACGGAACAATGTATTTCATACAGCTGCCCCTCCTCCTCCTCCTCCTTTCTCCCTCTGTGTCTGCCCGGCCCGCCCACTCTCCTATATGCCAATGCAAAGCTGTGAAGGAGAGAGAGGAGGGGGATGTGCGCGGGAGATATGAAGAACAGTCAGCAGCCAGCTACACAGAATCCAAGCTGTGTGAACTTCAATGCCTCATCCCTGAATGCCCCTCGACTGCATTTTTTAATTACACATTGGTCACTGAACTGTCACTTTCTCTCCCCTATCTTCCTCCCCCGCTCTGTTCTTTCAAGATCCAGTTAACACCAAGCCACTTATGCAGTCCATTTATTGATTGCTTTTTTTTGTTGTTTGGTCATTACACTGGAAAAAAAAATATCATCCAATTCCCACATCTACACATTCCAAGTGGATGGGGGAATCCACCGACAGTGGACCAGTGTGCGAACAACCAGGGTTGCTGTCCTGGCACTGCTATTGACATCACTGGTCTCTGTCTCCACGGCAGCAGCAGTGCATTAGAACCCAATGCTGGCTACTTGGTGCATCATGTCTACAGTCTCTGACCATCTTCAGGGCAGCACAGTGGTGCAGTGAGTAGCACTTTCGCCTAGCAGCAAAAGGGTTGCTGGTTCGAATCCCGACCATGACACCATCTGCCTGGAGTTTGCATGTTCTCCCTGTGCATGCGTGGGTTTCCTCCAGGTACTCCGGTTTCCTCCCACACTCCAAAGACATGCTGGTAGGTAAATTGGATCTTGTCCAAATTGGCCCAGTATATATATGTATGACTGTGTGTCCCAAGCGTGTCATGATCCTACGGGGTAAAATGACCGCACCAGCCAAGCAGACTCTGGCTGGAAAAAGCGCCCAGGGGCGATTCAGTTCGCATGAGTTGCGCTATACAAGTCATTCATTCATCTCCTGTATCATGTCTGCAGACTCTGACCATCTACTGTATCATGTCTGCAGTCTCTGACCATCTCCTGTATTATGTCTGCAGTCTCGGACCATCTTCTGCATTATGTATGCAGTCTCTGACCATCTCCTGTAATATGTCTGCAGTCTCTGACCCTCTCCTGTAATATGTCTGCAGTCTCTGACCATCTCCTGCATTATGTCTGCAGTCTCGGACCATCTTCTGCATTATGTATGCAGTCTCGGACCATCTTCTGCATCATGTCTGCAGTCTCTGACCATCTCCTGTAATATGTCTGCAGTCTCTGACCATCTCCTGTAATATGTCTGCAGTCTCTGACCATCTCCTGTATTATGTCTGCAGTCTCTGATCATCTCCTGTATTATGATTGCAGTATCTGATCATCTCCTGTATTATGACTGCAGTCTCTGATCATCTCCTGTATTATGTCTGCAGTCTCTGATCATCTCCTTTATTATGTCTGCAGTCTCTGACCATCTTCTGTATTACGTCTGCAGTCTCTGACCATCTTCTGTATCATGTCTGCAGTCTCTGACCATCTCCTCTAGTATTTTTTTTTGGGGGGGGGCTGAAACTCCTCTAAGTTGTTGTCTGCCGTGTTTGGACTTTGCTGCATGCAGGGAGTGTTGTCTTTTTTTTTTTAAGAACAGATAAAATAAAAAAATGGAGTTCTCCTGACTGCTTGAATTTTTTTTTATGAAAATCGCACGCAATAATCTTGATGCATCGTGATGCATCGCCGAATCGAATCGTTGACATGATAATCGTAATCGAATCGAATCGTGAGGCCAGTGAAGATGCGCACCTCTAGTATTAACTGTCTCAGCAAGACTGGCACAATACATTAATACCTTTCTCCAGCCCTTGGTTATTAAAACTGAAGCATTTTTAAAGGACACAAAACATATCATTCAAATTTTGGAATCCCTTAAAGCCTCCCCCTCAAGCTTTTTGATCACTACAGATATGAGTTTTTTGTATACGGTTATTGGCCATGCTTTATCCTCTGTAAAATGGGATTTTTCTTCATCTGACCTCCCTACAAAGCATAAGAATTTTCTCTTGAGCAGTTTTAGTTTCTGTTTATCAAGAAACTATTTTTGGTATAACAGACAGTATTTTCTCCAAACAAGGGGTGTTGCAATGGGGGCACATTTTGCTCCCAGTGTGGCCAATTTATTTATGGCCCACTGGGAGGAGGAATCTGTGTTCAAGGATCAACCCTTGAACTCACTTGTTACCAGAGATATATTGATGATCTTGCTATGGTGTGGGAAGGGCAAAGATCTGATCTGGAAATCTTCATGAATAAATTAAATCCTAACAGTAAGAATATTATACTGACTTGCAGTGGCGGTGCGTCCATAGAGGGCGCCGGAGCACCGCCCCCTCTCGCTCTCGCACCGCCACTGATTACAATACATATATTCATGCATTGCATGAATCTATGTATTGTTGCCGCTGCCGCCGACTATTCAGATGGCCGGCCATCTTAATAACGGCAGCTGGTTGGCTGTGTGGAAGTGCCTATCAGAGCCAGCGGCTGTATTCAGCTTCCAGATACTTATCTAAGGGACGTACGGGGGGTGCGTTCCTTGGATAAGACTGACAGGCGTCTCAGCCAATCAGGTTCACCGGTTATGGTTACCAGTAACCTGATTGGCTGAAGCGCCATCGAGGGCGGGAGAAGACATTGAGGGACGTGGAAGGAGGATGGCCGACCCCAGAAAGGTAAGTGCCGGGGCGGGGGAGGGGCATTTTACAGGGCACAGCGGCGACAATTGGCACAGTGACAGTGGCGACAATGGGCACAGTGGCGACAATGGGCACAGTGGCAGTGGCATCAATTGGCACAGTGGTGACAATGGGCACAGTGGCATCAATTGTCACAGTGGCGACAATGGGCACAGTGGCGACTTTTGGCACAGTGACAGTGGTATCAATTTGCACAGTTGCGACAATGGGCACAGTGGCGACAATTAAAGGGCACAGTGGCATCAATTGGCACAGTGGCGACAATTAAAGGGCACAGTGGCACAGTGGCGACAATTGATGGGTACAGTGGCTGTGTTTAATGGCATGGCACAGTGGCTGCATTTGATGACATGGCACAGTGTTGACAATTGATGGCACAGTGGCTGCGTTTAATGGCATGGCACAGTGGCGACAATGTTTGGTACCATAGTGCCTGGTCACATCCCAAGACCATGTTGGACACTGTTTTTAGGACTGTGTGGGTTTTTGTCCGTTTTCATTTTGATAATTACTGTAACATTGCTTGTTGCCCTTAATTATTTTTTAGTGACTAAGGATTGTGACAAGATAATTGCCCTGCACAATGGAGAAGGGATAAAATAATGTTTGTTCACTACAAAGGCCGAAAATAGGGACAGAAATTAAAAGTGAAAGGGACAGAATGAAAAAATTCATAGACAGTCTCGCATGTAAAATTACAAGATGTAACTGGAAAAAATAATCCTTACTATTTAATTAAACAAAAACTATTCCCTAATAATTCGAAAAACTAGAGCCTACTTGATTATATGATTTTTGACACTTATAATGACTGTATAACCTGATAAAGAGATTGAGACATGCTGCTAGATAAATCGCGTAAGGAAGATGAGAAGTTATATCAAATCATACTTATATTTGCTGCCTTGAAATTATGACAGGTGAGTTCTAATAAGGGACACTGCTTCTGATGTTTAACTAATGTGAGATCAATTATGTTAAATATATTTAATTTATAGCTGCTTAGTCACTATAGATATGAACTATTAATTAATTTCATATATAATCAAGTGCTATTGGATGAATTGCTCCTGTCAGGGAATTAGTAGACCAGGCTGTGTGGACTGCACAGAGGAGACCAAAAACACATGTAAGTGAAAGAAAAAGGTGTCTATTTAAGATAGGTGGCAAGTAAGTGAATATACACAGTGCACAACCAACCACAAACCCACAAACAACAAGTAGTATATACAAATAATGGGAAATACCGGAATCATAAACCAAAGCCAGGCCAAGGTCATACACAGGGAGATCAGCAGATAGGTAAGAACTGGAAACCAATAGGACAGGGAGTGGATGGATAGGCTGCAGGGCAGGGATCCAAGGTAAACAGGTAACTGGAGGGATGGGTCCAGGATGGCTAGGGATAGGGATCAGGTCAGGTCGGGTCGGGTCAGGTCAGGCGGGGGCAGGCTCAAGGTCAGGCTTGCAGGCTCAAGGTCAGAGAGAGAGATACCAAAACGAGCATGTGAGGGATCACTGGGTATTTATAAGACTGCAGTAATTGTCCTCAGGTAACACCTGAGCGCAGAAGCTGCTCCCTGCCCCACACTGCCGGAATACACCCACTGGTACTACGGCCCATGGATCTGACATTGCTGCCAGCAGGTGAGATCCCCCAACACAAATCCAGGCTGCAAGAAGACACCTGCTGACGGACACCGGTACTTCGATCCAGGGGACCACCAGCGCCACCAACGAGTGAACCCTTTCGTGACAGCTCCAGATAATTATGTGTGTTATCTCTCATGAGCTAAATGGCTTATGCGTACATGAATTCCTCTTCCTTCCACACCTAAATTGTGAGCAAGAGACGGGAAAATACTTGAAAATTTGATTAAAAACATATAGAAGGGTTTTTGTTTAAAACAATGGTATAAGCCAGCCCTCAAAATTTCCACTCACCTGCTAGCATTTGCGAGTGGATTTCGAGGGCTGGCGAGTGTGGGCTGCCTGGAAGTGGGGGGGGCGATCATAGGGGAGGAGAGGAGAGCTGCCGCTGCCGCCTGGTTGATCAGTGCGTGGGGAACATAATAACAGCTGTCATTTCAATAGCTGTGTGTTCCCCGCCGTGCTCCATTATATACAGCCCCTCTCCCTTGTCCAGGCACTTTGATAGACAGATCACCCATCCCAGATCACCCATACCAGACCACATGCCCTCAACATGGGAAGGATGTCCCCATGTTGATGGGGACAAGGGCCTCATCCCCACAACCCTTGCCCGGTGGTTGTGGGGGTCTGCGGGCGGGGAGCTTATCGGAATCTGGAAGCCCCCTTTAACAAAGGGGACCCCCAGATCCTGACCCCCCATGTGAATTGGTAACGGTTTACCATTTCACAATTTTTAAACCACAGTAAACAGCTTGGGACAAGTCATTTTTTAAAAAGAAAAAAAAAACAGCGATTTAATCCATTCTCGAGCGAGGATACGGAGAAAAAAAACAACGCAAACGCGATCCTGCCTCCATGGCAGGCACCCGCCGCATGACGCTCTCCCGCCGTGACAGCTCTTATATAGCCCACCTCTGATGACCCCGCCCCCCTCTGATTCAACGGTGAAACACCAGGGTTACCCAGTGAGATGTACGGTGACCCCGCCCCCCTCTGATGCAACGCAGGTTTCCAGTTGCGTCAGAGGGGGGCAGGATCACCCGTACATGTCACTGGGTAACCCCAGCGTTTCCACCGTTGCATCAGAGGGGGCAGGGTCACCCGCGCATGTGATGTGTGACCCCGCCCTCAGCTATTTAACAGCTGTCACAGCGAAAGAGCGTCATTCGGCGGGTGCCTGCCATGGAGACAGGATCATGTCGGTGTTGTTTTTTTTCTCCGTATCCTCCGCAGAGTGGATTTACATTGCTGGAATTTTTTTCCTTTTTTTTCTGTTTAATAAAGGACTTGTCCCAAGCTGTGTACTGTGGTTTTTAACTGTTGACACTTTTTTGGTGAAATGGTAGGGGTACAATGTACCCTTTACCAATTCACATAGGGGGGCTTCCAGATTCCAATAAACCCCCCGCCCGAAGACCCCCACAACCACCGGGCAAGGGTTGTGGGGGATGAGGCCCTTGTCCCCATCAACATGGGGACATCCTACCCATGTTGAGGGCATGTGGCCTAGTATGGTTCAGGAGGTGGGGCGCTCTCTCGCGTGCTCGGATAAGGGTCTGGTATGGATTTTTGGGGAGAACCCCATGCCATTTTTTTTATTTTGGCGCATGGTTCCCATTAAAATCCATATCAGACCTGAAGGATCTGGTATGGATTTTGAGGGGGACCCCTACGCAATTTAAAAAAAAAATTGGTGCAGAGTTTCCCTTAATATTCATACCAGACCTGAAGGGCCTGTTATGGAATTTGGGGGGAACCCATGACTTATCTGTATTGCTGGGACCCGACAATTCATTATAGCCGCGAGTAGTTTTAAATGACTTTTTTCCTTTAGAAATGTCATTTTGTGCAGGGACTGTTCTAAACACGGGAAACATGTGCTACTTTACAGACATACTATAGACACCCCCCAGGTACAAAACTAGGTACACTTTAGGCATTATTAAAATCAGGGCTTTTTTTCAGGGGGAACTCAGTTCCACCACTTCTGGCTCAGACCCTTTAGTGCCTGCTAGTGTTGAGCGGAATACGCCATATTCCATTTTGCGATATATAACGAATATATAGACGAGTATTTGTGAAATATTCGTTAAAATCGAATATTCGTGATATTTTATAAAAAAAAAAATTCCGAAATTTCGCTAATGCGAATGCGAAATTGATTGCGAAATTCTCGTCCGCGCATGCGCGCTAAGAACACGCGAGAACGGAGATCATTTCCTGGATCTTTGCCAGAGACTAAACACACACTAAACTAAGCTACCTTAAAGAAATGTACACTTACACTAACTACACAGAAATCTATCTAACACTAAGCTACACTAACCTGGACAAAACAACACAAATCTGAGCTTTTAGAAAAGCTGTTGGGTCTTTTGCTTTGAAAAAAGCAGTTGGTTATAGAAGCAGGAAACTCAGAACTGAAAGCACTATAGGAAGCACAATGCTCTAAGCTCTAAGATCGCAATACACTGGAAAAACGCACAGAAACACTCCACTCTTTCTAGCCACCTTGTGAATCTGCACTGAAATACTGCTGGGAGTGATCTTATATACTGGTCGTGCAGGCAGGTTCCTATTGGTTGCTATGGAGGTTGCTAACCTCTGACAACTGTAGTAGGAGAACTCTGATTGGCTCTGATGCAAAAGAAGGGCGGAGAAAGTATTCGTGAATATTCGTAATACGAATATTCGCGAAAGCGAATATTCATCAACATAAAAGGATCGCCTCAGCTACTCGGCCCAGGGTCTCTAATCATACCAGCAATGCTTTTAGACGTCGATGGAGATCACTAGGATGTGATCTGTTTTAAAAATAAATTTGAAAAAATTCGAATATTCGTAATAGCGAATTTTGACCGCGATATTCGAGTTATTCGCGAATACTCGAATATGCAATATTCGTAACGAATATTCGCAATACGAATATTCTTGAGCAACACTAGTGCCTGCTCACCACAATCACTTGTAAACACAGAAGTCTGGTTTCTGTGTTTACAAGTGACATCTCTTCACTCTGTATGTAACCCCCTGAACTCTGCACTCTGTATGTAATACAATCCTGGTATTTAAATGCCCCCTTTAACCACTTCCAGACCTGCGCACGACGATGTACGTCCTATTTTTAAAGACGGATATCTCGGTAACGGCAGCAGCTGCTGTCACAACCGAGGTATCCATCTTTAGGGTGCGCGGTCTGGAATCCGATAATGGCGGTCTCCGCGGCGGATTCACCGCGAGATCGCCGTTATCGGTGGCGGGAGAGGGCCCCCCCCCCTCCCGCCGCTCTCCCGTGCCCTCCGCCGCTTACCGGAGCCGTCGGTAGCGGCGGAGGCGATCGGATGCTGTCGGCTGGTGAGCGGGGACGGGACTGAAGGAAAAATCTCCTTCGCCCGTCCCCATAGCTCGGCTGGGCGGAAGTGACGTCAAAACGTCAGTCCCGCCCAGCCTCTTAAAGAGACAAATTTTTTTTTTGGTCATTTGAAAAAATGACATTTTTTATTTTTTTTCTATTTTTTGCATTTAAGCCCAAATATGAGATCTGAGGTCTTTTTGACCCCAGATCTCATATTTAAGAGGACCTGTCATGCTTTTTTCTATTACAAGGGATGTTTACATTCCTTGTAATAGGAATAAAAGTGATAATTTTTTTTTTTTTTTTTTTTTCAGTGTTAAAAATTCTAAAATAAATAAAAATAAATGCGAAAAGCAAAAAAAAATTTTTTTAAAGCGCCCCGTCCCGACGAGCTCGCGCGTAGAAGCGAACGCATACGCGAGTAGCGCCGACATATGAAAACGGTATTCAAACCACACAAGTGAGGTATCGCCGCGATCGTTAGAGCGAGAGCAATAATTTTAGCCTTAGGCCTACTCTGTAACTCAAAAAATGCAACCTGTAGAATTTTTTAAACGTCGCCTATCAAGATTTTTAAGGGTAAAAGTTTGACGCCATGCCACGAGCGGGCGCAATTTTTAAGCGTGACATGTTGGGCATCATTTTACTCGGCGTAACATTATCTTTCAAAATATATAAAACAATTGGGCCAAATTTATTGTTGTCTTATTTTTTAATTCAAAAAAGTGAATTTTTTCCAAAAAAAGTGCGCTTGTAAGACCGCTGCGCAAATACGGTGTGACAAAAAGTATTGGAATGACCACTATTTTATTCTCTAGGGTGTTAGAAAAAAAAAATATATAATGTTTGGGGGTTTTAAGTAATTTTCTAGCAGAAAAAAATGTTTTAGTCTTGCAAACACCGAATCTGAAAAACACCTAAGGTCTGGAAGTGGTTAAGACACTTCTACTGTTTTTGAAATCTGAACGGGGTCGTGGTTAAGTTCCTGCACCTATTTTCTGAGAAAAAAAGTTCTGATTAAAATCAATGCTCCCGAAAAAATGGCTGTTTTGAAAAACTTTTTTGGCATTAATATGTGTCCCCTGGGGCAGGACCCAGATCCCCAACCACTTTTTATGACAATAACTTGTATATAAGCCTTTATAATTAGCAATTTTGTCAGGACCCGACAATTCATTACAGCCGCAATCAGTTTTAAATTACTTTTTTACTCTAGAAATTTCATTTTATAGCAGGGACTTTTCTAAACATAGGAAAAATGTGCCACTTTACAGGCATACTATAGACACCCCCCAGGTACAAAATTTTAAGGAATATTTCACTTTTATTGTTTCACTTTAACCATTTAAGGACCCCTTCATGCCAATATAAGTCGGCAGAAGGGCTCCGTGACCACGCCCGTGGGACCCATGGCCCCGTTTGCCGACAGTGTCCCGCGATCAGTCACAGGAGCTGAAGAACGTGGAGAGATGTGTGTAGATGTGTGGCAGTGACACTGATCGTCTGTTCCCTGATATAGGGAACAACGATCAGTGACATCATACCTACAGCCATGCCCCCCTAAGTAAGAATCACTCCCTTAGAGCACACTTAACCCCTTAGCACCCCCTAGTGATTAACCCCTTCACTGCCATTGTCATTTTCACAGTAATCAGTGCATTTTTATAGCACTTTTCGCTCTGAAAATGACAATGGTCCCAAAAATTTGTCAAAAGTGTCTGATGTGTCCACCATAATGTTGCAGTCATGAAAAAAATCACTGATCGCCTCCATTACTAGTAAAAAAAAAAGTATTAGTAAAAATGCCATAAAACTATCCCCTATTTTGAAAAACGCTATAAATTGTGCGCAAACCAATCGATAAACGCTTATTGCGATTTTTTTACCAAAAATAGGTAGAAGTATACGTATAGGCCTAAACTGGGGGAAAAAATAAAATGATATATTTTTTTGCAAAAGTAAAAAATATTGCATTTTTTTCAAAATTGTTGCTCTATTTTTGTTTATACCATCAAAAGAAAGCTCTATTTGTGGGGAAAAAAGACACCAATTTTGTTTGGGAGCCACGTTGCACAATTGTGATTTAAAGCAACTCAGTGCCGAATCGCAAAAAGGGGCAAGGTCCTTAACCTGCATAATGGTCTGGGTCTTAAGTGGTTAAGCATTATTAAAATGACTGCTTCCGAAAAAACGGCCGTTTTTAAAACTTTTTTAGCATTGATACGTGTCCCCTGGGGCAGGACCCCAAAAAATTCTTATGACAATAACTTGCATATAAGCCTTTAAAATTAGCATTTTTGATGTTCGTGTGTTCGAACAAATTTTTTGTCTGTTTGGCAAGTTCTGGTGCAAACCGAACTGGGGGGTGTTCGGCTCATCCCTAATAATGATCTCTCCTGCATACTGTAGATCTCTGCTACTTTCTCTTTCTTCTACTTCAAGAATTCAATTCAATGACACATCTCTATACACGGTTCCAGTATCATGTAATCACAAACAGAGGCTACATAGTCTGCTCTCTGTTTCCATATTTATTAAAACTCATATACACAAAATAGTCTGTTAGATATATATATATATATATATATATATATATATATATATATATATATATATATATATTAAGGAAAATTGTTATCCATACTTACCATCATTTTCCTTTCCTGGATCCTCCCCATGTCAGCCTACTATGGGTCAGGTCTGCCCTCTCTGACCCCTCCAGGACCACATTTTTCTTAGCCCATAAAGAGCTGCTGTCTGCCCAAACCAGTGTTCAAAAATACCCGCCTTGTAATGGATAAACCAGGTGGGAATCCCCGGCTGACATGGGGAGGATCCAGGAAAGGAAAATTACTGTAAGTATGGATAACAATTTCCTTATTCCTGGACCTCCCCATGTCAGCCTACTATGGGATGTAACAAGCAATATTAAGAAGGAAGGGAAGACAAAAAAATAAGCCAAACTCTCAATGCAATGCTACTCAAAAATTGTAATGGGCAACAGCCGCCATAATAACCGTAGAGCCAAATGTTTCCTTCGGGTATGCTGCCCAGGATGCTGCCATACCCCTTGTCAAATGTGTTTTGATCTCTGAAGGAGGAGGAAGACCCAGCATCTTGTATGCAATATGTATGGTCTTGACAATCCAGGAAGACACAACTCTAGATGTTGCTGGCATATCCTTTGTAGGCCCATTTTGGAAAACCAACAGCTGATCTTGTTTTCAAAAGCTTTTAGTCTGTTCCAGGTAGGTTGATACCACAGAGACACGGACTAACCTACTCCCTTCATCATCATCCGCTATATCTGCCGGAAAGGCTGGGTTAATTGTCTCCCAGTTCATATGAAATGACGTGGTCACCTTCGGTAGAAAGCTTGGTACCAGCTTAAGGACTATCTTGTCTGGGAGCACCAAAACATATGGTTCTTTAGATGAGAAGGCACAAAATTCGGAGACTCTTCTGCCCGAGGCAATGGCTATAAAAAAACAGTTCTGAATGTTAAATGAAATAATGAACAAGAGGAAGCTGGGTCAAAGGGAGGAACCAGCAAGGCTCTCAAGATGACCTCACAACATAGGTTGGAACGCTTAGAGAGCGTGTCTGACAGCCTCCAATTCCAGGAAATTTAAACTCTTCACCCCACAAAGGTCCCATTGGCTATTGGCCTTGAACCTGCTGTGCTAGGCAGTGTGTCCCCAAGTCTGCCAAACTGGCATTGGTCATCACCACTATTGGTTCTGAGGTCTTCAACGGAACTCTGCGGGAAAGATTGTGAGCTACTGTCCACCAGACCAGGGACCGGATTATTAAAAATTTCAGATATATTTTCTGGAACATGGAGTGGCGATCCCACTGAAGAAAGTTGCATTGAAACCTCATTCTACGCTACCTGGCCCATGGGACTACTGGAATTGTGGCTGATAGAACCCCCAGATACTGCATGCATTCCTTCACTATCATAGAAGGCCTGGCCATCACTGCTTTTGTCCGAGACTGGATCTCCTGGACCTTCCTCCGAGGATGAGAAACATGACCCTGATCTGTGTCGAATTGCACTCCAACATTTGGGTCGGATGCATCTGGCTCTTCCAAAAGTTGATCAACAAACCAAGACAAGATAGTTTTTTGCAGGTGAGATTCACATGATCTAGAAGGAGCTCTTTTGAGGGACCCAGAAGTAGCATGTCGTCAAGATAATGGAAAATGTGTACTCTCTTGACCCTAAAAGTTGCAACGACAGCAGAAAGTAGCTTTGAAAACATTCTGGGAGGCGTGCAGAGCCTGAATGGGAGACATTGAAATTGAAAATGTGAGCCTATGGATCGCCCTCAGATTCGGCTTCCTCAGTAGATGGGCGGACTTCTCCCTGGCAGTCTAGAGTGGCTGTGGGCACGGAAGGCAGATTTCTCCAAACTAAATCCTATAGATTTGTCATGACCCCTCAATTCTATTTTAATTATAAGAGACAGATCCCTCCGCACCACTCATCCTGACTACTGCGGTCACCACCCAGTTACAGTCTAAACAAGAAATCTACATATAAATACCATTTAATTTATATTCACATGCTCACATTTTTTATGTATATATATATATGAATGAATGACTTGTATAGCGCTGCACATGCGAACTGAATCGCCTCTAGGCGCTTTCTCCAGCCAGTGTCTGCTTGGCTGGTGCGGTCATTTTACCCTGTAGGATCTCGACACGCTTGGGACACACAGTCATACATATATATACTGGGCCAATTTGGATCCAATGTACCTACCAGCATGTCTTTGGCGTGTGGGAGGAAACCGGAGTAGCCGGAGGAAACCCACGCAGACACAGGGAGAACATGCAAACTCCAGGCAGATGGTGTTGTGGTCGGGATTCGAACCAGCGACCCTTTTGCTGCTAGGCGAAAGTGCTACTCACTACACCACTGTGCTGCCCATATCTATCTATACTGTATATCTATATATCTATATCTATATCTATATATATTTAATTACCTGGACCTTTCCATGTCAGCCTACTATGGGCCAGCTCCGCCCTCTCTGACCCCTCCAGGACCACCTTTTTCTTAGCCCATGAAGGACTCCTCTCTGGATGCTTTTTAAATATTTTGTTTATTTTCATTTTATATTTATTTTTCTTAAAAAAAAAATCTCCATCCACCCTGTTCGGGTTGAGCCTCTCCTGGTTTAGAAGACCCCCCATATAGGTTGGGAAACTCCTAAAGAGGTGGGTTCCCGTGGTTCTGGGATAGTAAGGTACAGTATAAATGATTGTGTATTGCTGGCAAGGTCACTCGCAGTATAAATGACTGTATATAACTTGGTTAGGCAGGTGCTGGTACTCTCTTCTTCCCAGGCAGAGAGTGCCAGGGGCTGGGGGGCATTAAAGCGGGGGTTCCCCTGATTTTTTTTTAAAAGCCAGCAGCTACAAATACAGCAGCTGCTGGCTTTTAAAAAATGGACACTTACCTGTCCAGGTCGCCTGCAACGTCTTCTTCCCCCGCTGCCATCCTCGGTGAGGGAATCAGGAAGTGAAGCCATGCGGCTTCACTGCCCAGTTCCCTACTGCGCATGCACGAGTTGTGCTGCGCTGTTTCCACTGGTCCCCGTTGTGTTCTGGGAGCCAAGTGTTTCCCAGAACACAACAGGGGGGGTTGATGCGTAAGGGAGTATATACCAGGAAGTAATGCAAATACCTGTTTTATACAGGTATCTGCACCCCCTCCCCCCTGAAAGGTGTCAAATGTGACACCAGAGGGGGGAGGGTTCTGAAAAGCGGAAGGTCACTTTTGGGTGAACCTCCGCTTTAAGGTAAAAAAACACGAGGGCTTACAACCCCTTTAAGTGTATATGTGAATACACTCCAATCACTATAGGAGTATTTATATATATAGCAAATACAGCTAGATCTAAGGATTCTTGCACAAAATAAGTAGTTTAAAGTGGATGTCCACCCACCTCTGCAAAAATTAAAAGCCAGCAGCTGCACATACTGCAGCTGCTGACTTTTAATAAATCGGACACTTACCCATCCTGGAGTCCAGCAATGATCGCACCGCAGCTAATGTTTCCATCAGCTGCCGGGTGCATGCCGCCTCCATTGTGAGTAAGGGAATCCAGCACTGTAGCCTTACGACTTCACATCAGGAGCCCTACTGCGCATGCACGAGGCTTCACTTCTCTCTCCTACTGGCCCGACGTCTGGAAAAAGGGGGGGGGGGGGGGGGGGGGGGAGCACTCGTGGCTGAGGCTTCCAGAAGTGGAACAGGATACCTGTGGAAGGTGGAGGAGTAGTTCCACTTTTGGGTGAAACGCCGCTTTAAAATGCAATATACAGTTATTGCAAGGGTTGTATAATATTTACAAATAACACACTAAAAGGTATTTACAACACAGTGTACAGTATATGTACAGCGGGTCACATGGTATTTACAATTACACACAAAAGCATATTTACAATACAATATACAGTACAAGTATTGAGTTTGTTTACCTCTCAGGTCCAAACTGGCAGTACTGAAAGCTTTTGTGTCCCAGGATAAAGAGAGCACACAGCTTGGTAACAATTCATTATATCACCTTTTCTGTCTGTACAGTGAAAAAAAATGTTCCTTAATTGGTCACTACTCCTTGAAAATGTATATAGGGCACAGCCTGATTGGAGGATTCAAAGATGTGAGATGAGATAAGGGAAAACAATAGCCAGACCTTTGATGTAGAAAAATATGTACAGTAACACCAATTTGGAAGCTATGAATGTTATAATGGTAAACAGACTTAATGGTTTAAATATATTCCTATCTAACTTAAACATATTCCTAATTACAATATTATTTACATATGTTAATAGAGATTTCACATAAACTCATATGTAACAGTTCCCCCCTTGTGGCCAGTAAAACTAGGCACACATAAAATAATGGTTTATTTGTAACTGCCTTTAATATTCTGAGCGTTTGTCATTATATTCTAAAAAAAAAAAACTCTTTGAAAATATGCTTTAACCACTTTAATACCAGCCCATAGTCATATGACGTCCACAGATGGGATCTCCCATCCTGGGTGGACGTCATATGACGTCCTGGGCTTTGTGAGGGGATATCTGAATGATGCCTGCAGCTAGAGGCATCATTCAGATATCATTATTTGCCGGCGGCGATTCTGCGCACCATAAGAACGATCATGGCAGCGGTTCCGCTGCTTGATCATTCTTATAGGCGTCGGGAGGGGACATCCCCTCTACCGCTGCCACCCGGTGCTTCTCCGAGCTCTCCCGTGCCATCAGGGGCCCAGAGAAAGAATCGTCTGGCGCAGGATGGGAAGCATAGAGATGACTGGTGACCAGATGGTCACCTCACCAGTCATCTCTATGACCGTCAGAGGCCCAGGCGCAATGTGATGACGTCATGCCCAGGTTCCCAGAAGTAAACAAACCACGATTGCGGCTATTAACCATGAGATCAGTGAATTTTTTCACATTTGACAGTATGAGAACAAAGGAAGAACCTACATTCCTTGCCAGGTTTCATAATGTGTGTTAAACAGTATATTCCTTTTAAATTATTAAATGCATTTTTAGTGATTTTTTTTTTTCAGTAAAAACGTACAGCAGCAAAATTGCTTTTTTACAACTTGTAGCACACGTAAATGTAATAATAATATTTATTGGTAAAAATGTCTACTAAAATGTATTTATTTTGCATTTGTCAGTGTGATGTACATAGGTCTATTCCAAAAGGCCAGCTGCTTTAGGAATACTAATACAAAGTGTGTTTTTACATTGTATGCACTTCTGGAAATATAAATAGTTATGTACTTGAATTTTAAAGATTGCAATTAGAAATGCACCAAGAAATGTAACTATGGCTGTCACATATAGGAACAGAGACGTCAGAGTTTATAAAAACAGCTCCAGTAAATTTGCCTGTTATTTCACAAGTATTTTTACATATTCACATTTTTATGTCGTTATACCAACTCTATTCCCACAATGCATTTTCTTATTTGTTTCTCAAAAACATATCTATGACAAGTTTGTGGACATCATAGTAATATATTTCAAAGAAACTTTTGGGTTTAAAAATATTTAACAATATAGTCAATTAGGCTTTAAAAGGTACATTGAATGTTTTATATTGTTCTACTTACAGCCCAAGATAAATTTTGAAAAAAAAAATCTGGATTTTTTAAATAGTTTTTTTTTTTTTATATTTGTTGTAAAAATGGTTCATGAAAAAAAGAAAAATTCCAATATAGCAGCAGGGTATTGCTATAAATAGACAATACATTGTAATTGAAAAACAAACAACCAGCATGGAACACAAACAGGAAGTGGACTTCTTGTCCACTTCCTGTTTGTGTCCCATGCTGTTTTTTGTCTCGCTTCCTCTGACATCATCCCCAGGCTCCAGCACTATTGTGTCCCCTGAACACTCACAACACAAGTTGGCTGTTATCTTGTGGACTTCCCTGGAAGCTTTACCATCACAGACTGGGACTGCCCTGCCACTGGAACATCTTCTGGACACACTTACCTGATACATGCCTGTTTCATCCACCATCTTGTAAGTGTTTTTAACCCCTTTAGGGGGATATTAAAAGTTTTATACATCTGCACTTAGAGGCGCCTTGTTTGTTTTTCTGTTTCCATTAGAGATTGCTTGTCTCCCTGAGTGCTGCCTAAAGTGTGTGAAGATTTGCTACCCTCTCCAACACAGACTTTATCTGTCAGAATTCAAATGCTTGGAGCGCCCTGGATATACACATTTTTCTGAATACATTTTAATTACCAAACCATTATAAACTGTACTCACTTTTTTAATAAAGGTGTCTGGCATAGTAATTGTGCAATCCAGAATCTAAATGTCCATTGCTTATGCTTTTTAACAAAAGCTTTTTTTAAGATAAGCAGAGCAAGAGAAACAACTGCTGCATACTGGAAACATTTTTACTATACAAGAGGTACATAGATGATATTGTGCTATTATGGGAGGGCTCTGAAACTAGCCTAATAAGGTTCATAGAAATGATGAATATTAACAAATACGGGCTAAAATTCACAGCCGTATGGGATAAGATGTCAATCATCTATTTAGATCTAGTACTAACCAATACACACAATACAATTACCACACAAACAGTATTTTTTTTCAAATATACCGATAGAAGCAGTTATGTACCTATACAAAGTTGCCACCATCCTAAATGGCTTTCAGCAATTCCTAGGGAGTCAATACATGAGGATAAGGAGGAATTGTGACACCTTAAAGGATTAAGAAGCACAATCCTCCATCCTCACCAATAGATTTGTAGAAAAAGGGTACTCACCCCAGGTATTGCAGCAATGCCAAATACAAGTTTCACATATGAATAGATACAACCTTTTGGCTAAAAAGGATAAAGCACCTTTCAAAGCAGATACAGCCTTTTTTGACAGGCTTTAATCGCCAGTACAAAGAGGTAGAAAACGTTTTTAAAAGGGCACCAGGACTACGTAACAGAATTGCGCCCAACATTCCAGAACCTCCTAAAACCTTGTCCACCTTCCATGATAGGGAAGGTTTCCATTACTGCACTAGGTGCAAAGCATGCAAAACTTTCAAAAGAACAAAAAGCAGTAGTAACCAAACATAATTTTAAAATTAAATCACTAATTACTTGCGACACTGAAAATGTTACCTATGTATTGGAATGCCCATGCCCTAAACAATATGTAGGTAGAATTACACATAAATTACACCTTAGAATCAATGAACACATAGCAAACATCAAACACGACTTTCCAAAACACAGCAAAACACAGCAAATCCAAACACTTTAGGTTACTTCACAACAGAGACCCCACATTATTAACATTTTATGGGATTGACCTGGCGGGCGGGATCGCCACCGGGCACACTCGATCGCTCGTTACAGAGCGAGGACCGGGAGCTAAACACACAGCTCCCGGTCCTGTCAGGGAGAGAAATGCTGATCTTCTGTTCATACAATGTATGAACAGAAGATCAGTCTTTTCCCCATGTCAGTCCACCCCCCCTACAGTTAGAACACACCCAGGGAACATACTTAACCCCTTCCCCGCCCCCTAGTGTTAACCCCTTCACTGCCAGTGGCATTTTTATAGTAATCCAATGCATTTTTATAGCACTGATCGCTATAAAATTGCCAATGGTCCCAAAAATGTGTCAAAAGTGTCCGAAGTGTCCGCCATAATGTCGCAGTACCGAAAAATAAATCGCTGATCGCCGCCATTACCAGTAAAAAAAATTATAAAAATTACATAAAAATCCCCCCTATTTTGTAAACGCTATAACTTTTGCGCAAACCAATCAATAAATGCTTATTGCGATTTTATTTTACGAAATATGTAGAAGAATACGTATCGGCCTAAACTGATGAAAAAAAGTTTTTTTATATATTTTTGGGGGATATTTATTATAGCAAAAAGTAAAAAATATTTTTTTTTTCAAAATTGTCGCTCTATTTTTATTTATAGCGCAAAAACTAAAAACCACAGAGGTGATCAAATACCACCAAAATAACGCTCTATTTGTGGGGAAAAAAGGACCCCAATTTTGTTTGGGAGCCACGTTGCACGACCGCGCAATTGTCAGTTAAAGCGACGCAGTGCCGAATCTCAAAAAGTGCTCTGGTCTTTGACCAGCAATATGGTCCGGGGGTTAAGTGGTTAAAATGTAACTTCTAATATTGTTGTCATCTGTTATTTACAAAGTGTATACTACCACTGTTAGCCAGGTGAATTGTGAACAGCATTGTCCATTTGTTTCCCTTTAGGCGGTAGTTGTTCTTAAAGTGTAAGTAAACCCACCTATCATTTTCAGCCAAGGAAGCTGCCATATTGGCCTATATTTAATCTTCAACTGCCATGGTGCTGCACATGTGATCAGTTATGACACCAGCCATTGGATGGTTTGACCGTTTGGTTGAGAGCACAACCGATGGGACAGTTAGCAATCCCGGCATGCCGGAAATGTAACTGCTTTTTGAAACTGTTAAATCGATGGGTTTACTTCCGCTTTAATATCCACTATTATTATTATTATTATTATTATACAGGATTTATATAGCGCAGTTTACGCAGCGCTTTACAACATCAGGGAAGACATAGTTACAATACAATTTAATACAGGAATGATCAGAGGGCCCTGCTCGTTAGAGCTTACAATCTAGAAGGGAGGGTGAAGTGGAACAGAGGGTAGTAGATGTGGGGGGTGATCAGGTGGGCAAAGTTAAAATACAGTTGTTAGATGTGGGTAGGATAGGCTTCTCTGAAGAGGAGGGTTTTCAGGGATCCTCGAAAAGCTAAAAGAGAAGGAGATAGACGGATAGTTTGGGGTAAGGAGTTCCATAGGCTTGGAGAGGCTCTGGAAAAGTCCTGTAGACGAGCATGGGAGGAGGTGATGAGAGAGCTAGAGAGCAGGAGGTCTTGAGAAGAACGAAGAGAGCGATTAGGTTGGTATTTGGAGACTAGGTCAGTGATGTAGCAGGGGGCAGAATTGTGGATGGCTTTGTAGGTCGTAGTTAGTATTTTGAATTTAATTCGTTGGGCGAGCGGAAGCCAGTGGAGGGATTGACAGAGAGGAGTAGCAGAGACAGAGCGGTTTGTAAGGTGGATAAGTCTGGCCGCAGCATTCATATTGGACTGAAGGGGGGTTAGAGTATGCAGCGGTAAGCCAATGAGAAGGGAATTGCAGTAAACAAGGCGAGAGATGACCAGGGAGTGAATTAAGAGCTTTGTGGCGACTAGATGACATTAGTCCTATAACAACTATTTAACCAATCACATTACCTCTGGGGACATAAAAATTCACCTCATTCAGTGACCGGGACGCTTCCTGACGATGTCATCATAACGAAACGTACATTGAGGTGCATCCCAATCACACTACAATGGAACGCACGTCAATCCACAAAAGCACAAGCAAGCGAGGCGGCTGCTTCACAACACACCTGGTATTATACCAAGCCTGTACCTTCAGTGCAGAGGAAAGGCACTTTTAAAGTAAGCGGCCATTTGGCCTTGTGTTTTTACATGTCTTTTAAATAAACGGAATTACGCTATGGTATTGCCTTTTTTCATCTTTTCAACTTTTCTGAGCATCATTTTGGTGGAGCATTTCCTTAGCTTATCCATCTGGCACCAGTACAGAGTACAGATCAAAATCATATAAAGCCCCACCTGACCTATATTTTTAAATAAAGAGGTCATGGTGGTTTGGTAAGTAGGATACTTACCTTCATTCACCGGGTTTTGCTGTCTTTATTATTGTGTTTAGCAGTGGTGATGGTGCAACAAATCAGATAACTTCACATTTTATGGAAGTTTTTGATATAATTGCTGGCTGTTTATTGATGTGTGTTTTTGCTATAATTGCTTGCGGTCTATTGATGCACATTGCACACTATTATTTGTTTCTACTGTCTATTTATGATCATGAAATTATGCATTCTTAAATGATTTGATTTCACTGGCTAGTTATGATCATGCATTATTGAGCACATGCACTTTATTTGTTTATTTATCTATTATTAGCGCCTCCTTATCAATTTACACCCCCCATAGCACAAAGTTTGCTACTAAGCACTTTGAGGGGAGCAGCTTACGTTTTTTCACTCATAGCACAGTGTTCTTCTTTATTCTTAAAAACTACCTACTACTAATTATTTTTTGGGTGGAAATCAATCATATTGGCTGCTGCTGTATGTAAGCCAAACAAATATGTAAAAGTAAAGCAAATGAATAGACATGGAATTTATGTTATTCCAGAATATGGTGTAACTGACACTGTTTCTGAGATTCATAACAATCTTTAATGTCACATACAGCTTTAATGTATTTAAAGGAATTGCATGTTGTTTATGTTGCCTTGTTAGTTGCTCCAAAATGGCCTCTCCCCATTGAACAATATCTTTTAAAACATTTTTCTCCTTGAGTACATGTCCCTCAGGTCAGCCCCTGTGCCCTTTTTTTGTCAATTCCTTGACCTTTAGCTTGGAAAACTGCCATTAGTGAACAGAAAGTTAATCTCCTATTGATTTTAATGGGGTTTGGATTCCAGATCTGAACTTTGATAACATTCTCTGAATGAAAGCTGGGTACATTCAGCTCACCCGTATCTATAGGAAAAATGAATCAGGGAAATGACATGTAAAGGAATATGGGACACTCGTAAAGACTGCCAAGGGCTTTAACACTTACCCACTCTTGCAAAAAAATAAGATCAACGTGAAAGGCTCTAAATACACATTTAATAAAGCCACAAATGTTACTTGACCACATCTAAAAAATGTTCGAGCTAATCCTGATATTAAGGGAATTGAGATTAAAAATAGACATTACAAATTAGCTGCAAATGCAGACGACATTTTACTTTTTCTAACTGAACCTATCACCACAATACCTAATCTATTAAAAGATTTTTCGTTCTTTACTCTAATTTCTAACTTACAAATTAATTTTAATAAATCCAGAGCACTGATCATATCGCTACAGGCCAATATAGTTTCTCTTTGTCAACATAACTTCCCCTTTAAATGGGAAGAACATGCCCTTACATATTTAGGTATACAAATACCATTAAAATTAAAGGACCTGTATTCCATAGATGTTCTACCTATACTCAGTCTATCCAAAATGATCTTCTGAACTGGGATAAGGGCTTCTTCTCTTGGTTCGGGAGAGCGGCTATAATAAAAATGAACGTCCTTCCTAGAATCCTTTATCTTTTTCAGACCATTCCAATTAAATTACCTGCTTCTTTCTTTAACACATATACAAAATTGTGCTTAAAATTCATTTGGATTTCTAAACAACCTAGAATAAAGTGGGACAAGTTAATTATTCCTAAAATGTTGGGAGGTATAGGATTACCCGACATCCAAAAATATTATTGGTCATGCCACTTATCCCGAATTGTTGACTGGCACATTCATTCCAAAACTAAAGCTTGGATTGAACTTGAAGGAACAACCTCTATATTACCAATACACCATTTACCTTGGATTAACTCTTGCAAAATACCACATGACAATAGAACCCATCCTCTCACTGGTCCTACATTGCAAATCTTTAGATCACTTTGTAACAAATTGAACATCTCCTCTTCTCCTGGACCTATAATTCCAGTTAATCTTAATCCGGAACTTCCCCTTTAATACTTTTAGTTCTAACACATCTGATTCCTTCCTTTTGATGTCTTTCGTCTCAAATATCCTAACTATAATATCTCATACTTAGATTAGAAGAATATTAAACATTCTTTACTTACCTCCAAATCACCTTCTATGTGGTACAGAAATAAAACCCCCTTTGAGAACATGTGTGTTAAACTTGATCCCCAAAGACATTTGATTTCAAATATGTATGCTCTTTTATTTGCAAATGTTGACCCTAAAGACGATGGGCCAGATTCACATAGAGATACGACGGTGTATCTCCTGATACACCGTTGTATCTCTGAGTTGTGCCGGTCGTATCTATGCGAATGATTCATAGAATCAGTTACGCATAGATATGCCTAAGATCCGACAGGTATAACTGTGTTACACCGTCGGATCTTAGGCTGCAATTCCAGGCCGGCAGCTAGGTGGCGTTTTGCTTTATTTACGCGACGATTAAGCAAATGAGGAGATACGCCGATTCCGAAACCAACGACCGCCAGGCGCTTTTTTTTACGCCGTTTGCGTTCGGCTTTTTCCGGCGTATAGTTACCCCTGCTTCTATGAGGCGCAGCCAATGTTAAGTATGGGCGTCGTTCCCACGTCAATTTTTTTTTTACATCGTTTGCGTACGTCGATTCACAAAAGCGCTGGACGCAAGTTACGCTCACGCCGAAACCAATGACGTCCTAGCGACGTCATTGGGAGCAATGCACGCTGGAAAAATTTCCGGACGGCGCATGCGCTATTCGATCGGCGCGGGAACGCGCCTGATTTGAATAGTACACTCCCCCTAGCCGCGGAATTTGAATTCCGAGGGGGAATTACGATACGCCGCTGCAAGTTTTGAGGTAAGTGTTTTGTGAATTACCCACTTGCCTCAAAAACTTGCGGCGGCGGATCTTAAATCACATAGGTTACGCAGATCTAAAGATCCGCTAACCTATGTGAATCTGGCCCGATATTGCTAACCAACATTGGGAAAGAGAACATAGCTTAGATCTCTCTCAAAATGATTGGGAACATTCATACAAGTTCAATGAATATTTTGTCACAGGAAAATGGCTATAAAACTATACTCTAGGTGGTATAGAACACCCTATACGATTCATAAATTTAACCCCAGTGTTCCACCTTCATGTTGGCGCTGTAAAGCTTCCCTTGGGACTCTTCTCCACATTTGGTGGGATTGCCCCCATATACAACCGTTTTGGAAGGAGGTACACTGTATCATCTCTCTAGTCACAACTTTTACTCCAGATTTAACTGCTGCCCAATATCTACTGCATCATACTTCACTATCTCATTCTATATATAAAAAATCTATCATTTTACATCTCATCAATGCAGCTGAGCTCTGTATACTGGCCTATTGGAAAGACACCTCTCCCCCATGCATTTCTGAGTAGTTTCAAAGGATTAAAAGAATCGCTGAAATGG
This sequence comes from Rana temporaria, assembly GCF_905171775.1. Lineage (NCBI taxonomy): Eukaryota > Metazoa > Chordata > Amphibia > Anura > Ranidae > Rana > Rana temporaria. The sequence goes on from NC_053490.1 coordinate 153,623,702, forward strand.
AAGACTTGATTCAACAAGCTAGGGACTCCCTGAAAAACTTCCATGAAAAATTAGCCTGTTGGATCCATTTTACTAATTCTATTGAATTTCACACAATGTCCAGCATTCCACAATAACTTGACCTGGGAATATTACTTGAAAGCGGGGGTTCACCCAAAAATAAACTTTCTGACAATAGCTACATCCCTACAATATCTGCAGTATGCTGTTTTTTTTTTTTGTACTTATCGTTATATGAGCCCTTGTTATCCGGCTCCGAGCGGGGGATTACTTCCGGGTATAGGCGTTCCTAAGAGAAGAGGAGTTGATTGACGGGCTGCTAAAGCGCGTCACGCCTTACGAAAATACCCAAAGTCACACTCGGGTGTTTACGGCGCCTGCGTAGTCAGCTCTACACGGCAGGCGCAGGCGCCGTAAATGCCGGACTGTCACTTCGGGTATTTTCGGAAGGCGTGACGCGCCTTAGCAGCCGTCAATCAACTCCTCTTCGCTTAGAAACGCCCATTCCCCGCAGGATTCCCCGCTCTGAGCTGGATAACAAGGGCTCATATAACGATAAATACAAAAAAAAAAAAAAACAGCATACTGCAGATGTTAGCAGTATGCTGGAGCTAATGTCAAAAAGTGGATTTTTGGGTGAACCTGCGCTTTAATGCATCAATCTCATTGATCTACTGAGATATACTCCCCATCTTACCTATTTATTTCCTTATTCCTCTTTCCTCATTTTCCCTTGATTGCAATTTAAAATTGTTTCAGTAGTTTTAGATACAATTTTTCTACCCTCAAGGTATAATAATGTACAGTATTTCCATTGCTTTACTAAGTTATGTACTCCTATTTATATGGTAATTTATATTCTATATACAATGCTTTCGAATGTGTACCAGATTATTTTTGAAGCGCTAATGTGTTAATGTATATTTATTGTACCATTTATTCTGTAATATTAATAAAAACTTTGAACCAAAAATGTTTTTTGCAGCTACTTGGTCGCACTGGCTCTGGTTCCTCTTCAGCCTTTGCATCCTCCTGTTTCTACTCTTCCTCTTGGAATGCTTGGAGATTTCTTGGGTGGAGAAGGACACTTCCTCTGAAGAGATGATGCTGCATTCCTTATCGGATGAGTACTTCCAGTGCCTGCTTTCCTTCAGAGGAAGAAGAAAACCGCTATTCTCTTCCACTACCCACCGGACCAGCCAGACTTGGCTGTCTATTCACCAACAAAGAAACATAACCAACCAAAAAAAAAAATATGCAAGAAAAACGTTCTATTTGTGAGTCATTAATATATATACTGTATATCCATAGAGTGCATACTATACAAATGACAAAGTCTGGAAATAGTTAAATAGATACCAGCATTTTAGATCAATATTCAACTAATATTTAGGTATTTTGAAGCAAACACAATCCTGTAGATCAGTCAGTGAGCAAACTGTAATATTGTGTCTTTTTTTCTACTAGTAATGGTGGCAATCTGTGATTTTTGTCAGGCCTGCGATATTGCGGCGGACATATTGGACACTTTTGACACTATTTTGGGACCATTCACATCTATACAGCGAACAGTGCTATAAATATGCTTGGATACTGTATAAATGTGACTGGCAGGGAAGGACTTAACACTAGGGGGTGATCAAGGGGTAAAATGGGAGTGATTCTTACTTTGAGGGGAGGAAACTGACTGGGGGAGGTGACCGATCTGTGTCCCTATGTAAGGGACACAGCATCGGTCTCCTCTCTCCCTGACAGGATGTGGAGCTCTGTGTTTACACACAGAGCTCCACGTCCTGCCTCTGTAACTGCCGATCGCGAGTAGCTGGCGGACATCGCGGCCGCCAGGCACACGCATCTGCACCACGTGACACGGCGGCACAGCTTTTTCCCGCCGCGGTGCGCAGGGGGAATGTAAACAGGAAGACATCCAGGGACGTCCACCGGTGAGATGAGAGCCACGCTGTAGACGTCTTGTGTCTATAGCGTGGCTCTCAAGTGGTTAAATAAACTCAGTTTGTCTTATTTATTTTTTATGTCCCAAACTGGTGTCATTTCTGCAAAGGTATTTTGAAAAATACTTTTTGTTTAAAATGCTATAATGATATTGGGATTGCTGTGCACATCCAAATCATGGAGATTCACATTTTATTTATTTTTGTTATCCCAAAATTTGTAACATATCTTCAATAATCAATAGATGTTTATTAGTATTAGTATACATGATTTATATTAATTTATTAATATAAGTGAAAATCCTATTTTGCTGTATGTCCCAGTTATGGAGATCTATTTACATATATATTAAGAGATCTGACTTTCATGTAAACCAAGTTACAGGTGCAAATATGACAAAAATCTAGATTGCACAAACTCAAAGATGTATGGTTATATTGAGGAGAAAAAAAAGTGTTGCTATTGCTTGTCTCCCTAAAGCCTAGTGCACACTGCTAGTGTTTTTCATTCAACCCAGCAGGTTGAATGGACAAACAAAAGACAACTCAGGTTGGAACCACAGTACTAACAATACGATGATAGTACAGTGATCTCCCCTGTTCTATTTGTTATGACAGGGGGACGCCCCCCAGAATACTCCAGTCAGCAGACCTTTTTCGATCATGCCCCTGACAGTCGCACGGCTGAGGTACACACGGGCCAAATGTCGGCCGGTTTCTATTGAATTGGCCAATGCCATCTGACATTCAACCCGTTTGTACAGGGCTTAAGTCCGGCTATAGATTTTGTGATTTTCTTTCCATTCGGTGTTGATGGGGGAATCCCTCCCAAAGAGCTATTGTGTTCTCATGGTGGAGGGTGCAGGGAGCCATCCCTGCCAGGAGAACACACCATGATTATTGCTAGAAGCTATAGCCACTGGCCACTAGCCACTGGCAATAATCACTTTAAAAATCCAACATGCTGGTTGTACCCAAGTCAATCGATGGATTGGCATCGGTGCAATAGCCTGCTCATACCGGTACATGGTTTGAATCTCGACCAGTCCCTGCTGAACCAGCCGAGTTTCGAACTGTCTATGGCTGGCTTATGTTATGTATTGCATACAGTATCTACAAATGTACAGCATTGATAAAAAGGAATACAAATTAAAGATAATTAGGTTTAACTAATGAAACAATAAAAAAAGCCCTAGTAAAGCTATTTGCATAGGGAGCCTCACACATTAACTTAGTAGTGTGTCGAACTACCATATCTCTGTAGACATGGGACACGTATTAAAAATCAATTTTTGTGCACTGGTAATCCAAAATCAGGCAAAAAACTGACAGCCATGTACTACACCTGTGTATATATATCAGATGTTTTTCCTTTCCTTGGACAATGTTTTTACATCCAGTAAAATTTGGGGGTCTTCTTTTATATATATTTCATTTAGACACCACAATATAGTTACATAGTTAGTCAGGTTGAAAAAAGACACAAGTCCATCTAGTTCATAATATAATCAAGAGAAGAGAACAAACTTCCAAGAACAAGAACTTCCAAGAACATATTTATGAAAAATGATTCAAGCAAGCAACTTAACATTTGTATATATGAACCAAATATTGTAATTTAATAATTAGTAAACATATGATTGCTGCCTTGCAAAGCATCTCTTGGTGCCTACACCAGTCAATCATTTGTGTAATATGTTTTCCTATATATTCTTCCTATATATTTCCTATATATATATTTTTTTACAACATAGCTGAATTTAAATAGCAACTAAAAAGTAAAAGTGATGATCAAGTAGATCCTGCGGGACCTGTACCAGCCTAGGGTGAACATATACAGTATGCAGATCAAGGAAGGAATATATCTGTAAACAATATGATCATCATTATTGTCACTGTTTTAAAATAAGTTTATGTCGGATATAAAATATTGTTTTAAATATTTGGTTCATTATTGCCAAAATTATCCACAGGAACCACAAAGGATTTACATATATTTCCCAGATCTTTTCCCAGAATCATGAATAAAGTGATTGTGCATCTCTCAAACTCTGACAAATTAGCACAGCTGTGCAAGTGCCTGGAGGTAAAAATCATAGGACTCAATTCATTAGACATTAAGGTATGCTTTATGCATTGTAAGAAATTGTATTTTTCTGCATTATTTATGTGTGCAAATACATTGCTCTATCTATTTTATTTCACTTTGCTTCAAGTTTCCCTATGATATAAAACACTTTGAAATGTGGATTCACTAAAGAAAAAGGCACATTTATCACTCATTATGGCCACACACTAACCTCATCTGCCTCAAGCTATCATTATTCTCTATGCTAGTGGAAAAACAGCTCTGCGAGCAGTTTGAGGCACATATTATATACAGAGAGGGTGAAAGTGAGAGAAAATTCTATATTTTTAAAATATAAATGTGGATTGCTTTCACATATACTATTTGGTGCTTTTATGTAAAGTTCATGGAAAATATCTGGTAAAAGCACTGTAGGTATAGTAAAATTATGTAACAATAACCAGTTTTTCTAAATACCTGGATGAACCAACCAGTTTACGCTTGTCATACTTGTTGCAGTTACATACAGTGGGGAAAATAATTATTTGATCCCCTGTAGACTTTGCAAGCTTGACCACTTACAAAGAAATGATGAATAATTTTTATCATAGGTGTATTTTCAATGATTGAGACAGAATATCACATGATACAAATGTTATAAATTAAGTTGCAATTCAGTGAGTAAAATACGTATTTGATTCCCAAGCAAAATACTGTATGACTTAGTGGAGAAATCCTTGTTGGCAAGCACAGAGGTTAGGCCTTGTACACACGGTCGATCCAAACCGATGAGAATGGTCCGACGGACCGTTTTCATCGGTTCACCGCTGAAGTGGCCTGACGGCCTGATATGCGTACACACCGTCAGTCCAAAATCCCATCCGGTCAGAACGCGGACACGTGACCCACGTACGACGTCACTATAAAGGGGTAGGCCAAAGCCTTCGTTGCCGCCCTTGAGTCCGCTTTTGCTAATTCCGTGTAACCGCGTGTTAGTGAAAGGTTGGTGAGAGCCGATTCGCGATTTTCAGTCTCCGTGCTTCTTCAGATCGTATTCTCGGGTTCAGTGTGTGCTTGTACGTTCGTATTTGTCATTCAGTGCTGGCTTTTGGGTCGTTTCTGCTTTGCAGTGCCATCCTGTCCGCTCGTATCTGGGTGCAGTGCGTTCTTTACAGGTATTGCTGGATTTGGGGGTGCTTTCTGTTTGAAGTGCGTTCTGACCAGCCGACCGGTTTCAAGCCATGATGGAGCAGCGTGATTTTTCTAAAATGTGTGCTGCGTATGGGCTGGCTTCTGCAGTTCATAATTACTCAAGGACTTTGGCCAGGACCAGAGGGAGGAGGAGAGCTTGCAGGTCATGAGGGAGGCTGCAGAGCTCATAAGGGCCCCCCTGAACCCCACGGAGAGCTTAAGCTCTTCTCTCTCAAATGACCTGCAGGAATTGGGAGAGGAGCAAAGAGGGCTTGCAAAAGACATGATGAATCAGGTCATGTGGTGGGCCCGAAGGGACTGGCTGACCAGGGACACTGAGCTGAGTGACCCGGCCCGGCCTGCTGCTCATCTTCTGACTCCTGCTGCCCCACCTTTACCACCTGAAAGGGGCCGTGGACGGGGCCGTGGAAGTTCTGCTGCAAGGCAGCCTGAAAGGAAGGCTATAAAGAAGACTAGAAAGTGAATCCCTGCCTTCCTGCTGATTTTTCAAAAAACTGAGCTTAGTGTAGTACCACAGCTTGGGGTCATTTCTGGCATTTGCTGGTGCTTTTGAGTTCTGTGATTTGTGTAGCACATTGTGACTCCCGATGTTGTTTATTTTGTCCTTGATCATGGTGGACTGTGCCTTTGGTATCCATAAAGACTGCATGTATGTTGTAAATTGGTTAAATGTTGCCGTTCTTTTTATTATTTCATTTTTCCAGAATAAATGGAAATTTATTTTACGTTACAACCTTGTCTATTGTGTTTTTCTGGTGAATAGCCATCACACATTTCCAAAATACAATGTGTATTTAACAAAGGACACAACCTCCTTGAGGGGGGAAGGAACATTGGTGTGATAACTTGACAAAAAACAAAAAAGCCTAAACTCCCAAAAAAAAAATATCTCACCCAAAGAGAACAAAAAAAAACATCAGTATGATAACTTGACAAAAAAAAAGGCTAAACTCCAAAAAAAGAAAAAAAAAACACCCAAAAAAATAAATATATAAAACATTGGTGTGATAACTTGACAAAAAAACGAACCAAAAAAATTGTGGAGTACAAAGAAATATTTTGGAGATCTGGCTAGGGAAAAATTATTCAAAAAAAGGAGATCACAAGCAAAAAATAAAATAATTCTGTGAGAACACTGGCTAAATAGCATCAGCTAAACAACGTGTCCATTCTAGCAATAGAGCGAAGAAACAAATGCTCAGCAAGAAACGGAACACTACTTTTAAAAATGTAGAATGTGCCATCTCAAAAACGAATGCGAAGTTTAAAAGAATGAGCGCTCCCATCCCCTCATTTAGTCTGAGCATGCGCGGGTTTTGAACCGATGCGTAGATTTGTGAACCGATGCTTTTGTGTACTAACCATCGGTTTGGACCGATCGGGCAGCGGTCCATCGGTTCGGTTTTGAAGCATGTTTTAAAATTTTGGACCAAAGGAAAACAGACCGATGGCCTATACACATGGTCGGTTTGGACCGATGAAACTGAACTTCGGTCCATTCTCATCGGTTTTGTCCGACCGTGTGTACGGGGCCTAAGATGTTTCTTGTAGTTGGTTACATCTCAGAAGGGATTTTGGTCCACTCTTCTTTACAGATCTTCTCTAAATCCTTAAGGTTTCCTGGCTGTCTTTTGGTAATACAAAGTTTCAGCTCCCTTCATAAATTTTCTATACGATTAAGGTCTGGAGTCTTGGCAGTATGTTTTGGGTCATTGTCATACTGGAAGACCCATCCACGATCCATCTTCAGCATTCTGGCTGAGGGAAGAATGTTCTCATCCAAGATGGTACAATACATGGCCCCTTCCATTGGCCTCTCATTGCGGAAAAGTCGACCTGTACCTTTAGCAGAGAAACAGCCCCAAAGCATAATGTTTCCATCTCCATGCTTGACTATAGGGATGGTGTTCTTAGGGTCATAGTCAGCATTTTTCTTCCTCCAAACACAGTGAGTTGAGCTAACTGCTTCAGCCCCGGAAGATTTTACCCCCTTCCTGACCAGAGCCCTTTTTACAATTTGGCATCGCGTCACTTGAAACTGACTGACAATAGTGCGGCCATTCGACTCTGTACCCAAACAAAATGTGCTTCATTTTTTTTCCACAAATAGAGCTTTCTTTTGATCTCCTCTGCGTTTTTTTGCGCTGTAAACAAAAAAAGAGAAATAATTTAATTTTTTTGCTATAATAAATATCCCCAAAAATGTTTTAAAAAATAAATTTCTTCATCAGTTTAGGCCAATATATATTCTTCTACATATTTGTGGTAAAAAAAAAAAATCACAATAAGCGTATATAAATTGGTTTACACAAAGGTTATAGCGTCTGCAAACTATGGGAAAGATTTATGGCAGTTTTATATTTATTTTTACTAGTAATGGTGGCAGTACTGTGACATTGCGGCTGACAGAGCGGACACTTTTGACACCATTGATTTATACAGCGATCAGTGCTATAAAAATGCACTGGTTACTGTGTAAATGTTAGTGGTAGGGAAGGGGTTAATACTAGGGGCAATCAAGGGGTTAAATGTGTTCCCTAGTTAGTGTTTCTAAGTGTATGAGGATAGGACTGACTGGCCGAGGAGAAATATCATTGTTCCTACTTAGTAGGAACACACGTTATGTCTCCCCACCCCTGACAGAACAGGGATTTCTGTGTTTACACACACAAATCCCTGAGCTGGGTCTCGTGTGGCCGGCAGCGATCACACCCACCGGCCACGCAAATCGTGCTGCGGTGCGCCTCCGGCGGGTCTCTTAAAGGGGACAATATGCCCATACGTTGTTTTGCGCAGCCGTGCCATTCTGCCAACGTATATCAGCGTGAGCCAGTCAGCAAGTGGCTAATGGCAAGGAGCTCAATTTTGGTCTCATCTGACCACAGTACTTTCTTCCAAGCCTTCTCTGAATCATTTAGATGTTCATTTGCAAACTTCTGAAGGGTCTGTACATATGCCTTCTTGAGGAGGGGGATCTTACGGATACTGCTGGATTTCAATCCATGGTGGCTTATTGTGTTACCAAAGGTTTGTTTGGTGACTGTGGTCCCAACTGTCTTAAGATTATTCACAAGCTCCTCCTGTGTAGTTCTGGGCTGACCCCTCACTTTTCTCATGATCATCCTTAGCCCATGAGGAAAAGTCTTGCATTGGCGCTGTAAACAAAAAAAGAGAAATAATTTAATTTTTTTGCTATAATAAATATCCCCAAAAATGTTTTAAAAAATAAATTTCTTCATCAGTTTAGGCCAATATATATTCTTCTACATATTTGTGGTAAAAAAAAAAATCACAATAAGCGTATATAAATTGGTTTACGCAAAGGTTATAGCGTCTGCAAACTATGGGAAAGATTTATGGCAGTTTTATATTTATTTTTACTAGTAATGGTGGCAGTACTGTGACATTGCGGCTGACAGAGCGGACACTTTTGACACCATTGATTTATACAGCGATCAGTGCTATAAAAATGCACTGGTTACTGTGTAAATGTTAGTGGTAGGGAAGGGGTTAATACTAGGGGCAATCAAGGGGTTAAATGTGTTCCCTAGTTAGTGTTTCTAAGTGTATGAGGATAGGACTGACTGGCCGAGGAGAAATATCATTGTTCCTACTTAGTAGGAACACACGTTATGTCTCCCCACCCCTGACAGAACAGGGATTTCTGTGTTTACACACACAAATCCCTGAGCTGGGTCTCGTGTGGCCGGCAGCGATCACACCCACCGGCCACGCAAATCGTGCTGCGGTGCGCCTCCGGCGGGTCTCTTAAAGGGGACAATATGCCCATACGTTGTTTTGCGCAGCCGTGCCATTCTGCCAACGTATATCAGCGTGAGCCAGTCAGCAAGTGGCTAATGGCAAGGAGCTCAATTTTGGTCTCATCTGACCACAGTACTTTCTTCCAAGCCTTCTCTGAATCATTTAGATGTTCATTTGCAAACTTCTGAAGGGTCTGTACATATGCCTTCTTGAGGAGGGGGATCTTACGGATACTGCTGGATTTCAATCCATGGTGGCTTATTGTGTTACCAAAGGTTTGTTTGGTGACTGTGGTCCCAACTGTCTTAAGATTATTCACAAGCTCCTCCTGTGTAGTTCTGGGCTGACCCCTCACTTTTCTCATGATCATCCTTAGCCCATGAGGAAAAGTCTTGCATTGGCGCTCCAGACAGAGATTTTGGTTTTCTTCCATTTGCGAATAATTGCTCCAACATTTGTCTCCTTCTCACTAAGCTACTTTCTGATGGTCTTGTAGCCTATTTTAGCCTTGTGCAGGTCTACAATCTTGTCCTGTGATGTCCTTTGACAGCCCTTTGAATGAAAGAAAGATTCTGTTGACAGGTGTCTTTTATATACATTAAGGGCCAGATCCACATAGATGTAGAACGGCGCAGCGTATCAGAGATACACTACGCCGCCATACCTTACCTGGCACATTTTCGAATCCTCAGCGAGTTTGAGCCGTAAGTTACGGCGGCGTAGTGTATTTCTGTCGGCGGATTTGAAATTGGGCGGGTTGGGGGCGGGTTTCATTTAAATGAAGCATGTCCCCGCGCCGAAAGAACTGCGCATGTATCGTCCCGAAATTTTCCGGACGACTTACGCAAAAAAAAAAATCTAATTTCGACGTGGGAACGACGGCCATACTTAACATGGCAAGTCTACCTATACGCCGCAAAATACCAGCTTTAACTATACCCTGGAAAAAGCCGACTACAGACGACGTTCGAAAATGCGACGGCCGCGCGTACGTTCGTGGATCATCGTAAATTGCTAATTTGCATACCCGACACGGAAAACGCCACCCAGCGGACGCCAAAGTATTGCATCTTAGATCCGAAGGCGTACGAAGACGTACACCTGTCGGATCTAACCCAGAAGCCATCATATCTTGTTTTGAGGATTCAAAACAACGATACGACGCTGGAAATTTGAAAGTACACCGGCGTATCAGTAGATACGCCGGCGTACTTCGTCTGTGGATCTGGCCCAAAGAGTTGTCATCAGGAGCACCTTCCTAAATTGACAATACTTATCTGTGTACCACATAAGCACATACTGTAGCCAGTCTGTGGGAGACAGAATTATTGCTGGTTGGTAGGGGGATCACATACTTATTTAACTTACTGAACTGCAACTAATTGTATAGCATTTGTATCATGTGTTGTTTTTTTCTGGATTTTTGGTTGGTATTCTGTCTCTATCATTTACAATACATCTTTGATAAAAATTATAGACCCTTCATTCCTTTATAAGTGGGCAAACTTACGAAGTCTGGAACGGATCAAATAATTATTTTCCCCACTGTATTCTGAAAGAATGCATACATGAGAAGGAACAAAAACGACTTTATGAGCAGAATCATTAAAGAAAAACCTAATCTTTCCAAACACTTTACAAGCTTTACACTTTACAATGAACTATGTCCCTTACAAATCTCTGAGGCCGCTGGATGGGTGGTATAAATATTATGTAGCCGTGGCTGTCAGCGCGAGGCCAAAAATAAGCGGTTACCAAGCTTTTGTTTACATCACGTGATCAACTGTCATTGGCTGAAGCTGATCATGTGGTAAGGGGCCTGGACCGGCCCCTTACTCGGATCTGTGATCACCCGAGTCTGATGCCTGCAGGGGGGCATGCGGGTAATGTGCAAAGGGGAGGGCCTCCCGGAAAATTAGATCCACACTGTAGCCGTCATTCGGGTATAGCGCGGGTGGGAAGTGGTTAACATCTTGTGACTGGGGTAAAGGAGGAACCAGGGTAGACAAAATATAAACTTTAGCTTTAGGGCTTGTCACCCGATGCCATCAAACATGTTTTTAAACACAATACAAATGTATATGCAAGAAAAGTGAAGGTGTTTCAATGAGCCTAGTTTACACAAACCTTTGGGGATTTCATGTGCATTTAAAAAAAGTACTGCATGCTGCTTTTCGAAACTCACTTGACTGCACTGCAAATGCATGTAAATGCCTACAAGATGCAGAATACACAAACATTTGAATTAAAAAAATAAGTGCTAAGAAAAAAACAAGACAATAATATGGTTTTATTGAACTCCTGGTCTGCTTTGTTCCTTTGAATACTTATACCTAAATCCAGTAGCAAGTTCATACTAATATACTGTATATATATATATATATATATATATTACACATATACACACTCACCATCCACTTTATTAAGTAAACCTGTTCAATCACTTGGTAACACAAATTGCTAATCAGCCAATCGCATGGCAGCAACTCAATGCATTTAGGAAGCTAGATGTGATGAGGATGACTAGTTGAAGTTGAAATGGAGCATCGGAATGGGAGATTAGTTATTATCCACAACTAAACCCGGTTCTGTGTTCACTAGTTTTATTAAATCCCCCAGTGCATGAATATAAGAATGGGAAAACAATGTTAACGCCCATGAATCCAACAATATAAAATAATTGGGAAAAAAAATCACAAATGTGTCAAAAATTAAAAATAAATGTATATTATGAAGCATAAACACATATACAGCCCCACCATTTGTGGGGCTGTGCATTATCCTAAAAACATATTTTATTTTATTGTAAAATGTGGTAAGTATTATACTCACAGAATAACAATTGTATTAAAGCTCATCATAAAGAACAGCACTATCCAGTCCACAGTGCATCATGAGGTGTGACAGGATAAATGAAGATCTAATTGGCTAACACGTTTTGAGGACTAGCCTCTTCCTCAGAGCTAGAGAGAAAGCAAAGCTAATAACCTAATATTGTCTATGCCTTCATCTATGCTATTAAGCATTCAAATCAGCAGATGTAAAGTTGCACTTACATGGCACAGAGTACATATAGCACTATGAAACAGCATATGCAAGAAAGCCAATCTATAAATTGCTTTTTCTTTTTACCTGTACAGTGGAACCCATGGCAGTCTTTGCTCAAATAGGGAAGTGGCATATCCTGTTAGCCATGACATTGCATTTCATCTCTTGACTTCCTCAGGGAAAGCAATGCCTGAAAAAAGCACCTCAAATGTGATGAAAATGCACTACAAGCTCATTATACATGAAAATGTGAATGCATAACTGCACACTGCATGTGGAGATTATGGCGTAATCGAGCCCCTAAGGGCTTTTTACAATCCTCTGCATTTGGGTTAAAGACTGAGCAAGAAGAAAATTCTATGACTCTTAAACTCTTTTGTGAACTAGAATGCCTTTTAGTACCATTATAAAGATGAAGGTAAAATAAAGCAACTGGAGATAAAGTAATGCTGGCTAAGAACAAATACCAAATACACATGGATCAGGATTTTATAGTCTAATGTTAATCTGAATATATGGTTTTGCTCACATGAAATGGTGTATCCAGGGTATGGTACATATGACACATTCCTTAGGCACCATTTGAAGAGGATCAGCACACAGTGGCATCTTCAGGATGGTGCTTGGGTGTGCTTTAACCCCCCTTAAAAAAGCATCTCCAAAGTGCCCTCATCAAATTAACAGATTAAAGTACCTTTGTTTTCTGCCCAGAGTCCTCTATTTAATGGTACCGCACAGTGCCATGTGCTTCCATGATGCAGGAGGGTGGGCTGCCCACGTCATGGAAATGCATGACACTAATCCAAGGTGGGCAGGATCAGAGCAAACCATGTATTCAGAAGAGGAGAGTAAGGGGGAGTGAGGTGGTACTATGAGGATACTGATGCAAAATAAGGCTCTGAAGACACTGATCTAAGGGGCATCTGAGGACACTGCTGTGAGGGGGACACTAAGCACATTGATGTGGAGGGGCTCTAAAAACACTGATATGTGGGGAGCTCTGAGGATTGTGATGTGTGTAGGGCTCTGGAGATTTTAATGTGAGACACGTTCTGCTGTGGAAACTATTGTGAGGGGGCTCTGAGGACACCAATATTAGGGGGCTCAAAGGACTCTGAAGGTAACTATAATGTGAATGGGGCTCTTGATGGGAAGGGGGCATCCTGATCTATACAGGCGACTCTGATGGAAAGGGGGGGCTTCTGATGTGAACAGGGCACTTTGATGTAAAGGGGGCTGATGGGGGTTCCTGATGTGAGTGTTTGCTGACTCCAAGGAACTGCAAAGAAAGGGAAAAGCAATGCTGTGACATTAAAGACAACCAGCTTAAGCCTGGAATGACTTGGCTGTCAGAGCGCTGAGATGAATTAGACTATACCTAAAATGTGTTGGTTAGTTAATCACCAACTGTCTGTTGTGTATATATTGGGCCAGATTTAGGTAGACTTACGAAGGGCGTATCAGTAGATACGCCGTCGTAAGTCCGAATCCCCACCGTCGTATATTTAAGCGTATTCTCAAACTGAGATACGCTTAAATATTGCTAAGATACGACCGTCGTAAGTCTCCTACGCCGTCGTGTCTTAACTGCATATTTACGCTAGCCGCTAGGGGCGTGTACGCTGATTTATGCCTAGAATATGTAAATCAGCTAGATACGCCTATTCACAAACGTACGCCCGGCCGTCGCAGTAAAGATACGCCATTTACGCAAGGGGTTTTCAGGCGTAAAGATAAACCACCAAAAAGATGGCACAGCCAATGTTAAGTACGTCGTTTGCGTAATCCGTGAATGGGGCTGGCCGTAAGTTACGTTCATGTCGAAAGCATTGACGAATTGCCAAGGTCATTTGGAAAATGCACACTGGGATACGTCCACGGACGGCGCATGCGCCGTTCGATCGAAACGTAATTTACGTGGGGTCACACTTAATATACATAAAACACGCTCAACATTTGAATTAGGCGGGCTTACGCCGTCCCTAATACGCTACGCAGTCGTAACTTCGGGCACAAAATCTTTGAGAATACCATACTCGCCTCTCAAAGTTACGGCGGCGTAGCGTATAGGAGATACGCTACGCCCGCCTAAAGGTATGTGAATCTAGCCCATTGTTTTTAAAAGATTAATGAGTTTGACTTGCATTTTTGAGTTGATATTATGGTAATGTTATATAAAAAAAGGGTGTCAGATGATTGGGCAGGGGAGCAATGAGAATGCTTGCCATAAGCACATTTTTCTATACATATACCTGTGATCACATGTCTTTAAAGAAAGTTATTTTTTTTACATCCTAATATTGAAATAACTTTGGATTTACTTGCAATTCATCTCTCAGCCTAAAACTCCTAGAACACTCTTCTGTTACTGTTACTTTGTGTGACAAGAACTATAGAAATAAAATATGTTACAACTTCCAATTACATTTGTGTAAGTTGATATTTATGGGTACATTATGTATGTGCTGGTCTAAGAATTGGGATTGTGAACTGTTTTATTCAAGGGCAATAACTAAATTATAATGGTGCATCTGCATTAATCTTGCTATGCATAGCGCCTTTTCTTGTGTTATTTCTCACAACTGATGATAAACCCTGTCACACCATGCCTATTTGAAAAAGAAAATAAATATTAGAATAGTCTGCATAAGATGTTTTCATATTAGTCACTCGCTGTATCTCTGCAGCAACGTGTTACAAATTGACAAAATAATTGCTAACAAGATTATTTTCCATACTTACACAGAGATGACCATATCATTTATGGAAAAACATTCTTCAGTGCCCTTGAGCATGTATGACAGCTTATAATAAGAATATATGCAGCCACCTTTAATTTAAATTTCTATAAGTATGGCACTATATGACATAACCTGTCTATTTTTGACAGTATTGTTCTGTAGGGGCTAAAAGGGATATTGGTTTTGTCCACATAATTATGCTAGATGAATACAAAACCAAGCATCTGAGCAACAAATCAAGTCTATAAATGGGATGATTTATCAGAATTGCAAATGGTATACATACAGTGTAGTGTATTTATCTATTTTGTTTTTAGCTTTACACAGAATAGTAAATGATATCCAACTAAATTTAGGACTGAAATGTATTACATTATCTTTAATAGATTTATATGTACATACATTAAATTGAACGCATCATATTTTATTCTCCAATAATCTGACATATGTATTTATTCATAATGGGGTGTAAATGGTCAGCAATCATACTCAGGTATGCTTCATTACTCAAATATTTCTGTATAAATTGGACTAATGTGTGGCAGGAATATATGATTTTTACATCATTACAACATCACCATTATCAGCTTGAACTTGCACTGATGCAAGATACAATTAATTCACAAATTTGTGGGGGCGTGGCCTGACACGGAAGCCGGATTGGTCGTATAATCCCAGAGCTCCGGCGATACAGGGACACAGCAGCTCAAAGCAGCCCATCCGAGGTGACAAACACCCCAATACCTTAGCAGGACAGCTCTATGTCCAAAAAACTGCAAAATGTTTAGAAACCCCAGTGCCTGATGGACATCTTCTCACTGAACATGTGTGGAGGTAGGCAAGATGGCAACGAGGCCCACTCACCCCTGGCTGCATCATCACAAAAAAAGACCTAAAAAAAGGCAATCATACTTCAAATAATTGCTCCCCCACTAGCAAGCACTCCTATCCTCTCACCCCATCATCTAGCATCCCGGCCAAGTCAAAACTAGACTAGATGGCACTAGAGTGAGCCCAGCAGTGAGCCCTGTTTTAGATTCGGGGGAGGACACAAGGGAGATGCCAGAGTCAATTGAATCCTTTCCCACACAAAATCAACCTGTGCTGGATACAGTTCTAAAAGACATGCTTTTGTCTCTGTGGAGCACAATCCAAACCGATATGGCCGATTGTATGCACCGATTCAATAAAGACCTACAAGAAGTGGGGAATAGAGTGGATCACATTGAGGCAAAAATGGAGGAATTGCTTGCACATGATTAAATGATGGAAGTCATCAGAGCTTCTGCTTATTTACTAAGCACTGGAGCAACTGCACTTGCTAAGTGCACAGTCGTTTTACATTTTTTCAAAAAGCATATGACCAACAATTGTGAACTCCATACGGAATATAACCAGCAATCCTGAACTACATACAGTATATGATCAGCATTTTATGATAAGTAGGTGCTTGAAATAACCAAATCAACAGTGTCATTCATTGTCCAACAGTTCAAAAGACAACCTGAACTTAAAGCGGGAGTTCACCCATAAATGTTTTTTTTACCCTTAGATACCCTTAGATGGATGCTCATTTAGTCTAGGGGAATGGGCTAGTTGTTTTAAAATCTGAGCAGTACTTACCGTTGTAGAGGGCGATCTTCTCCGCCACTTCCGGGTATGGGTCTTCGGGACTGGGCGTTCCTTGATTGACAGGCTTCTGAAAGGCTTCCGATGGTCGCATCCATCGCGTCACGAGTAGCCGAAAGAAGCCGAACGTCGGTGCGGCTCTATACTGCGCCTGCGCACTGACGTTCGGCTACTTTCGGAAAATCGTGACGCGATGGATGCGACCGTCGGAAGCCTGTCGGAAGACTGTTAATCAACAAGGAACGCCCAGTCCCGCAGCCCATACCCGGAAGTGGCGGAGAAGATCGCTCTCTGAAAAGGTAAGTACAGCTTCGATTTTAAAACAACTAGCCGATTCCCCTAGACTAAATGAGCATCCATCTAAGGGTAAAAATAGCAATTTACCGGTGAACCTCCGCTTTAAAGAAGTGCTGTACACTTCATTGGTTTAATGTCATCACCTAATAAAAAACAAGGTTTTGGAGCCATACAGTAACAGCCACTGTGTTACCTTGGGAATGAAACTCTGTGTGGCCTATTAATTCTATTTACTCGTATGTGACAACATGACCTCACAGTAAACTGTCAAGAACATGTCTTTTAATGCTGATCAACTTTTGACTAAAGTAAGATTTTTCAGACACCAATTAGCTGGACATCCCCCCCCCCCCCCCCCCAAAAAAAAAAAAAGATCTTCTACCCACTCACTTTTTCCTGTTTTATTTTTCACTGTCAATGTAAACTTTAGAACCTGTAGTACTTCAAAAAAGATATTCTAACAGTGCCTGAATATACCCCAAGCACCAATAGCCCGGTTGTTATAATTGTGGGCTTTTATTAAAGGAAAAGCTCCCACACTTCTGTATAGATCTGTTACTAGATACTTCTCCCCACATTGCTTTTGACCCATTAAATCCATGTTGGGCTTCCTTACCCAGAAATAGGAATGTGCAGGAGACAGGAAGCTGTGGCCAAATATTAGCCATATGAGGTAACACTGGATTTTTGCCTGTTAGAATGGAGGGTGCAAACAAAAGTCAAATTCCCCACCTATAATTGGCCTCAACAGCAAGGAGCACATGGAAGGGCAATGCATGTCAAACAAAAACAAAGAAAAATTCCCAGCTCAATTTACCAACCAGCCTGCAACAAACCGAATTGTCTAACAGTTCACATTAACCACTTGCCGCCGCTCACAGTACATTTACATTATTATTTTGATGTTTAATTTTGGAGTTATTGAAGGGGTTAATTCTTACAATCAGCCTCCATTCTACCTTTTCCTTGACCACAGAGCCCTCTGGGAGTGATGCAGTTCAGTCACATACACTGGATCATGAAAAGCAGAAAGTGTTTATTTGGAACATTACATTACATCATGTTAAGTGTACAAAGAAATGGTGGTATTATTTATTTTCCACCAATCAGATACAAATACATTTATAGTATAAATGTATAGAGCCTTGATAGGTACATGTTAGATGACACATTTCCTTTACTGTAAGGAGAAGACCTCCTTATTAATTTAACCAATCATAAAGATACACACATTTAGAATCCTTGACGCATTAGTAACTAGGCATAAAACTAATTATCAAAAAAGAAAACATAGCACAGATAAAGCCGTTTCCTCTGTCTAACAGGCAATTTCTGGGCTCATCGCCAGGTACATTTCTTCACTATAAAGTTCCTCTTTTCTAAGTTTCATTATGTCTAAATGTGCTTATTGCAAATTCGATAGAACAAGCTTACAAACCAAATTGCTAAAGAAGCACTCTACGAGCATGAAACATTGTCCATAATTATCCTAAACATATATAGCCAGATTCACGTAGGAGGGCGCATCTTTAGTTCGGCGTAGCGCATCCCATTTGGACTACACTGACGTAACATAGTGAGGCAAGGCCAGTATTCACAAAGCACTTGCTCTGTAAGTTACTTCGGCGTAGCGCAAATGGGCTGGCGTAACCCCGCCTAATTCAAAGTAGCCATGTAGTGGGCGGGCTACATTTATATTAACCGTGACCCCATGTAAATGAAGGCCTATCATACGGCGCATGTGCGTGCATGCTCAGAATCACGTCGCAAATACTCAATGCTTTCGACGTGAACGTAACCTATGCCCAGCCCCATTCACATACGCTTACGCAAACGACGTAAAATACGACGGCTGTTCCGTCGTCTATACCTTGCATGGGCTGCGCCATCTTTTTGGTGGTTTATCTTTACGCCGGAAAAACGCCTTATGTAAACGGCGTATCGGGCGCAAGTGCATTCGTGAATAGGCGTATCTTGCTCATTTGCATATTCTAGGCGTAAATCCATGTACACGCCCCTAGCGGCCAGCGTAAATATGCAGCTAGGAGACTTACGCCGGTCGTAAGTTTGAGAATACGCTTAAAGATACGACGGCGCAGATTTGGACTACTGATATCTACTGATACGCCGTTGTAAGTCTTACTGAATCTGGCTAATATATATATATTTTCTAAGTAATTTAACTTTTAAAAAAATAATGATTTTAACTTGTAAACAACACTTTGAAAAATAGGCCCGGTCATTAAGTGGTTAAAGATGGCCAAATAGATATTGTATTATAATTTCCTTAAATTAATTGTAAAGTGTAATTTTTTATCCCCCATCGTCGCTCCTCCTCTTCTCGGTGTGCCACCATAGGAAGCCTTCTTTCCTATTTTGTCACACCTGCAGGTTTAACACCCACACTGCCTTCATTCAAACAATAGGCACAGAAAGCATGGCTTGGCCCTGCCCCTTCCCTCTTTCACCACAGGATTTGATTGACAGCAAGAGGAGACAATGGCTCCCGCTGCTATCTGTGAGGACAGGCAGAGTAGAGAGCCGCTTCTCTCGGGCACAGCATTGGATTGACATCAGGCTCAGGTAAGTGAAGGCTGGTGGTGGAAGCTGCACACAAAATGTGTTTTACCTCAATGCAGAGAATGAATAAAGGTAAAAACAACTTCTGCCTTTAGAACCACTTTAGGATTTGTAATGTGTACAGTAATTTTGTGGCCAATGCTTGAGTCTGATATAGTTGATTTAAAACTGCTGTTTATTAAAAGTATTCATATTCACTACTATTAAATACATTTTAGTTTAAATACAAGTATCAATGTGTTGATTTGAGATATAAAAGCTACCCTTTTTTAGCTTTAACAAAATGACAATTTTGCTAATACTGCAACGTGCAAAATAATTAATCATTTATTTAAATGTTATATATAATAAACTCAGTTCCCACCAGATTTAATGTCAAATTTATTGATCTGCTTATTTAAACTTTCGAATCACACAACTAATTTAAAAATACTTAAGAGAACTAGTTTTTCTATTTTTTTTTTATTGTGAATAATTCTATCTGTGAGAGATATGTATGAATTAGTCTTTTTTACTGTGTTAATAAAAGGTAGACTCCTATTTTTGTGCAGCACTTAAAAGGTCTGTGCTAAAATACACTTCAGGGGTTCATAAGTTAGTCTGAATACTAAAATATACTGAAGGGTAAAGTTATAAAGAGTTCTAAAAGATTGAAAACGATATGCATAAAAACATTTGGCAATCACATTTAGTAGTCAGATATGCTTTTTTATCGCATAGAACCTTCATTTTTATTTTGTTTTTATTTTGATTTGGACTCTTTTCTTTAGATGGGAAAGTGTCACTGAAGAACTGAGGTAAACCTTTTAAAAGTGTGTAGGTACTTTTATTCTAACCTGCATTAGTTTTTATTTCGTTTTTGTCACCAGTAATGTAAATATGAAAATATGGAATCTGTTAAATAGGGTTGAGAGAGTAGCAAGTTATCTCAAAGAGAGATGAACAAGTCAAAATAAATTGCCCTGTTAATTTAGGAAATAATTCCAGGAGGGAATATACTCCATACACTGCCCTAAAATAACTATTAAATGTATTTGTTTTTTCTTTGGATAGTGGCTGGATGTGATCACATGTAGATATATTTTGGTTTTAATAAGTTTTTTTTTTTTTTTTGCCTTACTGTGCTTTGGTTAAGAGACTTTTGGCTTAGCTCATAAGGTAACATGTTGTAAAATGAAGGTGTTTTATTGTATTTATTTTTTTTCAAATGTCATTCTTAGTTGAAAATTAATAACATTTACCAGACCATAAAAAATTTATTAGATGAAATGGCTGGTTTCCAGGCAATGTTACTGTTCTGCTGATTACAATGCATTCTGACATTTATGACAGTTTTATAATTCTTGTATTCTGTACTTTGCTGTGCTCTGAAGTATCTCTACACTGCTGAAGGCTTTCTCTTGGGAGATGGCACTAAAGCTTTGTGGGCACAAAGGACAATAAACCATTTTAATAGGAAGCAAGCTATTTGGCATTGGTCTTTTGTTAATTTGTAAGTTTTAAAAATCCTGAGAACAAATATATAGTGTGTGTGTGTGTGTGTGTGTGTGTATGTGTGTATGTATATATATATATATATATATATATATATATATATATATATATATATATATATATATATATATATATATATATATATATATAAAAACACTTTGCTTACCAAATATTTATATGTATCTTTTTAAATTAGAGATATAATTAAATATATAATGTTTTGAAACACAGTTTTATTATTACAGTAAATATAGAAATTATGAGTATAGATAAGTGAAGTATTAAAAATATTTTCTTGGGAGAGAACACAATGGTGCCACTCTAAGTCCAGTATGTTGCATATCATTTATTAGACAAGTAAGAGCCCATTCACACAGGGGCAACATGACTTTGGGAGGCAACTTGGACACGACTTGAGTATGAATCATCAGGCAACTTACAAGGCAACTTCAAGTTGCCTCCAGGACAGTACAAGGCAACTTCAAGTCGCCTCCAGGACAGGAGGCTTTCCAGTGGCCAATCAAACAATAATCAGCTCTGTGGGAGGGAGGGGAGGGAGGGGTTTGCCTGAGAAATGTATGTTATCTTCCTGTATTGTTGCTTCAGTTTAGACAGTGATCCGACTTCTGAGGCGACTTCCATTGAAATCAATGGGTACAGTTTGCCTACAAGTTGCCTAGAAGTCAGATTGAAGTAGTACAGGAACCTTTTCTGAAGTCGGAGCGACTTTAGTGGTGTACATTAAGACAGCTCCCATTCACTTCCATTCATTTTCTCGACCACGCGATCTCCCATGTTAGAAAGTGTACAACCTACCGGGCACACGTTAGTTTGATTTATGTCAACATGGACACATGTGCGTGCAATTATATGTGGCCCTTTTTTCCCACATACATGTTTTCCCACATATCTCTATATTTTTTTACCCTTATGTGTATGTATACACATAAGGGGCCAGATCCAGAGAGAGAGTACGCCGGCGTATCTACTGATACGCCGGTGTACTTTCAAATTACCCGCGTCGTATCTTTAGTTTGAATCCTCAAACCAAGATACGACAGCATCTGGGTTCGATCCGACAGGCGTACGGCTTCGTACACCTTCGGATCGTAGATGCAATACTTTGGCGTCCGCTGGGTGGAGTTTGCGTCGTTTTCCGTGTTGGGAATGCAAATGAGCTTTTTCCGACGATCCACGAACGTACGCACGGCCGTCGCATTCTCTTACGTCGTCTCTAGTCGGCTTTTTCTGGCATATAGTTAAAGCTGCTATTTTGCGGCGTATAGATAGACTTGCCATGTTGGCCGTCGTTCCCGCGTCAAAATTTGATTTTTTTTTTTTTGTGTAAGTCGTCCGTGAATAGGGATGGACGTAAGTCATGTCTAAGTTCAAAAAATGACGTCGTTGCGACGTCATTTCGCGCAAAGCTTGGCGGGAAATTTAGAAACGGAGCATGCGCAGTTCAATCGGCGCGGGGACGCGCTTCATTTAAATGAATTACGCCCCCTAATCGCCGATTTGAATTCCGCCGCCAGAAATACACTACGCCGCCATAACTTATGGCGCAAAATCTTCCTGGATTCGACTTAAATCCAGGTAAGATACGGCGGCGTAGCGTATCTCTGATACGCTGCGCCGATCCATTTCTATGTGGATCTGGCCCTATATATATATATATATATGTATGTGAAGAAAAAGTGTTACTGCGCTGATCTAACTCTCCAAAGAATGCGATCTCTGGAGGTGTGTTATATACTGTGAACTAATTTAGTGTACAAACAACCATGTATAAAAGTGTATAAAAGTATCAGGTACAGCCATATACCTAATAAACTCTGTGAATAAACATATATAAATCAATCAATCTTTTGCCAAAAATATAAATAAAATATATAGAGGTCAATATATATATATTGCATAGATAGTGCAGTGGGCGCAATGCTCAAAATGTGCCCCAAAAATGTTATGTCAGCATAAGCATCAATACACCATAGTATTCCTATAAGGGAAAATGGTCATTAATGATTCTCAAAACTGGCACAGGTGAAAACAAAACAAACAAAAAAAAATTATGACCAAACAAAACCAAAAAAACACAGAAACAAAAAAATCCCAACTGTAAAGTGCGCCAGCTGCGCTGGAAAGTCCAACACTGAAGCGACAGTCAATATTGCTATTGCCCAATGTATTCCAATGGGATATGTGGGTTCAAATGCTGGTAATGCTGGTTAGTGCAACTGTCTCTTCCACCCGACACAGATGTGCCACCATCACCAATGGTTAAACTCAACACTCACCAGACCCTGGATAATAAAAGGCCCAACAATGGTGTCTTTCTTAGTCCGTCACTGGTTTTCCTCCTTCTCCCTCTTACAAGATGTCCTTATTTCCAACATGGCCCCCATTAAGCTTGAGAAAGGAGCGCATGCTCCGTAAATGCCTTGCCTATTGGTTCCCCAAAGTGCTGTCATCCACACGGCCCATCGTTCACCTGGAACTGACGTCACAGCCCCGGCCCCTGTGTGATCCAGATACAGGAAGTGTCGGTATCCACCGGCGCCACCCGCTCCACTACATCACAGCCATTAACAGTGACTCTCCTGGATGTTCCATTGTTCTACACGTATTAATTTTACCCACGTTTGTGAGTATGTTCGCTTTACTTGTTTAATAAATGATATGCAACATACTGCACTTAGAGTGGCGCCATTGTGTTCTCTCCCCAGCTGATTCCAGATATGCTTCACATCTTCACTGGGCTGCCTTCAAGTGATGTAGTATGAACTAAAAGGACTTTTTAACAGTCTCAAGTTTTTAACTGCCTTGATTTTAGGAGTTTTCTTGTTTTTAAGTTCTGTTTATATTGCTGCTGGTGCAAGCGCCAACTCTCTCCTATGTGTATTAAAAATATTTTCCACCTGTAATTTCTTTAAAGCTCCACTAAGCAGTTATATCTGCTGGTTAGATAAAGTGTAGTTTTTTTTTACTTCTTTTCCAGTTATCTTGGGTGCAGTCCACTGAAGTGACTTGTCACCTTTGTCCTCTTCTCAATCAGCAATATTTGTATAAAAAAAGACTGCTCTGATGCCGCAGTGCACTTAATCCACTGGTTAACTACTTAACCCCCGGACCATATTGCTGGTCAAAGACCAGAGCACTTTTTGCGATTCGGGACTGCGACGCTTTAACTGACAATTGCGCGGTCGTGCGACGTGGCTCCCAAACAAAATTGGCGTCCTTTTTTTCCCACAAATAGAGCTTTCTTTTGGTGGTATTTGATCACCTCTGCGGTTTTTATTTTTTGCGCCATAAACAAAAATAGAGCGACAATTTTGAAAAAAAATAATATTTTTTACATTTTGCTGTAATAAATATCCCCCAAAAATATATAAAAAAATTTTTTTTTCCTTAGTTTAGGCCGATACGTATTCTTCTACATATTTTTCGTAAAAAAAAATCGCAATAATCGTTTATTGATTGGTTTGCGCAAAAGTTATAGCGTTTACAAAATAGGGGGTATTTTTATGGCATTTTTATTAATATCTTTTTTTTACTAGTAATGGCGGTGATCAGCGATTTTTTTTCGTTACTGCGACATTATGGCGGACACTTCGGACACTTTTGACAAATTTTTGGGACCATTGGCATTTTTATAGCGATCAGTGCTATAAAAATGCATTAGATTACTATAAAAATGCCACTGGCAGTGAAGGGGTTAACACTAGGGGGCGGGGAAGGGGTTAAGTATGTCCCTTGTGTGTTCTTACTGTGGGGGGGGTGGCCTCACTAGGGGAAACACTGATCTTCTGTTCATACATTGTATGAACAGAAAATCAGCATTTCCCCCGCTGACAGGACCGAGAGCTGTGTGTTTACACACACAGCTCCCGGTCCCCGCTCTGTAACGAGCGATCGCGTATGCCCGGCGGCGATCGCGCCCGCCGGGCACACGCACGGGAGTCGGGGGCGAGCGGGGGGCGCGCGCGCGCGCCTACGGCAGCGCGCACGCGCCCCCTAGTGGCGGCTATACGATAGGACGTATAGCTACGGGCTCTCACCCAGGAGAGCCGACCTGCCGCCGTATAATGACGGTGGCTGGTCGGCTAGTGGTTAAAATTGCTGCCAACAGGTGGGGCAGGACAGCCAATTGAGACATTTCAGCACATGGACATACCCCCTTATAAATAGACCTGATCTGGCGGCCATCTTACATTCTGCTTTTTGTCAGTGTAGGGAGAGGGTGCTGTTTGGAGCAGGGACAGGCTGTATTCATTCAAATAGCTATCTAAAAGGTCAACAAAAGTTATTTTAAGGACTGGTATAGGTAAGCTACTTGCTCTAGTATATAGGTGTCTAATACATTCATATACTTTTTGTCAGTGTAGGGACAGGGTGCTGTTTGGAGCAGGGACAGAGTTTAGCGACACAAATCACTACCTAACAGGTCCACAAAAGTCCTTTCAAGCACTGGTATAGGTGTGCTACTTGCTGTGCACTGCAGTATATAGGTGTAATATACACTTATAATATACTTTCGAATATAGAGCATATTATATTGGATTCGTATTGTGCAGCATTTTGAATGGCGGTGTATTTGGTTACTGCTGGATTTTTGCCTCTTTCGCTGCGTTTCCTCTGCTACACACATTAAAAAAAAATCCTGAAAAAAAAGTTTCATAACTGGTGAAATAAACCAGTGGCCCTCCCAAAACGACAGATTTTGTTATATACCTTCTTCCACATATGCTGCTTATACTTAGTAGTGAGTTCCACAAGGTGTCCTATGATGATGTGAAATATTTTTAGGGGAGCTTCAATTGCTAGGAGAGACCAATGGAGATGGATCTCCTAAACCTACACACTGTTGCGTCCCAAGTGTGCAGGTGCTGCCCTCTATTATTGCTTGTAATAAACACTGGTGACCCAATAGTGTATTGGTTCTTCCGGTGAAAAAAGGTGTATCCAATTGAGATGAGAAGACAGCTGATGGGTTAGATTTCTATTTTGATGATAACCTGTGTAAACCTTTCCTGATTTAAGTGATTACATCAGAGGGGGTTGTGTGAAATGCTATTATGCAAATATAATTTATGGCCACTAAGTGGTGCTGTGTGCAATTAATGCATAAGCAGATTGGGAACAAATCCCAAATTCTAAGAAAATAAAATCCCGTGTTTGAAAGAAAAAAATGTCTATTTAGAAGATATAAATACTAAGAGGTGTTGGAGTGTCCTCCAGGACACTGTGCAGGCAGGCAGTGGTTCAAAGGCTATTGCCCTTTAATTGTGTGTTTTCAAAAAAGGAAAAGCGTTATAAAAAGTTATAAATAAGTAGAAAGTGTTGGTGTGTCCTCCAGGACACTGTGCAGGCCAATATTATACGGCGTCCCCCGGGCCACTATGCAGGTCCGCCCTAGGCAAATATGTGCTAGTATATAAAAAACAAAGGTGATTTCAAACGACAAAAAACCTAAATAGGTTGTGAACCAAAATATGTGCAAAACAGCAATAGTGAAAATATAAATATAAATAAATGCCGGCCCTTAATGTAGCTCAAAGGAAGGGGAAATAATAATAAATGGAGACCTCAAGTAGGGTCAAGGACAAAACCATAAATGTACCGAGAATCAAAAATGAAATTGTTTTCAGCATCCAGACCAAAACAAATGGTGTCAAACTCTGCTAAATACCCTCACAGGGTGTAGCCAAATATTTAGTAGATGTTCTCTCGGGTATGCCAAAGTCTCCGAAAGAAAACCAATCAAAGGTTCAGTAATGAAACAATGTATCGCTGTGTTAGACTGGTGGAATGTGCATCAAAAAGAAAATACAATGTAGTGACTTCAAGTGATGTTTCTTTCCTGATGGATTTTATCGTGACTTTTGTGCTCCCCCTTCTGGGTCCCCACTCACCAGATGTTGGCACCCCGAGGGGCAAAGGGCAAAAGGTGGTGGTATCTCGGTTGGTGCTGCTGTGCTGGTTTGCATCCAAATCAACAGGGGATATCTCTCTCACCTCTCCGGGGGGGGGGGGGAATCCAATCAGATCCCAGGTGTCCAGTAGGTAACACTCAATGTAAAAAGAAAAAAGGAATCCACATAGTGTGACACTGTGTTTTTAGGAGAAAAAGACCGATCGTCTTTATTATAAAAATATATATATGATTAAAAAATGTGGGACAATCCCACTGCAAGCCCCAGATGCGACTGGGAAAAAATATATTCACAGGGAATTAGTACTAGGTACTTAAAACAAATTTCCAAAAAACGATTTTCAAAAAAACTGTTTAAGGAATAAAAAGAAATCTGCCACAAAGGCGCAGGTAGCCCTACTAGCCGTCTGTGCTCACGAGCTGTGCAGCGGTGCCTGTGCCTCACGGTAACACCGTGTAGTCAGCAATGGGTGTCCGTGGCTCTCCGTTCAGGCAGATCGCAGCTCGGATGAACAGCGCTAGAGTCAGCTGAGTCAGCTGAGAGGGCGTGCGTGCGTACGTGCGTGCTTGCGTCTGGGTCACCTGACGCGTTTCGTCGTATGACGTTCTCAAAGGTGATTCAAGCTTCAGACGTACGCTACTATTTTTATGCACGGCATCGAATGTCATGAAGTCACTACATTGTATTTTCTTTTTGATGCACATTCCACCAGTCTAACACAGCGATACATTGTTTCATTACTGAACCTTTGATTGGTTTTCTTTCGGAGACTTTGGCATACCCGAGAGAACATCTACTAAATATTTGGCTACACCCTGTGAGGGTATTTAGCAGAGTTTGACACCATTTGTTTTGGTCTGGATGCTGAAAACAATTTCATTTTTGATTCTCGGTACATTTATGGTTTTGTCCTTGACCCTACTTGAGGTCTCCATTTATTATTATTTCCCCTTCCTTTGAGCTACATTAAGGGCCGGCATTTATTTATATTTATATTTTCACTATTGCTGTTTTGCACATATTTTGGTTCACAACCTATTTAGGTTTTTTGTCGTTTGAAATCACCTTTGTTTTTTATATACTAGCACGTATTTGCCTAGGGCGGACCTGCATAGTGGCCCGGGGGACGCCGTATAATATTGGCCTGCACAGTGTCCTGGAGGACACACCAACACTTTCTACTTATTTATAACTTTTTATAACGCTTTTCCTTTTTTGAAAACACACAATTAAAGGGCAATAGCCTTTGAACCACTGCCTGCCTGCACAGTGTCCTGGAGGACACTCCAACACCTCTTAGTATTTATATCTTCTAAATAGACATTTTTTTCTTTCAAACACAGGATTTTATTTTCTTAGAATTTGGGATTTGTTCCCAATCTGCTTATGCATTAATTGCACACAGCACCACTTAGTGGCCATAAATTATATTTGCATAATAGCATTTCACACAACCCCCTCTGATGTAATCACTTAAATCAGGAAAGGTTTACACAGGTTATCATCAAAATAGAAATCTAACCCATCAGCTGTCTTCTCATCTCAATTGGATACACCTTTTTTCACCGGAAGAACCAATACACTATTGGGTCACCAGTGTTTATTACAAGCAATAATAGAGGGCAGCACCTGCACACTTGGGACGCAACAGTGTGTAGGTTTAGGAGATCCATCTCCATTGGTCTCTCCTAGCAATTGAAGCTCCCCTAAAAATATTTCACATCATCATAGGACACCTTGTGGAACTCACTACTAAGTATAAGCAGCGCCACCATCCCTTTACTTTTTTCTGCTATTTCCAGGTCTCTTTGAGGCCCGTCAGGGAGGCAGCAGCTTACCATTACACACTCCTAAGCGCGGATCTCCCCTTTTTATTTATCTTCTTCCACATTTACTGCGCTTCTCTAGAGACTTTGTCACAGGGTCATTTAAAAAATTACAGGCAGAGGAAAAGGCAGGCCCTTCCACAGGGGTAGTAGGGGTAGGGCAGGAGCACCAGGCCGGAGCCAAAGTGGGAAGTGGCACAATGTTCGTTAGATTACGTCAAAGGACACACCAGACTTGGTTGAGTGGCTCGCCACCAACACCCCCATATACCCTCCACTTGAGTCACAGGAATTATTTTCCGATCCATCAGAAGACATTTCATATGCGCAGCCATTCTTGGCATTGGATCAGGAAGAGGAGGTAGCAACAGCCGACACTCATCAGTCTGACGACAGTACTCAGATCAGCCCAAGGAGGTTGGTGCCCGCTGTTGCTACCTACTCTGAGATTTCTACTGTTAGTGATGGGGAAGGTGACGTTGATGATGACGTGTCTACAGACGTCACGTGGGTGCCCACAAGAGAGGAAGAGGAGGGCAGTTCAAAGGGAGAGATGGACCAGCAGATAGGGAGGAGAAGCAGGCCAAACTTACATTGCACAGGAGGGACAAAGCAGACTCCTAATGTATCAGGAGCAAGCCATCAACCATGTACGGTGACATCTGGCGCTACCAGGACTCCAGCCCCTGGCTCCGCAGTGTGGGCTTTTTTTAACGTGTCCGCTGCAGACGATAGTGTTGCCATCTGCAGCCTTTGCAGTCAACGCATAAGTCGCGGTAAGCCCAACACTCACCTAGGGACAACCGCCTTAAGAAGGCACCTGGCCTCCCATCACTGAGCCCAGTGGGAGCAACGCCATCAGAACCCACAAAGCCACACTCCAGGCTCTCACCGTCCAGCCTCTTCTCCTTCTCCTTCCCCTCTATGCTCACAATTGTCCTCCACTCCACCTTCCAATATGCATTCAAGTTTTTCTGCAAAAAGTTTAACCCGGTTAACCCTCTTGCCCA
Organism: Rana temporaria; assembly: GCF_905171775.1. Lineage (NCBI taxonomy): Eukaryota > Metazoa > Chordata > Amphibia > Anura > Ranidae > Rana > Rana temporaria. The sequence goes on from NC_053490.1 coordinate 153,653,254, forward strand.
ACGGTTGACCGCTGGCTTTTCGGAACTGATAGCCCGCCAACTACTGCCATATAAACTAGTGGACTCGGAGGCCTTTTGAAAATTTGTGGCCATTGGAACACCACAATGGAAGGTCCCAGGAAGGATTTTTTTTTCACAGAAGGGCATCCCAGAGCTATATGGCCATGTTCAGTGGCAAGTGAATGTATCTCTGGCACACAGTGTCGGTGCCAAGATACTGACCACAGACACGTGGTCTAGCAAACAAGGGCAGGGAAGGTATATAACTTTCACTGCCCACTGGGTGAACCTTCTGACGGCCGTCAAGCATGTAACCCGTGGCACCCATGTAGATTTGGTTTTACCGCCACGGATTGCATGCAGGCTTGCCTCTTCTTCTCCTTCTCCTCCTACTCCATCCTCCCTCTCCTCGTCGGCTGACTCCTCATTTTCCGATGCTACCGTCTCTTCCGCTGCGCTGCCCAAGATCCCCAGAACCTGTTTGACACGCCAGGTGAGACATTGCCAATGTTGTGCTGCGTCTGTTGTGCCTTGAAAACAAGAGTCACACTGGTCCTGCACTCCTTTTTAGATTTGCGTTCACAGGCAGATCAGTGGCTAACACTGCTCAATTTGACTGTTGGTAAAGTGGTGTGCGACAATGGTGCCAATCTGCTGAGCGCGCTGAAACAGGGCAAAATTACACACGTGCCATGCATGGCACACGTCTTGAACTTGGTCGTGCAGCGATTCATTGCCAAATACCCTGGGCTCCAAGATGTTTTGCGGCAGGCCAGGAAAATCTCAGCCCATTTTAGAAGATCTTACACGGCCATGGCTCGCCTTGCTGACATTCAGCAGGGACACAACCTGCCCGTCAGACGTCTTATTTGTGACTGCCCGACGCGATGGAACGCAACATTGTATATGCTTGATAGGCTGCTCCAGCAGAAACGTGCAGTTAACGACTACCTGTACAACCTCTGCGGCAAGACAGGTTCTGGGGAGCTTGTTTTTTTTGCACCAGTGGCTGCTAATGCGCGACTCATGCAGACTTCTGTGGTCATTTGATGAGATCACCAAACTGGTCAGTCGCAGCCAGGGCGCCATCAGTGACATTGTACCTCACGCCTTCTTTCTGGAGCGTGCATTGCGTCGTGTCATTGATCAAGCTGTCGAGGAACAGGAGCAGGAAGATGAGGAAGTCGCAATGCTGGATGAATTCCCAGGGGGGCTACTCCACCTGAGACAAGTCAACAATGGGAGTCTGAAGAGGAGTCAGAGGAGGATGGTGCCGGGGCGGAGGAGGAGGAGCATGCTTTAAACCTTTCTGGGATCCCTGGTGCTGTCTGTGGATGGGGGGAGGAGAACTAGGACGATATTATCTTGGATGATGAGCAGGAGCCAGGCCGGTGCAGCGCTTCCAGTAGAGTGCAAATGGTGGCCTTCATGCTCCAGTGTTTTAAGAGGGACCCCCGTATTAAAAGCATAAAAGGGCAAGGACCAGTACTGGGTGGCAACATACTTAGACCCCCAGTACAAACAAAACATGGTGGAAATGTTACCACCATCACAGAGGGCTATCAGAATGCGGAACTTCCAGGCCTTGCTTCGAGAAATGCTGCATTCTGCTTTTGCGTCCGCTGGCAGAGGAATTTCCACTCACAGAGAAACAGTTTCGGGTACCAATCCAACAGCGCCTGCAAGAAGAGGGTGGTTTGAAGATGTCTTAGTCACTAATGATATGAGATCATTCTTTCAGCCGACCCATCGACAGCTGTCCTCCGGATCCAGCATCAGGGAACGCCTAGACCGACAGGTGTCTGACTATATCGGGTTAACGGCCAATGTGGATACACTGAGAAGTGATGAACACCCGGGACTACTGGGTGGGCAGGCTTGACCTCTGGCCAGAACTTTCACAATTTGCAATGGAACTGTCGGCTTGCCCCTCATCCAGTGTCCTGTCCGAAAGGACGTTCAGGAGGGGGTCGTGACCGATAAGCGCACTCGCCTAGCTGACAACAGTGTTGACTACCTCACATTTATAAAAATGAATGAAGCATGGATCTCGGAGGAATTCAACACACGTGACCAGTAGACCATGTTTCATTCAAATTCTGGTGAACGCCTGTGGGCTAATTTTTTGGGCCTGTACTGGCCGACACTTTATTCTGTATCTGGTGAATGCCTAATATACCACCAGCCACAGAATACAAAGTTATTTGCTGCTCGGTGAATGCCTGTGGCCATGCGCAAATTTTTGGGGCCTGTAATGGCCGACACTTACTTCTGTATCCGGTGAATGCCTAATGTACCACCAGCCACAGAATACAAGGTTGTTTTCTGTCAGGTGAACGCCTGTCGGCTAATTTTTGGGGCTTGTAATTGTTACTTATGTATCCGTTTTTTCACTTAATACATCTGGTAGTCAGTGTCCATGTTGTGGGACTATTTGTGCACAGCTAGTAAGTATTTTGTGGCTGAAAATATGACCTGAAGGTTTTTAGTATTGGCCTGTCATTAAAGTCAATGGGGCCCGCAGTTCGCGGACATTTGCGATCATTCGCGGTTAGCATTCGCAAACCGACCCGTCAGATGTTCGTCCATCACTAATTGCACGGTTTTATGAACAATGTCATATTGAGTCTTCCCTTAACCACTTAAGGACCAGAAGGATTTGTTCCATAATGACCAAGCCATTTTTTGCGATACGGCACTGTGTCGCTGTAACTGACAATTGTGTGGTCGTGCGACGTTGTACCCAAAGAAAATTGATGTCCTTTTTTTCCCACAAATAGAGTTTTCTTTTGATAGTATTTGATCACCTGTGTGTTTTTTTTGTTTTACTAAAGATTTCAACAAACAGTACAGAAATAGAAAAAGAACTGCGGCTCCGATTGGAGTACAAGCCCATGTTCAGTAGCGTAAGAGAAAGCTGGTTCTTATAGCCCTATCAGAATTATTAGAGGTTTGGAGCCTCTGTCAAGATTCCCAGAATACTTTCTGTTTGTCTGTATATCGTGGGATAAGTGGACAAAGAGGCTAACTATTAGGCCACGACGCTACACCTGACTATCTGGCCGTCACACAAACATCCTTGTTTGTATGATTCTTCCATAGTGATGCCGAACCTCATGGAGACAAACCACTAGATGGTTCTTTGATAAGAGACAATCAATAGAGCAATCCTCCATAGAGCAAACTATCTGTGCCTTGATTCGGGATCAATAACCCTGTGGTTTGACCTATTGCTGGTGCAGCTCAGTCCATCCTATCCACACCACCTGCAGCATTTCAGCAACTATCCGCCCTATTGGCTTCCATGCACAGTACACCCGCAACTATTGAAGTGCATCACAGACACTACACTGAACGTGTCATGAACTCTCACCTGATACCATTCATCGGAAGCAATACAAACCTCAACAAGTGAAAAGCTCGAAACGACCCAGGAGTGGTAATGTACCATATATGAGACTGAGTCTCCTATGAAATATCTTTTGCTGTTTATTTGCTGCTCATTGTGGAATTTGCTCATAGGAGCCAAGCTGATAGAATCAATACACTACTAATGATTATTTTCATTCACGGAGATCTATGGAAAAGTACCCTTTTCTTTGCAATTGGAACATTTATAAGTACATCAACATACCGTAATTAGGTTTACCTTAAATGGCTGCAGCCAATTGTGCTCCTCTCCTTCTCCTCTCTCTTATCTAATCTTTCTCCTTTCTACAGCGGCTCGAGCCCCCAGGAGGCCAGGGAGGTTAGCCTATATCTTTATTACACAGTTACTGAATTTTACTTGGGATTTTCCGTAGTAAGAGATAGACACCCTCCCTCAGCCATCTGATGTCCGGACCGTCCTTATGTGTTATTTGTTATGTCCATTGTCTTATCTGTGTATGTATCTGTGTTGACCTGTAATAGGTCCTGTTTGGCCCAGGTCTCACAGTAACTGTTTTTAGCCCCTTTTTCATATTATTCCACTCATCATCCTTGGGACTTTTGATATTTAAGCCAGGCTTCCCATGTATTTAAGAAACTGGATATCATATCTTGGGTGATGTATATCAGCTCCTCTATCGCAGCAATGTGATTGATGCATGTCGTTCATTCTTTAATTGAAGGTGGTGATGTGGACCTCCAATGAACTGGCAGGCATAGCCTAGCAGCGTTAATCATATGCATAGCCACTGACTTATGATATCCTTTCCTGGGTATTTTGGAAGGATAAAGGAGGTACTGTGCTGGAGAAAACTCCAATGGGAGCAAGGAAATCGCAGTCATTGCATTGTGTACCTTACGCCAGTACGGCTGAATACACACCATCTGATACACACCATCATACAGAAATCCGCACGTACTCGATACGCGGTGACGAGGCCGCGCCGTCGCCGCGCCAATGACGCGGCAACGTGCGCGGCCCTGCCAGTTCAATGCTTCCACGCATGCGTCAAAGTCATTTGACGCATGCGAGGGATGGCGGCCGCTCGGACATGTATGGTAGGTCTGTACAGACGACCGAACATGTCCGACGGGCAGGATTCCAGCGGGCATGTTTTAAAACATGTTCAGAAATATTTGCCCGCTGGAAAAAGTCCCGGCGGGCAAATGTACGCTGGAATCCTGTCTGCTCGGGCCTACACACGACCGAACATGTCTGCTGAAACTGGTCCGCGGACCAGTTTCAGCAGACATGTTCGGTCGTGTGTACGGGGCATAAGGCGGCGTAATGTGTGCCTTGCTCTCTGTGAATCTGGGCCATAGTGTCTACAAAATAGGGGATAGATTTATGTCATTGTTATCATATATTTTTTTTCATTTACTAGTAATGGCAGTGATCAGCAATTTTTAGCAGGATTGCCACATTGCAGCGGACAGATTAGACAGTTTTGACACTTTTGGGCCCATTGACAATTATACAGCGATCAGAACTAAAAATAGCCACTGATTACTGTATAAATGTCATTGGCAGGGAAGGGGTTAACACTAGGTGCGATCAATGAAACAGAGTGTTTCTAACTGTGGGGGGGTGGGACTGCCTGGAGGAGGAGACCAATCGCTGTTCATAATCGTATGAACAGCAGATCTGTCTCCACTCTCCTGACAGAATGAACATCTGATTACATTGACAGATCTCCGTTCTGTCTCTCTCAGGAGCGATCACGTGTGTCCTAGAGCTCTTATCGGCCGACGTACAGCTACAGCGATTCGGCCAGGGGAGCCAAGCTGCCACAGTATAACTGCGGTGGTTGGTCCTTAACTGGTTAATAACATACAATACATGAAGCTTAGACTCTAAACCATTAACCCTTTGTTATTACAGTGCTAAATTCTAGTTACAGTTGATAATGAAGATCTGCCTGCACAGCATAGCCAGGGTTAATTATGGCAAACATAGCTGCCCAGGCCCCTCATAAACAATGACAAACTAAAAGGATGTTTCTGGAGGTTCCATAAGAAAGCATCTCATAAGGTAAGCTGCAATTTAAAAAAAATTGTTATGCTATGTGAATATGGTTGTGCAACAAATATAAAGTAGATGTTATCACAATTTGGCTGCAAAAGTGGAAATACACCTTAAAGGGTAAATAGCATATAAAGAAAAAAATAATATGGAGTATACAATTGCGACACAAGTCATATTGTAATTGAATGTTATTAAAAATGGCCTTTCCTTTTTAATCTGCAGCCACTGTAATTTTCTGTAAATGCAATGCATAATGGCTATCTGGAGGTGTTCTGTACAAAGAGCGTGTACTGCACACTCCCCAGAAATATAATTTCCTGCTTGTGTGATTGGCTCACCAATTTTCTCAGAAGTCTGCCTAAGATACAAATCAAATTTCAGGCATCCCTGCAACAAAAATTTCATTTTTGGTTATATACTCCCAATAGGAACATGTCTAAAGGTATACAGGTCCAGCAGATATTCTCATTAGTGCTGTGGTGCACAGCTGATAGATAATTATGAAATCACTCCCCTTAGATCCCCTGCACACAGAGGCACAGAGGAACAAACAGGGATTTCTTCAGAACAAAAGGTAGGAATCTGCAACAAAGGCTGTTAAAATCCTTGCCATATACATTGATCACCCAGAGGGGAATGTTTTTTTTTCTCAACAAAAGTGGAGTAACGCTTTAAGTATTTGGTCTACCAGAACAATCAGATCTATCTGGATTATTTATTAATCAAAATAGTGTGGCGCAAAAGATAAATTAAAAGAAGAGCATAAAGTCCACATATAGGTGATCATCAGTCCACATGGATAAGCCGTTGTGTGATAAATTGCTAAGGAGACATGCAAGTTTCATGGTGCATTTAGCCCCTTCACCACCACTAACTGCTTACCTCTTACATGTGACCCATAGGGCCTATCCACACATTTCCACAATTGGGTGTATTAGTCCTCCACTGACAAATCTGCGGCCCAGACGATAGTTTCTCTGTGTAAATAAATGAATGAATGAATAAAAGGACATCTAGTGCTCCCTGTATAAACACAGCATTTATTAAATATCAAAAATAAAACTTACAAGTGTAGCACTTGTCACAAGTGCATATAGTGAGCGCTCGATACAGCAGTATATCTGAAAGATGGATGTGGGTGACGTCATTCTCTGAGAATGGAAGCTTTACCTCACACTGTTGAAAAACACAAGTTTGCAAGAATAAAGAGAAAAAAAATGCACAAATATAATTTTAACCACTTGCCACCCCCTTCCTACCTAGACCAATTTATAGCTTTCAGTGCTCTCACATTTTGAATGACAATTACTCAGCCATGCAGCACTGTACCCATACAAAGTGTTTGTCTTGTTTTTCCCACAAATAGAGCTTTCTTTTGGTGGTACTTAACCACTTCCATACAGGGCACGTATACACCTTCCCGCCCAAGCCAATTTTCAGCTTTCAGCACTGTCGCACTTTGAATGGCAATTGCGCGGTCATGCTACACTGTACCCAAACAAAATTGGCCTCCTTTTTTTCCCACAAATAGAGCTTTCTTTTGGTGGTGTTTGATCACCTCTGCAAAAAAATTTTTTGCGCAACAACTAAAAAAAGACTGAAAATTTTGAAAAAAAATACGTTTTTATTTTTTTCTGTTAATTTTTTTGTAAATAAGTAAGTTTTCTCTTTCAATTACGGGCACTGATATGGCGGCACTGATGGGCACCGATGAGATGGCACTGATGGACATCAAATAGGTAGTACTGACGGGCACAGATGAGGTGACACTGATTGGCGGCGCTTGTATGTGGCACTGATGGGCACACATAGGCGGCACTGATGGGCACACATAGGCGGCACTGATGGGCACACATAGGCGGCACTGATGGGCACACATAGGCGGCACTGATGGGCACACATAGGCGGCACTGGGCACTCATAGGCGGCACAGATGGGCACTCATGGGCGGCACTTATGGGTGGCACTGATGGCTACTTATGGGTGGCACAGATGGGCACTGATAGGTGGGCACTGGGCATGGATGGGCACTGTGGGGTGGCACTGATGGACACTGTAGGGTGGCACTGATGGACAATGTGGGGTGGCACTGATGGACACTGGGGCGGCACTGATTAACCTATGTTGCCAGTCAGTGCCCATTTGTGGGCACTGATTGGCATCTTTTTTTTTTTTTAATGCTTTTTTTTTATTTTTTTTACAGCCTTTTTTTTTTTTTTTTTAGCCTTTTTTTTAGATCTGCCCTTCCCTGGTGGTCCAGGGTGGGCTTCCCTGGTGGTCCATGTGGCGATCCGAGGGGGGGCTGCGCTGATAAACAATCAGCGCGAACCCCCCCTGTCAGGAGAGCCGCCGATCGGCTCTCCTCTACTCGCGTCAGACGCGAGTGAGGAAGAGCCGTCAACGGCTCTTCCTGTTTACATCGTGATCAGCCGTGATTCGACATGGCTGATCACGTGGTAAAGAGTCTCCGTGAGAGACTCTTTACCGAGATCGGTGTTGCGGGGTGTCAGACTGACACCCCGCAACAACGATCGCCGCGATGCGCGCCCCCAGGGGCGCGCAGCGGCTCAGAATCATGAGGACGTAATATGACGTCCGGTCAGGATTCTACAACCACTTTTCCGCCGTCAATCTGTCATTGGCGGGCGGCAAGTGGTTAATCTCCATTTGGATTTTTATTTTTTGTGCTATAAATGAAAAAAGACTGAAAATTGTGTACAAAATGCATTTTTCTTTGCTATAAAATGTTGCAAATTTAGTATTTTTTTTCCATGCATTTTGGCATGGATGGGCACAGATAAGCACTGTGGGAACTTCAGACCCATCCCACAGCGCTGCTGCACCTCCTCTCTCCTCTCCTAGCACACTGTACCGATAGGTACGAGAAGATGGGAGGAGCTGAACCAGACATGCTTCGGTTTGTTGATAACTGATCGCTCTGTCATTGGAGGGGGCAATCACGTGGTAAAGGGCTGCTGTCTTTGGCCCTTTACCCTGATCCATGAAGCTCCGGGTCTGAGAGACCCGACGGTCACAGACACTGCCATGTGCACACCGCAGGTGGAGCGCGATTCTGGGAGGATGTCTTTGTACACACTTCCAGAGTTATCTGACCGTGCTGTAGCCATAATTCTGCTATGGCCTGGTCGGTAAGTGGTTAATAAGCTTCATTCCAAAGAAAAAGCTATATTCATCAAAAAACATTTGTGTAAATTCAAAGTAAACTTCAATCGGGAGGAAAATGTGCTACACATGGCCATCTTGCCAATCTAGGCACCCCTCTTGGAAAAAAAGAAATTGGCAAATTGATTTTGAATTTACAGAGATGTGGAGCGTAAATCCATGAACTGTTCATTCTAAGCAGGGTTTATGGGTGCTGTTTCAGTGAAGCCTCTTTTATGGCATTCTCAACATCAAATTGAATGGCAGAAAGGAGAACTCGCCACTTAGTAATTGCACAGTCAACTACTGTACTTGACAAGCAAGGCTCAGTCAGTAATTTAAGTCCATGGCCACTGTAAGGCCACATTGAGTTCTCAGCAAGTCCAAAAGCTTTACCCATCACAGTGACAAAAGGCAGACATGTTGTTCAAGGTATTCCTCCATACAACCAACGACCCATTGTAGATTCTCAAAATATTCTGCAATCTCTTTGACTTCCATAGACTGCCACATCAAGTGCTATTAAACAGAGGTTTGCACCCACCAATCCCAAAAGTACAATTGGAAAGTATTTTTTATAACTGAATTAGATCCTTAGGCCCAGATTCTCAAAGGGCTTACGACGGCGCAACGCAATGTACACCGTCGTAAGTCCTAATCTGGGCCGTCGTATCTATGCGACTGATTCTTAGTAAGGCTCTTACACTGTCGGATCTTAAATGCAATTTTTTTTTGCCGCTAGGTGTCGCCTCCGTCGTTTTCCCCGTAGAGTATGCAAATTTGCTGTCAAGTGCTCCAATACAGTCTGGAAATATCTATCTATCTATCTATCTATCTATCTATCTATCTATCTATCTATCTATCTATCTATCTATGAAATGACACTTTGCTACAATGTAAAGTAGTGAGTGTACAGCTTGTATAACAGTGTAAATTTGCTGTCCCCTCAAAATAACTCAATACTCAGCCATTAATGTCTGAACTGCTGGCAACAAAAGGGAGTACACAGTAAATAATAGAATGCAGGAGAACATCAAGTTCCTTGGGAAAATGGTGAATGTGTATAAATGTATTGAAACCCCATATAACATGACTGAGGCCTTATAGGCTGAAACACGCCAACTGACTTAATCTGCATTTGTTCACTATGGCTATTAAATAAAAGGAAGACATTTTAAGAGCAACAACCAGAGTGCGGATCATATTTTCCTCATTACCATATAACAAGGGTATATTAATACAGAAAACAAATGAAAAGACATTCAACCAATGTATCAAACAACAATGTATTATAATGCAGTGGTAAAAACATATTTATAGTTCCTCTCTCTAATGGTGGAAGATGAGTAGATGTAAAATTGAAAACAAGATATTTAATCTAAAATCTAGGGGTAAAATTCAATTCACTAAACTCTGGGGCAAATTCCATTGCAAAGGGAAAAGTCTATTTGCTTTATTAACCATCGGATGTCCTCTGGTTTTTCACTTGTTTTGGTGTTTTGGGGAAAAAAAAGTCAAAATAGCAACCTTCTCATACCTTTTCAGGAATACACTTGCTTACATGGGAAAAGCATTCCACTAGTACTGTGCTGTCAAAAGAGCATGTGGTGCTTCTGAATCACAGTGGACTCTAATGAACCACCCACGCCTGTTTTAAGCTATGAGTATAAGAAGCAGACCTTGTTTCATCCCATTCTCCATTCATAAAACACATATTATTTATGAAATCTAAAGTACAGGTTTTATAAATGCCTGGGAGCAGGCATAGTTGGCATTCTGGATGAGTACCTGTCACAAGTACATCACTAGTATCATAGGTGTGCGCACAGGGTGTGCTGGGTGTGTAAAAACGCCAGTAGCTTAGCAGGGAGTTTTTCAACTTTTTTAAGCTTTTTTCAAAGTTTTTTCAATAGCGTTTTTTAGCGTTTATTATCGTTTTTCCACGTTATCGTTTTTAGCGTTTTTTGGTTGAAGAATTTTTTTTTTTCAATGGATCAAACATTTTAAAAAACGCTGGTGAGTGATTTTTTTTGAGCGTTTATCAACGTTTATTGACGTTTATCAGCGTTAGAGCGTTTTTACAGCATAAAAACGTCTCTCAGAACCCACTAGTTTTGTTTTTTTTTACTTCTCAAAAACGCCACTGCCCAAAACTGCTGATAACAGCCTATGTGTGCATGGACACATAGGATAACATGATGGAGAGTTTATTGACTGTAGAAAAAAATGTCTACTGCCAAAAACAGCTGCTGTAAAAACGTCCAGTGTGCATGAGGCCTAAAGGCTAGGTTCAACTAGAGGAACACACTACACTCACATTTAGAGTGTAGCATAATATGCTCCCAATCAACTGACTCCCACCATCAGAGCCTCTCCCATGTGGCAGCAGGTGGAGTTCACATGTGTTTGATTTTTGGGGTGCACACCCTAATGCAATAGACTGCGCACACCTATGACTAGTATTAACCCCCCACAGCACTAGATGATTATGGCTGAGGGTTTGGGATTAGGGCAGAGGACTTTGGATTTCCACTGTTACAGCCAACAAGAGCACAAGAGAAACTTTGGATTAAATATAAGTAACATCCTTTATGCTGATTTAAAAATAAAAAAATAATAATCCTAAACGGTGTTTTTAGGGTGCTTGTAGACATGCTTAAAATGCACCATATAGCAGTCAGAAATGTTCATTATGTATACATGTTAAATGATAATGCTGCTAAATAAAATGCTAATTAAACTATGGTATTTTTAATTTTCTTAAACTGGTTGTTAACTGGGTACAATCCATTGTAACTCTAAAAAAGCAAAACAAACTATTTTATACATTACATTTCAGATGTGTATTAGAAAGCCTTAATGAGAACAAATAAGTAGTACTCTGCCAGAAGTCGCCAACCCTGAAAAATGTTAAATGACCAACATATATAAATGTTGCTTCCTAATTTAAAATCGTTATTTTTCTGGAACATTGGCATTGCGTTGTTTGTTATAATTTCTTCTAGTGGGTGTTTAAGCTATTTTTATGATCTCTCAATTTAGGCTCCTGCAAATCTATAAAATTGTATTTATATTTACACTTTCCACGCTGTGAACGTCCATGGCATTGATAAATCATAATAAATAAATTGCTGGACTCAACATTTGCTGAAACAGGTCTTAATATTTTCTGCATTTATAAACGATATAAAAACTAGTTTATTCACAGATATTGCTCTTTTCCAGCTATTGTCAGAGGGGAATTTAAATATAAGTTATATTGTTTTTAAATGCTGAACTAAAACTGTTAAAAATTAGCTTGCCTTTAATAAATGTACAACATGGCATTATACCATATTTAAGATTAATCAACAATAAAATAATGATATTACATACAATAAAATATAAAAAAATGTCTTCTAACGTGGAGGTACATTTTTCTAAATTCAATAAATCAAATCAGTTCAGCTCATCCCCCATAATATATCTCTATATACAGTATATTAGCTTATTTATAAATCAGTGAATTTGACATTCACCAAATATTCACTGCATGTGAATCTACCTGGTGAATGCGATTTAATGTTCAGGGAATGATTTATCATCAGTAATGTCACACTCACTACATATCCCTTATCACACTACAACATATATACAGTATAATGAGTAGGGATGGGCTAAACACCCCCTTTTTGGTTCCCAGCAGAACAGTGAGCCCCATTGAAGTCTATGGGAGCCGAACAGGAAAAATCAAAAGTGCCTATTTTGAAGGATTATAGACAAGTACAGTAAAACCTTGGTTTGAGATTTACTTGGTTTGAGAGCATTTTGCAAGACAAGCAAAATGTTTTAATAGATGTTGCCTTGATATACAAGCGATGTCTTGATATAAGAGTAGTGTCATGTCACAACTGAGTATAAAAAAGAAGAGAGGAGCCTCTAAATGTAGCAATATGGTTACATTTAATGAAGGTACAACATTTAGCAACTTATTGCTACACTTAGAGGTGCCTCTCTTCTCTTTTATAACCTGTAAAAAAATGCTTTGATATACAAGTGCTTTGGATTACAAGCGTGTTTCTGGAACGAATTATGCTCGCAAACCAAGGTTTTACTGTATTTATTGGCATATAAAACACACCTTCACTTTAAAAAGGAAGTTTCAGGAAAACAACATTACACAGCCCCCCGGCATAATACACAGACCCCTGCACAGTACACAGACCCCGCAACAACACACAGCCCCCTGCACAACACACAGCCCCCTGTACAACACACAGCCCCCTGTACAACAAACAGCCCCCTGCACAACCCACAGCCCCCTGCACAACACACAGCCTCACACAGCCCCCTCTACAACACACAGCCCCCTTTCATTATGAATACCCCCCTGCACTCCCAGGCGACCCCCAGTCGCCTGGGATGGTGCTCCCAGCATACTCTAGAGTTGAGAGGACTTCACACTGTCAGCCTGTCGGCCCCTTCTCGTGCGTCACTCCTCCTGTGTCACTTATTGTGGATCGGGGTTTCTGGATACCTCCATTGACACCGCACCCGGTCATGTGACTGCTCTCCTCTCTTTCATTGATGGTCACGTAACCACTCTCCTCCTCCAATCAAAAGCTACACATAAGGAGGAGGCGGAGCAGGAGGAGGAGAGCAGACACAATGTGTGGAGTTGGTTGAGGGATTCGGAGGCTTGGATTTGTGCTGAGAGTTACACGGGAATAACGGTGTATAACAGGGGGCTTGCAGGGGTGTTTTCTGGACTTTGGGGTTTTCTGGCAGTGCTGTCCCAAGGCCAGGAGAGGCAGGGTGGCCGGTCTGACACCCTCCCAATGGGTGGCACCTGGGCAGACTGCCTGATCCCCGCCCCCTGTTGGTAAAAAAAAAGATGTTGGTGTATTACACGCAGGCACTATTTACCCTATATTTTCAGGGTAAAAAAGTGTGTGTTATACACCGATAAATACGGTAATTGGCCATAAAAGGGGTATGGGGTCTGGGTACTGCCCTGGGGGACATGTATCAATAAAACTTTCTTTTAACTAATAATTTTTTCAGGAGCAGTAATTTAATGATGCTTAAAGTACATCAATAAAAATGAAAAATTCCTTTAAATATAGTGCCTGGAAGGTCCCCTTAATGTGCCTGTAAAGTGGTGCATCTGTATCATGCATAAAACATGCTACAGCAAAAATTATATTTCTAAAGGAAAATAAAAAAGAGTCAAACCCAATTTAAAATGACTCGCGGTTACAATTGCCAGCCCCTGGCTTTCGAAAAAAACAAAGAAAAACAGGATGAGGTCTCCCCCCAGTCCTTTGGGTCTGGTATGGATTTTAAGGGGAACCCCCATGCCAAGAAGTAAAAAACGGCATGGGGTTCCCCCAAAATCTATTCCAGACCCTTATCCGGGCATGCAGCCTGGCTGGTCAGGAAAGGGGGTGAATGAGAGCCCCCTCCTGAACCATACCAGGCCACATGCCCTCAACATGGGGGGTGGGTGCTATTGGCAGTGGGGCTCTGCTCCCCACCCCAAAGCACCTTGATGGGGGCAAGGGCATCTTCCCGACAACCCTGGGCTGTGGTTGTAGGTGTCTGTGGGTGGGAGGGGCCTATTGGAACCTGGAAACCACCTTTAACATGGGATACATCATACCCCTACCCATTCACCAAAAAAGTATACAAAAGTAATAACCACATGAGACAGTTTTTGACTAATCCTTTATTTCCCTTGATCCCTCGATGTAGATCCATCATCTCCTGAACCTGAAAATCATCTCCTGAACTCCAAAAAACACTCTTGCCTCCTCTACATGGCGGCTCTGCACTTTGACATTTCTTATATAGGCAAGGGGCGCGGTCACCCGGCTACATCACACAGTGACAGCAAGGGGCGGTGCCACCATGTGACATAGCCGGGTGGCCCTGCCCCTTGCCTGGGCACACTACAGGAGGCCTCCCAGGAGGAGAGATTTTTTTCAGGCACGAGGGCGACATGATTGACGAAAGATATACATCGAGGTACACTTTTTAAAAACAAAATAATAAAAGATTGATCAAAAACAGTCTTGTGTGGTTATTACTTTTGTACACTTTTTTAGTGAATGGGTAGGGGTAAAATATTCCCGATACCCATTCACATGGTGGGCAGGATCTGGATCTGGGCTTCCAGATTCCGATAAGCCCCCCGCACTCAGACCCCGACAACCACAGCCCAGGGTTGTCTGGAAGAGGCCCATATCCCCATAGACAAGGTGATTTGGGGTGTGGGGGTCAGAGCCCCCCTACTCCAAAGCACCCACTTACCTATGTTGTGGGCATGGGGCCTGGTATAGTTCAGAAGGGGGCACTTGCTCCCCCCCATTTCCTGACCTGCAAGGCTGCATGCCCAGATAAGGGTCTGGTATGGATTTTGGGGGGACCCCACACCATTTAAAAAAAATAGATTTCCATGTCTTTATTTTTTTACCGACACTTTTTATTTATTTTTTAGCTGTCAGCGGGGAGACCCATTGACAGATGATGGCCCATCGGTTGGTAAGGACACAATGACCAGATTCCTGGCCTGCTCCTTAACAACCAGCCTACACTGCGCCCTGATTGGGCAAAGCTTTGCCCAATCAGGGTGCAGAATGCACTGTGCAGTGCTCAGTGAATTCCAGGGTATTCGTCGGGGCGAACAACCGGCAAACACTCCTGCAAATTTGGATGTTCGGAGACAGGCTGAACAGGCAAATGTTTGGTCCAAACTCATGCTCGGGCCAAACCATTCGCCCATCCCTAATAATACATTCTCTTAATATAATTAATTTTGTATTTGTTTAGCAAATGTACATTTGGTAAAAATCTTTGGGCCAGATTCACGTAGAGTGGCGCATATATAGACCAGCGTAGCGCATCTCATTTCCGTTGCGCCGGCTCAATTTAGAGACGCAAGTACCGTATCCACAGAGTATTTGCATCCAAATATGCGCCAGCATAACGTAAATTACGAGGCGTAAGGCGGGGTAATTGAAAGTGGGAAGGAAGTGGGCGTGCTCCATTGAAATGAGCCATGACCCCTTGCAAATGAAGGGCTGGCCGGACTGCGCATGCGCACATGACGCTGACTATGTTCTGCGCCTCACTGCGCATGCTCAGAACTCGGCCCGGCGCAATCAGTGAGATAGGAACTAGGCCCGGCGTACTTAGTGAGATACGCCCAGTGCATAAATAGGCCCAGACATACGCCCTTCCATTGCAAAAGTACATCCCTGTGTTTCCCTTCCTGAAGCAAGGTGCTTTTGTTCTGTTGTCCGTTGGTGTTTGTTAGTTTGTGTCGGAGTGTTATTGGAAAGTCTTATTGGAGAGTGTTATTGGAGATTGTATTTGCTGTTTGTTTTTGGTGTCTGTTTTTGGTGTCTGTTTTTGGTGTCTGTTTTTGGTGTCTGTTTTTGGTGTCTGTTTTTGGTGTCTGTTTGTGCTGTCTGTTTTTTGTGTCTGTTTGTGCTGAGTGTTTGTTGCTGAGATGGCAACAAGGAAGAGGAAATTGAACTTCTCTGGGGAGAAGGAGCTTCTTACCAGGGCCATTACCCTACATGTGCGGTTTTTGCATGGCCCTGAGAGTCAGGACACCACCCCGGCCAGGAGGAAGCAGATCCTGCAGGACATTGTAGATGATATCAATGCCTTGGGGAGTGAGACGAGGAGCCTCAGTGGGATCACAAAAAAGATCAACGATCTGAGGCGCGTGGTCCGTGGGAAGCTGGCCAAGCTAACAACACATGCCATGGGCACTGGAGTGGGACCACCTTGCACTGTCAGGCTGACTGCTGAGGAGCGTGCAGTGGCCCAGTGCTTCCACAGGCAGCAAGTGGTGGGCCTGCCTGGCTTTGACTCTGAGGAGGCCGTGAGGACAGGTACGTTTTATTTTTTTTTTCTATCTGGTAAGTAGCATGTGTGAGGGGGAAGGGAATATGTGACAAGTGTGTGGATCCTCCAACCTGTGAATGTTTTGTGTCATCCACAGATGTGCAGGAGGGTGCGGGGCCATCTGGCCAGTCCGCACCATCCCCCGGACATCAGGCTGATGAAGACCCCCAGGAAAGCCCGGAGTCCTCGGGGGAGGGGAGTGGCCACAGCTCACCTCATGAGGAGGAGGATGAGGAGGAGGGGGTTGAAGAGGAGGAGGTCACCAGTGCCAATGAGGTACTTCTCAATTTGTAGAAGGGCTCCCCCTGTGGCTGCCAGCAGTCAGGCCTTCATTAGGGCTAGCCCCTGCCACTCCTCCCCCAACAGGGCTTCCCCCCCAGGGGTCTCTCCTACTCCCAGGCCACAAGCCTCATCTGGAGGCAGGAAGGCGACCCACAAGACCAGGGGGTGGCAGACTTTCTGCCTGCTAATCTGCGGAGGGACCAGGCTCTTTAGACCCGCCATCTGGGTCAGGTCACCCAGACTTTGGCCCGGATGGAGGAGAGCCTGGCCTCCATAAAGCACTCAGTTCAGGACATGAGCTGTAACTCCCTGGCTTTCATAAACTGCTTTAATGAAATGCAGACAGCCACAGCAGGCGTAGGTCAGGAGGTGTGTGCCCTGACCCAGGCAGTCCAGGCCAATACGGTAGCCCTCAATGTTGGCCTCAACAGAATTGCCGTGGAGTGTTGCCAGTACCTTCACCAGTGGCTGCACTGCATGTGAGCGGTGTGTTGGGCTGGTGATGTCATCTTTCAGGGTTGTGGTTAATTCCATGATGGCATCAGGGCTGAATCTGAAGATGCGATACACCTCAGAATCAGCCATGCCAAAGACGTCTATGCGCGGTCGGTATATCCTCTCCCGTGCCCTCCTCCTCCTCGTCTGTTCCCTCCTCCTTCTGAGCGCATCTAAAGTCACTAGTATAGCTATGACCATGTATGTCCCTGGCATGTTGGCATACATATTGTTGTCCTGCAAGTGTGTGTGCTCAGCTCGTCCCTAACGGTGTTGCTTTAGCTGACCTGCACACGTCTGGTGCAAAGTTAAAGCTGCTTTTATAAGGGGTAACTTTAGACCGGACGTACAGCTGATGCGCACAGGGCGTAGCCTGCGCCGCACAAACGTACTTTTGTGGATTGCCGTATCTCCCTCATTTGCATATTTGACTAGCAAAACAATAGTGCGTCTAGCTTATTTTTGCGCCCCACGATGCGCCGGTGTAATCTTTTTACATCGGTCGGAAAAAGCTGGTTTTCAGGCGTATCTGGTTTTGGGGATACGGCGCATAGATGCGACGGCGCATATTTACACTATTTATGTATCTCGAGATACACCGGCGTAAGTGCTTTGTGAATCTGGCCCTTTGTACTTAGAGTTAGAGCTATCAAACAAAGCTTTTACCTATTTTCTTTATTTAATCATCTGCTGCCAAATCATGTACATGTACGTCATTGACTTCAAATGCTTATAGCAGGATGATGCCTGCACCTACAAGCATATTCCTGGTATTGTTTTTTTTTTTTTCAAGAGGCGATCAACTTTTATATAAAAAGCCATCCTAGTGGCTAATTAGCTGCTGGATGGCTTAAACAGGAGGCAGGAATGGTCCTCCTCACCACCCACCGATGCCTCTCTGAGCTCTACTATCCCACTGGCTAGCCTGGAATGAAGCTTACTATAGAGCTTATCAAGGACTAGAAGGTCCCCGGTGAGCTCTATGGTATAGGTTACCAGTAACAATGAGTATTGTCATCACTTCAAATGTCCCCGGATGTAAACAGCTCCCTTTTTAAATTGTCAAAGCATCTGATCACACTGATCTTGGTAGGATCAGATGATTTTAAGGGAAGAGAAAACATCCGGGGTCTAATAGACCCCAGATCTCCCCAAAAAGATTAATTGACACTGACTATTGCTGTCACAAGGACATGAAAAAAAAAGAGACAGTGTAAAATGAAAAGATTTTACATACAATAAATAACATAACAAAATAATTAAAGCACCCTGCCCCCCTGCTCATGTGCAAAGGCGAACACATACGTTAGTCCCTCACGCATACGTATTCACATCACACATGTGAGGTATTGCTGTAAACATCAGAGTGAGAGCAATGATTTTAGCACCAGACTTTCTCTATAACTCTAAACGAGTAACGTGTAAAGACTTTTAAAGCATCAGCTATAGAGATTTTTAATTACTGTAGTTTGTTGCCGTTCCATGTGTGCAATTTTAATGTGTGACATGCTAGGCTTTTATTTACTTAGCGTAACACAATCTTCTATATTTTACCAAAAATTGGGTATTACATTGTGTTTTTGTGCATTAAAATTCAGAATTTCTTTTCTCCCAAAATTTGCTTTAGAATTGCATAATGAACCATTTTATTATCTAGGGCCTCTGCTAAAAACATATATAATGTTTAGGGGTTCTACGTAATTTTCTAGCAAACAATATTGATTTTTACTTGTAAAAAAAAGTCACAGAAAAAGGCTAGATCTTCAAGTAGTCAATTCCATAATTTGTTTGTTGTCTACATGCAGCTCTTGGAAAGCAGTCACAGCTAGATAAAACCAGAGGATCAGGCAACTTAATAATTTATGGACAAGGAGGATGTTGACAGGAGGGCCCGTGGAACCCAGATTCCCCTGGAAAGGTTGGGAAACCCTTGTTTCAGCTCCCAATGCACCTCCTCTGTCTAATTCACCCTGTGTCTATTAGGGGAACAGGGTGTCTGAGAAATTCTGGCTTGGATTACTTAAAATGGGACAGTTATATTTATCCACACTATCTCCCAGGATATATAAATATAAAGACTATTCTTGGTTTGTTTGATTCTGAACTCAACATGTTAATTGAAAGAGCTGATCACATTGGCCTCTGTACAACGTAGGAGACTCCTCCTGGAGCTCCTGCTATTGTGAGAAGCGGTCCTGTGTTTATACTTATGATAATGTATAATCTACTATGTGAAGCTCAGTGACAACAAGTCTTACCTGTAGTGAAATCCTGATTAATCACAATGGTCAGTTGGGCACAGGGTCACAATGGCTGCTTTAAGGGATTAGTTATTGGCTCATGTTAATTTATGTTTCTGGCTAGAGGTGTATTGTTAGAGTAATATGAGCAGGAAGGAGGAACCTCCTCTTCAACTGTATACAAGACTGTGTTCTTGTTCTAATAAACAGTTCATGGTGAGCAGCCAAACGAGTATTGTCTTGGTTGTGGTTGTCAGCGGTTGGAATATATGATATCTATATTCTGACTGGAAGGAAGCGGTATATGACGAAAGCACTCAAGCGGAGTGTGGAACATTTTGTTACAGGATGTAAATCATAAAATTAAAAATTGGCCTTTGGGGATTGAGTCTTGCAGAATATGGGGGCCATTTAATAAGATCCCCAGTATGTATGGGCTCTCTACATTTAATAGTGCCCAATTAAAGTCAATTAAGACTTCAACTGGGTGGACATGCAAATGTAAAGAGCGCTATTGCCGGCAAACATGCCTGTCATAAAGGCATATGCAAGAATTGTTGAAGTCAATGGGGCTCGAACCTGCAAAATCCAAAGCCCTCATTGAAGGCTTATATTCACATTATTGGCCATAACAAGTGTATGGGGACCTGGTGTACTGCCCTGGGGGACATGTATCAATGCAATTAAAAAAAAAAACATTTTTAAAGGAGCAGTGATTTTAATGATGCATAAAGTGAAACAATAAAAATGTAATATTCCTTTAAATATCGTGCCTGGGGGGTCCCCTTGGTCTGCCTTTAAAGTGGCGCATATGTAAAATGTATAGAACATCCTGCAGCAATAAGGACATTTCTAAAGGATTTTTTTTCTTTTAACTTGTTTGCGGCTGTAATGTATTGCCAGCTCCTGGCAATATAGATGAAAAAAACAGCATGGGGTCCCCCAGTACATACCAGGCCCTTCTGGATTTTTAGGGGAACCCTACGCCAAAATGTAAAAAAAAAATGGTGTGGGCCCTCCCAAAATCCATACCAGACCCTTATCTGAGCATGCAGCCTGGAGGTCAGGAAACCGTACCAGTCCGCATGCCCTCAACATGTGAGAGCTGGAGGAGCAGAGCAGTGCCTGACATTCACTGCTTTCTGCACAGAGCTGACTGAGAACTGAGCGATCAGTGGTCATGTGACCACTCAATTCTCAGGGTTAGAGCCAGCGGAGTACATCTGCATCAGACACATGCTACAGCATGTAGGTGTGTATGAAGTGAGAATACCACACTTCTCCTTTAAAGGTTTTGGACATAAATACAGGATTTTTGCAGGTGAATACAGCTACTAAACTGTAACAAACTTCTGAACAAGGGGAAGATGCAGAGTTAACTTTACAAATAAATGGGTCTACCACTATAATATTGCTGTAAAAAAACATGTACAATATACCTCTTAAATGTGGTTTATTTCAAAGCAAGAATTGGTATAAATAGTTGAGCTTATTTAGAAAATTGTGAACTGAAAATTGATAAACTGCCCTAAAGAACAAATCCAAGAAACATGCTTTTAAATTATAAGAAAATGGCTATAAAAAAAAGTTCACAAAACAAAAGTGTGTTAAAACTATTCTGCCCTTTTAAATACTTCTTAAAGAGTGGGATGCAAAGCCTGCAAACAACCTGTGTTAGCAGTCAGTTTTTCTTGCTGCTCTAAACTGAAGAAAAGTAAAATGTAGTCTGTTGGTCTGAATTACTACACTTTGTACAATATTATCAGGTATTCTAGATTTGCTTTCTTTGATATAACTTGAGCACAAAGTAAAACCTAACAGTCTTTGGCCTTATAATCCGACTACATTGATTTCAACCTAAAGGCAGGAAGTGCTTTAGGATAATCAATTACAACATTTCCAAATGTTAGCCTCTGCTGTAGGCCCCAAAATAGTACTAAGACAAAGAACAAAGTACAGTAATCGTTATCTACCAGTCTGAATTCAGCTGTATACATGTAAGACTACAGTAAATCGAAATTAATTTTTGCTACTGTAAGTTAATGTTCTTTTGCACAATTATTTGCTAAAAAAATGTAATATTTATACTATAGTATGTATAGTTTATGATTTTTTTATATATATATATATATATATATATATATATATATATATATATATATATATATATATATATATATATATATATATATATATATATATATATTTATATATATATATATATATTTATATATATATATATATATATATATATATATTACAATGTTATAGAATAAATACGATAAAGTTCAGTTTGTACACGAGCCTAATCATTTTGCTTATAGCAAAGATGGAACCCCTGTCAACATCCTCAACACCTGATAAATTCTGAACTGGCAATGTAAAAAGATGATGGATAAGACAAAGTTAAATGTTATTTTTTTTTACTTATTCCAAGTGATTCGAGGGCCATACTAGTCCAATAGTATGACATGTTATAACAAATTTATTTGATGTTTCATAATGGCAATGCATTGCAATAAGTATTTTCCTATGTCACAATAAAGAAATCTGTAGTGTAAAAACAGTTTTCTAAACTTCTCAGACTGGAACTTTGTCACTTTTAATACACACTCTGACAGCAAACTATTAATTAAACTTGCAATGTAATGTTTTCTATGGGCCTGTTTCCGCTGTGGCTGTGCTGCCATGTGTTGCCTAAAATAGTAGGGGTGGTTTATTTTAATGAGGTAACAAGCATTTTTGTCCAAAAAAAATGCATATAACATGTTATAGTGCATTTTTAGTGCACTTTTACAGCCAGATTAGCTTTAGACCATTCAATGTTTCATAATCACTACAATCTGGTACACAGTTTTGCTTGGTGTTTTGTGTGTGGGTGTCTGTGTGTGTGTTTGATGCTCCGAGTCTTAAGATGCACAAATTCATTGACTGAGAATGGCACTTTCAGATCCTAAAGGTTTATGTATTCACTTGTGATTTTAAGGACTTTTTTTGGACACATTCTTCCTAAATGTTTTTCAATCAAGATTGATCACAAATTGCCAAGTGTATGAGTGATTAACACAATAAATGTTTACGTACATTATATTTGTATGCACTTTATAATTGGTCATGAATTGTTATACATATATCGCTAATTGTGTATTTCATCTATATCTGTGTAATGCACTGCATGGGTTTTATTTTTTGGGTTTCATTTTATGTTCATTAGAAATAAGCTTAGCGGTGCACTTTTTAAATTTTATGAAATGTGTTTGATATCCTGAAATAGCGTGCTGCTAAAGTGACACTTTTAAATCCCAGATTTTTGTTTTTTCGAATTAACCAGTCCATGGAAATGTTCTGGTAAGTCGATTATTGTATAAAAAAAAAAATAAGTAGTGGGTTAAGGACACCAAACGTTTTACAATCTGCCTGCAAAGTCTTTGTACAATCAACTTTAGATATAATAAAATGTAATTTGAGATCCTTTATAAACTATGGAATCAAATTGTTTCCTAGTTGAAATGCCCTTTGCACTACATAGGTGTTGGAAGATCCAAAGGAGATTGTACAATCAAATTAGAACATGTGTGGTTATCTTGTTTACTCCTGCAAAATGGTTGAAATTTTGTGTATGAAGCCCTGAAATAAATACTTGTGCGGTTGCATTTGTGCGGTTGCAGGTCTTCTAAGGTGAGGGTCACTTCTCCACATGCATAGGAGGACTCAAATCACTCTCCTAAAGACCAACAATGATTTATATATGCTCTCCAGCCATCTATGGATGGTCCTCAGGACTTTGACGACCCTATGTTGTTAAGGATAAAACAAGTTATTTAATGAGGTGATTGCAATATTATCCGTAAGCAGCTGGAAGCAATAGGCCATCATACAGTTTCATTTGAGGTGTGCATGGAAGACTGCACAGAAGTCAGAAGGAGCAATGAGTAAGATTTAGAGGCAGCTCAGACTGAACTGAAAGAATTACAAAATAGAAGATGCAGAAAACAGAGCTTGAAGAAACAATACAATGTAGGGTCTACCTGAGTCAAACACTGACATGAGGCATTCTGGTACGGGCCTTTTTTAGGAACTAGCCCCAGATTTGCTTTGTGGCTGACTTGAAATGTTTTTTTTTCATACCTCATCCCTTCATCAAATTCAATGGCCCTAGTGAAATTATTTTCAAGGTACACTAGGCTTATGCAAACTTCTAAGGTGAAACTGTAATTTATCTTCCATGGTACCAAGCACAATATTGAAATAGCAAACACTTTAATCTTTATTGCAAACCATGCAATAAGGCATTTCATATAAATAGGGCATACCTTTTAAGCTAGTATTTCTTCAAAGACTTCCAGCATCAGTGCTTCACAATCAAAGAAGTCACTGAAAAGTTCAAGTTATTGGGTTTGCCAATTCAGATCTCATAGTCTTATAGAACATCCTTATCAACCTCCCCCAGCATTCTGGTGAAACAACAGCAATATGCACCACTGCCTCAGTGTACCCCAAAAGACCAGAGCTCATCAAAGCAAAATCAAGTAGTCCTAGGTGACCTGAGTTTGCTCTGCTTTTAATCAGTTTCTGAGGAAAGAAAAAGGAAGGATGGACTTTCGATCAGATGCACCTGCTGTCCAATTCTACGGCCCTGTTGGCTTGTTAGAGACTTGGAGCCAGATCCACACATCTACTGATACGCCGTGGTATCCCTGTTTCTATGTGACTGATTCACAGAATCAGTTACGCATAGATATTCCTAAGATCCGGCAGGTGTAATTGTTTTACACTGCCGGATCTTAGGGTGCAGTACCGCGGCCGCCGCTGGGGGCATTTCTCGTCGAAATCCAGCGTCGGGTATGCAAATGTTACGTCGATCCTCAAAGCTTTTTCGCGTTCGCTACGTCGCCGCTACGTTAGTTTCCCGTCGCTTAGTTACACTTTTGTGAGGCAGCCCTACTTTTACACAGCAGGCGTACTGCTGTGTAAAGTATGGCCGTCCTTCCCGCGTCGAATTTTAAAAATTTTTACGTCGTTTGCGTAAGCCGTACGGGAATACGG
The DNA here is from genome assembly GCF_905171775.1 of Rana temporaria. Taxonomy (NCBI): domain Eukaryota; kingdom Metazoa; phylum Chordata; class Amphibia; order Anura; family Ranidae; genus Rana; species Rana temporaria. The sequence continues at coordinate 153,677,830 of NC_053490.1, forward strand.
AAATACACTACGCGCCGTTCAAAAAATGACGTCACGTCGCGCAATGCACGTCGGGAAAAAAGCATCGGGAGCATGCGCAGTACGTCCGGCGCGGGAGCACGCCTAATTTAAATGGGACTCGCCCCATTTGAATTGGCCCGCCTTGCGCCGGACGGATTTGAGTTACACCGCCGCAAATTTCCAGGTAAGTGTTTTGTGGATCGGTACCTAACTTAGGAAATTTGCGGCAGTGTAACTTAAATCTAAAAAGTTACGTTGCGCTGCCGGGCTGTGGATCTGGCCCTTGGTTCATATCTCTTATATGCCCTTGTTCATTGCATATATATATATAATCAGATCACTTTCTATTAGTTTTTTATATACATCCTTTTTTTAATAACAACACAGAAGGATTGATTAGACATAAATATCATTTTTTTCAGCATATTCATAAATACAAATTATGCATTTTTCTTCCATCCATTGCACAATATTAAGCTCAAATCTGAGAACATTTTATGAGTTACATTGTTTATATGAAGATTCCGAGTTGCATTCAAACTATTGACAAAAACTATTAACAAAAAGCTTAATTTGTTGATCAAAGCAAAGGTAACATTATTTCAATCTGAAATAGTCAAATTCTTTAGGAGTATCTCCCAAAAAAGAAGAGCATCATTCATGTATAATGCAGTTTTTTTGTCTCGTGTGCCTGTCCGAAATCCAAGTATTTTTTCAAATTTAGTTATATCGCCTGTTAGTTGTTCAACTACCGGTGCAAACAACAGCTAGAACAATGGACAGTGTGACGAGGCTTTGCAGCGTTTATAGATAAGACAGTTCTTTGTCTTGCTTTTTCTATTGAAATATGCATGTCTAAGGCCCCATACACACGATAGAATCCATCCGCTGAAAAATCCCAACGAATGGGTTTCAGCGGATAGATCCTATGGTGTGTACACTCCAGCGGATCTGTTTCCACGGATATTTATCCCCTGGGATGGATTTCCAGCGGATAAATATTTGATGACATGCTATCAAATCTATCCGCTGGAATCCATCCCAACAGATGGATCCGCTGGTCTGTACAGACTCACCGGATCCATCCGTCCAAAGGGATCCCCCGCATGCGTCGTAATGAATCGACGCATGCGTGGAATTCCTTATATGACAGCGTCGCGCACGTCGCCACGTTATAATCGCGGCGACGGCGCGACACGTCATCGCCAGAGGATTTTGACGCGGATTTCGATTCGATGGTGAGTACACTCCATCGCATTGAAATCCGCGCAAATCCTCAAGAGGATTTATCCACGGATACGGTACGCTGGACCGTATCCGCGGATAAATCCTCTCGTGTGTATGGGGCCTAAGAATTATCTAATATTTGTAGGAGTAGCTCTTGTGGGGATAAAGCCTGACTGATTGGTATAGATTAATGTTGTTTTATTACTGAATTTGTGAGGTCAGGCAGTAATGTGGATGAGAAGGCCTGGCTCGCAGCTTCCTCTCTAATTTATCCCGAAGGTGTTTCATTGTGTTGAGGTGCAGACCAGTCAAGTTCCTCCACCCCAAACTCGCTCATGCATGTCTTTATGGACCTTGCTTTGTGAACTGGTCCAAATCATTTGGTAGAAGGGGAATTATGGTGTGGGGTTTGTTTTTCATGGGTTGAGCTTGGCACCTTATTTCCAGGGAACTAAAATCGCAATAAGCGTTTATTTATTGGTGTGCGCAAAAGTTATAGCCTCTACAAAATAGGGGATAGTTTTATGCCATTTTTATTAATATTTTATTTTACTAGTAATGGCGGCAATCAGCTATTTTTATTGTTACCGCGACATTGTGGCGGACACATCGGACACTTTTGACACTATTTTGGGCTATAAAAATGCACTGATTACTGTAATAATGACACGGGCAGTGAAGGAGTTAACCAATTGGTGGCGCTGTAGGGGTTCAGTGTGACCCGATGACACGGAGCGGAGATCAGTGTCATTGTCACTAGGCAGAGCGGGGAGATGCTTGTTTACATTAAAATCTCCCCGCTCTATCTCTCCGTGAGACGATCACGGGTATCCCCGCAGCGATCAAGTCCGTGGGACCCATGGTCGGGCTTATGGAGCTTTGCGGCAGGGTCGCGAGTGCGCCGCCGCACAAGACCATCTTAAAGGGGATGTACCTGTACGCCCATATGCCTGTCCGTGCCATTCTGCCAATGTAAATAGGTGTGTGGCGGTCCGGTAATGGTCTGGTAATGGACTGAGGGATCCGGCAATACATTACAGCCGCAAAATTTCCCTTAGAAATGTCATTTTGCTGCGGGACTGTTATCAACATTGGAAAAATGTGCTACTTTACAGGCAGACTATGAGACCCCCCAGGCATGATATTTAAAGGAATATTTATTTGTTATTGTTTCGCTTTAAGCATTATTAACCAGTTCCCTACCGAGCCATAGTATTATGACGTACGCAGAAACTGTCTCTCCCTCAGAGTGGACGTCATATGACATCCTTTGCATCGCAGCCATACCAAAAATATGTAGAAGAATACGTATCGGTCTAAACTGAGGAAATCTTTTTTTTTTATATTTATTAAATCAAAAAGTAAAAAATATTGTGTTTATTCAAAATTGTTGCTCTTCTTTTGTTTATAGCGCAAAAAAAAAAAACGCAGAGATGATCAAATACCACCAAACAAAAGCTCTATTTATGGGGGGAAAATCATAAAGATTTAATTTCGGTACAGTATTGCATGACCACGCAATTGTCATTCAAAATGCAACAGCGCTGAAAACTAAAAATTGGTCTGGGCAGGAAGGGGGTAAAAATGCCCTGTATGGAAGTGGTTAAAATCACTGCTCCTGAAAAAACTTCAGTTTTTTAAAACTTTTTTTGCATTATTACATGTCCCCTGGGGCAGCACACAGGTCCCCATACACTTTTTATGGCAATAACTTGCATATAAGCTTTTAAAATTAGCACTTTTGATTTTTTAAATTTTTCACATTTGTGTCCCATGGACTTTAACAGTGTTCGCATGTTTTTTTTGTCTGCTTTCATGTTCTGGTGCGAACCGAACCAAGAGGTGTTCGGCTCATCCCTGTTTGGAAACGCTATTTTCTCCAATGGCAAATTGTTCTCTTTTAAGGATTTGCAAACTAAGTATAGGATTCCACAGACTATGTATTTTTATTACTTGCAGTTACATCTTGCAGTTAGAGCACAATCCAGTGGAGATTTATGGTTGCAATCCCCAACTCCAATTTTCTACTACATGGCAGAGGTATTCTATTACAAAGAATTCATATCCAGGCAGTGGCAGCCTATTCATAGGGGGTGCAGGGGCGTGCCCCCCCAAAGTTAGTAAAAAAAAGATCCTTTAATAGAGTGTTTCAGGTCAATGTCCAGGTGGACCCTAAACTGAATATATTGGGCATTCTGAATGACCTTCCAGTTGAGGATAATCCTAAACAGGCTATTGCCAGAGTGCTCTTCCAGGCTTGCAAGCTTATCCTTTGATACTGGAAGGCGACCGAGCCTCCTTTGCTGAAAGAATGGATTATCCAAATAGGAGATACTCTGGCCCAGATTCTCGTAGATCGGCGCATCTTTATGCCGGCGTAGCGCATCTCAGATGCGTTACACCAACGTAACTTAGAGAGGCAAGCTCCGTATTCTCTCATCAGAAGCGTGCATTTTTGCGCCGGCGCAGCGTAAATTCGTCGGCGTAAGACGGCGTAATTCAAAGTAGGAAGGAAGTGGGCGTGATCCATTTAAATGAACCGTGACCCCATGCAAATGAATGGCTGAAAGACCGGCGCATGCGCCGTCACGTGATCGCATGTCCCGCGCCCCTCTGCGCATGCTCACAACTATGCCTGGCATTATTCCTGAGTTACGCCGGCCCACTGTTTACGCCCAGGGAATAAATACGCCCAGACATGCGCCCGCCAAGTGCAAAAGTACACCTGTTTGGTTTTTGGTGAGTATACTTTTGTGAGATTATTGACATGTCTGCCCAGCGCTCTGGGACCAGAAAAAAAAAACTTCTCTCCAGAGGAGAAAGGCATTATTCTTGCTGCCATGGAGAGGTACTATGATCGCCTCCATGGGGCCCGTAGCAAGAACACCAGCAAGGGCAGAAGGGACAAGATCCTTCAGAGGATCACCGACCAGGTTAATGCCGTGGGCAATGAGGCGAGGAGGCCCAAACACATAGCAAAGAAGATCAACGATCTTCGCAGGAGGGTCAAGGAGAAGATGGCTCTTATGGCGAGTCATGCCACTGGTGGTGGACCTGCCTCTAGGGTCCGTCTAACTCCTGACGAGGAGATTGTTGCCCGCTGCCTTACCAGGGTGCAAGTGGAGGGAATGCCGGGCTACGACTCAGTTGAGCCGCCCTTGAGGACAGGTAAGTGTGTTTTTTCTACTATCTGGTGTGTAGCATGTGAGGGGGGGGAGGGAATATGTGACAAGTGTGTGGGTCCACCAACATGTGAATGTTTTGTGTCATCTGCAGATGTCCAGGAGGGAGCTGGGCCATCTGGTGCCCCTGCCCGTCACACACCATCCCCTGATGATTCTGCCCCTGACCCCCTGGGAAGCCAAGAGGCATTGGTGGAGGGGAGTGGTGGCCAGATATCCAGTGATGAGGTCATTCAGGAGGTTGCTGAGCATTTGGGTGAGGAGGTGTTCCTATTTCTGGAGGAGTCGTCCATCTCAGCTGGTCCTTCCCGGCCGTCAAGCCTCCAATCCTCGAGTCCCTCTGGCTCCATCCCCAACCCACCCACTCCCTCAAGTCCCTCTGGATCCATCCCCAACCCACCCACTCCCTCAAGTCCCTCCCCCTATGCCAGGCCTGAAGCCTCTCGTGGCCCCAGGAAGGCAACCAGGAAGACCAGGGGGGTACCAGAATACCTGCCAGTGACCCTGACCACTGCCCAGGACACGCAGACCCGCCATATGGGTGAGATGGCCCAGGACATGAGGCGAGTGGCCGACAGCCTGGCCTCCAGGGGACAAATCACTGATGGTCTGCAGGACGTGGCAGGCAATACAGCAGCTATCATAACCTGCTTGGGGGATCTGCAGGCCACCACGGCTACCCTCGTGGCAGAGGTGCGGACCCTGAGTGAGACCGTCCAGGGCCACACAGCTGCCATTGTGCAATTGCCGACAGAGACAAACAGCCTTCTGAGGCGTATTGCGGTGGCATTAGAGGGCAGGCCTCCAGCCATGGTGGATGCTCCTCCACCTGATGCCCCCCCCCACCATCAACCAGGCAGTTGCGGAGCTGTGGCTGTGGGCGTGGCAGCAGCCAGGGCAAATAATTGTGTTTAGTTTTTATTTTCTTGCTCTGGTGAAGAGTTTTTTATTTTATTTTCTTGCTCTGGTGAAGAGTTTTTTTTTTTTTTGGTAAAAATGCACACGGTGAGGCGTGCAGATTAGTGTGACTGGTGTGTGAATGTGGGGGGGGGGTGACACTCCTGCCAGCAAAGGGGTGTCACCCTTGGCCGTGTGAATGTGGTATGAATGTTCAGCAACATAATTGGAGCCTTGGCGTGGCGTTGCTGCTCCCAAGTCCCGTGCGGTGTACTTGGGCTAATCCAAAGTGATGAGGATGTGGGGTGTGTGTGCTAGGGACCACAGTGGTGTGCATGCGTGCATTCTCCTTGTGCCATGATGAATGCGTGTGTTTAACGTGTAAAGATACGTTCCACGAGGCATCTCCTGACTGCTGATCCCTCAGCAGACGGGGTATCCTCGGGCATGGGGGGATTGTCTGGTTTGGGGGTCGGGTCATCACGTATGTCAATCTCCAGGCCCTTTCTCTCTGCAAAGTTGTGCAAAATGCAATATGCCCCGATGATCTGGCACACGAAGTTTGGGGAATACAACAGGGTCCCCCCGGACTTATCCAGGCATCGGAAACGGGACTTCAGGATGCCAAAGGTGCGTTCCACCACTCCACGGGTACGTATGTGTGCAGCATTGTAGTTTTCCTCTCCTGGGGTTTGGGGATTCCGGAATGGAGTCATGAGATGGGGCCCAAGTGCATATGCAGAGTCACCTGGAAGGGAAAAGACAGGAGGATGTTAGTCGTGCATGTGCCCCTCGTGATGTCTGCATCATGGGGTCGAACAGGCATGCCTGACACCCATGTCACTCACCAACCAGCCAGCTGTCCCCATACACGTTCTGTTCAAATTCTGTTGGGATGGTGCTTTGACGGTATATGTAGCTGTCGTGGCTGGACCCTGGGTCTTTGGCACGGACGTGCCATATGAGGCCTTGGGCATCGACTATCACTTGTACATTGATGGAATGCCAGTGCTTACGATTGCGGTATATGTGCTCTGTGTCACGGGGGGGCTGTAGTGCCACATGTGTGCAATCAATGGCCCCCACGGTGCGTGGGAATCCTACAATTCTGACAAAATCCGCCCTTGCCTTATTCCGCAGATGCTCCTGGGTGGGTCTGATGATGTGGTGGGACATGCGTCTGAGGATTGCGGGGATAACCTGGTGCACACATCTGCTCATACTGGTTAGTGACATCCCAGCCACAACTCCACTTGTACGCTGAAAAGACCCACTGGCGAGGAAATGCAGTGTTGCCAGTACCTTCACCAGTGGCTGCACTGCATGTGAGCGGTGTGTCTGGCTGGTGATGTCATCATGCAGGGCTGTGGCTATTTCCCAGGTGGCATCAGTGTTGAATCTGAAGATGCGATACACCTCCGAATCCCCCATGCCAAAGATGTTTATGCGTTCGGTATATCCTCTCCCGTGCCCTCCTCCTCCTCCTTCTACGTGCCTGGGAGCACACTAGTAGTGCTATGACCATGCATGCCCCTGGCATGTTGGCATACAGAAGTCTTGTCTTGCAAGTGTGGTTGCTCAGCTCGTCCGTAACGGTGCTGCTGAAGCTGCTCTCCAGCTGACCTGCACACGTCTGGTGCAAAGTTGCCCCTGCTTTATGAGGGGCAAGTTTAAGCCGGACGTACAGCTTACGCGCACCGCGCATAGCCTGCGTCAGGCGGTCGTATGTTCGGGAATCGGCGCATCTCCCTAATTTGCATATTTGAATAGGAAATCAATGGGAGCGCAAGATGCTCCCGGCGTAAATATGCGCCTACGCTACGCCGGCGTAGAAAAGTTACGCCGATCGGAAGAAGCCTATTTTCATGTGTATCTGGTTCTGTGGGTACGGTGCATAGATATGACAGCGCATATTTACACTTATGCCGCGCATCTCGAGATACGCCGGCGTAACTTCTTTGAGAATCTGGGCCAATGTGAATGGAAAAGTATATTTACCAGCACAGAGGGTGCCCTGGAAAGTTCAGGTACTTACTGTATGGTCCCCACGGCTAGACATCCCTGGGCTTTCCCCAGTGGATCTGGTCCTGGACAGACTACTCCTGTGATACAGTGGTTACTATTGTCAGGGCACCAGTCCAGTTGCCCACGGCTTCGCGCACATGCGCAGAAGAACGGCGCTCTCGGGCACATCATTGCAGCGTGCGCATGCGCGGCTTAGCGGCGCGTCGGGTACAGGAACGCACGCACGGAAGCGCGCACGCGCACGGGCACGCACGCGGCTCCCTAGGGGCCAATCAGAACTCTGACCGCCCTATTTAAACCTGCCCTTGACACATGACAGGTTGCTGGTTTGTCATCAGCTCCTGTATGTGCCTTACCTGTTGAACTTACCCTTTTGACCCGGATTGCCTGACTTCTTGATTGGATACCTGACTTCTGCTTGATTAACGGATTGCTGCCTTCTCCAACCCCTGACCCCGGCTCTGGACTTTGGACTTGCTTCTCTCTGTTACCCCTGATCCCGGCTTGAATCTCGGACTTGCTGCTGTCTCCGATCCCTGAACCCGGCTAAGCTTCCTGGACTTGCTCCTCTCTTCAATCACTGCTCCTGATTGACTTGGCATCTGGTTCCCAGCTCCCAGTGAATCCTGTGGTTCCTGATCCCTCACCTGTGATCATCACCAGGTCCGCAACCCAGCTACCTGCTTCCGGTACCGGTGCCTTCTGGTGCTTCCCTCTCTCTGTTTCCACCCTCAGAGTGAGGTTAGCGCCAGTTCGCAAAGGTGAGCCATCCGCAGCATCTCGGTCTCGGTAAGTACGCTTCCTGATAGTAGAAACCAGCCAGATGTCTGAGACCGACCGGGTGCGCTCACCTTTTGAGACCCTGTGCCATCAGGTCTCTGCCTTAACCGATGCAGTACAAAAACTTCAAGAAGGCTATCTCCAGATGGATGGCTGCCTGCTACAACTAGCCGTCCCACCAGGACCATCTGCTGTATCTACAGCCCCTCTCACGGGACATTCCGCTCCTCAGGCCACTATGGCTCCAGCAGTGCTGACCACGAACCCGGAACCCCGAGTACCCACTCCTGAACGTTTCTCTGGTGACCGTAGGAAGTACCGAGCTTTCAAAAACGCCTGTACCCTTTATTTTGGATTACAGCCCAGGACTATTTGCTCTGAAGCGGTAAAAGTGGGATTTGTCATTTCCCTCCTCTCTGATGAACCTCAGGCCTGGGCTCATGGTCTAATGGAGCAGAAAAAATATAAAAATAATATATTGCGCTAAACAAATCTAAGTGTATATATAGTGTAAATAGGCAGCCAACATACCAGTGGATAAGTGTAAACAGATGAAAAAAGAAAATAATGTAGCGCCAAAACTATAAAAAAGGGGTAACCACTGATTGGTTGTGAGGATGTGACCTCTATAGTGAGAGTTGTATTTAGGAAAAACAAACTCTGTGAAATGTTCATACATATATAACAGAGCTATATTAACTCTGAGTGCTAGTGATATACCTGGATGGTATTAAGTAGCATACAAAAGAAAAATCTTAAGTGATAAAGTAATTATAAATGTGAACAAACACAAAAATAAATGTTCTGAAAAGTAGGAAGGGGGGCACTCCCAGAGCTTCCCAAGAGCTGACTGTTCGTCACTTCAGTTGGAAAACACCTCTTCCACATCAATGGAGAATCCTTTCCCTCAGAAACTGCACATCTTCAAAGGGACATTCCTTGGCATATAAAAGTTAGGGTACTCTTACCAGCTTTAGTTGACCCACAGCTCACCGTATGGTGGGTAGGTCCTCAGGGCTTGTATATGCTGGCCGTCCTTCAGTTGCATCAATGGGTGGATGGATGTCCCAATTCCGATGCTCCGGATGGATCCCAGAAGGAGAGTTAGTAACACCAGCCACAGGAACGTCACATAAGATGGTAAGGAGGGGAAACTCCCAATTTCATGAGGGATATGAGAAAAGAGGGAAAAAACACCTCCTCATAGTGTAGAAATGTATTTAAAATTCTTGATCAAAAATATTGACACAACAAAGAGATAGTCCAAATTTCATTAAAAATAATGCACAGCAAGGAAATCGTCCAATGTATAAAGGTTATAAAAATAGTAAAAAACCCAAACGATAGAGAAAATTTGTTCCCCACGGCACATCAAAGAAAAAACCACAGCAGGCAGATAACATGAAATTGGCACAGTGTTGGTGATATGGATCAAAAATAACCGACCGGTTTCGTCCTCACAGACATCAACAGGGTTATAGAACTGACCCCCACCTCTGCCTGTGCCTATATATAGCCGTATGATTAGCTTACCTGTGATCTGCACCTGTTACACCGCTCCCCTCGGGCGTGCGTCTCACCCACTGCTACTTCCTCTTCCTGCGTTCCAGCCACCGGAGGTGGGACAACGGGGGCGCGGCTGAGGAGACCAATCGCAGTGCTCCAATGTATGGCGTCATCTCCTCCCGTCTCACATGACAGCCTCTGTCCAATGTGAGGGTGTGGGACAAGGGGTCGCTCCGCCTCCCACCTTACGGCGAATCTAAGCCACAGAATCATCATCCATGACACGATCGTTCAGGGGGCGGCGGTGATGTGCGCGTTGTCACATGGCCACGACGGTATGCGTGTCAGCTAACGTCGGGCGTGATGACATATGCGCTCCATCTCATGCGTCCCACAGGGAATCATTGATGAAACGAGAGGTGTAAGCAGTAGCTATAAACCTCTGTGGTGAAACAGATCCTAAGCAGTGAATATAGTGCATTAGGTCCCCGGGAGTGTGTATACAGAAATTGATCACAGATAATATACATCCCCAATTAGCTAGTTGATGCAAACAGTCATACTTATAGTAAGTGTATGGTGATTTGACAAAACCATCCACTGTATACAAATAAAAAACACAATAAAGGAGAAATTTAGTTTTTCTGATAAATAACCAAGATGGAGGTTCATGATTGGTTTATGAATGAATTCACGTCCCACTCCACGTTAAGCCCGTGGGGCGTATAACTTTTTAACTGGTATATCCAATATACTTCTAATTTAGATACACCCCTCGTACCTGGTTCACCTCTCCAATGAGGGACAAAATGGTCTATAATTTGGAACAAGGTCCCCTCGACCTTCTTATTATGGTGTTCCAAGTAATGTCTTGGTACAGTGTGTTTAGGGTACCCTGCCAAAATCTTGGCAATATGTTCACCTGCCCTTGTGGAAAAGCTCCGTATGGTACGCCCCACGTACTGTTTTCCACAAGGGCAGGTGAGAAAGTAAACAACATACCGAGTGGCACATGTTGAAAATTGTTTGATGGGGAATTCAACCCCAGTAACCGTGGATCTAAAGTTAATAGATTTCTTCTTGGTAATGTTGTATGCACACACTTTGCACCTCCTACATGGGTGATAGCCTTTAGAAAGAGGGAAAAAAATGGGTTTGACTGGGGGGTCCGGGACATTTGGCGCGATCTGATTTCTCATTGACATTGCCCCTCGATATATTATAGATGCACTATTAGACAAAGTAGGTCCCAAAGTGGGATCACTCGTTAATATGTTCCAATGTTTTTGGATGATTGACCTGATTTGCTTATATTGCATAGAAAATGAGGTGAAAAAAGAGTTCCTAAACCTACTATCCTGTACCGTTCTGACTTTCTCTCGTGTCAGAGTTGCCCTATCAATCGTTGAAATTCTTTCAATTTCTTCCTGAATATGATTCTCAGAGTATCCTTTATCAACAAAGCGATTCTTGAGAATCTTTGCTTGTTCTTTGAAGTCTCCCAAATTAGAACAATTCCGTCTAATTCGCAGAATCTGACTACGTGGGACAGACTTCAACTAGGAGGGATGGTGGCAGCTGTCAACTGGGATAAACCCGTTACGGTCGGTTTGTTTAAAGTAGGTTTTAGTTTGTAGACTGTTATTTTGTACAAAAATTTCCAGATCCAAAAAATTGATGTTAGAGGTGCTGGCCTCGTATGTTAGATTGATTCCAACTTGGTTATCATTTAGATAACTCATGAAGGTCTCCAGAGACCCATGGTCACCTCGCCATAGGAGGAGGATGTCATCTATGTACCGCGCCCAGAGAACTATCTCCGGTCGGGCGGCAGCATAGACGACATCCTCCTCCCATTTGGCCATAAAAATATTTGCGAGACTGGGGGCAAATTTGGCCCCCATCGCGACTCCCTTATGTTGTAAATAGAAATCCCCAGCATGCCAAAAATAATTGTGCGTAGTGGCAAACCTGAGGAGATCCATTATAAACAATCTTTGCAGAATGGGGAGATCGGGTGACCTGTTGAGAAAGCATTCCACAGCTTGGAAGCCTAAGATAGGCTATACTGGTGTAAAGTGAGGCCACATCAGCTGTGACAAGAATGATGTCATTAGTGTATATCACTTCCTCAAGTTTAGCAATGGTATGCCTGGTATCCTTGAGGTAGGAAGGAATGTTTCTCACTATAGGTTGGAGGTGGAAATCGATGTATTTCCCCAATCTAGAGGTGACAGAGTTGATGCCACTAATGATTGGCCTCCCTGGAGGACATGTGTTATGTTTATGAATTTTTGGCAGATAATATATAACAGGGATACGAGGTACCCTAGGTACCAAAAAACATTGTTCCTTGTTGTTGAGGATGCCTCTCTGTACACCCTTCTCCACTAGTTTTTTTAAAGAGTAGGTGTAACTACTGGTGGGATTAGATGGTAATTTGACATAGGTCACGTCATCCTCCAGTAATCTTGACATTTCTGAATTATAGGCAGACTTGTCAAGAACCACTATCCCCCCACCCTTATCCGCGGGGCGGATAACAAGGTCCTTTCTCTCACATAGGGATTTCAGGCCATTCCTAATATTGGGATCAGAATGAAACCTTTTTAAAGGTAAATCGTCTAGGTCCCTCAAAACCAAGTCCCTGAAGACTTTTATACTCGGTGCCAAAGGACAAGGAGGGTTAAAAAGGGAAGGGTTTGAAAGGCCCGTATGTCTAACACCCGTTGTGACATCCGGAAGGTTTGGTCTGGTTGGATTGGAGATGAAGTATCTTTGGATACTCAATTTTCTCGTAAATTTTTGTACATCTATAAAGGTCTGAAACTTGTTAAGTCCTTTCGGAGGAACAAACTTCAGACCTTTCTCTAAAACTAATCTTTCTGCATCATTAAAGGTAGAGGTGCTTAAATTAAACACCCCAGTACCTGTTATACTCTCGGTCTTTTTCTTCCGGGCGCGCCGCCCCCCTCTCGACCCCCGTTTGGTTCTCCTCCTTTGGGGTGGTTGCCCTGTCCCTTGTGAAAATCCCCCGATTGGGTATAATTAGGTTGAACCTGATTGTAATTGTAGGGTGGTCTATCAAAATGATCTTCTTCTCTTTCTAGATATCCATAGTAGGGGTCATAATGTCTGGGTGGGTAATCTTTCCTAGGTGTATAAGGTCCACCCCCACCCCTACCCGGTGTCCCATATCCCCTTGGGGGGTAATAGTGGGATTCATTCCCTCTCCGAGGTGAATAATCATTAGTACGATGTTCACGGGATGGATCTCTTGAGCGGTGTGAACCCCTTCTCGGGCCTTTACCTTTCCCCTTAATCCTTGGGGGGGGGACCCCCTTGAGGTTGGTTAGGGGTTCGGGGACCAGAATGGTAACTATATCCAATATCTCTATTGGGAGGACCCGAAGTAGGTATGGCCTGAGAAAAAGTAAGGACTTTAGCCTCACTCGTAGATGGTTGGGAAACATCCATTTCCAAACTAGAGGAGCCTAAACCCACCCCAGTATTCTCCTTGTTCTGCCAACTAAAAATCGAATGGGATCCATAATCGGCAGAATCTCTCGTGTATTTTTTCTGTTTTTTATGTTTCTGTTCCCGCTCCTCTTTTTCCAGATGAATCTTCAAACTGGTAGATAAGGTGATGTACTCCGTGGTGGATTTAAAAGGAAGGAGTTTCTCCTTAATTTCTTTAATTTCTCTATCTAAATTGGACATTCGGGTCTTTTTCCTATCGATTAAAAAATTTAAAAGGGATACACCCTTAAGGTTAAAAAACTTATACCAGGACTCAAGATCGGGATCTCCCTGTTGGGGGTGTACATCCCATCTCAACCCTCTAGGGACCATGTTCTCCTTGACATATTGTTCCAAGAACGCTATGTCCCATTGGAGGTGAAGTTCCGAAGTCATTATGTTATTGAGTCTCATAAAGAGACCACCCGTTTCCGAGTCTGTTTTCAGAACAGTAAATACACCTTCAGTGTTAAGAGTGCGACTAGTGCGATAGTCAAACACATCCATTATTGTATGGCAGCAATATATGAAATCCAAGTGCAGAAAAAATATAAAAATAATATATTGCGCTAAACAAATCTAAGTGTATATATAGTGTAAATAGGCAGCCAACATACCAGTGGATAAGTGTAAACAGATGAAAAAAGAAAATAATGTAGCGCCAAAACTATAAAAAAGGGGTAACCACTGATTGGTTGTGAGGATGTGACCTCTATAGTGAGAGTTGTATTTAGGAAAAACAAACTCTGTGAAATGTTCATACATATATAACAGAGCTATATTAACTCTGAGTGCTAGTGATATACCTGGATGGTATTAAGTAGCATACAAAAGAAAAATCTTAAGTGATAAAGTAATTATAAATGTGAACAAACACAAAAATAAATGTTCTGAAAAGTAGGAAGGGGGGCACTCCCAGAGCTTCCCAAGAGCTGACTGTTCGTCACTTCAGTTGGAAAACATCCTCAACAACAAGGAACGATGTTTTTTGGTACCTAGGGTACCTCGTATCCCTGTTATATATTATCTGCCAAAAATTCATAAACATAACACATGTCCTCCAGGGAGGCCAATCATTAGTGGCATCAACTCTGTCACCTCTAGATTGGGGAAATACATCGATTTCCACCTCCAACCTATAGTGAGAAACATTCCTTCCTACCTCAAGGATACCAGGCATACCATTGCTAAACTTGAGGAAGTGATATACACTAATGACATCATTCTTGTCACAGCTGATGTGGCCTCACTTTACACCAGTATAGCCTATCACTTAGGCTTCCAAGCTGTGGAATGCTTTCTCAACAGGTCACCCGATCTCCCCATTCTGCAAAGATTGTTTATAATGGATCTCCTCAGGTTTGCCACTACGCACAATTATTTTTGGCATGCTGGGGATTTCTATTTACAACATAAGGGAGTCGCGATGGGGGCCAAATTTGCCCCCAGTCTCGCAAATATTTTTATGGCCAAATGGGAGGAGGATGTCGTCTATGCTGCCGCCCGACCGGAGATAGTTCTCTGGGCGCGGTACATAGATGACATCCTCCTCCTATGGCGAGGTGACCATGGGTCTCTGGAGACCTTCATGAGTTATCTAAATGATAACCAAGTTGGAATCAATCTAACATACGAGGCCAGCACCTCTAACATCAATTTTTTGGATCTGGAAATTTTTGTACAAAATAACAGTCTACAAACTAAAACCTACTTTAAACAAACCGACCGTAACGGGTTTATCCCGGTTGACAGCTGCCACCATCCCTCCTGGTTGAAGTCTGTCCCACGTAGTCAGATTCTGCGAATTAGACGGAATTGTTCTAATTTGGGAGACTTCAAAGAACAAGCAAAGATTCTCAAGAATCGCTTTGTTGATAAAGGATACTCTGAGAATCATATTCAGGAAGAAATTGAAAGAATTTCAACGATTGATAGGGCAACTCTGACACGAGAGAAAGTCAGAACGGTACAGGATAGTAGGTTTAGGAACTCTTTTTTCACCTCATTTTCTATGCAATATAAGCAAATCAGGTCAATCATCCAAAAACATTGGAACATATTAACGAGTGATCCCACTTTGGGACCTACTTTGTCTAATAGTGCATCTATAATATATCGAGGGGCAATGTCAATGAGAAATCAGATCGCGCCAAATGTCCCGGACCCCCCAGTCAAACCCATTTTTTTCCCTCTTTCTAAAGGCTATCACCCATGTAGGAGGTGCAAAGTGTGTGCATACAACATTACCAAGAAGAAATCTATTAACTTTAGATCCACGGTTACTGGGGTTGAATTCCCCATCAAACAATTTTCAACATGTGCCACTCGGTATGTTGTTTACCTTCTCACCTGCCCTTGTGGAAAACAGTACGTGGGGCGTACCATACGGAGCTTTTCCACAAGGGCAGGTGAACATATTGCCAAGATTTTGGCAGGGTACCCTAAACACACTGTACCAAGACATTACTTGGAACACCATAATAAGAAGGTCGAGGGGACCTTGTTCCAAATTATAGACCATTTTGTCCCTCATTGGAGAGGTGAACCAGGTACGAGGGGTGTATCTAAATTAGAAGTATATTGGATATACCAGTTAAAAAGTTATACGCCCCACGGGCTTAACGTGGAGTGGGACGTGAATTCATTCATAAACCAATCATGAACCTCCATCTTGGTTATTTATCAGAAAAACTAAATTTCTCCTTTATTGTGTTTTTTATTTGTATACAGTGGATGGTTTTGTCAAATCACCATACACTTACTATAAGTATGACTGTTTGCATCAACTAGCTAATTGGGGATGTATATTATCTGTGATCAATTTCTGTATACACACTCCCGGGGACCTAATGCACTATATTCACTGCTTAGGATCTGTTTCACCACAGAGGTTTATAGCTACTGCTTACACCTCTCGTTTCATCAATGATTCCCTGTGGGACGCATGAGATGGAGCGCATATGTCATCACGCCCGACGTTAGCTGACACGCATACCGTCGTGGCCATGTGACAACGCGCACATCACCGCCGCCCCCTGAACGATCGTGTCATGGATGATGATTCTGTGGCTTAGATTCGCCGTAAGGTGGGAGGCGGAGCGACCCCTTGTCCCACACCCTCACATTGGACAGAGGCTGTCATGTGGGACGGGAGGAGATGACGCCATACATTGGAGCACCGCGATTGGTCTCCTCAGCCGCGCCCCCTTTGTCCCACCTCCGGTGGCTGGAACGCAGGAAGAGGAAGTAGCAGTGGGTGAGACGCACGCCCGAGGGGAGCGGTGTAACAGGTGCAGATCACAGGTAAGCTAATCATACAGCTATATATAGGCACAGGCAGAGGTGGGGGTCAGTTCTATAACCCTGTTGATGTCTGTGAGGACGAAACCGGTCGGTTATTTTTGATCCATATCACCAACACTGTGCCAATTTCATGTTATCTGCCTGCTGTGGTTTTTTCTTTGATGTGCCTTGGGGAACAAATTTTCTCTATCGTTTGGGTTTTTTACTATTTTTATAACCTTTATACATTGGACGATTTCCTTGCTGTGCATTATTTTTAATGAGATTTGGACTATCTCTTTGTTGTGTCAATATTTTTGATCAAGAATTTTAAATACATTTCTACACTATGAGGAGGTGTTTTTTCCCTCTTTTCTCATATCCCTCATGAAATTGGGAGTTTCCCCTCCTTACCATCTTATGTGACGTTCCTGTGGCTGGTGTTACTAACTCTCCTTCTGGGATCCATCCGGAGCATCGGAATTGGGACATCCATCCACCCATTGATGCAACTGAAGGACGGCCAGCATATACAAGCCCTGAGGACCTACCCACCATACGGTGAGCTGTGGGTCAACTAAAGCTGGTAAGAGTACCCTAACTTTTATATGCCAAGGAATGTCCCTTTGAAGATGTGCAGTTTCTGAGGGAAAGGATTCTCCATTGATGTGGAAGAGGTGTTTTCCAACTGAAGTGACGAACAGTCAGCTCTTGGGAAGCTCTGGGAGTGCCCCCCTTCCTACTTTTCAGAACATTTATTTTTGTGTTTGTTCACATTTATAATTACTTTATCACTTAAGATTTTTCTTTTGTATGCTACTTAATACCATCCAGGTATATCACTAGCACTCAGAGTTAATATAGCTCTGTTATATATGTATGAACATTTCACAGAGTTTGTTTTTCCTAAATACAACTCTCACTATAGAGGTCACATCCTCACAACCAATCAGTGGTTACCCCTTTTTTATAGTTTTGGCGCTACATTATTTTCTTTTTTTAATGGAGCAGAGGAGTCCCGTTTTAGACACCATTGACGAGTTCTTTATTCACATGACCAAGCTCTATGACAATCCTCTGCGTTCATCCACTGCTGAATCCCCCCTCCACAATCTGAACCAGGGTAGACGCCCTGTGGAGGATTACACCGCCGAGTTCAGGAAGTGGTCTGCCGATACCGGGTGGAACGAGGTGGCCCTAAAATATCAGTACCGCCAAGGTCTCTCTGAGGCCCTTAAAGATGAATTGGCACGTTCTGAAACCCCTGCTACACTGGAGGGTTTGATCCAGTCCGCCACCCAGTTGGACCGACGCCTCCGAGAGAGGCGTTCTGAACGTTTTCAGTCCAACCGTCTCAGCTGGGCTCCGCCACGACTGCCTTCAGTGCCTGCACCTCCTTCTGTCCCACCAACTACTTCATTACCTGATCCGGAGCCTATGCAACTTGGCTTAGTACGTCCATCCCTCACTCCTGAGGAAAGACTACGCAGGCGTCGAGCAAACCTTTGCCTCTATTGCGGTGGGGACGGCCACTTCTTGCGCAACTGTCCGGTGAGACCCTGTAAGTTGAAACCTGCACCAACCCTCAATTACCATGTCTCGCATCTATCACAGACTTACATTGTGCTTTTCCTTTCTCTGGAGCTTCCGGAAGGGGCAACCTGCCTACCGGCGATCATTGACTCGGGAGCATGCAGCTGCTTCTTGGACTCAGCCCTGGCCCAGAAGCTGCGCATTCCCCACCGCACTAAAGATACTCACCTTCAAGTCCACCTGGCGGATGGGTCTCTCCCCCGTTCCGGATTGGTCACTCACGAGACACTTCCCCTGCATGTCATCTCTGATCTTGGACATCAAGAACATCTTCGGTTGGACCTCATCCCATCTCCCATGTTCCCTATTATCCTGGGGCTTCCATGGCTTCAGCTCCATCAACCATGCATTAACTGGCTCACCAGAGACATCAGTTTCACGTCTTCTTACTGCTCCCAGCATTGCCTGCTACCTCCTCCTGATTCCTGCTCTACCCTCATTAGCCCTTCGGAAAACCTTCTACACGTCCCTTCTGCCTATCTGGGGTTCGGAGACGTTTTTGACAAACAGCACGCAGACTGTTTACCCCCACATCGGCCGTATGACTGCCCTATTGACCTCCTGCCTGGGTCCGAGATCCCCTTCGGCCGTATTTTTCCCCTTTCCGAAACAGAATTTAAGACTCTCAAAACCTACATAGATGAGAATCTAAAGAAAAAAATGTATTCGCCCCTCTTCCTCTCCCGCCGGGGCTGGGATTTTCTTTGTCGAGAAGAAGGATGGCTCACTCCGACCTTGCATAGACTATAGGGAGCTCAATAAGATCACCATTAAAAACAGGTATCCTCTACCACTCATCCCAGAGCTGTTCCAACGTTTTTGCTTGGCCCGTATCTTCTCAAAACTCTACCTCAGGGGAGCTTACAATCTCGTCCGGATCAGGGCAGGAGACGAGTGGAAGACGGCGTTCAGATCTAGATTCGGACATTTTGAAAACTTAGTCATGCCCTTCGGGCTTTGTAACGCCCCTGCCACCTTCCAACATTTGGTCAATGACATTTTTCGCCAGCACCTGGATGACTTCCTTGTCGTTTACCTAGATGACATCCTGATCTTTTCAGCTACGCTAGAATTACACCGGAACCATGTTAAAAAAGTACTCATGATCCTCAGACAACACAAATTGTATCTCAAAGCGGAGAAATGCGAGTTCGAGAAGACCTCAATACAGTTCCTAGGTTTCCTTATATCCACTGATGGGGTTGCCATGGATCCCCAAAAGGTCAAGGCAATTCAGGAATGGCCAGCTCCTACAGACAGAAAAGGTGTCCAACGTTTTATTGGCTTCGCCAATTTTTATAGAAGGTTCATTGTGGGGTTCTCCTCCATTGTCTCCCCCATCACCAAGCTTACAGGTCAAAGGAGTCGGTTCCATTGGTCACCGGAAGCTCAGGAAGCCTTCACTAAGCTTAAGTCAGTATTCTCTTCTGCACCTGTTTTACATCACCCAGATCCATCACTCCCATTCATCCTGGAAGTTGACGCTTCGGAATCCGCTACTGGTGCTGTCCTATCTCAGAGACAGGGGCCAAAATCTCTCTTGCACCCAGTTGCTTACGCCTCCCGGAAACTTACCAGAAAAGAACTATGATGTTGGGGATAGGGAGTTGCTTGCTATCAAATTTGCATTGGAGGAATGGCGGTACCTGCTGGAAGGAGCAATTCACCCTATCATGATTTTTACCGACCACAAAAACTTAGAGTATTTGCGTTCCGCTAAGCGTCTAAGACCCAGGCAGGCTCGTTGGGCCCTCTTCTTCACGCGGTTTAACTTCCACATAACCTATAGACCTGGTTCGAAGAACGGTAAAGCCGATGCCCTTTCGAGAATGTTCCCGGAAATACCCAATACTTCAGAACCCAGCACCATCCTGAACCCTCAAAACTTTTTTCTGATCGCTCAATCAGACTTCCTCAATTCTCTCAAATTGGCGTCTCGCCAATGTTCGGATCCGGAAATCTCGTCACTTGTAAGACGGGTAGATTTGTGGTGGTCCCAAGATAAGATCTTCGTGCCAAAGGAAGTAAGACAGCTGCTCCTGTGTACCTTCCATGACCTCAAGATGGCAGGCCATTTTGGAACACGTAAGACCTCTGAACTAATTTCTCGGTCCTTCTGGTGGCCTAAGTGGTGACGTGACTGCAAAACCTACGTGGCCTCCTGTGTCCATTGCCAACGCAACAAAGGTCCTAACACCAGGACCTGGGGCCTTCTCAAGCCACTACCCATTCCGGAACGTCCATGGGCGGACATCTCAATGGACTTTATCGCCGATCTACCACCCTCTGAAGGGTTCACCACAATTCTAGTCGTGGTTGACCGGTTGTCTAAAATGGCAAATTTTTTGCCCATGGTTGGCACGCCCTCTGCTTCCGATACGGCTAAAATTTTCTTTAAAGAGGTCGTCAGGCTTCACGGAGTACCCAAGAGTATTGTATCCGATAGGGGTACACAGTTCACGTCCAAGTTTTGGAGGGAACTCTGTAAGTCCCTGGAGGTGAAGATCTGTTTGTCCTCGGCCTATCATCCCCAGAGCAACGGCCAAACGGAGAGAACTAATCAAACCCTGGAGCAGTATCTCCGTTGTTTTTGCTCAGTCTCTCAGAATGGCTGGCGTTCACTATTAGTATCTGCAGAATTCGCGTACAACAACTCCATTCATGCCTCCACAAATCAAACACCATTTTGGGCCAATTACGGTTTCCATCCTCCCTTCTTACCGGACTCTATTCCTGAAGCTTCTGTCCCAGCCGTCCAAGAACGGTTAGCATCCATTCAACAGAATTTCCTGGATCTACAAAGGCTGATGCAGCGGGCTCAGGAGGACTTTAAGAAATTTTATGACAGAGGTAGAAGGGACTGTCCCTCGTTTGAGGTGGGAGAGAAAGTTTGGCTATCCGCCTCTAATCTGAAACTACCCATTCCTTCACAAAAATTGGGCCCGAAATTCATCGGTCCTTTCGGGATTAAACACAAGATTAACCCTGTAGCCTTTGAATTGGCATTACCTGATTCATACCGGATTCATCCCGTTTTCCATGCTTCACTTCTTAAACCCCTGGTTCCGGATCCTTTTCAAGGGAGAGCAGAGCCTCCACCTCCACCAGTAGAGGTTGAAGGAGAAAAGGAGTTTGAAGTGGAAACTATCCTTAACTGCAGGAAAAGAGGGAGACAACTCCAATACTTAATTAAATGGAAGGGCTATCCCCCGGAGGACAGTTCATGGGAGCCTTCCAGAAACATTCATGCCCCTCGGTTGATTCGATCCTTTCATCGTGAACACCCTGAGTTAATGGCTAGTTTGGGCGTCCGGAGTCTGCCCCTTGGGGGGGCACTGTCAGGGCACCAGTCCAGTTGCCCACCGCTTCACGCACATGCGCAGAAGAACGGCGCTCTCGGGCACATCATTGCAGCGCGCGCGCATGCACGGCTTAGCGGCGCGTCGGGTACGGGAACGCTCGCACGGAAGCGCGCACGGGCACGCACGCGGCTCCCTCGGGGCCAATCAGAACTCTGACCACCCTATTTAAACCTGCCCTTGACGCATGACAGGTTGCTGGTTTGTCATCAGCTCCTGTATGTGCCTTACCTGTTGAACTTACCCTTTTGACCCGGATTGCCTGACTTCTTGATTGGATACCTGACTTCTGCTTGATTAACGGATTGCTGCCTTCTCCAACCCCTGACCCCGGCTCTGGACTTTGGACTTGCTTCTCTCTGTTACCCCTGATCCCGGCTTGAATCTCGGACTTGCTGCTGTCTCCGATCCCTGAACCCGGCTAAGCTTCCTGGACTTGCTTCTCTCTTCAATCACTGCTCCTGATTGACTTGGCATCTGGTTCCCAGCTCCCAGTGAATCCTGTGGTTCCTGATCCCTCACCTGTGATCATCACCAGGTCCGCAACCCAGCTACCTGCTTCCGGTACCGGTGCCTTCTGGTGCTTCCCTCTCTCTGTTTCCACCCTCAGACGGAGGTTAGCGCCAGTTTGCAAAGGTGAGCCATCCGCAGCATCTCGGTCTCGGTAAGTACGCTTCCTGATAACTATGCTTGGAAGTGCATAAATGCCTTTCTATATGTTGTTAAAATAGCTCCACTTTTTGTTGCACAGTGGGCAACCTTTCTGAGTACATTGTGTATAGATAATATGGGGGATTGTGATTTTTAGAAAGTACACATATGTGTATGATTTAACTGGAGCCTGCCATGTTTGCTCTGATAATTCCTTTTCTGTACAATAAAATCCTTTGAGATAAAAAAAGGAGTATGTTCAATAATTCCTTTGCTTATTTTTTTTTATTTTTCCATAATTAGATTGTTGTTTGTTATACCTTTTTACTATTTGCTCATAAATTTCTGCTTTCACTAATAGTTAAGAACTCTCATTTACCAAATCATGCCGGAGACTTAAAAGATCCCAAAAATATATGAATTGTGGGTAACAAGCAAAACAGTCTGCTTGTAATGTTGGGTCCCAGGAAGAACAAGCACACAAAATATCCTTGGTCAGGTTCCCAACCATGGAAAAAAATGGTGAGATGGACACTTTCTTACAGGAATTTAAAAATAACTTGTCACCCTGCCTATTCACGGGGGCAAGACTTTAAAGATGTCTACAACCTGTTCTGCACCCATGACTTCTGCTTCATGCCCACGGTCAATTCTGCATGCTGCTGCTGAGTGGATGTCCAGCTTTAACCTCAGAACTTTAACCTCAGAACAGCAAAAGGACATGCTGAATCATTAAAGCCCACTAACCCTTCCAGAATTTTAGCCTGTCAGATGCTAGTAATGGGTGCTCACAGAGATGTTACTGATGTGCTGGAAAAAGCTTATTAAAGCCAGTGACAGCATGGTCAAAATGTATCATTGCCTGCCTGTGACAATCTTTAACCTAGTTCCAAGGAGGGATCCTAGGAAGAGGCTCAACAGGATACTGAACCAGTAGTGAGATGCACATCTTGACAACGCCTGGAATTGGCCATCACCAGATCCTACTATTGCTAGGAGTAATAAGCAGGACCCCTGCCAAAAGAGGAGGAGGAATCCTAAGCATCACTACTTTGTATCAGAAGCCCACAACACCAGAAACTTAAAGAGGGATATTGAAGTAGTAAACAGCACTGGGAAAATGGCTATTGCTCTCACAGCTTTTCAGGACCAAGCATCCCTGACAAGAATCAGGACCTTCTTCTTATTTTGCTGAGTGCAGTACAGGGTTGTGGGAAGGTGTCTGTGTTAGATTTTTCTCCTCACTATCCCATCTACTTGGTTCTGTGGGTTCTCCTCCATCTTTACCCACACCTTCCTCCCCTGCTGGGGTTTGCGTATCTACACATTGTGATCATGGTAACATTAGTGTCTCCCTGGTAGGGATGAGCCGAACATCCCCCAGTTTGGTCCGCACCAGAACCTGCGAACAGACCAAAAGTTTGTGTGAACTTTAGAACCCCGTTAAAGTCTATAGGACTCGAACGTTTGAAATCTAAAGTGTAATTTTAAAGGCTAATATGCAAGTTATTGTCCTAAAAAGTGTTTGGGGACCCGGGTCCTGCCCCAGGGGACATGTATCTGGTATGGATATTAAGGGGAACTCCACCCCAAATAAAAAAAAATGGCGTGAAGTTCCCCCCAAAAATCCATACCAGATCCTTTATCCAAGCACCCAACCTGACAGGCCGCAGGAAAAGAGGGGGGACGAGAGAGCGCCCCCCCCCAACCATACCAGGCCACATGCCCTCAACATGGGGAGGATGTCACCTGCAAGTCACTGGGAAAGCCTGGGTTTTCCCTTGCGTCAGAGGGGGAGGGGGTCACGTGACGGGTTGCCCCGCCCTTACCTACATAAGAGCTGTCACTGGCTCCCGCTGCATCATTCCCGGAGTGTCTCCGGTGGAGACATGTGACGTGCTGCGCTGTGGACATCTCATCGTTGGATCCTGGACCTGAATGAAGAGGAGATCTTCTCATCGCTGTACCCCGGAGAGGATATCACCCATCGCAGGATACCGACAGTGTTGGAGCGGAGATCAAGAGTGGCTTACCACCGCTGGAATCTTTTTTTTATTTTTTATTTTTAATAAAGGACTTTCCCAACGGAGTCTGTGTTTTTTTTACAATTTGTTACACGTTCTTTGTGAAATGGTAGGGGTACAATGTACCCCATTACCAATTCACATAGGGGGGGCTGGGATCTGGGGTCCCCTTTGTTATAGGGGTCTTCCAGATTCCGATTAGCCCCCTGCCCGCAGACCCCCACAACCCTTGGGCAAGGGTTGTGGGGATGAGGCCCTTGTCCCCATCAACAAGGGGACATGGTGCTTTGAGGGGTCACAGACCCCCAAAGCATCCTCCCCATGTTGAGGGCATGTGGCCTGGTACGGTTCGGGGGGGGCACTCTCGTCCCCCCTCTTTTCCTGCAGCCTGCCAGATTGGGTGCTTGGATAAAGGATCTGGTATGGATATTTGGGGGGAACTCCATGCCATTTTGTTTTTTAAATTTGGGGTGGAGTTCCCCTTAATATCCATACCAGACCTGAAGGGCCTGGTAATTGAATTTGGGGGGACCCCCACACATTTTTTTTTTTTGAATCAATGACTTTTCTCTGTATTGCTGGGAGCCGACAATTCATTATAGCCAATCAGAAATTACACTTTGTGCAGGGACAGTTCTAAGCACGGGAAACAAGCGCTGATTTAAATGCATACTATACACACCCCCTAGGTTCAAAATTTAAAGGAATATTTCACTTTTATTGTTTCACTTTAAGCATCACTGCGCCCAAAAAAACACAGTTTTAAAATAAATACATTTGCATTGATACATGTCCCATGGAGCAGGACCCAGGTCCCCAAACACTTTTTATGACAATAACTTGCATATAAGCCTTTAAAATAGACTTTTACAGGGTTTTCCGTGGGTTTTCGAATTTGGCGCGTACACCCAAAATAGTTTGCTGTTCGGCGAACAGGCAATATTCGAGTCAAACATGAGTTTGACTCGAACTCGAAGCTCATCCATACTCTCTGGTTTATGCTAGTTCTTCTGCAGTCACTTACTTTTCTGTTGGTTCATTTTGGACAGGTTTAGCCAGAGTTAACTTGTTCCTACTTATCTAATGCTCCTACCCTACCTATAATCAGGACAGGGAGGAATACAAGTTGTTACAGAGAAACATTACCTTGTGACATTTCTACTTTGGGTTTTCATTTATTACTTGGTGTTAAAAAGAAAAATTGTCAAGGTGATTATGTAGATATCTTATCGTTACTACTCAGTCAGGATTTTTGTCAGAAATAAAGGAAAGGCATGGAGGAAAAACAAAGATATCCTGTGACTAAGACATTTGCTAACTAACTTAGACAAAAAATAAAAGAAAACAAACAAAAATTATTCATAAATTAAAAAAATAAATAAATAGGGATAGACTCGATGGAACACTTGTTTTTTTTTTTCTGCTGTCACTTTTCTACAGCATGTTTGTATAGTTACAGGACTTTTCAATTTATGCTGAGTGAAAAAAGGCCTGTCCATGAGGCTTACGGGCATTTTGGTTCCCTGGCTTGGTTCCATTAGGATAAATCTTACAGACAGAAACTGGCAATCTACCTAAGCATTAAATTGGGATCTGGAGATATTGGCCTTTGGCTGTATCTTATGGCTTCCCAGCAAATACATGTTCAGACGTCTCCCGTCATGGCTGCATCAGCTTTGCCTTTTAACCACTTGACCTCTGGAGGATTCACCTTCCTTCATGACCAGGCCATTTTTTTGCTGTACATCACTGGGTTACTTTAACTGACAATTGCGTGGTCATGCAACGCTGTACACAAATGAAATGTATATAATTTATTTCCCACAAATAGAGCTTTATTTTGGTGGCATTTGATCACCTCTGGGTTTTTTTCTTTTGGTGCTATAATAAAAAAAAGACTGAAAATGTATAAAATTATTTTTATTTTATTTTAACTTTCTGCTATAAAACATATCCAATAAAAAGATTTTAAAAAAATCAAATTTCTTCATAAATTTAATACAATGGCCCGGATTCACATACATTGGTGCATATTTATGCTGGGGTAGCGTAGCAAATTGTCAGAAATTTGCTTTTCTTACACATCTGGGTGGGCTCCAAGCACAATGCTCTGCACTTTGAGACCCTATTTTGAGTGAAGTTTGCTGAAGCCAAATACAGGGCAATCTTAGAAGGCAATGTTAGAGTCTACAAAAGACTTGACGCTGGGGCGAAGGTTCACCTTCCAGCAGGACAACAACCCTAAACATGTAGCCAGAGCTACAATGGAATGGTTTAGATCAAAGCATATTCATGTGTTAGAATGGCCCAGTCAAATTTCAAACCTAAATCCAATTGAAAATCTGTGGCAAGATTTGAAAATTGCTGTTCACAGACGTTCTCCATCCAATCCAACAGAGCTTGAGCTATTTTGCAAAGAAGAACAGGCACAAATGTCACTCTCTAGATGTGCAAAGCTGGTAGAGACACCCCAAAAAAGACTTGCAGCTGTAATTTCAGCAAAAGGTGGCTCTACAAAGTATTGTAGAACCACATCACACGTTTCACATATTTATTTGTAAAACATTTTGAAAACCATTTATAATTTCCCTTCCACTTCACAATTATGTGCCACTTTGTGTGGGTCTAAAATCCCAATAAAATACATTTACGTTTTTGGATGTAACATGACAAAATGTGCATAATTTCAAGGGGTGTGTATACTTTTTCAAGGCACTGTAATTAACCTCATTATGCACAGCTCTCTCTCTCACTCACATGAAGGTTTGCCAGCAAGGAGCGGGGGCTCTCCAAGGAGAGCTGCAGAGCTGGAGGGGCTGGATGAGGGCAGAGATAGGAGGAGACTGCAAAGATCCGTGTGTATTCATCCAGAGAGGAGAAATGTGCAGTTAAGCAGTGGTGTGAGTGTGTCTGTCTGTCTGTATATGTGTGTGTATCTGTATATATGTGTATATGTGTGTGTTTCTGTGGGAATCCAGAAAGTGAACAGGCAGCAGCTTCAGCTGCCCACAGTTAAAATGGCTGCAGCCTGACTTAGTGGAGGGAGATTTCTGCAGCATATTTGGCAAGTAAAATAATATGCAAAGTGGTTGAGGGAAGCTTCGGAATGACAAAGATGTTTTTATTACAAACTATGTGAGCAGACTGTCGTTCCTCTTTAAATTAGTTTTAATATTACTTTAAGTAAAGAAAGCCAGAAAAAATAGATAACTTGTGTTATAGCAATAATAATACAGTTCACGTATAATCCCTAGAAAATCAAAACATAATAATAGGTGAACATCATTACAGTAGCTGGATAATACTAGAATTTAATCATTTGCATTTTTGCAGTCTTACACATCACACACATTTGCAAAACAATGTACCATGCCCTTATTCAGACAATGCAGTGTATGTGTGCTCCTCTGGAAAAATACCAAGTAAAGCCTAATCTATTGCACATTCATGCAAAGGTTTAATGGTAGCATATACCAGAAAAGTTGATCATTGCAGCATCATCTATCTTTATTGTGGGGAAAATGTATTTCATCAGTGGGAAGCTGAATACATATTTACACATTGTGATATTATGCATATTTTTTGTGTGTTTTCCGGCAATAATAGAAGGAAAATGTATACTGCCTAAAATGCTTTGTATTAAAACTGCTGCTTTTTCTTACCTAGAGTGAAATGTGTGTCAAGCATCATAATTCACGTTTTCTTGGTGAGACTGGAATACCTACACTCATTTTAGACCTTTCCGTGTACAATACAGTACGTGCTGTGCCATTGCCTGTTTTTAAGGGCAGATTTTATATTGAACTTTAAGGACAGAAAAGATCCAAAAATAGAACCGCACAGATTGATGAACCAGAAAAAGAGGACACATCTGCTGGGAAATTTTGACAGTACAATTGCTTTATTTACTGACCATTTCCTTCTGAATGCACATAACTAAGCTTGCCCAAGGCCATGCATGAGAGACATTCCTCATTGTACTGGATGTATAAAGATCTGTTTTTGGCATGTGAAATACCCTTTAAATAAAATCATGTCAGTAGTACAAATGCAGGCAAAGTCTTGCAGGCTAGATACAGTATATAAATATACATATGAATATTTTCTTACAAACTACTAAAGGTTAGACTGCTAGCTTGTATAAGTAACAAATGAATTATAATGGTCTGAATTTTACAAAATATTTAATAAATACACGATTAGAACTCTGCTAATATTGAGATTGCAGTCATCAAGTGGTTACATTATCTGGAAGTAAATATAAAAAGTTAACTTTGTGGTGTGAAAAATGAATATTTCACTACCATGGGATAATACAATGTTTTTCTCAACCCTATCTATGTGGCAGACACATGAACCCTGGAGAAGCACTGGGCAGCATCCTAATCTCCTGCTCTATGCACATACCAGGGAGTTTGCACCAGGAAACGGGTAACACTGCTGTACAAACAGACTCTGTCCATACAAAGATTATTGCGTAGCAAATATAGACATACAGGGCCAGATCCACATACATTTAGATAGGTGCAGAGTATGTGAGATACGCTACGCCGCTGTAACTTACTTTTGAATTCCTCCAATCCACAAAGAGTTCACGCCGTAAGTTACGGCGGCGTAGTGTATCTCTCAGCGCGTAATTCAAATCGGCGAGTAGGGGGCGTGTTTCATTTAAATAAAGTGTGTCCCCACGCCGAATGAACTGCGCATGCGCCATCCCTAAGGCCCCTTTCACATTGAGGAGTTTTTCAGGCGGTAAAGCGCTAAAAATAGCGCTGCTATCCCGCCTGAAAAACTCCTGCCCAGCTACCTCAATGTGAAAGCCGAAGGGCTTTCACACTGAGGCGATGCGCTGGCAGGAGACAAAAAAATCTCCTGTCAGCAGCATCTTTGGAGCGGTGAGAGGAGCGGCGTGTATACCGCTCCTTCACCGCTCCTTCCCATTGAAAACAATGGGAACCGCGGCAATACCGCCCGCAATGCGCCTCTATATAGGCGCATTGCGGGCGGTATTAACCCTTTATCGGCCGCTAGCGGGGGTTAATACCGCACCGCTAGCGGCTGATTTCCACGGCAATCCCGGCGGTATAGCGCCGCTATTTTTAGCGGCGTTATACCGCCACCGCAGCTCCCGCCCCAGTCTGAAAGGGGCCTAAATTTCCCGCCGTGCATTGCGCTAAATGATGTCGCAACTACATCATTTTTTTAACTTAGACGTGAATTACGTCCATCCCTATTCACGGACGACTTACGCAAAAAAAATAAAAAATTCAAATTTCGACGCGGGAACGACGGCCATACTTAACATGGCAAGTCTAACTATACTCCACAAAATACCAGCTTTAACTATACGCCGGAAAAAGCAGACTAGAGACGACGTAAGAGAATGCGACGGCCGCGCGTACGTTCGCGGATCATCGGAAAAAGCTAATTTGCATACCCGACGCAGAAAACTACGCAAACTCCACTCAGCGGACGCCAAAGTATTGCATCTACGATCTGAAGGCGTACGAAGCCGTACGCCTGTCGGATCGAACCCAGATGCCGTCGTATCTTGGTTTGAGGATTCAAACTAAAGATACGACGCGGGAAATTTGAAAGTACGTTGGCGTATCAGTAGATACGCCGGCGTACTCTCTCTCTGGATCTGGCCCACAGTGCCTTGAAAAAGTATTCATACCCCTTGACATGTTCCACATTTTGTCATCTTACGACCAAAAATGTAAATGTGTTTTGTTAGAATTTTATGTGATAGACCAACAGAAAGTGGCACATAATTGTGTTGCGGAAGGAAAATGATAAATGGTTTAAAATTAGTTTTTACAAATAAATATTTGAAAAGTGTGGCACATATTTGTATTCAGCCCCCTGAGTCAATACTTTGGAGAACCACCTTTTCGCTGCAATTACAGCTGCAAGTCTTTTTGGGGATGTCTCTACTAGCTTTACACTTCTAGAGAGTGACATTTTTGCCCATTCATCTTTGCAAAATAGCTCATAATAGGTCAGATTGGATAGAGAGCGTCTGTGAACAGCAATTTTCAAGTCTTGCCACAGATTCTTAATTTGATTTAGGTCTGGACTTTGACTGGGCCATTCTAACACAAGTAGGCTTTGATCTAAACCATTCCATTGTAGTTTTGGCTGTATGTTTAGGGTTGTTGTCCTGCTGAAATGTGAACCTCTGCACCAGTCTCAAGTCTTTTGCAGAATCTAACAGGTTTTCTTTTAAGATTGCCCTGTATCTGGCTCCATCCATCTTCCCATCAACTCTGATCAGCTTCCCTGTCCCTGCTCAAGAAAAGCCTCCGCACAACATGATGCTGCCACCACCATGTTTCACAGTGGGAATGGTATGTTCAGGGTGATGTGCAGTGTTAGTTTTCCACCACACATAGCATTTTGCTTTTAGGTCAAAAAGTTCAATTTTGGTCTCATCTGACCAGAGCACCTTCTTCCACATGCTGTGTCCCCCAGGTGGCTTCTCCCAAACTGCAAATGGGACTTATTATGGCTTTCTTTCAACAATGGTTTTTTTCTTTTCACACTTCCATAAAGGCCTGATTTATGAAGTGCATAACTAATAGTTGTCCTGTGGACAGATTCCCCCATGTGAGCTGTGTATCTCTGCAGCTACTCCAGAGTTACCATGGGCCTCTTGGGTGCTTCTCTGATAAATGCTATCCTTGCCTGGTCTGTCAGTTTAGGTGGTTGGCCTTGTCTTAGTATGTTTGCAGTTGTGCCAAACTCTTTCCATTTTCAGATGATGGATTGAACAGTGCTTCATGAAATGTTCAAAGCTTGGGGGTATTTTTTTTATAATCTAACCCTGCTTTAACCCTGCTTTAACTACGTACGTCGGCTGTTTGAAGAGGAATTCTGTTGCTATGGCAGCAGCTAGCTGCCATAACCCCAGGATCCTCTTCAAGAGCAGACTGTCATGTCACCTGTGGCCAGGTGACAGATGCACCCAGTTGGAGACAGGAGTGCACCGCAAAGTAGTGAACCTAATAGCCGACTGCTGCAGATGGACAGGAAACGTGAACCCAAGATTCCTCAGGGCACGGCGTCTAAGGTCCAGCAGGTGTTCACCAGAGCCTCTAGTGGTCAGGATGGCCTTCGCTGCAGCTGAACCCAGGTCGCGACCCCTGGGGTCCCCCAGGTCACGCTCCATAGGGAGAGAGGGGAAGCAGCCACCGAGAACACAAGGAATAGTGATGGGTAAGCTGAGGTCGGGGCAACAGGCAGACAAGGGTAACCAGGGGACAGGCCAAAAGGTCAGGGTCACAGGCAAACAAGAGTAGCCAGGGACGAACCAAAATCGGTACACAGAAAGGTTAACGTATCACACGGCAGACAGGAACAGCTAACAAACAAAGTTAAACAGCAAAGCAGGCCTGCAGTGCAACAGTTAATATAGACTTCCTGGGATGGCCTGGGGTGGGGCCATACAGGAAGGAGAGATGATAAAAAGGCAGCCAGAAGAGAGTCAGGCCTCTAATGGAGACATGAGGAGAAGGTAAGCTGCCAGACATTATTGCATGTCCATGACACAGACGGTCTTATTTCAGATAAACATGGTCTCCATGGTGGATTCACTACAAGATCACTTTTATGGGGGTGGAAGATGGCCCCCCTCCTCATGCCACGCTCCAGTCATCTCTGCTGCTTACCCGAGCTGTCGGTAGCAGTAGAGACGATCGGGTTCTCTTCCCTCACAGGCTGGATGATGACATATTTTGCTGTGTCTCGTGTGCATTCTAAAAGTGACACAGTATGAGCCAAATTTAAATACAAGTTCTAAACAGATATATGAGTTTGGCACATTCACTACTTTTAGAAAACATGATAGACGCTTTTTCAAAATCTCCCTGTGCCATTCTTTATGAATTCCAGAGATTTTGTTTTTTGTACCACCCTTAAAAATTAGTTTGCGGTAAAAAAATGGTGTTTAATCCATGTGAGTCCAGTCCACATGACATGAATCTAGGCATGCCCACACACCTTGGGGAATGTCAACATTAGAATACCTTATTTTGTTTATGGCAAAACAGAACAACACATAAGCAGTGCCTAAGCAAAGTGTTCCATCTTGTCATCTTTTCATATTGATACTTGTCCTGTAAAGCTATAATCATGCAGTTCATAACCACTTCCGGAACCCTCACCATTGTTACACGTCGGTACTTTGACATTGAATACTGTTGTTAACTACTTTGACGTTGAAT
Source organism: Rana temporaria (assembly GCF_905171775.1). Taxonomy (NCBI): domain Eukaryota; kingdom Metazoa; phylum Chordata; class Amphibia; order Anura; family Ranidae; genus Rana; species Rana temporaria. The sequence goes on from NC_053490.1 coordinate 153,710,100, forward strand.
ACCATTGTATTTAACTACTTAAGGACCTCCTTCCACCATAAAACAGGCAACAAATAAGCAGTCCCAAGAATCAATTGGAGGATGCCGATGTTTTTGTATTGAATTTAAGTGTAACTGTGAAATCTGAGGTCTTTTTGACCCCAGATCTCACATTAACCTCCTGAGACCCGCGCTATAGTCGAATGACGGCTACAGCGCGGATCTCAAAATCCAACTAGATGTCAATTGACGTCCGCCCCTTTGGGCGTTCCCCGCGCGCGCTTCAGAGTGCGCAGCGGGGAAACTCTGTGTTGGCTGTGTCCCTTGGACACAGCCAATTACAGATCGCCACGAACGGCCAATCAGAGTGGCCGTTTGCGATGCGATCTGTGCGGCCAATGAGAGATGATCTCATATGTAAACATATGAGATCATCTCTCATTGTCGGCTCACACAGAGACAGCGCCCTGTCTCTGGAGAGGAGACCGATCTGTGTCTCTTGTACATAGGGACACAGATCGGTCACCCCCCCAGTCACCCCCCCACCTACAGTTAGAACACTATATAGGGAACATATTTAACCCCTTCCTCACCCCCTAGTGTTAACCCCTTCAATGCCAGTCACATTTATACAGTAATTAGTGCATATTTATAGCACTGATCGCAGTATAAATGTGAATGGCACCAAAAATGTGTCAAAAGTGTCCGATGTGTCCGCCATAACGTCGCAGTCCCAATAAAAATCGCAGATCACCGCCATTTCTAGTAAAAAAAAAATAATAAAAAATAATAATTCTGTCCCCTATTTTGTAGGCGCTATAACTTTTGCGCTTATTGCGATTTTTTTTACCAAAAATATGTAGAAGAATACGTTTCGGCCTATACTGAGAACATTTTTTTTTTTTTTTATATCGGCATATTTATTATAGCAACAAGTAAAAAATATTGTATTTTTTTTTCAAAATTGTCGCTCTTTTTTGTTTATAGCGCAAAAAATAAAAACCGCACAGGCAATCAAATGCCACCAAAAGAAAGCTCTACTTGTGGGAAAAAAAGGACGTCAATTTTGTTTGGGAGCCACGTCGCACGACCGCGCAATTGTCAGTTAAATCGACGCAGTGCCGGAAGCTGAAATTTCACCTGGGCAGGAGGGGGTATATGTGCCCAGTAAGCAAGTGGTTAAAGAGGTTCTGTCATGCCTTTTTTCCTAATACAAGGGATATTTACATGCCTTGTAATGGGAATATACGTGATCCAAAAAAGTAATCTATTTTTTTTTAAAGGGACAGTGTAAAATTAAAAAGGAAAATAAATAAGAAAAAAATGTTTTAAGCGTCCCGTCCTGCTGTGCTTGTGCGCAGAAGCGAATGCATATGTAAGTCGCACCTGCATACGTAAATGGTGTTCAAGACACACATATGAGGTATTGCCACGATTGGTAGAGTGAGAGCAATAATTCCAGCAAAAGACCTCCTCTGTAACTCAAAACTGGTAACCTGTAGAAATGTTTAAACTTTGCCTTTGGAGATTTTTAAGTGTCAAAGTTTGTTGCCATTTCACGAGCGGGTGCAATTTTGAAGCATGACATGTTGGGTAACAATTTACTCTGCATAATATTATCTTTCACAATATAAAAAAGTGGGCTAAATTTACTGTTTTCTTATTTTCTTTATTCAAAAAAGTATATTTGTTTCCCCAAAAATTACGTTTGTAAGACCGCTGCGCAAATACGGTGTGACATAAAGTATTGCATTGACAGACATTTTCTTCTCTGGGGTGTCTGAAAAAAACATATAATGTTTGGGCGTTCTAAGTAATTTTCTTGCAAAAAATATGATTTTGAACACCAAGGGCCAGATTCACAGTCAACGGCGTAAATGTAGGCGGACGTAGTGTATCGTAGTTACGCTACGCCGCCGCAACTTAGAGAGGCAAGTGCTGTATTCACAAAGCACTTGCGTCTAAAGTTACGGCGGCGTATTGTAAATGTGCCGGCGTAAGCGCGCCTAAATCAAATGAAGAACGGGGGCGGGTTTTATGTAAACTAATCATGACCCCAGGTAAATGACGCTTTTTTCGAACGGCCCATGTGTGTGCATGTGAATTTTCAAATTAAATTACGCCCGCTCAATGCCTAGTCGACGTGAACGTAACTTACGTCCAGCCCCAATCACGGACGACTCACGCAAACGACGTAAAACAAGACGCTGTTCAAACGTTTCTGTCGTCCATACCTAACGTGACTTACCCCTGCTTTATGTGGGGTAACTTTACGCCGGCGTATGTCTTACGTAAACGACGTATCTTGCACATACGTTCGTAAATCGGCGTATCTAGCTCATTAGCATATTTAACGCGGTAATCTATGGAAGCGCCAACCTGGCGGCCAGCGTAAATATGCACCCTAAGATACGACGGTGTAAGAGACTTACGCTGCTCGTATCTTAGCCGAATTTATGCGTAACTGATTCTAAGAATCAGCCGCATAGATACGACGGCTCTCATTCGGACTTACGACGATGTACATGGCGCTACGCCGTCATAAGTCCTTTGAGAATCTGGCCCCAAGTGTAAAAAATAGGCCTGGTCCTTGAAGTGGCTATGTTTTTGCACTTACCCATACTTGTTGGTCAGAACACCACCTGCCCAATCTTCTGGCACACTATTAACTATTTGAAAATACATAACGCTAACTCACATGTAAATATAAATTTATATCTTAGTGCATAAATAATAGCCACACAAATACAAAATAAATTGAAAACAAGTCCTTAAGCAGGAAAACAAAACACCAAAGAAAAAGTCTGTGTAGCAACAGATACTCTTAATTAGCCGTGTTTCACCTTCACTTGTGCAGGAGAAATGCTGACTCACCAGATGGCTATGGGGCAATGTGGTTCAGTTGAAGCAAAAAAAATCCTCACATAGAGCAATATGCTTCAATAACCCAAATGCCAGAAAAGAAGGTAAAGTGCTAATGTGCAAACACCAACATGTACAGCGACAGAGTTTTTCCACCTTTCAGCGTGCGTTCCACCACAGCAAAATACGTGTTTTTATTTCTTCAACCTGAGCCACATTGCCCCATGAGCACAAGGCCTCGTACACACGACCGAACATGTCCGCTGAAACTGGTCCGCGGACCAGTTTCCGCGGACATGTCCGACCGTGTGTAGGGCCTAGCGGACAGTTTTCCAGCCGAGCGGACAGGTTTCCAGCGGACAAAAGTTTCTTAGCATGCTAAGAAACTTGTCCACTGGAAAGCTGTCCGTCGGACATGTCTGATGGTTAGTATGACTCATCGGACATGTCCGCTGGTTATGACGTATAACCAGCCTCCCCGAAATCCCGCGCATACGTCAAATTGATTTGACGCATGCGTGGAAGCATTGAACTTCCGTGTCAGAAAACGTCGTTGTCTTCTACGTCACCGCGTTCTCTGTCCGCGGGGATTTTGGTCTGATGGTGTGTACACACATCAGACCAAAACCTCCCAGCAGACATGTCCGATGAAAACGGTCCGTGGACCGTTTTCATCGGACATGTTCGGCCGTGTGTACAAGGCCTAAGAGTACATCAAGGGATGTATCTTACCTTCTAAAGGATCTGAGCTTACGAAGTCTCCCATGATTTAGCCATCTGGTGACTCAGCATTTCTCCTGCAAGAGTGAAGGTGAAACATGGCTAATTAAGAGTACCTGTTACTACACAGACTTTTTCTTTGGTGTTTGGTTTCCTGCTTGAGGACTTGTTTCCAATTTATTTTGTATTTGTGTGGCTATTATTTATGCACTAAGATATTAATTGATATTTACATGTGAGTTATCGACAACTTTTTATATGTATTTTCAAATGGTTTGTTAGGTGATTTATTCACTTGTAAAAAGGGCAGCTCTATTCATTATTTACTGTATTTATTGTTTGGCGCCACCTCTTTTTCATTCCAATTTCACTTACACTATGAACTATGCTGGTGGCTGAAGACTTAACATCAACTGACTAAATCTACATTAGTGATCTGGGATACCATATCTATGAAACAGTGATGGGACTGCAAGTCGCCTCTTCTACTCTTGTTTGGAAAATCCTACTTATGGTTCTTTTTGATAAAACATTTCAAACATGGGACTGTTCTTCATTGCATCATTTAATTTAATTGCATTTCAATTTGTTATCAGTCACCAGTGAGACAAGGACAGTAACCTGGAAACTCCATTAAGAGTCTGTAAAAAGACTTTGCACTACACCTTGGACTAATTGTTGTCAATATGAAACACATGTGCCTACCAGCGGTGACTCATCAATCACTCATATCACATCACATATAAAACACCTGGACCTGCATGGTTCCCAACCTGAGAATATTTGTGCAAGTCTGCACACTAATGATAATTGTTACTAGTACAGCTATATCTGAAGTTTGTATATATATATATATATATATATATATATATATATATATATATATATATATATATATATATATATATATCTATATATATATATATATAGTATACATACACACACATTATATAAAAGGCAATTGTTCATGCAGATAGATAACACACAAGGCTACTTTTAAAGTATGGATAATCACTTTTAAAAGAAACTTCTGCATTAAGGGCTCACATCTGAATAATAACAATAATTGCAGTCATATCCTGTCACACTGTTATCTTCTAGTGAATGATGACTGCCTTCTGCTAAGCTGATAGAAGTTATGATTACACATGATATCTGGCACAACACAAAGCATGTTTAGTCACAAAAGATTACTAGAGCATGCTCAATGAGTTATTGTGAACTTATCTAAAGGCACAAATCATGCTCAATATATTATTGAAAATATCTAAAGGCATAAATCATGTTGCCGCTTTTGAAGGGCACAGTACATGATCCATGATCCCTAAGCACATTTATTTTTAGATGGCTTTCCTGCAAAGCTTTGCTTTTAGTTTCTTCTTTTGTTGGGTCTAGAAAGCTAAATAACTATCTCCATTTACCCAGAAGTTCATATAATTTAAGAGGTATGGTTATTTAGATACATAATAAAGGAGAAAACAACTTAAAGTGGATCAAGTTCTTAGAGTATGCAGATGTAGCATTTATGTACATTTAAATAAGTAAATTAAGGGCTAGATTCACGTAGAATCACGTAACTTTGTGCGGGCGTAATGCTTCCTAGTTACGCCTCTGCAACTTTTACAGGCAAGTGCTGTATTCTCAAAAAAAGTTGCAGCGGCGTAGCGTAAATAGGCCAGCGTAAGCCCGCCTAATTCAAATTGTGAAGAGGTGGGCGTGTGTTATGTAAAACAGGCTTGACCCGACGTGATTGATGTTTTTCCCGAACGGCGCATGCGCCGTCCGTGGAATTTCCCAGTGTGCATTGCTCCAAAGTATGCCGCAAGGACGTCATTGGTTTCGACGTGAACGTAAATGACGTCCAGCCCCATTCATGGACGACTTACGCAAATGACGTAACTTTTTCAAATTTCGACGCGGGAACGACGGCCATACTTAACATTGGTACGCCGCACTTACGCCACCATATAGCAGGGGTAACTATACGCCGGGAAAAGCCTAACGTAAATTGCATAACTGTACTGCGTCGGTCGGGCGTACGTTCGTGAATTTGCGTATCTTGCTGATTTACATATTTCGACGCGTAAATCAGCATCGTATCTCCTCTAAGAATCTGGCCCTAAGAATTTTTAAAATGTATTTAAATGGCTGAATTTAGGAATATAGCTTGACAGTTTCAGTCAGTGGTCTCATTTAAAATATCTCCACTCCACATAGAAAAAAATCACAGCAGCTTGACAGACACAGCAGACAATTATTAAAGTTTTTTTTCTGAAGGTTAATGATTATAATGTGACTAGATTGCATCAAGCTGAGACATGAGACCACATCCATAGGAAACAACCAGTAAGGAAGAGGATGATTATTTCAACTGCCTTATGGCCCCACAAAAGTAAGAACTAATGATGCATTTGATTCCTGGATCTGCAGGGGTCCGGCCATTTAAAATGCACAGTATGTAATCTAAGTGTTTCCATACAAACCCTTTAGCATCGCTTTTGACAGATTATGATTGAATGGGGAGAATGGGGGACTTGTCATATTTTGAGTTATGTTTGTTTAGCAATAAATCTGTAAAAATGCAGTCCAAACAATTCACAGGAAGTCTGCAAGGCATGAAAAGTCAGTCAAAAGTCATAGCCAGACAGAATTATTCAGGGTATGAGCAAAAAACACTGACATGTTGACCAGGCATTGGCAGAAAGTCCAAAAATCTATTTAGGGTAGATGTGTTACATAGTTACATAGTAGGTGAGGTTGAAAAAAGACCATCAAATCCAACCTATGTATGTGATTATATGTCAGTGTTACATTGTATATCCTTGTATGTTGCGGTCGTTCAAGTGCTTATCTAATAGTTTTTTTTTTAAACTATCGAGGCCCCCACTGAAACCACTGCCTGTGGAATGGAATTCCACATCCCTACCGCTCTTACTGTAAAGAACTCTCTACACAGTTTAAGGTTAAACCTCTTTTCTTCTAATTTTAATGAGTGGCCACGTGTCTTATTAAACTCCCTTCCGCAAAAAAGTTTTATCCCTATTGTGGGGTCACCAGTATGGTATTTATAAATTGAAATCATATCCCCTCTCTAAAGTGTCTCTTCTCCAGAGAGAATACGTTCAGTTTTTTGCAACCTTTCTTCATAACTGATATCCTCTGGCCCCTTTATTAGCTTTGTTGCCCTTCTTTGTACTCGCTCCATTTGCAGTACATCCTTCCTGAGGACTAGAGTTGAGCGGACACCTGGATGTTCGGGTTCAGGTCCGAACCCGAACTTTAAAAAAAAAGTTTGGGTTCGGGAACCCGAACCCGAACTCCGAACCCCATTGTAGTCAATGGGACACGGACTTTTAGAAAAAAAAATGCGCGGAGGTCCCCACAAATTCAATAACCAGACCCTTTAGGTCTGGTATGGATATTAAGGGGAACCCCGACGGCAATTTAAAAAAAAATTACGTGCGGTTCCCCCTAAATATCCATAACCAGACCTGTTATCCGAGCACGTTGACCTGGCCGGCAGCAGAAAAGAGGGGGGACAGAGTGCGCCCCCCCCTCTCCTGAACTGCACCAGGCCACATGCCCTCAACATGGGGAGGATGTCCCTATGTTGATGGGGACAAGGGTCTCATCCCCACAACCCTTGCCCGGTGGTTGTGGGGGTATGCGGGCGGGAGGCTTATCAGAATCTGGAAGACCCCTTTAACAAAGGGGACCCCCAGATCCTGACCCCCCCGTGTGAAATGGTAATGGGGTACAATGTACCCCTACCATTTCACGAAGGAAGTGTAAATTCTTGTAAAAAAAAAAACACACACCGTAGAATAAAGTCCTTTATTAATAAAAAAAAAGAAAAAAGAAAAAAACTCCAGCGGTGATAATCCACTCGTTCCCGGCTTCCTGCTCCAACGTTGTCCCAATCCAGCGACGAGTGTGGGTGATCTCCAGTGATCAGAAGATCCAGCGACGGGTGATCTCCGCTCCAGCGATGAGAAGACCCATCCATCCAGAGCGCAGCATCGCCAACCTCCTCTCATCGCTGGACACAGCCCAGCGAATGACGCGCTGGAGCTGTGACATTACTTATATAATTACGACGTTGCAATTTTTCGGATGGCCACTAGGTGGCGCTTCCATTGCGGTCGGCGTAGATTATGTAAATGAGTTTGTACGCCGATTCACGAACGTACGCCTGGCCGCCGCAGTCGAATTACGCTGTTTCCGTAAGGCCTTAGGAGGCCTAAAGTTATTCCACCTATTAGGTGGAATAACAATGTTAAAGTATGGCCGCCGTTCCCGCTGCGAGGTTCGAATGTTTAACGTCATTTGCGTAAGTCGTCCGCGAATCGGGAGTTACGTCGTTTACGTCCACGTTGAATGCACACTGGGAAATGTAGGTGCCCGGCGCATGTGCAGTAGCCAAAAAACATCAAAAACGTGAGGTCAAGCCTCATTTCCATTAAACACGCCCCCCTCAAACCCATTTGAATTAGGCGCCCTTACGTCCGCCGTGTTTACACTACGCCGCCCTAAGTAAGGAGGCAAGTGCTTTGAGAATCATGTACTTGCCTCTCTTACTTAAGGCGGCATTGTGTAAACACGCTAGGCTACGCCGCCGCAAATTAGCGTGCCCCTACCTGAATCTACCTAAAAGACTCTTGGGTGCAAAGATTGGTTTAGAAGGGTAATTTCAGCAAAGAAACAAACAATTGCTCATTTGCAGTGAAGTATAAGATGAATGGTCTCATCTGGATTGTTCAAATTGTAAAATGTAAGAGAATCCCTGCACTTTGTTTTCTTCAGCTGTCATATAACCAAGTTGTGCTTCCAAGGACCTCACTATACATGGAAGTCTTTAAATTCTCATGGCTGTCTACATTTTTTGGCTCTTGCTAGAATATTCATTGTGTTGGCTGATAACCAATTTAAAGTTTGTTTGATTTCTAAGACCTGTTGGCTATTAAATTGAAGTTTGTTTTATTTTTGTACTTTCCTATGCATTTTAGGCAGTTCCAGACCGGCTCACGTCTTTTTACGGGGGCATAATGGCACCCCTGCGTGAAACCGCATATATATACAGGGTTCCCTTTAAGAGCCGTCTGGGGGTGCGTGCACCGCCGGAGGTGCGCTCGCTGCACACCGGGGGACCCTATGCGCGTGGCCAGTGGGTGCAAATGCTGCCGGCTACACGCGATTGCATGCATGAGAGCCAACATGGGGATTTGTGTGTGTAAACACACAAATCCCTGTCCTGTCAGGGGAGGAGACATACAGTTTTTTCCTAGGGAGTAGGAACAAGGATATGTCTCCTCCCCTAGTCAGTCCTATCCCCATACAGTTAGAACACACTGAAGGAACACACATTTAACCCCTAGATCGCCCCCTAGTGTTAACCCGTTTTCCTATCAGTGACATTTACACAGTAATCAGTGCATATTTATTCCACAAATCATTGTATAAATGGTCCCAAAAATGTATCAAAAGTGTCCAAAATGTCTGTTGTAATGTCGCAGTTTCGCTACAAAATAACAGATCATCACCATTACTAGTAAAAAAATGCCACAAAAATACCATAAATCTTTCCCATAGATTGTAGACGCTATAACTTTTGCGCAAACCAATTAATATACGCTTATTGTGATTTTTGTTTACAAAAAACTTGTGGAAGAATCTATATTGGCCTAAACTGATGAAGAATTGTTTTTTTTAAAACATTTTTTGTGGATATTTATTATAGCAAAAAATATTGTTGTTTTTTTTTTTTCCAATAAATTGTCGCCTTTTTTTTGTTTAGAGCACAAAAAATAAAAAACACATAGGTGATCAAATAGCACCAACATAAAGCTCTATTTGTGGGGAAAAAAGGATGCAAATTTTGTTTGGTAACAACATTGCATGACCGCACAATTACCAGTTAAAGCAGCGCAGTGCCAAATTGTAAAAAGTGCTCTGGTCAGGAAGGGGGTAAAATCTTCCGGAGTTGATGGTCTATTAGTCATCATAGTGGAATGCACTACTGTGCTGTAAGGTCACAGAACGGTTGGCTATGGTTCTGGTCGCATCCCGCAGGTTGCCAACGTGCATATACATAATGTCCTGGCCTATCGCCTTTGGGCTCAAATAGTTGCTCTGGAATTTATTTGCTTTGACAGTCTGGTGCGGATGTTGGTGGTTTGTGGGAGGTCTTCCTGCCATTCAAGGTCTTCGATGGTGGGGGGGGGGTGAGATCCCCCCCTTTTTTTTTATTATTATACATTTATAGGGGTCATGCCCCTGATTCCTGCTTAACGGGGGGGCGTTTTGTGTCCCCCACCTGTTAACCGGGGCCTGGCTATCAACTTAGTTAGCTGGGGATTTTTCCCCTTCACACAATGCTCTCTATGCCCGTGACAAATGGTACTCAGGGGCTTGGCGAATATTAACTAGCTGTTTTGACAGGATTTGTTACATTAAGTCCTCTGTTATGTGGGGAATGCTTTTACATGTATGGCACTTATGGGTGGGTTGTGGTGATGTCGATGCTTAAGTTCCATTTTTGCTTTGAAATGTTTATGCTGATTGTCTGCCTTTCATCAGTTCATGACTGTAATGGGTCCTCCTGTTTTGGTCCCTTCTCCTATTATTTCTTTGCTAATCTAAGAACACAATTTTTTTTTTGGGTCCCCCACTATGCTACTTGATGATACTGGCTGGTTCCTTTTTATTGCGGCAGTACGTGTTCTCAGACATACCCATTATCCCCCAACGGCAGTTCTTTATTTCAGTTAGTCTGCTGACAATCCAGCTCTCTGTTTCTTAGGTGGACTAGAATACCTATTTCCACCTCTGGTATTTTTCCTTTTCCTCATCTTGTGACATCTGTCAGTTTCCTGTCTTTTTCTCCTCCCATTTAGTTCCCCCCCTCTTTTTTTTTTGTCCCTCCCGGATTCCCATTTTTCCCATTTCCCTTCCATTGTCTGTTTCAGCGTGTCCTCTACCCCAAACGGGTCTGTAGCTGTTGGCACACATACCTAATCCCAGGTTTTGCAACGTTAGCTCTACGGTTTATACCCTAGTCCAGGTCTAATCATGCATAAAATTTCCGAATCTCGTAACCCCCTGTCGCTGAAGTGTGTGTCGCTAAAGGTAAAAGGCCTGAATGTACCGGAAAAACGATTGCAAGTCTTGTCTACTTTATCTAAGCAGAAGGCCCAGTTTATTTTCCTGCAGGAAACCCACCACCGGTCAGACTCTATTCCCAAGCTTAATAGCAGCCTTTATCCCACGGTTTTGCACTCCACGAATCCCTCTGCGAAAACCAAGGGTGTTTCCATATCGATTTCTAAGCATGCTCCTTTTCAGTTGTCAGACTCTTTGGTCGTCCCAGAGGGCAGGTTCTTGTTTATCAAAGGCTTGTACGCCTCCAGGCCTCTGAACTTGACGAATATCTATGCCCCAAATGAACACCAGGGGCCAGATTCACGTAGATCAGCGGATCTTTAGATCCGCTCGATCTACCTGATTTAAGATCCGCTGCCGCAAGTTTGCGAGGCAAGTGGGTAATTCACAAACCAATTACCTCCAAACTTGCGGCGGCGGATCGTAAATCCCCCAGCGGAATTCAAATTCCGCGGCTAGGGGAAGTGTACTATTTAAATCAGGCGCGTTCCCGCGCCGATTTAAATGAGCATGCGCCGTCCGCGGAATTTCCCGGTGTGCATTGCTCCCACTGACGTCGCTAGGACGTCAGTGGTTTCGACTTGAGCGTAACTTACGACGCGCGTGTTTCTGAATCGGCGTACGCAAACGAGGTAAGAAAATTTAAAAGCGACGCAGGAACGACGGCTATACTTAACATTGGCTGCGCCTCATAGAAGCAGGGGTAAGTATACGCCGGGAAAGCCGCTACGGAAACGTCGTAACAACACAGCGTTGGGTCCGCGTACGTTCGTGAATTTGCGTATCTCGCTGATTTACATATTATTCAACGTAAATCAGCGGGAACGCCCCGGCGCCATTTTCAAATTGAAAATAAGATCCGACAGTGTAACACAGTGTAACACTGTCGGATCTTAGCCATATCTATGCGTAACTGATTCTATGAATCAGACGCATAGATAGGACCAGTGTAAGTCAGAGATACGACGGTGTATCTGGAGATACACCGTCGTATCTCTTTGTGAATCTGGCCCCAGGTTTCCTTTTTTAGGAAGATTAACGACCTCCTGCTTTCATTTAAGGAGGGTATGGTTCTTTTGGGAGGTGACTTTAATGTCCCACTGAACCCAGAAGTTGACACTTCTTCAGGTCCCACCGTACTGCCCTACTGGGCTCTACGTCAAATCAAGTTACAACTTCAGGGTCTGACATTGCATGATACATGGCGCACCTTGTTCCCATCGACCAAAGACTACACTTTTTACTCTGCTCCATTCCAAAAGTACTCCTGTATAGATTATTTCTTCCTTTCCCAACCTGACCTAACCTACCTTACCCAAGCTACAATAGACCCTATGGGCCAGATCCACAAAAGGGATACGACGGTGTATCTACTGATACGCCGTCGTATCCCTGTTTCTATCTTTGGAACTGATCCACAGAATCAGTTTCCAATAGATAGGGAGAAGATCCGACATGTGTAAGGGACTTACACTGTCGGATCTTAGGATGCAGTACCTCGGCCGCCGATGGGGGCATTTCTCGTCGAAATGCCGCTTCGGGTATGCAAATTAGCACTTACGGAGATCCACAAAGCTTTTAAGCTTCGTTTTTTCTCCGTAAGTATTAGTTTGCAAACGCAATATTAGGGCTGCGGGAGCGCGCCTAATTTAAATGGGACTCGCCCCATTTGAATAGGAACGCCTTGCGCCGGCCGGATTTAAGTTACACAGCCGAAAATTTCTAGGTAAGTGCTTTGTGGATCGGGCACTTAGGTAGAAATTTTGCGGCAGTGTAACTTAAATGGGAATATTTAAGTTACGGCGGCTGGCTGTGGATCTGGCCCTATGTTCCTATCGGATCACCACCCCATCTCGGTCACCCTGGCTTTTCCAGAGTCGTATCCAGGACTAAAACTTGGCGACTTGACTCATCCTTACCTAAGGATGCGGACTTCACTGCACGTCTAGAATCTACAATTCGGAATTATTTTGTGGAAAATGCCTCTCTGGACATGTCCCCACTCACTTTGTGGGAAGCCCACAAGTCTGTAATTCGGGGGGAACTTATGGCTCAGGCACCGAAAATGAAAAGGCTATGCCAGGAGACCATAGCGGACTTAACAAATAAGATTAGGAGGCTGGATGCCTCTCATAAAGCCTCCCTTTTGCAGCGCTCCTTAAAGGAGCTCTCACACACCCGTTCCTTGCTTCTGGAGGAACTAGGGAATCGATCGAAACTTTACAATTTGATGCCCTCAAGCCAGAATCCTGTCCAATCAGCAAGGAGAGCGGAGGCAATTAGGAATTTTTTTACTCAATATTGTCCAAAGCAAATTCCAGAGGTACAGTCGACGGAAATGGAACTAACCCTCTCTGTTGAGGAACTCCAAACCACTGTAAAGCAAATGAAACCAGGAAAGAGCCCAGGACCCGACAGGGTCACATTGCAATATTATATGTCCTTTTTGAATGTCTTGTCTTCTAAGATGATAGATACCTTTAATGTTCTGGCATCCCCCTCTGTCCCAATGGGTCGTTTGTTAGAGGCCCATATAACGGTTATACCGAAAGAGGGCAAGGACGCTACGCATGTCCAGAATTATAGACCAATATCACTTCTCAATGTGGACATCAAACTGTATGCTAAGATCTTAGCGAACAGGTTATCTCCGCTTTTGCCAAGCTTGGTTTCTCAGGACCAAGTAGGGTTTGTTCCTGGAAGAGAGGCCAGGGACAACACCATCAGGGCTTTGAATCTCCACCATTGGCTCACTATCTCTAAGACCCAGGGCTTTTTTCTATCCCTAGACGCAGAGAAGGCGTTTGACAGAGTGGCCTGGGAATACATGCAGGAGGTTTTGAAAACAATTGGCCTTAACCCTCGCATGTTGGCCCATATCTCTGCATTGTTTTCTACTCCTAGTGCGAGTGTGCGGGTTAATGGTCACCTGTCAGGCGCCTTCTCTATAAGCAATGGTACACGTCAAGGCTGTCCCCTGTCTCCCCTGATTTTTGTCCTATCCTTGGAACCCTTCCTTAATAAATTGCGATGCAATCCCGATATTAGGGGCTTGATGGTAGGAGGTAGGGAATATAAAGTGGCAGCCTTCGCTGATGACATACTCCTTTCCTTGACGTTGCCGAGGGTTTCCTTACCGAATCTGTTAAAAGATAAAGGGCCAGATTCACAGAAGAGATACGACGGCGTATCTCTCAGAGTATCTATGCGACTGATTCATAGAATCAATTACGCATAGATAGCCCTTAGATCCGACAGGTGTAATTGTCTTACACCGTCGGATCTTAGGATGCAATACCTTGGCCGCCGCTGGGTGGAGTCCAGCGTCGGGTATGAAAATTAGCAGTTACGGCGATCCACAAAGGTTTTTCCTGTCGTTACGTCAGCGCAAGTCTTAGTTTCCCGTCGCAAAGTTAGGGGTGCTATTAACATGGTGTAAAATTACTTCACCATGTTAAAGTATGCCCATCGTTCCCGCGTCGCTTTTGAATTTTTTTTTCACGGCGTAAGTATGTTACGCACGTCACGATTCACAAACACGTCGGGCCGCCGTAAGTTTGCGCAAAACACGTCGGGAAAATTTCGAACGGAGCATGCGCAGTACATCCGGCGCGGGAGCGCACCTAATTTAAATGGTACCCGCCCCATTTGAATTGGGCGGGCTTGCACCGGACGTGTTTACGATACACCGCTGCAAGATTACAGGTAAGTGCTTTGTGAATCGGGCACTTACACTGAAAACTTGCGGCGGTGTAACGTAAACAGGTTACGTTACACGGCCGCAATTCTACGTGAATCTGGCCCATAGAGAGCTTTGGGATGCTATCCCATTTTAAGATTAATTATTCGAAATCCCATGCTCTGAATGTGTCACTTCCGAAGTGTGACGTGGAATGTTGTCAGAGTTCCTTTCCATTCCTTTGGAGCAAGAAAGCCATTACGTATCTGGGCATTCAAATTACGGCGGATTTGGCTCACCTTTATAATGATTAGCTTGCCTCCCTCCTTCTTTGCGACATACAAGCCTGTTCATCGTTTATCTGGAAGAAATTGCCTCCCCGTATTAAATACTCGCGGCTTACTCGCCTGAAGGCTAAAGGTGGCATTGGTCTTCCAGACCTCTTTCAATACTACCTGGCAAGCCACCTTATGCGAATTGTGGACTGGAACATCCATGAGACTAGGAAGGGTTGGGTGGTCTTAGAAAAGTCATTTACACAGTCCCCCCTTGGTTCGCTCCCTTGGATATCGCCTCGACATTGGCCTCCAGGAATTAGGATGCATCCTCTTCTCCAGCCTTCTCTTAAGGCCTTTGGGCGAGCGACAAAAATTCCATCATTCTCCTCGGTGCCTGGGCCTCTAACCACATTAAGAGGTAACCCTGAATTTATACCAGGCCTATCATCCTTGTTCAGGAGACAAGACTGGCCGCATGGTTCTAGCGCATCAGTTTTTTTCTCATGGGTCCCCTCGTTCCTACGCGGACCTGGTGTCTGGGTCCCCGTCCAACTTTTTCCCCTTCTGGTCCTACAGACAGTTGCGGCATTTTCTCTCCTCCCAGCCGTCATCGGAGACTTGGACGCGACAACTGACGCCCTACGAATCCCTATGTACACAGACTTCTGTACGGAGACACTTGATTTCTAGTATATATACGATTCTTTTAGATGACATTCCCAGGTACTCAGATTCAGCTCGTATAGCCTGAGAGTCTGATCTTCAGATCTCCCTGAATGAGGAGGACTGGGTTCGTATTGATGAATTTACCCATAAGGGGTCTCTTAATGTTGCTATACAGGAAAACTACTTCAAAATTGAAACACGCTGGTATAGGACCCTGGTTCTCCTACATACATTTTCCCCAGCTGTCCCAGAAACATGCTGGAGATGCGGGAAGGGGAAGGGGACCATGCTCCACAAAGAGGTGCATGAGATTATTGTGCATGTTACTACTTATACCCTAGATTATTCCCCAGCACAATACCTCTTGCATCACACGCATTTAACCAGACCTGAATATTTTAAGTCCCTGGCCATGCATATGGTGAATACGGCGAGACTCTGCATCCCGGTACATTGGCGCTCCACACACGCTCCGACGATTGGGGAATGGTTCGGTAAGATCTCTAAAATCAAAGAAATGGAAGAGCTAGTCCATATCTCCCAAGAGCGCATTACGAAATTTACAAACACATGGGCAGGCTGGGCTTACTTTAAAACAACTCAATGCTTTCGGGCTCATAGCTCTTAAATTGTAGTCATTACTGGCCTAGACATATCGAGTTAGCATTGTGGGATCCAACCTATATGGCTACTTTGGTCGAGGACCACTGGCACTGGTGACCCCTTGCCCCTGGTCCCCCCCCTTTTTTTTTTACTCTCTTCTTTTTCCTCTCTCTCTCTCTCTCTCTCTCTCTCTCTCTCTCTATCTCTTTTTCTCGCTCGTCCTCTCTCTCTCTGCTTTCCTCCTCTACTCTCCCATTCTCTCTTTCCCCAAAGGTACTCTGTGTTGTGTTCTCATTAACGGCCATGATACTATATTTTACCAATCCTAGATGGTGGGATTGGAATATTGGCAGACATACTAGCCTTGGAATGTCTTTGCTATATTAATAGGCCCTGTAAGCTCGCATAAACATATGTTCATGTGCTTTTATTGTCTGTATGTCCTGATGTTCTACTTTTTCGCAATAAAGTTCTTTATGGAAAAAAAAAAAATCTTCCGGAGTTGAAGTGGTTATAGTTAAGCAGACACTAAAGTCTACACATCATACTGAATTTTGGTTATCTTTGTACCCCTTTATTCCTTTTCTTGCCTAAATTGCACTGTGCAATTTTGGGTACATAGATAAAGAAATAAAGGAACTAAAAAAAAAAGTTTGCAAAACACATGGGCCTGGTTTTCCCACAGAGGGGTTTTTAAGCAAGCCACAAACAAATACTCATCCTCTTGACTTGCTCCTGCAGCACTGGTGCTCTGGCCCACATTCTTAGGCCTGTGTCTGTTTCTTTAGACAGAACCACTTTGCATTCATGCACTTCTGGCTACTCCCTTACAGACACATGGACCTCTGGAGAATAAAGCAAATACCCTAATTTTAATACCTGTGCACAGCTTCCCAATCCTGTTTGCCTGGAACATTGGCACCTTTTCACACTGCAACAGATATATTCCTTCACAGTCTGCATGCAGTCTTTCTCCAACACACACTCACCGGGTTCCTCCAAGGGAAAGACAAATTATACCCCAGGAGAGGGGAATGGCATGGCCATTGCTTAACCCCTGTATATTGCTACCAGTTTACCTTATTCCCTGGTTCTCTGGAATGACAAGGGCTGTATATTTATAACGATACACACTTACTGGACACTTTATTAGGTAAAGCTTGCTAGTACCAAGTTGGACCCCCCCCCCTTGCCTTCAGAACTGCCTTAATTCCTTATGGCATAGATTCAACAAGGTGTTGGAAACCTTCCTCAAAAATTTTGATCCATAATGACATGATAGCATCACGCAATTGCTGCAGATTTGTCGACTGCACATCCATTAACAATAGGCCATGTAATCAAAATGATGCTCAATTGGTACTAAGGGGCCCAAAGTGTGCTGAGAAATATCCCCAAATTACACCAAATTCTGACCCTACCATCTGAATTTTGCAGCTGAAATCAAGACTCATCAGATCAGGCAATAGCCCATCTTCTTCAAGGTTCAATGTGTTGTGCATTCATTCTGCATACCTTGATTGTAACAAGTGGTTGTTTGAGTTATTGTTGCCTTTCTATCATTTTCTGCCCATTCTTCTCTGACCTCAACAAGGCATTTTTGTCCACACAACTGCAACTCACTGGATATTTTCTCTTTTTCAGATCATTCTCTGTAAACTCTAGAGATGGTTGTGTGTGAAAATCCCAGTAGATCAGCAGTTTTTGAAATACTCAGCCCAGCCCATCTGGCACCAACAATCATGTCATGTTCAAAGTCACCTAAATCCCCTTTCTTCCCCATTCTGATTCTCGGTTTGAACTTAGCAAGTCATCTTAATCAAAACTAGATGCCTAAATGCATTGAGTTGCTGCCCTGTGATTGCTTGATTAGCAATGTGTGTTACCAAGCAATTAAACAGGTGTACTTAATAAAGTGGCCAGTGAGTGTGTATTTACGTTTAAGTACAACGTATATAAGGACAACACATATAATATAAATTACACTGCAAGCAACATACAGTAATTCATTTACATCCAGTCTGTGTCAATTTGCTTAATCAATTATAATTAGCAACTTTTGAATACTTTCCATTTTCCTTTTCTGTTCTGAAAGACAATTCATTATGTTCAGCTAAAACTTAATTATCCTTTGCTTGATTTTTTTTCTCAAAATGAACACTAGGTTAATAAAAATTATACGTTTAAATGCAAAGTTCATATTTCTTTTTCGAAGTTTAAAAACAAATATAAATCCCTTATAAAGTAATGTTAGCTATCATTTCCTTATGCCAAATATAGATCCGTCTGATAATTCTGAAGTTAAACTAGTGGTATGAACAGTGTATTTTGTTTTTTTATTTAAGACCACTGAGTACAAAACTTGAGTTGACAACAACACTTTATAACCAGACAATAGAAACTGCTAAAGCAAAAAAAGTCCACTAATAATTATACTGCTCTGTGTAATGATCGGAGATACGCTGGGTTTGATTAAAACTAGTACGTGCAAAACTTGGTACAGCTGTGCACGGTAGCCAATCAGTTTCTAACTTTGGCTTGTTCAATTAAGCCTTGACAAATAAACGTATGTAGCGGTGTGTTGCTACGAGTTACTAACATCCACGCATATTCATCCTGCTTCCAGACATCCATACGTCAAACTTGTGGATAATGACGTATTTTGCTTTGTTTTGTTGTTTTATTTGGGGGATTGGACTTTATACGTTATACTCCTCAGATGGGATAAAATGGCGAACACTAATCCTGACAGACTTTTAACCTCAGAACTTTCCCGCCTCTGCACTCCCTGCAGATTTTTACCTTAGGACACTTCTCCTGCATATCACTTTCCTGTCACAGATTAGTAGTCCTATCCTGCCATCTCCAGTCCACTAGGCCTCACTCTGAAAAAGTCCTAATAGTTTCAATTGATGATCCTGAATAGACCAGGGGCCTGCAGTACCCCTTTTTTGTGGCCGTGGATATTACTTGAGAAAAATGTTTGATGGTGGACTACTGATCCCAGCGGTCCCGACTTGCAAATCCTGCACCCTGCGTCGATTTGACACAAACTCCACAGTGTCTCCTCTGGCTCTACACCCAGCTCCGGTTCGAGGACACCTTTCCATGACCATGTCAGGAAAGGCTCTCTCCCAGCTCTCCCTTGCATGCCTCTTCCAGATCTCCACTGTGCCTCACTCACTGACTCCTGCCCCGAGTTCTTCCTGAAGAATTTACCTGGACCATGCAGACCTCTCTAGCTCCTGTTCCAGAACACCTCTCCATGACGTGTAAGGAGAGGCTTCCTCCCAGCTCTTAAGCTACCCAGCTCCTCTGCCGGATCCACCCCCCCAGATGGGGGTGTCTCTCCAGCAGGCAGTCTAGCACTCCATCGTTCAGTTCACCCGGTCGACAACTACTCCACAGCAGGCTGACTGAGGGAATATATAGGAGGCCTGCCCCCTGCCAATCCTAGTTGGGGATTAGTCAGAGCTCCTACATACACCATGCCCCTCCAACTCTCAGCCCTGCACCTTTTCCAGAACATCCGCACTGAAAACAGGGGAAGTGCCCAAAAGCTGAAGTACATGTCAGTCACATTTACTGCTACACTAACCACTCCCTGCCCCCAGATCAAAAACAAACAGGCCTAGCTTGCAGCATGGACCTGCTTAAATTTACCTGCACTGGCAGCTAACACCAAAAACCTCACATCTAGAACCCACCTATGGTAGAGGGTGCTACACTTGGAAGCTGACTGGTCTCTATCCAGAGCTACGATGGATTTTGCACTCTCCAGTTTTGGTAAATAAACCCCTATATTCTACAATAGCATACAGTGTCACTGATCACTAACCAGAGTCGTACAATGTCACCATAGTGACACCACACTACTCTATTGACAGTGATCATGTCAGGTTTCTGTGATTTTTTTTAGTGTGTAGTACAGTGCCCAGCACTGTAAAGACATGACAGGCTGCAGCATTGCAGCTTGTATTTACATTGTGATCCCTATGATTGGCCAATCACAGAGGCTCTGTAACCCAATCTGTAATCTTTTGTGTCTGGTGGACACAGCGATCACCGATCACACCACTGATCAGCCCTAAGGCTGGGCCTGAGTGCCCAAATGGTATAGGTCATAAGGGTACATCCTTCCAGAACAGTGCTTGTCTCACCCAGCCACTGTATATATAAGGCCAGGAAGGAAGCGGTTAAGCAGCTCTCTCTCTCTAATCGATAGTTCACATGTGTATTTTAAAAGTAAATACTTTATATAAGCAATAGTTTTTGGGTCTGTTTAGTGATATTGTGTAAGAAAATATGACTGTCCCAACTGCAAACACATATTTAGGCATCACATTTAAAAATGCTAAAGATACACACAGATGTGTTCATTTTTAAATTGTAAGCTCTTATGAGAAGGGCCCTCTGATTCGTGTTTGTATTGATTTGTTTTGTAACTGTACTTTCTCCCTCCATTTCGTAAATCGCTGTGCAAACTGTTATGCCTCGTACACACGGCCGGACTTTCCAAGAAAAAATGTCAGACTGGCTTTTTTTTCTCAGAAAGTATGTCCGTGTGTAGCCTCTATTGGACTTTTTTTTGCCGGAAGTCCGACGGACCTTAGATAGAGAACCTGTTCTCTATCTTTCCGTCAGACTTCCGACGGACTCACGGCAGACTTTTGCATGGTCAAAAGTCTGACCGTGTGTACAATGCATTAGTGCTATATGAATGCTAATTAAGTGTACAAAAAATAAATCTTTCCCTAATTTTGGTTTTAAAATAAAAGCAGCAACAAGTTAACAACTGAGAGCATTAATGCCATTCTATGTATATTAATGGGTATGCTTTATTCTGTAATGCTTCCCATTGTAAGACCTATACACTCTGTGCACAAAACACTTATATAAAAAGACAGCAGGATGCTTCTGGTTTAGTTTGTGAATTTGGAGACTCAGTATTGGAGCTAAGGTAACAGTGGCCAGAACAAAACAGTAGCGAATTACAATATTCAACCAGTTGCCACCCATAGGCCATTTATAAACAGTCTGGGCATCAAATGCTTAAAACAAGCATCAGCTATGAGCCTGTTATGTTTTCAGTTGGCGACTGGTTTTCATCTACAAATGATCCAGATGACTCTCACTTTTACAGCAATGTGAAATGTGCCACCAACCATGGTTCCTAGACTTATTGGGGAGACTGGCACCACAAAAAATGGTTTCAGGGTGGAGAGCGGAAGCATATCAGGGAACATCCATTCCCCAAACTGCTCTGTGATAATGAATCTTCATGTTTCTGGGTTCAGAGCTCAAAATCCTGTCTGAGATGTAAAATAAATAGCTTATCAAGAACATTCCTGAAGTAGAGGGCAGGAGAAAAATTAGGCGTATCAATCATATGATGTAGGGACTTGTTAGACCCCTAGTGATAGCAATAAGGTTAAAAATTAAAAAAAAATTTTTTTTATTATAATTAAAAAAAAAATGTAAAACCAACTTCATCACCCAGCACACACACAAATGTAAATGGTGATTATTTCACATATATGAGGTACCTCCATGAAACTGAGTGAGAGCAATAATTCTAGGAACATCATTCGTCATTAACTATAAATTTAGGACCCATAAGCGTTTTTAAAATTTGCCTATGGGCGATTTTAGTACCGTATTCTTTTTTGACATTTGATGGGTGTGCACAATTGAAAAGCTTGACATGTTTGTTATCTATTTACCCAATGCAACTCCTTATTTTCTATTTAGTAAAAACTTTGGGATTATATTTTGTTTATGTGCAATAAAAATGCAGATTTTAAAATGTGTGTGAGAAATTACAAAATTTCCTGAATGCTAAGCGAATGCCAAGGGTTGAGAACAAACACAGACATAAATGAACTAGACAACAAACGCTAGGATGAAGAAAAGCAGGGGTAAACTGGTGGAACAAAAAAGGATAACAGATTGAAAACAGACAATACACAAAGCAAGGAACTAAACTCGCACAAGCATACCCAAAACATGCTAGGATTGTGAAAGACCTAAGGCACACAAAGGCACATGGATAAAAAAAATAAAAATAACTGTGCACATATACCATGCAGTAGCAAATAGGGGGTATGGGTAGATTATACCTAACAGTGAGAGTGACTTATAGGGAATATAAACTAGTTTACCATAACTATACACACTACACACATGTGCTGCAATCCCTGTCCCTAAATGTTTTTTTATTTATTCACTTTACTATGACCCACAATATCACACATTAACTTACTTCAGAGGTTAGGCTTCAAGGCTATTTGGAATTATAACTTTTGAACTTTTGGAGTGATTAATAAATCTCTAATCTATACTTTGGTCTGTTACTCAACAACCACAGGAATCACTAAGTAACAAAAAAAAGAAGCTGACTGGTGAAAATCAAATTAATACTAATAAATTAATAAGCTAGCTAGTTGCTAACAAAATGAGACAATGAGTGAACGTTTTCACAGTTTTCTGAATGAGCGTAGTCAAATTTTTTATTGATATCACTAAGTAACTGAATAAGGATCTAAAAATGAAGCTTACTGATGTCTACAGACAAGAGGGAGTTTTAAAAACATTGCAGGACATTCCAGTTCACAAGGTTCCCTGTCCATAATTTCATCCAAAAATATCAGTTTAGGGAAACTGTGGAAATCAAAGAAATATCACTAAAACCAAGAAAACTGGTGGCAAAGGCAATCTGCATAAAAAAGCATTAGGTGTAAGCTTTACCAGTGACCTCATCACAAATGCTATGTATGGGTTGTTTGGAAAAAAAGGAGCAGAATTTGATTAAAAAGCACCTGGCCAACTGTTAAACATGGAGGTGGATCCATTATGATTTGGGATCACATGGTAGTCAGTGACACAATAAATATTGTATGTGTAGCGGGGAAAATGGGTTCTAATACATTTTTGCGTGGTCTGGATGTCAATGTGAAACTGTCAACCATGAAGCTAAAGCTGGAAAGCAATGATACTAAACACACCTCAAAAGCCGCCACAAGCTACCCACAAAAAAAGCAATCTAATAGGTTTGGAAAGTTGCTCCCATTCCCCTAACATAAACATCACATCACCACACTATGTGGGTAAATCCTAAACAGGCTGTGTATACAGGATGACCCAAGAATATCTCAGAATTAAAAGTGATTTACAAAGTAGAGTGGGCAAAAATCCATACACAAAAACTGAAAGACTATTACCCTGATATAAAAGGCATCTACAAGCTGTGATCTCTGCCAAAGAGGGTGATACTAAATACAGGCTTATTAAGATATACACATTTTTGCACACGCCAGAAATTATTATTTTACTTTGTTGCTATGTTTCAAAGCTTGTGAAATAAAATTTAACTGTGACAATACATTTCCAAATACATTTTCTGCAGTATATGTTTATTACTTTTCACTTAGAAAATTAACCAAACATGCAATTGACTGTACAGTATTTCTGTATTTCGATTGGTAATTGCCTCAGGGCACAAGCTGTCACATGTTGATAGCTATTAATAATTATCTGAATATTCTTTCACGTCATGTCTGCAAAAGACATTGTGTAAAAAAAAAAAAATAATAACATTTGGTCAGTGGAGCCCAAACTTTAGTATACTGTATGTCTCCAGCTGGGAGCTTTGTAAAGGATCTACCTTTGCAGAGTGGCCTTGGAACCGCAATGGGACTTAATCATATATGTTTGCAAATGTATGCAACAAAAACTTCTGGTTTCTGGTTAGACGATTTATCATTTGTTTTGCACAGTAACTGTATTTGGAAAGTTTTGCATTTTATTGTGTACATAGACATTTTTAGAAAGTACACCTATACACAGGGGCAGATCCATGTACAGCGGCCCATTATTCCACCGGGCGTAGCGTATCTAAGATACACTACGCCGCCGTAACTTACTTTTTTTTCGAATCCTCAAAGAATTTGCGCTGTAAGTAACGGCGGCGTAGTGTATCTTTGGCGGCGTAATGGCGCGGCATTCAAATCTCTGTGATGAGGGCGTATTTCATGTAAATACGTCGTGACCCGACGCAAACAACCTTTTTTTTTAACTGTGCATGCGCCGTCCGTGGGGGTATCCCAGTGTGCATGCTCGAAATTAACCCGAAACAAGCCAATGCTCACGACGATGACGTCATTCTACGCAAATCCCTATTCGCGAACGACTTACGCAAACAACGTAAAAAATTCAAAATGCGAGGCGGGAACGACGGCCATACTTAACATTGAGTACGCCACCATATAGTAGCTTTAACTATACGCCGGAAAAAGCCGAACGCAAACGACGTAAAAAAATGCGCTGGCCGGACTAGCTAATTTGCATACTCGGCGCGGAATTCGACGGAAACGCCACCTAGCGGCCGCCGAAAAGTTGCATCTAAGATCCGACGGCGTACTAAGACGTACGCCTGTCGGATCAATCCCAGATGCCGTCGTATCTTGTTTTGTAGATACAAAACAAAGATACGACACAGGAAATTTAAAATTACGCCGGCGTATCAATAGATACGCAGCGTAATTCTTTTGTGGATCTGCCCCACAATGTTTAATTGTTGACCAGATGCAAAATTATGGGAGGCTAGATCATTCTTCAAAAATCTAGACAGCATATTTGACCCTGAAAGGATCAGCACATCATGTTTTTAATACTTGCACTTTCCTTACCACAAGTTATGGAAATTGATATATAAATTCCTATTAATTATGGTCAGACTTAAGGATAAAATGTATACCGTATATAGTATTTATATTTTAGCCATAACATAGGAAATTAATCATTTGTAATCTTATTTTTGAACCAGCTGGTTTATGCTTCTTTATATATTTATTTTTTTAGTCTAGCCATATCCAATTTGCTGAAAACATTCTGTTATTTACAGACCTCTATAGTTCAAGCTAAAATTTACACACAACTGAAAAGAGAAGGCTGTGTTACAGCTTTTACTCATTCAGACAGCTCTGTAGTTTGATATACAGAGGCAATTCAGTTCGCATGTGCCGCGCTATATAAGTTTTTCATTCATTCATTCATTCATTCATTCATATAAATAAATCAAAGTTTTGATATAAATAGAAAGACCATATAGAAACATTTGTTTAAAAAATACGAACTGTACTATCATTTTTCATTTAACACTGCTATATAGTTCCCACGTTGTGATTGTTGATTACAACAGTATTATAATAACATGTGGTGAGCAAAAAGTGTTTCATAAATATTTTCCACCTAAATTGAACACTTGCAATTTTATTTTCCACCCAGTAGTTATCTCACTGCTTACAGAATTGCTACACAGTCTAGAGATAATTTAATTACAGGATCAGTGGTATTTAAAATTCAGGTAGGATCAGTTTCATTTTATAGTTTTATTGCTTCAATTATTGTCTGGAGATCAAAGAAAAATGAAGATGTATTGCATCAAAAAAGAAGATATTAGAATTAAATATATGTGTGCTGTCATTATCAACAATTCATTAGCATTGCGTCCTTGTTTAATCCACTCAGTAGTGAATAGTTACTGAAATGTGTTTATAAAATAAACTCCTGAATATGAATTAAAAGTATAATGTGCTCTGTAATCTAATACGTTTTAGATTTGTAGACTGAAGCAATTCAAACTATGTACAAGCAGGCACTTTAACAGAATGTATTTGACTTGAACATTGTAGTTTATGCAAACACATGAAAGGGTTATTTTTTTCTTCATTCATTCCTGGGTTAAAACATATATTTTTACAAATATTTTTACTTTCAAAGGTTTTTATTTTCAAAAAATACAAGAGAGTAACGATACATATAGTAGCCAATCCTGCAGACAAATGAGAAATCAGGATAGAAACGGGCACATGGTTGACTTCTGGGTCAGTCTCAAGTGATACACGAGGACACACCAAATACAAAAATGAAAGGATTGCATAAACAATACGATCAGAAAAGTTACAAAAGCCTTCAATATCAACCCCAAAGATACAAAGAGGGGGGACCTCCAGTCGCCCCCAATGACTAAGACTGCCTCATAAGAGACCCAAACCCCATCACAATAAGCCTGGGATATCAAGACGACCAGAGAATCCCCAACCACCAGCACCCCAAAGGGAACTCACTGTGTCGGTGGGTGGGGACACCCCGGAACATCCCACACCGGGTCGAGACCACAAATAAACATATTTCCTAACATAATAGTGCAGGAATGAAGGCAACGTAAAACATTAGAACATAAAAATAAATTTTTTTTAAAAAATTTAAAAAAAAGAGAGAGAAGAAAAGAAAAAAAAAAAAAAAAAAAGGGGGGGGGGGGGGAAGAAAGGGAAAGCACAAAAAAAAAGAGGAAAAAATTAGAAAATAAGCAAGAAGATAGGAAGAGAAGAGGGATGTAGGGGAAAGAAGGGGGGGTTGCACGACAAGAAGTTACCATCTCAGCAGGCTGAGAAAAAAAAACCAAACAAAGATTGATCTAGGCTCCCGGGATGAGCGATATACCCATAAACTGAGCCCAAGGACTCCAGACCAATTCAAAATTAGGCATTGAATCATTCAGTAAGGCGGCCACCTTTTCTTGGCACATGATCCAGGAGATCTTCCTGAACGCTGCCTTGCCAGAAACACTCGGGAGTTTCCATGCTTTGGCCAAAGTAATCTTTGCACCAAGCAAAATAAAATGAATCAATCTGCGTGTGTGTTTAGAGACTCCAGGAAAGCGAGCGCCCAGCAAGAAGAACTCCGGGTGCCCTGTAATCTCGCAGCCAGTAACCTTCTTAATAGTTAAAAGAATCTTTCTCCAAAACGGCCTGACCCTAGGACACTCCCACCAAATGTGTGCAAAAGAACCCATCAACTGACATCCCCTAAAACATAAAGGGTCAGCTGAGGGGAAAATCCTAGCCAATTTTGAGGGGGTCAAGTACCATCTAGTTGTGACCTTCAAACTGGCTTCCATGAGAGAAATGTTAATGATACCTTTGAACGCAGAGAAGACAGCTGCTTGCCAGGTCTCCAGGCTCCACTTAAACTGAAATTCCTCCTCCCATGCTAACATAAAGGAGGACTTAGTGGATGGTGAGGATAGTGACGCATAGATAATCGATATGCCTCCTCTCCCCTCAATGGACTGACTGCAAAATAATTCAAAATCTGTGAATTTAGGAGGGGACGGCTTGGAGGACCAAATACTATGTAAAAAATGGCTAATTTGAAAAAAGCGAAATCTCTCAGAAGGCGGGAGTTCTAACTTACTTACACAATAGGCTAGGGAAACAGGACCATTAGGGGTGAAAAACTGACCCAGGCGATACAGTCCCTTGTCAAGCCACCATTGAAAGGCTTTTATGTTTAAACCTGGGGGAAAGCTTGGGTTACGAAAGAGGTGAGACAAGGGTTTAACATCAGACGTGAGGTTAGAGTTCAATTTCAATCCATCCCACATCGCATACGAGTGGGAAAGAGTAGGGGCAAGGATAGGGGGTCTCGACTTGGGGACCATCCATGAGAGGAAATCCAGGGTGTGAAGAGGGACTGCCTGCCATTCAATCTGTACCCAATCAGGCTTATCCCATTTTGTAAAAATTATAGAAAATTGAGCCAATCTGGATGCCAAATAGTACTTATATAAGTGGGGCAACCCTAATCCACCCTGTCTCCTCGAATGGAAAAGAGATTGTTGTTTAATCCTATACCCCGAACTTCCCCAAACAAATTTCAATATTTTGCTCTGGAAGGATTTCAAGTGATCCTTCCTCAAAGGGATTGGGAGGGCTCGAAAAAGATAGAGAAGCCTAGGAAGCAGGGTCATTTTTACAGCATTTATTCTACCTAGCCATGACAAGTTGAGTCTAGACCATGACTTCAGGTCCTGTTCCAATTTATGATACATAGGGGGGTAATTTCGGGCGTATAGAGTTTCAAATTTAGATGTGAGGAAGATGCCTAGATATTTGATGGCAGAATCACTCCACTCAAACCGGAAATCCCGTTTCAGCAAAGTAACCATCTCTGGATCGAGCGAAACATTAAGAGCTAAAGACTTAGAAAAATTGACTAACAGGCCCGAGACAGCCCCAAAGGCATCAAGGATCTTATTTAAATTGGGGATAGAGATCAGAGGGGACGTGAGAAACAAAATTAAGTCGTCGGCAAATAAGCCACATTTATGCATCTTGGGGCCACAAGAGACCCCCAACACATTGGGATTTTCTTGGATCGCAATCGCAAGCGTTTCCATGGCCATAGCGAAAATAATAGGGGATAGAGGACACCCCTGCCTCGTACCTCTTGCTATTTGAACCTGAGAGGAATAGTACCCCTGTAAACGAATACGCGTCGTGGGAGAGGAATATAGGGCTTTCAAAATTCCAATAAAACGACAACCAAACCCCCATCTATCTAAGAGTGTAAAAATATAGGGCCAGGAAACCGTATCGAAAGCTTTTTGAATATCCAGTGATAACATCATACCCTGCTGTCTCGGACCTCCTGGCCAATTAGATTGAAGGATTGACATAATATCAATGACTCTTCTAGTCTGGTCAGGCCCCTGCCTCCCTGGGATAAAACCCACCTGGTCCTTATGAACGTACAGGCTGATGAAGGAATTCAATCTATTAGCAAAAATCTTGGTGAGAATTTTAACGTCGTTATTTATCAATGAAATCGGTCTATAGTTTCCGACGTCTTCCGGGTTCTTATCGGGTTTGAGTATGACAGTTATAAAGGCAGCGTTTAGCTCCGCAAAACAAGGGGACTTCCTGATACCTTTTCATTGAAAAACTTTGTCATAAAAGGGGCTAGAGACTCTGAAAATGATTTATAATATGGTACTGAAAAGCCGTCCGGGCCAGGCGCCGAACCCCTTTTCAGACTTTTAATAACCTTCAACGTTTCAGCTACAGAGATCGGATCCTCCATAACAGCCGTGTGTTCCGCTGAAAGTTTAGGGATAGGTAGGGTGTCAAGAAACTGAGAGATGGAGCTCTCAGAGGCCTGTCGACCAGAATCATATAGTTTACCATAAAAGTCCCTAAACACAGTGAGAATTTTAGAGGGGTCAGAGGTCGTGTACTGTTGATGGGTCCTAATCCTGGGAAGAGTAAGGAATTTCGCTCTAGGAGATAGCCTGGTAGCAAGCATTCTGCCCAACTTGTCCTTTTGAGAATAAAATTTAGCCCCACTCCATCTAAGCGATTTCTCAGCCCGTGTGGTAAGGGCTAGATTGAGTTCCAATCTAACGGCTTCCATTTGTGATAAGAGGATGCTAGAGGAGTTTGCCTTGTGTTGAGCTTTAAGGGAAGTGTACAACTTTTCAAGTCTATCAATATCAACTTTCCGTTCTCTTTTCATTTTAGAAGCTTATTGAATAAATTTCCCTCTGATGGTGGCTTTATGGGCTGCCCAAAGAACCTCAGCCGAAACATCCCCAGTATTATTTAAAGTGAAGTATTCAGAGAGAGCTTTATTAATTTCAGCCAGAACTACAGGATCGGAGAGGAGAGATTCATTGAGTCTCCAATGAAAGGGTTTAGGATTGCGAGAGGGGTTATAAATAACAGCAATGACCATGGAATGATCAGAGATTGACGAATCCAATATTTTGGATTCAGATACAGTAGGTAAATGGGCTGTGGACATCAGGATATGATCAATCCTGGCGTAAGACTGGTGCGGACATGAAAAATGAGTAAAGTCCCTAGTTGTTGGGTTTTGCTCCCGCCAAACATCAGCTAAACCATGTGCATGGAGAAGACGGGCAAATTTCAAGCTAGCTCTAGTGGGACGTTTTAGAGTGGTCTTGGATTTATTAGATTTGTCAAGGCCCTGATCTAGCGCCAAATTGGAGTCTCCCCCAAAAATGGGAGTCCCTTCAATCAGCGGACCCAAGGTAGAAAACATAGAGCGAAAGAACGGTAATTGACCTTTATTCGGAGCATAGTACGAGATAAATGAGAACATATGGTCATCAATCAGACCTTTAACTAAGAGGAACCTGCCAACCGGGTCTCTATATTCACCACGCCAGGAGAAATTAGAAGCTTTGGAAAATATTATCGCCACCCCTTTAGTTTTGTCCTCAGCGTTCGCTAAATAAAACACAGGGTAATTATGGTGAAGAAAGGTGGGACTGTATCGCCTAGGGAAATGGGTCTCCTGTAGTAAAATAACATCGCATTTAAGCGATTTATAGCTGTCAAACAGCTTTCTTCGCTTGATGGGGGAATTAAGGCCCTGAGTGTTGTGAGAGGCTATTTTAAGAACTGAGGGGGATTTGTCAGCCATCGAGGGGAGAAAAAGGAATGCCACTAATCCCTGCGCCACTTACCTTGAACAGAATCAGACCCCCATTCGGCAAGCAAGCGAGACACCCATCCAAGAACGAGATGCAGACGGAACCTTCCAATTTGTCCTGACAAAAAACAACATGAAGAGACACAGATGATACCGTTCTCGAGGTGCAAGGGAAAGGGGAGGGAGAAGGGGAAAAGGAAGAGAAGAGAAGAGAGGAAAAGAGAGAAAAAAGAGACAGAGAGATCACAGACAATCTCTCTGGGAGAGGCAGATCTGACTCCAGGGGGTACAAAGATCCCCCGTAGCCAGATCCTTCCAGAATAGTCTGCATAAAAAACTGCAGACAACCCATCCCACGGACTCCGAAGAAACCGGGAGATAGGTGGAGGCGCATGCTAGGTACACTGCTCCCGGGCACCTAGTAAAATAAAATGAAAACATAAAAAATACACACGTATAGAAAACTTATTTTCAGTTATCTATAGCCTACAAAAGGGACCAAACCCTCGTATAGAGGAATACCACAGCCCCCCTCCCAAGTTAAACAAAACAAAAAAACCTCCCTCATACGAGTCTGAGGATCCAGACATCAGAAAACATAATAAAAAAAAAAAAAGTAGGGGAAGGCAAGCTGGGGACGGAGAGATAGTTTGAAAAATGAACTCTGAGCAGGACTAATGTGGGAGACAAACACCTCCCTCTTGCTGAGAGCAATCAAATCGAGAAAAAAAAGGGCATAGTCCATCGGACGCTTTCAGGTTTGGAGAATGTCCTTCTGTTTCTTTGACTTCGGTTTGTTCCAAAGCGGGGTAAGCGGACTGTTCGGAGATGGGCGTTTGGCCGGATTGTGCGATGGGTTTGAAGTGTCCATGTCAGCTTCCAGGGTAATTAGCTTCAATGAAAGGAGGATCTTCTCTCCCTCTTGAAGGGTGGAAAAGGAGTAGTACTTCCCATTAAAAGAAAATTTAACAGCGAATGGAAATGTCCACCAATACTTAATAGCCTTTTGAGACAGGACCGCCAACATGGGTTTCAGTGAGCGACGTCTTTGAATTGTGGATTGGGACAGATCGGCGAAAATTTGAACTGGATGACCCTGGCACAGGATTTGGTTCGATGCTCTAGCTTGTTTCATTATCTCTTCTTTAACCAAAAAAAATGGTGCTTTACAATGACATCCCTAGGAGTGCCATCCTTTCTAGGGGGGCCCAGAGCTCTGTGAGCCCTATCAAGTTCCAGGCGATGTTGCGGGATATTCGGGATCAATGATGAGATTAACTCACGGGTAGCTTGCGTAACATCCGTTACAGTCTCTGGAAGACCCCTAATCCTAAAATTGTCCCTTCTGGATCTGTTTTCAAGTTCATCAATCCTGAGGAGAGCTGAGTCAAGTCTGTCCTGTAGCGTTTGTATATGACCAGAATTCTGGTTAGTGGCGGAAACTGTAAGGTCTAGCTTGTGTTCGATTGCTTCCATTCTTGAGCCCAAGTTCTGGAAATCAGCCTTAATGTCAGTGGTTATTTTAGCTGCCGTAGATGCCAGTCCCCTGTCCAGGAGGACTGATAATTTATGGAACAAATCATCCGATAAGGATTCTGGGGAATGCATGTTAGGGATGGGGCTATCCTGCTGCATATGTATGGACAGGCCCGCTGACATATGTCCTACATCACCAAAAGTCCTACTCAGCAGGGACTCGGTGGAGGCTGGGGAGGGAGTCATTAGTGGGAGAGCTGCACTCTGGTGTGCTGGAGTGAATGACAATGTGGCTGGAGCGATTACCTGCCTCGGCTCCGAGTGTCCCTCCACGTGTGCTGCGAGCTGCTGTGCTGCGGCGGCCATTTTGGATCCCCTGGGCGGCTGGGCCCAATCGAATTGCGGCCCAAGATCCCGACGAACCGGGACGCTCGTCATATAGGGAGGTAGACCGGGTCAGCGGGAGTCCGGGGCTCTCGTTTGTGGGTGGAGAGGACCCCTCTGAAGGCTGCAATCGGTGCCGCGGGAGCAGTGAACGACGGAGCTCCGGATCAAGCGGCCATCTTGGATCCCTCGCGCATGCGCACTCCCATTTTTACAAATATTTACATATTCTTTTAGTAAATATGCATTATTAATAAATGAAAATTCAGTATTAATAAATGCTTGTTCCAGTTTCCATAGCCCTCACCTTAAAGCTGAATTACACCGCTAACCAAAAACTCTATTCAATCTTTAATATTCAAAGCAAACTCACCCATCCATTGATGTCTCCATGTTTTATTTTACTGAGAAACCACTCTGAACCCCCCCCCCCCCTAGCATGGACAACTTAAATACTTCCTGGAATCCATCTGCCCTTAGCTCAGGCATGAGGATGTGCTTAGCTGAGAAAACCCCTCCTCCCCTCCTGAAGTCTTCTGGGATGTATGCCATAATTTTCCTGGAAACTGGGAAGTAACTAAAGAAATGTAAAAAAAAAAGTTTAACCACTACACACCCGGCCTATAGCAGAATGAAGGCGGGGTGGTGGTTCTGTTATCCTGACTGGGCGTCATTTGACTTAGAGCAGGATAACATGCCGGCGCACGCCCGCGGGGGGTGCACAGCGCGGCGATCGGAGGTGCTGTGTGCCAGTCTGACACACTGCATCTCTGATCGCGATAAGAAGCCTCTGACGGAGGCTCCTTACCCCGTGATAAGCTGTGACCAATCACAGATGATCATTGCGTGAACCAGTAAGTGCCGGTAAATGGCATTCCTCGGTTCGTGCTGACAGGGAGAGCCAATCGGCGGCTCTCCCTGTCAGAGAGGGGGGTCTATGCTGATAATCAGCATATTAATTATCAGCACAGCCCCATCAGATGTGCCACCAAAGCTACCCATCAGCTGCCAGTCAGTGCCCCATCAGAAACGGATGTCAGTTCCTATATCAGTGCCAATCAGTGCCCACCACAGTGCAAATCAGTGCCCAGCAGTAACACCTATCAGAACCTCATCAGTACCTCATCATCAGTGCTACCCATCAGTGCCACCTGTCAGTGTCAATCAGTACAATCTTTCAGTGCCAATTAGTGATGACTGTCAGTACCCATCACAGCTGCCTGTCAGTGCCCATCAGTGCCACCTATCAGTGCCCATGAGTGCCGCCTATCAGTGCCCATCAGTGATGCATATCAGTGCCGCCTATTGGTGCCCATCAGTGCTTAATATCAATGCCGCCTATCAGTGCCCATCAATTCTACATATCAGTGCCTCCTCCTCAGTACCCATCAGTGCCTGTCAGAGAAGGAGTAAAAAAACAAAAAAATAACCGAAACAAAGAAAAACATTTTTTTTTTAAATGCTAATCTTTTTTTAGTTTGTTTAGCGAAAAATAAAAAACAAGTTAATATGACATACTTGTCTATCTATTTACTAATGCTAGCAGCATAAGGATTTGAAATAGTAAATGTTGAATGAGAGAGTGAAGTTTTGCTTTAACAATTTTTTCTCATTTGAAGTAAGAACTGGAGATATACACCACTCCCTCTTTCCACAGCATAAGAACTGTCACCATAGTCAGTAAACTTAAAATGTGTGCATATCCCCACTCTACCACACTTACAGTATATTGAATCACTCAAACAAAAAACAAAAACGTATTGATTGCTGCAAGCACTAACGTGTTCCCACATCCATCAGCTGAAATTCTATATAAACAATGTGCAGCACAATCTGTGTGCAAACTATATAAAAAAATAATATAATTTTTGTCACACCGTATTTGCGCAGCGTTTTTTTTTTTGGAAGAAAACACTTTTTTTAATTAAAAACGAAGACAACAGTGAAGTTAGCCTATTTTTGTTTTATATATTGTGAAAGAAAATGCTATGATGAGTAAATTGATACCCAACATGTCATGCTTCAAAGTTGCGCCCGCTCGTGGAATGGCGACAAACGTTTACCCTAAAAAATCTCCATAGGCGACATTTAAAAAATTCTACAGGTTGCATGTTTTAAGTTACAGAGGAGGTCTAGGGCTAGAATTATTGCTCTTGCTCTAACAATCGCGGTAATACCTCACATGTGTGGTTTGAACACTGTTTTCATATGTGGGCGCTGCTCACATATGTGTTCGCTTCTGTGCGCGAGCTCGTCGGAATGGGGCGCTTAAAAAATGTTTTTTCGTATTTATTTTACTTACATTTTTTATTTTGATACTGTTTTTTTTTTATTTGGGTCACTTTTATTCCTATAACAAGGTATGTAAAAATCCCATTTAACCCTCATGGCGGTATCCCCGAGCGTGACTCGGGGTTGATTTTTTCTACCAAAATCGGTAACCCCAAGTCACGCTCGGGGTAGATATGCAGAGCCTGCAGCACGCGCTGGCTTACCTTCTCCTGGATCCAGCGATGTCACCACGCTGTGTGAGCGAGCGGGACCTCGCTCGATTCACACAGCGTCCTCCTGTGCCGCCGATCTCCGTTCCCTGCGACGTTACGACGCACGGGAGCGGAGATCGGCGCCAAATTCAAAAAAGTAAACAAACACTATACATACAGTATACTGTAATCTTATAGATTACAGTACTGTATGTAAAAAAAACACACACCCCCTTGTCCCTAGTGGTCTGCCCAGTGTCCTACATGTCATTTTATATAATAAAAACCTTTCTTTCTGCCTGAAAACTGTAGATTGTCCATAGCAACCAAAAGTGTCTTTTTATGTCAAAAATGGTTTTAGATCAGCTAGAAAACAGCGATAATAAATTATAATCACTTGCAGAATTGTGTGATAGCGATTTGCGGGGGAATTCGTCATAAAAAAAAAAAAATTATGACAGCAACAATTCTGCAACTGAGCAAATTTCAGTGATTTTGAGTTGATTACATTATTGAATAATTTTTATTTTAATTATATTATTACTTGCTATAATTATTTATAATTATTTATTATATTATAATTTAAAATTTTGTTTTTAAAAAAAATGTCATACCCGGGATGCCTATTAGATTCTTGTTTGGTCAGATTTAAGTGAGTTATTCCTAAAAATTACAGGCCTACAGTATAAAACGTCAAATTTCCTTGCAAATAATTGTACCGCTTTCAGCATGTTTTTTCAGAAAGAATCATACCGCCAGGGAGGTTAACCTCCCTGGCGGTAAACCCGAGCGTGACTCGGGGTTGGTTTTCAATGCTAAAATCGGTATCCCCGAGTCACGCTCGGGGTGGACGTGCAGCAGCGTGGCTTACCTTTCGCTGGATCCACAGGCAAATTACTCACCTTGTCCCTGGATCCAGCGATGCCACCCCGCTGTGTGAGCGAGCGGGACCTCCTCGCTCGATTCACAGTCCCCGTGTGCCGCCGATCTCCGTTCCCTGCGACGTTACGACGCACGGGAGCGGAGAACGGAGCCAAATTCAAAAAAGTAAACAAACACTTTACATACAGTATACTGTAATCTTATAGATTACAGTACTGTATGTAAAAAATACACCCCCCCCCCTTGTCCCTAGTGGTCTGCCCAGTGCCCTACATGTACTTTTATAAAAATAAAAAATGTCATTTCTGCCTAAAAACTGTAGATTGTCCAAAAGTGTCCCTTTATGTCAAAAATGGTTTTAGATCAGCTAGAAAACAGCGATAATAAATTACAATCACTTGCAGAAATGTGCGATAGCGATTTGTGGGGAAATTCGTCATAAAAAAAAAAAAATAATGACAGCGACAATTCTGCAACTGAGCAAATTTCAGTGATTTTGAGTTGATTACATTATTGAATAATTTTTATTATAATTATATTATTATTTGTTATAATTATTTATAATTATTTATTATATTATAATTTATAATTTTGTTTTAAAAAAAAAATCATACCCGGGATGCCTACAAGACTCTTGCTTGGTCAGATTTAAGTGAGTTATTTCTAAAAATTACAGGCCTACAGTATAAAACGCCAAATTTCCTTGCAAAATAATTGTACCGCTTTTGGTACGTAATTCCAGACAGAATCATACCGCCAGGGAGGTTAATAGAAAAAAGCATGACAGGTTCTCTTAAATATTAGATCTGGGGTCAAAAAGACCTCAGATCTCATATTTAGACTAAAATGCAATAAAAAATAAAATAATGTCATTACAAAAAGTCCCTTTAAGTGCCTTGGGCGGAAGTGACGTTTTGACGTCGCTTCCGCCCTGCAATGATATGGAGATGGGCGGGGTCTTCTTCCACTCACTCATCTCCATACCCAGGCAGGGACAACATCCGATCACCACCGCCGCTGCCGCCGGCTCTGGTAAGTGGATGAGGGCAATGGAGAGGGGGTCCCTCTCCCACTGCCGATAAAAGTGATACTGCAGCGTTTCTGCCGGGGAGACCAATATTATCTGAAAGCCGACCGCCCGCTCTTGAAGAGGGTACCGGGGTTATGGTAGCTAGCTGCTACCATAACAACGGTATTCCTCTTCAATTTAGCAACGTATTCCTGCGGTTGGCGGTCCGTAAGTGATTAAACTCGGTGTTCTAGCTACCGTATTTATCACGTATACCGCGCACTTTTTTGCCCCTGACCCGACGAAGAGGACACCCGAAGCCGCAGACGGACCCCGGACCCGGCGAAGAGGACACCCGAAGCCGCAGACAGAAGCCGGACCCGACGAAGAGGACACCCGAAGCCGCAGATGGACGCCGGACACGACGAGGCCGCCGATGGACGCCGCGAAAGACACCAAAACTGTAAGTAGTAAAATTTAATAAAATGTTTTTTTCCAGGAATGTCGGGTCCACTTTAGGGGTGCGCGCTATACGCCAGGGCGCGCAATACCCCGATAAATACGGTAATTGATTCATAATAAAAAACTTAGCATGCTTTTACGGTATAGCCAATCTCAGATCTCAGAGCCTTTGCTTAGATTCCAAGTTCTCCCACTACCACAACTACCACAGCAAACAATCACTGAATGACGTGGACTTGAGGTTGGTTTTGGAAGTTGAAGTAGAAATAAAAAAAGCAATTCTATTATGATGATGTACTTCCATGTATATCTGCCAGCAACTGGGTTGATTTCTTAAAGGCAAATACGCTGTTCACTTTGAAAGGGAAACTTTACTTTGCAAGGGGACTTTCCTTAGTTTAGTGAATGATGTGACGCTCTGCTGACTTCCATCATCCACTCACTTAGAACAAAAAACTATTTTGTTTTCCTTGAATGTGGTTTGATATTATTTGCAAAGTGAATTTTCACTGCATTCACTAAGCTAACAGAAAATTCCCTTGCAACATGAACAGCATATTTACCTTTAATAAAATCCCAAATAATCTATATCTCCAATTCTCCAAATCTTATAAGGGAAACATGTGTAATAAATGTAAAAGAAAAAGATGAGAATGGTGTGCTTATTCAATAATGTGCCATAAAGTAATATACTCAAAAAATGAATATGATGAGTATCCGAACATACAAATAAAAAAAAAAATATGTTGTATGTTTGGATACTCACCATATTCATTCTTTAAATATATTACTTTATGGCACATTATTGAATAAGCACACCATTCTCATATTTTTCTTTTACTATAAGATTTACTATAAGATTTTTGACTGCATTAGGCATTAAAGCTTCATTTTAGTCCAGAGTGCTGTACAATAACGGCGATAAATGTATGCTGTCAAGATGGCTAAGTGGATGCTCCCATCAGCACAGATGGATATTTGTAGTGGAGTGGTGATCTTTATGATTTTTACTTTGTATGTCTGACTTCTAAACTAGAAAGTTCAAACTTGAGTTTCCCTCCCTCAGCAGCCTCCCTAATAGGAGCCCTCCTCCCACCCCAGACTCCATAGCAGCAGCATGACCTAAACATTTCTGAAGATGGCTTTTAAGTTTCATTCTTTAAGCACTGATCCAGGCCAGGGCAGAATGGGCAGTGAAAGGATGAATAGGCAGAAAGAATGGCCTGCATCTTTTGCCTGTACTCACATTGAAGGATTACAGAGTTTTTTGGAAGCTGTGCTTTATACATTAACACATTATCAATATATATGTAGTAATTCAAGTTTCATCTATTGGCGGTTTGCAAATATTATGTCTGAAATCTAAAAACATTAGTTGATAGTCATTTTAAGAGCACATTTTGTCTAAGATTATGCTTTTGTAACCGTAACCGATATTTTCTTTATGAAAATTGTATAAAATTGTAGCTGCTAACGATGAAACAGATTCAATCATCCTAAACTACCATAACTACCATGTACAGTTAACTTTTTACTGTCGCCAATCATTCCAGGAATCACTAAGAAATTTCTAATCTTACTGCTTGAGAAAGACCGAATAAATCTTCACTTTGTGTAAAAAATAAAAATAAAATAATCAACAACAAAGAGACAAAAACAACAACAAAAAAGTCTCCTTGCTCCGGCGGACCAGTTTCAGCGGATCAATCCGGTCGTGTGTACGGGGCCTTAGAATGTGCACACCTATGCATACTCCTGAGCACATTAGCCAAACAGCATGTCTTAGCCTGATAGTGGCACCTGACAATTAGAGTCAACCTCTAATTTTCATATTTTTAAACATACTGCAAGGGTTTTCTTATATATCTCCACTCTATGAGCAATGCACCATGATTGGGCACAGACATCATTACTTTCTCCAATAATGGCTCTGACAGTTTTCTGTGCCCTGATTGGGCAAATCCTTCATTGCTTCAGTTATTCAGAGCTTCCAATGCACTGTGTGGCACGCAGTGCATTGTGGGCCGCTCTGCGGGTCTAACAAAAAGTCTAACTTTCTGACAGTTAACCCTAAAATAAAGAAAGCTTGCAGGTACAAAGTTATATTTTGGCCTTTATAAATGTAATTTTTGCTGCAGCAGGTTCTATACACTTTACAGATATGCCACTTTACAGGCAGACTAAGCGGACCCCCTAGGCACTATATTTAAAGCAATTTTTCATTTTTATTACTTCACTTTAAGAATCAGTAAATCACTGCTCATTTAAAAATTATGATTTTTACAAACTTGTATTTGATTGATACATGTCCCCAGGGCATTGCCCAGATCCCCATACCCTTAGTATGCCCAATAACTTACATCTAAGCCCTCAAATTAGCACTTTGATTTTCCAGTTCGGGTCCCATAGATTTCAATGGGGGTTGTTGTACCGGCTCTGAATGTTTGAGAGTTCTGGTGTAAACCAAACAGGGGGGCGTAAAATTTGGTAAATGAAAGTTCTTGACCATAAGTGAAAGCTTCAACACAACAACAGAAATGTATTGGTAAATAGTAAAAAGGTCTAAATATAGCAACCAGCAATCTATCTAGGTATGGGAAAATAAAAATTATTGGTTGATGCAGGAGACAGATAAGTCCTAGTTCAGAAGGGATAATAGAGATAAATTAATCCACACGTCCAAGCCCCTGACTTGTTACCATGTAAGGAGGGATGGGAGCGAGATGTCTGTCCCATAGATGGTGAGCGGTGGAATCAAATCCTGGGTGTGGGCCCCTTGGTATCAATCTCAGTGGCACAGAGACTATCCCACCTGTTTATACTGCACAGAGTATACCGCACTCCAGTGCAGTTACATAAATGGGGTCGGCGTGATTCCCCCATTTGTCCCAAATGCCAGGCCCATCCGGGTGATCTAATTCATATGCTCTGGCATTGCCCCAAGCTAGTGAGGTACTGGATCAGCGTTGCTACCACAATAAATAGTGTATACCAAGTCCAACTTGCGGTTGAACTGCTAATATGCTTGCTGGGTAGCCAAGATTAGGATGTGTACCTCCCTCCAGTATACACTGCCCTCACATCACATGGCTCCTATACTTAGCCCGGAAGCTGGTTGCCCGGTTGTGGCTATCAGCACGCACCCAGAGGGAGGCGCAGTGGCTCCAGATGGTCAATGCTACTCTTATCCGGGAAAAAAAAACACGTATCAACATAGGAAATCGCCAAACAAATTTACCAACCTCTGGCAATATTGGTTGAACTCCCCAGAGCTGGCACTACCTCAATTGGTTCTAGATAGGCTGCTGATGGGATAAATGGGCCTGTGGTGCTGTTTTTGAAACCTTAGTTTGCACGGAATGTTGTGTAATGTGCTAGGAGAGCTTTGCTTGATTGACTGATTTAAACCTCAAGGGTGTATATCAAGGTTTGGAATGTTTCTTATTGTTTATTTTAAGTTGATTTCATTTTGTTTTCTTTCTCCTTTGTATACGTTGTACACTGGGTTGTTCATTTGTG
Source organism: Rana temporaria (assembly GCF_905171775.1). Classification (NCBI taxonomy): domain Eukaryota; kingdom Metazoa; phylum Chordata; class Amphibia; order Anura; family Ranidae; genus Rana; species Rana temporaria. The sequence goes on from NC_053490.1 coordinate 153,750,558, forward strand.
TGTAACAAAGAACTCAGGGCTCAATGCAATGTGTCTAGGATGTATGACGGCAGTGTGTGTTGGCATTATTGTCAACGTCACTCCTATGTTGATGTGAGGAATGAGAGGCCTGTAAATATATATATATATATATATTTTTTATGTCATACGTATGCAAATGCACAATGTAATGCATTGTGTTCTCAATAATAAAAACCTTTTTTGTTGATTTAAAAAAAGAGATAAATTAATCCAACGATGAGTGAATATTTGTTTTAAAAAACACTGAACTATAGCACCACACGATGATCAGCCATTTTTGTTATACTTTACTTCAGCTTGAATAAGCTAGGTTTGTTTTAAATTTTGATTCATGCGAATCCATTATTTTCGGAAAGGATGTCAGCTTTACACCAGCGCCATATTCTTTCAAATTCTTGATAATTAATAGTAACATAGGCAAGACGTTATGTTAAAAAGTGTATTTTTTATACTAAACTACAGCTAAGAAATTCAGATCCTAAACAGAATATGAAATATAAGTTAGATACAGTATATGTGATTTTTTTTAATATAATGTTCAATTGATAGAAAAACAATGGAAGTTTGTAACTCACAAAACACACTAATAGGGGTTTGCAACATGATGTAAGGCAGGGGTGCCCAACATTTTGAAGAGCGAGGGCCACTTAAGCAACTTGGTAACCAGTCGCGGGCCACATTGAGCGGATGGATGACAGGTCACGGCTACTCTATAGGTCCTCCGATCCGCCCAGATGGAATGGGATGAATTCCCTTTTGTTTTTTTGGATTGGAGGTAGACGAGCGTAAACGGCAATCTGTCGCTATGTAGAGGTTAATTGAGGGTCCTATTTGGTTGGGCTGATCGTGTGAAAAGGGCCTAAGACTGCTTTCACCCTGATGTGCTGTGGTTTACCCACAACGTGGGTGCAGCATAATGCACCTGTGTCTATCCTGCGGGTTAGCTTAACTTTGCCATAGATTAGCTGTTGAGAAAGCATCGGCCTATGGGGCTCTGCTCCGCAGCCGCTTTCTTCCTCTACCACCACCATTCACAACACTGATGCTGCAGTATGGCGGGTTGGCAACCTGCGATCTAGGCTTGTCAACCCACCATTCCAGAGCAGGAGGTCGCGGGCCACATCAGAGAGCTCCGCGGGCCACATGTGGCCCCCGGGCCACTGGTTGGCCACCCCTGATTTAAGGCATGCCAGAGACAGTGAAAATGTATACAAATGTATACAAATCCTAGGTGGTCATAAAGGCTGTTGATTGTGGACAAGACACCTCTTCTCGTGAACGGCTTCTCTTCACTGGATACTCTAAATGTAAAACTGATGGTTTTCAGATCCCAACTGTGCCCTTAAATTCTTTGAAGGGACAGTGAATCTGTTCCTAGATCCAGGTACTTGAGGTCTTTTGCATAGTCCTCTGAGGGAAACGCTTCTGTGACTTTGCTGCTGTTGGACTCTATCTTGTGTAACCTTACATTCGATTCTGCTGTCATCTTTCTTCTTCTTTTCAGGATGTCGATAGCCTCTTCGTTACTGGAGAAAGAAGCGAGTTCATCGTCCACATAAAAATTTCTCATGACAAACTGTTTGGCATCTGTGCCGTGTTCTTCTTCACCTTCCTGTGCTGCTCGTCTCAGGTGGATACACATAATATACATTCACAAATGTTCCTAAGTTCATAAACAATTGATATCACAATGATTGTTATACAATAGTTAAAAAAAACTTACATCTGGTATATATTGACTTTGGGAAGCCCCTTACACATTTCTGCGAGAGCACTATAATGTGGACCGGGTGTCTGTCTATGTATGGCAGGAATATGGCAGGAATTCCACCCTATTTAAGGCTGGAATTATTGTTTGCAATTATTATTTGTTGTATTAAGCTTGGATTAGGTGAAGAGTGTGGATGGTTTAGCTGTGACATCCTTTCTGTACGAGATAAGATATATAAATTGTAATTGTGTTTGAGTTTGACTAGATGATTTGGGATGTGCAGACTTTCTGGAAATGTAAATGAGTATGGTTTCTCCTATGCTATTCCAGATCTGATACTTTGCACTATATCCTGGCCTTTGGAATCTGCCTACCTTTTTTGTTCATTTGGTATTTTTTATATGATGGAGAATAAATGGATAAACTATGCTTTGAGTGGAGGGCATGTTATAGTTGTGTCATCTATCTTTCCCCTTTTTTTCAGTACCTTTTGGTCAAGCATAGGATTGAACAGCTTGAATTGCCAATTCCTATATATTGGACCCCTTATTTGGCTTTTGTGATGAGCCCTTTCATTTGACCCCAGGTCTGCCTGACATAGACAGATGTCCAGTCCACATTATAGTGCTCTGGCAGGAATGTGTAAAGCCCCTAAGGGGCATCCCAAAGTCAATATACACCAAAATTAAAGTTTAACTATTGTATAAAAATCATCATGATATCAATTGTTTATAAACTTAGGGACATATGTGAATGTATATTATTTGTATGCATGTGTTTGTTTTACAGCAACTCTACTACAATCATTCCCCTCCAAAGAAACCCCTGAAGAAGCTGGCAAGGCGAAAACGCATCGGATAGTGCATCTCCTCATATATGTGAAATATTGTTTGCCATGGTTATCTATGGCTGCATAAAATATTTGTCTATAGAGGAATTACCATACTTTGGAGAGGGGGAAGTTTGTCTAATCTATTAGAGTTATGCTGTATAAGTTTTGTATTTTTCAATGTCTATTAATTGGCATAGACACAATTTTAACAATTTAGAACAAAATACAGTTTTAAAATCATGTTGTAAGATTTATCATTCTAGGAGGAGGTTTCAGCACCTACAAAGCCCCAATATTTTGGTGTTTCCTGTTGTGTAATGTTGCTAAAAATGTGTACATATCTATGAAGTATAAATACATTTAACCGGATAGTTTACTACTGCACACAGTGCTTATATTATGTATGGGATGATTCATGTATGCAAAAGTTTGTAAAGTTAATATTAATTGAATTGTTATGACATCTATTCATTTAGCAACATTGAACATTAATAGTAAAGCATGGTTGTCATAGAAACAACTTTTATTATTACTTATGGTTGATAAAGTGTGTAATATCCTTGACAATGTAATTGTTAGAGATTACTTCTCTACAGTTTGAACCATTTATTATATAAAGATTAACAGAGCATTAATGCATCACAGTAGAATACATAATTTGCAAAAGCTAGACTAATTTGTTAATTCTTCAAATAAACAGCCAATACATGAAAACAGATACATACAGAATGTCATTTTTGTTAACCAAGACTTCAGGCACATTTTATATTAATAAGTACATGCATCCAAGGTGTCTTAGATGCATGTATAGCATTATTATAGCATTATAATATAGTATCTGCAAACATTTTCAACTGTGTTAACTGTCTTGTAGAGTGAAAGGTGACACCAGAGATTGTAATCCAGACTGTGTTATTATTAATATTGTACACGATTTATAGAGCACCAACAGTTTGCACAGTACTTTTCAAAATAAAGGCAGACTGTACCATTATAATACAATTCGTTACAAGAGGAATCACATGGCCCTGCTCTTTCAAGTGAACACTCTTAGAGGGAGGGTTAAGTAATACAAAATGTAATAACTCTATGAGGGTGAGCTGTTGGAGAAAGTAAAAGTACAGTTTATTAGACATGTGCATTTATTTTTCATCCAAATGCATTTTCGTCTGACTAACGGGTATTTTAGTAATCGTTTTAACAAACTAAAACAAACGCGCAGAATCTGAAATCCGAAAGATCCGACATAAAAACATGCTTTATTTTCGTTTTTGTTGCTACAACAGTTCGATATAGATAGAAGATTGGACATGATGCTGACAATAGCAATCAGAGTCTATCGAACCTGTGGTCGAATGTGCCTAACCTTAACTCTATTAGTCCAAGATTATTCTACATAGAGAGGAAAGATTCGACATAGAGAGGAAAGATTCGACATTATAGAGACAGTGTTGGGGTAGACCTGTTGACATGAATGACGAATATTCGATGAAGCAGCGAAAAACATAGAAATGTCAAATCTGTCATTGAAGGCTTTTGGTGTCTGTTGAAAGTTCTAAGAAGATTCGACGAGCAGCTAAACTGTACAACGCTGAATCGTACATTTCCGGTCAAATGCTCGGCCCATAGGCTATAGAAGAATTTGAATGTTGGTTGACTAGTAATAATTATATATAAATATAATTATTACTAGTGTCATTAGAATTCTTCTATAGCTTCTAGGCCGAACATTCGACCGGAAATTTAAAATTGCGGCGTCGTACAGTTTAGCTGCTCCGACGAATCTTCTTAGAACATTCGACAGACACCATAAGCCTTCAATGACAGATTTTACCTTAATTAATTCGGATTTTCGGACGAATGTATTTTTTAATGAAACAAAATAAATAAAACAAATTTCGGGAGTTACTAAATACATTTATTTTTTGGACGAAAACAAAATTCCAAAACAAAATATTTCAGTGTGCACATGTGTACAATTTATTAGTTAGAAACAAGATAGACTTCTCTAAAGAGATGAGTTTTTGGGAATCCCCAAAAGGTGGGTAGAACAGCAAGTAAGATGGATGAATCTGGCAGAAGCATTCATGATTGACTGAGGGGGTTGGCCTATGTAAAGGTAAGACAGTAATGAGGGAATTGCAGTAGTCAAAGCACTAATACCACAACAGTAAAATTAGTCTGTAAATGCAGTAAAGCATGCTTTTTATACCCACTGTGGAACCTAAGGGGTTAATCCTCTGTATTGTATATAAAGGCTGTGTGATACTGTCTATCTGATCCTCCTCTTTTTAGCTGGCTCCAATCTATCTTGTGGTTGACCAGAGCCTTTGGAGTCATGCTGAACATGCTCAGTTTAGAGTGTATTGCTAGAGAACTTTTTCTTAGGAGAGTGTATGTGAACAACACAGGAATAAGTAAAAAGTGAAATTATGTGCAGCGCTCAAAACATGGAAATACATATGTATACAAACTAATGTACACTGTACAATGACCACACTAATAATAATGAAAATAATATGTGAAATTCACACCCAAACTAAAGTCCATGGTCCATCGTACAAAAGTCATTTTAAAAAAAACATAGCAGTCTTTAAATAAACGGTGAAAACAAATTATGTGACTAGAAGTGGGATTCCAAGTGACATCAATGTTGAGGTGAGGACACAGACAATATAACCACCACAGGTTAGTGAGGAGGCTTACCGGAGTGAGAGGACTCAAATGGGCATATGTTCAGTGAGTCAACAAGGCTTATGGTGCAACCACCAAAATATGGGACCTCCACGTCTGGGTTCCAGATCAAGTTGTAAAGCAATCCAATTGGTCAAGAGATGTCACCAATAAACGGTCTTCAAAAGCAGTCAACCTGTCAGACCAAATACTCTCAAGTGTTCAAAATAGCATGACCAAAGAAAGAAAATACTCCACATAGTGTGAATCCGTATAAACGTAAAATGTATTAAAAGAAAATATGAAACGATCACAATTAGAAAGTGGATCAATGCTTAAAATTGAAGTTTGTTGGTAAAGCAATGACAACAGCAGGGCTTGTCCTGACGCATTTCTACTAAAGAGACATGATCTGGGGAGAGTGCATGTGATCGGCACAGGGCCAATTAGCAGTGTCCAGACATGTACAGACATGGCCTCCCAAACGTTTCTGTCGGCTGATTACTATAGCAGGCGAAGCTTCGTCACCCAGCTTTCCAGCTGGTGTCTCCCAATCTCATTCTGGCAACAGTGGAGAATGATAAATGCAGGGTCTGCCGCCGGTTCCACCAGTCCTTAGATGTGACACTTAGGCCTCATTGGAGAATTCCCTATGCTGTACCTGCCACTGGTTCCATGGGTTCTCTCGGATTCACACTGTCACCCTGACAAGCCTGCTGATTTTTACACAATGTGAGTGTATTTTATGCTTGTTTATTTGATTTTCTTGATGGGGATCAAGAAGGTTGTCATTAAGGTAGCAACTCATACGGTTGTGGACAAGGTGTTCAAGAAGCTTGGAGGCAAACAGAAGCAGGGAGATGGGTCTTAAGTTATTCAAACAGGTGGGATCCAATGAGGGTTTTTTAAGTTTTGGGCTAACCAGTACATGTTTGAACAGGGAGGGAAAGGTGCCAGAGGAGCGGGAGAGGTTGAAGATGTAGGTTAGAGAGTTTAGGATAGAGCAATAAGGTGGTCACAGAAATTGTGGGGGGACAGGGTCCAGGGGACAGGTGGGCCATGGAAAGGATTTTGGTAACTTCCTCAGTGGAAACAGGGCTGAAGGAGGAGAGTATTGAGTGCAGTGTTGGACTTGGTGTGTTGGTTGGGGAAGGAAGCTGGATGCTGGATATCTCATCACAAATTGTGTCAGTTTTGTTTTTTATATGATTGGCAATCTTCTGGGCACAGTGGGCAGTAAAAAAGTTGGTGGGCGAAGGCAGTGGACGGTGAAGTAAGGAATTAAGGGTAGAAAAGAGTTGATGAGGTTTGGATAAGAAGGGTTTGATGAGGGTGGCATAGTAGGTTTGTTTATCATTGTGGAGGCAGGAGTTGTATTTGTGAAGGGCAGATTTGTAAAGGGTGAAGTCTTGCAGAGATTTTGTTTTATGGCACGCTCGCTCAAGAGCACAGCTGTGTCTCTTGAAACTTATGATGTTGTCTTTTTGGGTTGTAGCAGACAAGGCCTGGTTCTGTGTGTAGAAAGAGGAGCGACTGTGTCAAGGGAGGATGACAGAATGTTGTTGTAGATGGAAGTGGTCAGGTCTGGGCCGGACAGGGGTGCAATTTTATCATGGAAAGGGAGTCACTGCTCCAGGTGGATATGCTGAGCAATCAAGAACCTCTCAGGAGACCAAGGGCCGTCGCGTTTCACACTGGATCAGTGCTTAGCCATGACTAAGCACTGATCCAGTGTGAAACGCGTTGGCTGTTTTCCTCATTTTTTGCTGCTGTTTCTAGTGCATTTTATAATTTACTTTACAACAAAGACAACTCAAGAGTTTTTTGGAGTGTGGCTTTCCATCTTTTTAAAGTTTCTACTATTTGCGATTTTATCATAAAGGCAGTCAATAGCAGACTGAAGAAAAGAAGGGTTTGAGGTGGCGAAGATTCCTGTGGGTAATGGTTTGTAGGTTTGTGGCATGGGAGGTAGGAGACACGGAGAGTGTAAAACAGATAAAGTTGTGATCGGAGAGAGGAAAGGGGGTGTTAAAGAGGTTGCAGGGAGTGCAGAGATGGGAGAGTACTAGTTCGACAGTGTTGCAATTGTAGGGAGTGCTGGTTTATGTCCATTGCATTAGGTTAGAAGAGGATGTTAAGTTGAGTAGTTGAGAAGTGGTTGAGGTGTTAAGATTGATTTGAAGTCACAGAGGATAATGGCAGGTAGGAGAGAAAGTAGGATAGCCCTGCAGAGAAGTCATCCAAAAAGCATGACACTGGTCTAGGCGGCCGAGACATGACTGAAACCCTCAGACATACAGGGAAAAAAAGAAGAATGCAGTGCACTTTGAAAGAGCAGAGGGAAAAAGCAGGAGGTGTAGGAAAATCCTGGAAGGTACATTGTGGTGAGAGAAGAATTCTGAGACCACCTCCTTGTCATCCACTGTGTCTGGGCGAGTGGGTCCAGAGGAGAACACCATGGGAGAGGGCAACTGTAGAGGTAGTGTCGGATTCTTGGAGCCAAGTTATAGCAAATAGGGATGAGCTTTGTGTTCGACTCGAACGTATGTTCGACTCGAACATCGCCTGTTCGTACGTTCGACGAATTTCGAACAAAACGGGTCGTTTGCGCCAAATTCGATTGACGTGCGTTGGCCCATAATTCACTGTGGCGTTGCGCGCTGATGATTGGCCAAGCATGCACCAAAACCCTGCATGCTTGGCCAATCACAAGGCGCAAAAAACGAAGAACCACAATTGGCCAAAGCCAGGGTGGCTTTGGCCAATTATGGCTCAGGGGGTTTAGTATATTAATATAAGGCCGCCTGTAAGGGGGCCGCGTGTAGTGTGTTCCAGCTTTGTTAAAGAAAAGAACAGTCAGACAGTTAGAGAGAGAGAGATAGATAGAGACACAGTGACTTTTCTACTAGATAGATAGATAGATAGATAGATAGATAGATAGATAGATAGATAGATAGATAGATAGATAGATAGATAGAGAGAGACTATATACACTGTATTGCCAAAAGTAGGGACACCTGCCTTTACACGCACATGAACTTTAATGGCATCCCAGCCTTAGTCCGTAGGGTTCGATATCTAGTTGGCTCACCCTTTGCAGCTATAACAGCTTCAACTCTTCTGGGACGGCTGTCCACAAGGTTTATAGTTTATATAGATAGATAGAGCAGGAAGGCTAGTCAGTTTAGTTAAATTTACAGTGTGTAGAGGATATATATACATCCTAGCGTTGTACATATATTTATACACTGTATAGCTTAGCTAGATCAGCTATTCCTATTGTAAGGCAGTAGATTGTGCTAGATGCAGTGCTCTAACGTGTTGTATTGCCTGCATAGTGTTTAGTTTACACCTAAACATAGTACTTAGTGTTAGTGGACGTGTGCTATTTAATTGCCCATAAACGCAATAGCTGTTACTGCACGTGGGCTATTTAGTAGTGTATAAAGGGATATTGCGTGAGTGAGAACGTTGTTCGCAGTCGGTAGAAAACATCGTGAAAACGATCATGCAGTACGACGATACAAAACTTGATTTTTGGATTTTTGGACTTTATGATCAGTGGAGGAGTTTATGGGTTTGATATGGGGAGAAAGCTAAGGCTTGACTGACATTAGTGTTTTTTTTATACATTTTGACTTGCAGAAATAATGGAGGCCTTCAGAGAACAGGAGTTATTCACAGAATTTGTTCAAAGGGGGCCACGGATGGCAACCCGCCTTTTTTCTAGAATTTTTCTTTCCCAAAAAAATAATTTATTGAGCCAAGATCTGGCATTGTAATGGCCCCCCACCCCTAAAATAATCGACATATTGTTGCCACACAGCACATGCACTTTGGGGGGCCAAGCCTGTATGTACAGTCTCACGAGCCACCACCACTGGAACATCAGTGGCCTCATCAGGCACAAGTGTCATGTAGTTTGTTGAGGGTCTCTTTAGGAAATTGTGCAATATGCTGGAGCAAAGTATGACATGGTTTTGATTCTACTTAAGAAACCTACAGTCCTTATCTTGTTTGCACCGCCTGTATACTGCTGTTCAAAGTATATAGGGCCAAACGATCTTGTCAGGGCCGATCCTTGCTATAGGCCCACTATGCAAGCCGCTTAGGGCCCTGCAAAGCTGCAAAGGGCCCCCCAAATTACTAGAGGCCCCGCCTGGTGAGAAGTCATTTTCGCCCCCTCACCCCTCTTCTAAACTCGCCGGCTGAGTAATTTCCGACAGCAGAACACCCCCTCACCCGCTTCTCAACTTTCTTTAATGTGACATGTCACTGTCGTCAGCGCCCCCCCCGATTCTCATTTTTAATGTGCCATGTCATTTTGCTTAGGGCCCCAGGGAGGTCAGGATCGGCACTGGGTCTTGTATTGACTTGGGGGGAGTGGTGGCAGGGAAACTCATGCTATTTTTTTTAATGATTTTTATCCATATTGCAGGGACCAAACATAAAATTAAACCCGTAATCTCATGTTGTGCAGGGACATTTCTAAACACGTGCCACTACTATAGACACCCAGCAGGTACCATATTTAAAGGAATTTTTTTTCACTTTAAGCTTTATTAAAATTGCTGCTCAAGAAAAAACTACAGTTTTTACAACTTTTTTTTCCATTGATACATGTTCCCTAGGGCAAGACCTGGGTTCTCAAAGACGTTTTCCAACAATAACTTGCATATTGGGCTTTAAAATTAGCACTTTTGAATTTGAACGTTCGAGTCCCATAGACTTCAATAGGGTTCTAAATGTTCGTGCGAACGGTCGGTCTGTTCGAACGTTCTGGTGCGAACCGAACCCGGGTATGTTCAGCTCATCCCTAATAGCAAATAGATTGAGGGAGTTAGAGAGGAAAAGGGAATAGTTTAGGTGTGAAAGGAACGGCAATTTCACTGCAATAAAGTGACGAGTGACGAAGCAACAATAGGGAATTATACGTATATATATGGAACCGTATTCCTGTCGGCATTTCCAGCAGCAATCAGAAGACATGAAGTAACTTGCATGGAGGGTCGCTGGTGTCATGTGCCAGAAAAATAGGATATTATAAGACTTTTCTTTGTAAAGTGTACAAATAGAGCTTGTTGCTGCCTGAAACCAGATGACTTGCCATGTCTCTAGAGTCAATTTGTTACCCAAAGCACCCCCCCCCCCATTTATACATGTAAAGTTGGGTTTGAAAAGATATTACATTCAATGTCTTATACATGTTTGAATTTAAACACTTCTGAGAGGGGCTAGAAAGGGCCAATCTCAAACTGTGTAAGCTTTGAAAATTGGAGAGAATTAGATTGAGCGTAGTGCCGTATCCGCAGGCAGCCAATGTATGCTCAAAGCGGTAGCTGGAATCTATCTCATAGTGCGTTAGAGGGCATTAACTTTAATGGCCAAGTGGCTGAAACAGAACAGTTTCATCAACCACCATGGCTGGGCCATATGGAAGATTAGGCTATTCAGCACTTCAGAATGAAATAGGAACACTGTCATTAGTGGGGCTTCTGCCATAAGATTATAATTATGTTTTAATGTTGTAGGTGTAGCATACAGTGAAGAGGGGCGGATGAGGCTATAGCCGAGTCCACATTCCATAGTGAGTTATTGGGGTGAACTGGTGATAATACAAGTTTCTCCATCTCTGCCACATGCTTATAAGCAAAGAGAGTTGAGCAAGAGGCCACAGCCCATGGCTGGCATGTATGATAAAAGTTCATCACTCTGAGCAGGGCCGTCTTTAATATGGATTGGACCCTGGGCAAACATCTTCTTGGGCCCCCGCCCATGAAATTTAGCTCTCCACCCCAACATCTCAAAAAACAAACACACACATAGAATTATCAAAAAAAAAAGGAAGTTTACAGGCTGCAGAGACAAAACTGCGCCCCCCTGAATATTGCGCCTGGGGAAGCCGTACCGGCTGCCCCCCCCAACGCTACGCCACTGCATGTAGCATTTTAAAATTTCAGTGGCCTTGAAATCCACCCTGCTTTTGCACCATGCGACTTACCTGCAGTTCCTGCACTGGCAAGCTTGCTGCGTTTTTAGGTATGTGGGCCATGCATTTAAAAACACAGTGCGTTTGCATGACACAGTTAACGCAAATGCACTGTGTTTTTAAATGCATGGCCCACATACCTAAAAATGCAGCAAGCTTGCCAGTGAAGGAACTGCAGGTAAGTCGCATGGTGCAAAAGCAGGATGGATTTCAAGGCCACTAAAATTTTCTGTGGGAAACGCAGGCATAGCAGCCCATTCAAATGAATAGAAAATGTGGCCCCCAACCTGCATACATGTGAATCAGGCCTAAAGTAGGCCCATCAAGCAGTGTCTGGTCTGGTGGTGGCCCAGGCCATGCAAATAAATACTTCTGGACACAGCCACAGCCTGGACTGGTCAGGATTTACTAACTGTCTGGATTAACTACCTATATGGGGAGCAGAAGCCTAGGGAGGAGAAAGACCTACTTTGTCCGGTCCTGGCCAGCTTAGCTCTCTCTGATCAGTGGCTGCCTGAGCTGCCTCACTCACAGGAGCACTCTGCTTCGACTCCACTGCGCAGTCCGACTCCTACCTCCCCGAGGCCTCCAGCAATGTAGCGCACACACCATTCACGACAAGGGGCGGGGTCAGAGCATCAGTGGAGCTCAAGGCCCCGCCCACTCCTCTCTCCTCTCTAGAGAAAATATTCAGCAGCAGAGACTGCACAGTGCGCCGATGCCAGGCCCGGCCGGGTGCTGGCTTCTGTGCGCAGAATGTGCAGTCAGGCAACGGGCGGCCTGTGTTAAAGACGGCTATGACTCCAAGATGCAAACAACGCAGGAGTTAGATATTTTATGTCTTTTATTCTCCCAGATAAAGTTTAGGATATCTATTTAAAGTTTTTTGAGCTGATGTACTGGGACCGTAGCTGTCCAGGATAATCATCTTAACAGAAGTTTTACAGCCAATAAAGGAAATCTGGTAATGTTGCCACTTTGTCAAAGTGGCACGGCTTGTGTGGAATAACTGCTGGAAGTTTGCTTAAAAAAATTTACAAATTCTATTTAGGTATGAATTCTTAGCTCAAAAAAGTGTATTATATTGCTCTCTGCATCCAAATCTCCAAATTACCTTTTTCCTGTTGTGATCCAACTTCCTGTGAGATTTTGGCTACATTCATATGCACTGTATGTAGGAATGTATCCACTCTCTCTTACTTCTGAGATGGACTAGGGACTATAAACTATGGAATTTGTAGTATATCACAGAGAACATTACAAGGAGGCAGAAAAACACAGTAAGAAACTATTTAATGAAACATAGATTACAGGGTCACTTTAAAGTACACTGAAGTGACTAGCCTTAGGTGATATACAGTGGTGATGCAAATCCTCCCACATAAGCTGTATGTGTTTTGTTTATCTGCAGCCTTCTTTTCTACACAGTCTTCCAAAATACACAGATCATATGGTATTTCTCAGCATCCAGGAAGCAGGGGGCAGGGATTTTATGCCACACACAGCATAGCACAGTGCAGTGACCTGGGTGTAATCTGACACCTGAAGACATACCCATCTCTTCACAGTCTCATAGGGAAACATGCACATGTTGGGATGGAGGGGGGGTGTCAACCTGGATTGCCTGGTGTTGGGGAAAACTGTCAGAAGTAACTCATGCACATAGCAAAGAAAGGAGGGAACAACCAGGATCCACACTAGGTGCTATAGACCAGTGTTTCTCAACTCCAGTCCTCAAAGGCGCCCCAACAGGTCATGTTTTCAGGCTTTCCATTATTTTGCACATTTGATTTGATCAGTTTCACTGCCTTAGTAATTACCACAGCCATTTCATCTGAAGGAAATCCTGAAAACATGACCTGTTGGGGTGCCTTGAGGACTGGAGTTGAGAAACACTGCTATAGACTGTGGCAAGTATACTTTGAAAATATGATTTGTTCCTTTTTTCATTTAAAAGGTTTCATCAATGGTTGAATGTATTTTTTTTATTGCAACTTGAATACATGCCTAAATTTAGCTTACTTTAATGCCGCGTTCACACAACCGTTTTTCATGTCATGGAAAAAACAATGTTTTTTTCAACGTGATTCTTGTCAAGCCTGCCTTGCATACACACGATTGTGAAAAAAATGCTCGAGCAAAGCGCGGTGATGTACATATAAAGGGGAAGTTCCATTCGAATGGCGCCACCCTTTAGGCTGATTATGCAAATTTCCCCTTCTCATAACTTGCTTCTGAGCATGCACATTTTTTTTCCCTGTCATTAAAGCCTACACATGACCGTTTTTCACGACGAGAAAAACGACGACGTGAAAAACGACAAGAAAAAATAGAGCAGGGTCTAAATTTTTAATGGCTATTTTTCTCGTTGAGAAAAATGCTCTGGCGCCTGCACATGATCGGTTTTAATGACCAATTCAAAAAATTGCATTTTTCTCATCATGAAAAACGGTCGTGTGTACGCGGCATTAGCCTCTCACAATCCCCTGTCCCTCCCTTCCCTGAACTCAGACCGGGAGAAGGAGGGACAGCTCTAAGGGCCGTCAGGTGTTCTGTAGTGAACATGTGCTGACATGGCACCAAATAAATCCAGAAGTTATTTTCTGTGCTACCAATCCCAATTAGTTATTGTTAACTACTTGCCGTCCTGCCGCCATCATTCTACGGCGGCAGGTTGGCTCTCCTGCGCGTTACAGAGCGGGGAACGGGAGCTGTGTGTGTAAACACACAGCTCCCGATCCTGTCAGGGGGGGAAATGCTAATCCTCTGTTCATACAATGTATGAACAGAAGATCAGTGATTTCCCCTAGTGAGGCCACCCCCCCACAGTAAGAACACACCCAGGGACATACTTAACCCCTTCCCCGCCCCCTAGTGTTAACCCCTTCACTGCCAGTGGCATTTTTATAGTAATCCAATGGATTTTTATAGCACTGATCGCTATAAAAATGCCAATGGTCCCAAAAATGTGTTAAAAGTGTCTGAAGTGTCCGCCATAATGTCGCGGTCACGAAAAAAATCACTGATCGCCGCCATTACTAGTAAAAAAAAAATATTAATAAAAATGCCATAAAAATACCCCCTATTTTGTAAACGCTATAACTTTTGCGCAAACCAATCAATAAACGCTTATTGCGATTTTTTTACGAAAAATATGTAGAAGAATACGTATCGGTCTAAACTGAGGAAAAAACATTTTTTTTATATATTTTTGGGGGATATTTATTACAGCAAAAAGTAAAAAATATTATTTTTTTTTTCAAAATTGACGCTCTATTTTTGTTTATAGCGCAAAAACTAAAAACCGCAGAGGTGATTAAATACCATCAAAAGAAAGCTCTATTTGTGGGGAAAAAAGGACGCCAATTTTGTTTGGGAGCCACGTCGCACAACCGCGCAATTGTCAGTTAAAGCAACGCAGTGACGAATCGCAAAAAGTACTCTGGTCTTTGACCAGCAATATGGTCCGGTGGTTAAGTGGTTAAACAACCATATATCCAGTTAGTATTGTAGCTGAACACTAATATGTGCAGCACAACTATTATTAGCATTAATTCATCCAATACTGTGTATACTACACTAAAATAAACACAAATATAACTTGAATATCTATAATACATTATCATCTACTCAACCCAGCTGTGTATGCGTTAAGCATAAAAAAAAATATATATATATATATATATATTGTATATATACTGTATATTTAGTTCACGCATGTAAAGCTCATATTAAAGTGCATAAATCCTCCATCCTCCTCCTTGTGTCTGTGTGATTAATATCCAATTGTCACCACCTGTGCTCGGTAACTAGCCACACTATCTGCTCGCCTTTTGATACTGACTCATACAAACATAGGTCACTGCTCGCCCTGCACTGTTAATTAGGGCCTTCTCCACGTTGCAGTTATTGCTCAAAACCAGTAAAGCACCATCACTAAGCACTATATTTCAAACTTTTATTTTATTTTAAAACAAATGGAACTTCACTCACAATTAATGTGCACCTTCATCCAGCGCACTTAAAAATAGTTTGCTTTAAAATTAAATTACTGCATTGTCCCCTTAAGAATAAACTTTGGCATCACACCAGAGGAACAGCATTAACTGGAGAGTGGTAAAGCTACTGTTTGGCATCTGAAACCTATGGTTCGATGAAAGAGGAGGCGTGTGGTTGATACATCTGGGGATATCCATAGAAGGTGGTGAAGTAATTAGAGGGCTTAGAGGGCAAGAAGCAAAGTGACCTATATTTGTATAGGCCAGTATCTAAAGGTGAGCAGATGGTGTGGCTGGTGACAGAGCACAGGAGGTGACAATTGGATATTGATTACAAAGATACAAGGTATCTCACAAAAGGGAGTACACCCCTCACATTTGTGTAAATATTTTATTTTACCTTTTCATGTGGCAACACTGAAGAAATTACACTTTGCTACAATGTAAAGTAGTGAGTGTACAGCATAACAGTGTAAATTTGCTGTCCCCTCAAAATAACACACAGCCATTAATGTCTAAACCTCTGACAACAAAATTGAGTACACCCCTAAGTGAAAATGTCCAAATTGGGCCCAAAGTGTCAATATTTTGTGTGGCCAACATCATTTTCCATCACTGCCTTAAACCTCCTGTGCATAGAGTTCAACAGATCCTCACAGGTTGCCACTAGGGTCCTCTTTCACTGATCCATGAGGACATCAAAGAGCTGGTGGGTGTTAGAGACCTTGCGCTCCTTAACTTTCCATTTGAGGATGCCCCACAGATGCTTAATAGGATTTAGGTCTGGAGACATGCATGGCCAGTCCATCACCTTTACCCTCAGCTTCATTACTAAGGCAGTGATCAACTTGGAGGTGTGTTTGGGGTCATTATTTTATTGGAATACTGCCCTGTGGCCGCAGGGCAGGGAGGAGATCATGCTCTGCTTCAGTATGTCACAGTACATGATGGCATTCATGGTTCCCTCAATGAACCATAGCTCCCCAGTGCCAGCAGCACTTATGCAGCCCCAGACCATCACATTCCCACCACAATGCTTGACTGTAGGCAAGACAAACTTGTCTTTGTACTCCTCACCTGGTTGCAGCCACACACGCTTGACACCATCTGAACCAAATACGTATATCTTGGTCTCATCAAACCACAGGACATGGTTCCAATAATCCAGTAAACAATGTCCTTAGTCTGCTTGTCTTCAACAAACTGTTTGCGGGCTTTTTTGTGCATCATCTAATGCAGTGTGCAGCGTATGGTCTGAGCACTGACAGGCTGACCCCCCCACACCTTCAACCTCTGCAGCAATGCTGGCAGCACTCATGGCAGCAATCTCTGGATATGACGCTGGTGCTCTCAACTTCTTTGGTCTACCATGGCAAAGCCCTTTTCCTGAATGGAACCTGTCCTATTAAACAGTTCTTGCCATGAGGTATAAGGAAAATGGTGATCAGCGCGACTACCTAAAATGATCACCATTTTTCTTATATCTTAATTTTGTGCACATGTACACTTTGAGATTTAGCAATGACCTCCATTAACTTATTGTATTTATATACTAATTTTAATACTTATTTCACTTTTACACACCCTACCAGTGGTAGCGCAAAATAATTCTTCTTTATCTTGCCATGAGGTGCCATGTTGAACTTCCAGTGACCAGTATGTGAGAGTGATAACACCAAATTTAACACACCTGCTCCTCATTCACACCTGAGACCTTGTAACACTAACTAGTCACATGACACCAGGAGGGAAAATGGCTAACTTGGTCCAATTTGGACTTTTTCAATTAGGGGTGTACTCACTTTTGTTGTCAGCGGTTTAGACATTAATAGTAGTGTGTTTAGTTATTTTGAGGGAACAGACAATTTACACTGTTACAAGCTGTACACTCACTACTTTAGCAAAGTATAATTTCTTCAGTGTTGTCACATGAAAAGATATAATAAAATATTTACAAAAATGTGAGGGATATAATCACTTTTGTGAGATACTGTATATGTATATAGTGGCGAGGCAAGTATGCCATAGTCTAAAATGGCAGTCTAGGTCAGATTTAGCAGGAAACAGGCACAATACTGATGCAGGTGTGTGCTGCATTTATATTAGAGCCAGAGTTAGAGCTCAGGGCCCCACCGTCCTGAGAGGGTCATTTTGTGTTGAGAGTAGAGAGAGGTCCATGTCTGCATTGTGCTATCCAGGTCAGACAAATGAAGAGTGAAGATAGACAGTCTGTGAAAGACGAAACAGCTGGGAAGCTGCAGGAAAGACACAGAGCTGAGGTACAATGCATGTGCATAAGCACTGTGGCTTTGTGTTTGACGGTCAAGAGGACCGGGGCAAGAGGTCTGAGATGCAGGGTCGATAAAGAGTGGAGATGCTGAATCCTATGTTTTGTTTTTAATGATAGTGAAAACCTCCTACATGGAAAAAATTCATGTGTGAACTTTTGCTTTCTTTTAAATAAAAGCAGGCAGAAAAATCCCCTGAAACATACTTCTGGTGTGGAGTAAACTCACTGTTTTGCACTACCAATGAGCTCAACAACCCTCGCAGCGTATATACTATAGTGTGGTTAAGGGGAACCCTATGACAGAATTAAGGGGGAAAAAACGTCATGGGGCCACCCCCCCAAAATCCATACTGGCATAGATTTTAAGGGGAACTATATGCCAAAATAAATGCTGTGGGGTCCCCCTAAAACCCACACCAGGCCCTTATCCGAGGAAGCAGCCTGGCAGACCAGGAAAGGGTGGGTGAGAAAGTGCCCCCCTCCTGAACCATACCAGGCCACTTGCCCTCAACATTGGAATGATGCTTTGCGTGTTTATGGGGACAAGAACCTCTTCCCGACAACCCTACCCATTGAGTGTCGGGGTATGCGGGCGGAGGAACCCTCAGATAATGTGAATCGTATCGGGTACCTGGTACCCCTACCCATTCACCAAAAAAGGGTCAAGAAGTAAAAACCACAATAGACAGTTTTTGACAAATGCTTTATTAACCACCTCAATAAAGGACACTTTCACCCCGTTCCTGCCCAAGCCATTCTTTAGCTTTCAGCACTGTCACATTTTGAATGACAATTGCACAGTCATGCAATGCTGTACCCAAATGAAATTTTTATAATTTCCCCCCCCCACAAATAGAGCTTTCTTTTGGCAGTATTTGATCACCACTGTGTTTTTTATTTCTTGTGCTATAAACATAAGAAGAGTGACAAGTTTGAAAAAAAACAACACAATGGGTTTGATTTACTAAAGGCCACTCCACTTTGCACTACAAGTGCATTAGAAAGTGCACTTGGAAGTGCAGTTTCTGTAGATCTGAGGGGGCAATGCCAGGAAAAAAAAAAACAGCATTTTAGCTTGTACATGATTGGATGATAAAGTCAGCAGAGCTTCCCCTCATTTCAGATCTTCCCCAAAGGTCTAAAGTGACTGCACTTCCAAGTGCACTTGTAGTGCAAAGTGAATTTGCCTTTCGTAAATAACCCCCATTATTTTTTACTGTTTGCTATAATATACATTTTTTTTAACCACTTAACCCCCGGACCAATATGCAGCTAAATGACCAGGCCCCTTTTTGCGATTCGGCACTGCGACGTGGCTCCCAAACAAAATTGACGTCCATTTTTTCCCACAAATAGAGCTTTCTTTTGGTGGTATTTGATCACCTCTGCAGTTGCCACAGTACAAAATTCCCCTGCGGGGGTGAATTGAAAAGGTGGCTCATCCGACGCGTTTCAAACAATAATTACAATTTGATCTTCCTCAGGGATATCATATTGTGTCCTATGACGCCATTGATATTGGATACTTCATCCCAGTCTCTAATGAGACAGGCTTGGTGACCCACTACATGATCCTAAAGGCAGATTGGATGAGGATTTTTTTGACAGCTCAGTGACCGCTGGGGAATGGATGCACATGTAAAGGCATTAACTAAGTGGGTTTTGTATGTATTTTTTGTGTTTTTTTAAATATATTTCTGGATATTATTATTAATAGCACCTTAGATTACAAATCACTCCTCCGATTGGCCTCCTTAGATTTCCTCCTTAACCGCAGACCGTCGTAGCTGTACGTTGGTCCCTTTAGGTGGAAAAGCGTGCCCGCTGCCCAGTAGGGATGCCGATGCTCATGACAGATGGTCACGATGACCGCCGGACATTAGCGATCGTGGGCACGAGAGGAAGAACAGAGACATGTGTGTGTAAACACACATCCCTTTTCTGAGAGGAGATGCAGATCGTGTGTTCCTACAGGGAGTCCCCTCCCCCTACAGTTAGAACACACAGGGGACACAGTTAACCCCTTGATCGCCCCCTAGTGTTAACCCCTTCCCTGCCAGTGACATTTACACAGTAATCAGTGCATTTTTATAGCACTAATCACTTTATAAATGCCAATGGTCCCAAAAATGTGTCAAAAGTGTCTAATAAATCCACCATAATGTTGCAGTCCCAATGAAAATTGCAGATCGCCACCATTACTAGTAAAAAAAATTACCAGAAATCGTTTCCCTATTTTGTAGACGCTATAACTTTTGTGCAAATCAATCAATATATGCTTTTTTGCGATTTTTACATATCAGCCTGAACTGAAGGAAAAATATTTATTTTTTTGGGGGATTATTGCAGTTTATAGAGGCTTGCAAATTTCAAGGCACTATACATGCTTATGGTAGTTGATGATACTGATTCGTCTAGTGAGCAGACTGGAAAATAAATAACTTAAAGTGGTTGTTAAGCCACTATAATATAATCTTCTTATTTCCTCTGTATTATAAGAACATGTATCCCTGTGCTTGTGTAATCTAAAATATCCTCTGATCTGTAACGATATAAGCTCCGCTCCAGGCGCACAGCTGATTGCTCTCCTCTTTTGTCGCGGCTCACAGCTGCAGTGGGCAGGGCCAAGCCATCCTGCTGAGGTCAGCCGAGGAGGTGGGGGAGAGAGAGGAGAGAGAGCCGACAATCAGCTGGGCACTGGGAGCAGTTTATACAGGTATAGGTCGGCTGAGTTTTTATATTACACAGGCCCAGGGACACATGATCTTATTACCGGTATATAGAGTGGATAAGAAAATTTATGATAGATAAGAGAGGAGAAGGAGTAGGGAAGGGGGGGGCGCAGGTACGAGCATGGAGGGGGGAGACACAGACAGAGGGTGTTACGTCATCGGGACGCTTCCTGATGACGTAATTCCCATACGAAACATACGTCGAGGCGCTTAGTGGTCACGCAGGCATACGCACCTTCCGGTCGAGCTGGTTATCGGCTGTGGAACGCAAGCCGGCTCACACGGCGAAAGAGACCAGTCCTCTATCTGACAAACACGCAGCAGCCTCAGTGCCGGGTTCTTGGGCACCGGACAAAGTAAGGGGCCATTTGGCCATCTTTGTTTTACTTTGCTTAATAAATCAGTATTACACTATTTGCGGCTTTTATTTCCTTTATATGCTGTGACTTCTGATATCTGGTTTGGATCTGGCTGTTGTGGTCGATTGGATTCCTCTGAGTCTGCATTGGTTTACCTTGTGTAAACAAAGCGCTAATGACTTCTTTTTCATTAAAGAGTCATATAGTTTTGGTAAGGAGCCATCTTATTACTTGTCACGTCAGGTGGATTACCTGTGTTTTTTGGTGAAGGCTTCACTTTGAACAGTTATTTCATCACGCAACTTAATCATCAACATTCTTTATTGAAATGTTCTCTATGCTACATTTTTTTGTATTATTTCACACAACTGAACTATGCATGGACTTATTTTTTATCTGGATTGACACTATTTGAGCACAATATTGTTTAATATACGTATTATCATTATTTATGTATGATATATTCACATCCAGTTATATTCCAATTGCAGGGCTTTTTTTCAGGGGGAACTTGGGGGAACTCAGTTCCACCACCTCTGGCTCAGACCCTTTGGTGCCCGCTCACCACAATCACTTGTAAACACAGAAGTCTGGTTTCTGTGTTTACACGTGACAGCTCTGCACTCTGTGTGTAACCCCCCTGAACTCTGCATTCTGTATGTAATGCAATCCTGGTATTTAATAGCCCTTTAAGACCCTTCTACTGTTTGTGAAATCTGAACGGAGTCGTGGTTGAGTTCCTGCACCTATTTTCTGAGAAAAAAAGCTCTGTCCAATTGTAGTTTATTAGCGCCCCCTACCCTCACTTATCACTTATCATTTGCAGGTCACTGAACATTAAGAGGAGCAGCCATACATAATTATACTTATTTATTTAAGTAATTTATTTATTTTGATTTGATCACTATTGGTCTTATTACGTGTTCTGTGGCGCAAGATTGTACATATCCAAAAAAGATGCAAAAAAGTAATTTAAAACTACTCGTGGCTATAATGAATTGTCATGTCCTGGCAATACAGATAAAAGTCATTGAAAAAAACGGTATGGGTTCCCCCCCAGTCCATTACCAGGCACTTTGGGTCTGGTATAAATATTAAGGGGAACCCTGAACCAAAAAAATAAACTGTGTGGGGTTCCCCTCAAATTCCATATCAGGCCCTTCAGGTCTGGTATGGATATTAAGGAGAAACCTGCGCCAATTTAAAAAAGAATGGCATGGGGTCCCCCTCAAAATCCATACCAGACTCTTCAGGTCTGGTATGGATTTTAAAGGGGAACCCCGCTCAAAAAAAATGGCGTGGGGTTCCCCTTGAAAATTAATACCAGACCATTATCCAAGCACGCAACCTGGCAGGCCGCAGGAAAAGAGCGGGGCGAGAGAGCATCCCCCTCTCCTGAACCGTACCAGGCCACATGCCCTCACCATGGGTATTTGCCAGGGCCCATGCTGAAAAAGAAGTAGATTACTGGTAGTGATGAAACCAAGATAAATGTTTTTGGAACTGATGGCTTCAAAACTGTATGTTGTTGCAAAGGTAAGGAGTACAAAGAAAAATACATGGTGCCTACAATGAAAAATTGTGACGACAGTGTCCTGTTGTGGGGCTGCATGAGTGCTGCTGGTGTTGGGGAGCTGCATTTCATTGATGGTATCATGTATTCACAGATGTACTGTTCTATATTGGAAGAGAAGATGCCATCATCACTCCATGCCCTTGGTCGTGCACTTTTCCAACATGACAATGATCCAGAACACACATCTAAGGCCACTGTTGCATTTCTGAGGAAGAACAGGGTGAAAGTGATTCAGTGGCCAAGTATGTCTCCTGATCTAAACCCAATCAAACACCTATGGGGAATTCTGAAGAGACATTCAGCATCAAGGCTCTAAAAAATTAAGGTTGTTCTTGAAGAATGGGAAAAAATTGATGTTGCAATATGTTGCCAACTTGTTCATTCCATGCCTAGAAGACTTGGTGCTGTCCTTAGAAATCACGGAGGTCGTACAAAATACTAGATGTAGTAGTTTTTATTGGGGTGTATAATTATATATATATATATATATATATATATATATATATATATATATATATATATATATATATACAGGTCATTCTCAAAAAATTAGCATATTGTGATAAAGTTCATTATTTTCTGTAATGTACTGATAAACATTAGACTTTCATATATTTTAGATTCATTACACACAACTGAAGTAGTTCAAGCCTTTTTATTGTTTTAATATTGATGATTTGGGCATACAGCTCATGAAAACCCAAAATTCCTATCTCAAAAAATTAGCATATTTCATCCGACCAATAAAAGAAAAGTGTTTTTAATAAAAAAAGGTCAACGTTCAAATAATTATGTTCAGTTATGCACTCAATACTTGGTCGGGAATCCTTTTGCAGATATATATATATACATACATACATACACACACACACACACAAGGATTCTGCACTGCCGACCCGAACTGTAGCAGTAAAACTACAATGCACAGTTGGCAAGCGGATATATATATATATATATATATATATATATATATATATATATATATATATATATATATATATATATATGTAGCAGCAAAATAGGACAGCTTCCCTTAAATCAACCGCAAACTATTATTTATTTATTTTTTTAAAGGCAGCTAAGGTGGTGATCCAATAATAATATAACATATTGGTGACACAGACAGTAGTAAAAAAAGGCACTTTGGGTTCAGTAATGATCTGTGAACACAGGGAGGGCACAAAATAGAAGATGCAAACACTTTTTTATTTGACGCAGGGTTCCCCTTAATATCCACACCAGACCTGAAGGGCCTGGTAGTGGAATTTTGGGGGGACCTCCACGCCATTTTTTTTGGTTCAGGGTTTTCCTTAACCACTTAAGCCCCGGACCAATATGCTGGCTAAAGACCAAAGGTGTTTTTACAGTTCGGGACTGTGTCGCTTTAACAGACAATTGCGCGGTCGTGCGACGTGGCTCCCAAACAAAATTGGCGTCCTTTTTTCCCCACAAATAGAGCTTTCTTTTGGTGGTATTTGATCACCTCGGCGGTTTTTATTTTTTGCGCTATAAACAAAAATAGAGTGACAATTTTGAAAAAAATTCAATATTTTTTACTTTTTGCTATAATAAATATCCCCCAAAAACATATATAATATTTTTTTTTTCCTCAGTTTAGGCCGATACGTATTCTTCTACCTATTTTTGGTAACAAAAATCGTTTATCGGTTGGTTTGCGCAAAGTTTATAGCGTTTACAAAATAGGGGATAGTTTTATTGCATTTTTTTTTTTTTTTTTTTACTACTAATGGCGGCGATCAGCGATTTTTTTCGTGACTGCGACATTATGGCGGACACTTCGGACAATTTTGACACATTTTTGGGACCATTGTCATTTTCACAGCAAAAAATGCATTTAAATTGCATTCTTTATTGTGAAAATGACAGTTGCAGTTTGGGAGTTAACCACAGGGGGCGCTGTAGGAGTTAGGGTTCACTGTGTGAGTGTTTACAACTGTAGGGGGTGTGGCTGTAGGTGTGACGTCATCGATCGTGTCTTCCCTATAAAGGGAATGACGCGATCGATACGCCGCCACAGTGAAGCACGGGGAAGCCGTGTTTACACATGGCTCTCCCCGTTCTTCAGCTCCGGGGACCGATCGCCGCACTCGAGCGGCGATCGGGTCCGCGGGACCCGCGGTCCCGATCCCGGAGCTTCGGACCGGGTCGCGGGAGCGCGCCGCGGGCGCGCGCCCGCGACCCACGGCTGGGTACAAGTACAGGACGTATATATATACACGTGCTTGTGCCCAGCCGTGCCATTCTGCCGACGTATATGTGCAGGAGGCGGTCCTTAAGTGGTTAATATTCATACCAGACCTGAAGGGCCTGGTAATGGACTAGGAGGGGGAAGCTCTACAATTCATTATAGCCACAAGTAGTTTTAAATGACTTTTTTTCCTTTAGAAATGTCATTTTGTGCAGGGACTTTTCTAAGCATGGGAAACATGTGCAACTTTACAGGCATACTATAGACACCCAGTAGGTATGAAATTTAAAGGAATATTTCACTTTTATTATTTCAACTTTAAGCATTATTAAAATCACTACTCCTGAAAAAACTGTAGTTTTTAAAACTTTTTTTTGCATGTCCCCTGGGGCAGGACCCACGTCCCCAAACACTTTTTATTACAATAACTTGCATATTAGCCTTTAAAATTAGCACTTTTGATTTTTCATGTTCGTTTCCCATAGACTTTAACGGTGTTCGAACACATTTTTTGCCTGTTCGCATGTTCTGCTGTGAACCGAAACCAGGGGGTGTTTGGCTCATCCCTATTTATTTCCTTTGAAATGAACAAGTCATCCGAATAAAAAAAAAATGTATTTCACCTTATTGTGGAAATACGTTGCCTTTGCCATTTTTTTTATCCACATACTGTAGCTATCTTTCTTCACATCCAACCTAAATTTCCTTGATATGTACCTGGAACGGAACGTCCCAAACTCCGCTTGAGTGTTTCCGTCATATACCGCTTCCTATCAGTCTGGATATAGATATCGGATATTCCAGATGCTCTCAACACACAACAAGATGAGACTTGTTTGTGTGCTAAACATGGAGTGTTTTTTAGAACCAATAATGCAACCTTATATACAGTTTAAAGAGGAGGTAACCAGAACATAAATTATTTTGAGCTAATTAACTAATCATTTACCCAGACTAGGCGACTCAGATATGACCTTTCAGAGTAGACGTCACGTCTCTGCTCACCTGCTATACAATACACATTATCATAAGTGTAAACACAGGACATCTTCACACAATAGCAGGGTCAATTAGCACAGATAACAGACAGATGGCTGGAGGTGATGGCATTAGCATCTAACAGTATGTGTCCCAACAGTATGAATGAGTCACTCTTACAATTAACCCATTTAGTTCAGAATCAACAAACAGTAAATAGTTCTTTACAGATATCCTGGAATATATTGTGGATAATAATTACATAATAATCCCATCTTAGGTATTTCAAGATATCATTCCTCAGTAATCCTATGCCCCTAGTGGACATAGGATGATTTTAGACATAAGAGGGTCCGGTGATGTCCCTGGTGAGTCTGTCACAGTACCTTTTAATCTTGGGAGGGGGTGGAGTTAGTATTGCATCTATACCCCATACACAAATAATTACATGATCTACATCATTATGCAAAATAGTAAGACATATATGAATAATTAAAAAGATGTAATAGAACTTAAAAAAATATAAATTGGGCCCTATCGCTGGCTAAAATTGATAGCCAATGGTCAATGGCCATTGTAAACTCTGTTTTAGCTGGCCACACTGTTTCTCATACTTTACTTCAAATATCTGATATTACCACAGCACACTGTGTATCCCACAAAATATATACAGTAATATAAATCAAGTGTTGAATTAATGTAAACTAATTAGCCCAACAACATTGAAAAATGTTCCAAATGCAAAAGTGATTCATTCCATAACCATCCATCTTCCAGTAAACTGCTTGATGCTCAATAGTTCATAAACAAAGTGCTTAGGTGCTCCAGATACACATGCCATGAAGTATGGCACACACGCCTCTTGGTGTATATCTTATATTTCTTGCATAAGTGGTACAGCACTTGTTGAGAAGCAGACACAGAAGATTGGATGTACAAAGTTTAAAACATAGCATGACTTTTTGGAATTTTGTTATATACTTTACCCCATCTTCAGTCTAGTAAATTGCTAGTAAAGTGTAATTGTAATTTCCCCTTCAATTGAAAAAGTGTGCATGTTTCTAGGAGTGGAGATCCATCTACTATAGCAGCATAAGGGATAAAACCTTAAAACAAAGATTGTCACCTGATGACTCGATAGATTTTCATCCAGTGATTACCTGTACCTCGGATTGTCTTAAAGTTGATGTAAACCCAATTCATGAAATTTAAGCTGGGTACATACTGTATATTTGCAGTGATTAGTTATCTGTCTTCAAAGACCTAAGTCCCATAGCCCTCTAGTGACCCATTCCTCTGTTATCAGCCTGATAACTCCTGACAAATTCTCGAAAACATCAGATGAAAGCAGCCTGAAATTTCTGTCCAGGGAGGTTGCTATGAATAGATTAGCAGGCAGCTGGCCCTGTTACAAAACACCTCTGAGAGTCTCTGCCTATGATGAGAGGGGGTGTGTGCCTTTTCTCCAATCAGCAATTTTGGCTATCTTGGCTGTATGCCTAGACATCATACTCCCTGTTAAACAGGAGGAGAACATTTCCTAACATGATCTACTTCGCTTTAACTGACAATTGTGTGGTCGTGCGACGTGGCTCCCAAACAAAATTGGCGTCCTTTTTTTCCCCAAAAAATAGAGATTTCTTTTGATGGTATTTGATCACCTCTGCCTTTGCTGTAAACACAAATATAGCGACAATTTTGAAAAAAATTCAATACTTTTTCTATAATAAATATCCCCCCAAAAAAACATAAAAATATAATTGTTTTCCACAGTTTAGGCTGATAGGTATTCTTCTACCTAATTTTGGTAAAAAAAAAATCACAATAAGCGTTTATCGATTGGTTTGCGCAAAATGTATAGAGTTTACAAAATAGGGGATAGTTTTATGGCATTTTTATTAATATTTTTTTTTTACTAGTAATGGCGGCGATCAGCAATGGCTGTAGGTGTGACTTCACTGATTGTCATTCCCTATAACAGGGAACAGACGATCAGTGACACTGCCACAGAGAAGAATGGGGAAGGTGTGCTTACACTCACCTCTCCCCGTTCTTCAGCTCCTGTGACCCTATGCCGGGACACCAGCAGTGATCCGGTCCGCGGGTCCTGCGGGCGCGGTCACGGAGCTTCAGACCGGGTCGCTAGGGTGCCGGCGACGGCGCGCTCATGACCCACGGCTGAGCTCTTAAAGAGGACGTATATATATGTCTATGTGCCCAGATGTGCCATTCTGCCGACGTATATCAGCGTTAGATGGTCCTTAAGTGGTTAAAGAGGAAGTAAACCCTGATGGGTTTTACTTCCTCTTTATTTCCCTGCAAAGGTAAAGCATAATGGGCTACTATGTACCACTTACCTGAAACCGCAGCCTGCAATGTCATCGTTGTCCCCACTGGCAGCAAGCATCCATCCTCACCCCCTCTTTCTTCAGGGGCCGCGAACTCTGAGTCACGTGACATCACTCCCACGCATGACCTCTTTAGAAACGGCACGATCTGCTCTTTCTAAAGTGCGCATGCACCGTAGACATCAGCGCAGGGCTTTCTTGTAAATACTGTATCTCCTAAACCGTGGAGGTTTAGGAGATATTTCCATATTACCTACAGGTAAGCCTTAATATACTGTAGGCTTACCTGTAGGTAAAAGTGGTTATACAACTACTTTAAGTGACTCTTGGCTGCATCACCCCAAATTGACTAGTGTTGCTGTTAATGTGAATGACTAATTTAATGATTAAGGTCCTGTGTTGTACAATGGGAAAACTTCAGTAAGAGTTCCTGAGCATGAAGTTAAGTTTGCATCTCTTATCTCCAGCTGTGGGGATGGAAGCTTGATTAAAGCAATGTATACAGTGGTTATAGGCAAGAAGCAATGTTGAGAAAAGATACTATGGCCCGGATTCACAGACAGCAGGCACACATTACGCCGCCGCAGTGCATCCCCCTGTGCGCAACGCTGACGCAGCGCAGAGAGGCAAGCATGGAAGCACGTTTCTGAATCGCCGTATTTTCCTCATTTACCTATTTGAATGGCTGATCAATGGGAGCGCCACCATGCGTCCAGCCTAAATATGCGCCCACGCTACACCGACGTAGGCAAGTTACGACGGCTGGATGCAGCCTATTTTTAGGCGTATCTTAGTTTGTGGGTCTGGCGCACAG
The DNA here is from genome assembly GCF_905171775.1 of Rana temporaria. Classification (NCBI taxonomy): domain Eukaryota; kingdom Metazoa; phylum Chordata; class Amphibia; order Anura; family Ranidae; genus Rana; species Rana temporaria. Next base: position 153,779,088 of record NC_053490.1, read on the forward strand.
ATACAACGGCATATATTTGCACTTACGCGGCGTATCTTGAGATACGTTGGCGCAAGTGCTTTGTGAATCCGGGCCTTAGTCTTTTGGATCAGTGTAAAACTTGGTCTTTGCCTGCAGAGGATGGGGTAAGTCTCAGACATCAAATTAGGCAGTTCAATGAATGCTAAAGGATGTAATGTGGGGGCAAGTAGCTAACTGTCATTGAGCTCCTACTGGTGTGAGAAATGGTCTAGGTTTAGAATATGTAGTGAGCATGCAATGTTTTTCATCTTTACTTCCTGTATGGCCTTTCAGACTGGTCACACGATCATTTTTCGGCATGAAAAAAACTATGTTTTAAAAAAATGTAATTTAAAATGATCATGTGTGGGCTTCACATCATTTTTCTGGTTCTGAAAAACGTCAATTTTTTTTTCGAACATGCTGCATTTTTTCGGGTTGTAAAAAATGATCGTGTGTGGGCTAAAACGATGTTAAAAACCCGCGCATGCTCAGAAGCAAGTTATGAGACGGGAGCGCTCGTTCTGGTAAAACTACCATTCGTAATGGAGTAAGCACATTCATCACGCTGTAACAGACAGAAAAGCGTGAATCGTCTTTTACTAACAGGAAATCAGCTAAAGCAGCCCCAAGAGTGGCGTCATCCGCATGGAACTTCCCCTTTATAGTGCAGTCGTACGTGTTGTATGTCACCGCGCTTTGCTAGAGCATTTTTTAAAAGCGATAGTGTGTGGGCAACGTCGTTTTAATGATGAAGTTGGAAAAAACAAAGTTTTTTCTACATGCCGGAAAACAGTTTTTTTCATGCCGAAAAATGATCGTGTGTACGCGGTATTACACTCTCTAAAAAAATGTAGTAGTGCATTTTAGCAACTAATCTGAGAAATATTTTAGTGGATGCATGTTCATTATTAACAAGCCAACAAAACTGATGGTCCAGAAAATAAATCAATTTAGCATGGACGAAAATGTATAAAATGTCCTAAAATATTTAATATGCATATATAAACACATGTAATCTATAAAAAAAAAAAAATAATAATAATCTGCAATCTAAAGGGATTGCTATTTTCAAAGGCATAGCACTCCTTTCATCAACTCATATATTTAGGCTGGTAAACATGGCAAAACAGTAGAAAGCATTTATTTATTTTCTACATCTAGCCATTTGCTGACATCTGTTTGTGTTTCCATTACTAGAAGTGACAGCAACTTCCTTCTACAATGGATCTTCTCTTTTTTCAAGTAAATTGCTCAAGCATTATATTTGGTGAGTGAAGGAAAGCGATTTAAAATATATTATGCTTTTGTAGTCACTGGAAGAAGTGGTACGGTTAAGGATGCTGACAAAATGGGGATGCACTACATCCTGCAAAAATCTGACTTCCCAGGGTTGTAAGAATGGCTCCTGATTGTTAATTCTAGCTCAGCATTAAAAAGTACCACTCCAGAAATCCTCCATTCTAAACTCACATAGCTCACTGTGCTTGCTTCTGCCCACCAGTGTATTGCCAACTTCTTGGCAGAATTGGAGCAGCAGGTGAGGCAGGTGGGGAAATTCATATGCAGCCCCTAGACAGTCAATACTGGTACTTCCTAAAGCTATGTGCTCTCCGCGCTGCTCTTTACTCTCTGTACCGTTGACTGCCCCTCATGGGATTTGTCTGTTTAGGTGATAAAATATACTAACACAACCATTATCTGTCTCATCAATGAGTCAGATTAAATGTGTCAGGCATAAATTAGATCTGCTGGCCCTATGGTGCAATCAAAACAATCTAAAGCCCACCATCCTCAAAACCAGTAAATTTGAGTGTGTTACTGCACATTTAGCCCCTTGCCAACTGCCGCACGCCAATTTATGTTGGCAGAATGGCAGGGGCAGGCAAATGGGCGTACCTGTACACGATTGCAATGAGGAGAGGCAGAACGGGAGATGCCTATGTAAACAAGGCATTTCCCTGTTCTGCCTAGCAACATGACAGGGATCTACTGCTCCCAGTCATTGGGAGCAGTGATCTTTGTCATGTTGTAGTGAGATCATCCCCCTTACAGTTATAACACATCCCTAGGACACACTTAACCCCTTGATCACCTCCTGGTGTCTAACCCCCTTCCCTGCCAGTATCATTTATACAGTAATCAGTGGCTATTTGTAGATCTGATCGCTGTGTAAATGATGATGGTCCCAAAATAGTATCAAAAGTGTCAGATGTGTCCACCATAATGTCAGTCTCAATAAAAATCACCACCATTACTAGTAAAAAAAAAAAAAATATATAAAAATGCCATAAATCTATCCCCTATTGTGAGATAACGATATAATGATTTTTTTTTTACCAAAAATATGTAGAAAAATACATTTCGGCCTAAACAGAGAGATAAATAAAAAAAATATATATTTTTTGGGGGATATTTATTATAGCAAAAAAAATATAGCTTTTTTCTCAAAATTGTCTGTCTTTTTGTTTATAGCACAGAAAATAAAAACCGCAGAGGTGATCAAATAACACCAAAAGAAAGCTCTAATTGTGGGAAAAAGGATGTCAATTTTGTTTGGGTACACCGTTACGCAATTGTCAGTTAAAGCGACACAGTGCCGTATCGCAGAAAGTGCTCTGGTCAGGAAGGGGGTAAATCCTTCTGGGGGTGAAGTTGTTAAAATAATTTTTAATTTTTATTATTATTTCCAATTTTGATGGTTTCACTTTAAGCATCAGTAAATCACTGCTCATTTAAAAATTATGTTTTTTTTACAAACTTTTTTTTCCTAGGCCAGTACCCAGACCACCATTACCATTATATGCACAATTACTTGCATATAAGCCTTGAAAATAGTCACTTTTGATTTTTCTAGTTTGTGTCCTACAGACTTCAATGGTTTTCGTTATTCGGTTCTGAACTTTTGCGATGTTCAAAAGTTCTGCCACGAACCAAGCAGGGGGTCGTTTGGCCCATCTCTAATACTCAATTTATTTTAAAGTGGTTATAAACCTCAGACATGAAATTTTTATAGTGTGTACTTATCTCAATTAGAAGCACTAAGTATCATTTCTGTCTGCTGCTTCGCTCCTCTGTTGTCTGATTGAGTCACTACTGACACCAAGAGAAAAGAGGGGATGGTGAGGGAGATCCAGCAGAGTAACAGCCTGATCTCTTTTCCTGTGAGCTGTGTTAAGGGGGGTGTGTCCCTTCCCTCCAATCAGCTCTCAGAACTCTCCTCACTTAGCTCTGCTCTGTCCCCTTTTTTTCTGAACTCTCAGATAAGGTTTAAAATTCAGCCCTTTGAATGGATGTAGACAAGAGAAGACTGCAGATAAACAGGTGCAACTTCTGTAGAAGGATTTGTTTAATCTTTGTGTATAACCTGAGGCCAGTCACTTCACTAGCTTTATGTAAGGGTTTACAACCACTTTAATGCATTACTGCTTTCAGAACTGTTTAATTTTAACTGAAAAACTAATAATTGCCTCTTATTGGACCCCTTCTATTTAGGCTGCATTTCATAGTTCTAACTTAGCAATGCCCTTTCATAACAACATAGTTGAACAATCCTTTACTCAGATAAACAGACATTACATATCTCTTCAAATGACAAAATACCTCATATTATAATGTCAAACATGTAGGATATCCCACTGAACCTATAGTTCACAGAAACCAATAATAAATACTAAAATTCCAAAGGTGGAATAAAACATAATATGATACAAGTTACAGGTACATTGTAACCAGCGGTATCTTGAGATTACTCTGTTTAAATTATTTTTATTCCTTTTCACATAAAAAAACTTTTAAAAACTTTTCAAAAACATTTTTAAAATCAAAAACCATTATAAAGTTCACATAAATACATTCATACATAAAACATGTACAATAATACAAAAACACATGTCTGGGTACATAGTTGGGTCCATCCTAAATCATGCACCTAAAATAGGTCTCTCCATACCGTGGCACCTTCTCTTTTATCCTCGCGAAGAGAGATAGATAAGCGCCTCATGGAGACACAGAGACCAGAGCAACCCGCCCAACCCCCCCCCCCAAAAAAGGGGGGGTTTTGTGCATTGTTTACCCCTCTTAGCGTGCATCCCATCTCTATCTCAGTGCCCTAATGCTGCGTACAGACGGTCGTTTTTTGTGATGAAAAAAAACGTCGTTTTTGAAAACATCATTTAAAATGACCGTGTGTGGGGAAAACGTCATTTTATGTCTTCTGAAAAACGACAAAAAAAAAATTCGAACATGCTTGAATTTTTTGTGTCGTTTTTCAAAAGTCGTTTTTTGTGTCAATTAAAATGATAGTGTGTGGGCAAAACGACGTTTAAAACAAAGTTTTTAAACCCGTGCATGCTCAGAAGCAAGTTATGAAGCTAGCTTCAATGGAAAAGAGTGCTGAACGTAACCGCGCTTTGCTAGAGCATTTTGAAAACATGATGGTGTGTAGGCAACGTTGTTTTTGAAAATGAAGTTTCAAAAACGTTGTTTTATTTCATGATTTAAAACGTCGTTTTTTTTTCATCACAAAAAAACGACCGTCTGTACGCGGCATAACTTTTAGAGAAGGGAAATGGGTGGTCCTTCATCTCCTCAACCACCCTTATATCCCTGAGATCACTCTGAAGAGTGTTGGAACAAGAGAAGATGGCCTTAATAAGCTCACTCACTCATAAAAAGTTCTTTAATTGTGGCTGCCAAAATCTACCAGAGACTTTTGTTGCCACAGCATTCTATAGGTAGCACATACATTCTGTAAAGCACCAACATATTGCAAAGTATGAAAGATTAGAGCACAACTTAAGGAACACCACAACAGCAGCACAAGCTAGGGTTCTAGTATAAGCTATGGTATTTTGCTTTTTTAAAACAACAAATACCTGCAAAATTTGTTTAAAAACCTGAAATAAAATGTTATAGAATATGTCACTTTCTGTGCACTTACATCCAAAAATAGTTAGAAAGGTATTATGCCGCGTACAGACGGTCGTTTTATGCGATGGAAAAAAACAAAGTTTTCTGCGATGAAAAAAAACGACGTTTTTGAAACGTCATTTTCAAAAACGACGTAGCATACACACCATCGCTTTTGCAAAAAGCTCTAGCAAAGTGCGGTTACGTCAAGCACGTACGACGGCACTATAAAGGGTCATTTCCATGAGGAAGACGGCCTCTTTTGCTGATATCGTGTTGCTGCGTGTTAGTAAAAGTTTGGTGAGAGACGATTCACGCTTTTTAGTGTTTGTGCTTTAAATTTCGTTTTCTGTCGTACAGTTTGTGTATTTGTAGTCGGATCTGTGATACAGTGCTTGTATTGAGGACGTATTTGTTTTGGCAGTGCGTTCTTGTGTGCACGGTGCTGTTTTGCAGGTCGTTCTTCAGAGGCCTTTCTGTACTTCAGGGCGTAATTTTTAGTCCAATCTGATTTGACGACCGTTTTCTACTCATGTTGCGGGTACGTTCTCGTCACCAAGATCGTGCTGTGCTTGTTGTTCAGATGTGTGCTGCATCCCGGCAACGGTCCATGAACAGGGTGAGGAGGAGGTTGTGGACCAAGAACTGGTTGCTCCGCAGGGACCAGTTCTCTCATATGCCTCTGCTGCAGGAGATCCGAGAAAACAACCCTGATGATTTCAGGAATTTTCTCAGGACGTCTGACCCCGTATTCCAGCAGCTTTTGGCTTCGGTGTCGCCATATATCACCAGGCAGGACACCGTTATGCGGTAAGCCATCACTGCTGAGCAGCGGCTAGTTGCTACGTTGCGCTACCTTGCAACAGGGAGAAGTCTGCAGGACTTGAAGTTCTTGACGGGCATCTCCCCCCAGGCTTTGGGCCTCATAATCCTGGAGACCTGTTCTGCCATCATTCAGGTTCTGCAGGAGGACTATGTTAAGGTAAGTGGTGTCCTTTCAATGCACAAACTATGTATATATTGGCTGCTTTAACCTAATTTTTCCAAACACTCCCTAATTAACCTGTTTGTAATATGCTGTGAATGTTCCCTTTGTCTCCATGTATGCTGTTTTTAAATTTTTCTTTTTGCCCTACATGCATCTTTTATTTAGCCAACCTGTCCAGCATTCTATTTTGTGGCCAAACGCACCTAGCCTAGTCACTATATCCCCCTTTATTTGTGGCCTCCATTGTAGTGCTGCATTTTGTGTGTCCCTATATCCCCCTTTATTTGTGGCCTCCATTGTAGTGCTGCATTTTGTGTGTCCCTATATTCCCCTTTATTTGTGGTCTCCATTGTAGTGCTGCATTTTGTGTGTCCCTATATCCCCCTTTATTTGTGGCCTCCATTGTAGTCCAAGCCCAACCCCCCCCACACACACATTTTATTTCTTTTAATAACTGGTGAAAATATGGATATTTTGTTAGGATTTTTGGGAGTTGTTTTTCAGGTCATAAACTCATCTCGGGCCCCCCCTCCCCCTAAGCTTTTTTTTTTCACATCAGAGGGGGTGATTAATCTGCTTAGTGATCCCTTATTATTTAGGTCTCTTAAAATAACACCTGTAAATTTGTTTGTGTTTTTTGGGGATCCCTGAATGTTTTGTGATATTCTGTTCACAATGTTTGTTTGAATTATTTTTTTTTCTATACAGTTCCCCAACACACCACAGGAATGGCAGACTGTGGCAGCGGACTTCTCCCAGCGTTGGAACTTTCCGAACTGCGGAGGAGCCATTGATGGCAAGCACGTCCGCATCGTGCCCCCACCCCATTCCTGATCCCATTATTTTAATTACAAGGGGTTCCACAGCGTTGTGCTGATGGCGGTGGTGAAAATATGGATATTTTGTTAGGATTTTTGGGGGTTGTTTTTCAGGTCATAAACTCATCTCGGGCCCCCCCTCCCCCTAAGCTTTTTTTTTCACATCAGAGGGGGTGATTAATCTGCTTAGTGATCCCTTATTATTTAGGTCTCTTAAAATAACACTTGTAATTTTTTTTGTGTTTTTTGGGGATCCCTGAATGTTTTGTGATATTATGTTCACAATGTTTGTTTGAATTGTTTTTTTTTTTTCTATACAGTTCCCCACCACACCACAGAAATGGCAGACTGTGGCAGCGGACTTCTCCCAGCGTTGGAACTTCCTGAACTGCGGAGGAGCCATTGATGGCAAGCACGTCCGCATCGTGCCCCCACCCCATTCCGGATCCCATTATTTTAATTACAAGGGGTCCCACAGCATTGTGCTGATGGTGGTGGTGTCTGCCAACTATGAGTTTTTGTACCTGGATGTTGGGAAAATTGCCGGATGTCGAACGGCGGGGTCTTTGCGGAGACGGAGTTCGCCCAACGGCTTCAGTCGGAGGACCTTGGCTTGCCATCTGCGGAGGAGAACGAAGAGGGTCTGCCCTTTGTGTTTTTAGCAAATGAGGCTTTCGGATTGGGTCCCCACCTCATGAGGCCATTTCCCCAACGCACCCTCACCCCTGAGAGGAGGGTTTTTAATTATCAGCTGGCCAGGGCAAGATGGGTGGTAGAGAATGCCTTTGGAATCCTGGCCAGCCGATTCCGATTGTTTTTGACTGCAATCAACCTTGCTGAATACAAGTGGAACCACGTTATTTTATGCTGCTGCATTCTTCATAATTTCTTGAAAAGACATTCAACACACTACTTAACGGTATTGCCTGATGAGGCAGTTGATGTTGCACCGGAGGTGGCCCGTGAGGCTAGCCATACAGGCTTGGCCCCCCAAAGCGCACGTGCAGTGCGGCAATCCTATGTGGATTTTTTTTATGGGAAGGGGGGCCATTGCAATGCCAGAACTTGGCTAAATAAAATCTTTGTTTTGCTGAAATAAACAGTCTAATTTGTTTGTTTTTGTAATTTTTTAGTAGATTTGTGTATTGTAGCTTTTTCCTCGGTTCTCATAGAGCCATGTGTTTGGGATGTACTAAATACCCATCATTGTCAATCTTACCACCCCAAATATACCTGATTTATTTTATGAGTCAGCATTGATACAAAGAACTAGCCACACATTTTTGATCATACAAATATGTTTATTGTTTAACAGAGCTAAAATCCTGTTTTTTTTTCATATATACAAAAATACAATCAAGGTTTATATATATTTTTTTTTAATTCTCCAAAAATACAATCAAGGTTTATATCATTTTTTTTATTTTTTTATTCATTCTACAAAAATATAATCAAGGTTTATATATATATATATATATATATATATATATATATATATATATATATATATATATATATATATATTTTCATTCTACAAAAATATAATCAAGGTTTATATATTTTTTTTTCATTCTACAAAAATATAAAAATATAAATCAAGGTTTTTATTATTATTTTATTTTTTTTCATTCTACAAAAATATAATCAAGGTTTTTTTGTTTTTTTTTACACATATAAAATCACGGTTTTTACTAAACAAACTAAAAAAAAAAACCTTTTTCCAAATCAAAATTAAACCCTCCCCAAAACATCTATTACATTTTTTAGCTGTCGTTCCAGCATTTTTGCTTTGTTCCGAATTTCTCGGGAAGCAAGACGGATGTCTTCTACTTGTGCCCTGCACGACAACACCTCTGCGTTCAAGAGCTGTACGTGTCAAGTCCCTCACCAGCACGACTTGTTCCTGAAATGTGGGACCAAAACATGTATTAAAATTATGTAGGCCTACATCTACATTACCTGAAGCTGTGGTATATGATAAATTACCGGATGTTGTGGCAGGTTCCCCTTCGTCAACATCCCTCAGGGGTGTGCCTTGGGTTTGTTGGGCCTCCTGCCTTGCTGCTTCATTCTGCCCTACGAGATTGAAGAAAAGGTAAACATGAGCTTAAAAGATTATAGAGGCCGGAAATAAAATTATAATATATTTTTAAATAAAATTATGCAACGATAGTTGGTCCAATAATTGGTCGTATGAGTTGTCGTTCGTTCCATCAAAAATAATACAAAGACAAACTTTTTGTCTGATACATTGGTTTAAATCACATTAGCCCATGCGAAATAAGCACAATGCCATTTCTCACAAAATTGAAAATTAATTAGTTAAAGTCATCGAATGAACGACGACTCCGACGACCAAATATTGTGTCTGCCAATCAACACATTTCACTTCTACCTGTATGAATAAGCACATGGCACAAAGAACATACCCAAATAATGAATACACATGAAAATGACTTACTTCTTCTAATCACTCTCTTCATTTTCTGAAGTTGCTGGGGCTCTCTCAACTTGAGGTCTGACCACCTTTTTCGCAGTTGCTCTCTGCTCCTGCATTCCCCAAACTTCTTATGGAGCCTCCTGATCACCTTCTCCATTATTGCGGCCTTGACTTTTGGGATGCCTGTGCGGGCCATGGTTGGCATCACAGTCCTCCCTCCTTAAGATGCTGACCATCTCCACCATTTCCTGGAAGGCCATGTTGGAGGCTTTGCACCTCCGCCTGGTTCTTCTGGCTGGTTGGGCCTGGCCTGCCTCCTGGCTTGAGCTAGAAGCCACATTGCTCTGCATTTCCTGCATGTCATCCATAATTCTTCCTCACAAAACGAGAGAGAAAAGGCGGGGAAAGGACGAGTCCGAACGTCAGGGGCGGGGTGTCGTGCGGAGCGTCACGCGTGCGTAGTGTAAAAAGGATCCGACGGGTTTGAAAGTGGCGTTCACATTCTGTGGAAGAATGCGGAAGTCACGATCGTTTCAAACGACGGTACGTAACTGTATTTTTGACTTTATTATAGTGAACAGGGGATGAGTTTGTGGGCTAGATATGGTGATAAAGCTTATTAGTAGTAGTGGCTTGACTGACACTAGGTTTTTGATTATATGTTTGATTTGCAGAAATAATGGATCCCTTCAAGGATGTTGACTTTATTACCGAGTTCATACAGAAATGGAAAGAACATCCTGTTCTGTGGCAAACAAAAAACCCCATTAATAAAAACAAAGATGCCTGGAATAAAGCAAGGAAGAACTTGCTTGAATTTGTTAAGACAAGGGTCCCCAATGCCACAACAGACACTGTGAAGGCAAAAATCAATTCCATCAGGGGCACCTACAGGGCCCAACGGGTCCAAGTCCTGGCCTCAATGAGGTCTGGGGCTGCAGCTGAGTCCATATACAAGCCTACCCTGTGGTACTACAATCAGCTGCAGTTCCTGGATGACTACATTAAGGCCAGGGCATCCCTATCTACCCTTTCCCCAAGAGGTAGCTCCCAGCTTCCCAGCAGCCAATCCTCCAGTCTTCCCTGCACACAAGAGCAGGCAAGCTCGGAGGAAGAGCAACAGTTCCTGGAGGACCCCGATTGTGACCCATGGAGCCAGGTATGTCAGTTTGCTAGCAATTTTGGATAATCAAAGTATAATAATGATGTCAAATTGATTTTACTAGTGTTTTAAATTCAAAGGGAATGTACAAAATATGTTGATCATATCAATAGACAGTAGTGGCAAAACAGGATGGGGACAAGATAGAAAAATGAAGGGGTCGGAATGATTGTGTGTCGTTTTCTGGTATGCCATAAGGGGGGGGGTAACGCAATACACCTGGAAGGGGTCCCAAATGTCAAACACCCTTTTTGACCCAACTCAATTTGTCACAAAATAGACTACTTTACTTCTTTGGGTAAAGGCCCCCTACTTCCCTATTTCAGCCTGCAACAACCCCCCCCAATTCCAGGGGGACCTTGTCTGAAGCTGTGTAAGGGGCCACATAATTATGGATGGCAACCCTGTGTGTAATATATATTAGCATTCAATTTGCATCTGTCATGATTGTAAAAATGTGTGTGATTAATGAAAACAACAAATAAACTGTGTCCCTTTTTTTAATACACAGGCAGAGCAAAGCCAGGAGGAGGCAGGCCCCACAGGGAGCCAGGGGGAGGCAGGCCCCACAGGGAGCCAGGGGGAGGCAGGCCCCACAAGGAGCCAGGGGGAGGCAGGCCCCACAAGGAGCCAGGGGGAGGCAGGGCCAACTGCAAGGCAGGTGGTGGCAGAACCCACTGGGAGCCAGGAGGTGGCGGGCCCCAGTGGGAGCCAGGAGGCACGCTGGCGTGATACCATCTCCCGGATCCCTCCACTCCGCACTCCAGCGAAAAGGGTCAGGAGGCTTCGCCAAATGGAGGAGGAGACCCAGGCCCTGCTTCGCGAAGCAACTGCGGCCATCCGAGAGCCACCCAGTGAAGTAGAGGGGTTCGCAGCGCTCATTGCAGCCAAGCTCCTAAATCTGGAGCAGGGCCAGCGTGTGCGCTGCAAACTCCTCATCTTCAAAGCCATAAGTATGGCATCCCTGGGGCAGCTCGATGACGACACCGACATTGCGCGGATTGCTCCTCCTGTCCTTGCCACTTCTCCTGCTCCTTCTCCTTCACCTGCTCCTCCTCTTCCTGAGGCTGCTCTGGCTCCTGACACTACATCGGCTCCAGGAACCCAGCCCCCAAGGACTCGGGCTACAGGGAAGGCTACAGGGAAGACTGCAGGGAAGACTGCAGGGAAGGCTGCTGGGAAGATAAAGAGCAAAAAATGAGACGGTGCCCCTGATGGGATTTTTTTTGCCTCACAGCCTGAATTGGTGGCTTGGTGGACCCTTGTTTTAATAATTTCAAGCACGCTCTCAAGTGATGCCTTCCTTGGCATCTTTGTTTTTATTAAGTTGGGTTTTTTGTTTGCCACCATTTTATTATTTCCTATTTTGGCAGAATAAATGCATTTTTGTTTTATCATACAAATTTGACCATGTGTAATTTTTCTAAATTAGAGAAATCTTTAGTGAGTGGGCAGACCCATTTCCCAAACATTTTTGTTAACATTAACAAGGTAAAAAAACATCCTTGTGGGTAACTTCAAATAAATAATTATGTTGTTGGCCACTTCACACACTCCAAAATCAACCCAAAATATAGATTTCAGAAAAAGTTTTGGCCAACAAAAAACACCCCCCAAAAAAAGGGTTGACAATATATATATTTATAATTTTGTATATGGAAGATACACCTAAAAAACACAACACAAAACAAAACATTATATAACAAGAAATAATCAAGTAAAAAGCTTGTTATAACTATGTAACAAGATCAGCGGCAACAAACGACCATTTTAGTGTAGCTTTTAAAAGCAGGGTGTAATGTAGCGCATGCTTTTCTTCTATATAAGTTGAAAACGACCGAATGTGCTTAATCCATTCTGAACAGTAGTTTTACCAGAACGAGCGCTGCCGTCTCCTAACTTGCTTCTGAGCATGCGCGGGCTTAAAACGTTGTTTTTGCCTACACACGGTCAATGTTTATGACACAGAAAACGACGTTTGGGAAAAACAACACATAAAATTGAAGCATGCTTCATTTTTTTTTTTGTCGTTTTTCACAAGACATAAAACAACGTTTTCCCCCCCACACATGGTCAATGAAATTGACGTTTTTAAAAATTTCGTTTTTTTCCATCGCATAAAGGGATGGTGTGTACGCGGCATTATATTAAGGGAAGTCTACATACACTTAAAAACATGAACATTTAATTTCCTATGTGAAGAGTCCCTTTATTTTTCACATATGATGGGACACAAAATCATGGCTACCTGGTTATGCACCACCTATAGGTGAATAGAAACTGGCAGAACAAACAGAAAGGAAGTCCTCCCCTATATAACCCCTCCTGCTCTGTAGGCTCCTCAGTTTTTTTCACCAGTGTCTTTTAGGAAATGGTGACTGAAGTATGATTCTCTATGTGATATGACCATTTTCTCAAGTGATTTCAGCAGGAATCTGGAGTTTGGTCGTACACATTCTTATGGCTAGGACGCTAAGGCCCCGTACACACGACCGAACATGTCTGCTGAAACTGGTCCGCAGACCAGTTTCAGCAGACATGTTCGGTCGTGTGTACGGCCGAGCGGACAGGTTTCCAGCGTACATTTGTCCGCCAGACAAATGTTTCTAAAGCGGACCGTTTTCATCGGACATGTTTGCCCGTGTGTACAAGGCCTAAGATGTTTGGTACCCAAGCCCTGCAACAATGAATTTGGATTTCAGCAGGCTTTGCCTGTGATGGGAGCATTCAGTGCTGTAAACCTGTGCAGTTCAGTACTGACAAAGGAGTTTTAGTAGGGTGCTATACAGGTCCAGGGCAGTGGATCCCAAATGTAAGTAAGACCTAGCCCCTGAAGGTCTGGAGTGCACATAATAGTATGTCCTGCCCAGAAAATAATTAGGGCTTGGCTGTTTTTCTCTCATTTTGGCACACATGCTCAACTGGGCATGCATGTGGCAAATGCAGATATTTGCAGTAGAGTACAGAAACACGTCAGAAGTGGCGATGCCGGCTTTCATCTTTCTAAGGGTAAGAAGCCTTTTTTTGGCAATGCTCTGTGGCAATGGCAGTTGCTCTGTTGGTGCAGCAAAGGACACAGGGCAGGTGCATATCTTTTCCGAGTACATGCATACTGCCTCTGGGAGGGGAGGATGCTGGCAGCTGAGACCTACTGTGTTTTTGCTGTTTGATGAACTAAGCCCTAACTGGAGGGATAAATGGTCAAGTCACAGCCCTGTTGCTATCCAGCACGCTTACAGATGTTTTTAAGAAAGTGGAGAGGGTGGAGCACAGCTGGGAAGGGCGCAGGTGCATTACTGTAATTTTGCTGTATTTGTATGTCCCAAAAGATCAGAGCCGCTACATCTGTTTGGTATTATGGCCACTAAGGGTTGCTGCTGTTTTGGCAGGTCTGGAAGCTAAAATTGCTGTTATGATGACAGTGTGGTAAAGAGCAGGAGAGGATTTCCTTTTCCAGAGATCAGTATATTCAAAAGATCTCTGGTGGAAATAGCTCAAGAAGAAGGCCAAGCGTCTGGCCTATAAAGGTTCTGCCACTCCAGCTTTTGGCTCCTCTTCTTTTAGGGAGGCCTTTTGGCACTCCCAGGCAATTGGGTCCAAAGTGAAACACTGAGTCCAGGGCAAAAGAAGCCCTGGTCAGTTAAGTCACCTAAACCAGACTCCAAGTTCTCTTCTTAACAAAGACATGCCCCCCACTTGTGCAGATAGGAAAGGGCTTTTTCAGGAGCTTGTCAGGTAGCAGTTTCAAACAATTGGGTTCTTTTCACAGTCTCCCATATGGATACAGGTTGAAGTTTCTGTTTTTTCCTCCTGCTCTAAAATCAAATGCACCTGAAGATCCACAAAAGAGAGCATCACTGTTTCAGGTACTTGGTTGACTGTTGGCACAGGGTAGGGGTAAGCCGAACACCCCCCCCCCCCCCGGTTCGGTTTGCAGCAGAACATGCAAAAAATGTGTTCAACACCGTTAAAAAAGTCTATATGACACAAACATGAAAAATCAAAAAGTGCTCATTTTAAAGGTTCCTATGCAAGTTATTGCCAGAAAAAGTGTTTGGTGACCTGGGTCCTGCCCCAGGGGACACGTATCAATGCAAAAAAAGTTTTAAAAATGTCAGTTTTTTCGGGAGCAGTTTTTTTAATAATGCTTTAAAGTGAAACAATAAAAGTGCTGCATGTTTCCGTGCTTAGAAAAGTCCACAAAATTAAATTTCTAAAGGAAAAAAAGTCATTTAAAACTACTCGCGGCTATAATGAATTGCCGGGCCCTGGCAATACAGATAAAATTAATTTAAAAAAACAACATAGGTTCCCCCCCAGTCCATTACCAGGTCCTTTGGTTCTGGTATGAATATTAAGGGGGAACTGCGAAAAAAAATGTGTGGGGGTCCCCACAAATTCCATTACTAGGCCCTTCAGGTCTGGAATGGATATTAAGGGGAACCCCGCCATCAATTAAAAAAAAAATGATGTGGGGTTCCCCCCAAATATCCATTCCAGACCCCTCAGGTCTGGTGTGGATTTTAAGGGGGAACTCCACCCCAAATTTAAAAAAAAAAGGCGTAGAGTTCCCCCAAAGATTCACACCAGACCCCTTATCCGAGCATGTTAACCTGGCCGGCTGCAGAAAAGAGGGGGGGACAGAGTGCAGCCCCCCTCTCCTGAACCGTGCCAGGCCACATGCCCTCAACATGGGGAGGATGTCCCCATGTTGATGGGGACAAGGGCCTCATCCCCACAACCCTTGCCCAGTGGTTGTGGCTGTCTGCGGGCAGGGAGCTTATCAGAATCTGGAAGACCCCTTTAACAAAGGGGACCCCCAGATCCTGGCCCCCCTATGTGAATTGGTAATGGGGTACATTGTACCCCTACCATTTCACAAAAAAAGTGTCAAAAATGTAAAAAAAAGACAATAGCCGGTTTTTGACAATTCCTTTAATAATGTCTTCTTTCCGCGCTTCTTCTTCCATCTTCTTCTTTTCTGCTTTTATTCGGGTTTCTTCCTCCATCCTCTTCTTCTCCTCTGCTTCTTTCTTGGTTCTTCTCGTCTGCATCTTGCACTGACTTTTCCATCCATCTTCTTCTTCTTTCGGTCTTCTCGTCCGCATCTTGCACGGCTTCTTCTTCCCCGGACGATCCGCTTCTAATTGAAGTTCCCGCTGTGTGACGCTCCTTTGACCCTTCCCCCTCTGACGCCACAGGGAAATAAGAAAGTCCCGTGTGGTACATATGTGTCAGAGGGGGGGCGGGGTCACAGGAGCGTCACAGCGAGAACTTCAATTGGAAGCGGATCGTTCGGTGAAGAAGAAGCCGTGCAAGATGCGGACGAGAAGACCGAAGGAAGAAGAAGATGGAGGAAGAAGCCGGTGCAAAATGCGGATGAGAAGACCCGAGAAGGAAGCAGAGGAAGATGAAGATGGAGGAAGAAACCCGAATGAAAGCAGAAAAGAAGAAGATGGAGGAAGAAACCCGAATGAAAGCAGAAAAGAAGAAAGAAGAAGAGCGGAAAGAAGACATTAATAAAGGAATTGTCAAAAACCGGCTATTGTCTTTTTTTTACATTTTTGACACTTATTTTTGGCGAAATGGTACAATGTACCCCATTACCATTTCACACATGGGGGGGCCCGAGATCTGGGGGTCCCCTTTGTTAAAGGGGTCTTCCAGATTCCGATAAGCCCACCGCCCGCAGACCCCAACAACCACCAGCCAGGGTTGTGGAGATGAGGCCCTTGTCCCCATCAACATGGGGACAAGGTGCTTTGGGTGGGAACCCAAAGCATCCTCCCCATGTTGAGGGCATGTGGCCTGGTACGGTTCAGGAGAGGGGGGGCGCTCTCTCCCCCCCCCTCTTTTCTGCGGCCGGCCAGGTTACGTGCTCGGATAAGGGGTCTGATGTGGATTTTTGGGGGAACTCCACGCCATTTTTTTTTTAAATTTGGGGTGGAGTTCCCCTTAAAATCCATACCAGACCTGAAGGGCCTGGTATGGATATTTGGGGGGAACCCCTACGTCATTTTTTTTTTTTGCGACCGGGTTCCCCTTTATATTCATACCAGACTGAAGGGCCTGGTAATTGAATTTGGGGGAACCCCACGCTTTTTTTTTTTTTATGAATGAATTTGCTCTGAATTGCCGGGAGCCAACAATTTATTATAGCCGCAAGTGATTTTTTAAATGAATTTTTTTCCCTTGTCATTTTGAGCAGGGACAGTTCTAAGTACGGGAAACACATGCTATTTCACATGCTTACTTTACCCCCCCCCCCCCCGCCCCAGGTATGAAATTTAAAGGAATATTTCACTTTTATTGTTGCACTTTAAGTATTATTAAATTCACTGCTCCCAAAAAAACGGCCGTTTAAAAAAATAAAAAAAGCATTGATACATGTCCCCTGGGGCAGGACTCAGGTCCCCAATACTTTTTAGGACAAAAATTTGCATATTAACCTTTAAAATTAACACTTTTGGTTTATCCCATAGACTTCTAAAGGGAGTTTTACATATTACATATTAATTGCATTGCGCCCGCTGCTACGCCGGTTCATGCGCCTAATTAAGGATTCATCCAGCGTGCCAATTAAGCCATGAACCGGCACAGCGCATTGCTTTTAGTAAATCAGCCCCCATGTGTCAGAGCACATCTTTATGCAAGAAAAATTACTTATTTGCTAAATGTTATAACAGAAACTAAGAAAAACACATTTTCATTTTCAGCACAAATAAAAACTGTGGTGATTAATTTAACCACTTCCCGACCTCCTCATGTACATTTACGTCGGCAGAATGGCACGGACAGGCACAATCACGTACCTGTACGTGCCTGCCTAGACGTGGGTGGGGGGTCCGATCGGGACCCCCCCCGGTACATGCGGAGGTCGGGTTCGCTCGGGGAGCGATCCGGGACGATGGCGCGGCTATTTGTTTATAGCCGCTCCGTCGCGATCGCTCCCCGGAGCTGAAGAACGGGGAGAGCCGTGTGTAAACACGGCTTCCCCGTGCTTCACTGTGTCGGCGCATCGATCGCGTCATTCCCTTTATAGGGAAGACACGATCGATGACGTCATTCCTACAGCCACACCCCCCTACACTAGTAAACACACACAAAGTAAACCCTAACTCCTACAGCGCCCCCTGTGGTTAACTCCCAAACTGCAACTGTCATTTTCACAATAAAGAATGCAATTTAAATGCATTTTTTGCTGTGAAAATGACAATTGTCCCAAAAATGTGTCAAAATTGTCCGAAGTGTCCGCCATAATGTCGCAGTCACGAAAAAAAATCGCTCCATTAGGAGTAAAAAAAATAAAAAAAATAAAAATGCAAAAAAACTATCCCCTATTTTGTAAACGCTATAAATTTTGCGCAAACCAACCGATAAACGATTATTGCGACTTTTTTTTACCAAAAATAGGTAGAAGAATACGTATCGGCCTAAACTGAGGAAAAAAATGTTTTTTATATATGTTTTTGGGGGATATTTATTACAGCAAAAAGTAAAAAATATTGCATTTTTTTTCAAAATTGTCGCTCTATTTTTGTTTATAACGCAAAAAATAAAAAACGCAGAGGTGATCAAATACCACCAAAAGAAAGCTCTATTTGTGGGGAAAAAAGGACGCCAATTTTGTTTGGGAGCCACGTCGCACGACCGCGCAATTGTCTGTTAAAGCGACGCAGTCCCGAACTGTAAAAACCCCTTGGGTCTTTAGGCAGCAATATGGTCCGGGGCTTAAGTGGTTAAATACTACCAAAATAAATCTCTATTTGTGTGGGAAAAAAATATATAAAAAAAATGCATATGGGTACAGTGTTGCATGACTGAGTAATTATCATTCAAAGCATGACAGCACTGAGATCTGAAAATTTCCCTGGGACTTTTCAAATTCCCAGCTGTAGTTACACCTCCATGTGATTTAAGTAAACAAAAGGCTCCCCAGATTAATATGACTTTATAAATAAGTGAGTCGCGAAACTCTCTCCACAAGTGATTAAGGTGATCTTGGAGGAGAGGGGTATGCTTTATACTGTATATAAAAGCCCTGACCATATTAACTTGAAGAGAGCATTTCATGACTCACTTATTTAAAAAGAGCCATGCTAATGCAGTGATCCCTTTTTTCCACTTAAAACACACAGAGCATGGAGGTGGAAATACACCTGGGAATTTGTGATGTATGTATTGTATTCTGACACTATATTCATAGTAATGTTATAATTGGTTCACTATTTAGTTATAGCAGGGGTATCCAAACTTTTTTCAAAGAGGGCCAGAGTTGATGAAGTCAACATGCGTGAGGGCCGACCATTTTATCTGACATTCCTTGAACCATAAAAATTTGGTCTAAAGCCCTGTACACACGATCGGTTTGTCTGATGAAAACAGACCAATGGACCATTTTCATCAGACGAACCGATCGCGTGTGGGCCCAATCGTTTTTTATCTATCGGTGAAAAAAAATAGAACCTGTTTTAAATGTTTCCTATGGTTAAAAAAACGATAAAACAAAGCAATCGTCTGTGAGGAAATGCATCGGTCAAAAATCCACGCATGCTCAGAATCAAGTCGACGTATGCTCGGAAGCATTGAACTTAATTTTTCTCAGCACGTCGTAGTGTTTTACATCACCGTGTTGGACAGGATCGGATTTTTAACCGATGGTGTGTAGGCAAGACTCATGAAAGTCAGCTTTATCAGATATCCGATGAAAAAAATCCATCGGATTAGATTCCATCAGATATCCGATCGTGTGTACAGGGCTTAAGTGTGTTCGTCCGAGCACTAATACCAGGGCCGATCCACCCTATAGGCTCACTATCTCACTATGCAAGCCGCTTAGGGCCCCCCAAATTACTAGAGACCCCATCTGGTGAGAAGTCATTCTTGGCCCCTCAACCCACTTCTCAACTCGCTGGCTGCATGGGTGAAGAGGTAAGATGTCAGCACCCCCTGCTTCTCACTTTAATGTAAGATGTAATTTCCGACAGCAGAACACCCCCTCCCCCGCGCTACTCAACTTTAATATGACATGTCATTTTCGGCAACCCCCCCCTCGCTTCTCAACCTTAGCATGACATGACATTTTTCTTAGGGCCACAAGGAGGTCAGGATCGGTACTGACTAATATATAAAGAGAGGAGCTCTGTGTGTTATTTGGATATACTGTATTTATTGGCGTATAACATGCACCTTCACTTAAGAGGGAGTTTCAGAAAAAAAAGTTTTAAATAATTAAAAAATGTTAATACAATTTTAAATAAAAGGTCTGTGAAGCAGATCCTCACTCTATCACAGATCCCCCCCCCCCCTAATTCCAGACCCCACTCAATCACAGATCCCCCCCCATTACAGACCCCAATTCACCACAGATCCCCCTCATTACAGAGCCCCCCCATTATAGACCCCACTTCATCACATATCACCCCCCCCATTACAGAGCCCCCCATTATAAACCCCACTTCATCACAGATCCCCCATTACAGACCCCACTTCATCACAGATTCCCCCCACTCCATTACAGACCCCACCTCATCACAGATCCCCCCACTACAGACGCTACTCCATCACAGACCCCCCCATTACAGACCCCACTTCATCACAGATTCCCCCCACTCCATTACAGACCCCACCTCATCACAGATCCCCCCATTACAGACGCTACTCCATCACAGACCCCCCCCATTACAGACCCCACTTAATCACAGATTCCCCCACTCCATTACAGACCCCACTTCATCACAGACCTCACTTCATCACACACCCCCCCACTCCATTACAGACCCCACCTCATCACAGATCCCCCCACTCCATTACAGACCCCACTTTATCACAGATCCCCCCCACTCCATTACAGACCCCACCTCATCGCATATCCCCCCCAACACAGACCCCACTTCATCACAGTCTCCACCCCATCACAGACCCCACTCCTTTACAGACCCCACTCCATCACAGACCCAACTCCATCACAGTCCTCCCTCGATATTACTGAGTCAGACAGACTGTTCCTTTCATCAATGCAGCATTCCCCCTCCCCACACTGCCCTACCTTAATCACACAAGTCAGGAAGCATGCATGGCATGGCAGATCCAGACAAAGGGCAGGACATTTCAAGTTAAAGGCGGGTGATTGGTTGCTGGGACCACCCCACTGTCTAGCAACCAATCACCTGCTTTGTAACTTAAAAGGACCCGGGCCTTTGTCCAGACCTGCAGCATTTCCAGGCTTGTGTGAATAAGGTGTGTGGAGAGCGGGAGGAAGGGGGAGTGATGCAATGTAAAGGAGAGACCTGCCGCGCCTCCTATGTAATCAATGATGTTAGTGGCGGGCAGGATTCGGCCAAAAATCCACCATTTAGTGGTGCCTAGTATATATCTTTTGTGGCCCCGGTGCTGGGAGATCACTGGGGGCCACAAAAGATATATATGTCCAGGCCGGCAGTTCAAAACCAGAACGCGGGCTGGACTTTGGACATGTCTGAGTTATAGTATAACTGATGATAATTATATAGTATAAATATTGATACAGCTCTATATACAGTGCATCTGGAAAGTATTTACAGCGCTTCACTTTTCTCACATTTTGTCATGGTACAGCCTTATTCCAAAATGAATTAAATGCATTATTTTCCTATTTTTCTACAAACAATACCCCAAAATTGACAATGTGAAAGAAGTTTGTTTGAAATCTTTGCAAATAAAAATAAAAATAAAAGTAAAAAGCAAAAAAAAAATCCCATGTATTCACAGCCTTTGCTAAATACTTTGTTGAAGCACCTTTGGCACCAATTAGAGCCTCAAATCTTTTTGAGTATGATGATACAAGCTTGGCAAACTGATTTTAGGGCAGTTTCTCCCATTCTTTTTTGCAGGACCTCTCACGCTCCATCAGGTTGGACGGGGAGCATCAGTGCACAGCCATTTTCAGATCTCGCCAGAGATGTTGAATCGGTCTGGGCCACTCAAGGACATTTACAGAGTTGTCTCATAACCACTCCCTTGTTATTTTAGCTGTGTGCTTAGGCTCGTTGTCCTGTTGGAAGATGAACCTTCACCCCAGTCTGAGGTCCAGAGCACCCTAGAGCAAGTTTTCATCAAGGATGTCTCTGTACATTTCTGCATTCATTTTCCCTCGATCCTGACTAGTCTCCCAGTTCCTGCCATCTGACCATTCTACCATACAGGGGTGTTTGGTGGAGTGCTGCAGAGATGGTTGTTCTTATGGAAGGAGAAGGAGAAATGCTGGAGTTCTGTCAGAATGACCATCGGGTTCTTGGTCACCTCCCTGACTAAGGCTCTTCTGCCCCAATTGTTCAGTTTGGGTTGGCCTCCCTGCTCTAGGAAGAGTCCTGGTGTTTCCAAACTTCTTCCATTTACTGATGATGGACGCCACTGCGCTCATTGGGACCTTCAATGCTGTAGACATTTTTCTGTAACCTTCCCCATATCTGTGCCTCGATACCATCCTGTCTTGGAGGTCTAAAAACAATGCCTTGGACTTCATGGCTTGATTTGTGTTCTAACATACACTGTTGACTGTCAGACCTTATATAGACAGGTGTGTGCCTTTTCAAATCAAGTCCAACCAACTGAGTTTACCACAGGTGGACTCCAATCAGGTTGTAGAAACATCTCAAGGATGATCAGTGGAAACAGGATGCACCTGAGCTAAATTTTGAGTGTCACGACAAAGGCTGTAAATACTTATGTACATGGGATTTTTAAATGTTTTATTTTTAATACATTTGCAAAGATTTCAAACAGACTTCTTTCACATTGTTATTATGGGGTATTGTTTGGAGAATTTTGAGGAAAATAATGAATTTTGGAATAAGGCTGTAACGTAACAAAATGTGGAAAAAGTGAAGCGCTGTGAATACTTTCCGTATGCACTGTATATACAATATTAATATGTGTAAAAAAAAAATTGTCTATAAAACAATATATTTTTTCTAGCAGCTGTAGGTGAAAGAGGGAGGATTTCCATTTGTGCATTGGTTTTGCACAGAGCAGTCCTGATCTTCCTCTTCTCGGGTTCTACGCCTATGCTCTGGGTCCCATCTCCTTGCTGAGTGTCCCCATAGCAAGTTTCTCTCTCCCAAGCTGGCTCTCTGGCTCATATAAGACACAGAGAGAGTAGCTCACCCCCCCCCCCCCGCCTCACTGGCTGTGGCTGACATCAGAGCGAGCCAATGGCTCCTACTGCTGCATCTCAGCCAGTCAGGATGGAGAAACCTAAGAGATCCTCGGCTCTTGTGCACAGCACTGGATTGGGATCAGGGTTAGGTAAGTATTAGGGGGGGTTAAGGGGGCAGCTGGACACTGAAGGTAAAAAACCTTCAGCTTTTACAACCACTTGAACCTGTTGCCACCCAGCCACTGTCGTTATATGGCGGCATATTGGCAATGCTGCTCCAACCACTGCAGGTGGCCACTTTAAGAGCCCCTGCGATGCCAAATCCAATGTACGTTGCAAGCAGCCGCGATGTCCACCAGTGGCTCACGATCACTCCACAGAGAGCCAGAACGTGGATGTGTCAATGTAAACAGACAGATCACCTTTCTGACAGGGGAGAGAGAGATCTGCTGTTCCTAGTGATCAGGAACAGTGATCTCTCTCTTCCTTCAGTCAGCCACATCCCCCCCCAGTTAGAAACACCACCCAGGGAAAACATTTAACCACTTTATCACCTTCTAGTGTTAACCTATTCCCTGTCAGTGACATTTACACAGTAATCAGTGCATTTTAATAGCACTGATCGCTCTGTAAATGTGAATGGTCCAAAAATGTGTCAAAAGTGTCTGACCTGTCCACTGCAACATCACAATACCACAAAGAAAATGCAGATCACTGCCATTACTAGTAAAAAAAAAATAATAATAATAAAAACACCATTTAAAGGCCATAAATCTATTCCCTATTTTGTAGATACTATAACTTCTGCGCAAGCCAATCAATATACGCTTATTGCAATTTTTTGGCCAAAAATATGTAGAATACATATCGGCCTAAAATGATGAAGATTTTTTTTGGGGGGGGGGGTATTTATTATAGCAAAAAGTAAAAAATATTGTTTTTTTTTCTAAATTGACAGTTTTTTTTTTGTTATAGCGCAAAAAAAAAAAAGAACATACATTTTGTTTGTGTACAATGTTGCATGACCGTGCAATTGTCAGGTGCACAGTGCCGTATCACAAAAAAATGGCCTGGTCAGGAAGTGGGTAAATCTTTCCGGGGCTGAAATGGTTAAAGATGCGAACTTGGAATTACTGTAATACTGTAGTACCACACATTCCATGGGTATTAAACACTGTCTATTACCTCTATACTCAGCATGCAACCACTATGTCAAAATGAAGACAGTAGGGGTGAATTACTAAAGGAATTGACATAGCTCCCTTTGCAAAGCAAATGTCCACATTATAACATGCAATGTATGAATCTATCCATTGGTCATAGAGGGGGTGGCTGAAAAGAGGGACACACCGCCACTGCGTTACAAAGTAAACATTTTCAGAGATTAATGAATAAATAAAATCTATGCTCACGTGAATAACCAATCATGTGCAAGGGAAATAACAAAAACAGTATTTTTGCTTAAAGATTTATCAGATGATTGAGGTGAACACAGATTCACTATATTTTCTAAGCTAAGTGGATATTCAGTCCTTTAGTAACCCCAATAACTGCTCTATTCAAAGCACAAAAAGAATTACCAATTCTCTAAAATTGACAGGACAATAAAAATCTGTAATATGTAATACAATACTGATCATTATAAAAAGAAAACTGTGTTTTAATAATGCATGCTAGACACAAGATAAAATATCAAAACTGATGTTAAATTGATCTGGTAAAGATATTATTAATTATGTAATGTCACTTTGAAAACAGCACCTGAATATCAAAGAGCATTGAAATGTAATATTCTATTAACTTCAATCAATTGACAGCTGTGCGACATTAACCATGCCAATTAAATAGCAGTAACGTTATTTAAAGATAAGAAGTATAATGTTTATATTTTTTGGATATGATAGAGTTTTACAGCCAAAAGCAAATGTGGATGGTTTCCCATAGCACTGTACATTCATTTAACTCTAGGTAGCAACTGAAGTAGATATATGTTAAGAAATTCTAAGATTGTAATCTTTTACATTATTTAAATATGTTGTTATATTAGCAGTAAAGATACTGAGTTGGCCAATATTATAAGTATGCTATTGTTATTCCATTCTAACCAACATTACTGATTATAAAGAAATAATTCATATTCTTGAAAGGACATTCCTGACATCTTGTGGTTCCTACAGCAACAATGTCCTCTCAATCAGCTCTCAGCACTTATAAAAGAGCATTACACCACCCTCTACTTAGGCTGCAATAGGAGGAAGAAAAGGCTGACACATGATTACCTTGGTAGTGGTTCAGTTTCCTTTTTCTTTTTGTCAATTTTTTTTTTTAGTTGGTTATCTTCCTACATATGTTCCTTTATATCAGCTATGCAGTATACTGTTTCTCAAATAGCATTGCATTTTGCCTTCATTTAAATGGTGGGAAAATACTCCCAAAATCAAATTTACTATAGTTTCCTGAGACTAGCTTTCAATGAGAATTGTGCAGTCATGCTACGCTGTATCCAAGTAAAATTTTTATAATTTTGTTCACACAAATAGAGCTTTCTTTTGGTGGTATTTATTCACGACTCCCTTTGTATATTTTTTTGGGAGATAATCAAAAAAAGAGCGGAAATTTGAAAAAAAAAATATATTTTCTTCTTTCTATTTTAAAAGAAATCCAATAAAATCAATGTTTGTCATAAATTTAAGCCAAAATGTATTCTGCTACATGTCTTTGGTAAAAAAAAATCCTGTTAAGTGTATAATAATTGGTTTGTGTGCTCACGGACATATGTATGCAGATGATCATTGGGACATGTGATTTTACTGTTACATATGTGGGGGGCAGGTGTTTTTACTGTGTGGGGACATGTGTTTTGAGGACACTAGTTTGGGGACTGTGTGTGGATACTGGGCCAGTGATCAGTGGGTTTATGTGGCCATGCTGTCAATGTTGTGAGCGTATTGTTCCTGTCTGACCAGGCAAACATAGTTTGGAAGCATCTGCTGACCTTCTACTCTTTGATCTCATTGCTTAATCATGTACACAGAAATGAAGCTTCCAGCAGAACATGGTCACCTATATATGTGTGGATTTTGGGGTGGTGGTGGGTGTTCTTTTTTGAACATGTGTCTTTTTTAATATTATGTTGGAATGTTTTGTAAGAATAACGACTTAAAGCGGGGGTTCACCTGAAATTTTTTTTTAAAAAGTCAGCAGCTACAAATACAGCAGCTGCTGACTTTTAAAAAACGAACACTTACCTGTCTAAGTCGCCGGCGACGTCGGCAGGTGAAGCCGAGCGATAACTTGGCTCTTGGCTTCCCCCGCCGCCATCCTCTGTAAAGGAATCGGGAAGTGAAGCGCTGCGGCTTCACTGCCCGGTTCCCTACTGCGCATGCGTGAGGGATGCTGTGCAGTTCCCAATGGTTCCCGTTGTGTTCTGGGAGCCTAGTGTTTCCCAGAACCCAATGGCGGGGTGACGCAGAGGGGCGTGACTCCCGCTGGAGTCTATACCCGGAACTGGTGCAAATACCTGTTTTATACAGGTATTTGCACCCCCCTGCCCCCTGAAAGGTGTCAAATGTGACACCGAAGGGGGGCAGGGTTCCGAAAAACGGAGGTTCACCTTTGGGTGAACCTCCGCTTTAAGTATGCTTCTATAATCTTGCAGATAAAATGATGTGTTTCCCGTTATACACTGAATAAAAAGAAAGCTGTGTCCACTCTAAGGTTTCGACACATTTTAGATTGTAAGCTCCTATGAGCAGGGCCCTTAAAATCCAGCTGCTAACTGTTTTGCAAAATGTAGCACCATATATCCTGTAGAATTATTATTATTTTTTGAAGCTAGTAAATGAATGTACATAATTTTGTTTCTTGTGGCAAAATAAAAGTACATTATTGAGCTTGTTTGTTGTGGTTATTTTCTTTCCTCTTTTCTTTCTTCTTTTTAATTAGGTTTGGGGAAGTGCGATACCTCTTATATCTTATAATTTCTATATGTATGTATTTGTGCACCAAAAAATGAATCTCTTCAGCACACCTGCAAGTAAATGATACAGGTTGGAATTTTTTCATAGAACAGCTGTGGAGAATTGCAGGTAATGAATTCAGCTGGGGGATAGGCAGTGTTGTATGTGTCAGCCCTGTTTCACGTTGGTGCGATCTGACATGTCATATCTGTGGCAATTGCACCTATCTAATTGGTGCGGCTTGGGGGTGCGTTTCTTTTTTTTACATCAGTGCAGAAACCTGCACAGATGTCTCTGATTCCCTCCCCCCCCCCCCCCCCGCAGGCAAGGCTGACATGCGGGAATGAACTCATGTGAAATGAGCTGATCACTTTCAAACTAGGCCTTTGTCTTTGTGATTCACCTGCTGATATCCCAGGGACACCATTTCTTATCAAATTATCAAACTCCCTTAAGTTTACCTTCAAATAGTATATGTAGAAATACAGATTTGCATATCTGCAAAAAAAACGGAAAAAAATAAATTTGAATCGTGGTTGTGATCAAATATTTGCAGCTGCGATCAAAAGAGCGTGGTTTCACCTTCTGACCTGGAAATTAGTCATTGTAATTACCTGGAAGTTCCTGTGCTAGTCAGGATCTCTATCTAGGTGTACATGGGGAGGTCTCTCTTTAGCAAAGAGGAGGTGCTGCTCATTTGCCTGGATATGTACTTGTGCTTACTCAATGTAGGGGTGGATGTGGTAGTTAAATTTGGTGTGGTTCTTTGATTTGTTTGGCATCACCACATATTTTTCTTCTGGCCCATGTGCACACATGACTTCCTGCATTTGTTCTGCTGATGTAGATCAGTAAGGACTATGCAAATATAAATGAGAGCTCTTTCCTAATATATATATATATATATGACTTGTTTCACAGTTGGGTGACAGTTGTGTGACTTTTCCAGCAAATTTCGTCCTCCGAGTTGCATGACAAGTTGTACCCCATGATTCTCAATGATAACCATTCATATCTGTGCTACTTCAAGTTGCAACAACTTCAAAGTAGTCCCTGTACTACTTTGGTGTGACTTTCATGTGACATAGGGTGAATTATTACACAGGCATTTTCAGAAGTTGGGCCCAAGTTGCATCAGCAAAGTGGCGGCAAAATAGTGCGACTTCCAGGTGGCAGCAGTGTGAATGAGATTCTTGGATAATACCTTTGAATTAGGCACTATTCTCATTTGTGGATCCTGCAAGTGGGTCAAATTCGTCCCTGCACTACTTTGGTTTTACTTTGATGCGACTTGAGGTCCATATGCGGCAAGATTACACAGGCATTGGTCGCTCAAGTGCAAATGGGGCCTAATTCAGAAGTGTTATCAATGAATCTCATTAGGCTCCTTTCACACTTGGCCGACTTTTCATACAACATAAGGTCCCTTTCACATTTGTGTGATCTGTTCATGGTGTGATGTGATTTTTGATGTGTTTTGCGGGTTATTATTTTAACACTGGGTGTTCGCCGAGTATCAAACAATTTGGGGTGTTCGAAAGCCGCAGAACACCCATTAAAAGTCTATTGGAGAAATCAAAAGTACTAATTTTAAAGGTTAATATGCACGTTATTGTCCTAAAAAGTGTTTGGGGACCTGGGTCCTGCCCCAGGGGACATGTATCAATGCAAAAAAAAAAAGGTTTTAAAAGTGCATTTTTTTTGGGAACAGTGATCTTAATCACTTAAGGACCGCCGCACGACTATATACGTCCTTATTTAGAAGAGGGATATCTCGGTAACGGTAGCAGCTGCTGCCACAACCGAGGTATCCATCTCTTTAGGCAGCGGTTCTGTAAACGATAATGGTGATCTCTGCGGCGGATTCACCGGAAGGCCCCCCTCCTGCGCCCTCCACTGCTTACGGGAGTCGTCGGCAGTGGCAGAGGCGATCGGGTCCTCTCTCCTGCTAGGCATGGATATGAGTGAGGGCAAGTTGGCCCCCACCCTTATCCATACCATAGCAGGGCGAAAGCGACATCAAAACGTCACTTCCGCCCATATGTCTTAAAGGGACAATTTATTTTTGTAATTTTTTCAAATGACAATTAATTTTTTATTTTTGTATTACATTTTAGTCTAAATATGAGATCTAAGGTCTTTATGACCCAAGATCTCATTGTTAAGAGGACCTGTCACTCTTTTTTCTATTACAAGGGATGTTTACATTCCTCATAATAGGAATAAAAGTGACCATTTTTTTTAATCAGTGTAGAAATAAATATAATATAGGAAAATAAATAATACAAAAAAAAATTAAAGCACCCCGTCTCGATGAGCTCGCGCACAGAAGCGAACGCATACATGAGCAGCGCCCGCATATGAAAATGGTGCTCAAACCACACATGTGAGGTATCGCCACAATTGTTAGAGCGAGTGCAATAATTCTAGCCCTAGACCTCCTCTGTAACTCAAAACACGCAACCTGTAGAATTTTTTAAATGTCGCCTATAGAGATTTTTAAGGGTAAAAGTTTTACGCCATTCCACGAGCGGGCGCAATTTTGAAGCGTGATATGTTGGGTAAGTAATTTTCTAGCAAAAAATGTGTTTTTAACGTGTAAACACTGAGTCTGAAAAACAGGCTTAGGGCTTAAGTGGTTAATAATGCTTAAAGTGAAACAATAAAAGTGAAATATTCCTTTAAATTTCATACCTGGGGGGTGTCTATAGTATGCCTGTAAAGTGCTGCATTTTTTCCATGTTTAGAACAGTCCATGCGCAAAATGTAATTTCTAAAGGAAAAAAGTAATTTAAAACTACTCACAGCTATAATGAATTGTCGGGTCCTGGCAATACAGATAATTCATTTAAAAATGGCATGGGTTCCCCCCAGTCTCTTACCAGGCCCTTCAGGTCTGGTATGGGTTTTAAGGGGAACTCTATGCCAATTTTTGCCAAAATAAAAAAAATGGCGTGGGGTTCCCCTAAAAATCCATACCAGACCCTTATCCGAGCATGCAACCTGGCAGGCCGCAGGAAAAGAGGGGGGACGGTAGAGTGCCACCGCACCTGAACCATACCAGGCCACATGCCCTCAACATGGGGAGGATGCTTTGGGGGTCTAAGACCCCCAAAGCACCTTGTCCCCATGTTGATGGGGACAAGGGCCTCATCCTCACAACCCTTGCCCGGTGGTTGTGGGGGTCTGTGGGCGGGGGACTTATCGGAATCTGGGAGCCCCCTTTAACAAAGGGGACCCCCAGGTCCCACCCCCCTCATGTGAATTGGTAATGGGGTACATTGAACCCCTACCATTTCACAAAAAAAGTGCCAAAAATGGTAAAAAAAAACACAAGACACAGTTAGGGACAAATGCTTTATTAAAAAAGAAAAAAAACTCCAGCGATGTAATCCATTCTCGACCCAGGATATGGAAAAAAAGCCACCACGATTCGATTCCGCCTCTATGGGAGGTGCCCGCGGCATAACGCTACACCCCCTTAACAGCTAATAAATAGCTGAGGGCGGGGCCACTCGTCATGTGTGTGGGTGACTCCGCCCCCTCTGATGCAAAGGGAGTTTCCCTCTGGGGTCCTCTTTAATTAAGGGGGGCTTCCAGATTCCGATAAGACCGCAGACCCCCACAACCACCGGGCAAGGGTTGTGGGGATGAGACCCTTTTCCCCATCAACATCGTCTTAGACCCCCCAAACACTTTTTATCACAATAACTTGCATATTAACCTTTAAAATTAGCACTTTTAATTTTTCACATTCGTGTCCCACAGACTTTAATGGTGTTTGCGTGTTCTAACAAATTTTTTTGCCTGTTCGCATGTTCTGCTGCGAACCAAACTGGGGGTGTTTTTCGTTTCATCCCTAAAAACAACTTAGTAAAAATTGGCACTTGCATGTCCGTGAAATAGCTAATTAGCGCTCATTTCAAATTTACTAACGTTTGTTCGCCACTAATAGTGCTCTTTTTCATTCCCACATTTGCCTGTTAATTGGCTAAAATGGGTGCTATTATATGCAATAGTGCCCAGTACTTCCTGGCACTATAGTAAATGACCCCCACCGTGTCTTTGTACAGGTATTAAACAAGGAAATACCACTGTCTTATAATGGTAAATTTTCCAATAAATCTGTTCATGTCTTCTTTGGAAAAATGTGATAATTAAACTGTGAAATTCCATTTTATTTTCATATGACATTCATTTTATAATCTGATTTTTTTGCAATATCAAATTTCTTAATTCATTTCATGCAGTTTGGTAGTAGGATGAAAAATCTATAAACAGCAAGAAATTGTGTATTATTTTATATATTCTTTACTATGTCTAAACCAGCATAGTATAAATTAATGGAGTTAATTAGTTTATGTACATGATTAATGTTTTGTAATGTCACTGAAAGTTTGTAAAATGAAGAAACAGTTAACTTTCAGAAAAAGTCCATAAACAAAGTCACTAGTGTAGTAAGTCTGACAAACTAATGACTCTGAGATATCTTCAGCAAGAAATAAAACATGTATTTCATTAAATGTCTTTCCCCTGGGTATGTTCATAAAGTAATTACTACCTCAGTTTAATCCACTTTTCTAATTTTCAGTCTGTTATGGCATCTGTGGTAAAGGTCAACATCCCTGCTCCTTCTTTCACTTGACATAATTTAATATTGCAGTATTATTACAGAACCTATACCTCTAGAAAGAGGGCTAAGAAAGTACAAAACTTTTAGTTATACTTGTATGGAGTACAATTATTCCTTTAAAACTATACTTAACATTGCTTAATTACTGCAGTAATGTAAAACAGTCTCACATAGAACAGTTAATTCAGAATTAAAAAAATGCCTATTTTTAACTTTGTTACTTATGGATTTAACTGTGATTTTTTATTGAAGTAAATTTTTGCTAAGTTTGCCAATAAAAGTTATAGTAACTGTAAAGTGGAACATACACACTTTAGAGCAATTTTCTCACACAGCTTTTTTCTTTCGCCCCCACAACCTGATAGGACTGGCTAACTTTAAATAAAAGACAGACCCTGCTCATAGCATTCTCCTTTTGTCCCTCACTTGATCAGGACTGGAGTCTCGAGGTATCCCTTACCGTTTGTTGCCCCAGCCAGGTTCAGCCTCCCCTGGGTGGAAGTGCTTCCTGTACAGTCTCTAAATTAGCTAAATGGTTGGAGCCCCATTATGGTGGTCGGGGGAGGGGGGCATATTTAAGCCTCTCCTGGGTGGAAGTGATTCCTCTACAGCCTCTATATGAGCTATATGGTTGGAGCCCCATTCTGGTGGTACAGGCATGGCAAAGAAAGCTTTAAACAAGCTTTGACGTAAGTGACAATGTTTTCCTTTGGTTTGCATATGCTTTTTACTTTTATCTCTGCTTTATGGGCATTTGCCATTTCCAAGATGGTGGCAGCAGTGCAAGTACACTCTGAGCATAAGATAGCCCTGCCAAAGCTAGGATCAGGCTAGACTCTCCGGTGTCAGAGCTGCATGAGGCGAGTCAGCAGCTTGCCAATCAGGGATTCCGGGGCTCTCAATCAGATCCCATAGCACCCTATCCTACTGCGGGGCAATCTGTCATGGATAACACATTAAAAAGCATGTTGATGTCCTTGCATTGCTCCCTCCAAGCATATATGCTGACTCCGCTACAAAAATTTGATGACTCTGTTACTACACTTGAGAATTGGATTTCTGATGTTGAAACAAATATGGGAGCCATTGCTTCTACTGTCAATGATCTTGTCAACGCAATTGGCGACTATATTGAGGAACATCAGTGGATTAAAGACAAACTGGCAGACCTTGAAGATAGATCCCTTTGTAATAATTTGAAATTCCGCGGTGTCCTGGAATGTGTGCAGGCTCACCACCTATCTGCATACACTAAGGACTTGATTAAATCTCTACTGCCAGATTTACAGATTTACAGAAAATCGAGTTGATAATTGATCGCATCCACAGACTACCCAAACCCCCCTTCCTATCTGAATCAGTTCCTAGGGATGTAATACTATACATCCATTTTAACATGTTAAAGAGCAACTCATGCAGAAATCAAGATGCCCGATCCCTATTCACAGCTGCAGATATTCGCCGATCTATCTTAACACACGCTGCAATGCCATAGACAACTGAATACAATAACAAAGGTGTTCCGCAATCATTGCATTCGTACCAATGGGTTTCTCCAGCTAAAATCACACACAATGGTTCCAAGCAAATAGTGCCAACTCTCCAGGAAGGCTTGCATCTCTTTCAAGGCTGGGACTTTATTCCTAATGCCTCCACAGCCACACCAATGGAACAAGGTATGGATGGATCACATCAGGAGCATCCACTCCCACAATATTACGGTAGGAACAAACCCCGCTAACACTTGCCCTGGTTTACTCTGCAACTCCAAAATCCCACCTGATGATTGGCCGCACTCAGCACTTTGAAGCTCTTTACCCCCTATTGTCTCTTCCTTGAGACTGTTGTGCCACTGCTTAGGAAGTGAGTTGGGCATTGTGCCCTTTTTTTGTTTTTTGATTGGTTGTCAATTCTTTTGTGGAAAAGACCCACCCTGCTTCTCATTAACATTCTCCACAGCAGCTAGTTACCTAAATTATAGTAGAGGTCTTGAAGTTTCCAACAAGTTACAATTTTACTGCTACTGCTGCTCTAACCTTACTCCTCTATGGTGATCTATAACAGCAAATCATTCAACAACTGAATTATCAATCTTTCCTACGACATCCCAATTTACATTCCATCCACTATGACCATCAAAATCGTGTCCCTCAAGGACTCAACCACCCAGCCAAGAGAGCTTTGTTATGGAAACTAGCAACACAATCTAACTACGATATTCTTTGCATACAGGAGACTCACTTTCATGCCCAAAACCCATCGAAATGCTCCAATAAAAATTTCAATTGTCTTTACTGCAAATGCCCCGGAAAAAAAAGGGCATCCTAGTTGCTATCAATAATTCTATCTCCTTCCAACTACAAGACTGCACCAAAGATGAAGAAGGGTGTTTTCTCATTCTTCACTGCTATATAAATAATGCCCATTACACCATCGTAACTGTATATGCCCTGAACGTGCATAAAATGTGTTTTCTACGCAAACTTCACAAGAAAGTTAGCAGTATCCAACAGGGCTCTATCATCTGGTGTGGCGACTTTAACATATCTCTGGATACTCTCCTTGACACCTCATCACAACCTAAACGATGTAAACCAGCTTTGGGCCCTCTCCTGCCAACCTTTCAACTCTATGATGTTTGGAGCTGCCAACACGTGGAAGAATATGATTATACATTCTTTTCACGTGTCACAATTCTTACTCAAGAAGTTATCTCTTTCTCGTGGACCAATGGACCCTCCAGAAAGTATCAGACTCCTCCATACTTCCCACCACTTGGTCGTACCATTCTCCTATATGCATTACTATAGAAGACTGTTCAAAATCTCCCCCTGCCTACCCTGTGGCATATGAACACAAGGCTTCTGCAATCTTAACCATATGTAGCTATACTCTATGACCAACTTCAATCCTTTTTTAAACTAAACAAAGACTCAGTGTCTGACCCAAATATCCTGTGGGTCGCACATAAGGCTTTTATGCATTGTCTATTCATCCAATTGGGGGCCAGGGATAAAAGGCAAAGGAGGCAGCACATTCTAAACCTGTATATAAAATATAGATGCGCTAATATTAACTTAAAAGGTGATAAAACGTACAAAGAAAACTAATCAGGGAGAACACTCCATAAACTGTGAATTACTAATATGTCCTTAATTAGTGCACAGTGATTAGCAGGATTCCATGCAGGGAAAAATCACTCTAAACCTGTTAACAAATATCCAGACCACTGACTCCCTAAATAAGCAATAACCACATCCTGATTTAAAAAATAAATTAATTAAACTACGTTTAGAACTATGGTCCCTTCTCATTGAAAACCTTGATAATCTCCAGAAACGCTCAAAAATGCATTTCTATGCCTCTGGCAACAAGGCAGGGAAGCTCCTAGCCTACCAAATTAAAGGGCACCACATTAAAACCCACATCCTATATCTCTACCACTCTGTCACTAAAGAGAAGTTTCTCAATCCACAAGAAATAGCAAACGCTTTTAGCACCTACTATGAGTCCTTATATAATTAAAAGGTTGATTCCCTCACAATCGCAACCTAGTACCTCCTCCATATTTAACTTTACCTTTCAAGGCCACATTCATTTGTAAATATTGGCATTATATTCCCAACCCTTGGTTTATGTCTATTGCTCTTCTATAGTATCCAAGCCATTCTCATTAGCCGCCAGCACAAAACAGGGGTGTCCACTCTCTCTGCTAATCTTTAACCTCATAATGGAACCCCTGCAGAAAGAATTAGGTCCCAAGCTGATATAACTGAATTTACTATTGGATCAAAAC
This sequence comes from Rana temporaria, assembly GCF_905171775.1. Lineage (NCBI taxonomy): Eukaryota > Metazoa > Chordata > Amphibia > Anura > Ranidae > Rana > Rana temporaria. The sequence goes on from NC_053490.1 coordinate 153,813,931, forward strand.
AACACAAGATCAATTTCTTTGCGGACAATGTTATACTTATGTTATCTAACTCTGGTCCCTCCCTGGCTTCGGCACAACGTATATTGTCTGAATTTAGTGAAGTGTCTTATTTCAAGGTAAATTACTCTAAATTATTCATTATATTCTGAGGGTTACCACAGGACCTACACTCCATAATTTTCGGGATAGATTCCCATACCCATGGGCTACAGATTCCATTTTGTACCTGGGGTCAATATAACTGCCTCGGTATCTTCCTTGTTTAAGGCTAACTTCACCCCCTTCCTAAGCAATTTTTCTAAGGAGCTAGAGAGAATTTCTACAACTTTCTAAAACTGCACTTCTTCTACCCTAGCTGCTTTTTCTCTTCAGATCACTTCCCATTGCAATCCACGTGTCCTTTTTTACTTTCATGCAAAGTGTTCTTAGCAAATTTGTGTGGCAGGGAAAAAAGGCTAGATGCCCACTGGATAGCCTCGTGAAACATAGCTCTGTGGAAGGTACAGTGTTCCCAATCATTAAGGATTATTACACTGCTTCCCTCCTAGAACAACTAATAAATTGGTTCATACCCAGACCCACATGTTTACAATATGAAATTGAAGCACTACAAGTCCCCGGCCAAATCCTGAGCAATTGGCTACTTAGTGCACCTAAAGTAAATACACAATGGTTGGCCCTTTCCCCCACCATTAAGGCTACTGTAGCGGCCTACACCGATCTTCTTGAACATGCACCTAAATGGGACAAGCCATGTATCATCCCCTCGCCAATTGCAACACTCTCCCTACTCATCCCTAACCTCTCAATGAAAACATGGCAGGACAAAGGTTTACTTTTCATCTCTGACCTATACTCTAACAACTTCCTCCAAGCATTCATATCATTTCAAAAATCATTCTCACTCGCACCAGCAGATTATTACAAATATATACAATTAATCCACTGCCTCCTCCATAACCCCTAAATCTGTATATCCTTGCACACACGGGCATGAAAATACCTGTCAGGTACAGACCCCCACACCAAAGGAAATACACTATTCTACAACTTACTACAAGACAAAACTTACTTTAGGAAATTAACCCCCATGTTAAAGTGGGGAAAAGATATAGGTCAAACTTTCAGCAACTCCCAATGGTTAGCTGCCCTGAAATACAGTCTTAATGCATCTAGATCGTCCAGTCTTCATGAACTGGTTTATAAATTTGCACTACGTTGGTATATCACTCCATCTATGATCCACAAATTTGACACATCTACTCCACCCCTCTGCTGGAGGAATTACGGGGCTATGGGGAAATTGTACTGCATCCTATGGGAATGCCCCATGGTGTCATCCTTCTTGAGAGACACCTTTCGTCTTCTATCCAAAATAACCACAATACGCACAAATCCCTCTCCTGCACTTGCATTAATAGGCATAGAGTAGGCCTTGAGGGTTTCCAACCCCATTTACGCTGCATTGCTTCACATATCCTAGCGGCTAGGTTGACCATTGTTTGCCACTGGAAATCCCCTGATGTTCTTACCAGATTAGAAGTGGTCTCTTTGGTGAACAACCATTGATCTTATAAATGTATGTTTGCTTATTCTGAAGGACACCTGTCCTTGGTTCAGGCTAAATGGTCTCAATGGCTGGAATTGTTTCAGCAAAACTCTCTCAACTTCCCCTAACTATCACCACTTATGATATATTGGATCACTTCTGTTATTACCTCACTTCCATTCTCTACTTCTCGCTTACTGTTTATTAAGCGTGGTAACCTCTCATCCCTTATAGTTTATGTATATGGTTAAGGGAGTACTACAGACGATAGTATTGCCCCCTTCCAGGGCACAGTTTGTCCCCAATGGCGTGTCCAGATGGGAGGTCAATGCCCTCTACAATACCAATCATCATATCCTAGTGGTACCTCTGCTGTTTATTATTCATTTATGCTTGATCTATCTACCCTCTCATATGCAGTTAATAGAAGCGCCTTGTCAACATATCAAACTGTATGACACTCAATGTCTGTTGTTTATGTTTCTTGAAAAACTATTGAAATTAAAACACTGCATACAGCAAAAAAGAAAAAAAACACAGAGCAAAAACACACAGGCATTGCTTAAAGTTGCATCAAATTTGCGTGACCTTCAGGTTACAATAGCGGAGACTTAGCCTTATGCTGTTTTTCATTTCAGTCTGCTGCTTTGCTCTGTTTCTATGGGGAACGCTGCACTGATACAAATGATTCTGTTGGCTTGTAATTTTAACATAACATTTTTATAATTTTCAACATAAAAATTAAGTTAATTTACTTTGATATTTTTAAGTACCTTACTTAATTTTCATTAGTTCTTAAAACACACCTTTCACATTTACGAAAATAATGTATAATATTGAGAAATCTAGACAAAACTTTTAAGGTATTTGCATTTCCATATTCTAATTGAGTTACATTTACTTAAAAAAATTATCTTTTCATTTGACTGAAATTGCGGGACGCATGTTTGTCAAACGTGCAACGGCACAAGTTTTGATGCTGTATATTGTAAAGAGTTCGATGTCTTTTGGAACTTTAAAAACCTGCACAAGGCATTTGAGGCCCATCAGGACAACCGAGCACCACCAGTGTCAAGAATTTTTCCAAGTCACTACAAAGCCATGCAATTCCATTGAAAGGTATAGAATGAACATTGAACAAATTATAATTCACATGCTTTAAATGTTGCTTGACATATCATCCAAATGTTTTTTTTATTTGTAGATTAATATATTTATAATAAATGAACATATGTCTGTTGTATACACCTATTGAGGCAACTCACTTGTGCGCACGCAAAGTTTGTGCTTACTGCATTCTGCAGAATGCAACCAAGATGCAGGTTAAGGTTAAAAACTATTTTGTGCCACAAAAATGAATGTTTCAGCAGGTTCGGTTTTTGAGATATTGAAATTAAAATTCAGATTATGTATCATCAAGCCCTGCCCACTTTCCACCCAATGTTATTAAGATTTAAAAACAAATATAGCATTTGTTTGCACTGCATCTGTGCTGATTTGTGCTGAAAACAACAAACATATGTACTGGTTTGGTTTCAGAGATATTGCACATTATAGTTGATGAAACCTCTCCCACTTTGCACCACATGTTATTACATTTTCAAAACAATTATACAATTTGTTTGTGCTGCGTTTGTGCTGATTTGTACCACAAAAACAAAATTTCAGCTTGTTCGGTTTTTGAGATATTGGACATTTAACATTAGATTATGTAGCCTAAAGACCTGCCCACTTTATTACATTTTCAAAACAAATATACCATATTTATGCTGCCTTGGCATAAAAAACAAACATGTTGGTATAGTGTATTTTTTTCATATAGCACGCTCGTTTTGTATCAGAGAGAATGATTATTGGACTCATTTATGCTTTTAGCCTGAGCTACCCTGAAAACCTAAAATATATATTTGAAGTTTTTCAGAAGATCTTTTTAGATGTAGGTAATCTATCTTCAAAAGTTCACACTGACTTGCAGACCAGCCACAGTCATTATCCTGGGGCAGGTCAGCAAAATGCCGTAGGTGTACGTTGCTCTTTGCACAGGAGATAACTGGCACGCACCTGCCACTTCACGTGGGAGCATGCCCACGGTTCTGTCAGACTTGAGGTCCGCCGAACCCGTGGGCACAAGGTGATTCCTGTTTTGCCAGATGACATGTCAGAAATCTTCTGTTCCCAGTGATCAGTAACAGCTATCTCTGTGGCCCAGACCCCTACAGTTAGCACACACCCAGGAAACACACGTAAACCCCTTGATCGCCCCCTAGCGTTAACCACTTCCCTGCCAGTGTCATTTATACATTGATCAGTGCATTTTTATAGCACTAATCAATGTAATAATGTCACTGGTCCCCAAAAAGTGTCATTTGGATTCAAATTTGTCCACCGCAATATGGCAGTCCCGTTAAAAATCAGATCGCCGTCATTAAAAGTAAAAACAATAAAAAATATTAAAAGTCCCAAATCATTCCGATAGTTTGTGGACGCGATAACTTTTGCGCAAACCAATCAATATACACCTATTGTGATGTTTTTACCAAAAATATGTAGAAGAATATTTATCGGCCTAAACTGATGAATATTTTCATTTTTTTTTATATTTTTTGGGGATATATATTATAGCAGAAAGTAAAAAAATAGTTTATTTTTAAATTGTCAGGTTTTTTTTTGTTTATAGCGCAACAAATTAAAACCGCAGAGGTGATAAAATATCACCAAAATAAATCTCCAGTTGTGGGAAAAAAAGGAAGGTAAATTTTGTTTGGGTACAACATCGCACGACAGCACAGTTGTCAGTTAAAGCGACACAGTGCCATATCGCAAAAATGGCCTGGTCATTAAGGGGTGAGTGAGTGAGTGAAAAACTTATATAGCGCAACACATGCAAACCGAATCGCCTCTAGGCGCTAAGTATCCATTCCAGAAGTAAACTTTTTGCCCTCAGAAGAGATGGGTTTTGATCTTTCTTCTGAAGGCCAAGTGGTTCACCTCCAATCGGATGCTGGTTGGTAGAGCGTTCCACAGTCTAGGTCCTTGGACTGCGAATCTTCATTCTCCTTTGGACTTGTATCTGGCTTTGGGTATCTGGAGTAGATTTTGGTTGGTGGATCGCAGAACGCGATTGGGGTTGTGAGCTTTTAGTTTTTCGCATAGATATTGGGGGGCATTTCCATGAACACACTTATGTGTCAGACAGAGTGCCTTGAAAGTGATTCTGTCTTTTACTGGCAACCAATGAAGGGATCTCAGTGAAGGTGAGAGACTCCCATGTTTTTTTCCCAGTCACAAGTCGAGCAGCCGTATTTTGAACGACTTGCAGACGCGAGATTTGGTATTTAGGGAGTCTGAGATAGAGGGCATTTGCATAGTCAAGTCTGGAGTTGATAATTGTTCCCACCACGACTGCTATGTCTTCTTTTGGGATAAAGGGAGTGAGTATGCGTAGTAGGCGCAGCAGATGGTGCGATCCGCTGACTACTGACCCTATTTGTGTATCCATTGTCATGTAGGAGTCAAAAATGACTCTGAGACTTTTGACTTTGGTGCTAGGGGTGATGGTTTTACCAAGAATGGGCGAAGGTGTCCATATTGTTGTGGGATGATTTTTTCGGTTGGCGTGAAACAGGAGAAGTTCTGTTTTTGAACCGTTGAGTTTGAGGAAACTCTTTGTCATCCAGTTTTCTATCAAGCTAAGGCATTTCTCTAGTCCGAGATAATGATCCTTTTTGTTGCAGATGCAAAAATACAGTTGTGTGTCATCTGCATAAGAGTGGTAAAGTAACTTCTGGTTACTTATGATTTCAAAAAGAGGGCGGAGATAGATGTTGAACAGAACGGGTGACAAAGGGAAACCCTGAGGGATTCCACATGACACTGCGTTTTCCAGAAGTGTAAGGCCCCAGTTTCACTATTTGTGATCGATTTTCTAAAAAGGAGGAGAACCAAGATAAATCACATTCCGCGACTCTGGCTACTTCAGCTAGCCGAGTCAGTAGTAATTTGTGGTCTACCGTGTCAAATGCTGCACTTAGGTCCAACAGTACCAGAAGACAAGATTCTCCTTCGTCTGCTGCTTCGAGGGCGTCATCCCATATTTTGAGCAGTGCTGTTTCTGTCCCGTGACCAGGACGGAAACCCGATTGAAACGGATCGAGTAATTTATGGGTGTCTAAATGATGTTGTAGCTGTTGTACAACTTCTTTCTCCATTACCTTGGAGAAGACATTTAGGCCTGTTATGGGTCGGCGGTGATTAGGGTATTTGGTGTCAACAAAGTTTTTTTTTTTACTCGGTTTGATTATACCTTGTTTCAGCAAGGTTGGCACCATGCCCTCCTTGAATGACTGGTTCATGAGCTGCGTGATAGCCGGCACCAAAATATCGGCACATTCTTTCAGCAGTTTAGTGGGGATGATATCGTTAGGGTCTGTGGTATTTTGCAGAGTAATGATTATATTTTTAGTGGCATCGATGGAAATGGGTTTTAGAGTGAAATTAGTTGATTGCGGCGGATTTATGTGGGTATTAGGTTTGTGATTTAGGGGGGGTTGATGAAGATTCTGTTCTGCTGAATACTTTCACGAATTTATTCAATTTTGTTAATGAAATAGTCCGATAATTCGTTGCAAAATTCTTGTGAATCAGAATTAGGGGCCTCTAGACAGACTGGGTTCATGGTCTGGGTGACTAGATTGATAAGTTCGCGGGGACGGTTTAGGGCATTATTGATGATGTTGGAAAAATGATTTTCTTTTGGCTATAAAGATTTCTTTATGGCATTTCTTGGTCATTATCTTATAGATGGTGTGGTGTTCCTCTGAAGAGCTTCTTTTCCAAGCTGCTTCTGCTCTTCTGCACTCTTGCTTCAACAACGACAGATGGTTGTTGAATCAGCTGGAGTTGTTTTTACGGATGAACGTTTTGCGTTTTGGCTCTACTAAGTCGGCTGACTGTAGTAGCGACTTGTTGATGGTGTAAAGTGTTTCTGTGGCAGTTTGATGTTGTTGGATTGTTTTTATTTTGTTCCCTAATGTAGTTTTGAAGAGTTCCTGAGTGGAGCTTCTTCTGAGATCTAGTCCAGTGTGTAGTCACTGATTTTATCGTTTTTTTGAGGGGGTATTTTTAGTAATTATGAATTTAATGGCATGGTGATCTGTCCATGGATGCGGCTCATTTTCCATAATGTTAATTTCCAGATCTTGTCTGAAAATGAGATCAAGTGTGTGACCTGAAGCATGTGTGGGGCCACATACTAGTTGCTGCAGACCTAATCCTTCCAGATGGTCAATGCAGGCATCGGTGGCGGGGTCCTGTGAGGAGTTGGCCCAGAGGTTGAAATCCCCGAGCAGCAGGAGGTGTTTAATGTTTAGGGTATAGGTGGATATGAACTCTGTCAATGATGTGAGAAGGTGCATTTTTGGACCGGGTGGTCTATAGCAGAGAAGTATGTGAACAGTGTCCTGGGGATTTGTTTGCAGTTGCAGAGTGAGGGTATCCATGAATGGACCAAGAGAGAAAAAAAGAAAAATGACTGCTGCACACCCTTAAGAGTTATTACTACTTTTTATTAAATATCAGAAAATAGAGCATAAAAGGCATTAAAAACACACAGGTAACCAATTATGGTATAGTACCCTAGAAGTGACCTGAGAATACACTCACAAAAACGAGACGGCAAAAATCAGTGACAAATTGAAAACTGGAGCTCGATCATCCAATAAGGAGATCTAAGTCCATAACTCACCCATTCACCCTCCACACAACACAAAGAGACCCCCCCGCCCCAAGCACATATAAAACCCCCACTGCTATCAATAATCCTAAAGATTTCCACACCATGCGGTGGTTCCCTGTAACTACAGGTGAAAGTACCACCGTCTAAGTGGGAAAAGTTGCAAAAAAGAAAAGCTCAAAAATGGGGACATGAGAAGGATCCACTATATAGTGGTATAGTAATACTGCTCAATTGGAGATAAATGGCAAGTGATAAATCAGATGAAAGAGATATAGTCCCAAGGACCGCAGACAATTCTACTATCCTGGAGAAAAAAAGTGGTATATATATATATATATATATATATATATATATATGTCTCTGCTCTTCAGATGGGTCGCCGCGTCTGGCGTAAACAGTTATTCAATTTCCATCAGATAGTAACTGATAAGGAGGCATTCAACAAAAATATATATTTGAGACACTGTAGTAGTGATCATTATGTATCAGAGTCCACCTATGCTGCATTTAAGAGGACTTTGCAACAATGTAGCCACAATTAATTGACAAAGTTCCTTGTTCTAAAGGAACGAAACATGTAAACTCTTGGGGTACAGGGACCCCCCGATGCACATTTTGAACCTCAGTGTTTTTCTTTCTTTTGGAGCTCGGTAACATGGTTACCTTGAGCCACTAAGCAACTTAAGGAAAAGTATCACATGGAGACATGAACAGTGCAATCTGAACATAACTTGCACGCTCAAATTGGAGAGACTGACCCCATGGAGACCTAATACATTCTTTATTCTCAACTTTGGAGATTGGTATTTGCCCAACATCATTGAAGACACTGTATAATCGCAGTTCTATACTGGACATTACTATATTATTCACCTATCATTACTGCACTGAGGAGGAGTGCTTCAGGCTCTGTGTGCTACACATGGATGGATGGCTCGGCTGCAAATCTCTCTGGCAGCACGTGAGTACAGATTTGATGTGGTAGCTACGACTCTGAGCTACACATAACAGCCCAACAGTGAGTACAACTTTTATTTTCTGTGGAATGCTGATCAATTATCTGCTCACCAACAGTGTATATATCAACACATCCAATATTCATGTAAGCCTAATTGCCACTAGCAGTTCAACAAGATTTCAATATCTGATGGACATATCTACTTGATATATTTGAATGGACACTACCCATAAGTAATGGGAACCCGTCAATTAATTGTGGCTACATTGTTGCAAAGTCCTCTTAAGTGCAGCATAGGTGGACTCTGATACATAATGATCACTACTACAGTGTCTCAAATATATATTTTTGTTGAATGCCTCCTTATCAGTTACTATCTGATGGAAATTGAATAACTGTTTACGCCAGACGTGGCGACCCATCTGAAGAGCAGAGACATATATATATATATATATATATATATACCACTTTTTTTCTCCAGCCTAGTAGAATTGTCTGCGGTCCCTGGGACTATATCTCTCTCATCTGATTTATCACTTGCCATTTATCTCCAATTGAGCAGTATTACTATACCACTATATAGTGGATCCTTCTCATGTCCCCATTTTTGAGCTTTTCTTTTTTGCAACTTTTCCCACTTAGACGGTGGTACTTTCACCTGTAGTTACAGGGAACCACCGCATGGTGTGGAAATCTTTAGGATTATTGATAGCAGTGGGGGTTTTATATGTGCTTGGGGCGGGGGGTCTCTTTGTGTTGTGTGGAGGGTGAATGGGTGAGTTATGGACTTAGATCTCCTTATTGGATGATCGAGCTCCAGTTTTCAATTTGTCACTGATTTTTGCCGTCTCGTTTTTGTGAGTGTATTCTCAGGTCACTTCTAGGGTACTATACCATAATTGGTTACCTGTGTGTTTTTAATGCCTTTTATGCTCTATTTTCTGATATTTAATAAAAAGTAGTAATAACTCTTAAGGGTGTGCAGCAGTCATTTTTCTTTTTTTGTTTTTTTCTCCCTTGGTACATTATATTTTTGATTGCACCCCCCGACAATATCGGTGAGTACTACATATTTGATAAATAGGTGGGATTCCCATATCCTTCTCTCCTTTGTTTATAGTATCCATGAATGGAAGTGAGTTCTGAAGGTCTGGTTTAGTGATCAAGAGGTGAGTCTTGTGGATCACTGCCAGGTCTCCTCCTCTTTGCCCCACTCTGTTTTTGGTTAGAATGCGGTAGTTTTCTGGCACCAGTTCTCCTAGAATGGTGTTACAGTCGGCTGTTAACCAGCTTTCTGTGATAAAGAGGCAGTCTAAATTATGTTGTAGAATGAAATCATGGATTTCTTGTTGGTGTTTTACTGCCGATCTTGTGTTGACCAAAGTGCATGATATGTGCTTTGGCTGTGCTGGTGCCACAACACTGTAAGCCCTCACAGTTACTCTTGGTGGGCACAGGAATGGGCCCTGCTGTGAAATATTAGATCAAGAATTGTAATTACACACCCCTGTTAAACAGGGGCTGAAAAATTGGGCCTTAGGCACTGGTGCTGGTGCCACAACACTGCAACCCCTCACAGATACTCTTATTGGAGCGCAGTAATAAGCCCCGCTGCAAAGTATTGCATCAAAAATTGTAATTACACGCCCCTGATAAACAGGGGCAGAAAAATTAGGCCTTAGGCACTGGTGTTGGTGCCACAACACTGCAACCCCTCACAGATACTCTAGTTGGAGCGCAGTAATAAGCCCTGCTGCAATGTATTGCATCAAAAATTGTAATTACACACCCCCATTAAACAGGGGCAGAAAAGTGGGCCTTAGCCACTGGTAGCGGTGCCCAGAACCAAAAATGTTCTTACAAGCTATCAGCATGATCATTGAGGAAGAAAAGGATAGTCACTCAGCATAACAGGATAGTCACTCAGCATCAGCATAGGCAGTCTTGAAGGGATCTGACATTTCAAAAAAAAATATTCAGTTACATCAGCATCAAGTGCTTGGTAGCTGGTGGTGATCCAAGCCTGATTCATTTTTATGAAGGTCAGTCGATCGACCAAGTCCGTGGAGAGGCGCACCCTGTGATCGGTTACAAAGCCCCCAGCAGCACTGAATGTGCGTTCCGAAAGAACGCTGGATGCAGGAAATGCCAGGAAATGCCAGTAGCTCAATTGCATACTTTGCAAGCTCTGGCCAGTGATCCATCCTCAAGACCCAGTAAGCCAGAGGATTTTAGGTGGGAAAGGTGTCCATGTCTGATCTTGCCCCTAGGTATTCCAGCATCATGTAAAACAGACACTGGCGATGGTTGCTGGAACCGGTCATACCTTGGGGCTGCGGACTAAAAAATTGTCTGAACGCATCAGTCTGACGGCCACCTTCTCTACGGCTCCTTCTGTGACTGACCGAAGCCTCAGCAACACGTTGTGCAGTACCAGGATTTTGTAACCTCCCAGTCTCTGGGAATGTGTTGCACAGACCTTTCTGCAAGGCCTCCCGAAGATGTTTCATCTTCTGCTCCCTCTGCGCCGGCAAGATAAGGTCTGCAATCTTACTCTTGTAACATGGATCAAGGAGGGTTGCCAGCCAATAATGATCCCTCTTCTTGATAGCACGAATATGAGGATCCTTCCGCAGGCTTTGCAGGATCAGGGAGGCCATACAGCGTAGGTTTGCTGAGGCATTCATTGCGGAGTCCTCTGGGTCACTGAGGATGACAGGATCCCCAGCCACCTCGTCCCAGCCACATACAAGTCCATGGGTTTCTTGGGACTATAATTGATCCCTTGAAGACTGCTGCTGATGCTGAGTGCTAGGCTCCACCTCCATGCTGACACAATCCTCCTCCTCCTCCTCATCCTCGTCCTGTTCCTGTGTGATAGGCGGGCAAGCAGGAACACTGTCTGGATAAAGGGGGCCTTGAGAGGTGTAACGGCTACCCACTGGTAGTGAGGGGTATCGGCCGTTGGAGACGTCCTTTTCCCTGGCAAGCTGCGATATGCAGGTACCGCCGGTATATCCCATCGAACGCCCTTCCAAGAAACGAGACGGGCTACGTTTGAAGGGTCAAGTAGACTGACTTTATTTGGCATATTTCACCTGCTTATATCTGGTTACAACTGTTACAAGAACAATGACAGTTTCCGCCCTCCCCTTTTCCCAGTAGGGGGCTTCAACACAGACCCCCTGAAACAATGACATCTCCTTGAATTAATCACTTGGCCAGTTTCTAGCCGCTTCGGCACCTCACCCCACTTAACATTTCCTGGCCAGGCACATAGAATTCAATTAACCTTTAAAACAATTATCACTCACACATAATCCCCATCAGCATACACCTCACAGGGGGGCTGTTTACCTACACAAAAGAGAGTTCATTAGCATTCCAGCAATGAAAGAGACTTGTCCAATTAACCCTTTGAGCTCAGAATACAATGTGGTACATCCACTTGTGACAAGCCATGCAGTTCCTTGTAGTCCCCCTGCACGAAGATTATAACTGTCTCGGCAGCATGCCTGTGTCCGTTACACTACTCCCCCTTTGTGGAACACTCCGGCAGACCCGGATTGATCCTTTTCGGATCAACTTGGGGATGTCCGGTCTGCTGTTAGGGTAAAAGTTCCGTTTGCCTGGACAGTCCGTCAGCCTTCCCATTGGCTTACCAGGTCGGTAGCTGATGGTGACGGTGAATAATAGAATTCAGTTCTGGAACAGTCACTTGCTTTGCTCTCTCAATGGCTCCCAAAACCTGTTGCTGATGCTCTTGGGACAGATACGGCACCACCTGGATGCAAATCCCATTTAATCTTTTGACAATTTCCGCCTGTTTGTGCATTTCAATGTTCAAGCCACGGGACATCTCATAATACATGACATAGTGTCGTTGCATCTCTGATTTCTCAGGTAGTCTTACCCGGTTCTCAGCAGCAAGCGGGTTGATTCCAGCAACGCGGGTGGTCCCGGGACAAGCAGCAGCAGGTGTAGGTAAATAAGCCAAATTCAGAGGGCCAATGTCGTTGCCCAGCACCACCTCGGCAGTTAGGTTGTCCATGATACCAACTGTGGTCTTTCCTGACCCGGCTCCCCAGTCTAAGTGCACCCGGGCGGTGGGTACGCGAAATACAGCACCCCCTGCGACCCGGACGGCAACTGTGCGAGTGGACACGTTCTCTGGCTTTACCAGATGTTTTTGAATCAGAGTGATAGTAGTCCCGGAATCTCTTAGGCCTTGTGCTACTTGTCCATTCACCCGTACCTCCTGACGGTGATGCTGACGGTTATCCGGAGAGGCAGCTTGTATTGGGTCTGCCTCATACCAAATTCCCAGACATTCCTCAGGGCCCCCCTCGGTCTCCAGGCAGTGGGCCGCAGAGGGACGTGATGGAGTGACCTCTGTGTTGGGTGTTGTGCGTCTCCAGTTGTTATTTGTAGCTCTCAAAGGGCAATAACGAGCAATATGTCCCGTGTCGCTGCAGTGATGGCACGTCACCCTAGGCGAATCCCGGGGGTAGTTGCTAGGCCCCTGAGGACGTGGTGGCACTGGAGCCCGAAACTCTGGGCGTGGGGTGATGGTTGGAGTACGCGGTTCTACCTTCTGAGCCAGCCACGTAATACCCTGGCTTACTTTCCTTGTTTCCGCGTACTCATCTGCTAGCCGAGCCGCCTCGTTTAAGTTAGCGGGCCGGCGATCTCGTACCCAGTCTTGTATGTCTGCGGCCAGGTCTTGGAAGAAATGTTCCATTAGGAACAGCTGCAATACTTCCTCCCCGGTGTTGGCCTTGCACCCTTGGACCCAAAGGGATGCCACCCTTTGTAACTGGTTGGCCCATTCCATGTGGGAGTCCACAGCCATCTTCTTGGACTCCCGGAAGCGCCGGCGGTAGGCTTCTGGCGTTACGGCATATCGGGTTAGCAGCGCCTTTTTAACTTGCTGGTATTGTAAAATATCCTCTGGAGCGAGAGCCCGAAAGGCTTCATTGGCTTTGCCCGACAATTTCCCCGACAAAATAGTGACCCATTGGTCTGGTGGGACCTGGTGTAGTGAGCACTGCCTCTCAAAGTCCGCCAAATATCCATCGATTTCCTCCTCACTTTCTACAAAAGCTTTAAATGCAGTGAACGGTATTTTCTTTCCTGTAGCAGCAGGTGGGGGAGTAGGAACTGCATGTGTAATGGGCTGTCTCGCTCTTACCAGTTCCAGTTCTTGTCCCCTCTTCGTTTGTATTTCTTCCCTTGCTTCCCGGAACAGCTGGTTTATTAGTTCCACGGACGTTTCTGGATACAAGGATAATCTCCGCTGTACAATCCCAGTAATTACATCTTCTTTGCTGACCGGTGCAAGGGGCTCCGTTCCTTCCATGGATCCATCCATTTCGTCCAGCTCCAGCAGTTCAGCTATCAGCTCCCTCCGTGGTCTGTTGCTGGCGCTCCTACCACGACTCTCCAATAGATCTTTCAGTGTGGATCTTTTCAGCCTGGCGTACTGCGACTCCATTCAGCACTTGCTCTTTGGATAAAAGGACCATCCCACTGCTGCCACCAATGTAACGGCTACCCACTGGTAGTGAGGGGTATCGGCCGTTGGAGACGTCCTTTTCCCTGGCAAGCTGCGATATGCAGGTACCGCCGGTATATCCCATCGAACGCCCTTCCAAGAAACGAGACGGGCTACGTTTGAAGGGTCAAGTAGACTGACTTTATTTGGCATATTTCACCTGCTTATATCTGGTTACAACTGTTACAAGAACAATGACAGTTTCCGCCCTCCCCTTTTCCCAGTAGGGGGCTTCAACACAGACCCCCTGAAACAATGACATCTCCTTGAATTAATCACTTGGCCAGTTTCTAGCCGCTTCGGCACCTCACCCCACTTAACATTTCCTGGCCAGGCACATAGAATTCAATTAACCTTTAAAACAATTATCACTCACACATAATCCCCATCAGCATACACCTCACAGGGGGGCTGTTTACCTACACAAAAGAGAGTTCATTAGCATTCCAGCAATGAAAGAGACTTGTCCAATTAACCCTTTGAGCTCAGAATACAATGTGGTACATCCACTTGTGACAAGCCATGCAGTTCCTTGTAGTCCCCCTGCACGAAGATTATAACTGTCTCGGCAGCATGCCTGTGTCCGTTACAAGAGGTAAGGAAGTCTTCCTCTTCCTCCCTCTGTTCTGCCTCAGGGGCCTCAATGGCCCTGTCCATTATTCCACGAAGCGTGTGCTCCAACAGGTGGATAAGAAGGACAGTGTCACTGATGCATGCACTGTCACTGTTCACCATCCTCGTGGCCTCCTCAAATGGTGACAGTGCATGCATCCCTGATCATGGCCCACTGGCATGGGGGAAAAAAACAAGCTCCGCTGACTCTGTCCTGCTGCCATATTGGCACAGATACTCAATGATGGCCCTCTGCTGCATGTACAGCCGCTGCAGCATGGCCAACGTAGAGTTCCACCTGGTGGGCATGTCACAGATTAGGCGGTTCTTGGGCAGGTTGTATTCCTTTTGGAGGTCTGCCAGCCGAGCACTGGCATTATATGACCGTCGTAAATGCACACAGAGTTTCCTGCCCTGCTTTAGGACATCCTGTAAGAACGGGTACCTGCCCAAGAACCACTGCACCACCAAGTTAAGGACATGAGCAAAACAGGGCACATGGGTCAATTGTCCCTGTCGCAGGGCAGAGAGGAGGTTGGTGCCATTGTCGCTAACCACCCTTTCTGGCTTAAGCTGGCGTGGCGTCAACCACCTCTGAGCATGCCCCTGCAGAGCTGACAGAACCTCTCCCCCAAGCACACCAGCTCAAGCACCGCATGGCATCTCTTTGCCTGAGTACCTGCGTAGCCCCTTGAACGCCTACGGAGCACCGCTGGTTCCGAGGACACATCAGCACAGGAAGAGGCCACAGAGGAAGATGAAGAAAAGGAGGTGGAGGAGAGAGATGTGTCACAACCAGTAGTAGCATTTTGGAAGCGTGGTGGCGGAACAACCTCCAACACTACTGTACCTTGTCCTGCATCCTTCCCAGCTGCCAGCAGAGTCACCCAATGCGCCGTGAAAGATAGGTAACGTCCTTGTCTATGCCTGCTGGACCATGAGTCAGCGGTAATATGCACCTTACCACTGACCGCCCTGTCCAGCGGGGCATGGACATTGCCTTCCACATGCCGGTAGAGAGCCGGAATCGCCTTCCGTGAGAAAAAATGACGTTTGGGAACTTGCCACTGAGGTACCACACATTCCACAAACTCACGGAAGGGGGCAGAATCTACCAATTGAAAAGGCAGCAGTTGAATTGCTAGCAATTTAGCTAAGCTAGCATTCAACCTCTGGGCATGTGGATGGCTGGCAGAGAACTTCTTTCGATGCTGCAGCAGCTGGGGCAGGGAAATTTGCCTGGTACAATCTGACGTTGGTGTACCGATAGTAGATTGCCCACAAGTACTTGGCTGTGACACACCTAATTCTACACCTTCAGTCCTATTAGTTCAGGCTTCAGAGAGGACTGTATAGTGTGGTTGGAGATCCCAGCTGATGAGGAGCAAGGAGAGGTCCACTTTGTTATTTGGTGTGGGACTTTGAGGTACGCTTGCCAACAAACTGCATGGCAGGTCGACATATGTCTGGTCAAGCATGTGGTGCCCAAGCGGGTGATGTTTTGGCCACGCGAGATACTCTTGAGAGATATGTTGCAAATAGCAGTGGTTCGATCTGATGCACTCGTCTCAAAAAAGGCCCACACCAAAGAACTTTTGGAATAAGGCTGAGAGACAGCTGCGCTCTGTACATTCGGAGCTTTGCAGTGTGATTCAGTCGTGTGCTGCCCTTAAGCTGGCCCCTGGAGAGAATCCTGCCTCGTTGGAGATGTGCCTCTTCCTCCTCCTCCTCTCTCCTATCAGGCACCCACGTGGAGTCAGTGACCTCATCATCCCCTCACTCCTCATCAATGTAGAAAACCTGGCAGTATGCTGCAGCTGGGGGAACATGACTGCCAGATTGCTGTCCTTCTTGGGCACCCCCTCTCTCTGGACTCACGTTACTGCCTTCCTCTAGCTGTGTACCATCGCCGGAGTCTTCAAAATACTGCGCATTTTCCAGCAGCATGTACCCAACACTGTGGTCAAACAGTTCGGGGGACTACTCAGGAGGACATGTTGGGGCTAGGAAAGGAGTGACTGGTGCCATTGAGCAGAGGGAAGAGGCCGCGTTGCCTGGGTGAGAGAGGATGAGAAATAAAAAACTGGCATGGGTTCCCCAGGGGCATACCAGGCCCTTAGGACTCATATGGATTGCAAGGATACCCCCCTACACCAAAAAAACGGTGTGGGGGTCCCCCCACAATCCATACCAGACCCGTATCCAAACATGCTGCCCAGCCGGTCAGGAACGGTGTGGGGACGAGCGAGCGCCCCCCTCCTGAGCCGTACCAGGCCGCATGCCCTCAACATGGGGGGGTTGGGTGCTCTGGGGCAAGGGGGCACCCTGCGGCCCCCCCACCCCAAAGCACTCTGAATGAATGAATGAATGAATGAAAAACTTATATAGCGCGGCACATGCGAACTGAATCGCCTCTGGGCGCTTGTTGTTTGTGTCTCATGCCTTTCAGAAAAGCAGGGTTTTGATCTGCCTTCTGAAAGACAGGTGGTCTTGCTCCAACCGAATGCTGGTTGGTAAAGCATTCCAAAGCCTGGGGCCCTGGAAAGCAAACCTTCTTTCTCCTTTGGACTTGCATTTGGTTTTAGGAACCTTGACCAGATTTTGGTCGGTGGATCGCAGCATGCGATTGCAATTGTGCGGTTTGATCTTGTCGCATAGATATCTAGGAGCCTTCCCTTGGATGCACTTATGTGTCAGGCAGAGTGCTTTGAATGCAATTCTGTCTTTCACTGGCAGCCAGTGAAGGGATCTCAGTGAAGGTGAGATTGATTCCCAAGATTTTTTCCCAGTCACCAGTCTAGCGGCCGTATTCTGTACGACTTGAAGACGAGCGATTTGGTACTTGGGTAGCCCGAGGTAAAGGGCATTTGCATAGTCCAGTCTGGAATTCACGATAGTTCCCACCACGACTGCTACGTCTTCTTTGGGGATAAATGGAATTAGTCTGCGTAGAAGGCGCATCAAATGGTGCGCCCCGCTGACTACTGACCCTATTTGTGCGTCCATTGTCATGAAGGTGTCAAACGTGACTCCCAGACTTTTGACTTTGGAGCTAGGGGCGATGATTTGTCCCAGGATGGGAGATGGTGTCCAGTTTGTCGGTGGTTTCTTCCGACTGGCATCGAAGATAAAGAGTTCTGTTTTAGCACTATTGAGTTTGAGATAACTCTTAGTCATCCAGTTTTCTATTGAAGAGAGACATTTCTCTAATCTGAGATGATGATCCTTTTTATGGCAGATGCGAAAATACAACTGCGTGTCGTCTGCATAAGAGTGATAAAGTAGTTCATGGCTACTGATAATATCAAAGAGAGGACGAAGATAGATATTAAACAGCACTGGTGATAGGGGGGATCCTTGGGGGACCCCACATGGCACCGTGCGTTTTTCTGACGTGAAGGATCCCAGTTTCACTGTTTGTGATCGGTTTCCAAGAAAAGAGGAGAACCATGGTAAGGTATCTTCTGAGACTCCGGCGACTTCTGTTAGTCGTCTCAGTAGCAATTTATGGTCTACTGTGTCAAAAGCTGCGCTTAGGTCCAGCAGAACCAGGAGACAGGATTCTCCTTCGTCTGCGGCCTCGAGTGCATCGTCCCATATTTTCAGTAAGGCCGTTTCTGTCCCGTGTCCGGGACGGAACCCGGATTGAAATGGATCGAGTAGGTTGTGGGTGTCCAGATGCTGTTGCAGCTGATTTACCACCACTTTCTCCATTATCTTGGACAGAGCATTTAGACCTGTTATGGGACGGCGGTGAGTTGGGTCCATAGGATCCAAATTAGGTTTTTTCAAGATCGGCAAGATTGTGCCCTCTTTCAACAGGGAAGGCACTATGCCTTCCTTAAATGACTGATTTATAAGCTGCGTGATCGGAGGCGCCAGGATGTCGGCACATTCCTTCAGTAGCTTAGTGGGAATGATGTCATTTGGTGCTGTGCTGTTGCGCAGCACACCAATGAATTTTTTTGTTGTATCAATGGAGATGGGTTCCAAAGTGAACTTAGTTGATTGTAGAGGCGTTCTGTCGTTGTTTTGATTGAAGACGGGGCTGAGTGGAGTATTGTTTTGCCGAATACTTACCCGAATTTTTTCAATTTTGTTGATGAAGAAATCCGATAGTTCGTTGCAGAACTCTTGGGTGTCTGAAGTGGGGACTTCTAGACATCCAGGGTTCATGGTCTGGGTGACCATCCTGAAGAGTTCGCGTGGGCGATTCATTGCGCTGTTAATCACCCTGGAGAAGTGAAGTTTTTTGGTTTTGAAAATTTCCTTGTGGTAACGCGTTGTTACTGCTTTGTAGAAGTTGAGGTGCTCTTCTGACGGACTTCTTTTCCAGGCGGCTTCCGCCCTCCTGCGCTCTTGCTTCAATAGCGACAGCTCGTTATTGAACCAGCTGGACTTTTTTTCCCGGCTGCGGAGTTTGCGCTTTGGTGCTGCTAAGTCGGCTGACTGTAGCAGAGCTGCATTAATGGCATCCAAAGTATCTGAGGCTGCTAGCTGGGGAGGAATAGCCCCAATTCGGTTTCCCAGGGTAGATCTGAAGAGTTCCGAGTGGAGCTTCT
Source organism: Rana temporaria (assembly GCF_905171775.1). NCBI lineage: Eukaryota > Metazoa > Chordata > Amphibia > Anura > Ranidae > Rana > Rana temporaria. Next base: position 153,832,900 of record NC_053490.1, read on the forward strand.
TGTGAGATCTAGCCCAGTGTATTGTCACCGGCTTGGGTACTTTCATGACTAAAGGAGTTCTGGGGATTATGAAGCTAATTGCATGGTGGTCTGTCCATGGCAAAGGTTCATTTCCCAAAATGTTTATTTTCAGATTTTGTCTGAAAATTAGGTCGAGTGTGTGACCTGAAGCATGAGTTGGTCCGCGTATAAGTTGTTGAAGTCCTAATCCTTCCAGGTGGTCGATGCAGGCATCCGCGATGGGATCCTGTGAGGAGTTAGCCCACAAATTGAAATCCCCGAGCAGCAAAAGATGATTGCTGCTAAGGGAGTAAGTGGAAATGAACTCCGTTAATGCTGAAATCAACTGCGATTTGGGCCCAGGGGGCCTATAGCAGAGGAGAATGTGAACGGTCTCCTGAGAATGAGCTTGAAGTTGAAGCGTAAGGGTTTCCATAAAAGGTAGAGGATTTTGAAGGACCGGTTTAGTGATTGCAATATGCGACTTATGAATCACCGCCAGGCCTCCTCCCCTTTGCCCTATTCTATTTTCCGTTAAGATACGATAGTTTGCTGGCACCAATTCTCCAAGAATGGTGTTGCAATCGTCCGACAGCCAACTTTCCGTAATAAAGAGGCAGTCTAGATCGTTTTGTAGTAAGAAATCATGGATTTCTGATCGGTGTTTAACTGCTGATCTAGTATTAAGCAAGGCACAAGATATGTGCCTGAGCTGTATTGAATGATTGAAATTTTTGTTGATAGGGACAGGGCCTCTTTCGGACAAACCTGGCCGTTTGTTGTTGGGGTCTGCGGGCGGGGGACTTATCGGAATCTGGGAGCCCCCTTTAATAAGGGGGCCCCCAGATACCGGCCCCCCACCCTAGGTGAATGAATATGGGGTACTTCGTACCCCTACCCATTCACCTGGAAGAAAAATGTCAATAAAATAAACACACAACACAGGGTTTTAAAATAATTTATTAGTCAGCCCCGGGGGTCTTCTCCGCTCTCCGGGGGTCTTCTCCACTCTCCGGGGGGTCTTCTCCACTCTCCGGGGGGTCTTCTTCCACCTTCTCCGCTCTCTGCTGTCATCTCGGCACTCCCCGGTTCTTCTCCCACTTGCTCTCCGGTGCCTTCTTCTTCAAGGCTGGCCGCCGCTATCTTCGTTTTAGCTCAATAACTAGCGGTGGCGCAAGCCCACTCTTCTTTGCAGTCTTCTGCCTTCTTATTTTCTTCAGATGTTGTAGTGTCGCCACTCAAATTTGGCGCTAACGGCCCGTAACGTTCGTTATTCGATGAACGTACTTAGACCCCCGGTACAAAAAAAATGGCGTAAATGTTAACACCATCACAGAGGGCTATCAGAATGCAGCACTTCCAGACCTTGCTTCGAGAAATGCTGCATTCTGCTTTTGCGTGCGCTGGCAGAGGAATTTCCACTCACAGAGAAACAGTTGCGGGTACCAATACAACAGCGCCTGCAAGAAGAGGGCGGTTTGAAGATGTGTTGGTCACTAATGATATGAGATCATTCTTTCAGCCGACCTATCGACAGCTGTCCTCCGGATCCAGCATCAGGGAAAGCCTAGACCGACAGGTGTCGGACTACATCGGGTTAACTGCCAATGTGGACGCACTGAGAAGTGATGAACCCCTGGACTACTGGGTGAGAAGGCGTGACCTCTGGCCAGAGCTTGCACAATTTGCAATGGAACTGCTGGCTTGCCCCTCATCCAGTGTCCTGTCCGAAAGGACGTTCAGCGCAGCAGGGGGGGTCATGACCGATAAGCACACTCGCCTAGCTCACGACAGTGTTGACTAGCTCACATTTCTAAAAATGAATGAGGCATGGATCTCTGAGGAATTCAACACATGTGACCAGTAGACCATGTTTGATTCAAATTCCTCATGACAGGCCACAAATATCCGCCACCACCCATAACAATTCATGGTCCCTGTCTTAGGTAAATATAGCGGCATAAAAGGCCTTTTATGTCCGTTGAATGCTTAATTTTTGGGGCCTGCACTTATTTATCCTGTGAATGCCTAACGTACCTCAAGCCACATAATACAAAGTTGTTTGCTGTCAGGTGAACGCCTGTGGGCAAATTTTTGGGGCCTGTACTGGCCGACACTTACTTCTGTATATGGTGAATGCCTAATGTACCACCAGCCACAGAATACAAAGCTGTTTGCTGTCAGGTGAACGCCTGTGGGCTAATTTCTGGGGCCTGTACTGGCCGACACTTACTTCTGTATCCGGTGAATAGCTTAATGTACCTTCAGCCACAGAATACAAAGTTGATTGCTGTCAAGTGAACGCCTGTCGGTTTTGGGGCCTGTAATTGCCGACACTTACTTCTGTATCGGTTTTTCGCTTAATACTTCTGGTAGGTCAGTGTCCCTGTTGTGGGACTATTTGTGCACAGCTAGTAAGTATTTTGTGGCTGCATATATGACCTGCAGGTTTTTAATGTTCGCCTGCCATTAAAGTCAATGGGGCCTGCCGCAAACTTACGGTTTGCAAACATTTGAGAAAGCTTGTGGTTAGCGTACGCGAACCGCCCCGTCAGATGTTCGTCCATCACTATTAGGGATATTAGACTGAAAGCTCCTTGAGGGCAGGGACTGATGTGAATGTACAATGTATATGTAAAGCACTCCATACATTGACAGTGCTATATAACTACTTGAAATAAAGAAGTTAATGTATGTGTTCCTAACTTAAACTTTTCTATAAACTGAAAAAATTAAGTTGGCTTTACTTGAACCTATGGTCTATAAACTGTAAAGATTGAGTTGGCTTTACTTAAACCTACTGTATGGTCCATAACATTTTAAAAATTAGTTGGCTTTACTTAAACCTATGGGGGCAGATCCACAAAATGGAGACCCCTGTGGCCAGATGCTAAAGTAGTACTCAACATACACTGTAAAAAAATAGTGTGCTGGGTCTACTATTTGCTTCAGCTTTTTAAGTACTGTCAATTAAACTTATTTTTGTCTGACTCATTAGACTTTTCATGTTTTCAACTTAGTTGTTTTAAAGGGGTTGTAAAGGTAAAAAAAAACAAAACCTTAATAGCTTCCTTTACCCTAGTGCAGTCCTCCTTCACTTACCTCATCCTTCGATTTTGCTTTTAAATGTACTTATTTCTTATGAGAAATACTCACTTCCTGTTCTTGTGTCTGTAACTACACACCGTAATGCAAGGTTTTCTCCCTGGTGTGGAGAAAGCCTCTAGAGGGGGGAGGGGGCAAGCAGGAGTGTCAGGACACTCTCTACTTTGCAGATAGACAAAGGAGCTGTGTGTTAGTGGGCGTCCTGTTCTCCCCCTCCCCCCTCAAGAGGCTTTCTCCACACTAAAACAAAATACTCATTGCAGCGAGAAGAGGCGTCGGGTCAACATCAGAAGAAGGGAGAAGAAGAGAAGAGAAAAAGAAGACGTCACAGAAGAGCGGGCTGGCCGCCTGTTGTAATTGAGCTAACACGCGAAGATAGCGGCGGCCAGCCCTGAAGGAGAAGGCACCGGACAGCGGGAGAAGAACCGGGGTGCACCAAGTCAACAGCGGAGAGCGGAGAAGATAGAAGAAGACCACCCGAGAGTGGAGAAGACCCTGGAAAGCGGAGAAGACCCCCGGAAAGCAGAGAAGACCCCCGGAGAGCGGAAGAAGAAGCCCCCTGCTAAAAGAGCTAAAGAAGACAGGGGGGGCCCCCAGAGCAGACTAATAAATTATTTTAAAAACCCTGTGTCGTGTGTTTATTAACTTTAACACTTTGCCTCCAGGTGAATGGGTAGGGGTACGATGTACCCCATATCCATTCACTTAGGGTGGGGGGCCAGTATCTGGGGGCCTCCTTATTTGAGGGGGCTCCCAGATTCTAATAAGCCCCCCGCCCGCAGACCCCGACAACCAATGGCCAGGGTTGTCGGGAAGAGGCCCTGTCCTTATCAACATGGGGACAGGGTGCTCTGGGGTGGGGGGCCCCGCAGTGCGCCCCTGTCACAGAGCACCCAACCCATCCATGTTGAGGGCATGCGGCCTGGTACGGCTCAGGAGGGGGCGCTCGTCCCCACTCCTTTCCTGGCCGGCCGGGTAGGGTGCTTTGGATACGGGTCTGGTATGGATTGTAGGGGGACCCCTTACATTGGTTTTTCGGCGTAGGGGGGGTCTCCTTACAACCCATACCAGACCTAAGACCTAAGGGCCTGGTATGCTCCTGGGGGGAACCCATGTCGGTTTATCCGCGGACATGAACTCACGTTTCGCCTGAGGCGTCCTATTAGTATCGAGGGCCATCTAGCTAGGTAAGCCTAGTCTAGTTTGCAAGAGCTCCCTGAGGATCCTAATGCACTCCTCTCAGTGCTTGTCCCTCATCCGAGTACTTGAACATATTCCAAAGCTGCCATGTCTTAGAATATGCTTCGCTTCTGTTTTGGCTCGTAAGGATCAGGTCCTCCAGCCTGCTGATGTCATCCACCCTCCGCAGCCACATAGCAACCGTCAGGGGGGTGGGGAGACTTCCAACATAGTGGAATGCATGCCTTCGCTGCGTCAAGAAGGTGGCGGACAACTGATTTCTTATATATACGCATAGGTACGTTGTTTGCGTGCAACAGGAAGTATGCCGGATCGTCGGGTATCACCCGGTCAGTAAATTTTTGCGAGATTTTTCGCACTTCTTCCCAGTATGGTCGTAGGGCTGGGCATGTCCAAAAGACATGCAGCAGTGTGCCCCTGTCTGTCTGGCATCGCCAGCATCGGTCTGACGATGTCGGGAAAATCTTACTCAGGAGGGCCGGGGTCCTGTACCACCTTGTCATGATCTTATAGTTGGTTTCTTGCACCTTGGTGCAGATTGACGATTTATGAGTAAACGTGAGGATGTGTTGTGCCTGCCCTGGCGAAAATGTACATTGCATATCTCGCTCCCACTTAGCCAAACTTGGAACTCTGTAGTCCTCCGCCGGCGTGACCAACATAGTGTGGATAAGGGATAGGGCATGTGGCAACGTGCCCAATTCCGAACATATCTCTTCAAAAGTTGAGAGAGGGTGGTCAGGCCGGGTGGGGGGGGTCATTGTATTCAGAAAATGGCTAAGTTGTTGCGCGCGCAGGAAGTCCAGCTGAGAAATTGCCCCGTTGGGTCCGTGAGTTCTACCGGTGTTCTCCACCGGCCCGCCACACTGAAGTGAGAGGCCTGAAATAGGCCAGCGTCTCTCAAGGCGGAGAATTTTGCATCTCGCATGCCCGGCTCGAAGGCCGGGTTCCCTAGTATTGGCCGTAGCGGTGAGATCCCCGACGAGAGATGCGATTGTGTCAGAAGTCTAGCGCAGACTTTAATGGTGGTACCTATCAACGGGTGGTTTTTAGAGGGTTTCCGTATTGCCGTTTGACACCACGGCGCTCGGTCTAAAGGGACCTCACACTGTAGTTGTTCCAGTGTCGGCCACAGTTTAGTAGTCTTGTGTCTGCACCAGTCTACCAGGCGGTTCAGGTGTGCTGCGTGGTAATAGGTCCTAATATTTGGCATGGCCATGCCACCATATAGCTTAGGGAGGGAAAGGACCGTCTTATGAATTCTAGGGCGTTTTCCGGCCCACAGAAACGTCGTGAACGCAGTCTGGGTTCGCTTGAAAAAATCGGCTGGTATGTGGATAGGGAGAGCCTGCAAGAGATATAGGAATTTTGGTAGTATGGTCATCTTGAGGATGTTGCTCCTGCCAAACCAGGAGTGAAATCCCGAGGTCCACTGTGTCAGCAGTGTCTGGACCGATCTAAGTAGGGGCGGGAAATTTAACTTATAAACTTGGGAGATCTTTGGTGGAATGAGCGTGCCCAAGTAGGTCAGGGCCGTATTTGTCCATTTCAGGGGGAAGCTGCTACGGAGACTAGCCAGTTGTAATTCGGTCACTCCCACTCCCATCGCTTCTGATTTTGTGAAGTTTATCTTTAAATTGGACAATCGCCCATATCTCTCAAATTCTTCCATTAAGGTGGGTAGGGATATTGATGGAGACGTTAACGAGAAGAGCATATCGTCAGCGTACGCTGATATTTTAAACTGTTCTTCCCCTATCTCTATACCCCTGATGTTTGGGTTTAATCTCACATGTCTCAAGAAAGGTTCCAGGGACAGAGCAAATAACAGGGGCGAGAGTGGGCATCCCTGTCTGGTCCCATTGGTGATTGGAAATGGCTCCGACAGTGTACCATTTGCTCTAACTCTAGCTGTCGGGTTCGTGTACACCGCTGATATCCAGTTCATCATTTTTGGACCTATCCATATATGTCTCAGGGTGGCGAACATGAATGGCCAGCTAACCCTGTCGAATGCCTTTTCGGCGTCTGTCCCTAGAAAAACACAGGGGGTTTTTGTTGTCGTGGCTATCTGGATCAGATTCAACACCTTAACAGTGTTGTCTCTGGCCTCTCTGGTTGGGACAAATCCGACCTGGTCGAGATGTATTAGGTCTGGGAGGTGTTGTTGGATCCTGGATGCTATTATCTTGGTGAACAACTTAAGGTCCGTGTTCAACAGCGAGATCGGGCGGTAACTACCGCACTGTCCCGGGTCCTTTCCGTCTTTATGTATCACAGCTATTTGTGCCTGTAGAGTGGAGATGTGCAGTTTCGTCCCGTCACTTAGGTTATTAAGAAGTGTCACCAAATGGGTACCCAGGGAGGGAAGGAGGGTCTTGTAATAGGCAGTGGTTAGTCCGTCCGGGCCCGGGGCTTTATTCAGTTTGGTCGTACCAATTGCGGTCGTAAGCTCCACGAGAGTGATCGGCCCTTCTAGAAGGTCTCTCGTCTCTGCGGTTAGTGTCGGCATCAGCGAGGAGGTTATGTAGGTCTCTGTCGTGTTAGCGTCTGGGATCGGGGGAGTGGTGGGCAGGTTATATAGATTATGGTAGAAGTCTCTGAATTCTTGAGAGATGTGTTGGGGCGTTGAGATCTTCCGACCTCCACGGGACATGATATGTGGTATGTAGGCTGATTTGTTTTGCGCGCGGATAGCTTGGGCAAGCATCCGTCCGCATTTATCGCCTGACTCATATACTTTACGTCTACATACTTGAAGCGTCGCCTTAGCTTTAAATTGCAGTAGTTCGGTGACTTGTCTACGAGTGGTGTCCAGGTCAGTGCCAAGTTGTGGCGTCTGGGCCTGTTTATGTTGTGTTTCTAACGTCAGGAGTTTGGAAAGTAGCGTATTCAGTTGTTCAGATCTCATTCTCTTTATCCTAGCCCCGTGTCTAATAAGTATGCCCCTGACAACCGCTTTATGGGCCTCCCATACTACCTCCGGCTTACTATCTGGGTTAGAGTTCTCCCTGAAATAGTGTCCTATTTCCCTTACTACTTCCGTCATGGTGTCCTGGTCCTGTAGGAGGGATTCGTTCAGTCGCCATGGGTGTCTCTGGGCGGGTTGTCCCTCAGATAAGGCGTAGACCAGCTTGATCGGAGCATGATCCGACCACGTGATGGAACCTATTGTGGTGTCCTTAACGGCTGCTAATTGTCTGTGTGGGATCAAGAAGTAGTCAATCCTGGAGTAGGATTGGTGAGGTCTGGAGAAGAAGGTATAGTCCCTCTCTCCAGGGTGAAATAGGCGCCAGGCATCCAACAATTGATTGGAGTGTAGCAGTGTCTGGATGTTTTTCCGCAGGGCCCCAGAGGTCGAGGACACCCCTGAAGAGGTGTCTTCATGAGGTGACAAAGGAATGTTCAAGTTGCCCCCTACCACCAGTTGTCCCTCTACGAAGTTGGTCAGTTGTTTGATATGTCTTGTCAGGAACCAGTCTTGTCGGTCGTTTGGGGCGTAGATGTTCGCAAATGTAATTCGCGTTTCCCCTATTTTACCTTTTAAGAATAGAAAGCGGCCCTCTGTGTCTAGTTTCACGTCTCCGTGCGTCCATGGCACTCTCGCAGAGATCAGTATGGATACTCCCCTGGACTTGGACAGCTCGTACGTCGAATGGTGGACTATGGGGTAATATCTGTTTTTTAGCATGGGGTATTGATTCCCCTTAAAGTGCGTCTCTTGTAGGAGGATAACGTCCGCTCGCAGGCGGCGCATGTCATTCAAGAGCATCCTCCTCTTCTCAGGGATATTTAGGCCCTTGGCGTTAAGCGATACAATTGTTAGTTCGTCCATGTCCGCGGATATGTCAAAAAAGGGAAAAAAAACGGGGGTTAAAGAGGGGGAGGGGCCGTAGGGTGGCAGAAGAGTTACCACACGGGCCCCGAATCAAATGGGATGGGGAGGGGAAGAAATTAAGATCCAAGTAGGAAGAGATAGGCTACTGCTCCCGAAAGAGAAAGGTTAGGGCAGTAGGCCGCTACTAGGGTGTGCGGCACAAGGTAAGAGGTCTAATTTAGCCAAACGGGCTAAAGCGCTCGCCAGGTAAACCCTGGATATTGAGCACGGTCCTATGTGGGTGTTTGGTTGAACAGAGCCTGCGGAGCGAGCCCACCGGCCCTACCAACCCCCACCGGCCAGTATTAAAAGTTGGATCAAGTGTCGGCAAAACAATCAAACATAACAGTGCAATTTAACAACATCAATGCTGAAACATAGCTTTTGTGACATCTATAATCTGTAATAACATCGCTAGACCCGGCATCACTACCTCGGAGCCCCTTAGTTATGTGAGAGGCTTCCGGTCTGTACGGCCAACGAATAGGGTCTGACCCTCCGATAGTCACCCCCAGATCTTAAGTGGGAAACATCATTCAGCAGCCCTCATCATTCTCAGCCTCCCCGCCCTCTCCTGGACCATACACATCAGAGCCCTTCGTAAGACCCGTGGGGGTCTCACTATCCCCCCGCCCCCCCTCCCGCCTAGTATAATGTCTCGTCCATTACTCCTGTCCTGCGGGCATGTCCCTCTAGCTGTATATACTGCCACAGAGCCCTCATGGGCAGGATCACCCGGATCTGGAATTCACAGAGTTTCGGGGGTGGCGGTAGACTGGGTCCTGAGCTCCATAAGTCCCAACAGAGTAAATAAGAATCCAGGTATAACAGGGGGAACCAGAGCTCAGGTATGTCACCTGTTAGGGCGCGTCCTAACAACGCGGGGGCCCATATCAACACCCAGCTCGGGGTTTCAGCAGAGAGTCGCTGCTTCCGGGCCTGTATAATCCGAGGGCTCACCCCTCTCTAGTCTCCAGCAGGAGAGGTGGGAGCCTGGCATGCAGGGTAAGGGGGCTACGGTGGGGGCACGTTAACAAAACGCAGCAGGCAGAAGTTTCTCTATCTGCTCGCCCAGAATCCGGGGGCCGTATAGGGTCTGTGAGGGACAGGGTGGGAGTCAGATGGGGTGTAGCGGACTGGTAAGATCAAGGGGTGTTGGCCAAGGGCCTACTCACGTCTCTCCTCTCCGGACGGCTCTCGCTGTCTTCGTCTGCCGCCTCTCTGCTGCCTGGGTTGAGCTGCCATTCTATAGGTGGAAGGGCCAGACCTGCCGACCGACGCGTGGTTGCAGCTGGAGCCAGTCGGGGACCTCTATCCGTTCCGCTTCCATAAATCCGAAGAGGGCCGGGAGATCCGCTGGGGTTTGCAGGGTGAAGGCTGAGCCCTCCTTCCGGAAGGAGACCGACAGCGGGTAGCCCCATCTATAGGTGAAACCTTTCCGTCTTGCCAGATCCAGAACAGGGCGCAGCATGGCCCTGCGTCTCAAGGTGGCTCTCGAGAGATCCGGGAGGATCTTGACCTGTGCGTCTTCCAGGAGTCCGTCCCTGCTATCCCATGCGTTGCGCAGGATCCGTTCTTTCTGGGCGAATCGTAGGAGTCTGCAAATCACGTCGCGCGGTCTGGCTGGGTCTGTTGGTCTCGGGCCTAGGGCCCTGTGCGCTCTGTCGAGCTCCACCTGCACCGTCGGGTCATCCAGCACCGTGCGGAACAGCTCTTGTAGCCTCTCCTCCAGGGTCTCCGCCTCAACAGTCTCCGGTATTCCACGTATCCGCAAATTATTGCGGCGGCTGCGGTCTTCTACCTCTTCTAGGTGGAGCTGGAGGGTGACTGCTGCGTCTCTATGTTGGTCCCTGGATCTCTCAAGGTCTGTGACTCTCAGCTCCAGTGCGGTAAGTGATGTCTCTCCTGTGGTCACTCGCTCCGCTATCGTGGTAACCTCTTCTCTCACCTCCTGAAATTCCCGGCGGTGGGTCTCCTCTAGTTTGAGGATGAGGGCCTCGATATCCGTTCTCGTGGGTAGGGCCCTCAGGAGGGCCCGAATATCCTGGTCCGTCTGTGGGTGTTCCGGGGACTGCGACGGGGAATCCATGGTGTCCCCGTCTGCGGGTTGTGCTGACGCCTGCCTGTCCCTTGGTTCCGTTGGCCTCCGGGTGTCTGACGAGGAGACTCCCTCACTCTGTTCCTGGTTCTGTGCCAATGGGACCCTTACTGTGCCTCGTGGCGTTGTGGCTCGGGCCCCGGGAGAGATCTGCTGTTGGGTCGGGAAATAGCGGTGTAGGTCGCCCGCAAATGCGACAGATCGGGTCACTCGGGTGTGCACTCTCCTTCCCTGCTTTTTGGAAGATTGCATGCCTGTTTTGATGGCCTGGTAGCCGGCGGAGGAAGGCTCAGGCCGGGAGCTCAGATGAAACACAGCTTCACACGGCCATATCCAAGCCACGCCCCCGTTCATGCGTTTTTGAGGGGAGTTCATACCCTGGACATTCAGGCACAACCAATTGAGCATCATAGAAAAAATAAAAAGGAACCCAAATTAGTACCCCTGAATACAGACCCTATGGACTCGAGGAGGAAAAAGAGGGGGAGGAAATAGAGGTGGTCAGACAGTAAACTAGAAGAGAAGTTTACAGAAATCAACATAAGCAGACAGAGTAATACTGGGGGCTGTGAAGATCCTTGTAACATAGTAGCATTGGTTAGTGGAACAAAGGGCCCACTGATGGGTCGGAGGATGGCCAAGACTAATGTCCCGGTCAAGTTCCGCAGTGTTTGGGGGAACAGTGATCCATCGGAACCACTCAGCTTTGTTTTAAAAAATTGCTATCAATGGAATATGAAAAGGTAGGCACATACAGTAGCATATAAAAACATTTTAAAGTACACAATCAGAACACAAACAACAAAGAAAAAAAGATGAACAGTCTATTAACTAACCATAAAGATGCAACTGTGCTGCTGAAGTCGGTCGCCAGCACCCAGGGGCACCCCACACAAGTGAGGGGATCCAAGGTGGGCGGCCAAGGAGCAGCAGGTAGGCCATCAATGGTGGCCATATAAAGTTGAAGCAAACCTAACCATAAAATGATTGTCTTGGGTTGACAGTAGTACAAATCTCCAGAGCCCGGGGCCCCCAGGCCACAGCCCAAGTGCAGAGGGTCGTCCCCCTCAGTCCGCAGTGAGCAAGGAAAACACTATGGTTTTCAACAGGGCTGAAATCACAGTTCCCATATAGCAAAATGTTTGCTAAAAATACACTAAAATCATAATTAGTGGACACAGACACAACATAACAAACTTACTGCTAAATCTTAAAGATACAACTGTATTGAGTTGATAAATAAAGCTCAGTGTGTGAATATTAGATGGAAATTTACTTTTAGTAAATGTATATGTACATTTTGTGTTTACATGTATGGATGGGGAAAGACATTTAGGTATTAATAAAAATAAGTTAAATCTTTAAATGAAAAGGTATTGCCATTAGAATTGCACCTTTCCAGCCTCTGTCCCCATAATTTTTATAATTCACAGTAAGATTTCCTTTTGTTATATAATCTTAAGTGCCTTTAGCTTTCAGTCCTGTCTTGAGAAAATTGCCAAATCTATACTTAGCATAAATTGCATTAAGAATGTTGAATCAGTTTCTATTTACATTTTAATAAAATAAGGCATGAGGTAATTCTTACTTAATTTTTTCTGACAGATTGGGTTGTTACTTTTTAATGAAGTACTTTTAAATTGCAGAGTTGGGGAAGTTTAAGGTGAGTCAGTTTGGTCAGCTTCCCACAGTTAATGAAGATTAGTAGACATCACTTGCAATGTAATTAGGCAGGCATAAGGTGAATTACACCAACATATGATTAATTCAATTAAGTCATTTGCAGGATACAAGGAAATAAAGCTTAAAATGTAGCCTGAAATCCAGAAATATTTATTCTACATATTCTACATGTCATTAACGTTTTCCTTCAAAATATAGGCACAAGCTACCGTTCATAGGGTATTTTTGATCTGTGCTATGTTTGGAAATGTAATGACAGGAATAACTCTATACGCTAAAAATCTGTATACAAACGACTATAAATAACTAATCTAATTAATTGCTGCCTTAATATTTTACTTAATTTTAAGAAATTGAATCCACTGCATTTGTGGGTTATAACTTTTCCTGGTTCCATTTAAAATATCGTTTTCAATGTGAATTACATGATAAACTGAAGAAATTCTGAGAAAACAGGGAAGAACCCTCTGTCCACTTCTGCTTGGTGTCATGATAGATCCAGTTGTCTGTGGCTGGCATACAGTAAATCACCTGAACAGTTAAAGTGTCACTAAACCCACATCATAAACAAATTATCAAGAAATGCTGTATTACATGCGGTTCCTACGCTCTCAGTCACTATGAGATTTGTTTTATGTAATCTACGAAAAAACTGGTTGATCTTGCTGCTCTCTATGTCCACCTTCTGTCCATGTCCCCAATTCAGCTAGGGATTTTGCAGCTGTGGTGGCAACTCTGCACATGCTCAGTTTTCAGTGAGCTTCTATGCTGAGCATTTCCTCCCTAATCACATCTGAACAGCCCATGTGACTATAGAGTCACACATGTGGGTGTATAACAGTGGTAAATGACAGCCCACCCCCTCCCTCCTCCTAACCAGCTAAACACAATAGAGGAGGGATATTACCGTATTTATCGCGGTATAACGCGCTCCTGCGTATACCGCGCACCCCTAAAGTGGCCCCCAATCCTGTGGAAAAAACGTTTTTTTGTACTTACAGTTTTGGTGTCTTGCGCGGTGTCCATTGGCGGCCTCGTCAGGTCCGGCATCCTTCTGCGGCTTTGGGTGTCCTCTTCGGCGGGTCCGGCATCCTTCTGCGGCGGGTCCGTTGTCCTCTTCGGCGGGTCCGGTGTCCTCTTCGGCAGGTCCGGCGTCCTTCTGCGGCGTCCTCGCGTCCTTCCCGCTACGAGTTTTAATACTGTGCCGGCATATGCCGAGCGAAGTACACTCGTGAATCTTCGGGCAGGCTCGGCAACTGTCGTGCTGACGTCCTGTACGTACAGGACGTCAGTGCGAGAGGCGCCGAGACTGCCCGAAGATTCACGAGTTCACTGCGCTCGGTATATGCCGGCACAGTATTCAAACTCGTGGCGGGAAAGCGGGTATCGGCGTATATCAAGCACCCACGATTTTGCCCTGATTTTCAGGGCAAAATAGTGCGCGGTATACGCCGATAAATACGGTACATCTTGATTGATGTTGGCTTTTTTGTTATTCTAAGACAGAGGCTAGAGGGGCATGACACAGCCTGTGAGTGGCAAAAATCTGCCCACACCATGTTATTGCCAAAAAATAATACAGATTTGTATGACAATTTAAAACAGTTTATTGATATTATTTATTTATTTTTACTCTGTATTCCAAAGGCTGTTTATTTTTTATTTTAACCATGTGACCAGCAGTAGAGGACTAAAAGCTCCTCATGCTTATGTTTTTCTGCAGACAGCCTGTGAAAGATTTGAGTCATGTGACCATTGTATATTGCTTAGAAAAAAGGTACTTTTTTTCCACAGGATTGGGGGCAACTTTAGGGGTGCGCGGTATACGCGGAAGAACGTTATACCGCGATAAATACGGTACTTAGATTTTTTTTTTAATTAAAACAATTACAGTGTCATCATCCATATACAGAAATAGAAGGGACAATGTCAATTGAACAATGTGTGTTAAGTATCACTTTAAGGGAATTGTATTGTCTGTTCATCAACCAGGCAGGGGACAAAAACAAGAGTACATATGCCCAGCTTTGTGAGGCCTTAGGCAAATCTGAGACATGAGGCCCTACTCACATCCATAATGGTAAAAATAATTCAAACGATAAAAATTAACTGTATAAATTGCATTTATTAAGAGTTATAAATTCTATGAACTATGAATTCACCGTTTATAGAATTTTCTCTAACCAATTCTTTAGGCAAATTAGGCGGCCGTGAGGCCCCTGTGGGGGCGGGGGCCTAAGGTGATCGCCTAATTTACCTAATTAGAAAGCCGCCTTTGATGCCCAGTACAGATCCAGTTCCAACCAAAAGGAAACTGTGAAAGAGAGCTTCCCTAATGTAATTATGCCAGTCACTAGTAGAAGTTAAAGTGAATGAACACATTTTACACACTTTTTGTTTCCTTATGTGTTATGGTCAGCAAACAATTGCACAGATTTAAACAAATGAAGCATTTGGTTGAACTCAATGGATGTTTTTTTTTTTTTTAACCTGACTGACTATGCTGCAATGTAAATGGTACAACTTGACTGGCAGGCAGTTAGCATTTTTATGATAGCTTTGTTTGTAGTTGTTAAATTTGTTCTCATCCTTTACAAAAAAAAATTGGATAAACCCTTTAACTTCTTACTGTCTGTTCTGTTCTTCTTCACTTATGAAAACACTTTCTGTAAGGCATTTGCTTCATAGAATATAACAGAATATAACAGCTTTTTCCATTTTGCTGTGGTAGTACACCAAAAAAGTGTTTGTGCTTGCTCAACGGATCAAAAGTCCAAGTCACCCCCCTTCTACCAAATCTCAGAAATTCAAAGATTCACTTAGCTCATGTTAATAATCATTTACTTGAATTAACTTGGACCCTGTGTGTCAGTGAAGTGTATGTTTCTGACTTACAGTTAACCTGACATGTCCCTATTTGAAGGTATTTAGCATATGATTAGCATAGCCTTGTTACAAGTGAGCATGTGGCTTAAGAAATTGAAGAACTGACTATATACATGTTATAGGGCTGGAATAACAATCCTCAAGACATCAGTTTATAACAGAAGCAAGTATTGTATTCAGGGAACATTACAGGTTATAAAACGCACAGACTACCATTGAATTCATCAAATGTAATTAAATCAATAACAGTAATTATCTATTCTAGCTTCTTCATATAATAATTTTTTCAACTTAGATTAGAATCTAACAACATCATATAAAATATGATGTTTTTACTAGTTTATTTGAAACAGATAGTAATAAATGCTATAGTACAGTTACACTTATATTGTACTTTTCCCAACTCTCTGCCCCGCAACCAGTTATAAACTTGCCTGCCACTGATGCTGCAAGATAAGGACACATAGTTGCTTTCAAAATCTGACGAGGTTGCACAATATATAGAAAGCCCAGTTCATATACGATTTTGACAAGCGGCTGACTAACCTCATGGACAGTGCATTACTTTATCTAGTGCAAATGAGTAAAAGACTTGATAAGGGGGCCATGAGGGTAAGGGAGCTACAATAAAAGTGTCATTGCGCTTTTAACATAGAAAAAATGTTATTATAAGTATAGTTTATTGCATATCTAATTTATTGTGCAGTTCTAGGTATTTTTTGAGATATAGAAAATACATTCACAGCAAAGGTAAAATACATTTTTCGTTAGGTGTGTGTTGGAAGCAGGGCTATAATGCATGAGAGCAGGAAGCATTATTTAATATAAACCTTACTAAATGACAAATAATTTGCTTCTGTTATCAACTTTCTTTGTCTTTAATTGTATATTAGTGCTGCTGATCTCTTCCAGCCTCTTCATCCTTTTCCTTTCTACATTCACTTTTAAGGGTGACAACAATGGCGCACAGCTGGAAGACAGGTGTCACCCTATAACAGAAAGTACCCGAGCAAGAACTTTTACAAAATGAAAAGAAATGGTTGACTTGAAGCGATTTGAATCGGTGTGCCACAGATGTGACTGGGTTTGAACCGGACCGTGAAGTGTTCATAATGAACAGAAATAAAAATAAAATTAAAACCTAATACTAAGCATTGCGTCACTATAGCGACTGGATTCGCACCTGACTGTAGAGTATATGAAATTAAATGAAATCGATATGAATTGTTGCGTCGCTGATGTGACTGGATTTGAACTGGACTGTAGCGTGTATGATATCAATTATTATTGTTCTTGATCTAACATTCATCACAATACCTCACATGCAAACACTGTTTAAATATGCGTGCGTGACCTACATATGTGTTCACTTCTGCGCAAGAGCATGAAGGGATGGGGTACTAAAATCACTTGCAAATTGCAATGTATGCATTTTGCGGTCGGCAATTGGCAGTTTTTATGTTTCCATGCTCAACGCTATTGTTTCTTTATTGTTTTATTATGGTATTGTCATAGACATGCCAACCATAGCTGGAGAGAGCCTACCCTGACCACGGCTAGGTTCACCTAGCTGCTGAGTTTAAAGAATTTTTTTTTTTTTAAAAAGCCTATGGCGTGTGAACACACCCAAAAAACTCCACCCGGTGCAGAAAAAAATGTGCACACACATAAAGAGTGTTCACAAAAACATGCAGACGGGTGCAATGTCAAGTGGTCCTCCTGTGAAGAGGGACCCAAACCCTGATCCCCCGGGGCGTTAGGCTCCAGACGGGGACTGAGGTACTGTGGTCCGAGCAACCGAAGCCGACACGGACCCAACTTCCTCGGAGGGACTGCCGAAACAGAACCCTCCCAGTACTAGGTGGGGCTCCCCCGAAGGGAGACCCCATGAGAGCAGGTGAACTAAGCCAGAAGGCCATGTCCACCCACTCCCAAGACGTTCAGGGCTGGCCCGAGGACCCGCACCCTACTAATCACACAGTGTCACAAAACGTGCACAACAAAAAAAGACAAAAAAGTGACAAACACAGGCTTAAATAAAATAAAGTGGAGGAAGGGATAGTGGAGAGGAGAGTGAAAGAAGTGGCCATTGTGGTGAAACAATGACCAGGCCCTCCGGCCAGGAATAAAAAATTCCTCCGGTCCTAGCCAAAAGGCCCGGCCCAGGAGGCAGGTGCTAAAAAAAGCGTGTATCTGGTGCAGTGACTGTGGTATCTTAAATCAATGTGTCCCTCACACACAGTGATCTTCAGATACCCCTGGACTGCCACTCCAGGGGCACATGCACCATAGGCTTTTCGTTCCATATCCGACCCCCCGACCGGCCAGTGCAGCCCTCCACCCCTGCCAGCTAGAGAGCCCTTCAAGGTTTTCTTGGGGAGAACTGCCACTCAGATAACAGCCTCCACCAATACTAGCCCCTCCAGACCCTCCGTCAACCCAGCGGATTTGCATGGCTCTACCCCGTCTTATCCCAGGGCATTACCAGCTCCTCCAACTGTAAGAGATAGCACTTACACCAGCCAGCCAGAAGGCCAGACTAGAACTCGGCAAAAAGACCAAGACCAAGCGCAGTACCCATCCTCACCAGGAGCACCCTTCCAAATGGCTCAGACTCAACCATGGGCCGGCCCCCAGTATTCTGTCGGGCAGCACAGCGTAGTCCCTGCTGAAACCATCCTTCCAGGTGCAATGACGTCATTGGATTGCATCCACCCTCCCCATGTAGGAGGTGCTTCAGCGCTCCGCTGACAACTGATAAGGACAGATACCACACCCAGTCCCAGCCAAAAAGCCGAGAAGCGGCAGGGAAGACAACCACGATCAGCACGGCCTAGAGTGTGCAATAGCCGTGCCTCGCCCTGGGAGAACCACCTTCATGATCATGGTGTCTCCCCTGCCAGCTGAGTTTAAAGAATGGCCAATCTTTCCCAGAGCTTCTGGTGGTGGAGATGGGTTGGCTGCTTCCCACTGCCAGGCCGCTACCCCAGTTACTACCAGCTAAGGCAAGGTAAGTGAGAGGCTTTGGTGGGGTACCAGCATTTTGATTAAATGGACACTTATCTTAGCACTGGACTGGATATGTCTGTCCATGAAAAATTTCAATATTGCAGTGTGAGAATGTTTTTGGTTTATATCTATTTTTTAAGGTAGTCATTCTACTCCCAAAGAATAGCTTTTACTCATATTGAAACATAAAACTGTAGAGTGGGTGTGTTTAAAAGCATACTTCTTATTTTTCTAATGATTCTTATTCACTTCTGCTTTTGCACACCCATTCATTTCACTGACCAACAAAGCTCCTCTTCCCTTTCTTCCACAAGGAATGATGTAATTTAAATGAGTTAAACCTGTAAAAATAGGAATAGCACATTACTTAATAATATTTTTATATTAAAAAGTTAGCAGTTTTTTTTATTGAATATATGCAGCTACAGCTCTTAGTTATGTACAGCTATACAGCTACTTACCCACACTACTTAATATATACAGTATATATATTCTAGCTTTTCTGTTTTATCACCAACACAGATATGTCTAAATAAATAAAATTTTAACAATCACATACTTCAAATAATCCCATGAAGCAAAACATTATCATAACATACATGTGAGATAAACAGTGGCGAATATACTGTATATTGAAATTAGAACACATATATGTGCTCAACAAGTCTTTATAGCGAAATTCACAAATTCCACAATCCATATTTGCAAATCCTCCAAATGACAATCACATTTGCTGTGAATAATGACAGTGTCTATACATTCCCATAGTGTTCCAATACACCTATTCTGTGGTGTGAAAATCCACTCCACCACCAGATCCTTAGATGTGCCCTCACCTATTCAGATGGACCTCATGTAGGAACTGAGATCAAATACAGCCTGTTCATGACATATCCATAGGATCTTACTTTGTAGGATCTTCCTTTGTAGCTTGTTTCTACTCCTCTATTAGGGATTAACCATCACAAAAAAAAATATACAGAGAGAGCTCATAGTTTAAATCTTTAAAGTATTTACTGTAGAACTGGTAACAAAAGAGTAACACTTACATTTATTGCAATCAAAAAGTGGCATCCATGTAAACACCAGTGCCACTCACAGCCTCTGCCAAGTCCAGCAGTGGTCCCGCAGTGGTCCCGCAGTGGTACTGCCCAATGTGATGACATCATACGACTGGCCACCAGGCAGATTGCATTCTTTAAATCTGCATCATTCACCAAATAGTTATATATAAACTAATAATGTTAGTACATTTTTAATTTAACCTAATTGTTGTCAGAAAATTATGAAACTGAAGGTTTAAAAGTATCTACTGTATATGTATATTACATTTTTTTTTTTTTAGAAGGTATAGACATAACAGTGTTTTCAAATGGGTCTTCAAGTATGAAAGCCTAGCTTTCTGCCACTTCAGTCTATTGTTATGGGGTGACCCTCCTTTGACATAGTGGGATTGATTTACTGAGAATTAAAAACAACGGGAATAAACATTTAGGGTGGGTTTGAATTACAGGTATGCAAGTACATGCGAACATTCAGGAACAGATTTATTGCAATTACTGAACCTATCTTGATGTTAAATGCATATGGAATGGTCCTTATTTGCTGTGTGAATTTAATACCCAAATAACATAACCTTTGTGCCTTCTGTTCCTATAAATATACCACAGAATTTGCACACCAATGTTTTTATTTCTGCAAAACAATTGATGAGAAAACTAGTTCACTGATCAATGATCTGCTCATGGGTCTGTCTAACATCATGCCATAAAACCCTGTATGCTATGCTTTTTGTTAACTAATTTGAGTGAATATGTACATACACTTCAATCATTGTAGAAGTATTTACATATATACAGTACAGCTAGATCTGAGAGTTCTTACAAAAAAAAAGGGAAGTTCCATTTGCAATACACATTTATTGACAAGGTTACATAATATATAAAAATTATACACTAAACAGTATTTACAACAGAATGTACAGTTTAAGTCCCCCTTATTCTTTTATTATTATTTCGAGTGATTCGTAAATTGTTTGGTTTTGCTATGGTGAAATAAAAAAAAGGAGGGGGTATGGAGAACACTATATGAAGAACATTTTGAAATGTTATATGGAGAACTTTTTGAATTTGTGATACAGGATATGAAAACCCCCCTAAACATTTTGGTGTTTGACAAATTTCCAACATTTTTTTTTGTTCCTTCCATATACATTTATTGAAGTTCTCTGATGCCATATAGCTATTGCCAACTATGTCAACAGTAAAAGTAACACCAGGTTTAAGCAACAGCCATGCAACTATTTTATTTTTATATATTATACAAAGTCCTCTCTACAGTCCTAATATGTGTCATCATATGTGCTTTTTTGTGCCATTACTAAGTTAAAAGGACAGTGCTTGAATATCATATAGATATACTAGGACTTATGAGACTCATAGTGATTGGCAAATAGCAAATTACAGTTTAACATGATTGTACTTAAGAGTAATTTAGTTTGATTATTACTGAAGCTTCTAGTAGCTAGCGAAATCACATTTATCCATATTCTGAAATCAAGTTATTTTGCCTGCTTATTTGAGACGGCCTTATCTGCTCTAGGACCTCTTCCTCATGCCTGGTACACACAATGAGATTATCGGAAGAATGATCGTCTGTTATTTTTGTTGCATGCTAATCTCAGATTGAACCTGAAGAGATTACTAAAGTCATGAAAATTATTGTATGACACAATAAAAATTTGGAAGTGATGTCATGGGTTGTAGTGTATTTGTATTGCATTTTCGAAATTACAACTGTACTAACAAAACGGAAATCATAAGATCTGGCATCGTACAATTTTTTTTGGTGTGCGTGTCCGATCAAATAATATTAGATTAACTGTCCTGATCGGTTCTCGAAAGCTCCTTACTAATAATTGGATTATTGTACGATCGCTCATCTGTATTTTTCGTACAATTTTCTGATTGAGTGTACAGGGCTTTAGCCTGCTAAAGGGATGACCTCTTATTTCGCCCGCTAAAGATATGACTCATACAGTAGCTACACACAGTAGCCAAGGACAGAACTATGTGCACAAATGTGTGGCAGCCAAGGTTTTAGCCCATCAGGGTTTGTATAACTGGACACAAAGTCCAGTAACAGTATTTTGTGGTGAGTTGCGATCACAACAGGATCCCCAGTGGGGACTCGAAGGGGCATACAGTGGTAACCAGCAGAAGGTGGGGCAGAGCTATTTGCAGGCATATGACAATGGATAAAGAAAGAGGGTGTTGTTAGAACCAGAGAAACGGGCTGAAGGTAATAACCATCCAAATTGTTTATGTGGCAATGTGAAAGGGTCTCATGATTATGTTGCTGTACCTCTACAGTCATTTTTAAATAAAGATCTATAATACTCAGATAAGCACCATTAGGAATGTGTATGTCTTAAAAATTACTCCTCAGGAAACCAGAGTTTTCCTTTATTATTTCTGTGTCCATGGTAATAAAGTATATTTTCAGAAAGCTAGGAAAGCTGATCAAAAGGCCTTTACTGAATGCACTGTACCAAATAAAACCGCCTTGGAAGGATGTTCAAGTAGCAAGTGCAATGTGATCAAATCTGCATTACAGACTTTAACCTCCCTGGCGGTATGATTCTTTCAGAAAAAAGGTGCTGAAAGCGGTACCATTATTTTGCATGGAAATTTGGCGTTTTAGATTGCAGGCCTGCAATTCTTAGGAATAACTCACCTAAATCTGTCCAAACCAGAGTCTCTAGTAGACTATGACAAAGTTTGAAACACAAAATCATAAATTATAATATAATAAATAATAACAAATAATAATTTAATAATAACAATACTTTTTATTCAATACATTTTAACAAATAATATATTCAAAAACTCTGATTTTTTGGGGGGTCAAACAGGGGTGCAAAATCATAATTCAGTAAATGTCTCGGGTATGAAAATCTTTAAAGCACGGTATGGCGCAAAGTCCAACATCGCAGTCGAGATAACAGTAGCGCGTTTCTTTGCATATTTTCCTTCCGCTGGCGTCGCGCTTGGAGCAGAAAACCACACACATTTTTTTTTGGAGTGGGTGGTACGTGGTCCAAAAAATGACGACCAGTCAGTCGCTCAGGATTTACAACACCAGAAGCCCGTCGTCCAGAACGGTTTACCACCGTCGGCGTTTGGTGTTTTAGAAAAATCTGTTCTGCCACCTTCCACATAAAGTCTGGTCAGCCCTGTCCACACCTCCCATCGTGTGATTGTAGTCCAACACAACCTGTGGCTTTCTAACGTCTTTTCCACCTCTGGTATGGACCATGGCGGTCGAGGTGTTATGGACAAGTGCTCAAAAGGGAAACGTCCTTTTTGTCCCGCCACTTCAGTGCCAACATTTTCCCTTTTTGCCATGCAGCTACTTGTCCTTTCCCAAGCTTTTTATTTGGAAATGCTGACGGCATGTCACGCCGGTTAGGCATCACAGTCCCATAAGCGTCCGTCCTATTTAGAAGAAGGAACTCGTATAGTTCTAGGGAGGTATAGAAATTTTCCGTAGTGATACAGTAGCCCTGGTTGAGCAAGGGCTCTATCAATGAAAGGACTGAAGCGGTTGCCATTCCATAATCGCTGAATCTCGGGGAGAATTTGGTCCCTTTGCCAGTATACAGTACTGCGTTCCATATATATCCAGAGATGGACTCACATAGCATAAAGGATTTTATTCCAAAGCAAGCGTGCTTGAACTGAATCCAGCTGAGCCTACCTTTGTAGGCCATGAGACTTTTGTCAATGGTAATGTCCCTCTCAGGTATATAGGTCCGCTGGAAGTTCTGCAGAATCATTTGGTAAATATCCCAACATTTTTTAAGCTTTGGAGCTGAATGAGAACGTTCATCGAATTCCTTGTTATTTGCAAAGTGCAAATATTTCATTATCAATGAAAACCTATATTTGGACATTACAGTTCCAAAAAAAAGGTGTGGCCAATAATTTATTTGTGGTCCAGTACCACTTTTGGAGTGGTTTCCCCACCACTCCCTGTAAAATTAGGAGGCCAAGGAATTTCCATATATCGTCGCTGGTCACAGGCTCCCATTTTCTGCGCCTTGAAAATAGCTGATGGGTAGCAGATTGCTGTTCTTTATAAAGATTTGTCTCCAAAACGATTTTGTCGATTACCTCATTGGTCAAAAAAAGTCGTAGGTATTCCAAAGGATTGTCATCCTCTATGTCCACTTTTATCCCAGGTGATCCTGTGAATGGAAACCTTGGGGGTGATAAGTGCTCCGTAGCGCAATCAATTGCGCATCAAGTCCGCACATCGCTGGGCACAGGTGCAGGATCGTCACTCACATCGCTTTCTGCGTCCGACGACGAACTTTCCCACACGTCGCTGTCACTCAGGGGAAGGGATTCGGTATCGCTGTCGCTGTTTGGCAGCAGGTCGCATAATGATTTTGAAGTAGAGGCGCGCTTTGCCATGATTGCTGTGCAGTATACAGACACTGGTATAGTAATTCTGCAGACAGGGCACTGGAAAGCACTGGGGGGGGGCAATCAAAGGTCACTGTATTTTTTTTTTAATTTTAATCCAATAGTATCAGTGTGTTTTACTGTGTTTTACATTGTTTCTACTTATACGATTTGAATTTCGCGCCCCCCCCTTCCGCCCCCCTGCGTCGCGACGCTCACAGGGAAGGGAATCGGAGGAACACAGAGCATCGGGCGGAACATCCGGCCGCCGTACACTGCAGGGATTCTTTGCTGGATCGCGGAGAAAAGGTAAGAAACCTCTTTCTGCATACATCGAGGCAAGCCCGAGTGTGGCTCGGGGTTACCGATCGTAGCTTGAAAATCTCACCCCGAGCCACACACGGGAATACCGCCAGGAGGGTTAATTATTCTTATTATTATACTGTTGAGAATCAAGATCCTTAATTTTTTTTGTTTTGTCTCTTATTATTATGGACCTTATTATATCTAGAACAAGTGATGAACTACAGATGTTGAGATCCAGAAATGTGGATTGTAGAGATGGAGAGTTTAAAGAGTTTTTTAAAAAGCTTATTTTGTTCTCACAATAGGACAAAAGCTCATATTTAAAAGAGATTACACATAAAACATTATTTTAGGTATAACCTAGTTTCACTGTTGGATAATTAGTTTATGTGAAATCTCCATTAACAGCTGTAACTAATATTGCAATTATGATGAATATTTCAGTTAGAGTTGTATCAGTGTGGTTGTGTAATGTGTCTTCTCATAAGTTCCTGTCATACAGATAGTTGGGAATGGTTTAAATTGCTAGGGGAACTATTCTATTAACTAGTATTGTATGTGTGAAGGCTTTTCACTGATAGTTCGGTGTTCGGAGTTTGTTATTCTGAGCAATAGGACCAAATTTGTTTTTGCAAATATACACTTCAAAGGATCCCTCATTTAGATATGCAATGAAGGAGGCCAGCCTGTCAGGAATACCTAATTTCTCTGAAAAAGGCCATGAACTTAACATCATTTTCCCTCTCGAAAACATAGTTTGTGCTAAGGATTTGCATTAAAGGAGGCTGACTCATGTTAAATACAGGGAATTGGGAATTAGCCAATCTTAAAAAGGATGAGTAAGATTTGAACAGAGGGAATAGAGATGCCCACCATTCAGAGCCACTCCATGTAAACTAATGAAAGAGAGGCCTATAACAATACATTAACTAGATGGAAAAGAGGGGAGAAGTCTTTGGAACACCAGTTACCAAAATTATAGTATACTGTACATCCCTTAGGCTGCATTCACACCTGAGCGTCGGTATTTTTTTCCAGTGTTTTTTTCCGGCATTTTGTCGCGCGTATTCATGCTTATTTGAACGTTTGCATACAGTGTTAAATAATAATAATAATAGGAAAAATTATCATCTTTTCATCACTTGTTGCTATGTTGGTAGATTTTTTTAATCTTCTTCCTGGGTGAAAAGTTCTATTATTTAAAGCGACGAAACGCCCGTAACAAGCGCTCGTTGCCACGCTAGTCGCTTAAATCGAGCATTTCCATTACTTTCTATGGGAAATGGAAACGCTCAAATACGCCCAAACCGCCCGATACGCGCGACAGAAAAGGGTCCGGAACTTGTTTGAGCTTCAGGCGTTTGGCTTTAGGCGTATTGGCGTGCAGATGTGAACCATCTCCATAGGGAATAATGTATTTTTTTCCCTCTAGCGTATTTGAGCGTCGCGCTTTAGGCGACAAAATGCTCAGGTGTGAATGCAGCCTTATAAGTATATCCCTTGCACTTATATCTAAATGTTTGTCTTATTTCTTTTCTTTCTCACTGTTTGTATTTGGTAATATGTTAGAGCTCTCTTAATAATGTTTCTTTTCTGGAACTAGTTAGAATGTTTTTTGTTAGCTTTAGACCTTCATACTATTTACCAATACATTTCTGTTGTTGTGTTGAAGTTTTCACTTCTGAGTAAGAACTCTCATTTACCAAATCATATCAGAGAAATATTAAATCTCATAATCTATAGATTTGGTCAACACTGTTGTATAAAAGAGTCACATTTGTGCAGATATTTATAATCTCTATTCCAAGGATCAGCATATTGAATTTTGAAAGCCAGCTAGGGTTTGTTCCCAAAGATTCATGCACGGGCAGTTCAATATGCCCTATGTTCAGGTCACTGAGGCTTTTATAATTTTATAATTTTAGTAATTTAGAAGTAAAGTTTTTATTGTAGTTTTCCACTTGACTGCAAGTGGTAAATGTGATTTATTAATATGCAATATTTCATACTTACTTGATTACAAAGAAATATAAAAATGATTTTAGTTTTAAAACAATCCAGCTTAAATTGATGTATTACATTTTTAACAAAGGTGACTTACATATTTACAAGTTACTTTAGGTTTCAGCTTTTATACTCTAAACCATTATCATTTTAATGATTGTATTTGAGGGATTAAATCTCTTAGATTGAAACAAAAGTCTTTGACAGCAAGCTTTTATTATGATTTCTGAACTTCACCAACATTCAAAAATGATAAAAAAAATACAACTATCTAAAATGTCTGAATTTCTGCAAGAAATAACAATTTCTTCCCTTTTGCTTAAAGGATAAATAAATGTGATGTTTTATTTAGGAACTTCAAAACAATAATAGAAAAGATCCACAAGTATATTTTTTGCAGTACAATGAATTGATTGCAGAAGCAGTAAGAGATGTGTTACAATTCATACATATGCAAATTGATTTTTGTATTTGTTATTGTGTTCACTATTGCCTTGACGGCTTATCATATTTCCATTATTCTGTCATAAATGTTTCTGATCGATGCTGTATTCATTTGTCCTTGCTTAGTCTCACACATGTATACTAAGATAAAGCATGTGTAAAATGAAGCACTCCCTTAGGTGAAAGTTGAGGATAACATTTTAGGACACAAACAAAATTGTTGGTTTTATATAAAATGTATGAACTCAGACTGCAAGACAAATAAGAAATTCATATTACACTGAGATATATAAATGTTCTCCATACTTGATATTTAATTATCAAATTGTTAATGAATCCACATTTATTTTAAAGAAAAAATGTTAAAACGATAACTGTGCTATGTACTATATAGCGTAATCTCACTTACTCTATACTCATTATCCCCCACATTTTATCAACATTTTCAAGGGTGACTGCCTTAGGAATTGTCTGCTGTAGGCATGAGAAAGTATGACCAAGTTCATTACAAAAAGGAGGGGGGAATTCTGTTTGAAATTCTGTGAATCTAAGCTGAGAAGAAAATACAGTGCCCATCAGTGCAGCCTCATCAGTGCCCATCAGTGCAGCCTCATCAGTGTCCATCAGTGCAGCCTCATCAGTGCTTATTACTGCAGCTTATCGGTACCCATCAGTGCACCCTCATCATCACACATCAGTAAAGAAGAAAAATTACTTGCAAAATGTTATAGCAGAAACTAATTAAAACGTTTTTTTTTTTTTTTTTTTAATCTGTTTTCATTTGTTTGTCAAATGATGAAAAAAAACAGTGGTGATTACATACCACCAAAAGAAACCTTGATTTGTCTTAAAAAATTATAAAAATATAAAAAATGTATTTAGGTAGAGTGTGCTTGATTTATATCTTACTGGTAACTGGTGCAAATATATATTTTTTTCTAAGTTTGTTGCAGTGTAGCAGAAGGGGTAAAAATGTGTACTTATGTGATATTTCTTAGTCACAAGAAGTGTCTGTGATATGTTGTGATGTATGATACCATCTGTGATATTTTGTATTATCAGTGGATGCGCAAACAATGTAAAAAGCTCAACTCAGGCAAATTACATGTATCCAAGTTTTCTAACAAATTTATGTTCTATGTCCCATGTATAACAAATTAAGCTATACTACCAAAGCTGAAAGATATAAGAAACAGAAACAACACATTTTCAAAACATAAAAAACTTTCTGGGTTTAAAAGGGTATAGAGGAAAAAGGCTTGCAGATAAAATAGTTATATCTCTTGTTTATACCCAGTGCATCATATTTGACTCTTACACATCCAAGAGTACTTTTACTCATCCCACTATTTTAGATTTCTTGAACAGCCAACAGATATGTTATCTAGTATTTTGATAGAGATAACTACGTAAGTCCAGCTACCATCATCAAAGTAGCAGCCATAGAGGCAGCATAGATACAATGGGCCAGATTCACAAAGAAATTACGCCGGCGTATCTATTGATACGCCGCGTAATTTCAAAATTCCCGCGTCGTATCTTTGTTTTGAATCCTCAAAACAAGATACAACGGCTTCTGGGTTAGATCCGAAAAAGGTGTACGTCTTCGTACGCCTTCGGATCTAAGATGCAAAACTTTGGCATTATCCGTGTCGGGTATGCAAATTAGCGATTTACGACGATCCACGAACGTACGCGCGGCCATCGCATTTTATAACGTCGTCTGTAGTTGGCTTTTATATATATATATTTTTTTACGGCGTATAGTTAAAGCTGATATTTTTCGGCGTATACATTGACTTGCCATGTTAAGTATGGCCGCCGTTCCCGCGTCTAAATTTGGATTTTTTTTTTGCGTAAGTCGTCTGTGAATAGGGATGGACTTAATTCACGTCTAAGTTAAAAAAATGACGTCCTAGCATTTAGCGCAATGCACGGCGGGAAATTTCGGGACGACGCATGCGCAGTTCATTCGGCGCAGGGACGCACTTCATTTAAATGAAACCCGCCCCCAACCCACCCAATTTCAAATCCGCCGCCAGAAATACACTACGCTGCCGTAACTTACGGCGCAAAATCGCTGAGGATTCGAAAATGCGCCAGGTAAGGTACGGCGGCGTAGTGTATCTCTGATACGCTGTGCCGTTCTACATGTATGTGGATCTGGCCCTATATGCTTGACTAAAGCCAGTCATACATGGAGGAAATTTCTTTCTTGCAACCACAGGTTGCTGAAAATAAATAGCTTAATTCCCCCATCAACACTGACTGTGTTGTGGGGGAATCCCTCCCATGGAGGCATTGTGTTCTCTCAGTGAGGGAACCCGTCCTCGCCAGGAGAACACTGTGATTATTGCTAGCGGCTTTAACAGCTGCTGGCAATAATCTCATGTAAGATTCAGCAGGGTTGTTGTACCCAAGATGATTGATCAACTTGGGTACATTCCGCCTTCCCATACATGGTTCAGATATACTCTGGTTCCTATTGAAACAGCCGAGATTTACACCATCTGTAGTTAAAGGACTAGGCCCCTTTTTGCGATTCGGCACTGCGTTGCTTTAACTGACAATTGCGCGGTCGTGCGACGTGGCTTCCAAACAAATTTGACATCCTTTTTTTCCCACAAATAGAGCTTTCTTTTGGTGGTATTTGATCACCTCTGCGGTTTTTATTTTTAAACATTTATATTTATAAACAAAAATAGAGTGACAATTTTGAAAAAAAAAACTATATTTTTTACTTATATCCCCAAAAATATATAATTTTTTTTTTCCTCAGTTTAGGCCGATATGTATTCTTCTACATATTTTTGGTAAAAAAAACGCAATACGCGTTTATTGATTGGTTCGCGCAAAAGTTATAGCCTCTACAAAATAGGGGATAGTTTTATTGCATTTTTATTAATATTTTTTTTTTACTAGTAATGGCAACAATCAGCAATTTTTATTGTGACTGCGACATTATGGAGGACACCTCGGACACTTTTGACAATATTTGGGGCCGTTGTCATTTTTACAGCGACCAGTGCTATAAATATGCACTGATTACTGTGAAAATGACACTGGTAGTGAAGGGGTTAACCTGTAGGGGGCGCTGACGGGGTTAAGTGTTTCTTAGGGAGTGATTACTACTGTGTGTGGGGTGTGGCTTGGCGTGTGACATCACTGATTGTCGTTCCCTATGACAGGGAACAGACGATCAGTGGCAGTCACACTAGGAAGAATGGGGAAAGGTTTTTTTAGACTTACCTCTCCCCATTCTTCAGCTCTGTGACCCGATCGCGGGACACTGGCGGCGACTGGCAGCGCACTCGGACCCACGGCTGGGCTCTTTAAGACGACGTACATGTACGTGCTTGTGCCCAGCTGTGCCATTCTGCCAACGTATATCTGCGTGAAGGGGTCCTTAAGCTGTTAAGAAGCAGAAAGCTGCCATCTTTGAACTTTGCTAATTGTGCTTTTAGACATCAGACTGCATTTTGCTAATAAATGCCAGATGCAGTATTACCTTCACTTTACATGTTTAATTGACTTTGAACTTCTACACTTGAAATGAAAGTGGTTCTAAAGGCTCTAGGTTATTTATCCCAATGCATTCTATGAACAAAGGTAAATAAAAACTTCTCTGTGCAGTAGCCCCCCCCCCCCAATACTCGCCATCGCGATCCAGAGGTGTGCACAAGATCCTCAACTGTTTGGGGACTTTCCTCCCTCATTGGCTGAGACAGCAGTGGGAGCCATCAGCTCCCACTGCTGTCAATAACAGCCAGTGAGCCAATGAGATGAGAGGAGTCAAGCCACGGCTTTGTGTTTGAATGGACATGTAGAGCAGCAGCTTGGGAGCAAGCCTGCTTGGGTGCCCTCACAGAAAGCTATTTGCTCTGGGGGCACTTGACAGGGGGGAGGGGCTAGGAGCACTGATGGGAGAGCTGAGAAGAGGAGGATGGGGCTACTCTGTGCCAAACCACTGCACAGCGCAGGTAAGTATAACATGTTTGTTTTTTGTTTTTTTTAATTGCCTTTAATATCACTTTAGGTTATCTTTGACAAGGTTTTTCTTTTTTTCTGAAATTGTAATGATAGCAAATCAATATTTTTCTTGTAAGGACTCTGTGTTCACAGTTCTCTGTGTATGTTTTATGTATACTGAAAGACTGCAGTCAGGGGTAGAGCATCTCTGCAGGAGTGGTGTGAAACCAGAATAGCATTCCTTTTGTTTTTATGGTAGTTTTAAAACACAACTAAAATATATTTTATTTGTTACAATGCTTTCAATTGTGGATCAGTCACTCTCCCATCTGGCTTGCCGTTTGGTTTGAAATGTTTTGTATGTGAGTTTTGCAGCTGTTCATCTGTTGTTTGTGGCTATAATAAGAAGAATGAAGGCTATGTGAGGTCTGTTAATTAGTCCACATTATTTGATGTTTAATAAATGTGTTGGCTTGTCTGACTCTTAGCTTGGCAGTCTACATGCTGTGTTACTTGTACAGTGACAAACATGTCTGATCTCAAACAAAACCTAAATGGTACAGCATTATTAAACTAAACTCTACACTTAGTTTATGGCAGTTTTGCCAAATATACCTCTCCACCCCCTTATGCATCATTATGGGGTTGATTTACTAAAACTGGAGAGTGCACAATTTGGTGCTCCTCTGCTTCCACTTTTGTTTTGGCAAAGCTTAGCTGAACAAGCTGAAGTTAAAAGCTGATTGGCTACCATGCACAGCTGCACCAGATTTTGCACTCTTCAATTTTAGTAAATCAACCCTTATATGCAAATTGAAATTGGAGTATCCCTTCGGCTCTGGTATGGATTTTGAGGGGAACCTCACACCAATTTTTTTTTTTAAATGGCATGGGGTCCCCCAAAATCTATACCAGACCCTTATCCAAGTATGCAGCCTGTCAGATCAGGAAAGGAAGTGGATGAGTGAACATCCCCCCTCCCAAACTATACCAGGCCACACGCTCTCAACATGAGGGGGGTGCTTTGGGGCAGGGAAGACTCTCCCTTTCCTGACCGGCCAGGCTGCATTCTCAGATAAGGGTCTGTTATGGATTTTGGGAGGGCCCCACACCATTTTTTTTAAATGTTGGCATGGGGTTCCCCTCCACAGCTATACCTCACATTTAAATATGCATGCCAGACCTACATGAGTACGAGTTTGGGGAGGGGGTGCCTTTAACATCTTTTTATTTTTATTTATTTTATTTAAATTTCTTTTACACTTTTTCATTTAATTTTACTGCTTTCACAAGGGATAAAACAAGTCCTTTGTGATATCTTTGGGCAGACAAGTACTCTGATCCCTTCTCTGTATTTCAAAGCAGTGACCATAACATAATTTCATTTGATGTTAGCTGTAAGCAAGAAATACATATGGGAAAGATAAAAAACACTTTATTTCAATAGAGCAATTTTTCTAAGGATGAGCGATGCTCTCCAGCACTTAGGCCGCGTACACACGGTCGGTCAAAACTGATGAAAACGGACTGAAGGACCTTTTCATCGGTCCAAACTGATCGTGTGTGGGCCCCATCGGCCAGTTAACCTTCGGTCAAAAAATGTAGAACTTGCTTTAAAATTAAACCGATGGACGCCTAACCGATAGGTCAAAACTAGGGTTGTCCCGTTACCACTTTTTTAAGACCGAGTACAAGTACCGATACTTTTTTTCAAGTACTCGCCGATACCGAATACCGATCCTTTTTTTAATCTCTTGTGACAGCAGCACATGTGTCAGTAGTTTTTTTTTTATCTTTAACAATTTGTTTTAAATTTTTTACAATATTTTTTTTACATTTTTTTTTTTATTTATAATGCTTTCTTTTTTTTAAGGGGTGTCAGTGTGTTTTGTCTTTTATTTTTTTTATTATTTTCTACAATATTTATTTTTATTTTTTATTATTCTTTATTTATTTTTATTTATTTTTCAGCCCTGTTGGGGGGCTTTGGTGAGATATCAGGGGTCTTAACAGACCTCTGACATCTCCCCTTTGAGACAGAGAAAGGGACTAGGGACACATGTTCCCCTGTCACTTTCTCAGCAGCATCAGCTGCGCTAAAAATGAATGGAGTGAAGACAGCGTCTTCTCTTCATTCATAAACTGAAACATTTTAATCACAGTTTACCATGTTTGAGTTATGTGAATGGACAGAGTCAGTGATCACTGACTCTGTCCATTCAGAGCAGTAAGGAGCTGGATTTACCGGCTCCTATCCCACTCTCCATCCTGACAGTTCCAGGGGGTGGAGGAGGAGCACGGAAGGGGAGAGAAACACGGCGGGATACATGGAGAAATACACGGCGGGAATACACGGCGGGAATACATGGAGGAATACACGGCGGGAATACACCGTGGAATACACAGCAGGAATACACGGTGGGAATACACAGAGAGATACACTGTGGGAATACACGGCGGGATACACGCCGGAATACACTATATAGCGGTGATTGGTGCCTGTAACTTCCCCATGCACTGATCACCCCTGACAGTACAAGTATCGGGTGAAGCATCGGGAGCATTTGCCCGAGTACAAGTACTCGGGCAAATGCTTGGTATCGGTCCCGATACCGATAATAGTATCGATACCTAGTCAAAACCGATGGTTAGTATGCAAAAGCATCGGTTAAAAACCCGCGCATGCTCAGAATCAAGTCGACGCATGCTTGGAAGCATTGAACTTCGTTTTTTTCAGCACGCCGTTGTGTTTTACGTCACCGAGTTCTGACACGATCGTTTTTTTAACTGATGGTGTGTAGGCACATCAGACCATCAGTCAGCTTCATCGGTTAACCGATGAGAACGGTCCTTCGGACCGTTCTCATCGGATGGACCGATCGTGTGTACAGGGCTTCAGACTGGGAGGGAATATTGCCATTGATAAACACAGAACAGAAATGGGAATTCTTCGAAAAGACTGTTTGGGACCTCACTGCAAAGTATATTCCCATGGGCAATAAGTTTAAAAGGCTAAAAATAAAACCTATGTGCAGGGCAGGGTGTTTGAGTGACTTTAAGGCCCCCACGGGACCTTTTCGCGCCCAAAAAGTTTTCTTTTAAGCGGCCACTCTGATACCGTTTTTCCGTCATTACATCACTGTCTAATGCAGACAGGTTTTCTCAACGGCAGTAAACGAGGCACTACGTAACTGAAAATAACAATAACCAATCTGTAAACCTCAAGATGACTGCCATTTAATTTAGCAGGGCCAGGTAAAAATGCTAGACAAATCAACACACTTTAAATGAAAAATTAAAGAGGAAGTAAACTCAGCACTTCATATCAGGCTTTTCATGCCATGTAATGTGTAACATTATTTACAATATTGCCCAGTCTAATGTATGTAAAAACGATTCTTACTTACTGTGTTTTAGTCATTTTTAATCAATTCTACTTCCGGGATTAGGCTGCGCCTGCACCATCTTGTGTATGTATTGTTTTCTGAGTCCCCTGTGGAAATCACTTCCACCCTTCCTTGCTTCCTCTTGACAAAATCTCACGAATGCGCGATTGTATGTTTACCCAGCCTCTTTCTTGACCGACGTTACTAAGGCAACCAAGCGAGAAAGCTCAGAATGACTGCCAAGTTTTGCATGTCTGCTAAGCTGTGCCGCTGAGAGCGGAACTCTCAGACACAGCATAATGTTGAAATGGGAACGGCACACACAGAGCGTGCCGTGACTTAGTGGACAGGAAGCGCATGCGCTGGAGAAATAATCAATCATTGCAGGACGAAATACAAAAAAAAAGAAAAAGTAAGGAGACTTTAACAGGCAGGGGCCATGGGTTTGAGCCCAGTCAAGCCCAATGGTAAGTAAAGCCCTGCCTATGTGGCTCACGGTCAAAGTAAAAAAAAAGCTATAAACAATAAGAAAAGAGCTTTTAAAAAATATAAAAATGAAGGAACACTAGTGTCATTTAAATGTTACAAAAAATATAACAGAATATGTAAAAAGGAAATCAAGGATGCAAAAATTCAAAACGAACGACAGATTGCAAAAGATAGTAGGACAAACCCCCAAAAATTCTTCAAATATATTAATAGTAAAAAGGTCAAGTCTGAGCATGTAGGCCCTTTACAAAATAATCTAGAGTGGGTGACTGGGGACAAAGAGAAGGCTAATTTATTAAATACTTTCTTCAGCTCTGTGTATACAAAGGAGCATGGGGGAGCTCATGTCCATAATGGGGGTGGTATTGACACAGACCCAAATGATCCACAATGGCTCAAAGTGATATGGTCCAGAAAGATTTAGACAGAATAAAGGTGGATAAAGCACCTGGACCTGATGGCATACACCCACGGATCCTAAAATAATTGAGCTCTGTAATTTCAAAGCCATTATATATAATTTTTAGGGACTCATTAATGACGGGAATAGTACCACTGGATTGGCGCAGGGCAAATGTGGTTCTTATGTTTAAAAAGGGAACAAAGTCTGTACCAAGTAACTATGGGCCTGATTCTCAAAAGAGATACGCAGACTTAACTGCTGTTCAGTCTGTGCCTAACTTTGGAAACGATTCTCAAAAGGCTTTTTCCAAAGTTAGGCAGAAAATCTGACATGTGTAAGACACTTACACGGTCAGATTTTAGGATGCAGTACCGCATCCGCCACTGGGGGCATTTCTCATTGAAATGCAGCTTTGCGTATGCAAATGAGGACTTAAGCAGATTTTCAAAGCATTTCATCACTGTGATTTCTGCGTAAGTTCCGAATTTGCCTGCGCAAAACTAGGGCTGGTTTTATAATGTGGAAAGTTAGTCACACATTGTAAAGGCCCATTCCAGCGACGGCATTTGGTATGCATTCCCGAGGGAGAACTCCACGGCAATTTTTTAATTCAAAACCGGCATGGGTTCCCCCCCCAGGAGCATACCAGGCCCTTAGGTCTGGTATGGGTTGTAAGGAGACCCCCCCTACGCCGAAAAATCGACGTAGGGGGTCCCCCTACAATCCATACCAGACCCGTATCCAAAGCACGCTACCCGGCCGGTCAGGAAGGGAGTGGGGACGAGCGAGCGCCCCCCCCCCTCCTGAGCCGTGCCAGGCCGCATGCCCTCAACATGGGGGGGTTGGGTGCTCTGGGGCAGGGGGGCGCACTGCGGGCCCCCCCACCCCAGAGCACCCTGTCCCCATGTTGATGAGGACAGGACCTCTTCCCGACAACCCTTGCCGTTGGTTGTCGGGGTCTGCGGGTGGGGGCTTATCGGAATCTGGGAGTCCCCTTTAATATGGGGGCCCCCAGATACCGGCCCCCCACCCTAAGTGAATGGATATGGGGTACATCGTACCCCTATCCATTCACCTGTAGGCAAAAAGTAAAAGTTAGTAAACACACAACACAAGGCTTTTTAAAATAATTTATTATTCTGCTCCGGATGCCCCCCCTGTCTTCTTTATTAGCTCTATTAGCAGGGGGGGCTTCTTCTTCCACTCTCCGGGGGTCTTCTCCGCTCTCCGGGGGGGGTTTCTTCTTCCGCTCTCCGGGGGGGCTTCTCCGGACTCCGGGGGTCTTCTTCCATCTTCTCCCCTCTTCCGCTGTTGACTCGGCGAACCCCGGTTTTTCTGCAGATGTCCGGTGCCTTCTTCTTCAGCGCTGGCTGCCTGCTATCTGTGTGTGTTAGCTCAATTTCTAACAGGCAGCCGGCGCGGTCTTTTGTGACGTCAGGGTCTTCTCTTCTGTTCTTCTCCCCTCTTCCGATGTTGCCTCGTCGCCTGTTGTCACTGCAATGATGGAAGCGCGCCTTGCATCCCATTTATATAGGCATCACCGTCCCATCATGCTCCGGCAGGTACCCACGTGGTGGGTGCCTACCCACGTGCACCCACCACGTGGGTACCTACCGGAGCATGATGGGACGGTGATGCCTATATAAATGGGATGCAAGGCGCGCTTCCATCATTACAGCGACAAGACGCGACGAGGCAACATCGGAAGAGGGGAGAAGAACAGAAGAGAAGACCCTGACGTCACAGAAGACCGCGCAGGCTGCCTGTTAGAAATAGAGCTAACACACACAGATAGCAGGCAGCCAGCGCTGAAGAAGGCACCGGACATCTGCAGAAGAACCGGGGTTCGCCGAGTCAACAGCGGAAGAGGGGAAAAGATGGAAGAAGACCCCCGGAGTCCGGAGAAGCCCCCCCCGGAGAGCAGAAGAAGAAACCCCCCCCCGGAGAGCGGAGAAGACCCCCGGAGAGTGGAAGAAGAAGCCCCCCCTGCTAATAGAGCTAATAAAGAAGACAGGGGGGGCATCCGGAGCAGAATAATAAATTATTTTAAAAAGCCTTGTGTTGTGTGTTTACTAACTTTTACTTTTTGCCTCCAGGTGAATGGATAGGGGTACGATGTACCCCATATCCATTCACTTAGGGTGGGGGGCCGGTATCTGGGGGCCCCCTTATTAAAGGGGACTCCCAGATTCCGATAAGCCCCCGCCCGCAGACCCCGACAACCAATGGCAAGGGTTGTCGGGAAGAGGTCCTGTCCTCATCAACATGGGGACAGGGTGCTCTGGGGTGGGGGGGCCCGCAGTGCGCCCCCCTGCCCCAGAGCACCCAACCCCCCCATGTTGAGGGCATGCGGCCTGGCACGGCTCAGGAGGGGGGGGGCGCTCGCTCGTCCCCACTCCCTTCCTGACCGGCCGGGTAGCGTGCTTTGGATACGGGTCTGGTATGGATTGTAGGGGGACCCCCTACGTCGATTTTTCGGCGTGGGGGGGTCTCCTTACAACCCATACCAGACCTAAGGGCCTGGTATGCTCCTGGGGGGGGGGAACCCATGCCGGTTTTTTCTTTGAAAAGTGGCATGGAGTTCTCCCTCTCAGGAATGCATGCTGAGCGACGCTGTAATTTTTTTTTAGAATTATTTGTTTTCCCGGCGCGTCTTTTTTTTTTCACCCGTCGCAACTTTAGTGTCCCGTCGAAATTCTCAAAGCCGCCCGGCGTTAATTACGTTCGCGTGCTGCACGTCGGGAAAATGACGTCACATGCATGCGCAGTACGGCCGGCGCGGGAGCGCGCCTCATTTAAATTTTAAACGCCCCCAGGAGAGGAGGACCGCCTTACGACGGCGGCACTTAAGTTACACGGCCTGAAATTTCTAGGTAAGTGCTTTGACGATCGGGCACTTAGGTAGAGATTTTAAGTCAGTGTAACTTAACTGCTGAAATTTAAGTTAGGCTACATTTTTGGGAATTTGGCCCCATAGACCTGTTAGTTTATTTTCTATAGTCGGGAAGATACTGGAGAGATTAATAAAAAAACACATAGACGAGTTCCTGCTGGAAAAAAAATAAATTTTAAGCAACAGGCATGGATTTATGAAAAACAGAAGTTGTCAGACAAACCTGATTTATTTTTATGAGGAGGTAAATAAAACCTTGGACCGAGGGGTAGCGGTGGATGTGGTTTACTTGGATTTTGCAAAAGCATTCGATACAGTTCCGCACACACGGCTCATGTGTAAGGTAAAGTCTACAGGTTTGGAAATATCAGTGTGTAAATGGATAGAAAACTGGCTAAAAAACAGAATTCAGAGAATAGTGGTTAATGATTCATACTCTGAATGGTCTAAGGTTATCAGTGGTGTACCCCAAGGTTCAGTGTTGGGACCCTTACTTTTTAATATCTTTATAAATTATATTGGGTCTGAGATCAAAAGTAACATTTCAGTCTTTGCAGATGACACCAAGCTATGCAGTAGAATAATGTCTCTAATTTACAAGCCGACCTCAATGCTCTGTCTAATTGGGCGACTAAAGCCCTGTACACACGATCAGTCCATCCGATGAGAACAGACTGAAGGACCATTTCATCGGTTAACCAATGAAGCTGACAGATGCTCTGATGTGCCTACACACCATCGGTTCATTAACTGAATGTGTCAGAACACGGACACGTAAACCACGTACGACGTCACTATAAAGGGGAAGGCCAAAGCCTTTGGCGCCACCCTTGCCTCAGCTTTTGCTAATTCCGTGTAACCGCGTGTTAGTGAAAGTTTGGTTAGAGCCGATTCACGCTTTTCAGTCTCCGTGCTTTGCACATCGTTTTTTCGGGTTAATTTAGTGCTTGTGGGTTCGTATCTGTTTTTCAGTGCTTCCAGTCAGGTCATATCTGTTTTGCAGTGCGTTCCTGTCTGCTCGATTTCTGTTTTTCAGTTTGTTCTTTACAGGTCTTGCTGTACTTGGTTGCTTTCTGTTTTAAGTGTTCTGCCATCATACAAGTGATACAGAAGGTCTATATTAAGGTAAGTTGTCTCCTTTCACATCGCAATCTATATATGTCTTAAATGTATGCTAATGTCTTGTATTTCTTGCATCCTTCCCTAATGATAGTAATATGCTCTGAATGTCCCCTTTGGCCCCATGCATGTTGTAAGCTTTGAATGGTCCTTTTTTTTCCTACATGCATATTTCCAAACACTAACCTCTGCAGCATGCTATCCTAGGCCCAAACACACCTAGCCTAGACTTTTTCCATTTTTTTTTTGGTCTGCTCCATTGTAGTTCTGCCCCCCCCCCTAAAATGTTTAATGGCCCATTAGAGGGGTGAGTAGTCTAATAAGTGGGCCTTTTTTGATTCTGCCATAAAATTCTCTCACTCCACTAATAAATGTTATACTGATGTTGGACAAGGATGTCTTTTGTATTGTGATTGCAATGTTTATGAGCCAAAATCCTTTTTTTTTTGCTTTGACTCCACAGTTTCCTTGCACGCCACAGGAATGGCAGACTGTGGCTTCCCAATTGGCCCAGCGGAAGGACTTCTCTAACTGCGAAGGGGCAATATTTTGAAAACATGTCCGCAAAGTGCCGCCACCCCGTTCGGGGTCATACTATTTCAACTACAAAGGTTTTCATAGTATTGTGTTGATGGTGGTGGTGTGGTCACAGTACGAGTTTTTGTATGTGGACGTGGGGAAGAACGGCCGGATGTCCGACAGCGAAGTCTTTTTGTGCAGATGGAGTTTGCCCAACGTCTCCAGACTGGTGGCCTGTCCCTGCCAGGGGATGAAGACAATGTGGGCAATGTGTTTTTTGTCACAGATGAAGCTTTCGGGCTTGGACTACACCTCATGATGCCATTTCCCCAGAGGACTCTCACCCCGGAGAGGACTATTTTTAATTTCCTGCAGGCCAGAGCCCAGAGGGTTGTCGAGAATGCCTTCGGGATAATGGCCAGACAATTCCGCCTGTTCGAGACAGCCATCCACATGGCGGACTATAAACTGAACAGACAATTCCGCCTGTTCGAGACAGCCATCCACATGGCGGACTATAAACCCCTCGCCAGGCATTTTGCACAGTGCCACAATAGGTGCTCTGATGGCCTGACGGTTAAGGGCATTTATGCCCTTAAACTTCCCAACCGCCGTGGCGACTATGACCGCATCTTATTACAAAAAGAGAAATGGTGGGTATACCATTTAAAATCCATGGTGCCCGTGGGACTAAACACAGAACTCAACCTACAGATCTTTTTAGACCCCTGACTAATGAACCCCATTTCGACCCAACTGTGAATTTACACCACCCCTGATAATAGACTCAAGTTATAACCACCGTAAAATCTACCTCTCTGAACCTATACACCCCTTCCTTTACACACTGTTCATTTTTTATCTTGACCCCTGATCAACTCATCCATTTTCTCGTATCAACCCAATTATAAGCACTCCTACTTTTTTGGATTAAGCTGACCTTGGGTTTTCTTGTGAAATGAAAAACTAATGTCACCATAGGCCTTATATACTTATCTTTATTATTTGGATGTTCTCCCCTTTATTATTTTATTTTATTTGTGTTTTTTGTTATTTTTACTTCCATTTATTTATTTTCATCCTCCCTTTCCCCCACCCCCACCCCTTTCCCCTTCCCTCTCCCTCCCTTCCTTCTCCCCTTTCCAAAACCCCCTCCCCTCTCCCCCCCCCCCTTACTCCCCATGTATGTTTCCCTATTCCTTCCCCTTCCCCTCCTTTCTCTTTTCCTAAACATCCAAATATGAGAAATATAGTCAAATGGACTGATCTGAAATTGCATCTCCTCATGTAGATCATGGTCTCCCTTTTAGGTAAACAAATAAAGAATAGTTTCCTAAACCTCGGACATATTGGTAGTCTCCTTCACCTAAAATAGACCAAATTATCTACATAATGTGCTTTGCTACTATTCAGAACGAGTTACATAAATCCTTATAAATGGCTTTGAAGAAC
The DNA here is from genome assembly GCF_905171775.1 of Rana temporaria. Taxonomy (NCBI): domain Eukaryota; kingdom Metazoa; phylum Chordata; class Amphibia; order Anura; family Ranidae; genus Rana; species Rana temporaria. The sequence continues at coordinate 153,873,210 of NC_053490.1, forward strand.
AACAAAAGCAGCCTATTACGGCTGCAATAGGACACTAGTATCTCCTTTTCCTGATTGGTGATGGGCGTTAACAGCGGCCAGCATAAATCAAAGCACCGCTCCCTATGCCCAATACGTCCAAGACGAAGCTACGCCAATGCGCATGGCGAAACGCGTTGATGTCACCGAGTAACGTGATCACGTGACCCCGGAAGTCTGACTTGCTGGACGGAGGACGGAAGTCTACGGGTACTTGCCATGGATGGATCGCACTGGCTGACACATATGCGGTGCATGAGATCGGGAGCAGCCAAACAAACACAGGGATAACATCAAGCGGCCTGTGTCACTCGCAATATCGAGCGACTTAAGGGACGAACATACCCCACAGGATTAAGCACGGCGTGATATCCACATAACAACCGCCAAATACAACTATCCAGCCAGCACCAAATCTACCATCAGAACAGCTCACCCAAAAGCTGCACTTTATGGATGGACTTCCTCCTCAAAACTCAATACGCAGCGGATTGGTAACGTATTAGCCTCCCATTCTTGGGATGGCCTGACAGCTTATATTTCCTTTACCATCTGCTATTTTGAGATTGTTGTTTGGTCCATACAACTAATACTGGCTGGATATTTCTCTGTGCATATATGCTCCAACCACCTGTAGATGGCTCAATAGATTACCTCAGCCTAGTACATGTTTATTTTTTCAGTACTAACAACCGGCATACTTATATACACTAACCAACACCAAGTAATCTACTAGTACCTTCCCTACAGGTCATATTGACAAGCGATTAACATCAAGTTGTTTAATCATCTACTAACCATTATAATTTATAATCTTGAATATTGAACATCTTGGGGACTAATAAACTATCAAGCGCTAAGTCGACCAACAACTATCGCATGGTCCATGCATATCCATCTCCATCCACTTAAACCTAGAAACTCTCCCCCCCCCCTCCTTCCCTCCTCCTGTCCTCCATCAAGCCAGTGTTCAGCCCGGTCATTTTATATTGACACCCTATTGATTCATGCAGAGTGGGAACCATATTGCCCCCCATCATTTAATTTATTAATTACTGCATTAAATTTCATTAATTATCTTGAGTGTCAATACATGATTGGTCTGAATACCACGTGTCCGGATCACGTTCATTGTTAAATGTTTGTCTATGTCCTGTTCACAATTTTTAGTGTATAACTGTACAATTTTTCAAGGTAGCCATATCTATCCTATTTTGGCCACCGCCTTATCATTTATGTAATTTGTACCGTTTAAATGCCTATTTTTATACTTTTTGATACAAATAAATTATTTAAACGTATCTCTGTTTCACAAATCGATCATTACAGTGTTGCTAGTAGTAACCCCTTTAAGCCCTAGTTGGCTGACTTCCACCCTTTTCTTCATTCCCCCATACTTTCTACTGAATCCCTCCCATCCCCCCCCTTTTTCATTCTAATTTTTGTTATTACCATTATTGGTTACAGCAACACGACCCAATGTGGGTATTAGATCAACCTAGAGAATTTATATAATTCCCTATATATACTAGTGGATATCTTGCACCAATTCCTTTCCCTGTCCTTTCATCCTTATTTTATAAACTGAACACTGTCATTTTACCTGCTACATTTTTCCTCATTTTTGGCGCAGGCATTCAGAGACATACCTTTCAAACATTGGGAATGAGGCCAGACAATCATCTGATAACCTTGACTGGCCTGGACACTGGCCGTACAGGCTTTGCCCCCCGAACTGCTCAAGAGTCCCGTGATATATACATGGAGTACTTCACTGGTAGGGTGGCCATTGCTATGCCAAGCCATATTTCTTTTGTTTTTTTTTTAAAAAGGACCGAGACGCATGACCCAGCTGGAGGAAGAGTATCTGCAGGTCATTAGGGAGGCAGCTTCCATCATGAGGGCCCCCTTAAAACCCTGTTGTGGACTACAGCACCTACCTTGCTGACCAGGTGCAAAAAATGGAGGAGCAATAATGGGCCCTGGCAGAGGATATTTTAGCCCGAGAATATGATGTGATTCATTTTCAAATATCGCAATGTAAAAATCCTGTGAGATATAACAAATCCATCCCATTTTAACAATAAATTTCGAAGGGCAACAAATGACCGATTGGTCACTTATATGCAGACCTGGATACCAGAGCAAACTTCCAACATGATAAGCAAGAAAATAAAAAACATGAGGAATGCTTACAAGAAACATTTTAGACAGGTCCGTGCTTCTCGGAGGTCAGGAGCAGCACCAGATGAAGTACAGGAGCCCAAGCTGTGGTACTATAAACACCTCCTTTTTCTGGATGATCAGATCGAGGCCAGAGAATCACACTTTACAGTCTTCCTTCCACCCTTCCCTCCACCGTTCCTTCCACTGTTCCCCCCCACCCCTGCAGAGAGTGCCGCAGAGCTGGCTGACATTGAGGAGCCAGATCTAAACATCTTCTGTCAGGTATAGTAGTTTATAGCATATTTCTTGGCCTCAAATTATTGATGGTTTAACGAGATGTTTTTTTAACCAAATTGAAAGCTGGAAAACCCAAACAAAAGTCGTGTGCAGAAAATATATGGACAGGGATGCCAACTGCAGGGGTCAGAATGAGAGTCTGTTAAATTTTCCAAAAAAAAAAAAGAATGCCAGTCCCTTTTTAAGACACGGGAAGAGATCAGCCAAGAGGAGGAAAGGTTGAGTGGCAGTGAGCAGGTGCCCAGGCCCAGTGGCAGCACTTCTTACAGTTGCCTCGCCTCCAGATGTGCCCACCAAAAGAAACGAGGCGCATGACCCAGCTGGAGGAGGAGTCCCTGTGGGTCATCAGGGAGGCATCTGAGATCATGCGGGACCCCCTTAACCCAGTTGAGAGCTACAGCTCATACATTTCACACGAGCTGCAAGATTTGGGGGAGGGACAACGGGGCCTGGCCCAAGACCTGATGGCATCTGTGATACGGTGGGGAAGAAGGGGCCTGCTGACTGGGACCACAGAATTGTGGGACCCGGCCCAGGCTCCTCCTCCTCCTCCTCCTTCTGCCACATTGTCACCACCTGCAAGGGGCCGTGGAGAGAGCCTGGTAGGAAGGCTGTAAACAAGACCAAAAAGTGATTCCCTATGTTCTAGCTGTTTGGGACCAAAACTGTGGTTGTTGTAGTAACACAGCTTGGGGTCATGTATGACATCTGCTGCTGCTTCTGATTTCTGTGATTTAGAGGGACTCCTGATGTAGTTGATTTTGGTGTTGATCATGATGGAATTTGCCTTTGATGTCCAAAGTCGTCATATATGTGCTTGATTGGGCAATTGTTGCCTTTCATGATGTTTTTTTTTGTTATCCAAAATAAATGGAGATTTAATTTAAGTTTAATACTTGTCTATTGCATTTTTATGGTGAATAGCCATTAAACATTTCCGAAATACAATGTGTAATTAACAAAGGACACAACCTCCTTGAGGGGGGGTGAAACAAAAACATTGTTCTGATAACTTGAGAAAAACAAAAAAAAAGAACATTGGTGTGATAACTTGACACAAAATAAAAAAGATTTTCTGTAAAAAAAAAAAAAAAAATGTGACAAAAACAATTATTTAGGAGATCTGGCTTTGTCAAAAAACATAAATAAAAATGAGATCACAAGCAAAAAAGACAAGAAGTCAGTATGGGATAACTCTGTCTAAATAGAATCAGCAAAACAACGTGTTTATTCTAGCAATAGAACGAAGAAAAAATGCGCTGCAATAAACGAGACACTAATTTTAAAAATGTAGAATGTGCCATCTCAAAAACGAACGCCACTTTTACAAGAACGAGCTCTTCCGTCCCCTCATTTCGTCTGAGCATGTGTGGACTTATAACCGATGGTCGTGCGTACTAACGGTCGGTTTTGACCTATCGGTCAGGCATCCATCGGTTCAATTTTAAAGCAAGTTCTATTTTTTTGGACCGAAGGATAACTGATTGATGGGGCCCACACACAATCAGTTTGGACCGATGAAACGGTCCTTCAGTCCGTTTTCATCGGTTTTGACTGACCGTGTGTACGAGGCCTTAGTGGCAGATGAGGTTTAATGTTGATAAATGTAAAGTTATGCACTTGGGGGCTGAGAATATGCATGCATAATACATACTAGGGGGAGTACAACTGGGGGGATCCGTAGTGGAGAAGGATCTGGGGGTTTTGGTAGATCATAAGCTCAATAATGGCATGCAATGCCAAGCTGCGGTTTGCAAAGCAGGCAAAAACCTTTCTTGTATTAAGCGAGGTATGGACTCCAAAGAGAGAGAGAGATATAATTGTGCCCCTTTTCAAATCAGTAGTAAGACCTCATCTGGAATATGCAGTTCAGTTTTGGGCACTAGTTCTCAAAAAATATATCGGGGGAACTGGAGAAAGTGCAGAGAAGGGCAACCAAACTGATAAGAGGCATGGAGGAGCTCAGCTATTAAGAAAGATTAGAGCAACTGAATTTATTCACTCTTGAGAAGAGGAGATTAAGGGGGCATATGATCAACATGTTTAAATATACAAGGGATCCATATAGTGAACTTGGTGTTGAGTTATTCACTTTACGGTCAACACAGAGGACACAGGGGCACTCTTTACATCTAGAGGAAACGAGATTTCATCTCCAAATACGGAAAGGTTTCTTCACAGTAAGAGCTGTGGAAATGTGGAATAGACTCCCTCCAGAGGTGGTTCTGGCTAGCTCAGTAGATTGCTTTAAGAAAGGCCTGGATACTTTCCTAAATGTACATAATATAACTGGATACTAACATTTATAGGTAAAGTTGATCCAGGGAAAATCAGATTGCCTCTCGGGGGATCAGGAAGGAATGTTTTCCCCTGCTGTAGCAAATTGGAACATGCTCTGCTGGGGTTTTTTGCCTTCCTCTGGATCAACTGTGGGTATTGAAATGGGTATATGGGATATTTTTTTATTGTATTTATTTATTTTTTATGGTTGAACTGGATGGCCTTCTTGCTCAGTCTAAAAAAACAATGCTATATATCCTTGTATAGGACAGGTCTCTTATATAATTTCACCACTATGAATTTTCTGTTCTGCCTTTATTTTTCCATTGTACCCCCCCCCCCCCGCCAAACCCTCTCTATATCCTTGAACAATACCCGATAGAAAAAAAAGTGACAAGAAAGGAAAACAAGAAGTAAACCCCAGAGAATCACACTTCATCAGGCAAACCAGGTTATATTCATTCTTGTGGCACAAGCCTCGTAATTTTCTTATATTTGGATGAGGGTTGAAGTTGCTTCCAATTGCACCATGTGTTACAAAATCATTCTTTTTGATATGCTAGAGACATGGTCAAGTTCTCCAGTTTAATTATTTTGTTTAGCATTCTCATCACCCCCTTGTAGTGTTAATCAAGTGAATCATTATCCACTTAAGGACCGCTCACTGTATATATACGTAATTTTTTTAAAGATGGATATCTCGGTAACAGCAGCAGCTGCTGCCACAACCGATATATCCATCTTTCAGTGAGCGGTCCTGTCAACGATAACTGTGGTCTTCGCGGCGGATTCGCCGCGAGATCACCGTTATCAGCGGCGGGAGAGGGCCCCCCTTCCCGCCGCTCTCCCGCACCCTCCGCCACTTACCGGAGCCGTCGGCAGCGGCGGAGGCGATCGGGTCCTCTCCCCTGCTCAGCTGGGATACGAGTGAGGGCAAGATGGCCCCCACCTGTCCCCATAGCATAGCAGGGCAGAAGTGACGCTTCTATTTTCTTGTTGTCATTTTTTCAAATGACTATTTTTTTTAATTATTTTTTTGCATTTTAGTCTAAATATGAAATCTGAGGTCTTTTTGACCCCAGATCTCATATTTAAGAGAACTTTTTTTGTGTGTGTGTAAAAATTAATAAAATAAATAAAAATAAATAAGAAAACAAAAAAAAAAAAATTTAAATCGCCCCGTCCCGACGAGCTCACGCGCAGAAGCGAACGCATTCGTGAGTAGCGCCTGCATATAAAAATGGTGTTCAAACCACACAAGTGAGGTATCACCGCATATCACCGCGATCGTTAGAGCGGGAGCAATAATTCTAGCCTAAGACCTCCTTTGTAGCTCAAAAGATGCAACCTATAGAATTTTTTAAACGTCGCCTATGGAGATTTTTAAGGGTAAAAGTTTGACGCCATTCCACGAACAGGCGCAATTTTGAAGCATGACATGTTCGGTATCATTTTACTCGGTGTAACATTATCTTTCGCGATATATAAAAAAATTGGGCTAACTTTACTGTATGTGAATATATACAGTACAGACCAACAGTTTGGACACACCTTCTCATTCAAAGAGTTTTCTTTATTTTCATGACTATGAAAATTGTAGATTCACACTGAAGGCATCAAAACTATGAATTAACACATGTGGAATTATACATAACAAAAAAGTGTGAAACAACTGAAAATATATTTCATATTCTAGGTTCTTCAAAGTAGCCACCTTTTGCAGCAGACACATCTCTAGAACTGTTAAGAGGAGACTGTGTGAATCAGGCCTTCATGGTAGAATATCTGCTAGGAAACCACTGCCTAAGAATGGCAACAAGCAGAAGAGACTTGTTTGGGCTAAGAACACAAGGAATTAGACATTAGACCAGTGGAAATTTGAGCTTTGGTCTGATGAGTCCAAACTTGAGATCTTTGGTTCCAACCCCTGTGTCTTTGTGCGACGCAGAAAAGGTGAACGCATGGACTCTACATGCCTGGTTCCCACCGTGAAGCATGGAGGATGAGGAGGTGTGATGGTGTGGGGGTGCTTTGCTGGTGACACTGTTGGGGATTTATTTAAAATTGAAGGCATACTGAACCAGCATGGCTGCCACAGCATCTTGCAGCGGCATGCTATTCCATCCGGTTTGCGTTTATTTGGACCATCATTTATTTTTCAACAGGACAATGACCCCAAACACACCTCCAGGCTGTTTAAGGGCTATTTGACCAAGAAGGAGAGTGATGGGGTGCTGTGCCAGGTGACAACCTCTTGAAGCTCATCAAGAGAATGCCAAGCAGTAATTGAAGCAAAAGGTAGCTACTTTGAAGAACCTAGAATATGAAATATATTTTCAGTTGTTTTACACGTTTTTGTTATGTATAATTCCACATGTGTTAATTCATAGTTTTGATGCCTTCAGTGTGAATCTACAATTTTCATAGTCATAAAAATAAAGAAAACTCTTTGAATGAGAAGGTGTGTCCAAACTTTTGGTCTGTACTGTATATATGTATATATACTGTATATATTTAAATGCTGTTTATCTATTTTCCTAGATTCTAGCTTCAAATCAAAGATTCTAGAGATTAAGGTGACAACAGAAGTCTATATATGCCCTCTCTAGCAATGAGAAGAAGAAACTGTATCTTTTTTTCTGTTTGAATATTTTATTGTGTTTTCATAATCTTTTTTTCTATTCAAGCAAAGTGTGGTGACGCACAACACGTACAACGGCACTATAAAGGGGAAGTTCCATGCGGATGACGCCACCCTTTGGGCTGCTTTAGCTGATTCCGTGTTAGTAAAAGACGATTCACGCTTTTCTGTCTGTTACAGAGTGATGAATGTGCCTACTCCATTATGAACGGTAGTTTTACCAGAACGAGCGCTCCCGTCTCATAACTTGCTTCTGAGCATGCACTGGTTTTTAACGTTGTTTTAGCCCACACACGATAATTTTTTACAACCCGAAAAACAACATTGTTTAAAACGTCGTTAAAAAATGCAGCATGCTCGGAAAAAAAAATTGTCGCTTTTCAGAAGCCGAAAAATTATGTGAAGCCCACACACGATAATTTTAAATTACATTTTTTTAAAACAAGGCTTTTTTTCATGCTAAAAAATGATCGTGTGTACGCAGCATTATGCTTTGAAAGGGGTGAAGTGTAGTAGAAAGCTTTAGTAGAGGGTTAAAACACTGGTTAGCTACTACCCACATTGGTTCTCAGTAGTGTATCTAATCATGTGTATTGTTAGATAAATATACACTTGTTAAATTTTGTGATGTGCTTGGGGTATTAGTGTGTGGTGCTTTCCAGTGAGTTTAGTCCACTCCAGAAATACTGTTTCAAGGCTGGTTGGCCCACTTTTATTAAAAAACTTTCTGAAGTTAACCTCAGGGGTTTTCATCATTACTTCAAATAATAAAATTCTAAAATAAATTACAATAAAATGGTTGTAAAGTCTTGTATTTTTTTTTAATAACAAACATGTCATACTTACCTCCACTGTGCAGCTCGAGTGGCCACCCAGTTCTGGGTTCCCACGGTGGATCTTGCGGCTCCTCCCTGCATTAGATAACCCCCTCTGTAAAGCGCTCTCCCAAGGGGTTTAACTTGCTATGCACACATGCACACACACCCTATTGGACATGTGATTAGAAGATCCCTTTCTCCCAGAGCTATTGCTTTATAATGCAGATCTTGGTCTGGGAGTAAGAAAACCCAGAGAAAACTGAAAGATCAGTTTTCTCAACTCTGAACAGATCTCCTGTGCCCTTTACTCTGCATTTGTGAGAATCCTGTGTACTCTAGCCCTTTCACAATACATTTTCATCTAGACACCCTTCTAGGTATAAATTCAAGGTGACAAAATGGTTCCATCTGTGAAAGCACAAAAAAAGTCATATTTCCCTTTTATCCTCTCAAAACACCCAAACCCCCAAAAAAGCTTATAGTTAAACAGTTTGTGATCTGCAATAAAATTTCCAATAAAAACACATTGCAAAGGAGAATCGAATGAACTGGTGGTGGGGTGATTTTGAGAGGTTTGTGCATCTCTAATCAAAATTATCATTACTGTCATAAAGTGAATACATAAGTACCAATTAAATAACTTTGTGTCAACTGATAAGTTAGATGTAACGTGTCTAAGTAAATAGATATAAAAAAAAAAAGGAAGATGTCTTGCAAAGCTATTATCACTACATTAACTCGGATATAAATAGAATTCTCCATGTTGCAAAAATAAAATTAGCATAATTTAAGTATTTAATAAATACAGTCTAATTAATTTTCCAGTCTGTTCCAAGAGTGCAATATGTTGTGAAAATAAAACAGAAGGTTAAAGATAGTCTTGCAGCTCCTAATTTGCTTGAAATGTAAAAATGCTAAAATTGCATTTAATAACCATTACAAATATTTAAAGGAAAAATCTGTAATATATATAAGTACTGTAATCCTATGAGCAGCCAAAATGCTAAAAAGTAACTGTGTGAGTTTAGGGTAAAGTGACACAGGGTTCACACCAATGCTATGAGTGTGTCTGAGCGGAGAAGACTGGAATTTTAGTTTTGTCCTGGTTTTGTATAAGAGTCTGAAGGCTTCAAAGAGTCTCTCCCATTACAAAAGGAGCTTTACTATAACAGTCTATGTTGGAGGAGACATTCCTTACAGGACTGAAAGTATTGGGACAGCCAAGTGAGTATAGAAGAGTGAGAGAGCTAAGTTGACTAGACAAGTCCAGGGGACTTACAAAATTTGTAAGTCTCAGAAGAGTGAGGCATTCCTAGGGTGCCAGGAGATCCCCTATTGAAAGGTCAGAGAGTAGGTCTGTGCAGCAGGAGGCTGCAACTAAAAGGCTGAGAGAGCCAGGAGAACCCAGAGAGCCAGGATAGCTGGGTAAAATGGTCTGAGGGACCAGTAAAAAGAGCAGCAGTGCTGCTGAGGAGGGAGCCAGGTGGATTGTTGCTTTTGTTACTTGTTACTAAAACCTCTGTGTGGGAAATCCTGGTGTAAAGGACTTTGCTTTGCCTTTGCTCCGTTTAATAAAAGTGGCTGGCAAACCCTGAACCATAGTGCTTCTACCACTGTGATGATATCCCAATATGACTATAAATACTATATATATATATATATATATATATATATATATATATATATATATATATATATATAAAAATATATATACCGGTATATATACAATGTACATTGGCTTGCATGTATTGTTGGAAAAATGTGATGTGCCAATACAGATTTATTTTTAATTGAATGTTTAGCTTTCGCTATATATAGGTTTAGTCCTAAATCATCCCTAATACCTGTAGTGCAGTTAGTGTGGATTTCATTCACATATCCTGACCATGACTCACCTACAAAATCCATGATTCCACCCAATCCATGGAGCTTGCATCTCTAAAACGCTTTTCTGCTTCCACTCTGCCAAGGGATATTCCCAGTGGTTGTTGAATTTACCGACCCTGGCCCAGCGGTTAGAGTTGGTTGTGTTGATTATTGTTTGTAAAAGTCTGTATTAAATTTTTATATGCTTCTAAGATATTTTCTAAATGTGTTATACTAAAAAAATAAATTATATATTGGTGCCTAAAATAATCCATGATTTCTCTCTATGGGCGCCAGATTCACAAAGCACTTACGCCGGCGTATCTAGAGATGCACGGCGTACTTGTAAAAATGCGCCATGCGTATCTCTGCGCCGTATCCTCAAAACGAGATACGCCTGAAAACCATTTTTTTCCGACCGACATAAAACAATTACACCGGCGCATCTTGGGGCGCAAAATAAGTTAGACGCACCATTGTTTTGCTATTCAAATATGCAAATGAGGGAATTACGGCGATCCACAAAAGTACGTTTGTGTGGCGCAGGCTACGCCCTGTGCGCATCAGCTGAATGTCCGGTCTAAAGTTACACCTTATAAAAGCAGGCTTAACTTTGCACCAGACGTGTGCAGGTCAGCTAAAGCAACACCATTAGGGACGAGCTGAGCACACACACTTGCAGGACAACAATCTGTATGCCAACATGCCAGGGGCATCCATGCTCATAGCTATACTAGTGACTTTAGAGGCGCGCAGAAGGAGGAGGGAACAGAGGAGGGAACAGAGGAGGAGGAGGAGGGCACAGGAGAAGATATACCGCACACGCCTAGATGTCTTTGGCATGCCTGCTTCTGAGGTGTATCGCACCTTCAGATTCAGCCCTGAAGCCATCATGGAATTAACCAGAACCCTGCAGGATGACATCACCAGCCCAACACACCGCTCACATGCACTGGAGCCACTGGTCAAGGTCATGGCAACACTCCATTTCCTTGCCACTGGCTCTTTTCAGCGCACAAGTGGAATTGTGGCTGGGATGGCACAATCCTCCATTAGCAGATGTGTGCACCAGGTTATCCCTGCAATCCTGAGACGCATGGCCAACCAAATCATCAAACCCACCCAGGAGGACCTGCGGATGAAGACAATGACAGATTTCTACAGAATTGCCAGATTCCCACGCACCGTGGGGGCCATTGATTGCACACATGTGGCACTACAGCCCCCCCGTGAGACAGAGAACATATACCGCAATCGGAAGCATTGGCATTCCATCAACGTACATTTGATAGCCGATGCCCAATACCTCATATGGCACGTCCGTGCCAAACACCCAGGATCCAGCCATGACAGCTACATATACCGTCAAAGCAACATCCCAAGAGAATTTGAACAGAACGTGTATGGGGACAGCTGGCTGTTTGGTGAGTGACATGGGTGTCAGGCATGACTGTCCCCCCCCATGATGCAGACATCACAAAGGGCACATGCATGACTAACATCCTCCTGTCTTTTCCCTTCCAGGTGACTCGACATATGCACTTGGACCCCATCTCATGACTCCATTCTGGAACCCCCAAACCCCAGGAGAGGAAAGATACAATGAAGCCCACATACGTACCCGTGGAGTGGTGGAACGCACATTTGGCCTCCTGAAGTCCCGTTTCCGATGCCTGGATAAGTCTAGGGGTACCCTGTTGTATTCCCCAAACTTTGTGTGCCAGATCATCGGTGCATGTTGCATTCTGCACAACTTCGCCATGAGAAGGGGCCTGGAGATTGACCTACGTGATGACCTGACCCCCGAACCAGACATTCCCCCCCTAACCGAGGGTACCCTGTCTTCTGAGGGAAGAGCAGCCAGGAGACGCCTTGCAGAAGGCATCTTTGCACGTTAAACCCACACATTAATCATGGCACAATGAGAATGCATGCATGCACACCACTGTGGTCCCTAGCACACACACCCCACATCCACATCGAATTGGATTAGACCAAAGTACACCGCACGGTACTAGGGAGCAGCAACGCTCCAATTATGTCACTGTACATTCATACACCATTCACATGGACCTGGGATCACTTCTCCCTGGTCCTGGGGAACCCTACTCCACCACAAATGAGGGTGACACCCCTTTTTCAGCAGGAATGTCACCCCCACATTCATACATCATTCACAAACATAAAACAAATCATGAACACAGTAAAAACAAAAACAAAAAAAGCACTGAAAACAAAAATACACAAAAAAATTACGACGGGGTGACCCACGCCTGGGCCGGCCACGACCACGGCCACGGCCGTGGACCCTCAGGGGAGACTCATGGGGGGGGATCAGGGGAAGGAGGAGCCTCCCCTGGACTCTGCCCACCTGCTGGCCTGCCCTCCAAGGCCACGGCTATCCTGTTCAGGCCCACAGTGAGGGCTGCTGTATTGGCCTGGACAGCCTGGGTATTGTCCTGGACAGCCTGGGTCAGGGCATGCACCTCCTGACCCACACCTGCTGTTGCAGTCTGCAGTTCATTAAAACAGTTGATGAACGCCAAGGAGTTGCAGCTCACTTCAGTCACTGAGTCCTTAATGGAGGACAGGCTGTCCTCCATCTGTGCCAAAGTCTGGGTGACCTCACCCAGATGGCGGGTCTGAAGGGCCTGGTCCCTCCGCAGATTGGCCGGCAGAAAGTCGGCCACCCCCCTGGTTTTCTGGGTGGCCTTCCTGCCTCCAGATGAGGCTTGTGGCCTGGGAGGAGGGGAGCCCCCTGGGGGGAGCCCTGTTGGGGGAGGAGTGGGAGGGGCTACCCCTGATGGTGGCCTGACTGCCTCCAGATGAGGCTTGTGGCCTGGGAGGAGGGGAGCCCCCTGGGGGGAGCCCTGTTGGGGGAGGAGTGGGAGGGGCTACCCCTGATGGTGGCCTGACTGCTGCCAGGCTCAGGGAGAGACTCCTCCAAAAGGAGAAGTATCTCACTGGCTATGTCAACCTGATCCTCCTCAACCTCCTCCCCCTCATCCTCCTCATGAGGTGAGTTGTGGCCACTCTCCTCCCCTGAGGACTCCAGCCTTGCCTGGGGAACTTCAGCAGCCTGATGTCCGGGGGTTGGTGCAGACTGGCCTGATGGCCCAGCACCCTCCTGGCCATCTGTGGATGACACAAAACATACACAGGTTGGAGGATTACCTGTCCTCACGGCCTCCTCGGAGTCAAAGCCAGGCAGGCCCACCACTTGCTGCCTGTTGAAGCACCGGGCCACTGCCCACTCCTCCTCAGTCAGCCTGATGGTGCAAGGTGGTCCCCCTCCAGTGCCCCTGGAATGGCCTTTAAGCTTGGCTAGCTTATCACGGACCAGGCGGCGGAGGTCATTGATCTTTTTGGAGATCCCACTGATGGTCCTCGTCTCCCCCCCAATGCATTGATCTCATCAGTAATGTCCTGGAGGATCTGTTTCTTCCTGGCCGGGGTGATGTCCCGGCTCTCAGAGCCATGCAAATATCACCCATGACGGGAAATGGCCCTAGCAAGGATTTGCTTCTCCTGAACAGAGAAGTTTAACGTCCTCTTCTTTGGTGCCATATCACCACCAAACAGTCAGTACCAAACAGACACAAAAACAAACAGCACACACAGACACAAAAACACACAGCACACACGGACACAAAAACACACAGCAAAAAACAAACACCAAAATCAAACAGAACAAACAGACAGCTAATACAGACACCAAAAAACACACAGAAAAACAAACACCAAAATCAAACAGAACAAACAAACAGCTAATACAATCTCCTATCACACTCTCCAAAAAATCTTTGCTACAACACTCCTACACAAACCAACAAACAGCCACAGACAACAGAACAAAAGCACCTTGCTTCAGGAAGGGAAACAAATGGATGCACTTTTGCAATGGAAGGGTGTTTGTCTGGGCCTATGAACAGAGTCAGCACCATTGCGCATGCGCATGCCAGCCAGCCCTTCATTTGCATGGGGTCACGGCTCATTTCAATGAAGCACGCCCACTTCCTTCCCACTTTCAATTACCCCGCCTTACGCCTCGGAATTTACGTTACGCTGGCGCAAATTTGGGCGCAAATACTCTGTGGATACGGTACTTACGTCACAAAATTGAGCGGGCATAACGTAACAGAGATGCATTACGCCGATCTAAATATGCGCAGCTCTACGTGAATCTTGCCCTATTTATCCAATCTAAATATGTAAAATAAGTGGCAAGCAGTTTCTCTATGCTGGCTCTAGGTCAATGACTTGAAAACATTGAAGTCAAAGCATTAGCATGATAGTGAGGGAGCAAACATTCATAAATAAATGGCTGAGCAATTGCAGCCAAAAAATTATCTTATGACAGGTATATATATACAGCCTCACAGAAGTGTGTCTTTAGCCATGGGACCAAATATACCCGCTGCTGAGTTTGTGCTGGGACTGTGCAGCACAGCACACTACCAGCACAGAGACTAGGCTGTTACCAACAACTCTGGGTATCGTACTAGGGATGGGGAACTAGGAGGACCAGTTCTCAATAACCTGATCAATGTGATAGCCAGTGATTGGCTATAGTGACCAGTCACTATACAGACTACCCTATGTTTTTTTCATCCTCTTGAATAGAAAAAAAGATTATGAAAACACAATAAAATATTCAAACAGAAAAAAGGATACAGTTTCTTCTTCTCATTGCTAGAGAGGGCATATATCGACTTCTGTTGTCACCTTAATCTCTAGAATCTTTGATTTGAAGCTAGAATCTAGGAAAATAGATAAACAACATTTAAATAAATATATATATATATATATATATATATATATATATATATATATATATATATATATATATATATATATATATATATATATATAGTATAGTATGTATACATACAGTTGCAATAAAAAGTATGTGAACCCTTTTGGAATGCATGGATTTCTGCACAAATTGGTCATAAATGGGATCTGATCTTCATCTAAGTCACAACAATAGACAATCACAGTCTGCTTAAACTAATAACACACAAATAATTGTATGTTACCATGTTTTTATTGAACACACCATGGAAACATTTACAGTGCAGGTGGAAAAAGTATGTGAACCCCTAGACTAATGACATCTCCAAGAGTTAATTGGAGTGGGGTGTCAGCCAACTGGAGTCCAGTCAATGAGATGAGATTGGAGGTGTTGGTTACAGCTGCCCTGCCCTATATAAAAACACACACCAGTTCTGTGTTTGCTTTTCACAAGAAGCATTGCCTAATGTGAATGATGCCTCGCACAAAAGAGCTCTCAGAAGACCTACGATTAAGAATTGTTGACTTGCATAAAGCTGGAAAGGGTTATACAAGTATCTCCAAAAGCCTTGCTGTTCATCAGTCCACGGTAAGATAAATTGTCTATAAATGGAGAAAGTTCAGCACTGCTGCTACTCTCCCTAGGAGTGGCAGTCCTGTAAAGATGACTGCAAGAGCACAGCGCAGACTGCTCATTGAGGTGAAGAAGAATCCTAGAGTGTCAGCTAAAGACTTACAAAAGTCTCTGGCATATGCTAACATCCCTGTTAGCGAATCTACGATACGTAAAACACTAAACAAGAATGGATTTCATGGGAGGATACCACAGAGGATCCCACTGCTGTCCAAAAAAACATTACTGCACGTTTACAGTTTGCACAAGAGCACCTGGATGTTCCACAGCAGTACTGGCAAAATATTCTGTGGACAGATGAAACCAAAGTTGAGTTGTTTGGAAGAAACACACAACACTGTGTGGAGAAAAAGTGGCACAGCACACCAACATCAAAACCTCATCCCAACTGTGAAGTATGGTGGTGGGGGCATCATGGTTTGGGGATGCTTTGCTGCATCAGGGCCTGGACGGATTGCTATCTTTAAAGGAAAAATGTATTCCCAAGTTTATCAAGACATTTTGTAGGAGAACTTAAGGCCATCTGTCCACCAGCTGAAGCTCAACAGAAGATGGCTGATGCAACAGGACAACGACCCAAAGCATAGAAGTAAATCAAAAACAGAATGGCTTAAACAGAAGAAAATACACCTTCTGGAGTGGCCCAGTCAGAGTCCTGACCTCAACCAGATTGAGATGCGGTGGCATGACCTCAAGAAAGCAATTCACACCAGACATCCCAAGAATATTGCTGAACTGAAACAGTTCTGTAAAGAGGAATGGTGAAGAATTACTCCTGACCGTTGTGCACGTCTGATCTGCAACTACAGGAAACGTTTGGTTGAAGTTATTGCTGCCAAAGGAGGTTCAACCAGTTATTAAATCCAAGGGTTCACATACTTTTTCCACCTGCACTGTGAATGTTTACATGGTGTGTTCAATAAAAACATGGTAACATTTAATTCTTTGTGTGTTATTAGTTCAAGCAGACTGTGATTGTCTATTGTTGTGACTCAGATTTTATGACCAATTTGTGCAGAAATCCATATCATTCCAAAAGGGTTCACATACTTTTTATTGAAACTGTATACGGGCCATTGATTGCTAAAGCTAATTTGTTAATTTGCATGCACAAAAAAGTATTTTTCCTAACAAATTCATTTAAGACCATGTTGCAAATTTGAATACATCCCAAATCTTAGGAGCCCTGTCGCTTGGGACCCAGTCGCTGCGACAAGACTGCTTCAACTGCACTTTCTGATGCAGGCAGAATCTGGATAACTTAGAACAGGAATTGTGGTAAATCATTCCTTCAAGGTTTCGAATGGAGTTTGTGCTTCAGCAGACCAGTGAAAACGGATGCCTTGTTTGGTAAGTTGGGTCAAAGGGGAAATAATAGCTGAGAAGTTCCTGATGAATTTACGATAAAAATTGGCAAAGTCTACAAAGCAATGAATTAATTTTTTATCTGTGGGAGCTGGCCAATACAATATTGCAGATACCTTTTTAGGATCCATCCTGATTCCCTCAGTGGAGATAATTAACCCTAGAATTGGATGCTCTGCTGTTCAAAGTCACACTTTTCAGCTTTGGCATAGAGTCCATGCTGGCGGAGAAGTATGCTCTTGACATGCCCTCAGTGTATCTTTACTGAGATGTAAAATATCAAAATGTCTTCCAAGTATACATTGACAAAGATATCAAATAAGTCTCTGAAAATATCATTAAAGAAGTGTTGAAAAGTGGCTGTTGTGTTGCATAGGCCTAACAGCATGACTCATAGTGGCCAAAGTGGATATGAAAGACAGTCTTCCACTCATCGCCTTCCCTGATCCAGACTAGGTTATAGGCTCCTCATAAGTCAAGTTTGGTTAATACCCTGGCAGATATGAGCCTCAGGAACTAATGGCAGGGGGTAGAGGTTCTTTACTGTGTTCTTATTTATGTCACGGTAATACAGGACCTCACAGGGCCTCATGGACTGGTCCCTTTTCTCCACAAAAAATATACCTGCTCCTGCCGGTGAAGTTAAGGGGTGAATGAACCCCTCCGTAGGTTCTCTTCAATATAGTCCTACAGAACCTCTAACTTACGCTCAGATAGGGGAAAGATACGCCCAAAGGTAAATTCTGCCCCTGAAAGAAGTATAATGGGACAGTAATATGGTATGTGCGCAGGAAGGGTATCTGTACCCTGTTTACTGAACACATCCAGGAATCCATTGTAGCATTTGGGGACTACCTGACACAGTTCGGCATGCAATTCCAAGCATAGTAATGTAAATAACACCCAATCTGATAGGTTTCGATTGCAGAGGGGAACGAGACAGGGGTGCCTGTTGTCCCCCCTTCTCTTTTCCCTCGCAATTGAACCTTTAGCAATAGCTCTTAGAACGGCTCCTGAGATAAGAGGGTTTAAATGAGGCGAGATAGAAGAGAAAGTGGTACTGTATGCGGATGAACTTCTCCTGCTTTTAGGAGATACGCAGAACTCTCTCAGAAAAGCTATGGAAGAAATTAAAAACTTTGGCCAATTTTCTGGACTCACCATAAACTGGGGAAAATCTATGTTGCTACCAGCGGACCCTCTAGAAAAAACCCTGCCACAAGAGGCTGAACAAATCCAAATAGCAAGCCAAATAAAATACCTAGGGATAATTATCTCCAGAGATCCTAACATATCGTAGACAATATGATCCCATTATTGGATAAATATAAGAGGAAAATCAAAGTATGGAAACGGCTCCCACTATCAGTGCCAGGTCGATGTAACCTAATAAAAAATGGTGTGGATTATTTTCTGGCGGCACAGCTCCAACATATGAAGGGATGCAATATGGGAGGGGGAGAAATGAAGAGGAGGCTACTCCTACAGAACACTACACACAGTTCGCTAGTAGAAATTATGGAGGCAGGATCCTTCCCTCAGAAAATACCTATCTTAGATCTTATGATGAGAGTATGGAAGGCAGCAAAGGCAGCATTGGGATATAATGGGCTAACAGAGTACACACCCTTATGGGAAAATAATAACTTGGGGGAAATACAGAAGATGGGAACAATCAGGGAATGGGAGAGTCAAGGAATAAAGTATATTATAAAGTTGTATGAAGATGGTATATTAAAAACCTTTCAGGCACTAAGAGAACAATATGCATTACCAAATAAATATTTTTATAGATATTTGCAGATTAGGCACGCACTTGCAGAACAGTATAAAGGAAAGGTAATGAAATGGAGTAAGATTCCACTGCTCCAGGCAATTATCAACACAAAAACATCAACGTCTAATATCAAAAGTTTACCCTAGTATATAGAAGGGAGCCTGAGAGGAACACAAGGCCCGATACATAAAAAGAAGTGGGAAAGAGATGTTGTAACATAACTGAGATACAGTGGTAAAGAACACTGGAACTCGCTCCACTAGTTACATTATCTCCCTCCCAGAGGATGTCTCATCTGTTTTTATTAAATAGAGCTTATTATACCCCACATAAGCTTTTCTGGTTTGGACGCAGAACAGATGCCAGCTGCCCCAGATGTGGAAGAACAGAAGGGCATATGATACACATGTTCTGGAGATGCCCGAAACTATTTCCGTATTGGAGGGTGGTAGTGAGAATCATTGAGCAGACTTTTAAAGTTCATATGGAACTGGAACCTATACAATGCGTTTTAGGCTGGGTAGAGGGAGAGGGAAAGATTGGTAACAACCAGCTTGCAATCTTGAGATGCCTATTCCAGGCAAGGAAGCTGATTGCACAGAGATGGCAAACATCTCTCCCACCGTCCAGTAAAGAATGGGAACAAAGTATGAATATAACAATATTGAAGGAAAGAGTCATGTATATTAGACAAGGTGCTCTTAAAAAAATTGATAAAATATGGAGACAGTGGTGGGAGAAAAGTAGTATCCAAACATAAATTATTAGTTGGGGAAGAAGGGAAGAGACGATTTAAGGAAAAAAAAAGGTCAAGAGGGAATGATAGAGGAATGAAAGTAGACGGATGTGAGTGTGGGACAAATGTGATTGACAGGGTAGAGAAGCCTAGCTGGAGGGAAGACAAGGGAACAGTTGCCGGAAGGAATAGTCCAATTGTAAGGAACGGGGAACTATCAGCGGCTTTAAATATATATTATGATTATTGTGTTTGTACGTTCTGGAGGAGGGGGGGAAGGGGTATGTGAATGTCTAGATGTATAATGGAAAATGCATTAATAAAGATACAAAGTACAAAAAAAAAAGAAGCAGCAGGTTGAGGCGGTGCTGGACAACACTGTTTCTGACAGTAAGGTGAAAGGAACTCTATTCTTCCAGATTCCCAGTCAATATGTGGGTTGTGAGCCTGCAACCAAGGGAGGCCCAGGATGACAGGGAAAAGAGGTGAAGAAATTGCATCCAAGCAAAGTAGTTCCTGGTGATTCTCTCAGATCTACGCTCGAGTAATCGGCGATCGTTTTGTATCGATAGCATGATCAAAGTGTCTAGTGTGTTTGGTACACCTACCCAGGCCAGCTAATCCTTAAGTCCTTCTGAGAGGCCAAAACTGAACTGGTGATGCAGGGCTGCATCGTTCAAGTCGGAGTCAGCAGTGATGGTTCGTTGCGGGTCATCATACAGCTGTGACATGGCCACAAAGAATAGTTGCAGGGTATTTAACTGTGTGTTGTTTCCTTCCAGTAGATGATTAACCCAGGTCTGTGGTTCTCCATGGAGCAGGAAAATTGTAAAAGTCATCTTTGTAGCTTCTAGAGAAAATGTCCTTGGTTGACGAGTAAAGTAATGCTGGCAGGAATTGCGAAAGGCTCTAAACTTGCTTTCGGTCACCTGAGAACCTCTCAGGGGCTGGAACTCAAAGTTCGGGGATAGAATCATTACTGGAGAGATGGCAGAGACCCCAGCTGATGTAGCAGGCACAGGTGTAGTGGAGGATGCAGTAGAAGTCGCAGCAGGTGTAGTCAGTACCTGAACACGGCCCTCCAGCCCGAGTATAGCCTTCCTGCAGGGATGTCACTATCTGGGAGAGTGAGGCAAGATGCTGGCAGATCTTCTCCAAGGGAGAGGATCCTCCTGCAGTCTCAGTCATGTCTGTTTGGTACTGTCATGTACCTGGTTTGTGAGCCTGACGTGTAGAGGAGAGCCTCTCATACCACTCCGACTTGTGGGCCACTGAGGTATGGACAGCTGCCACAGAAGTGCAGTGACGTAAGAGTGCCTAGGATCAGTCCAGTATTCAGTATGGCTGGTTGTCCATGGCTGGATATGCAGCAAGAAAACCAGTAAAGGCTAGGCAGGGCAGAACTGTGGCAGGCTGAAAGCACAGCAGGAGCAGGAGCAGGAATTGGATGTGATTCGCAGAGCTGTAGCAGGCTGGATGAGCAGATGCAGGGTGAGGCAGGCCGGGTCGGTAACGTTCAGGCAGATCAGCAGAGAAGCAGGCAGAAGAGAAGTCCAAAACAAACAATGGTCGAGGAATCAAGATGACAGAGTTAGTGAGAACAAGCTGGATCAAGATCAGAGGTCAACACAGATAACAGGTCAGAACATACAGAAGCTTCAGACCAAAAAGCAAAGATTCGTTGGTGACACATACATTTTGTATATATAGATGATTTTTACACTGTTTTTTTATTTTCATTTATGTACTGTAATTAAAATGCACTATATTGAAGGAAAGCGCTGCACTTTTTTTGTGACTATATAGATTTATTGCATTTTGTACAGGTGGTTGGATGCATAGTGATGTTAGCTGCTTCCTATAGTATGTAGAGTTGAGTAATAGGTGGTTTATACACAGGGATAGCATGAAAAGTTTTTCACATTTATATATACTGTACATGGGAATACATTTCAGTAAGTCAACATTTTTATGTTAAAAATACTTTATTATTGGTCTTATGTAATATTATAATTTTCTGAGATACTGAATGTTGGGTCTTCACTAGCTATAAGCTATAATCATCAAAATAAAATAAATAAATGCTTGAAATATATCACTCGGTGTGTAATGAACCTATATAATATATGAGTTTCATTTTTTGAATTGAATTACTGAAATAAATTAACTTTTTGATCCCTCCGGACCACCCCGTCAGCTCTCCCGGGCTTCTCAGGGCTCTCAGTCTGGATCCCAGGCCCTGCGAGATTTGCAGGCCCAGCGTTTTCAGCAGTCCAACAATGGCTGAACTTGCTTGATTTTTTCCCATTTTGATTGCACCCAATCTTTGTTTTTTGTTTTTTTCTTCAAGGCTACCCGATCCTGTGTTGCACCATCTGGACGTTGCTCTCTTGTTAGCTCCACACATGGATCGGGATGGCGGATTTTGGTTTGTGTCCCCCTGCTGTTACTTCGTCCTGTTTTGGCCGTGACTGCGTGGCTGGGGGGGGTTGCCCTGCTGACCGCCCCGCTTGTGAGATGGTGGTCCGGGGCACTGACTGCCCTCCCTTTGTTGCCATGCGAGGCCTTGACCTGAGTGTGCCTTCCTGCCCCTCCTCCTCTGATGTCCCCCCATTTTGCCCGAGCGGGTCGGGCTGTGAGTTTACTTTTATTTTAGTTTTTTTTATTTGTTCGTTTTAACTATTCCTGTAATTTTCTGGGGTGTTGCGGAGGGGGGAGGGGGTGCATTTGGGGATTGGGTGTGTTTAGGGATACCGTGCCCTGGCCCTCCGCTCCTGCCCTGTGGGGCTGAGGGGTCGTGACTATGGTTGTGGTGCTTCGGTCCCTCTTGCTTCCGGGAGTTGACGGCCCTATGTTGGTCGTCTCTGGGGGCTCGGGGGACCTGCACGTCATATGTTTCAATCTGTTGACTGCCTATGGTAGTCGCCATTTTTGTCATTGTTTGAACCATGTTTTTTCTTTTTGATTTTGCCCTGTTTTTTACTGATGTTTTAGTTTCTGTGCTAATGTTATTTAAGTTATATAAAAAAAAATAGGCTGGTGGTCCCGACGGAGCACTGTTCCCCTCATGTGTTGGCACCTGACTAGGACGGCTGTCTTAGTCGTGGTCCCACCCCATTGTGGGCTTCAGCGCCCACGTCATGATGCATCTATGTACCTAGTCTTTGCTCTACTCCGAGCTCTATTTTGCTCTCTTTTGTCTTCTGTTTTTTTCTCCCTTTCTTCTGCCTCTTTTTCTTTTCTTTTCTCCCCCTTTCTTCTTTGGTCCCCGGGGTGCGTGAACGGAGTATATTGTAGAGATATTCCCCTGATTCAATGACCCTTCGCTGGTTGTCCCTGAATGTCCAGGGCATGAACTCCCCTCAAAAAAGAGTCAAGGTTTTCAAATACCTTAAACAGCAAAACATTGATATAGCATGTTTACAGGAAACCCACTTCTCCACTTCTTCTTGTCCTAAGTATTTTGCTTCAAACTACTCCCAAGTTTATTTAGCTAATGGTCCTACTAAACAGAAAGGTGTTCTTATTGCCATACGCAATTCAGTTCCATTTATTTGCAGTAAACAGATCACTAATCCGGATGGCAGATATCTCCTCTTGCAGGGTGCTGTTCAGGATAATGAGGTAACTATCATGACTTACTACGCCCCGAATGATAATCCGGGACCCTTTCTGACCCACGTCTGCTCCCTGTTAAGGACCCATCAGAAGGGCACACTTCTACTTTCTGGTGACTCCAATGTGTCGCTGAGCCCCTCGCTTGACAAGTATCCATCGGAACACAAATCCCCCTCTCCCGCTGCTAAAAAGTTCCTTCGGGCTTTGCGTACTCACGACTTGGTGGATCTCTGGCGGGAGTTTCATCCCCTTGGTAGGGACTATACCCACTATTCTCACCCTCATCACTCCCATTCCAGGATCGACCATATGTTTGTACTCCGGAAACATCTTCCTTTGGTCGACTCTGTTTCCATTTTAGTGGCCCCCTGGTCGGATCATGACCCTGTTTTGACAGTATGTCACTCTCTTCTCAACAAACCGCAATATGCCCCCTGGGTCATGAACGACTCTCTCCTGTCTTTTAAATCGATTCTTAATGATAGCCACAAAGCTTCGAAGGACTATTTTAACCTCAATACGGGGACTGTCTCATCTCCTGTGACGTTGTGGGAAGCATATAAAGTGGTCCTTCGGGGTCATGTGATTAGCATAGCGTCACAGCGTAAGAGAGAGCGTACTCAAGCTCGTCGTGCTCTGGAGCAGCGTTTGGAGGTCTTGTCTACGGCCTTCAAGCATTCACCCTCCCCGGTGAATCGCAGACTTCTAGATGCGGCCCGTACGGACTTAGATTTATGTTTAACTGATGAAGCCGAACGCACTTTGCGTTGGGCTCCCCAAAAGTGGTACGCCAAGGCGAATAAACCTAACGCGATGCTGGCTAATAGACTCCGAACCTTCGCCCCTAAATTTACTCCCATAAACCTGCGCACCCGCCACAACGTCCTCACGGGTAACCCACAACGGATATTGGATGAATTCCGCCACTGTCTTACAAAGCTCTATTCTCCCCCTACTCATTCATCTACTCAAGGTCTAGATACCTTTTTGTCTAACTTATCCTTGCCTTCTCTATCAGTCACACACACGTCTTTGATGGATCGAGATATTCAGGTCCAGGAAGTTCTTCAATGTATTAAGGACTTGAAGGTCGGCAAGAGACCGGGCCCGGATGGCTTCACGGCCTTGTATTATCAGAAGTTAGCGGACGTCCTGGCCCCACATTTGGCGGCCATGTATAATTCCATAAAGAAGGGTCAGTCGTTCACGCCTGATCTGCTAACCGCTAACATTGTGATGATCCCGAAGCCGGATAGGGACCATTCCTCTTGGGCTAATTTTAGGCCAATCTCCTTAATTAATATCGACATGAAAATCTTGACTAAGATTTTGGCCAATCGATTGAATTATTTTCTCCCACGCCTGATAAAGAAGGATCAGGTGGGCTTTGTCCCTTGTCGACAAGCGGGGGATGCCATTAGACGGCTTCTCCAAATTCAACATATTGTACATTCCAGGTCCCTGGAAACAATGTTTTTGTCCCTCTATGTCAATAAGGCCTTTGACACATTGTCTTGGCCTTATTTGACACAAGTCCTTAGCCATTATGGCTTTGGTACTTCTTTTTTGGGCTGGATTTCGGCTATCTATGACTCCCCTCAGGCCAAGGTTCGGTACTATGGATTTGAGTCATCCACCTTCCCCATTAGGAGGGGAACACGGCAGGGGTGCCCGCTTTCCCCGCTCCTGTTCGTCCTGTCTCTTGAGCCTTTGGCGGAGGCCATTCGATCCCATCTGGACGTGTCGGGGGTGGAGGTGGCGGGTACTTCACACAAATTGTCACTGTTTGCAGATGACATTCTGTTGACCATCACCAAACCTAGAATTTCTCTCCCCAATTTGTTGTCCCTTGTTCTCAGGCTTAGCAGTTAATCAGGCAAAATCGAAGGCAATGTCTATCAACCTTTCCCCCTTGGATTTAAACTCCCTACGGTCGGCGTTCCCTTTTCAATGGTTGACCTCATTACCCTATTTGGGGATTAAGCTTACCTCGAAGTACTCCGAACTGTATCAGGCCAACTTTCCTTCTTTGTTTGGCAAATTGACAGCTATGCTCGCCTCTTGGTCCACTCTTCCGCTCTCTTGGTTCGGGAGGGTGGCGATGGTACGTATGACCTATCTTCCGAAACTGCTCTATTATTTTCGGGTTTTACCTGTCCAGGTACCCTCTCATATCCTTAGAATACACCAACGTAAACTTATGCAGTTTATCTGGGGCCCTAAGAGGCCCAGGATTAAGAGGCAGGTGCTTTTTGCACGCAGAATTAATGGTGGCCTGTCGGTTCCTAATTTGCTTGCTTACTATACTGCGGCGGGTATCGCTCCATTGTCTCGTCTCCATGAGAAACAGCAAATGCCATTGTGGGCTACTTTTGATTTGGTGGACTCCCACCCGACGCCTCTAGCCTCTCTTCCATGGCTCCCTCGAGCACATCGCCCGCCTTCTATAGGTCCTTGTCTGGCCCATTCCCTTCGGTTATGGGATTCGGTTAAATATTCTGCAGGTCTGATCTCCCCTCATCTTCCGTTACTTCACCTTCTTCATAGCCCCTTATTTCCACCAGGTAGGGATAATCCCTTACAGTTTGCATGGTGGACTGAACATGGCTTCGTAGATGTTCATTCTATGCTTTCTCCAACCAAGATTATTTCTTTTTCACTCTTACGTTCCTCCCATGATATTCCCCTCAGGGAACACTATAGCTACTTACAACTCCGACATTTCCTTCAGCGCCTTCTCAGATCCCAACCTACCCCCTATATCATGACCCCCTTCGAAAGCTTATGTAGATTGCGCCCCCATTCCCCGGGTCTCATATCTCTGATTTATACAGCGATTATCAACTCTAAGAGACCGCCTTTGAGACCTTATCACCTCCAGTGGGAGGCTGAGCTTGGGAAGCAACTCGATCCGGAAGATTGGCAGGCTATGACCATGGCATTGTCTAAATGTTCTACGAATGTTCTCTTTCAAGAGAACGCTTATAAAGTGTTCTATAGGTGGTACTATACCCCGACCAAGCTGGCGAGTTTCATACCTTCCTACTCTCCTTTGTGTTTCCGTGGATGCTCTCAGGAGGGTACGATGGCACATGTCTGGTGGACCTGTCCCAGGGTATGCAGATTGTGGGTTAGAGTTTATGCGTTGCTCCGCAACCTCTTTGATACCAACTTGAAGAGGGACCCTTTTGAGGCCCTTTTATGGAAACCGATCACGGAGCTTCTCCGCCCTGAACGCCAGTTGGCGGCGCATGTTTTTACTGCAACTAAATTGATCATTGCAAGGGCCTGGAAGACCCCGGTTCTCAGCTTCGAAGCAGTTAAAAACTGCATTAATGATATTATGGTTAATGAGAAACTTACTGCTGTGTTAGCAGATACCCACGATAAATTTCTCCGGGTATGGCAACCCTGGGTGGCTTACAACCACCCTTCACGGTTTGACCCAGCACTACTTTCTCTTTGATGAGCCTCCGTTCCCCCCGCCCCGTGGACCCCCTTCCTTCTTTTTTTCTTCTATCTTCTTTTATTCTTTTTTACTTTCTTTTTGCTGTTCTTTTCCATTTCTATTCCTCTTTCCCTTCATCGCTACTTGTTCATGCTACTTTTCTAGCTGGCTTTCTTTCTTTTCATCCTCCCTTTCTTTCTTTGTGGCTTGGGCCCTCAGGCTTGGTCCTGCTGGCCTTGGACACAGGATGCATTATTTATTTTACAAATTGGAATACTGATATCCTCTGCTATGTGCCTGCGTGAATTTTATTTATATATATATATATATATATATATATATATATTTTTTTTTTTTATTATTTTTGTTATATCATTTATTTTTATATATATATGTATATATTTTAATTTTTAATTTTTTTTTGTAAGGTTGTGTATCGTATAACAACTGTGCTTTTAAGTTTTACATTTACCCCGGTGTGATAACCGGAATGTTACCTAAGCCAGCATTAGGTCACTCTAGCAGGCCACTTGAGTTGAGGACATTCTATTGCCGGCTTTCTGGATTCGCTTTCGGATCCCTAGGAGCTGGACTAACCTCAGGTTTACGGACTATCTTTTCTGATATATGATAAGCTTATGGTGTGTCCTCCACTGCTTTTTTTCTTTTGTATTCTCTTTTTTTGATTGTTGATGTGTTTTTCAATAAAACTCTTTGTACAAGAAATTAACTTTTTGATGATATTTTTTTTTAGATGCTCCTGTAATTTGAGTAAAACTGAATATTTTGTATTCTAAGTTA